>NC_053491.1:401302174-403702174 GCF_905171775.1 Rana temporaria
GATGAGTCAAACTGCCCTCAATTTGGCTTAAGTGGGGTTTGAGAAACTTCAGAATTTGGATGCCGCACTCAAAACGTATTAAAATGAATAAGACCCAATCTGTCATATAAAAATGCTCATTTGTCTGGGCTAATATGCAAAGGGGTTTCAAAAATAGCATGGAGGATGGGCACTGTCCTTGGGAATACATACCAATATAAACAAACAAATGTTTAAAAATGTATTTGGCCAGAAACAGTGACTTGTTAAATGCTTAAAGTGAAAAAATAAACATATCCAATTCCTTTAAATAACATGCCCGGGGTGTCCTAATCCTGCTTACATCTCTGTGATGTATAGAAAAGACTGTGGCAGAACTGACTTAGGTTTTATTGAGAAGTGCAAAGGTACAATTAGTCACAATTACAATTCAGACAGATTCATACAATAGACCATAAAACATAATACATCAGTGAAGGAAATGGACATAGAAGTATCAATAAACTTCATAAGTATAGTAGTAAAATTGGCGTTACAACCAGGGCATGGAGTTAAATGGACTGGTTGGAAATATAAACCTGAAGGAGTCAATTCCATTTTGCAAGATAGGAAAAGAAAGGAAGAAGAAGAGAAGGGATGAAAACAGGGAAGGGTGAGGGGGCAAAAAAAGAAAAAGAAAGAAAACAAGTGGCAGAGAGAGAATCGAGGAACCAGGACTCTAGTATGCTTCTTTATAAGAGCAGGAAGTTGGAGATAAAAAGAGGAGACTCAATCATGTCTCAGTTTGGAAAAGGAGAATTATCAGAGCCCCAAGAATCTATCCAAGTGGACCAGATCTTATCAGATTTCTTAGGAGGCAACACTTTTGGGTTCCATCTGAGGGTCAAGTCATACTGTACACACAATTAATGTTTGTCAAGACCGCTGTCCGAAGGCAAGGGCAGCACCACACCATATAGGGGCCCCAGACAATTGGAATAAAATGTTGACAAAGGAGACTAGCTGGCGAGTAGATGTTAGCCAATCGTTGATGTACATTAGGCCCTATGCAAAAACTTGATTTGACAAAATCAGTCCTTAGCTGATATATTAATAGTATACGTACTCAGTAATTCCAGTCATCCTCCTCCAAGTCATAAGTAAGGGAGAGACAGAGGTACAGGGATGATAGGGGCTTCTCCATCACAATGAAGATCATTTGATTGGATCAGATTCTTAACCAAGAGGAGTGAGAAACTGCACACAGAAAGAGTGAGGCAATAGTAGGTATTTGAAAAGCATCCAGTTAGAAAGGCTATATTTAGGGTTGGAAAGTCAATCAGTCGTTCACCAAAAACAATATGTTTCAAACCCATCACTCCCCTAGCCGCCCTTATCTAGGGTTCTCAAATGGGGAATAGTGGGCTTGCCTCACAATAGGATATGTTGAGAGAAGGACAAAGGTGAGCAGTACTTTGGCTGTACCAGATTAGGATGGGGGCCCTCATCAGACACATGAACCTCTGGTGAGACTAAGGTCTCCCAAAAACGGAAATTGCTAAAGGTTGAGTAGGAACCAAATGTGGCAGCTTCCAGGATTGGGCTGGTGCAACAACTGTGGTCTGCTAGGCCACTGGTGGCAGTGTGGGAGATGACCAGCAGGTTGGTGAAGTGTATAGGGTATGCTGGATGGCTCAGAGATTGGATGGTGGATCCCACTGGGCATGATGCAAACCACCCTGGATCCCCTATGGCAGTCACTGTGCAGCAGAACTAGCGCAGGGTATGATGTGTGTTATGAGGGCCAGAAATGGGGCAGTGTGGATCACCCTGGGTACGATGCAGGTCAATCTCAGGTCTCCTATGGTGGTCACTTTGCCACTGAACTAGTGCAGTGTATGAGGTGCACTGTATCTTGGCGTGACAGTGCACCAGTTCTTCCTCTCTGGTGATTGTTAGAAGGAGCAGGCAAACCCAATCCTAAGGGCTGAGCAGCGGGAAATGCAACTGTGCCTCTCTCCCTCTTTCTGCAAACCAGAGCTGTCCTGCTTGTGGCTGTGCCTAACACCAAGAGCCCCTTATTTCCCGGGCTTTCAATTTTATATCTCCTCTCCCCAGCTCCTCCTCCTATCTGCCCTGTATGGGATTGTAGTTCCAGCCGCGGCCAGTACAGTGAGGCGCATGCCGCCCAGAAACTACAGTTCCCAGCTTTTTTTGTGCTTCATAGTTGCTCGGAAAGGTCAGCATACTCACCATCCCCATCTTGTTGCTGAATAGGGAACTGTTTAACTTAACCTTTACATTAATTTACAGTCAATGAATGTCCTGCAAAATTTCAGTAACAGAAGACCTGGTAACACATACATGGACACTCTCTAATTTCAGCTCTTTGAAGATATGCTTGCAAAAAGTTTAAAGTATATGTGAACTCTCACCTTAAAACAACCCATTCAGTTTAAAATAGAAATGCAAAGCAAAAACATTTGTGTGTATACAACAGCGTTTCTCAACCTTTTTTCAGTCAAGGTACCCTTTAAAAATGATGGACAGTTTTGAGGCACACCATTCTAAAATGTAAAAACTATTCCAATAGTTTTACATAATGCAGAAACATCCACATGTTTACGTAGGACACCCAGCATTAGAGGTGATTTATTCTTCCAAAGCATATATTTGCAAACTGATACTGACTAGTATTCCAATGTTTCTCTTCTTCCTCAGTTTTTCTCCATCACTCAACTAATGTGACCCCCAACACTGATGGAGAGGGACAGGGGAGGAACAAACAAGGATGCTATGCAGGTGACTGACATCCTCCTTATCAACTGATGATGCCTTTTGTTGTTAGGACACTGGCGGCTAGAAGGTTGTAATGGTGCACAATAATAAACTTGTGGCTTTGTGCAACTATAATGCCGCGTACACACGACCATTTTTCATGACGTGAAAAGTGTCATTTTTTTAATTGGTCATTAAAAACGATCGATTGTAGGCTTTAACGACGGGAAAAAACGCGCATGCTCAGAAGCAAGTTATGAGATGGGAGCACTCGTTCTGGTAAAACTAGCATTTGTAATGGAGATAGCAAATTCGTCAGGCTGTAACAGACTGAAAAGCACGAAGACTGAAAAGCGTGAATCGTCTCTCACCAAACGTTTACTAACACAAAATCAGCCTAAAGGGTGGCACCATCCGAATGGAACTTCCCCTTTATAGTGCCGTCGTACGTGTTGTACGTGACCGCGCTTTGCTCGAGCATTTTTATTTTCTTGTATGCAAGGCAGGCTTGACAAGAAACACTGGTTGAAAAAGGATGGAATACAGTGTATATACTGAATTTACACACACATTTTACTTTCCACTTTTACTTTAACCAGTTGCTGACTGTGCACTGTAGTTTTGCTGCTACACACACACACATATATATATATATATATATATATATATATATATATATATATATATATATATATATATATATATATATATATATATATATATATATATATATATATATATATATATATATATATTAGGGCTGTGCAAATTAACTTTTAATTAATCGATTAATCTTTAATTTTTTTGATCGATCAAAATCTTTTTGATCGATTAAGATTCTTTTGATTGGTACTCACCTCTCCGTCGGCTTCTGGGCCTTCAGGGAGTTCCGTCGGAGATCCAGTAACGTCCATCTGCATGCCGGCGGGACCTTACTATCGGCCACATGCAAGGGCTGTTACACTTCCCTTTATCAACCTGGGATTCTACAGCCATCCACTGGGAGTTGTGATAGTTCCCTTCATGGGACATCTACATTCCGACGGACGGATGTTAACCTCTCCTCATCTGGATTCAGCAGTGGTATCATTGTAAACATTTTTATACCAGTATCATACTTAGCTGCATGTTTTTATGACTGCTTTTGGTACCGTTTGGTATTACTCGCACCATTTTTACAGTTTATGTAGCTACATCAATTTTATCTCCAGTGCAATATTTATTTGGTTACCTACTTGAAGACTATAAAAGTTTTAATGCCACTCCCATCGAGCGCTGCCTTTCTGTGTTTTTTGTATCCTGCTATCCATTTTCCAGTGGTTGGTAGCTGCACTGGCAATCAGCCTGCAAGGAGATCAGCTGAAAGTAGTTGGATCTGTATGTGCGTTATAATTAATCGAAATTAGTCGATTAATCGATTAAAAAAAAAACGATTAATCGAACAGAAAAATTTTGATTAGTAACAGCCCTAATATATATATATATATATATATATATATATATATATATATACACACACACACACACACAAGTGACAAGAGCGCACTATGTACTGTAGGTAAACAACACAGAGCTCTCTACTGACAGGAGCAATGTGGCAGTTTTTGTTTCCCCACAAAGGGTATAAAAACCTGCTCATCCCTTAGTAAAAGCAATGCACAGAAAACACTTTACACTTGTTAGGCACACAGTTAACCCTTTGATTGCCCCAGATGTTTAACCCTTCCCAGACAGTGTCATTAGTACAGTGTCACTGGAGATGTCAGTGTCAGTTAGTCAGTTCCCACAAAGTGTCATATTTCCCGCTAGAAGTCGCTGATCACCGCCATTGCTAGTATAAAAGATAAAAAAAAAAAATATGTTTGAGTATATAACTGATAGTTTGTAGACGCTATAACTTTCCAGCAAACCAATATACGCTTATTGGGTTATTTGTTTACCAAAAATATATAGCAGAATTCATTTTGGCCTAAATTTATAACGACATTTGATTAAAAAAAATATATTGGATATGTTTTATAGCAGAATTAAAAAATATTGTTTTTGTTTTTTCAAAATTAATGGTCTTTTTTCATTTATATAATAAAAAATAAACCCAGTGGTGATCAAATACCACCAAAAAAAAGCTCTGTTTGTAGGAAAAAAATTATATACTTTCGTTTGAGTACAGCATGGCATGACTGTGCAATTACCAGTTAAAGTAACGCAGTGTCGATATACAAAATTCCGGATGGAATATGTTGGGCAACGTACAGTGTCAAATATGCCCATCAACTGTTTAGAGATGGGACCTTTAGAAAGTTTATGGACCTGAAGTCTGAATATCAGATACCAAACACATTCTTCTTCCGCTATCTACAATTATGTCACCCGGCAACAGTGGCGGCCCGTCCATAGGGACGCACGGGCGCCGCCCCCCCTCCCACAGTCACAAAAAAAAAAAAAAACGGGCCCTTTAAGAACTTTTATTCGGCTAAAATGTCATTTTGACATTTTAACCGCAGTTCTGGCGGCCGTCTATAGAGGGCGCTGCAGCGCCACCCCCTCTCGCAAATAACACACATTCGTGCATAAATGCACGAATGTATGTTATTGGTTGGTTGCCAGCTGCCTCGTCTATTCATATAACCGGACGCGGGACGCCGGTTACCCGAATAGCGGCAGCTGGTTGGCTGAGGGGAACTGCCTATCAAAGCCAGCGGCTCTGATAGGCTTTTCTCCGGCTCTCAGATGTCTATACTCGGAGCGCAGGCAATCTGCGCTCCTTGCATAAGACAAACGGCCGTTTCAGCCAATCAGGTTCCCAGATTCTGGTTATCAGGAACCTGATTGGCTGAAGCTTCACCACAGCGGCAGAAGACATTGAGGGAGGACATGGAATCCTCAGGTAAGTGCTTTTTACAGGGAAAGGGGCACAGTGACATCATGGGGCACAGTGGTGACAAAGGGCACAGAGGTGACAATTGGCACAGTGGCATCATGGGGCACAGTGGTGACAAAGGGCACAGAGGTGACAATTGGCACAGTGGCATCATGGGGGAAAATGGTGAGTGACAATGGGCACAGTGGCATCATGGGGCACAGTGGTGACAAAGGGCACAGAGGTGACAATTGGCACAGTGGCATCATGGGGCACAGTGGTGACAAAGGGCACAGAGGTGACAATTGGCACAGTGGCATCATGGGGCACAGTGGTGAGTGACAATATGCATAGTGGCATCATGGGGCACAGTGGTGACAATGGGCACAGTGGCATCATGGGGCACAGTGGTGACAATGGGCACAGTGGCATCATGGGGCACAGTGGTGACAATTAAAGGGCACAGTGGTGACAATTGGCACAGTGGCAACAATTGAGGGGCACAGTGGCTGCGTTTGATGGCATGGCACAGTGGTGACAATTGATGGCACAGTTGCTGTGTTGCATGGCACAGTGGTGACAATTGATGGCACAGTTGCTGTTTGATGGCATGGCACAGTGGTGACAATTGATGGCACAGTGACTGCATTTGATGGCATTGCACAATGTTGACAATTGATGGCACAGTGACTGCATTTGATGGCATGGCACAGTGGTGACAATTGATGGCACAGTTGCTGTGTTTGATGGCATGGCACAGTGGTGGCAATTGATGGCACAGTGGCTGCATTTGGTGGCATGGCACAGTGGTGACAATTGATGGCACAGTTGCTGTGTTGCATGGTACAGTGGTGACAATTGATGGCACAGTGGCTGCATTTGGTGGCATGGCACAGTGGTGACAATTGATGGCACAGTTGCTGTGTTGCATGGCACAGTGGTGACAATTGATGGCACAGTGGCTGCATTTGGTGGCATGGCACAGTGGTGACAATTGATGGCACAGTTGCTGTGGTGCATGGCACAGTGGTGAAAATTGATGGCACAGTGGCTGCGTTTGATGGCATGGCACAGTGGTGACAATTGATGGCACAGTTGCTGTTTGGCATGGCACAGTGGTGACAATTGATGGCACAGTGACTGCATTTGATGGCATGGCACAGTGGTGACAATTGATGGCACAGTTGCTGTGTTGCATGGCACAGTGGTGACAATTGATGGCACAGTTGCTGTGTTTGATGGCATGGCACAGTGGTGACAATTGATGGCACAGTGGCTGCATTTGGTGGCATGGCACAGTGGCTGCGTTTGATGGCCAGTGGCTGCATGTGATGGGCACAGTGAGGCTGCAATTATTTATTTTTTTCGTTTGTGCCCCCCCAAAAATTTTGAGCACCAGCCGCCACTGCCCGGCAATGGCACAATATGGGGGGGTTGGTGCTTCTCTCTTCAAATATGGAAAAATTGATAGCTGAGGAGGACCACTTCAAGCTTATTTCTAGATACTATTTCATCCTTCTGACATCTTCTTCCACTAGAATGGAAAGGGTAGCTGCACAATGGAAAGCTGATATCCCATCCATCACAGATGAATCCTGGTCTGAGGCCCTGGATTCAATGCTGCCTTTGATGATCTCAGCAAGGGGCAAATTACGTAATACAGTTCAACTATTTTCACAGGGTATATTATACGCTTCCTAATATCTATTAGACATGTGCATTCGTTTTCGTCCAAATGCATTTTCGTCTGAATTTCGGGTATTTTCGTTATCGTTTTAACAAATAAAAACTAACGCACAGAATCCGAAATGCGAAAGATCCCACATAAAAAATGCTTTATTTTCATTTTTCGTTGCTACAACAGTTCAATATAGATTGGAGATTCGACATGACGCTGACAATAGCAATCTGTGTCTATCGAACCTGTGGTCAAATGTGCCTAACCTTAAGGCTTCATGTACACTGGGCTTAAAAAAACGACTGTTCGTTTTGGAGTAAAAAACGTCCATATAGAGCATTTTTTGTACAAAGTTTAGACGAGTTTAGGAGAGTTTTACGTTTTTTCTGCCAGTGAGCTCCAATCAGAAACGCGAATGAAAAGTTTTTTTTTCCTGCCTCTAAACGTTGTTCTCAAAAATATGCCTGTAAACGTCCTAATGTGTATGGACACAAAGGATTAAATTGAGTTGCTTCTACAGACACAAAACTCCTGTAGAAACAACGTTTTCTTATTCCAGTGCATAAAAAAAATGACGTTCAATGCTTCCGAGCATGCGTCAACTTTATTCCATCGGACCGTTTTCATCAGACAAACCGATCATGTGTACCGGGCATAACTCTATTAGTCCAAGATTATTCTGCATAGAAAGGAAAGATTCGACATAGAGAGAAAATATTTGACATTATATGAAGGCTTATGGTGTCTGTCAATAGTTCTAAGAAGATTCGAGCAGCTAAACTGTACAACGCCGCAATCGTACATTTCCGGTCAAATGCTCGGCCCATAGGCTATAGAAGAATTCGAATGTTGACTAGTAATAATAATTTATAAATATAATTATTAGTAGTGTCATACAACATTAGAATTCTTCTATAGCTTGTAGGCGGAACATTCGACCAGAAATGTACAATTGCGGCGTCGTACAGTTTAGCGTCTACGTTGAATCTTCTTAGAACATTCGACAGACACCATAAGCCTTCAATGACAGATTCAGCCTTAATTAATTCTGATTTTTTTAGACAAATGCATTTTTTAACAAAACAAAATAAATAAAAACGTTTATTTTTCTGACAAAAATGAAACAAAACAAAACAAAATATTTCAATGTGCACATGTCTAATATCTATTCTTCTGCCTGTTGGGTGATCTGGATGAAGAAAGAATATCTAAATCGCAAAAAATACTACTGAGAATACCCTTTCGTTACGCTAAAAAAGCACTGGCTCGCAGATGGAAGGACCCGATCTTTCCATCTTAACAAAACTGGATGGACCTTGTTAACTGGTTAACGCCCGCCGCATGTACATGTACGTCCACAGAATGGCACGTAAAGGCATATGGGCGTACATGTACGTCCCCGCCTTTAACGCGGGTCGGGGGTCCGATCGGGACCCCCCCGGTACATGCGGCGGTCGGTAACCCGCGGGGAGCGATCTGGGACGACGGCGCGGCTATTCGTTTATAGCCGCCCCATCGCGATCGCTCCCTGGAGCTGAAGAACGGGGAGAGCCGTATGTAAACACGGCTTCCCCGTGCTTCACTGTGGCGGCTGCATCGATCGAGTAATCCCTTTTATAGGGAGACTCGATAGATGACGTCCTACAGCCACACCCCCCATCAGTTGTAAACACACACTAGGTGAACCCCAACTCCTACAGCGCCCCCTGTGGTTAACTCCCAAACTGCAACTGTCATTTTCACAATAAACAATGCAATTTAAATGCATTTTTTGCTGTGAAAATGACAATGGTCCCAAAAATGTGTCAAAATTGTCCAAAGTGTGCGCCATTATGTCACAGTCAATAAAATGCTGCCCCCACCCCCCCGAAAAATCACGCCCACCAAAAGGCCCCTACATTCATTATTGTATATCATGAGAGGGTGAGAGATAGGGGAATGAGAGAGAGAGAGGGAGGGTTGAGGGAAAGGGGGTGAGTGTAAAAGAGAGAGGGTGAGTGTAGGACCCCTTTTTACACTAAAAAACGGCCCACTGAGCCATCGGCCCACCGGGAAACTCCCTGTAGTCCCTATGGCCAGTCCATCCCTGGTACCCAGACATGGATGGTAATATCCTAGAATGAATAAGATGTATTAGGAACAAAGCATAACATGGAGCTGATCACTTGGTAATAGATTTATTTTATTGGCCGGCCGCTACAAATGTAAGATGTGACACACATAACATAAGCATATGATTGAGTTATGACTATTTTCTGTTGAATTTACATCATTTATGTACAATGACTGAGAAATGTACTGTACATTATTATTTTTGAAAATCTAATAAAATGTACCCTTTTAAAAAAAAATAACGCAGTGCCAAATAGCAAAAAGAAAAAAACAAAACGGCCTGGTCATGAAGGGAGTAAATCTTCCAGAGGTCAAGTGGGTACATTTTTTTTAGTTTTTATAAGTGATCACATGCATGTATGTGTTCAGCTGCAAGAGCTTGGGGAGGTGGGGGTAGAGACTGAAGGGGGAGAGTGTCAGCAAGAGGCAGAGAAACAGCAGTACACTGATCTTGACAGTTATTGGCTAAGAAGTGTCAGCACAAGTCTGACCATTGGAGGACAGGAAGGCTGTTCTCCCAACACAACCAGAAAACTGACCTCGCAGAGAAGGATGTGCTTCTATGCCTGGCGTGGTTGTTTGAGATAGGAGCGCAGGGGCACTGGCAGGATCATCAGCTATTTCATACAAAGGAAAAAATATACAGTGCCTTGAAAAAGTATTCGCACCCCTTGACATTTTCCAAATGTTGTCATGTTACAACCAAAAATGTAAATGTATTTTATTGGGATTTTATGTGATAGACAAACACAAAGTTACATAGTTACATAGTTACATAGTTATTCAGGTTGAAAAAAGACACAAGTCCATCCAGTTCAACCACAAAAAATAAACAAACAAAATAAAAAACACAGTACAATCCCATACACCCAACTCCATACCCACAGTTGATCCAGAGGAAGGCAAAAAACCCCAGCAGAGCATGATCCAATTTGCTACAGCAGGGGAAAAAATTCCTTCCTGATCCCCCGAGAGGCAATCGGATTTACCCTGGATCAACTTTACCTACAAATCTTAGTACTCAGTTATTTTATGTACATTTAGGAAAGTATCCAGGCCTTTCTTAAAGCAATCTACTGAGCTGGCCAGAACCACCTCTGGAGGGAGTCTGTTCCACATTTTCACAGCTCTTACTGTGAAGAAACCTTTCCGTATTTGGAGGTGAAATCTCTTTTCCTCTAGACGTAAAGAGTGCCACCTTGTCCTCAGTGTTGACCGTAAAGTGAATAACTCAACACCAAGTCCACTGTATGGACCTCTTATATATTTGTACATGTTGATCATATCCCCCCTAATTCTCCTCTTCTCAAGAGTGAATAAATTCAGTTCCTCTAATCTTACCTCATAGCTGAGGTCCTCCATGCCTCTTATCAGTTTGGTTGCCCTTCTCTGCACTTTCTCCAGTTCTCCGATATCCTTTTTGAGAACTGGTGCCCAAAACTGAACTGCATATTCCAGATGAGGTCTTACTAATGATTTGTACAGGGGCAAAATTATATCTCTGTCTCTGGAGTCCATACCTCTCTTATACAAGAAAGGACTTTGCTTGCTTTGGAAACCACAGCTTGGCATTGCATGTTATTATTGAGCTTATGATCTACCAAGACCCCCAGATCCTTCTCCACTACAGATCCGCCCAGTTGTACTCCCCCTAGTATATATGATGCATGCATATTCTTAGACCCCAAGTGCATAACTTTACATTTATCTACATTAAACCTCATCTGCCACTCTGTCGCCCAATTAGACAGAGCATTGAGGTCGGCTTGTAAATTGGCGACATCCTGCAAGGACGTTATTCCACTGCATAGCTTGGTGTCATCTGCAAAGACAGAAATGTTACTTTTGATCTCAGACCCAATATCATTTATAAAGATATTGAAAAGTAAGGGTCCCAGCACTGAACCTTGGGGTACTCCACTGATAACATTGGACCATTCAGAGTAAGAATCATTAACCACGACTCTCTGAATTCTGTCTTTCAGCCAGTTTTCTATCCATTTACAAACTGATATATCCAATCCTGTAGACTTTACCTTACACATGAGCCATGTGTGCGGAACTGTATCGAACGCTTTTGCAAAATCCAAGTATACCACGTCCACAGCCACGCCTCTGTCCAGGGTTTTACTTACCTCTTCATAAAAGGAAATCAGGTTTGTCTGACAACTTCTGTCTTTCATGAATCCATGCTGTCTGCTGCTTAAATAGTTGTTTTCCAGCCAGAACTCATCCATGTGGTCTTTTATTAAACGTTCCAGTATCTTCCCAACTATAGAAGTTAGACTAACAGGTCTATAGTTACTTGGTAAAGACTTTGTTCCCTTTTTAAATATGGACACCACATTGGCCCTGCGCCAATCCAGTCGTACTATTCCTGTCATTAATGTGACACATAATTGTGAAGTGGAAGGAAACTGATACATGGTTTTCAATTTTTTTTACAAATAAATATCTGAAAAGTGTGTTGTGCATTTGTATTCAGCCCCCTTTCACTCTGATACCCCTAACTAAAATCTAGCGGAACCAATTGCCTTCAGAAGTCACCTAATTAGTAAATAGAGTCTAACTGTGTGTAATTAAATCTCAGTACAAATACAGCTGTTCTGTGAAACCCTCAGAGGTTTGTTAGAGAACCTTAGTGAACAAACAGCATCATGAAGGCCAAGGAACACACCAGACAGGTCAGGGACAAAGTAGTGGAGAAGTTTAAAGCAGGATTAGGTTATAAAACAATATCCCAAGCTTTGGACATCTAACGGAACACTGTTCAATCCATCATCCGAAAATAGAAAAAGAGCATGGCACAACTGCAAACCTACCAAGACATCGCCATTTCAACCTAAACTAACAGGCCAGGTGAGGAGATCATTAATCAAAGAAGCATCCAAGAGGCCCATGGTAACTCTGAAGGAGCTGCAGAGATCAACAGCTCAGGTGGTAAAATCTGTCCACAGGACAACTATTAGTCGTGCACTCCACAAATCTGGCCTTTATGGAAGAATGGCAAGAAGAATCCATTGTTGAAAGAAAGCCATACAAAGTCCTGTTTGCAGTTTGTGAGAAGGCATGTGGGAGACACAGCAAACACATGGAAGAAGTTATTCTGGTCAGATTAGACCAGGCATATGCAATTAGCGGACCTCCAGCTGTTGTAAAACTACAAGTCCCATCATGCCTCTGCCTCTGGATGTCCTGCTTGTGGCTGTCAGAATCTTGCAATGCCTCATGGGACTTGTAGTTCTGCAACAGCTGGAGGTCCGCTAATTGCATATCCCCGGATTAGACCAACATTTTACTTTTTGGCCTAAAAGCAAAACGCTATGTGTGGCAGAAAATCTAACACTGCACATCACCCTGAACACACCATCCCCACCGTGAAACATGGAGGTGGCAGCATCATGTTGTGGGAATGCTTTTCTTCTTTAGCAGGGACAGGAAATCTGGTCAGAGTTGGGAAGATGGATGGAGCCAAATACAAGGCAATCTTAGAATAAAACCTTTTAGTCTGCAAAAGACTTGAGACTGAGGCAGAGGTTCACCTTCCAGCAGGACAAGGAACCTAAACATACAGCCAGAGCTACAATGGAATGGTTTAGATCAAATCACATTCATGTTAGAATGTGAGTTATCTGCAACCTCTTTATGATTGTTCATTTTTTTGATGTATACAATCCTTCACATTTATTGTGCTTCTGTAAATGTACAATGTATTATGCTTTATTATTCACCCAATAAAGACTCTTTGTGAAAAAAAAAAAAAAAAAAGAATGTGAGTGTTAGAATGGCCCAGTCAAATTCCAGACCTAAATCCAATTGAGAATATGTGGCAAACCTTGAAAATTGCTGTTCACAGATGCTCTCCATCCAATCTGACAGAGCTTGAGATATTTTGAAAAGAAGAATGGGCAAAAATCTCACTCTAGATGTGCAAAGCTGGTAGAGACATCCCCAAAAAAACTTGCAGCTGTAATTGCAGTGAAGGGGGGTTCTACAAAGTATTGATGGGGCTGAGTACGAATGCACGCCACACTTTTCACATATTTATTTGTCAAAGAATGTTGAAAAACATTTATCATTTTTCTTCCACTTCACAATTATGTGCCACTTTGTGTTGGTCTATTACATAAAATCCCAATAAAATACATTTATGTTTTTGGTTGTAACATGACAAAATGTGGAAAATGTCAAGGGGTATGAATACTTTTTCAAGGCACTGTAATGAGAACAAGATACTTTTTAACACAAGTACATGGTACACTACACAACATACACATACGAGGAATATGAAATGTTGGAATAACACACTTTTAACACAGAAACGTTATCTGTAAAAACTGAAACTACTGTTCGTTTTGGTTTAATTATGGTAACAATTCAATATGTTTGCCAATCTTTCTGTATTACATATTTATTCTCTTTCTATAAAATGACATCTGTTATTGTACAGATAGACAGCCAACTCCTATAACAGGTGTTTTGATCCACAAGGACTATCTCTAGAGAAACACAACAACCTAAGTGAAGTTCTAATGGGAGCTAAACAAACACTTTCATTGTTCTGTAGTTGTGATCGTCCGCTGAGTTCCGTACCGCTGAGCCCACTCTATTTTGAGCAGATGCTGCACATTTTTTTTCTGCCCCAAATGTTTTCTTTCTCTACCAAGACAAGAAAAATGGATTAATAGTGCCACAGAACCAGGTCTGGGAGACTTCAGGGAATACTAGCAACTGCAGGGAATCTATTAAAGCTTATTACCCAACCACAGGGATCCTTTTTATTGCTGTCAGAAATGCCCATAAATATAATTATAAAGATGTCCTGCCTGGTAAAATTTTGTGGAAGGATGCAAACTGCAGAAATATGCACCTTTTTAAAGCATCCTCCCCGCAATGAGCAGAATCACTGGGACAGCGGTCCGTGCTTACTCTCCAGCTGCTGATCTGCAGGATTCTTGTCTCAGGCTACCAGAGCTCTTCCGAACAGAAAACCTTGATTTTATTGAGTGGACGTAATTGCTCAGACCATATTTGGCAGCATTATTCCACAATCTGACTTTGTGGTTTAACACTAAATCTGCAGACACAAAAGTGTAAAATTATAAAGAAAAAATCGACGGGCCAATGGATGAAATGTCTTATGTCAGGAAATTATGGACAGATCACTGAATACACACACGTGCACGTAACATATATTAAAATGAGAGATACATAGGCATCTACATACATACATACATAATATTAATCAGCGGCCAATGAATTGGACAGGTATAAGATAGATAGATCCAGCTATAGATAGATAGATAGATCCATGGATCAAAAATATAGATAGATAGATAGATAGATAGATAGATAGATAGATAGATAGATAGATAGATAGATAGATAGATAGATAGATAGGATACAGAAAGTTAGATAGATCCAGAAAGATAGATAGATTGATAGATCAAGATAAATAAACTGATAGACCACATAGATAGAGTAATATATTGATAGATCCAGATAAATAGATTGATAGCAATATATATATATATATATATATATATATATATATATATATATATATATATATATATATATTGTGACAGGAAGTCAGGTAAATCTGTGGGTGTTGTCACAGATGGGAGATACATTTCTGCCTTGTTTAGACAATACACCAATTATTATCGGGTGTCGGCTGCAGAAGTAGCCAGGAAGGTTTAAAGAAAAACTTCAGCTGTTCAGAATGAGGCAATTAAGGCCTCAATAAGTAATCCAGAGGATTACTACTGATTGCTGCATCCTGAGGCTTTTTGAGTGAAGGAGAGCAGTGAACAGAAATACTTCTGAAGAGGTGAGGTGCTGTTGATTTTTCTGTGTGAAATCAAAAAGACTATTTGTTTTTCTGCTGTATGACCAGCAGGGTCTGCTCAGCAGTAGGCTGTGCCAGACTCCATAGATAGGTTCCTGTGTGGTGAAGGTAGACGCCCCAAGTGGCCAGGGTTTATTTTATGTTTGATTTTGTTTATGCTGTTTGGATGTTTGCACTTGTTTCCAGCAAGATGGAAGAATAAACCAAAATCTTTTGTTTTCAACCATCTTCGACTGCCTTTCTGTATAAATTCAGTGTGTAGTGAACCCATCCAGGGGGTCACACACCCCGCTACCGAGCTAACCCCTTACACATGGTGGAGTGCCGCGGGCAGTTATAGTAAACCCAAAATGGAGGAGATACTGAAACAGCTGGCTTTAGCAAATGCAAATCAACAGCAGACAAACGCAGGTTTGCAGCGGAGCCTTGCAGCTCAACAACAGGCTCACCAAGAGAGCATTGCAGGCTTGGAACAGGGACACCAGCAGCAAATGGAGGCCATCGTGAAACAGCTTCAGAGACAGCAGACTGAGGCTGGAAGTCAGGCCAGTAACATACCGACCTTTTGGGTAAGACACTTATTGCCAAAGATGACTGCAGATGATGACCCTGAGATGTTTCTGACCACATTTGAGAGAGCAGTGGAAAGAGAGAGTTGGCCTAAAGAACAGTGGGCTGGACAAGTGGCCCCCCTATTATCTGGAGAAGCCCAAAAGGCATATTTTGATTTGGAGCTTGCAGACGCAAAAATCTATGATCGATTAAAAGAGGAAATATTGGCACGTTTCGGTGTAACCCTGGATGTCCGTGCTCAGCGGGTCCACAATTGGAGTTATCAGCAGAGGAAGCCACCTCGGTCGCAGATGTATGACCTCATCCATTTGGCTAGGAAATGGCTGCAGCCAGAAACTCTGTCCGGACCAAAAATTTTGGAGCGAGTAGTCATGGACAAATTTCTTAGGTCTCTTCCTAACACCCTGCAGAAATGGGTGAACCATGGTTGTCCGGAAACTGCAGACAAACTTGTAGACCTGGTCGAAAGGTAGCTAACAACAGAGAATATGTCCTTTTCCACCTGAGATGCACAGACTTTCCACCCCAAGACCAGACCCTCCCCACCTATAGGTAAGACTGCTTTAAGGGATGGGGTGGAGAGAGGGACCAAAGAGCAACGAGAGGTATTATCGGGACTACTGCTGTTTGGCGAGAGCGTCCTGGAAGACCCATCTCACAGGAGAGGACCAGAAGGTTGATTTGTTACCGTTGCCGGGAAGAGGGACATGTAGCAGCGGTTTGCCCAGCGGGTGATGAACCCATGCAGTGTGACTTTCTGACCGAGAAACGACAGTCCCTTTTTGCAACCACATGCACTGCAGTAAAGGAAAATGAGAAACCTTTATATAGAATGTGCTTAGATGGTAAAAATGTTGTGGTATTGTTGGATTCAGGTAGCCTGGTCACCCTAGTGAAAAGTGATCTAGTGGTGGGAAAAACCTTACACCCTAGGAAAATGGCTGTAGTTTGTGTACATGGGGACACTCGAGAATATCCGGTGACTACGGTTTCCTTTGAAACATTCCTCAGGAACTTGTGTTACCAGGTGGGTTTAGTTCCCAAACTGCCACATGACGCCATTGTGGGAAGGGATTTCCCAAAATTCTGGGAACTCTGGGACTGTCCAGATTCCCCAGTAGGTGGTTCTTCTGAGCCTGAAACATCTACTCCAGAAACCTCTAACTGTGCGGATTCCATGCTCAGTCTTAGCAGGGGAAACACCAGTCCCTAGGGAGGAGCCTGCTACCTCAAAAGAGGAACAGCGGCCGATAGGGTTTGATGACCTCGAGGTGCACAGAGAAAATTTTGTCACTGAGCAATAGAGGGACCCCACATTTCAAAGAGCCCGGGAGAATGTAGTGAAGATAGATGGGGAGTTAGTTAACCTTGACGAGAGGGTTGCCCTCCCTTACTTTATTATTGAAAGGGACCTGTTATTTCGAGTGTCAGAGAGGATAGAGGACACCATTGAGCAACTGGCAGTGCCTAAACCGTACCGCAAGATGGTTTTGGAACTGGCCCATGGCCACATTCTTGGGGGACATTTGGGAGCAGAAAAAACCCGGGAGAGGATCACCCAGAGGTTTTATTGGCCTGGGATCACTAAGGAAGTGGAATTGTACTGCTCTTCCTGTCCAGTGTGTCAGATTACTGCACCCATGCCACATTTCCGCAGTCCGTTGGTACCCCTGCCCATTATCGAGGTCCCTTTTGAGAGGATCGCCATGGATTTGGTTGGCCCCTTACTGAAGTCCACTAGAGGGCACCAGCATATCTTGGTAATAATGGACTATGCCACCCGTTACCCAGAAGCGATTCCTCTCTGAAACACCTCTGCTAAAACCATTGCCAAAGAGTTATTTCAGGTTTTCAGCCGTGTGGGTCTTCCTAAGGAAGTCCTAACTGACCAGGGCACCCCGTTTATGTCTAGGGTGACCAAAGAACTTTGTAAACTCCTGAAAGTGACCCAATTACGTACATCAGTATATCACCCTCAAACCGACGGGTTAGTGGAAAGGTTTAATAAAACCTTAAAACAAATGTTGAGGAAGGTGGTGGATAAAGACGGAAAGAATTGGGATTATCTGCTCCCTTATCTGATGTTTGCCATAAGAGAGGTTCCCCAATCGTCCACAGGGTTCTCTCCGTTTGAGCTACTGTATGAGAGGCACCCCCGGGGGCCTACTGGACGTTGCCAGGGAAACATGGGAGAGTGAGCGTTCCCCTTATCGAAGTGTGATTGAACATGTGGCCCAAATGCAAGACAGAATTGCCCATGTGATGCCGATTGTGAAGGAACATTTAGCCCAAGCCCAATTGACTCAACAAAGGATTTACAATCGTGGGGCCCAGGTCCGTTCCTTTGCACCTGGTGATAGGGTGTTGGTGCTGGTCCCCACGGTCGAAAGTAAATTCCTAGCCAAATGGCAGGGTCCCTATGAAGTGTTGGAGAAAATGGGGGTGGTGAATTATAAAATTAGCCAACCGGGAAGACGAAAACCTGAGCAGCTCTATCACGTGAACTTGCTGAAACCATGGAAGGATAGAGAGTCCTTGGTCGCTAAGACTACCCGATTTTCTGCTCCATTTAACCTGGCTGTCCCTGAAGTTGGGATAGCGGAGACTCTATCCAAAACTCAGCAACAGGAGGTTAAAGAATTTGTGCTCTGTAATAAGGAGAAGTTTTCAGACCTGCCAGGTTGGGTCTCCGGAGTTGAACATGACATTATCACCACACCAGGGGATAAGGTCAAGTTGAAGCCTTATAGAATTCCAGAAGCCCGGCAAAAGGCAATTTGCCAGGAAGTAAAACAAATGCTTGAGCTGGGGGTTATTGGTCCAGTCCCATTGTCTTAGTGCCCAAACCAGATGGAAGTTGGTGGTTTTGTAATGACTTTCGCCGCCTGAATCAAATCACTAAGTTTGACACCTATCCTATGCCCCGCATAGATGAACTGATTGATCGCCTAGGCACTACCCGGTACATGACGATGTTAGAACTGACCAAGGGTTATTGGCAAATGCCTCTCTCAGAGTCAGCCAGGGAAAAAACAGCATTTGTAACTCCAGACGGATCTTTTCAATATCGGAGGGTGCCTTTTGGGTTACAGAATGCTCCCGCCACATTTCAACGCACCATGGATAAGACCCTTCGGCCTCACCGAGCCTATGCTGATGCATACCTCGATGACGTGGTCATCCACAGTGAGGATTGGGACTCACACTTACCAAAAGTTCAGGCTGTGTTGGATTCCATCTGGAAAGCCGGGTTTACAGCCAATCCAAAAAAATGTACCCTTGGGCTAGAAGAGGCAAAGTATCTGGGGTATACCATTGGAAGAGGGCTAATCAAGCCCCAAATAAACAAAGTTGAGGCTATTCAGGATTGGCCACGTCCCACCAACAAGAAACAGGTTTGTGCATTTTTGGGTATCGCAGGCTATTATCGCCGCTTTATCCCCCATTTTGCCTCACAGGCTGCTCCCCTGACCAATTTGACCAAAAGGAAGGAGTCTGTCATGACCAAATGGACTCCCGAAGCAGAAACAGCTTTTCAGGTTTTAAAACAGGCCTTATGTAGTCAGACAGTTTTAAATTCGCCTGATTTTTCACGGGACTTCGTGGTTCAGACAGATGCATCAAATGTGGGGTTAGGAGCTGTACTGTCCCAGATTATCAAGGGGGAGGAACACCCGGTTATGTACCTCAGCCGAAAGTTGAAGGCCCATAAGGAGAATTATGCCACCATTGAGAAAGAGTGCTTGGCGATGAAATGGGCTTTGGATTCTCTCCGGTACTACCTCGTGGGTAGACAGTTTGAACTGGTGACAGATCATGCCCCATTGAAGTGGATGGCACAGAACAAAGAGAGCAATAGGAGAATAAATAGGTGGTTCCTGGCCCTCCAGGAATTTCGTTTTATGGTAACGCATCGCCCTGGTGCTAAAAGATGGATTGTCCCGAGTGCATGCCTGCCTGGCAATCTGTGTCCCAACCCTAGTGTTGAAACAAGATGGGGGGGGTATGTGACAGGAAGTCAGGTAAATCTGTGGGATGGGAGATACATTTCTGCCTTGTTTAGACAATACACCAATTATTATCGGGTGACGGCTGCAGAAGTAGCCAGGAAGGTTTAAAGGCGTTGGAAAACTTCAGCTGTTCAGAATGAGGCAATTAAGGCCTCTATAAGTAATCCAGAGGATTACTACTGATTGCTGCATCCTGAGGCTTTTTGAGTGAAGGAGAGCAGTGAACAGAAATACTTCTAAAGAGGTGAGGTGCTGTTGATTTTTCTGTGTGATAAAAATCAAAAAGACTATTTGTTTTTCTGCTGTATGACCAGCAGGGTCTGCTCAGCAGTAGGCTGTGCCAGACTCCATAGATTGGTTCCTGTGTGGTGAAGGTAGACGCTCCACGTGGCCAGGGTTTATTTTATGTTTGATTTTGTTTATGCTGTTTGGATGTTTGCACTTGTTTCCAGCAAGATGGAAGAATAATCCAAAATCTTTTGTTTTCAACCGTCTTCGACTGCCTTTCTGTATAAATTCAGTGTGTAGTGAACCCATCCAGGGGGTCACCCCCCCTGCTACCGAGCTAACCCCTTACAATATATATACATATATATATATATATATATATATATATATATATATATATATATATATATATATATATATACTGTCGATAGATAGATAGATAGATAGATAGATAGATAGATAGATAGATAAAGATATATATTGATATAAACAGTAAACAAATAGAAAGCTAGACCCAGGAAGATATATAGATTCAGAAAGTTATGCCCTGTACACACGATCAGAATTTCCGATGGGGTAAAATCCGATGTAATTTTCCGTCAGAATTTCGTTCAAGCTGTCTTGCATACACACTGTCCTAAACGCGGTGATGTAAAACACTACGAGACGAGAAAAAATAAGTTCAATGCCTCCGAGCATGCGTCGACTTGATTCTGAGCATACATGTTTTTTTCTCCATCGGAGTTCCACACAGACGATTGGAATTTCCGTTAGGATTTTTTTCCATTGGAAAAAAATAAAACATGTTCTATTTCTAAACTGCAACGGAAAAAATTCTGATGGGGCCCACACACGGTCGAAATATCCGATGAAAAAAATTTGTCTGACTTTTTTCATCGTAAATTTCCGATCGTGTGTACAAGGCATTAGATTGATAGATCAAATAAACTGGTATACCACATAGATATAGTAATAGAATGATATATCCAGATAAGTAGATTACAGTAATAGATACAGATAAATAGATTGATAGAGATAGATAGATAGATAGATAGATAGATAGATAGATAGATAGATAGATAGATAGATAGATAGATAGATAGATAGATAGATAGATAGATAGACGGATATCTAGATCCAAATATATATTGATATATAAATAGATAGAAAGATAGATAGAATGAAATTTCAAGATATATAAACCGATAGACCACATACATAGAGTAATAGATTGATAGATCCAGATAAGTAGATTGAACGATACAGATAAATAGATTGATAGTTATAGATAGATAGATAGATAGATAGATAGATAGATAGATAGATATAGATTGAAAGATCCAGATAAATAAACTGATAGACCACATAGATAGAGTAATAGATTGATAGATCCAGATAAATAGATTGATAGCGATAGATGGATAGATAAATAAACTGATAGACCACATAGATAGAGTAATATATTGATAGATACAGATAAGAAGATCGATAGATACAGATAAATCAATTGGTAGCCCTAAATAGATACTGTAGATAGATAGATAGATAGATAGATAGATAGATAGATAGATAGATAGATAGATAGATAGATAGATAGATAGATAGATAGATAAACCGATAGACCACATAGATAGAGTAATAGATTGATAGATCCAGATAAATAGATTGATAGCGATAGATAGATAGATAGATAGATAGATAGATAGATAGATAGATAGATAGATAGATAGATAGATAGATAGATAGATATACAGATAGATAGACAGACAGATAGATCGATAGATAGATAGATAGATAGATAGATAGATAGATAGATAGATAGATAGATAGATAGATAGATAGATAGATAGACAGGTAGACAGACAGACAGACAGACAGACAGACAGACAGACAGACAGACAGACAGATAGATAGATAGATAGATAGATAGATAGATAGATAGATAGATAGATAGATAGATAGACAGGTAGACAGACAGACAGACAGACAGACAGACAGACAGACAGACAGATAGATAGATAGATAGATAGATAGATAGATAGATAGATAGATAGATAGATAGATAGATAGATAGATAGACTGATTTATAGATCCAGAGTCAGAAAGATTGATGGATCTACACAGTGTCTATGGCGTACATACCAGTTTCTTGTCTTTATGCTCCGGATTGAATGCTAGTCCTGTTTAACCCTTCAGGCTTCTATCATTAGCCACCCCAGATATTTCCCATTGCTGTATAATGCGCAGCAAACATGTAAAGAGTTTCAGTAGTGCACCACACGCTGTCTATACTTGTATTGTACCAACATTGTTGCTCATTAGAAAAGGCAAGGCTGTTCCTGTGCATCTGATTTACATTAATTGCTAATCCTATTTGCAGTACGCACACTCTAGACTCCTTGAAATTTCATTTTTTGGGAGCTGTGCCGTGCAAGGATTATACACTCCATCTTAACAAAGATGATTAGCAAGCCGCTCAACACAGGCTTGATGCAAAATACTTTAATAGCAAAATGGGAGAGGGAGAGAGAGAGCGAAAAACAATAATATGTTGTAAGGAGGGGGATTATAATTGGGATTCATGTTTGTTTAGTCTCCTTAACAACACAGAATTCTAGGCACCATGGTTACTGGTTTAAGTATACCCTTCTATACAGCTGTCATGATACTATAACCACCAGCAGATGGCACTAAAGGTCATGTTTTCATCATTTGTGGTCTGGATGCTCTGCCTGGTAAAAGATGCACAATAAAATCCTTTGGATCTTAAAGGATAAATATTGTGTAACAAGAAATTGACCTAACAGGGAGGAGAACCATTACTTTTATGACTCAAAGGTGGTCTTCAGAAATTGGGGGTAGTGCCATTACAAAGATAATTATTGGTGGTTATGGAATGCTGGAACTTACTGAAGGTCTTGAAGGACAATATAAAACATATTATTTCTCTTATCGTCCATGGACAGACACAGCTCCTTAAATCTTGACAAGTGGGTTCCTGTTCACAGGAGAGGACTAGGCAGAAACATGTTAGATAATTAAATACATGTTACTTTAACAGAGTTGAACAGCCATGCCCAGGAGGCGGTCCCTCCGGAGATAACCCTCCTCCCTGCAGCATGCAGCCTCAGCTTTTTTTTTCTGCCTAGCAAAGGAGAAGGACGTATGGCTCCGTTTGGGCCCAGCGCCCTGAGGAAATTTTTTATTTTTATTTTATTTTATTTTATTTATTTTATTGATAATCTTCTATTAACTGTCGGCTGAGAGACAGACTGGATATATCGATCCTTGTAGTCTCCTCAGTCTGGCCAGCGAGCGTGAGCACACCATTGCTAAGGGCTGGGTCTGCCACGACATACCCCATGACTCCTGTGGTGGCTGATGAGATTTTGCTCCGGGGTCCACATATGACTGGGCTGTGGTGTTGTCTCACTCACAGTGGACCGGGCCGACAGCTACTCCAACGCGGTTGTATGCCTGTCAGGAATGCGTTGGCGAGTCGGGTAAGTACAGTCCTTCCCGCCTCGGCGGGTCGGTATGGCTGGGCATTCCTGGGGTGAGGGGGTCCTCCTATCCTCCTTTTCCTGCTCTCTGTCATGTTTCCCTCTGTTGCTCTGCTGCCGCTGCCGGGTGGACCTGGGGGTGGCTCCTTTTCCCACCAGGGGACTGTGGGGTGTCTGTGTATTTCTGTGGGTGTGTTTTACTGTGGCCGTGCCTTGCTCTATCTGTGGCGTCTGGTGGCCATTTTGGGAGGTGGTTTTGGCCTCTAGTGCTGGCTTCTACAGCGCGCAGCACAGGTCTTCTCACGCTGATTTTACCTTGCAGCTTTTTTCCTCACACACATGCTGTGTTCTGAGGGTGGGCAGTGGCGCTGAACACTCTCCTCTTGTGGTTGGTGAGTCCCCCGGGTAACCCCCCAGTCAGCGCAGCAAGGAGGGTGGGCTTTATTCAGGTCTTGATTGGGTCCCTTAGAGCTGTCTGGTTATGGAGTCAGTGTCCAGTTCTTCTTCCCCAAACATGCCAGAGGTGGCAGCTGGTGCTCCTTTGTCGGCAGTCCTGGAAACATTTGTTGCCAGGATGGAAGCAGCATTTGGGCGTAAGGGGGGTAAAAAGCACCCCCCCCACAATCCCATGGGGAATTCTCTGACTCAGACCAGGACCTGACTGCGGCTAAGGGCCCTGGATCTGTGTTGTCTGAGGAAGTGGAACAGGACCTTCCTTGTGAGGAAGACTCCTCACTTGGGTCACTACAGAACAGGGCACTTGTCAGTGCGTTTATTAATGCTGTAAGGGACTCCCTTAAGCTGGTTAGTGCAGCTGAGGCATCCTCTGAGGGCTCGGTCTTTTTTGGGTCACACAAATCAGACCGCTCTGTGAAGGTTTTTCCTCATGTGTCCTTTTTTGACAAGTTCATTGATAAGCAATGGGAAAAGCCGCAGAAGTCCTTTGTAGTTTCTTCAGCGCGTGGCGGTTTGGTACGCCTTTGAGGAGAGCCTCTTGAAAAAATGGGCTTCTCCTCCGGTAGTGGACCCCCCCGGTTGCCGGGGTACATAAGGTGACCACTCTCCCTATAGAAGGGACCCCTGCCTTCAAGGACCATATTGATAGGTGGTCCGAGTCACTGACCCGCTCCATGTTTACCATGCTGGGGTCTGCAGTCTATTGTGGCTGCAACCCTGGGGACTCAGACACTCACTGAATGGGCAAAGGTTTTGCACCAGACTGTGGAGGAGCACCAACTCCCTCCTGAAGTTATTAGGCTGGCGGACCAGCTGGTCCAGGGCCTTGTATATGTCTGTGATGCTACACCGGATGCGGCCCCCTTGATATCCAGAGCTTCTGTTTCAGTGGTGGTTTTGCACCACCTGATTTGGCTGAAATGCTGGTCTGCTGACCAAGCATCCACAAAAAGCCCTGGGAGATTTACCCTTCAAGCATGGGAGGCTTTTTGGTACCTCACTGGACGACATCCTCAAGGATGTCACTGGGGGTAAGAGCACTCTCCTCCCTCAGTCCACCGGGGGAAGGAGTCCTGCCAAAAGCAGGTAAATACCTTGGAGTGCTGCTCCAAGTGTCGGTAGTATGGCTCTGATGATCCCAAATACAAAGGGTTCAAGCGTGTGTGCTAATCCAATGCAGTGTACCTATCATAGAAAAATGCAGCACACCAAATGTCTGTAAGTGCTGAAGAGATGAAAAGCGGCCTCAGCTCCGACTTCTTTCAATATACCACGCTCATTGACATGTTTTGTGGGGTGAAACTAATCAGCTGTCTTTGAGCAGGAGCCGGAGCCAAGGCCACTTTTCATCTCCTTAGCATTTAAAGCTACTTGGTGTGCTGCGTTTTTCTAGGAGAGCCAAAAACAGGATTTCAATTCAATGTGAGCTCCCACCCTGTATGGTGAGCGAGTTTAGGGAGGCTAGAAATCTATACTTGGGGGGGGGCAAATACCTAATTTAAGAGCCGAGATTGCAATCACGTGACCAGCCAGCTCTCTCCTCTTTCCTTCTCCCCCAGACTGATATCAGCAAAGGAATCTCAGCCCCGCTCACTGCATCTCTCAGAGTAGTAAAGGAGAAATCCGGCCAGTCATGTGATTGCAATCTCTGCAGTGAAATTAGGTATTTGCAGCATTTATTTTTTAGAAATCACACACAGAGGGGGATAATACCATAGGAGGCAGTGCTGATGGTGTATACGGGTTAGAGTGGCTTAACAACCCCTTTAAAGCCTCATTTAATATTGTACACATGTTCTCGAAGTCTCTCTCTAAGGCCTCGTACACATGGACGGACTGTCCGATGAAAACGGTCCGCCGGACTGTTTTCATCGGACATGTCCGCTGCCGGATTTTGGTCTGATGGTTGTACACACCATCAAACCAAAATCCCCTCGGACAGGATACGCGGTGACGTGGCCGCGCCGTTGCCGCTACGATGACACGGCGACGTGCGCGACCCTGGAAGGTCAATGCTTCCACGCATGCGTCGAATCACTTTGACGCATGTGAGGGCTTTCGGCCGGGCGGACATGTCCGATAAGTCGTATAGACGACCGAACATGTCCGACGGACAGGCTTCCAGCGGACATGTTTCTTAGCATGCAAAGAAACATTTGTCCGCTGGAAACCTGTCCGATCCGCCGGAAAATTGTCCGGTCGGACATACAGACGGACCAGTTTCAGCAGACATGTTCGGTTGTGTGTACGAGGCCTAAGATTGCATGCTGTCCTGCCAATGTCCTGCAGGCCACATGGACATTCAAGTAAGTATACAAGTGCATACTTCTAGAATAACTATCGTGGGGGAAAGAATCACCCCTCCTAACAATGGCAGGAAGAGTCCCTCCTCCTGTAGTTAGTGTCAATGGAAGGAAAAATCCCACCTCCTAGCATTAGTGTCAGTGGTAGGAAGAATTTCCCCTCCTAACACTGACAGGAAAAGCCCCCCCCCCCCACAGCATTAATTTCTACAGAAGGAAGAATCCCCCCTCCTAGCTTTAGTTTCAATGAAAGGAGGAATTCCCCCTCCCAGCATTAGTGTCAATGGAAAGAAGAATCCCACCTCCTAGCATTAGTGTCAGTGGTAGGAAGAATTTCCCCTCCTAACACTGACAGGAAAAGCCACCCCACCCCCCCGAGCATTAGTTTCTACAGAAGGAAGAATCCCCCCTCCTAACTTTAGTTTCAATGAAAATCAATCCCAGCATTAGTCTCAATGGAAAGAAGAATCCCACCTCCTAGCATTAGTGTAAGGCCCCGTACACACGGTCGGACAAAACCGTTGAGAATGGACTGAGGTTCAGTTTCATCGGTCCAAACCGACGGTGTGTGTATAGCCCTTCGGTCTGTTTTCCTTCGGTCCAAATTTTTAAAACATGCTTCAAAACCGAACCGATGGACCGCTGCCCGATCGGTCCAAACCGATGGTTAGTACAGAAAAGCATCGGTTCAAAACCCGCGCATTCTCAGAATCAAGTCGACACATGCTTGGAAGCATTGAAATTCGTTTTATTCAGCACGTCGTGTGTTTGACGTCACCGCCTTCTGACCCGATCGGTTTTTGGAACGATGGTGTGTACACACATCAGGCCACTTCATCGGTTTTGTCCGACCGTGTGTACGGGGCCTTAGTGATAGGAAGAAATTCCCCCTTCGTACACTGACAGAAAAAGCTCCCCCCTTGCATTAATGTCTACAGAAGGAATAATCACCCCTCCTAGCATTAGTGTCAGTGATAGAAATACATCCCCCTTCTTACACTGACAGATAAAGCTCCCCTCTAGCATTAGTGTCTACAGAAGGAAGAATCCCCCCTCTTAGCATTAGTGTCAATGAAAGGCACTATCACGGTGGGAAAAAGAACCTCCCCTTAGTACTGGCATCAGTGGGAGGAATAACTCCTCTATAGGAGGAGTGTGTTACAGGGTGACAGTGCAGAATACCAGGAGGCAGGGACATAGTAATGACAGAAGCTGTATTTTGAAGGCCTGACTGGAAAAAATATGAGAGAACCATGAGGCCTGTATTTTTTTCCAGTAATGGGGTAACCATAGTTGTCATCCTTTAACAGGAAATGGCTAAATAATGATATTCACAGCAAGGTCACCAGGGATTAGTTTAATAAAGGCTGTAGATTTACAAATATTTAAGCTAAATGTTGCAATTTCATAAAATGTTAAATCTTACATGAGATGATTGGGTACTTTGAACTCTAGTGTACCACTATGTAAAATGTACACACAATCAGGAGACACAGAAGTTCTTGAGCCAGCAGTCACTGGTGTACTGCAACATCAGGTAGAGAAATTGTCTTGTTGCTGACATGATAATCAGTGGTGGAATGTTTCCTGTGGTGCTCTCCTTCTAGCAGATCTTCCTGCTTCTCAGTATGTGACTGAATCTTTATACAGCCAATTTGTGGCCTAGCTGCATATCATAGGGAGTGTTTTCCCGACATTACAGTTTTACAAGAATGCAGACTGGGAAACACATTCGAAGTGTCTGTTTTTTAATCCAGTAACTGAATAGTTAATACTTTTTGTTAATTCAGATCAAACAAAAGCAGTTTTTTTTTACCAAATTCAGAAAAAAAATGGTTTGATAAGTCCTCTAAATGAAATGCTGATAAGTGCTTAGTGTGGACATATCCCATTTAGGGTGACCACGTGTCCCGAATTGCCCGGGACAGTCCCGTATTTTGCAGGTCTGTCCCGGGCACATTCATTCCAGGACAATACAGTGTCCCAGAATGAAACTGACACAGCCATCCCCCAGGCCAATCTGATGCCCCCAAAAAAGGCTGCCACATCATCGCTTTACTCACTGACAGTACTTGTCCTGGCCGGGAATGCCTGGAGGAGCACAATCCCGTCACCCTGTGTGTGATTGGAGAAATCATAAATCCCGCCTCTTGTGCCCAATCACTGTGATGTGATTCGTTACAGCACAAGCTGATTTTTGGGAAGGGAGGGTGTCCCTGAATGGTAGTTTGGAATTGTGGTCACCCTAATCCCATTACCTCTGATGGTATATTTACCTTTAACAACAGAACTCCATCTAAAAGGTGTTTAACTCAACTTCTCCGGAACTGCCATTCACATCCTCCTTGAACACTTTTCACTAGTGATGAGTTTGGACATGTTTGGATTCTACCCGAACCTACCTGATCAAGCCCCCAAGGAATCTTTATTGGGTCAATCATCTGCAACCAAGGCATTCCCTGCCTTACTGCTGCATGTTTACAATGGGCATGTATACTTTCAGTTGTGGGGCAGGAAATGTCTCAGCGGCTTATGTTTGGCCCAGTATAGCGACACCTTTCTGATAGCTAGGACCCAAACACACCTGAGCTCATCTCTACTTGTCACCATTCACTTCTCGATTGAATGAAGGCCATGTTATTTAAAGATGAATTCCAAGAATGGATATTTTATACATAGTAACATTGATACAGCTTGGACCAATGTACTGTAACTATGCATATATCAACCTGCACGTTGCCTCTGGAAGCTAAAAACCACTGAAGTAGAAACCAATATTCAAGCGATTTCCACTAGCTTCCTGGTCCTGCTTTGAGTGACTGCCCTGCTGCATTCTGAGAGGCTGGTCTTTGGCATGGCTTCCATCTAGAGAATGTTTTGCTTTTTCTGAATGAATGCAAAGCATTCTCTGATTGAATAAAGTGTTGAGACGAGGAGGTGACGTCACCCTCTGAACCTCATCCAATCAGAGAACACAAGTAGAGATCACTGTAGCAACAGTGCCTTCTTTAGTGATATCCAGCTTAAAGGGTGTTGGCCACATATGTTATATGCATAGTTACATTGGTCCAAGTTGGACCAATCTAGCTGTGTATAAAACATCCTTTCCTGGAATTATTCTTCCTGGATGCTCAGGCTGTTAACACCCCCTGTGAGAGTGTGGCGGGGTATGAGTGCCGGGATTGTCTTCCGTGTGGTTGATGTGTCACCAGGGTTAAACGGTAGGCATTGGCAGGCCTGTATATTCCGGGGTGGTGGCAGCAGGCAGCAGGGATCAGGCAGGTGAAGAGACACAGAATGTGTGGTCAGAAAAGCCGGGTTGGTATCAGATGATCAGGTGCAGGCATAGACAGCAGGCAAAGAATAGTCAGGGTACAGGCAGAAATCGGCAATGTGAGTTCAGGCAGATGAGCAAGAGACAGAAGCAAAGTCCAGATACAAGCCAGGGTCAAGGTGGGAGAAGTTCAACTGAGTCAGAGGCAAGCCGGGTCAAATACAGGAATAACAGGATAAGGTTTCAGGAATACAGGTACAGCTGCAGATCAGACAGCAAAAGCATTAGTCCAACTGCTTCATTTATATATGGCATTTGGGCGCCAACGTTTACTATTTGCATCTGCCCTTGAGCATTAGTAACGCTATGGCCAGCATGTTCTTGACATTGCCCCCTCCTTACAGGCAACCTTGCCCAACGGATTCCCAATTGGCTCTCTTTTTGTTTGTGACTGCAGAAGAAGGCATGGATTTGTTTCTTGGCATGGACATCTTGTTCAGATTCCCAGGAATTTTCTTTTGGACAATTCCATTTAATCAACTACGGTGCTTGTTTTTTTTCCCCCTACAGTCCACAATGGCTTTAACCTCATATTCCTCATCTCCATTAATGATCACAGGTTCAGGCGGGAAAATAATCAGGTACTGCAGGTTTCAAAAGGGAGGCATGAAATACAGGATGAATTTTAAATGACTACGTTAATGACAATTTATATGCAACTTCATTAAGACTCTTCTTGACTGGAAATAGTCCCACAAACTTAGGTGCAAGCTTCTTTGAAGGGCATGCAAACCTGAAATTCGCTGAAGACAACCATACCCAATCTCCCGGTTAAAGAACCAGTTATCCACTTCTCTTTTTGTCGAACGCCTTCTTGTTAGCTGCTTGTGCCTTAGTAATTGTTTCCTGTAGCAATTTACTGTTGCGAGTAAAGAAATCAACCGTGCTTTGGATAGCCGGAACCATGGCCTCAGGAACAAAGTCAGGTAAGAGTGATGGGTGAAAACCGTAATTGGCAAAAAATGGAGACTGACCTGTAGCAGAGTGGCTTGCATTATTGTAGGCAAATTCCCCCAATGGCAGAAACGATACCTGAACCTGTTCATAGTGAAACATTATATGTACTGCTCAAGCATCTGATTGGTCCTCTCTGTTTGCCCGTTGGTCTGGGGGTGATAATATTGAAAGATCCTTGTCATCTGCCTAGGAAATTCACACAAAGTCTTCCAGAACCGAGAAGAAAATTGGACCCCTGGATCGGAGACGATGTGCATGGGGCCCCCATTGAGTCTTACAATTTCTCTGATGAATACTCGAGCCACTTCCAGGTTCAAGGGCATGTTCTTTAGAGGCAGAAAATTATCCATTTTGGACAAGTGGTCTACTACTACTAAGATAGCTGTGCAAACTTCAGATGGAGGGAGTTCTACTATAACGTCCATAGCTATCAATTTCTATTGCCTGTCAGGAACTGACAGTGGTCGGAATAGACTCCAGGCTCGGTTCTTAGTACTCTTACTGTTTGTACAGATTGCACATGAATTCATGTACTGTACCTCTTGCAATTTCCTTCTAGGTCTGGCCACCAGAATATGCATTGCAGAAGATCGAGCGTCTTGTGGGCTCTAAAATGACCTGCTAAAAGATAATCATGACACAGTCCCAAAATAGTTACATGTATGCTTTCTGATACAAATACCTTGTCTTCCTTCCATAGTAATCCTTCTTGGAACATCAATGTGACCCCTGAAGGACTAGAAACTTACATTCAGACAAGATGGTATCTGGCGCAGGTGGTTCCTTGAAGATCATCAAACATACAGGAAAGTGCGTCTGGTTTTACATTCTTCGAGCCCGGCTGATAAGTAGTATGGACATGAATCTTGAAAAAAACAGGAACCCGGAACTGGGTGCAAATACCTGTATTACCGGAGGGGTGAGGGTTCCGAAAAACTTTATGTGTGGACCTCCGCTTTAAGTCTTTAAGGCCCTGACGTTGTGAGAAGACGGCTCCTAATGCAACTTCAGATGCATCCACTTTCAGTACATATGGTAGAGATGGGTCTGGATGACTTAGGACAGGTGCTGAAGTAAAGAGCTTTAAAGCGCCAAATGTGGTCCGTGCTTCAGGGGTCCAGTGGAAGAGAATACTCTGCTTGGTCAGCTGCGTAACAAGGATGATGGTGGTGGAAAAGCACTTGATACACCTTGTGTAAAAGTTTGCAAACCCTATGAATCGCTGTACCCCTTTTCTTATCGATCGGTGCAGGCCAGTCCAGGATGGCAGAGTCCTTTTTGGAATCCATTTTAACTCCTTCAGGTGAGATTACTAATCCCAGGAATTGGATGCTATCCTGTTCAAACTCACATTTTTCACGTTTGCCATATAGGCGGACCCGACACAGCACACTCCTGACATGCCCATAACCACTTAAGGACCCCTTCACACCGATATACGTCGACAGAATGGCATGGCTGGGCAGAATCACGTACCTGTACGTGTCTCTTTAAGCCCAGCCGTGGGGTCGTGAGCGCGCCGCTGGTGGCGCGTTCGCGACCTGGTCTAAAGCTTTGTGACGGCGCCCGCGGGACCCGCGGACCCGATCGCCGCAGGTGTCCCGTGATCGGTCACCGGAGCTGAAGAACGGGGAGAGGTGTGTGTAAACACACCTTCCCTGTTCTTCGTTATGGCAGTGTCATTGATCGTCTGTTTCCTGATATAGGGAATGACGATCAATGATGTCACACGTCCAGCCCCGCCCCCCTACAGTTAGAAACACATATGAGGATCACACTTAACCCCTACAGTGCCCCAAGTGGTTAACTCCTAAACTGCAATTGTCATTTTCACAGTAAACAATGCATTTTTATAGCACTTTTTGCTGTGAAAATGACAATGGTCCCAAAAATGTGTCAAAATTGTTCGATGTGTCCGCCATAATGTCGCAGTCACAAAAAAAAACGCTGATCGCCGCCATTAGTAGTAAAAAAAAAAATATTAATAAAAATGCAATAAAACTATCCCCTATTTTGTAAACGCTATAAATTTTGCGCAAACCAATCGATAAACACTTATTGCGATTTTTTTGACTGAAAATAGGTAGAAGAAGAAAACGTTTTTTTATATATTTTATATATTTATTATAGCAAAAAGTAAAAAATATTGATTTTTTTTCAAAATTGTTGCTATATTTTTTTTTAGCGCAAAAAATAAAAACCGCAGAGATGATCAAATACCACCAAAAGAAAGCTCTATTTGTGAAAAAAAGGCACCAATTTTGTTTGGGAGCCATGTCGCACGACCGCGCAATTGTCAGTTAAAGCGACGCAGTGCCCAATCGCAAAAAGGAGCAAAGTCCTTAAAGCGGGGGTTCACCCTGTTAAAAAAAAAAAAAATGTTTTTTTTTTATTAGACCATTACATTCGGCATCGTAGCGCGAGCTACATTATGCCGGTCTTACATTTTTTATCCCCGTACTCACTGTGCTATGGCTCATTGAAGATTCCGGGGAATGGGCGTTCCTATGGTGAGAGAAGGTGATTGACGGCCGGCCCTGGCACGTCACGCTTCTCCGGAAATAGCCGAAATAGGCTTGGCTATTCACGGCGCCTGCGCATAGCCTGTGCGCAGGCGCCGTGAAGAGCCGAGACCTACTCCGGCTGTCTTCGGGGAGCGTGACGTGCCAGAGCCGGCCGTCAATCATCCTCCCTCTCCATAGGCACGCCCATTCCCCGCGGGAGTCGGATTCTTCAATCATCCATAGCTCGCGCTACGATGCCGAATGTAATGGTCTAATGATGTGAAGGAGGGTGAACCACCGCTTTAACCTGCATAATGGTCCGGGTCTTAAGTGGTTAATGTAGAGTATGAGATATGTAGAAAGTTAGAATGTCATCCAGGTAAACTATCACGAAAATGTCTAGAAAGTCTTTGAACCAGGGATGGACGTACAGGGGTCACCATTGCGACCAAGCCCCATGCTGCAGGGCCCCCTGTATGCCTAGATAGGAGGAGCAGCAAGAGTGGCTGAGACCTAAATTGAAAGCACAGTGTGTGCTGTGCTCTTTGTCTCCCCCTACAGTGCAGTACCCGGCAGGAATAGATAAGGTAAAGGACTGATATTTTTTAAAAGGCTATAGGCCAGATTCACGTAGGAGGGCGCATCTTTTGGCCGGCGTAATGCATCCCAGTTGCGCTACGCCAACGTAACATAGTGAGGCAAGGCCAGTATTCACAAAGCACTTGCTCCGTAAGTTACGTCGGCGTAGCGAAAATGGGCCGGCGTAAGCCCGCCTAATTCAAAGTAGGCAGGTAGTGGGCGTGCTACATTTAAATTAACCGTGACCCCATGCAAATACTCCTTAAGATGCTTTCGACGTGAACGTAACCTACGCCCAGCCTCATTCACGTACGGCTTACGCAAACGACGTAAAATACGACGGCTGTTCGGTCGTTTATACCTTGCATGGGCTGCGCCACTTATAGAGGTGTTTTATCTTTACGCCGGCGTACGCCTTACGTAAATGGCGAAGCTTACTGCGACGGGCGTACGTACGTACGTACGTACGTTCGTGAATCGGCGTATCTTGCTCATTTACATATTCGACGCGTAAATCAACGTAAGCGCCCCTAGCTGCCAGCGTAAATATGCACCCAAGATACGACGGTGTAGGAGACTTACGTCGGTCGTATCTTGGCAACATTCAGGCGTATCTCATTTTAAGAATGAGCGCAGAGATACGGCGGCACATTTTTGGACTTACGACGGTGTATCTACTGATACGTCGGCGTAAGTCTCTGTGAATCTGGCCCTATCTGTGTATGTGTGTTTATATGTGTGTGTGTGTGTGCATGTGTGTGTGCATGTATGTATATGTGTGCATCTATATATGTGTGTGCGTGTACATGTATGTATGTGTATGTGCATGAATGTGTGGGTGCATGTTTGTGTGTGCATATGTGCATTTATGTGTGTGTGTATTTATATATATATATATATATATATATATATGTGTGTGTGTGTGTTTATATGTGTGTGCTTACATATACAGTATATGTATGTGTGTGTTTACATGTATGTAAGTATGCACATTTTATGTATGCGCTTTTTATCCTGACCCCCTATATGTGTACAATCAGAACAGATTTTTTTTCCTGCTTGTTTATAGCACCAGCAAAAAAATGCTTTTCCTCTGAAAACAATCCATGTTTAGATCACTTTTCAGAGGCATCTGACAGCCGGTAAAGAGGCAATATGTTGCCTCCTAACCACCTGTTTAACGTAATTGCATTGAGTAAAGGCTGTAATGGCTGAAACATGTCAGCATTGATCCTGTGTATATGATGGAGCTTAATAAATGGTAATACTAAGGAGTTATCAAGTTGTCAGCTGAATGTCTACTTTGGATGTGGGAATCCCCCCAGCCTGAGCACTGAATCTCAATTGTGCGCTTGTGGGTGATAGAAATTGGTTGCTCAGTAGTTAGGGTCCACAAGCTGTGGTAGCGCTGAAACAAAAAAGCAGAGCAGGTCTGATTTCTTCTGCTTTGGGTAGAGTGGGATATGATAACAGTGTGCATGCATGGTAACACACATTGCAATGTATTTATTACCAAGTGTGAATAAGCCCTTATAATGAAACTCAATTTAAAAAAAAAGCTTACCGTATCAATATTGTGGGTGATAATAAACAGATTAAGCTCCATTGTCTTCTTCTTTGTGCCCTTGTGTCTCACATACTTTAGATCCCACTTATGAAAAGTCAGCGCTGTGTTAAATGCAGCTCAGCTCCAGGTACTTCCTCCCGCCGCTTGCATGTGCAGTCTCAGGAGATTACCTATTCAGTTATTGTATACCTGAAAACCTAATGGTTATGGATAGCCTAAATATAAAATACACACTGCACTCACAATGTGCTATACACCATCAGTGACTTCACTTCTGTGTTGGCAGTATAATCCCATGTTTTCTGTGTTTCCAGGTATTCAGTCATATCTGAGAAACATAGATACTATGAAAACCAGTGATTTAAACAGTGGCGGTGCATCTATAGAGGGCGCCGGAGCGCCGCCCCCTTTGGCTCTCGCACTGCCACTGATTACAATAACATAGATTCATGCATTGCATGAATCTATGTTATTGTTGCCACTGCTGCTGCCGCTGATTATTCAGATGGCTGGATGGTGAGCGCCGGCCACCTGAATAACGGCAGCTGGTTGGCTGTGTGGAAGTGCCTATCAGAGCCAGCGGCTCTGATAGGCTTTCCGAGTACAGCCCTTAGGCTGTAGTCGGCTTCCGGAAACTTATCTAAGGGACGTACGGGGGGTGCGTTCCTTAGATAAGACTGACAGACATCTCAGCCAAGAAGGTTCATCGGTTCTGGTTATCGGTAACCTGATTGGCTGAAGCGTCATCGAGGGTGGGAGAATACATCAAGGGACGTGGAAGGAGGCTGGCTAACCCCCAGAAAGGTAAGTGCCGGGCAGGGGAGGGGCATTTTACAGGGCACAGTAGCGACAATGGGCACAGTGGTGACAATGGGCACAGTAGCGACAATGGGCACAGTGGCATCAATGGGCACCGTGGCATCAATGGGCACAGTGGTGACAATGGGCACAGTGGTGACAATTGGCACAGTGGCGACAATTAAAGGGCACAGTGGTGACAAAGGGCACAGTGGGGACAAAGGGCACAGTGGGGACAATTGGCACAGTGGCTGCGTTTGATGGCATGGCATAGTGGCTGCGTTTGATGGCATGGCACAGTGGTGACAATTGATGGCACAGTGGCTGCGTTTGATGGCATGGCACAGTAGTGACAATTGATGGCACAGTGGCTGCGTTTGATGGCATGGCACAGTGGCTGCATTTGATGGCATGGCACAGTGGTGACAATTGATGGCACAGTGGCTGCATTTGATGGGCCCAGTGGCTAAATTTGATGGGCACAGTGGCTGAATTTGATGGGCACAGTGGCTGAATTTGATGGGCACAGTGGCTGAATTTGATGGACACAGTGAGGCTGCAATTGTTTTTGTTTTGTTTTTCGTTTGCGCCCCTCCAAAAATTTTGAGCACCAGCCGCCACTGGACTGAAATCTAGGAAAAACTTGCAGTAACAGATCTATAGCAGATCGGATGCGCAAATGTGTTGTCTGGATAGGGGCTCATTATAAAATGCTTACACAAGTGTAACAAGAGTGGTTCTCCAAGTGAGAAACAGTCCTCTGAGGCATGGTTACAGAGATGTAAGAAAAATTATGGTAGAAAAATATAGGATTACCTCATCCTTTTTTAACCATGGAAATGCAATTATTTTAGTAAATATAAACTACTAAATATATTTTCTCATCAGCAGTTGGAGCAGTCTTGTGACTTCTATCAGTGTCTGGTTAAAACTTGCAGGAGGAGTTTTCACTCTCCCCTGTGTATCCTATGAGGCTGCAGGACCTCTGTCCCTTTGTCTGGACAATGCTGATTGGCCCTGTGCTGATCACATACACCCCCCCCCCAAAAAAAAAAACTCTAGCAATACACACCAAACTGAGCATGTGCAGCATGCCCCCACTGCTCTGTTCTATCAGAACATGGATTGTGGACAGTGGAAGAAGCGGAGGATCAGAGAAGACAGGATCAAACAGCCTTTTTACACAGTGAAAAAGATTAACCCTTTGGGTTCCACAGTGAGTATAACAAACATGCTTTAATGCATATACAGACTGGTTTTACTGTTGTGGGTTTAGTAACACGTTAAGCTTTGGATACCATCTCAGATATCCATTAAAAATGGCAAACACACCATTTTAAATTATTGTTGGGAAAGTGTAAGACAGATCATGCGTAGTATAGGTAAAATCTGCATGCAGGTGGTGTTAAAGGCCAAAAGAATAGACACATTTAGGAAGAATAGTAGTGTATAGACAGAGGAGAGAACTAGAACTAAACCACTGAGTACATCAACAACTTATGTGAAACATACAAATAACATCATAAGAGGATAATGTCTCAAAAGTCAAGAGATTTCAGAGTTTGCAGTAGGAAATGGGTCAATTAAAGCATCAATATCAAATGTGGAGGATACTTCAAGGAGGAGAAGCAAACAAAAGTTGCCTTTGATTTTGATCTTAGAAGGTCATTAGTGGAAAACTATATAGTGAGTACAATTCTAGTTGACTGTGCTTGGTGAAAACTAGACTGAAGAGGGTCAAGAAGTGACTTGGATGTGAGATATGTGGAAAGGTCTGCTACAGACAAAGCATTTAAGCAGTCTGGATGCCAACTAAAGAAGAGAAAAAGGGAGGGAGAGAGAGAGAGAGAGAGAGAGAGAGAGAGAGAGAGAGAGAGAGAGAGAGAGAGAGAGAGAGAGAGAGAGAACAAAGAAGGAATACACAAGGGTAGTACAAGAATCAAGATGCTGTGTACGTTTCTACTCACAAAGCTTGTAAATAGTTCCCTAGTGATTGAAAATTATGATTGGCAGAAAAAAAAAAAAAAATTCTAATGTGTTTAAATATCACTTTGACCAATATGTCTTTTTTATACTGGTCAAACATTGCCTTTCTGGCACCTTAAATTACATGATTATTGTGTATAATATTGACCCATAAAGATGAGAAAAAAGGTAAAACAAAAACACTTGATGGCCGTTTCCTGTGAGCACTGGTCATCAGTGGTGGCTGTTGCTCCAAATTTTTGGGGAGCGCAAACTAACTAAAAAATTCTGAAAAAAACAACAACCATCAATTGCAGCCTCATTGTGCCATCAAACGCAGCCACTGTGCCATAAAACGCAGCCACTGTGCCCAAATGCAGCCACTGTGCCCATTAATAGCCACCACTGTGTCCAAACGCAGCCACTGTGCCCATCAAACGCAGCCACTGTGCCCATCAAACACAGCCACTCTGGCCATTAAACACAGCCACTGTGCCTATCAAACACAGCCACTGTGCCCATCAAATTCAGCCACTGTGTCCATCAATAGCTGCCACTGTGCCCATCAAACGCAGCCACTGTGCCCATTAAACGCCACCACTGTGCCCATTAAACACAACCACGGTGCCCAAACGCTTTCACTGTGCCCATCAAACGCAGCCACTGTTCCCTCAAACGCAGCCACTGTTCCCATCAATAGCCGTCACTGTGCCCAAACGCAGCCACTGTGCCCATCAAACACAGCCACTGTGCCTATCAATAGCCACTACTGTGCCCATGAAACGCAGCCATTGTGCCACCAAACACAGCCACTATGGCCATCAAATGCAGCCACTGTGCCTAGCAATAGCCACCAGTGTGCCCATTAAACGCCACCACTGTGCCCATCAAACGCCACCACTGTGCCCATCAAACGCAGCCACGGTGCCCAAACGCTTCCACTGTGCTCATCAAATGTTGCCACTGTGCTCATCAAACGCTGCCACTGTGCCATATCAAATGCTCCCACTGTGTCATATCAAATGCTTCCACTGTTTTATCAAATGCTCCCACTGTGCCAGATCAAATGCTGCCAGTGCCCCTGTGCCATATCAAATGCTCCCACTGTGCCCCATCAAATGCTCCACTGTTCCCTCAAATTCTGCCACTGTGCCATCAAATGCTGCCACTGTGCCATCAAATGCTCCCACTTTGCCCACTGCCAGGCATTTACCCTGTCCTGGTGGGGCAGCTGGTGACGGCGGTGGGCGGAGAGCAGTGTCCTCCATTCTCCTCCATGCTCCTCGATGTTTTCTCCTGTCCTCTCTTCCCATCCTCTGCTATGATTGGCCGACTGATAGGCCTGTTTCCTACTTTCCTAGTCAATGGTCCCGTAGTCCTCTTGGATTTGAGATGTGTCCCAGAAGACTGTGGGGGAAGGAGATAGGCCGAACTTCCGGCTCAGTAAAAACTAGATACCCTCCCCCAAAAAAAGTGACAAAGGTGGCAGTGGAGGGGGGAGGGTACAAACAAGTAGAGGTTCCCCTTTTGGGTCGAGCTCCACTTTAAGGTAAAGAAAAACTTCTGCCTTTAGAACTGCTTTAATATCAGCAATCTTAGCTCTATGTCCTGACTCCTGAAACCCCCAAGTGTTTTTATTTTTTTTTCAGTCATTCCACAGAAAAAAAAAATCAAGCTTTTTGCTATTGTGTTTTTTTTTTTTGTGTTTTGCATTCTTAATAACTTCATCATTCTAGAGTTGTTCAGCAGCAAGAGCATTTCATGGGACTCAAACTTGATGGAATGACATTTGCATTTGATGCATGTAAGACTTTCTTGGTATAATGTATGCAGAAAAATTTGCATCTGAATATTAAAGCGGAGTATTGAATTAGTATGAACAGTGTATTCGATTTTCATATAAATGTTTACATGCAGGTCTACGGTGGTGAGAGCCTCATTGAATACATAAAGGGGATTTGTCTCAGGAAACAGAATATATATTGTTCTATTGCTTTAATTAATCAGTTACCAAATAAATAAACATTTTCCATCAAAAATGGCTAACACATCTTATGCGCTGGTTTCTAACACTGTGCAGCTGTCACACAGTGATTTGGTTAGTCAATTAAATCGGATCAGTTGGTTATTGTTCCACCTGAATAAAATGTATGTAGTGCATGTGTCATTTTCAGTCTGCGTCAAATTGTGGCATAAAATAGAAGCCGTTCTGTCACAGTTGTGATACGATTGGTCCATGTATAGAAAAAAGATAACGGTAGCATATTAGCATTAAGGCTGATAAACAGCTTAAATGCACAGAAAAAATACAGATATGTGAGCTGTTTTACTTGCCACAGAATATGTGTTTTTCTCCATACAGATCTGAGAATTAAAGTGGAACTATAGGATTTTTTTTTTATTGTGGATAGAGTTAGAGAGGGTTATAACTAGAGTTGAGCGGACACCTGGATGTTCGGGTTCGGGTCCGAACCCGAACTTAAAAAAAAGTTTGGGTTCGGGAACCCGTTCCCCTAAATATTCCTACCAGACCCAAAGGACCTGGTAATAGACTAAGGGGTAGATCCAAATACAAATACATCGGCGCAGCGTATATGAGATACGCTACGCCGCTGTAACTTACTGCGGCGTAGTGTATCTCAAGCGGCGTGTTTCATTTAAATGAAGCGCGTCTCCGCGCCAAATGAACTGCGCATGCGCCGTCCCTAAATTTCACGCCGTGCATTGCGCGAAATGACGTCGCAAGGACGTCATTTTTTAAACTTAGACATGACTTACGTCCATCCCGATTCACGGACGACTTACGCAAAAAAAATAAGAAATTCAAATTTCGACGTGGGAACGACGGCCATACTTAACATGGCAAATCTAACTATACGCTACAAAAAAACAGTTTTAACTATACGCCGGAAAAAGCCGACTACATACGCCATAAAAAAATGCGCCGGCCACTCGTACGTTCGTGGATCGTCGGAAATAGCAAATTTGCATACCCGACGCGGAAAACAACGTGAACGCCACCCAGCGGACGCCGAAGTATTGCATCTTAGATCCGAAGGCGTAGCAAGACGTACACCTGTCGGATCTAACCCAGAAGCCATCGTATCTTGTTTTGAGGATTCAAAACAACGATACGACGCGGGAAATTTGAAAGTACCCCGGCGTATCAGTTGATACGCTGGCGTACTCGCTCTGTGGATATACCCCTAAGGGGGCAAACCATGATGTTTTGTTCAATGACTTTGATCTGTATTGCTGGAACCCGACAATTCAATATACCTGCGAGGAGTTTTTTTTCCTTTATAAATGTCATTTTGTGCAGGGACTTTTCTAAGCACGGGAAACATGCGCGACTTTACAGGCACACTATAGACACCCCCCAGGTATGACATTTAAAGGAATATTTCACTTTTATTGATTCACTTTAAGCATTATTAAAATCACTGCTCCCGAGAAAAAAAAATTCAATTTTTAAACTTTTTTTTTTGCATTTATAAATGTCCCATGGGGCAGGACCCAGGTCCCCAAACACTTTTTATGACAATAACTTGCATATTAACCTTTAAAATTAGCACTTTTGATTTCTCCCACAGACTTTCAAAGGATGTTCTGTGGCTTTTGAATTTGCCGCAAAAACACCCCGAATTGTTCACTATTCGGCGAACACCCGATGTTCGAGTCAAATTTACGTTTGACTCAAACATTGGGTTCATCCCTACAAACACTTTAATAATCAGTTACAGCATCAGTTACAGGAAAAAGTGGTTTGTCTCTGTCTCATCTCTGTGTATTCTGCTGGAGAACTTGAGTGTGTGAAAAACAACGGACTTGCTTTGCCAGATCACCAGATGAAAATAAAAGAAAGAAAAAACTGCCTTAACCGCTTGCCGACCAGCTGCCACAGTCATACTGCGGCAGGTGTGCACAGCTACATAAATCGCTGTAGTTGTTCATCGGCCGTTTTAAGAGCTCTAAGGGGCGTGTGCCCGCGGCGCTCCTCAGAGAGCCAGAACGAGTAGCTGTCAATGTAAACAGACAGATGCCTTTTCTGTCAGGGAAGTAGAGAGAAATCTGCTGTTCCCAGTGATCAGGAAATCTACTCCCAGTCAATACAGTCCCCCCACAGTTAGAAACACCTCCCTAGGGATACATTTAACCCTTTGATCGCTCCTGATGTTAATCCCTTTACTGCCAGTTTCATTAGTACAGTAATAGTGGATTTTTGTTTAGCACTGATCACTTTAATAGTGTCACTGGTCCCCAAAAAGTGTCAAGGTCTCAGTCCTGCTAAAAATTGCTGATTCCTGACATTACTAGTAGAAAAATAAAAAAATAAATACAAATCCCATTAAAATATCCCATAGTTTGTAGACGCTATAACCTTTCCGCAAACAAATTAATATACACTTATTAGGATTTTTTTTACTAAAAATATGTAGCAGAATACATACAGTATTGACCTAAATTGATGAAGACATTAGATTTTGAAAAAATATATATATATATATTGGATATGTTTTATAGCAGAAAGTAAAACAGTATATATTTTTTTCAAAATTGACAGTATGTTTTTGTTTATAACACAAAAAATATAAATCGCAAAAGTGATCAAGTACCACCAAAAGAAAGCTCTATTTGTGGGGAAAAAAAGGACATAAATTTTGTTTGGGTACAACATTGCACGACAATTGCAATTGTCAGTTAAAATAACGCAGTGCTGTATTGCAAAAAAATGGCCTGGTTGGGAGGGGGGGGTTGATTCTTCCTGGGCTAAAGTGGTTAAGCAGTGAGCATTTTTTTAAGAAATGTATTTTTTTTTTTTTTTAATATAGCAGAGAGTTGAAGAGTACAGGAGCTCTAAATATTTCAAAACTATTTTTTTTTTTTTTTCATTTTAATTTCTTCTGCAGCTCAGAAAACAGCTGAAGTAGACCTTTCCTGAGAGACTGGCTCGTTCGGCTAAATTAAAGAATGACTATTGTTTAAGTACACAAAAGACCTCCGGAAAACTTTAGTGTCACCACATATGGTTATCCAATTTGAAAAGCAATTTGAGTCCCTGGATGCCTGTACTCCTTATGCAGATAAATATTTTCCATTATATTCTTAATCAGAGTCAGTTTATAAAGCATGAGCATACAGTGTGGGAAGACAAGGCTAGGATTGTGGATTTCATGATAACAAGTACCTATGGGCCTCTCTGTACAAAAATGTATTTTAGGCCTGGTTCACATTGGAGCGATTTGGCATGCGATTGGATATGTCGGCAATGGCACCGTCCGAATTGGTGTGACGCCGCAGTTCTCACTAAATACACAGTCAGTTATCAATTTTATTTTTATTCCTTCATCTTGCATTGATCGTTAATTTGGCGTGGAGTGTGCATGAGCTGAGTGATCACATAAGAGCCCATGTGGAGCAAAGGTCTGTAGAGCTCACCATACACTATACAATCTGATTGTACAATCTCCTTTAGATCAACCATTAACTATGTAGTGCAAGGCAGTGGCGGCTGGTGCTCAAATTTTTTTGGGGGGCGCAAACAAACGAAGAAAAAATAATAATCATCAATTACAGCCTCACTGTGCCCATCAAATGCAGCTACTGTGCCCATCAATTGCCACCACTGTGCCCATCAAACGCAGCCACTGTGCCCATCAATTGCCACCACTGTGCCCATCAATTGTTGCCACTGTGCCCATCAATTTTTGCCACTGTGCCCATCAATTGCCGCCAGTTTGCCCCCTCAAAAACCGCCAGATTGCCCCCCCCCCCCCCCGTCGCCCGGCACTTACCTTTCTTGGGTCAGCCATCCTCCCTCCACGGTCCAACAATGTCTTCTCCTGAGTCCCGCCCTCGATGTCGCTTCAGCCAATCATCTTACCGGTAACCAGACCCGGTGATCCTGATTGGCTGAGACACGTGTCAGCGTTAACCAGGGAACGCACAGCATGTGCGTTCCCTGGTTAACTATTTGGAAGCCGATTAGAGCCAATAGGCTATAATCGGAAAGCCTATCAGAGCCGCTGCCTCTGATAGACACTTCAAAAAACCAACAAACTACTGTTATTCAGATGGGGGCCGGCCATCTGAATAGTGGGCGGCATCGGCGCCGGCGACAATACATAGATTCATGCAATGCATGAATCTATGTATTGTAGACTTGAGTGCCGGTGTAGGGGAGAGAGGGGCGGCGCTCCTGCGCCCACTATGGATGCACCGCCGCTGGTGCAAGGACCATTCTGAGTGGCTACAGAGTGATTGGATATATAGGTGTATCGTTTTGGCATATCTAAAGCAGATTGTATAGTGTATGGCCACATTTATACACCTAAAATTAGCAAGCGCTCTTTTGGTGCCATTGCTTGTTAACAGCACCTCAAACACAGAAGCAAACACACATTTTGCCACATGAAAGTGAGAAATGCAGCAAAATGCACAGTAAAAAATGTGCAACCCGCACCATGCCAAAATGTCCCATTATATTCGTTGACACATGTAGTTCAGCCCATAGAAATCAATGGGCTATCCTATGTGCGTCGTGGGAAAAACAAGGCAAAAAACATGCGCTCCTACTACACTATGGGGCGGATTTACTATCCGGTTGTGCCATGTTTCATGGCACATCGGCATGTGCAACGGCCGCTTCGGTATTTACTAAAGGAATACGCCGGCAATTCAGTGCTATTTACTATTATGCCAAATGCGCCCAGGAGTGGGTGCACGGTGCGCCACTATGGACCTGGCGCACGGCATCTACAAATGTAAATTAAAAGAGTTTGGGAGTGAGTTTATTATGGGGGGGGGGGTGTGGGATGATGTGGGGAAGTGTAGTGACATGTGTTGTGTAACATATACGGCCTGAATAGAAAGTGAAAGTGACTTTTGTATAATGCAGCCGCTGAACCTGCTAGTACAATTAAACCAGCGGGAGGTTTATTTGTGTACTGCGCATGCGTGAGCAGCATTTGGTAAATGTTAACTGGCGTAGCTGCCTTTGCGTGGGTTGAAGAGGTGCACCTGAATGGCCAAATCTTTTTTAAGTTATGCTGACCATGAAGGGAAACTCTGGGCCAAATTTTAAATAAAAAAAACGGCATGGGTTCCCCTTCAGGAGCATACCAGGCTCTTAGGTCTGGTATGGATTTTAAGGGGGAACTCCTACGCCGAAAAAACGGCGTGGGGGTTCCCCCAAAATCCATACCAGACCCTTATCCGAGCACACCACCTGGCCGGTCAGGAATGGGGGTGGGGACGAGCGATCGCCCCCCCCCCCTCCTGAGCTGTACCAGGCCACATGCCCTCAACATGGGGGGGTGGGCACTGCCCCCCCCCCACCCCAAAGCACCCTTGTCCCCATGTTGATGGGGACAAGGGCCTCTTCCCGACAACCCTGGTGGTTGGTTGTCGGGATCTGCAGGTGGGGGGCTTATCAGAATCCGGGACACCCCTTTAATAAGAGAGCCACCAGATACTGGCCCCCCACCCTAAGCGGGGGGCGGTCTTCTTCGCCGCTTTCTGCTGGGGGGCCGGACTTCACCGCTGTCTTCTGCCGGGGGGGCGGACTTCACCACCATCTTGGTGTGTTCTGCCGGGGCCCCCCGCTTTATTCTTTACGCTCTTTTACAAGCAGGGGGGGCAGACTTCTTTGCAGTTTTCTGCCGGGGGGCCCGGAGTTCACCGGCATCTTGTTCCCTCTTCTCTTCTAGCTATGTTGACCCGACAAGCTCTCCTGCTGTAATGCCGTGTGCACGGGACATGATGGGAATGTGATGTAACAAGGGGTGGGGCCGCCGGGTGGCATCACGCCCCATGCCTATATAAGTCATTGCGCAACGTGCACACAGCATTACAGCGGGAGAGCTTGTGGTGTCAACATCGCTAGAAGAGAAGAGGGAACAAGACAGTGGAGAAAACCGGACCCCCACGGTGGAGCCCGGCAGAAGAGAGAACAGAGAAGATGGCGAAGAAGTCTGTGACCCCCCCCCCGGGCAGAAGACGGCAGTGAAGTCCGGGGCCCCCGGCAGAAAACGGCGAAGAAGTCCGGGCCCCCCGCTTGTAAAAGAGCTTAAAGAAGAAAGCGGGGGGCCCCGGCAGAACACAACAACCATACCCCATACCCATTCACATAGGCTTGGGGGTCGGTATCTGGGGACCCCCTTATTAAAGGGGTGTCCCGGATTCCGATAAGCCCCCCGCCCGCAGACCCCGACAACCAACGGCCAGGGTTGTCGGGAAGAGACCCTTGTCCCCATCAACATGGGGACAAGGGTGCTTTGAGTGGGGGGAACAGTGCCCCCCCTGCCTCAAAGCACCCACCCCATTTTTTCGGCGTAAAAGTTCCCCCTTAAAATCCATACCAGGCCTAAGGGCTGGTATGCTTCTGAAGGGGAACCTACACCATTTTACGCTTCATTATCAGCGTAACAAAAACCCATGCCAGTGTTTTATTTAACCATTTCCATACCACCCCTATTCTGGAACTTCTCTCCTTCATGTAAAAATCATAATTTTTTTACTAGAAAATTACTCAGAACCCCAAAAATTATATATATATTTTTAGAAGACACCCTAGGGAATAAAGTGGCAGTCATTGCAATGTTTTATCTCCAACGGTATTTGCACAATATTTTTTTGGCAAAAAAAACGGTTTCATGAATTAAAAAATAACAAAAGAGTAAAGTTAGCCCAGTTTTTGGGGACAATGTGAAAGATGATGTTTCGCCGAGTAAATAGATACCTAACTTGTCACGCTTTAATATTGCACACACTCATGGAATGGCGCCAAACTTCGGGACTTACAAATCTCCATAGGCAAAGCTTGATTTTTTTTTACAGGTTACCAGTTTAGAGTTACAGAGGAGGTCTAGCGCTAGAATTATTGCTCTCGCTCTAATGCACGCAGCAATACCTCACATGTGTGGTTTGAATGGCGTTTACATATGTGGGCGGGACTTACGTGCGCGTTCGCTTCTGAGCACGAGCTACTAGGGACAGGGGCGTTTTATTTTTATTTTTTTCTTATTTATGTAATTTTTTTTTAGTTTTGCACTTTTTTACCTTTTTTTATCACTTTTTTTCCTATTACAAGGAACGTAAACATCCCTTGTAATAGGAATAGTGTGTGACAGGTCCTCTTTATGGAGGGGGGGTCAATAAGACCCCACATCTGTCCTCCAGGCTGGAAAGCATGAGATCGGGGAAAAAATTTCACTGATCTCATGCTTTCAGCCGCGATTGCAGCTTTGTTTATGTTTTTAAAGCGGAGTTCCGGCCACAATTGCACTTTTTAAATATAAATACCCCTGTAATACACAAGCTTAATGTATTCTAGTAAAGTTAGTCTGTAAACTAAGGTCCGTTTTGTTAGGTTGTTACAGCATTTAGACACTTTATAAAAATAGAAATTGACTGGGGCCATCTTAAGTGTGGGCATCATGAAGCCAGACTGTATGACTTCCTGGATTTCAGCCTTGCAAATCTCGCACATGCTCAGTGCTGCACAAGCAGATCAGGTTTCAGCACCTGTGCTGTCCAAGTCACATGATTCTTTGAGACTGGGGAGTGCACAGACTCCTGGAAAGTTACACCCACTACATTCCCAGGAGTCTGTGCGGTGTAGGTTAGGAAGCATTAAGCACCTAGGTGCAGGAAGTGGGAAGATTAACTATTCTGCCTAGCAACAACACTTTGAAGGCATCTAAAAAAAAAAAAAAATTTCGTAAAGGACTAATGATTTTTTTTTAAAACTACTGATGTAATGTTATATTTATGGGTGGAACTCCACTTTAAATCTCTATGCTCCTCATTCGGCGGCGGACGATTTGTTCTCTGGGCCTCCGATGGCACGGGAGAGTCCAGAGAAGCACCGGATGGCAGTGGGAGGGGGGATGTCCCCTCCCGCTGCCTGTAAGGCCGAGTACTCACGACCAAACATGTTCGCTGGAAATGTCCGACGGGCTGTTTCCGGCGTACAAGGCTGTTTTTTCATTTGGCCCGCTGGCTTGTACACACCAGCGGACCATATTTCCCTGCGGACCTGAACGCGTGCACGTAATCCACGTTTGACGTCACTATAAAGGGAAAGGCCAAAGTCAATGGCGACGCCCTCTGTTCCGCTTTTGCTAGTTACGGCTTTGCTCGTGTTAGTGAAGGTTTGGTTAGAGCTGATTCGCGCTTCTCGGTCTCCAGGCTTTAGCAGGTAGTATTTTCTCGTTCAGTGCGTGTGCTTGTGGGTACGTAGTTGGCATTCGGGTACAGGCGTGCAGTTCGTTCTGCTTTGCAGATTCGTACTGTGCGTTCGTATCTGTGTGTCGTGCGTTCTTTGCAGGTACCGCTGGATTTGATTGTGCTTTCTGTTGGAGTGTGTTCTTGACTGACCAGCCGGCCGGTTTGAAGCCATGATGGAGCAGCAGCGTCAATTTTCGCGAGTTGGTGCTGTTTATGGGATGGCTGCTGGATATGTTCATTATTCCAGTACTTTGGCCAGAAACAGGGGGCGGAGGCGTTTCTGGACCAAGAATTGGTTGCGCCAGCGTGACCAGTTCTCACATATGCCTCTGCTTAGGGAAATCCAGGAGAATAATCCTAATGACTATAGGAATTTTCTCCGCATGACGGACCCCGTATTCAACAGTCTGCTGGATCTTCTGTCCCCCTATATCATGAGGCAGGACACTGTGATGCGCCAAGCCATCACGGCCGAGCAGAGGCTTATTGCCACGTTGCGGTACCTGGCGACTGGGAGGAGCCTGCAGGACCTCAAGTTCTCGACAGGCATCTCTCCGCAGGCGCTTGGGGTCATCATACCGGACACGTGTGCTGCCATCATCAAAGTTCTGCACGAGGAGTATATTAAGGTAAGTTCCCTCATTTGAACCTCACAATGTGTCTTTAATAATGTTGTCAACTAACATTTTTTTTTTATTCCCAGATATGCTTTGTGTTTAACTAACGTTCCATTTTCTCCCTATGCATGTTGATATCAGCTTTTACATGTTCTTTTTATTTTGGCCTACCTGCATATTTGGATCTTACCCAATATTAACCTGTCCAGCATGCTATCTTCGGGCCAACCCCCACCTTGCCACTTTATATTTTTTGGGTTTTGTTTTCTAAAAACAGTTTAAACAACCCCCACCCCCCCTTAAAAGTGTTTTTGTCCCCATCAGAGGGCTGTGGAGTCTCTTATTAATTAAGTGGGCCTATCTATTTGTGCCCCGAAATTCTCCCTTCATAATTTGCAAATGCTATTTTAAAAATGTAAAGTTGCACAAGGATGCTTGTAGGATTATGTTTGCAATGTTTATGTGCCAAAGTACTAAATCTCTTTTTTTGTTTGTCCCCACAGCTACCCTCCACACCACAGGAATGGCAGTCTGTGGCTTCCCAATTTGCCGAGCGGTGGGATTTTCCTAACTGCGGTGGAGCAATAGATGGGAAACACGTCCGCATTGTGCCCCCACCCCACTCGGGGTCCTACTATTATAATTACAAGGGTTATCATAGTATTGTGTTGATGGCGGTGGTGTCGGCACAGTATGAGTTTCTATATGTGGACGTGGGGAAGAACGGCCGGATGTCAGATGGGGGAGTGTTCTCACGGACTGATTTCTATGATCGTCTCCAAACTGGTGGTCTGGCATTGCCACCAGATGAAGATAATGTGGAAGGACTTCCGTTTGTGTTCCTAGCGGACGAGGCTTTCGGGCTTGGACCTCACCTAATGCGGCCTTTTCCCCAGAGGACCCTCACCTTAGAGAGAAAGGTGTTCAATTTTCGGTTGTCCAGGGCTCGGAGGGTAGTCAAGAATGCCTTTGGGATCCTCTCCAACCGGTTCCGCCTGTTCCTGACATCGATACATTTGGCGGAATATAAATTGAACACCATTATATTTGCCTGCTGCATTTTGCACAATTTTCTACGCAGGCATTCCCAGACGTACCTTGCCTCCATGGGCTCTGAGGCAGGACTACCCTCAGAGAACATTCCTGGCCTGGACACTGGTCGCGCTGGCTTGGCCCCCCAATCTGCTCGTGAGGTACGCGACAAATATGTTGAGTACTTCATGGGTCGGGGGGCCATTGCTATGCCAGATCATATTTCTTTCTAATTCGGCCCCCAAAAGAAAGGAATATTCTCAGAACTAATAAATAATTAGACCATTGGACTTTATACAGTTGTTTGTCATTACTGCTTTTTCTCTATTTTTCTGTCTTCCAGGTTCTCTCCAAAAATAGTGCACTTCTAGTGCCAAATTTACTTACTCAGATGTATTAACTAACCACATTTGCACATTATTCACTCATCTACAAACTGGGTATTGAGTCTAGAAATAAGAAGCCACTCATTTTTCTGCTTTTGATGTCACAACTATTTTTTTTTATTTTAGTAATTTTTCTACAAGAAATGTTTATTTTTTTGCAGAAAACATTTTTTAGAATTTTTTTTGAGAAAATATTGGCTTAGAATTTTTTTATTTTTTTTCTTTATTGACAGTGATTAGCAATAATACAGATCTAAACACAATGTAATAATAATTTCACTGAAACTATACGCCATAATTGTTTGGCTTGTCTCCTATATATCTATCTCTAGAGATATATATATATATATATATATATATATATATATATATATATATATACATTTCTAAACATATATTTTTTCTACTTTTGTTCAAAATTCAAGGTTTTATTTATTTTGTTTTTCAATAACCCAGAATAATGTCGATGTTTTTTTTTTTTGGGTATATTTTTAAAAAATTTTTTTTTTTTTTTTCAAATTTTTTTTTTTTAAAGAAGACATTTATTTACATTTAGAAATGTTTGGGTATTGTTTTTCTACTAAAATATTTTTTGCTTTGTATTTGTTTGTGTATATATTTTTTAAAAGAATTTTAACACAACAAAAAAATATTACATTTTTTAAAGATAATTAGTTAACTTATATCTTTAGGTGAGATTTCTTGTTCGTTTTGTGATCTGAAACTGTAAACATTTACAAACAAAAAAAGATCAACACCAAACAAAAATATAAAAAAAGAACAGCAGTCAGTCATGGATGGTGTGCTTTCACACTGGAACACGCCAACATTTCTAAATGCACACATTCAGTGTAAAATCGCCAAATGTCATTGGTTAAACAGACAAATGGCCACATGTGCTATCTGACATCATGGGTGATCAATGTCTGTGTTTTGTGGGAGCAAACCCTTCTTCCTCTCAACTACTTGAGGATCGAGGAGGGGTTTGTACCCACAAAGCACAGACAATAGATAGTCTGTGATGGCAGATAGCACATATTGGCACACTGTGCATGCATTTAGAAATTTTGGCGTATTATAAAGTACAAAAATTAAAAATTGTTTTGTGGGCGGGGGATGGGCGGGGGATGGGCTTTTGTGTTTCAGTCTTTGACACGGCCCATCATGTCAATGATATTTTTGTAATTCTGTTCGATGACTAGCATCCTTTGGCGCATGTTGTCCATTTCCGTGCTGCACTCTGAAATGACATTTCGCACATTCTGCTCCATGACGACCATCCTTTCCCGCATATTGTCCATTTCCGTGCTGCACTCCATTACTTGCTGTACAATTATTGAAGCACTTGCACGTGAAAAATGTGCTACACCATCTTCATCCCCTAAAAACAAACAAATTGGCATTCAAAATATGTAAAGAGTTTCCGGCCTATCTGCATATGTTTGGCCCTATTAATGTTGGGGTGACACTGACCTGATGGCCTGATAATTTCCACATCCCCAATTTCTTCATCTTCTATCACTCCTCCTTCTTCCACCACCTCAGCCTCATCCTCCACGACTCCTCCTTCTTCCACCACCTCCCCCTCATCATCCACGACTCCTCCATCTTCTTCCAGAACTCCTTCTTTATCCATCACTACCCCTTCAAAATCACGCAATTCTGCTTCGTCAAGTTCCGCCTCATCTTCACCGAATTCTAAATCCAGAGTTAAGTCTTCCTCCTCTCTTCCTTCCACATCCTCCTCTCTTCCTTCCACATCCTCCTCTCTTCCTTCCACATCCTCCTCTCTTCCTTCCACATCCTCCTCTCTTCCTTCCACAGCCTCCTCCTCCTCAACATGTGGAGGTGTTTGATTTTGGGGGTGTCTGGCCCTCTCTGCCTCCTCCAATTGCTGGCGTCTTCTTTCCCCTATAAGAAATAAGAAAAAACAAAAGGTATACTCATCAGCACACTGATATTGGATATCATAAATCGCACACATTGCATAGACGATACATTTATGATGATTTTTGTTTGTTTATTCTTTCAGCAATCCTCCATTTTTGGTGTAGTTCTAGGCCAAGCTCTGATCCTGCCCCTTTTTTGCAAAGAAGTGACACAAATGGATGTCCCCCCAAAACATTAATTCTCGTCGACCCTCCAAATAAATATCCTTTGATTGTTGAGACACAGGTGCTTTGCATTTCCAGATGTTAAAACATCAGCTTTATTTGCATTTTGGAGAATGAATCTTGTTTGCCTGTCACATTCACTCAATTTAATTTATGTGATTTTGCTATTCAACAATGTTTGAAAACAAAGTTTGTGGCCAGTCAGCCATGTCCAGGTGTGTTGTTCCTGGACTCACCTCGCTTTTTTGCAAAACAATGTCATATTACGCGTGTTTTCTATTTCACAAAATTTGTTAAAGGTTGTTATTTGACATAAACACAATACAGTATCTACACGGGTTCAAAAGTACAAGCAGGCCAAGGAGGCAGATGTGAAAAACTACATGTCAACACATTATTGCAGACATTCCCCCCCCCCCTTAAATAATATGGACTTACTTTTACGCAGAATTTTGAGGATCTTCTTCATGTGATGTGGCTCCCTCAATTTTAAATCGGACCAACGCTTCCGGAGTTGCTCCTTGGACCTGGTGACACCAAACATTCTCCTCATTCTCCTTGCCACCTTGTCCATTATGTGTGACTTTCTACGGTTCGGTGTTTTGTAGGGCCCATATTCACCATCATAATCCTTCCTCCTCATGATGTAAACCAACTCCACCATTTCTTCAAACGCCATATTAGTGGCTTTATATCTTTTAGGCCTGGATCGGGACGGTCCTGCCTCTGTCCCTTCACTTGCGCCATGAGAGCTCCGTGCCCGCTCGTGTGACATCGCCATCTTTCCTTCCCACAGAGATTAGGGGCATGGAAACGAGAAAAAGTCCCGTCAGGGGCGGAGATGAGGGCGGGGATTCTTGCATATGCGGAGTGTCGCGAATGCCAACAACGTATTGACGTAGGTTACACGGAGAATATTCGCGCGATTCCAGAACCTACACAGTTAACGCCATACTTACTTTTTCAATTGATTAGGGGCATGGCAAAGGTGACGAGGGCGGCGTTTCATACATACGCGGAGTGGATAAAAGGCGTTTGACGTGATTACGTAGGTTACGTGTTCATTCATCGAGCGTAACAAACAAGGATTTGGAGAGAGGCAGGTAAGAAATTTAAACATGGGATCAGCAGCGGGCTATAAAATGTAGAGCCATGGGATGGGGGTTTGGTCTGTTGGTTGCACAGTTTTATTAAGCTATTATGTCTCTTGGATACCAGAATGTGATTTTCGTACCCAAATGCTTTTGGAGACATCACAAAATAGAGATGGCCAAAATGCTGTGACTCATTAGTAATTATGTAGGGTGTTTTCAGATCAGGCCAAGTATTGTTCTGTGTTGGTTGGACAGAGGTCATTAGGAAGTTTCTTTCAGGTAATCAATGCTGAGGGGCAGGATATCTACACATGCAATAGTGCCTTGATGAATGCTGTCATTTGTAATAATTGTGTATGGTTGTACATTTCTATTATTTCCTGCAATGTAACCAAAGGGGCGGCATGTTTTTAAAAAATGTTAGCTACAACCAACCAATGGGGCCGAGCTGGCCAGCATTTTGGAAACAAGAGACACTGTGTTTGTATTTCTATATAGGTCCTAATTTGTTAACAACATATTCTATCAATGTAAATGCTGAGCATTTTTTAAATCGTGTTTTTGGTTTCTTGTTATTTTTGTAATCTAGAATAAAATAAAAACAATCAAGATTTACCAATGGATCTCCTGCAGACCCAAGAGATTATCCAGCACTTGCTGGATAAATTTAGGGAAATGCCCATCCTGTGGGATTCAAAGCAGCCCACCTACCATAACAAGGACGTACGAGCGGCAGCACTTGAACAGCTAGCAGCATACATGAGAACATGGGTGCCAGAATGCAGTGCCAACATGGTGAAGGATAAACTTGCCAACCTCAGGGGCACATATAGGAGAGCGTACAAAGCTCACCAAAAGCAGCTAAGATCTGGAGCAGCAGCAAGACCACCAAAGGAACCCAAGCTGTGGTATTACAGCCAGATGTCATTTTTGCGGGATCAACTGGAAGGCAGGCCATCTATGTCAAGTCTGAATCCCAACCTTCCCTCCACGCTACCTTCCAGCGGGACTTCCCCAGATCACCACAGCCCTGCAGAGTCGGATGAAGAGGGCCTGGCTGACAGAGAGGCAGATCTGCGCCTCTACGATGATGAGGTATAGTAGTTTCATAACTAGTTATGGACTAATATTAATTATTGTTTGATTCTTGACTTGATATTGGTTAATAAAATACAAGCTGTGAAGCAAAAATGAAAAGTGGTGGGCAAACAAATGGGTGTCAGGGATGACAACTGCAGGGGTCAGAGGGTCAGTCTGTTTTCAAGTTTAAATTCAATACAAAAAAGAAGATTCAAGCATGAAAATGTGAGTGATTATATTTAGAAATATATTACAACATGTCCCTTTTTTTTACACAGGAAGAAGAGACCAGCCAGGAGGTGGCAGATCCTCTCCTCACTGACAGCCAGGCCGAAGGGGTCAGTGGCAGCCAGGAGGAGGCCGGGCCCAGTGGCGTTCAGCAGCTCCCCAGGACAACCACCACCAGCCAGGCTCCTCCCCTTTATATTAGGCCACCAGGCCGTAAGAAGAAATTGGGGGCAGTGGAGGAAGCCAGCCTCCAAATGATTAGGGAGGCGAGTGCCATCATGAGGGCCCCCCTCAACCCCACTGAGGCCTACAGTGCCTCCGTGGCACATGATCTGAATAAAGGCACGGAGGAGCAGAGGCAATTGGCCAAGGGCATCATCAACCAGGCCCTTTGGTGGATGGAGAGGGAGCTGCTGACCCCAGACACTGGGCTATGTGACCCGGCCCGGCTTGCTGAACATCATACTCCTGCTGCCACATCATCCCCACCTGCAAGGGCCCAGGGAAGACCCGCTGGAAGGCAGCCTGGAAGGAAGGTTGCAAGGAAGAGGAGACGTTGATGCCCTGCCTTCCATTTGATCCCCCACAAATGGCATCTTGTTTGGACTACCACAGCTTGGGTTCCTTTGGTGTTATGTGCTGCTGCTTCAGATTTTAGTTTGTGTGCCTCCTGAGGTTGGCTAGTTTAGCCTTCACCATGTTTGACAATGCAAGTTTGCATGTATTTTGCTAGCTGTTCAAGTGCTGCCATTCTGTTTTTGTTCCTTTTTATCATTTGCTAAAATAAAAGCCTTTTTGTTGAATTTAAAAACGTGCCTATTGTTTGGAATACTGTGGGTATTATTTTAGGCATAAAACATTACAAACAAATAAAATGTTTCATCTAAAATATTCACTAACTCATGTGGGGGGGGGGGGGGCATTTGGTGTGCCAACATGGTAGACAATTTAAACAACCTTCAAAATAATCCAGTGAAATATACAAACAAATGCAAAATCCTAACAATTTGCTAATAAAAATTTCAAAATGGTGACATAACTATAAACACATAAATAAAGTGGGAAAGATAAACATTAAACATTAAAAGCAAAAAAATATACATGTGGAGGACCACTAAAAATATGATACGTCGGGCCAATAAAAGATTGCTAAAATCTTACTACATCACAGCTAACAAATGTCACTTTTCAGTATGGAACAACTCAGTTGAAATAACATGAGCTAAATAAATGATTATTTCTAGCAAGAGAAGAATGAATAAAACGACGGCATCAAGTGTTGTTTATTGTGTGGTTTGCTTCAGTGTTCTATTGCTAGAATTAATCTTTCTAGTGACGAATGTGCCATATCCCAAACAAACGTGAGTTTTACCTGAACGAGCGCTCCCGTGGCCTCATTTAGTCTGAGCATGCGCGGGGTTTTTGTACGTTGGTTTTTTGTACTCACCACCAAACATGTCCGTTCGGACAGGATTTGAGCGGACGGTTTTAAAACAAGTTTGCAAATAAATGTCTGCTGAAAAACGGCCCGGCGGGCAAATGTACGGTGAAATTCTGTACGCTCGTAACTACACACGACCAAACATGTCTGCTGAAACTGGTCCGCGGGCCAGTTTCAGCAGACATGTTTGGTCGTGAGTACGGGGCCTAAGAACGATCAAGCGGGGGAACTGCCGCTATGATCGTTCTTATGGTGCGCACAATCTCCGCCTGTAAAAAAGGATATCTGAATGATGCCTGTTGCTGCCTGTGCCCATACGCTGCATTCCCCCTCTCCATCATGGAGGCCACTCTCTCTCCTGTGTTTTTCCTATTGTGGCAGCCAACGCGAGATGTACAGTACCCTGTCGCAGAGAACCAGAGCGATGAGATCACGCTGAAAGTACAATAACGGCTGCAGGTACTGTATGTCCCTTAGGGTGGGACCTGGGCCCCCATACCTATTTTAAGGCCAATAACTAGAAGATTAGCCACCTCTATGCGGGGAGGAGGTGAGATGCTGCTGTGCCGCTCATCTAAAGGTCTGTTTACACTACAGTACACACACATTATCACACACACTATAGATGACACTTGCGTGGGGGAGCTGATATAAATGAATACCTGCAGTGATTTTTGTGGGGGGAGAGGGTATGTTCTAGGGGGCTTTTAGGAATATTTGCCCCCCACCCCCCCAGCACATGTCCTCCCTCCTCCCAAAGTGCCCCCTAGCACATGCAGTACCCTTTCCCCCACCCCTGATTCAAAGAGATGCTGGCTGCAACACAGGGGGCAATCAGGGCACCCCGCTAGACATGCAGGACAATCGCCCCAGGTGACAACACTATTGCACCCCTGACAGGCAAGTCAGTGGAGCCATGTGGCGGAAATTTTTCCATCACTTGGCTCCAGGACTCATAGCCGGTTCACACAATGAATCACGCAGGATCACACTGCGTTCCTGTGCAATTCACATGTTTTACAGGTGCAGTATGGGGGCTGTGTAATGTAAAGGGGTCCAGAGGTACGGGGGCTGTGTAATGTAAAGGGGTTCAGAGGTGTGGGGGGCTGTGTAATGTAAAGGGGTTCAGAGGTGCGGGGGCTGTGTAATGTAAAGGGGTTCAGAGGTATGGGGGCTGTGTAATGTAAAGGGGTTCAACGGTATTGGGGCTGTGTAATGTAAAGGGGTTCAGAGGTATGGGGGGCTGTGTAATGTAAAGGGGTTCAGCGGTATGGGGGCTGTGTAATGTAAAGAGGTTCAGAGGTATGGGGGCTGTGTAATGTAAAGGGGTTTAGAGGTATGGGGGGCTGTGTAATGTAAAGGGGTTCAGCAGTATGGGGGCTGTGTAATGGAAAGGGGTTCAGAGGTATGGGGGCTGTGTAATGGAAAGGGGTTCAGCGGTATCGGGGCTGTGTAATGGAAAGGGGTTCAGCGGTATGGGGGCTGTGTAATGGAGAGGGGTTCAGCGGTATGGGGGCTGTGTAATGGAAAGGGGTTCAGCGGTATGGGGGCTGTGTAATAGAAAGGGGTTCAGAGGTATGGGGGCTGTGTAATGGAAAGAGGTTCAGAGGTATGGGGGCTGTGTAATGGAAAGGGGTTCAGAGCTATGGGGGCTGTGTAATGTAAAGAGGTTTAGAGGTATGGGGGCTGTGTAATGTAATGGGGTTCAGAGGTATGGGGGCTGTGTAATGTAAAGGGGTTCAGATGTATGGGGGCTGTGTAATGTAAAGGGGTTCAGAGGTGTGGGGATTGTGTAGAGAAAACATGAAAATATTTTTTTGGGGGTGACACCATATTTTATTGCACCAGGTGACCCCAACCCTAGTGACACCATTGGCAGTAGAACATAGTAAGTGTACCGATGCCAGTTACATGTATTCCTGTCTGGCACCAGCCACCCAATGACAATCCTCAGGTCAGTCAGCACCGTTTTTGCAGAGGAGGGGGGTATTTGGCCGCCTGGGGGAGCAGAGGGTGGAGGATTCTTCAGGAATGACAGGCAGTACTGCGGTGAACGTTCTGCCTTCCTGGTGCACAGACCCGCCTTCTCCGCACTGCCTATGAACTCCATTTCCAACCTGTTTCCGCGCACCTGTGAGTTGGTCCCACCCCCTCATCCCACCCCCTCCTCCCTTATCTCCTCTCCTGTCTCCTCCCCTCACCATTCAAGTCAGACGCTGCTTGTGTCTTTTCAACTCCTTCTTCGCTTACAACCATCTCTCCCACCACCTGTCCTCAGTCATGGCGGGGCCCGCTGGGGGATAAACATGCTCTGTAGCTGGAGCCAAAGAAGTGTGACTTGGTAAAAGAGTGGAGTGGGGGCGGGCAGAAGCGGGAAAGTTAGAACATTCTGCAGGGCAGTGACAGGGCTGGCTAGTCTTCTACACACTTTCACACTGGAGCGTTGCGCTAGCAGGACAGTAAAAAAAGTCCTGCTAGCCGCATCTTTGGAGCGGTGAAGGAGCGGTGTGTATATTGCTCCGCCACCGCTGCTGCCCATTGAAACCAATGGGACAGCGTGGCTATACCTCCCACAATGCGCTGCTTCAGCAGCGCATTGTGGGCGGTTTTAACCCTTTCTCGGCCGCTAGCGGGGGTTAAATGCGCCCTCTAGCGGACAAAATCCACTGCAAATACACCCATAGCGTCGGCAGGAAAATATTTTAATACGATTTTCTGATCAATTTTATTTTAGTTATCATGATATAAAAATAATGAATGTGGGGGCCTTTTGGTGGGCGTGATTGTTTTTTTTTTTGGAGGGGCAGCATTTCATTCTTGGTCCCAGGCAGCACAATGTCTTGGGCCGGCCCTGACTATGGGAAGTGAAGGTAAATCTCCACAATGTTATAGAGATGGTGAAAGCAAATCTGAGAGGGTTTATAACCCTGTCTTAATGTATCTAAAATGAAAAAAAAAAAAGAGTTTTGCCAATAGTTCTACTTTAACCACTTGCTTACTGGGCACATATACCCCCCTCCTGCCCAGGTGAAATTTCAGCTTTCGGCACTGCATCGCTTTAACTAACAATTGCGCGGTCGTGCGACGTGGCTACCAAACAAAATTGACGTCCTTTTTTCCCCACAAGTAGAGCTTTCTTTTGGTGGTATTTGATCGCCTGTGCGGTTTTTATTTTTTGCGCTATAAACAAAAAAGTGAGACAATTTTGAAAAAAATACAATATTTTTTACTTCTTGCTATAATAAATATCCCAATTTAAAAAAAAAAACATTTTTTTTTCTCAGTTTAGGCCGATACGTATTCTTCTACATATTTTTGGTAAAAAAAAAAAAAAAATCGCAATAAGTGACTGGTTTGCGCAAAAGTTATAGCGCTTACAAAATAGGGGACAGAATTATTTTTTTTTAATTCTTTTTTTTTTACTAGAAATGGCGGCGATCTGCGATTTTTAATGGGACTGCGACGTTATGGCGGACACATCGGACACATTTTTGGCGCCATTCACATTTATACTGCGATCAGTGCTATAAATATGCACTAATTACAGTATAAATGTGACTGGCATTGAAGGGGTTAACACTAGGGGGTGAGGAAGGGGTTAAATGTATCCCTGCTTAGTGTTCTAACTGTAGGTGGAGGGGGGGTGACTGGGGGGGTGACCGATCTGTGTCTCTATGTACAAGAGACACAGATCCGTCTCCTCTCCAGAGACAGCACCGCTGTCTCTGTGTAAAACGGCAATGAGAGATGATCTCATATGTTTAAATATGAGATCCTCTCTCATTGGCCGCACAGATCGCCTCGCGAACGGCCACTCTGATTGGCCGTTCGCGGCGATCTGTAATTGGCTGTGTCCGAGGGACACGGCCAACACAGATTTTCCCCGCAGCGCACTCTGGAGCGCGCGCGGGGACCGCCCTAAGGGGCGGACGTCAATTGACAGCAGTTTGGAGATTGGGATCCGCACTGTAGCCGTCAATTGACGGCAGGCGGATCCCAAGTGGTTAAAGGGGAGTTCCAGACGTTATTTATGTTTATTAAAAGTTAGCAGCTACAAAAAGTGCAGCTGCTGGCTTTTGAAAAACATACACTTACCTGTTCCACGGTCCAGCTACGCGCCACCCGGAGCTTCCGCTCCTCTCCCCCCTTCTCCGCCGGCACCTCCATTGTAACTGTGGGCACCCGGCCGTGACAGCTTTCGGTTACAGGAAGTCCCACTCCTACTGAAGCCCCCACTCCCCCCCCCAAAAAAATGACATGCCAAATGTGGCATGTAAGGGGGCGAGGAGTGGATTAAGCGGAAGTTCCACTTTTGGGTGGAACTCCGCTTTAAAGTAGATATAAACCCAATTGATGAAATTTGAGCTGGGCACATATATCTGCAGTGTTTTCTTGTCTCTCCCCAAAGCAATATGTCCCGTAGCTTTCTCCTGCCCCATTCTTCTGTGATCAGCATGAGAACATCTGACAAGTTCTCTGTCCCATATGATAAAAGCAACCTGAATTTTGTGCTGGGGAGGATGCTATAAATAGATTAGCGCAGAGCTGAACGGTTCAACGAACAGCTCTGAAAGTCTCTACCTATAAGGGGAGGGGGGGGTGTGCCTTTCCTCCAATCAGCTGTCTTGGCTGTATGCCTAGGCTTTACTACAGTGCTAACCAAGAAGAGAAAATCTCCTAAAACGATCTGAACTTTCTAAAGAATATCTAAAGATGAAGACAGCAAATATACTACTGTTTCTTAGTGCAGACATCTGGGAAAATCAGTGAGACAATCACACAAGCAGAAAATCTCATTTCTGGGGGCATTTGGTACACCAACTGAGTACAGAACACCTCCAGGTTGCCATATTACATAACATTTTAGAGAAAATTACAGAACTTGCAGATTGAAAAGGAAAGGTCGTTTTTAATAACATTAGATTATAACATAGTTTGCGTAGAAATTGTTTTTACAATATTATCTTTTTTTTTTATTTGCTATATTGTTTTCCATGAAAGTGAAGTGTTACTCCTTAACTCCACAACTAATAAACAATGGCAAATTAAAATAATTATAACTCATTCACTATATTAAATCCATAGACTCAAAGGGCCAGATTCCCGTACATCCTGCGGTGGCGTCGCGTAAGCCGTATTCTCCAAGCACTTGCTCCGTAATTTGCGGCGGCGTAGTGTAAATGGCTCGGCGTATCCCCGCGTAATTCAAAGGGGGTGGCTTCTATTTAAATTAAGCGCGCCCCCGCGCCGTACGAACTGCGCATGCACCAGCCGTAAAAGTAGCCCAGTGCGCATGCTCCATAGTATGGCGCAAATACATTGTTTTCGACGGCAACGTAATTATTCGCCTATTCGCGACGAGTTACGTAAACAACGTAAAAACCCGACGCTGTCCCGACGTCCATACTTAACATGGCGTGCGTAAAGTTAAACCACCTTATAGCAGGGGTAACCTTACGCTTACGGAAACAACGTAAACTACGGCGACGCGGCGTTAAGTACGTTTGGGAATCGGCGTATCATGCTCATTTGCATATACGCCACCTAGCGGCCAGCGTAGTATTGCATTTAAGATCCGACGGTCTAAGTGACTTACGCCAGTTGGATCTACGCCGTATCTATGCGTAACTGATTCTAAGAATCACGTCGCATAGATACCCAGGGCCAAAAACAGAGATATGACGGCGTATCTGGAGATACACCGTCGTATCTCTTAGAGAATCTGGCCCCTTGTGTATTCATTTTAGACAGTTTCTAAGTAAATACATGTCATATTTTTTAAATTATCTACATCCCCATCAACATATTTTTCCACCCCATGAAAGCTATTACTATAAAAGGTTCTGCATGACAAAGGTCTCACTAGCCTTGAAATTGTGGACCTTAGAATATAACCCAGATTGCCCCTGTTATAATCTACTGCAATTAGTAAGGAACATCATCTGCAAAGGTTTATACATCTAGCCACATAAATGCTTTCAGTTCCTTTCTTTTAGCTCTCTTCATCTCTGGCTATTAAAAACCATCAATGTCTGTAGGTTGAAGTGTTTAAGGAGGTTTAGCTAAGCACGGAGAAAAATAGTTTACACGATTTAGTAGAAGAAAGTTCAATGAGAGAGGTCATACATGACCGACGGAGGTTAATAGCGTAAGTGAATTTTAAAATTATGTTCCATACAGAAACAGATATAACATTGCCTTATGTTGGAAAAACTATGAATAATCAAACACAATAACCTGAATCTGTTTTTATCTTTACTCAAATTCTAAAAAAGTGTACGGCCAGGGCCAACTATTGTACCAAAATTGAGAAAGCAGCAAACTCAAAATCCAAGGCAGTTGATTAACATTGTATTTAATTTACATTTTTTTTTTTTTTTTTTTTTTATAAAATCAAGTAATAATACTATTGCTTGCATGACTAGGGTAACACAGATGTCATCCACCATTCCATCATAGGACCGCTACACATATCTATCTTAACCTTTTCTACAAATAACAACACCAACACCAATTTGGAGTAAAATTTGACCATAGTGGCCATTTATTAACCAAACAACCAAAATATAACATTAGTTAAAACAGAAGCAATAATGAAATAACCATAACATAAAGGCTGCCGATCTTTGGAGGAACAAATAACCAACATCAGGTTAGTATCTGTGTGACTACTTAAAGATCCCCAGCTGCTCCACCCCGGCTCAGGGACAATCCACCTCTTCACAGATACATTGTTCCACCATTAACTGGGATTCAACAGAGACACCATACCTTAGATGGGTTCCTAATATGAGCTAACACAGTACATTTTTAATGCCCCCAAAGACCCCAATTGCCAAGTCAGTATAACCAGCAAGAGAACCAACCAAAACGCAGGACAGAAAGGGTGGGAAGTTTTGTCCGTTGATTCCAATTACTCACAGATTTTCAAATCCTATCCTGTACACCCCCCGCAGACCCCCCTACTATCTATGAACTAGCCAATCCTGGGAAGTAACCTAAAAATGAACCCTATATCACCTATATTTTCTTCAGGGCCTATATGAAAACATATGATAGCATTAAAAGTATTCCTTTACACATTTGCAGTATCAATCATCATAACAGTCTCGGTAACACTTCATTAACAGGTTCAGTACCAATTGCAAGTACCAGTAAGATGACTACTCCACATAGGAACAACATGGTCCCACTCCCAGCTGAATGGTGACACAGTCCTTAAAGCACAAGAGTGGAAGAGCAGTACAGCTAGGCTGGCTGATACTGAGACGTTGCAGTAAAGTTCAGGATGTATCCTCAGGCACAGCAGGTCACAACACAAATTAAATTGGTCTTACCAGGGTGGTATCTGCTGGAGTGGTAGCTGACTGACAGGATGCTAGAATATGTGTCAGCTCAGAAAGGACTGCAGCAGTACTGTGGTTAGGCATTGTACAGTATACATCATGCAGTGGTGTCCCCTACTCCTCTCCCTGCCTCTCATTCTTAGTCCCTGTCAGACAGGGTCCCTTTGCCTACACCAGGGGTGCCCAACCAGTGACCCGCGGAGCCTTCTGATGTGGCCAGCAACCTCCTGCTCTGGGATGGAAAAAAATAGAATACTCTTATTAACTACTTGCCGACCTGCCGCCGTCATTCTACGGCAGCAGGTTGGCTCTCCTGCGTGAGAGCCCGTAGCTCTACGTTGGCTCTCTCGCAGGCAACTAGGGGCGCGCACGCTCGCCCCCGACTCCCGTGCGCGTGCCCGGCAGCCGCGATTGCCGCCGGGCACACGCGATCGCTCGTTACAGAGCGAGGACCGGGAGCTGTGTGTGTAATAACACAGCTCCCGGTCCTGTCAGGGGGGGGAAATGTATACAATGTATGAACAGAAGATCAGTGATTTCCCCTAGTGAGGCCACCCCCCCACAGTAAGAACACACCCAGGGACATACTTAACCCCTTCCCCGCCCCCTACTGTTAACCCCTTCACTGCCAGTGGCATTTTTATAGTAATCCAATGCATTTTTATAGCACTGATCGCTATAAAAATGCCAATGGTCCCAAAAATGTGTCAAAAGTGTCCGAAGTGTGCACCATAATGTCGCAGTACCGAAAAAAATCACTGATCGCTGCCATTACTAGTAAAAAAAAATATTAATAAAAATGCCATAAAAATACCCACTATTTTGTAAACGCTATAACTTTTGCGTAAACCAATCAATAAATGCTTATTGCAATTTTTTTTACGAAAAATATGTAGAAGAATACGTATCGGCCTAAACTGAGAAAAAATTTTTTTTTTTATATATTTTTGGGGGATATTTATTACAGCAAAAAGTAAAAAATATAAATTTTTTTAAAAATTGTCGCTCTATTTTTGTTCATAGTGCAAAAACTAAAAACCGCAGAGGTGATCAAATACCACCAAAATAAATCTCTATTTGTGGGGAAAAAAGGACGCCAATTTTGTTTGGGAGCCATGCCGCACGACTGCGCAATTTTCAGTTAAAGCGACGCAGTGCCGAATCGCAAAAAGTACTCTGGTCTTTGACCAGCAATATGGTCCGGGGGTTAAGTGGTTAAAGGTACGTTTATTACTAAAATCACAGTGTATATATGGGCATATCTGTTCTGCAGTGGTTACTGGGCTGCTTTCAAACTGATCCATAGGTGCAGAGAAGTGCACCTGTGGGTTACCTGCACTGAACCATAGACTTCTATTACCTGCGAGTTTGGTGTGCTTTCTGAAAGTGCACCACACCTACAGGATATAATAGAAGTCTATGACAAAGTGCAGATAACCTGCAAGAAAGCCACTGGTGAACTGTCCTGCAACCGTGATGTGGGTGAACAACTGCTGTGCATCAGTGTAAAATCAGTCTTAGGCCCCTTTCACACGACCAGTCTGACCAAATCAGACCCTCCATTCACCTCTAAGCAGTGGAAGATGTAAATGGACTTGTGCGTTTACAAACGCCTACCTCCAATCCAATTTGCTACAAAAGAAAAGTAGAGTGGGCTCTATAGAGCCAAGTGGGCTGCCATCCACCTGCTCCGCTTATTGTGGCCCGCGGCCGGTTACCAAAAAAATATATATATATATATTAAGTGGCCCTTCAAAAGCTTGGGCACCCCTGCCCTACACTGTCTATTCACAAATGCATGCCAAATACAGGAAGGCTCTGCTATTTATTAGCACTACCCCAACCAAGATGGCCACAGGTGGTGACTGATGAGCAATTGGACTGCCCCTTGTGACACCTATGGAGGTTTTAGGGAAACAACATTGGAATTAGAACTTTACTCTATGCCCAAGGCAGCCAGGCAGCACCTGCTGGGTGGAGTAGGAACTTTATCAGCCAACAAGTGTATGTCAAGCCAACAACGTTTTCCTAGTTTTAGAATGAGAATTAGAAGCTCTGTTGGGATTTAGTGCAATTCAGTTCTCTGTTAGTTTAATATGTGAAGGTAAATCTCTATAACAACACAACAGTTTCACTGTATTGTGCATTTGTGTTCCTTTCATAAGCTACACACCCATCCAAATCCATATTGGCTATGTAGTGAAATTACAAAATTCTATAGACCCAACTAGCCACATTAATAATATAACACTAAATATAGCCATTGGGTGGTAATAATTGGGCAAATGGATTGCTAAGAGCCATGGGGCATTTGTCCTTCCTCAAACCTGCCACTTTCAAGATGACATTAGGTATTTTTGACAACTAGTGGCAGTGCATACAAGCATAAAAAAATAATGGAGTTGGTCTTTATCTCCTGATTTAACAGCTAGGCATACTTACTTTGTTTAGTAGTTGACAGCAAGGACAAAGATCCTTTTGTAAGCTCCAAGCTGAGATTTAAGCTGATCATAGATGGATCATTGTGTTTTGATCAGTCAGTGGACTGATTGAAGAAAATTGCACAGATTTTGCCAACCAATCATTCTAGGTGGATGAAGGAATCCTCTCTGCTGTGCTATTGTATTTTGACAGTGGGACTCCGCTGTCAGAATACATTGATCAGTACTGCAGCCAAATGACTGCAAGCACTGATCGAACTGAACTTTTCTAACATTCCTGTTCAATCTGTAGATCTGGCCAAATTTTGATCTATCTTTGGCCAGCTGTACACAGTGCCATAGACTTTCCCCAAGTTACAGCACTGGTTGCCTTAGTAGCCAAGAACCAGAGTTGTCACATGGGAGTAATGGAGTGAACAACATGCTCCCTTTACCCATAGGAACCAAGTATTTTTCTGCGATTCCAGCAGCTAAATAGAGTGGTGGGTAGCAAAGCAAAGATTTGTATATAAAACTGGGGAGGGTAGCACATACATTAATTTTCTTCTTACCCTTCTTCCTTTTTCTACAAAAAAAAAAAATCTGTTGTCTGAAAGAATAAGTTATATGCCGCTGTGTCTTTTTGTGAGACCAGGTATTCTGTGGATCTCGAAGAAGATCAAGAAGAGGCCATATTCTCTATACAGTTGGGAAGTCAGGTGGGTCACTTGCACAAAGTGACATCTAAAATAGAATAGAACTGTGGGATGAATAAATATGATGCAAAGAAACCATGGATTAATTGCATTTGTTTATGTGTAGATCAGCTAATTTGGCACTGCAGGAATATTTAATTTATAATATTTTCTGCTAATTGTTTTATAATTACGTATTATGTGTAACATCTTTCAGTCCTAAATGAAATTAGGTATTGAGAATCATGCCACCTGAACTGTTCATGGAGGTTTATTGATTGGTGCTCACCCTGGGCAAAAGGCAATGCACAGACCCCATGTATTAAGAGCATTGATATACGGTATTAGAAGGGCCAATAATGGGGGCTTTGCAATGTGGCAGCCGCCTCACTATAAAGGTGTGGGTTCACAGCAGCCATTTGTCATTGTGTGTTGAAGTTGGAGTAGTTTAAGAATTTCTGATAGTTTCTGTAGAGATAGTAAAGCAGCCCATAAATTCTTTTTTTTAGTTCAACCTGCAAATTGAATGAAAAAAACGGTCATGGTTCCCCCATTCACACATTTGAGGTAGATGGGGGAATTACTCTTGCTGAACTTTTGTGTTCTGATGGCGAGGAGACTTCCAGCTGTTGGAATGGCATTTATCCGACAGGCTGGTTGTATAGAAGTTGATACATGGTTGGAATTTGGCTGGCTCCTGCTGAACCGCATGATATTTTGTTCCTTGTATGGCCAGTTTTAGTACAGAGTTGTACTGTGCTATATTGCATCAAACTATTGTAGGTTGCAATGTGGTGGGTACATATACTCGTGTACACCGCCATACACTACTTTTTCACAGTACAAAAACCCAACAGTGTTTTTTTTGCTGATTGATTGATTTTTGGGTTTATCCATGTATTTCTTTTTTTCCAGCTAGGTTATATTGGATTGGGTTTATAGTTTAAAAGGTATTTTTTGGGGTAATGAAGGTTTATATTTTATTTTTTTATTTTTGCTAAGGTCTCTTTTTACATTAAAGTACAGAGCTTACGCTTGTTGCTGAAACAGGCAAAGCTTCTCTTTGCACCAAATATCTGCGCCTAATGTGAGAGGTAAAGGTTCTATAAGTAGAGGATGTGGGGAAAAGCCGATTCTGCAGGACAAAGTGGTGGAGGCAGAGGCATGCCTGTCTTTTCTATCTGGGAGTGGCCACAGCATATGCAGGAGGTAGCTGAGGGACTAGGAGGTCTGCAACTGCTGCTGATGCACCCACTTCTTAGTCCTCCTTTTTTGCTAATCCCACCATAGCCCTGCAAACTGGCACAAGAAGTTAGAGAAATTATTTGATCACACGGTCACTGACTTGCAGGAAGATGATCTTGGTCATTGGAAAGAGTCATAACAGCAGTGAGGGAGGACTTTGTCTAAGAGCAGCAATACTAATCCTTAAGCCTCATGCTCAATGGAAGGTTTTAACCTGGCTTTTAGGGGCGTCTTGCATTTGTTTTTCTGCCCCTAAACGCCCCTGCATGTTAGCCACCTATGTGTCCATGCACATATAAGTGTATAGAGGAACTTAGGCCCTGTACACACGGGCGGATATCCGATGAAAACGGTCCGCCGGACCGTTTCCATCGGATATGTCCGCTGGCGGATTTTGATCTGATGGCTGTACACACCATCAGATCAAAATCCCTGCGGAAAACATCCGCGGTGACGCGGTGAATCATTTCGACGCATGCGAGGTATGGGGATCGGACGGACTTATCCGGTGAGTCTGTACAGACGACCGGATAAGGACAGGTTTCCAGCGGATAGATTTCTTAGCATGCTAAGAAATTTTTATCCGCTGGAAAACCGTCGGCTGGACAAATGTCCGCTTGAAAATGTCCGCTAGGCCCTACACACGACCGGATCTATCTGCTGGAACTGATCCGCGGATAAATCCCAGCGGACAGATCCGGTCATGTGTATGGGGCCTTATGCCGCGTACAGACGAGCATACATGTACGATGAAACCAGTCCGCCGGACCTTTTTCACCGTACATGTATGCCCGGGGATTTCTGTATGGTGGCTGTACTCATCATCATACAGAAATCCGTGCATAAACAATACGCGGGGCGTGTCCGCGCCATCGCCGCGTCATCATGATGACGCGGCGACGTGGGCGGACCTGCCAGTTAAATGCTTCCACGCATGCGTCGAAGTCATTCGACGCATGCGAGGGATGGCGGGCGCTCGGACATGTACGGTAGGTCTGTACAGATGACCGAACATGTCCGAGGGGACAGGATTCCAGCGGGCTGTTTTAAAACAAGTCCGGAAATATTTGCCCGCTGGGAAAAGGCCCGGCAGGCAAATGTTTGCTGGAATCCTGCCCGCTCGGGCCTACACACAACCGAACATGTCTGCTGAAACTGGTCCGCGGACCAGTTTCAGCAGACATGTTCGGTCGTCTGCATGGGGCCTTAGAGGCAGGAATGTTTGAAAGCAGGAAAAAAAACAAAAAAAAAAAAACACTGCAATGCATCCGGGAGCATCGGCAGTTTGCCAGAATAAAAGTTTACATGTGTAAATGAACCTAAATACTAACTAACGCAAGGTGCATTCAGAGTTTAATCATTTATTCATTTCAATGGCCAGAATAAGTTTTTATCCAGGCCAAAAAAACGGAATTAACAGCCAAAATGTTTTTCCTTACAGCACAATAACTAAAGGCTACTGCTATCCTCAGGGCCAGTCAACAAGGCTCTGCAATGTGGGCCTTTTTTAACATACAGTATCTGCTGTCGACAGCTCCATTTTCATTGTGGTCTTCAGCCTCTGTTTGCAGAGTGTCAGCCATGATAAAAGTATCAGCCATATTTGTACCACATGCATGAGGAAACACATGACTCTGCATCACATAGCTCAGTGGGAGCAGCACCTTGATGAGACAAGTCGGCAACAAAAGGCCCACACTCCTACTCATTGATCATCACTTTACACATCTTCCCCCCTCCCCACAACATTTTCCTTCAACATCTGCTTTTTCTAGTGACAGGGAAGGAAGTCATACAAGAGGCTTACAAGTATGGAAGAGGGTTGGGAGCCATGTTGAAAAGTGTCAAGTGAAGGCTTGAACCTTTGCATAATGTTAAAGCGTGACAAATGTGCTATCTCCATTACAAACGCTACTTTTAGCGAAGGTGCGCTCCCGTCTCATACTTTATTCTGAGCATGCGCGGGTTTCTTAGCATACACACGATCGTGTTTCTCGTCGTAAACCAGCCCGACGAGAAACACGATGAGGAAATTGAGACTCCCGACGAGGAAAAACAGAACTTGTTCTCTTTTTTTCTCGTAGAGTTCCACAACAGTTTTCTCGATGAAAAACATACACACGGCCGTTTTCCTTGGCAAAAAAGCTCTGCCACCAAGTATCTTGATGGATTCTGTTGAGGAAAACGGTCGTGTGTACGAGGCCTAAGGCTATCAATGGTGTACCCCAAGGTTTAGTGTTGGGACCCTTATTTTTTTGTATATTTAGAAATGATAGATTTGGTCTGATATTAAAAGTACCATTTCAGTCTTTGCAGATGGCACCAAGCTATGCAGTGGAATAACGTCCTTACAGGAATTTCTTCAATTTACAATCTGACCTCAATGCACTGTTGCACAATGTGGCAGATGAGGTTTAATGTTGATAAATCAAAAGTTATGCACTTGGGGGCTAAGAATATGCATGTGCCATACATACTAGGGGGAGTACAACTGGGAGGAATCAATGGTGGAGAAGGACCTGGGTGTTTTGGTAGATCATAAGCTTAATAATGGCATGCAATGCCAAGCTTCAGTTTCCAAAGCCAGCTAAATCTTTTCATTTATTGAGAGGTATGGACTGCAGAGAGAGAGAGATAAAATGTTGCCCTTGTACAAAACATTAGTAAGACCTGGAATGTGCAGTTCATCCACATAACACCATGCATACAGTAAAGCATGGAGGTGGTAACATCCTGCAATGACGGTGTTTCTCTGCTGCACAGACTGGAGCACTTGTCAGGATAGAACAATAATGGATGAGGCAAAATATCATCAAATTCTTGTGAAAAATATCATGCCCAGAGTTGTCAATGGGAAGAAGGTTTACCTTTCAACATGACAACGACCCAAATCACACAGCAATAATGACCACACCGTGGTTGAAGTAGAAAAAGGTGAATGTCCTTGAATGGCTTAGTCAGGGCCCAGACTTAAACCCCTTTGAAAATCTGTGGAATGACTTAAAGAATGCACTCCACAAACCGTCACCATCCCATTTAACTGAACTTGAGCAGGTCTGCAAGGAAGAATCAGATACGCGAGAATTTGTCCAAGATACGACTGACGTAAGTCTCTTATGCCGTCGTATCTTGGGTGCATATATACGCTGGCCGCTAGGGGCGCTTCCGTAGATTTACGCGAAAAATATGCAAATGAGCTAGATACGCTGATTCAGAAATGTACTTGGGCCTGTTGGATTTAGCTATGCCGTTTACGTAAGGCGTATGTCCGGCGTAAGTTTACCCCTCATACAGCAGGGGTAAGTCATGTTAAGGTATGGACGTCAGAAACGTCGGAACAGCGTCGTATTTTACGTTGTTTGCGTAAGTCGTACGTGATTGGGGATGGGCGTAGGTTATGTTCACATCGACAAAGCATTGAGCCGATGTATCTTAGGGAGTATTTGCAACGTGATTCTGAGCATGCGCGCGCATGGGCCGTTCGTTCGGCCCCTCATTTACATGGGGTCACGGCTCATTGTAATACAACACGCCCACTACCTTGATAATTTGAATTAGGCGGGCTTATGCCGGCCCATTTACGCTACGCCGCCGTAACTTAGGGCGCAAGTTCTTTCTGAATACGGTACTCGCCTCTCTAAGTTACGGCGGCATAGCGTATATGAGATGCGCTACGCCCGTCTAAAAATACGCCAGTCTTTCTGAATCTGGCCCTAGATGTGCAAAGTTAATAGAGACATATTCCAACAGACTAAAGGATTAAAGCAAAAGGTGGTCCAACAAAATACTGACATAAAGCAGCGATCCTTTTTCCAACTCTGTGATTCTTATATTTATTTTTTTCTGACATGTTGATGTTATAACTTTCACTTGGATGTTATAAGTTGCACTAATAAATAAAGCTGGATAAAAAAAAAACTGTGTCTGTCACTGGAGGGCGATTCTATTTTATACCCATTGTAACTGCTAATAACAGTAAAAAGAAAGATATTGTTTGCACTTAGGGCAGGATTTTGTTATTTATTAATACATCCTATTAAATATTTGATCTCTTGTACAGTATATTGTGTAATGTGCACCTCTCAGGATGTTGTTACCTAATCACAACCCAGCCTAACATCCGGCACTGATAGCTGGCTTTGCATGACCCGTGAATAGTAGTCTGAAGTAGAGGACACCTGTGCAGTATAAGCACAGTACAATTCCTGCCCTAAAACTAGCATTATTTCTAGGAGCCAATAACAGTTTCTAATGCAGGAGACCCAGCTGTCATCAGTAGCAACCTTGGGTTTTCTTTATAAAAGTAATTGTGGACATATTGGGCCTGATTTACCAAGCCTTTACTCCATGACTCATGGAGTAAAAGCAGGAGTAGCAGCCGTTTGGCCATTTACTAAAGAAATACGCTGCTAGTGCAGTGTATTTCCCTAGTTACTAATGTGCTCCGTGCGCCCAGGAGAGGGTGCATTGTGCACCAGTACAGACCTGGCGCACGGCACATTAAACTATAAATTGCGGGGGTTTGGGCGGGAGTTTATTAAGGGGGGAGGTGGGGGGATGCAGGGGAAGTGAAGTGACATGTGTTTTGAAGTGTTTGGCGGGCCGAATTGAAAGGGAAAGTGTTTTTTGAAAACAGATCCCCGTACGCTTGCACAGTGCGCCTGAACCTCGGGAGGTTCATTTGCATACTGGGCATGCGCAGAGAGAAAAGTCAGGGATTCCCGTGCGCCCTGTCAGTACGCCGTGAAAATCTTGGTAAATACCAAGCGGCGTACCCGTGAATGCGCTGCGTGACGCGGCGCACGGGAATCTCCGAGCTGTTTTCAGCCCTGAAGGGGAACTCGGCGCCAAATTTCAAACTTGAAATCGGCGCGGGTCCCCCTTCAGGGCTACATTAGGCTCTTAGGCTTGGTCCGGAACGTGAGGGGTTAAACCCGCGCCGATTCGGCGCGGGGGTCCCCCCCAGATCCAAACCAAGCCCTCATCCCAAGCATGCAGTCTGGCCCGGACAGGAATGGGGGAGGGGACGAGCGAGCGGCCCCCCCCCCCCTCCTGAGCCGTACCAGACCGCATGCCCTCAACATGGGGGAGTGTGTGCTGTGGGGGAGGGGGGCACTGCCCCCCCACCCCAAAGCACTCTTGCCCCCATGTCGATAGGGACAAGAGCCTCTTCCCGACAACCCTTGCCGTTGGTTGTCGGGGTATGCGGGCGGGGCTAATCGGAATCTGTGAGCTCCCTTTAATAAGGGGGCCCCCAGATGCCGGCCCCCCACCCTATGTGAATGAGTATGGGGTACATCGTACCTCTACCCATTCACATGGGGGAAATGTAAAGTAAAATAAAACACCACACACAATAAAATATTTTATTTATCAGCTCCGGAGCCCCCCCTTTCTTCTTTAGCTCTCTTAGAAGGGGGGGTTTCTTCTCTCCCGATCTTCCGCCGGGACCCTGGGCTTCGGTGATTTCTGCCGGGGGAGGGCGCCATCCCTCGGTCCTCTCCGGAGCCTTCCGCCGGATGCCCCCACCCCATTTAAGCTCTTTTTCATTAGGGAGGGGCATCCGGACTTCGGGGTCTTCTGCCGGGGGATGGCGCCTATCCCCCGGTCTTTCCGGTGCCTTCCGCCAGGGTTCCGGTCTTCCTGGTCTTCTGCCGGGGGTGCGCCAACTCCCCGGTCTTTTCTCTTCTGTCTTCTCTGCTCCCTCTTCTGCCTGGCTCCCCCGCGGAGCCAGGGCTTTCTTCCGTCTTCTTTCTTCTCTCTTCCTTCTTCTGCCTGTCTCCTCCGGGAGCACAGGGCTTGTCTCCGCTGTCTTCTTCCTTCTTTCCTTCTCTTCCATTGGATGTTGACACGACGAGGTCCGGCGCTGGAATGCCGTCTGAGCAGTGGGCATGGACTTATATAGGGCAATGCCACCATGTGACCTCAACCCATGTGACATCACATTCCCATCATGCCCAGGGAATGTGATGTCACATGGGTTGAGGTCACATGGTGGCATTACCCTATATAAGTCCATGCCCGCCGCTGACACGGCATGTCAGCGCGGAACCTCGTCGTGTCAACATCGAATGGAAGAGAAGGAAGAAGACAGCGGAGACAAGCCCTGGGCTCCCGGAGGAGACAGGCAGAAGAAGGAAGAGAGAAGAAAGAAGACGGAAGAAAGCCCTGGCTCCGCGGGGGAGCCAGGCAGAAGAGGGAGCAGAGAAGACAGAAGAGAAAAGACCGGGGAGTTGGCGCACCCCCGGCAGAAGACCAGGAAGACCGGAACCCTGGCGGAGGCACCGGAAAGACCGGGGGATAGGCGCCATCCCCCGGCAGAAGACCCCGAAGTCCGGATGCCCCTCCCTAATGAAAAAGAGCTTAAATGGGGTGGGGGCATCCGGCGGAAGGCTCCGGAGAGGACCGAGGGATGGCGCCCTCCCCCGGCAGAAATCACCGAAGCCCAGGGTCCCGGCGGAAGATCGGGAGAGAAGAAACCCCCCCTTCTAAGAGAGCTAAAGAAGAAAGGGGGGGCTCCGGAGCAGATTAATAAAATATTTTATTCTGTGTGGTGTTTTTTTTTTACTTTACATTTCCCCCATGTGAATGGGTAGAGGTACGATGTACCCCATACTCATTCACATAGGGTGGGGGGCCGGAATCTGGGGACCCCTTTATTAAAGGGGTCTCTCAGATTCTGATAAGCTCTCCGCCCGCATACCCCGACAACCAACGGCCAGGGTTGTCGGGAAGAGGCTCTTGTCCCTATCGACATGGGGGCAAGAGTGCTTTGGGGTGGGGGGGCAGTGCCCCCCTCCCCCACAGCACACACTCCCCCATGTTGAGGGCATGTGGTCTGGTATGGCTCAGGAGGGAGGGGGGCGCTCGCTCGTCCCCACCCCCATTCCTGTCTGACCAGACTGCGTGCCTGGGATAAGGGCTTGGTTTGGATCTTGGGGGGGGGGGGCACGCTATTTTTTTGGGCCCCAGTTTAACCCCTTATGTTCCAGACCAAGCCTAAGAGCCTGGTATGCACCTGGAGGGAACCCACCTTATTTTTTTGGGGGGGGTCTGGAGTTCCCCTTCATGAACAGCGATCTGTCATTTACACATGTCAGTCCCATCCCCCCCCCCTACAGTTAGAACACACCCAGGGAACATATTTAACCCCTCCCTCGCACCTAGTGTTAACCCCTTCCCTGCCAGTGGCATTTTTTGAGTAAGCAATGCATTTTTTACAGCACTGATCGCTGAAAAATGCCAATGGTTCCAAAAAAGTGTTCGATGTGTCCGCCATAATGTCGCAGTACCGATAAAAATCGCTGATCGCCCCAATAACTAGTTAAAACAACAACAAAAAAAAATTTGTAGACGCTATACCTTTTGCAAAAACCAAACACTAAACGCTATTTGCGATTTTTTGGAACCAAAAAGATGTAGAATACGTATCGGCCTAAACTGAGGGGTTTTTTAGTTTTTTGAATATATATTTTTGGGGATATTTATTATAGCAAAAAGTAAAAAGAATTTTTACATATGTGGGCGGGACTTACGCAAGTCCCGCCCACATATATAAACATCGTTCAAACCACACATGTGAGGTATTGACGCGTGCGTTAGAGCGAGAGCAATACTTTTACCACTAGACTTTCTTTGTAACTATAAACTGGTAACCTGGAAAAAAAAATAAAAGGTCGCCTATGGGGATATTCACGGAATTCATTTTGGCCCCATTGCAGGAGTGTTTCCAATAGTAAAGCGTGACATGTAAGGTATCTATTTACTCAGTGTAACATCATCTTTCACATTATCCCCAAAAATTGGGCTCACTTTTGTGTTTTGTTAATTTTTAACCACTTGAGCCCGGACCATATTTCTGGTCAATGACCGGGCAAGTTTTTGTGATTCGGCGCGGCATCGCTTTAACTGACAATTGCGCAGTCGTGCGACGTGGCTCCCAAACTAAATTGGCAACCTTTTTTTTCACACAAATAGATTATTAAATGTGCGTGTTTACTTCTGTCTTTAACACCTCCCCTTCAGGCTGGAAAGCATCAGATCAGGGGAAACAAAAAAAAAAAGCTCTCATTCCATTGCAGCTTGGTTCCTACATGTGTGATGAACTGAGCATGCTCAAACACTTAGAAAAAAAATATCCTTTCTTTTTAAAAGGTGAAAAACACTCATTGGATGCTCATAGAGCGTGGTTTGGGTTAATTGCAGGTGTGCCCAATTACAAGCTCACCCAAACTAGAGACTGCAATTTGTTCATGTGATTCCAATTGCTTCATTACTAGCACTGTTATAAAAAGCTTGGATCGATCAGTCCTCAGCTGCCCTCAGAAGGGGCAGGCTGGCAGAAATGCTGTTGCTAAACACAAATGTGGTTTGTTGCATGGGTTTTGTTTTATTTTGCCAATGGTTTTGGTTTATTTTTAAATAATGTTCACTTTGATGTATTTGTCTATGTGGCCTTATTTTATGAAAAATGTGTAAAGCTATGGTTAATTAGAATTTTGAAATGTATTTTTGTTTGTTTGTCTTTTTTTGCTTTCCTTGTTTTGTTGACCAATAAAAATTACTTTAAAATTGTTAAGTTTGTCTTTTGTTACTTTTTCATGCTACATATGTTGACAGCTGCAGCTGAACTAGGTTTGGGCCTAACAAATTATGTGTGATTTTTGTCTAAGCTTCTTTCCTGGTGTGTAATCATGAAATGTTTGCCATGTTTATTCTCCCTGACTTTAAAGACAAAAACTGGTAAGTATTTTATTTATTCTGCAGTGGTCCTCAGCCCTCAAGTACCCCCGACAGGACATGTTTTGGGGATTTCTCTTATCAAGAATTGCTGTCCAGACTATTTTAAAGCACATGTGCAAGATGAAGGAAAACCTGCAAACATGGCCTGTGGGGGGGGGGGTTTGCTATTGGTGGACAGGCTTGACGTGCTGATTTACAGCACTGTGCTTAAATCTAGCGCAAGGCAATCCTATTCAAATTGTGGGTGTTTGAGGGAAGCCAAGTGAGTGTTAGAACCCCTGCTTTGTGTTTTTTTATTTTTGTGTTGAGCTTTGTGTCCCTTTTCTTAAAATTGGCTTCACTTCCTGTCACACAGCTGAACAGGAAGTGAGGTTAAAACCCTACCAGTGTCATTTCTTGGGGACACCGGTCAATCTAACTAGTGTCCCCATTAAGCAAATTGCACTCCAGCACTGCTGTGTACACCCCAAATCATGGGTCTTCAAACTACGGCCCTCCAGTTGTTCAGGAACTACAATTCCCATCATGCCTAGTCATGTCTGTGAATGTCAGTGCATTACAAGGCCTCATGGGATGTGTAGTTCTACAACAGCTGGAGGGCCGTAGTTTGAGGATCCCTGCCCCAAATGATTATTTAGTTTGGGGTTTAGTAAAGGCAAAGCCACTCTGCAGTACAAGCATAGTTGCTGAAAATCTGAGAGGAAGCACTGATGGTTTTAACATCCAATCCTGTAGAAGCAAAGTTGTTTTGTTTTCTTCCTTGCTTTGCACTTGTAGGAGTGGATTTGCCTTTAGTAAATGGACCCCAAAGTCCAAGATCCCTAATAATTTGGGGTGTACACAGCAAAATGCTAGAGTGCAATTTACATAATGGGAAACTATTTAGATTGATCTGTGTCCACAAGAAAATATATTAGTAAGGTTTTACCCTCACTTCCTGTTTGGCTATGTGACAGGAAGTGAATGAATTAGAAAGGGTGAAGACACCTCACAAATGTTGTCACTATCAGGGGTGCAGACATCCCCAAAAAAATGAGCAGATAATACTTATTTGCAAATTAATAATTTTTTAGTTAACATTGGGTGGGGTGCTCTAACACACATTCCTACATATTAGCAACGCTCTATCCTGGCCTATTGGCATGGTTATATTTTCGTAGGGCTCTCAATAAAACTCTATGAAATTTGTGCTTAAACTAGAACCAGGGGCGGACTGACAACTCATGGGGCCCCCGGGCAATAGAAGATTATGGGGCCCCTCTGGCTTACAGATGACCACCACGCCAGGAGGTAGTGCAGAGGCGGGCAGCTAAAATCTTGGGATATTCACATTAAAAGCATGTCATTTTCGGACATATCAGGGACAGATCTAAAAAAAAACAGATTTTTACATACTGTCCCTGGTTTTACTGAGCCTGGCAACCCGGATAGGGCCCCCTAGTGGCATGGGGCCCTCGGGCAGTGCCCGAGTGACTCAATGGTCAGTCCGCCCCTGACTAGAACTATAATCAACACGTTTTATTTTCTTTAATTTGGGATAGAGTGAGGGAGGGTTATAGGCCCTGTCAGTTTATTTTGGATTATCTGTGTCCAATTGGGGAGATTTGCCTTCACTTCCTGCCCCATAGCCAAACAGGAAGTGAGAGAAAAACTATGCAAATTAACCACTTCCCGCCCAGCCTATGGCCGATTTACGTCCGGGAAGTGGTTACACAATCCTGACAGGACGTCCTGCAGGATTTCATGCCGCACGCGCCTGTGGGGGCACGCAGCGCGGCGATCGGTGATGCGGGGTGTCAGTCTGACACCCTGCATCTCCGATCTCGGTAAAGAGTCTCTCACGGAGACGGAGACTCTTTACCACGTGATCAGCCGTGTCCAATCACGGCTGATCACGATGTAAACAGGAAGAGCCATCGATGGCTCTTCCTCACTCGCGTCTTACAGACGCGAGTATAGGAGAGCCGATCGGCGGCTCTCCTGACAGGGGGCGTTCGCGCTGATTGTTTATCAGCGCAGCCCCCCCTCGGATCACCACACTGGACCACCAGGGATGCCCACCCTGGACCACCAGGGTGTGCAAAAAAAAAAAAATTATAGAACAAAAAAACAAAAAGCATTAAAAAATAAGAAAAAAGATGCCAATCAGTGCCCACAAATGGGCACTGACTGGGAAAATCAGTGCCACCCCACAGTGCCCATCCATGCACAGTGCCCACCTATCAGTGCCCACCTGTGCCACCCATAAGTATCCATCAGTGCCACCCATAAGTGCCGCCCATAAGTATCCATCAGTGCCACCCATAAGTGCCGCCCATCTGTGCCGCCCATCAGTGCCGCCTATGAGTGCCCATCAGTGCCGCATAGCAGCGCCGCCAATCAATGCCACCTCATCTGTACTACCTCATCGATGTCCATCAGTGCCATCTCATCGGGGCCCATCAGTGCCGCCATATCAGTGCCCGTAATTGAAAGAGAAAAACTTATTTACAAAAAAATTAACCTAAAAAAAGAAAAAGGTTTTTTTGTTTCAAAATTTGCAGTCTTTTTTTAGTTGTTGCGCAAAAAAAAAACGCAGAGGTGATCAAATAACAACAAAAGAAAGCTCTATTTGTGGGGAAAAAAGGACGCCAATTTTGTTTGGGTACAGTGTTGTATGACCGCGCAATTGCCATTCAAAGTGCGACAGTGTTGAAAGCTGAAAATTGGCTTGGGCGGGAAGGTGCGTAAGTGCCTGGTATGGAAGTGGTTAAGGGAATCCAGTGCCCCCCCAGAACTAGTGTGTGGGTCCCCTGAAAATTACTGGGCGGGGTTATACAAAAACAGGGTGTGACCTTGACAGGAAGGGGTGGGTCATTTTTCTATTAGGAGGTGCAGATATGTAGTCAGGCCTAGGGCAGAACCAAACCTTAATATACTACTGCATATTAGGGCTTATTTAGACCGGAACCGATTTACAGCGTGTTTTTATATTGTGGGAGGAAACCCACGCAGGCACAGGGAGAACATGCAAACTCCATGCAGATGCTGTCACGGGCGGGATTCGAACCAACGACTCTTTTGCTGCTAGGTCAAAGTGCTATACACTACACCACTGTGGTGAACGAACATGATTGCAGCTGAAAGCATGAGATCTATTTTTTTTTTTTTCAATACCATGCTTTCCAGCCTTATTGACCCCGCCTCTCTCCATAAAGAGGACCTGTCACACACTAGTCCTATTACAAGGGATGTTTACATTCCTTGTAATAGGAAGAAAACTGATCATTTTTTTTTTATTTTTTTATTTCAGTGTAAAACATTATAAAACTAAATAAAAATAAATAAGAAAACCCCAAAAAAATTTTTTAAAGCGCCCCGTCGCGACGAGCTCGTGCACAGAAGCAAACGCATACGCGAGTAGCGCCCGCATATGAAAACAGTATTCAAACCACACAAGTGAGGTATCGCCGCGATCGTTAGAGTGAGAGCAATAATTCTAGCCCTATACCTACTCTGCAACTCAAAAAATGCAACCTGTAGAATTTTTTAAACGTCGCCTATCGAGTTTTTTAAAGGGTAAAAGTTTGACGCCATGCCACGAGCGGGCGCAATTTTTAAGCGTGACATGTTGGGTATCATTTTACTCGGCGTAACATTATCTTTCACAATATAGAAAAAAATTGGGCAAAATGTATTGTTGTCTTATTTTTTAATTCAAAAAAGTGATTTTTATCCAAAAAAAGTGCGCTTGTAAGACCGCTGCGCAAATACGGTGTGACAAAAAGTATTGCAATGACTGCCATTTTATTCCCTAGGATGTCTGCTAAAAAAAAATATATAATGTTTGGGGGTTCTGATTAATTTTCTAGCCAAAAAATTGTGATTTTCACATGAAGGAGAGAAGTGCCAGAATTAACCCGGTGGGCAAGTGGTTAAAGTACTCATGGCTATAAAGAATAGAGTCATTGCTCATTAAAAAAAAAAAAAAAAAGGGGGTCCCTCCAAATTAAATTACCAGGCCCTTCAGGTCTGGAATGGATATTAAGGGGAACCCCGCCGTAAAAACCCCCAAAAAAAAAGACGTGCGGTTCCCGGCAAATATCCATTCCAGACCCTTCAGGTCTGGTGTGGATTTTAAGGGGAACTCCACCCCAAATTGAAAAAAAAAATGGCGTGGAGTCCCCCTAAAAATCCACACCAGACCCTTATCCGAGCACGTTGACCTGGCCGGCCGCAGAAAAGAGGGGGGGACAGAGTGCGGCCCCCCCCCTCTCCTGAACCGCACCAGGCCACATGCCCTCAACATGGGGAGGATGTCCCCATGTTGATGGGGACAAGGGTCTCATCCCCACAACCCTTGCCCGGTGGTTGTGGGGGTATGCGGGCGGGAGGTTTATCAGAATCTGGAAGACCCCTTTAACAAAGGGGACCCCCAGATCCTGACCCCCCCCCCTGTGTGAAATGGTAATGGGGTACATTGTACCTCTACCATTTCACCCCAAAAAAAATGTCAAAGTGATAAAAATGACAGTAGCCGGTTTTTGACAAATCTTTTAATAAAGTCTTCTTTTCTTCTTTCCTTCGGGGTTCTTCCGCTGCTTCTTCTCGTCCACATCTTGCCCGACGTCTTCTTCTATCTTCTCAGTCCGTCCTTCCGCCTTCTGGTCCCGCATCTTGCCCGTTGTCTTCTCCGTCCGCCTCCTCGTCCGCATCTTGGGTCTTCTGCGGTCTTCTTCTCGGTCCGCCGCCTTCTCGTCCCCTGCGTTTGAATTGTAATTGGCCGCCGTTTTCCCGCTCCTGGGACCCGCCCCCCTCTGACGCCACAAGTAAACTCCTTAGAAGGTCATGTGCGTCAGAGGGGGGCGGGGTCGCAGAGCGTCACACAGCGGGGGAATTCAATTTCAATCGCGCCGCCCGGAGAAGAAGTTCCCGCCGTGTCACACTCATGTGACCCCGCCCCCCTCTGACGCACATGACCTTCTAAGGAGTTTACTTGTGGCGTCAGAGGGGGGCGGGTCCCAGGAGCGGGAAAACGGCGGCCAATTACAATTCAAACGCAGGGGACGAGAAGGCGGCGGACCGAGAAGAAGACCGCAGAAGACCCAAGATGCGGACGAGGAGGCGGACGGAGAAGACAACGGGCAAGATGCGGGACCAGAAGGCGGAAGGACGGACTGAGAAGATAGAAGAAGACGTCGGGCAAGATGTGGACGAGAAGAAGCAGCGGAAGAACCCCGAAGGAAAGAAGAAAAGAAGACTTTATTAAAAGATTTGTCAAAAACCGGCTACTGTCATTTTTATCACTTTGACATTTTTTTTGGGGTGAAATGGTAGAGGTACAATGTACCCCATTACCATTTCACACAGGGGGGGGGTCAGGATCTGGGGGTCCCCTTTGTTAAAGGGGTCTTCCAGATTCTGATAAACCTCCCGCCCGCATACCCCCACAACCACCGGGCAAGGGTTGTGGGGATGAGACCCTTGTCCCCATCAACATGGGGACATCCTCCCCATGTTGAGGGCATGTGGCCTGGTGCGGTTCAGGAGAGGGGGGGGGCCGCACTCTGTCCCCCCCTCTTTTCTGCGGCCGGCCAGGTCAACGTGCTCGGATAAGGGTCTGGTGTGGATTTTTAGGGGGACTCCACGCCATTTTTTTTTTCAATTTGGGGTGGAGTTCCCCTTAAAATCCACACCAGACCTGAAGGGTCTGGAATGGATATTTGCCGGGAACCGCACGTCTTTTTTTTTTTTGGTTTTTACGGCGGGGTTCCCCTTAATATCCATTCCAGACCTGAAGGGCCTGGTAATTTAATTTGGGGGAACCCCTACACATTTTTTTGTTTGTTTTATGAATGAATCCCTTTAGAATTGTCAGAGCCGACAATTCATTATAGCCGCGTGTGAATTTTTAAATGACTTTTTTCCTTCAGAATGTCACTTTGTGCAGGGGGAGTTCTAAGTGCGGGAAAAATGCGCTATTTCACATGCTGACATTACACCCCCCCTAGGTACGAAATTTAAAGGAATATTTCACTTTTATTGTTTCACTTTAAGAATTATTAATTTCACTGCTCCCGAAAAAACGGCCGTTTTAAAAAATAAAAAAAGCATTGATACATGTTCCCTGGGGCAGGACTGAGGTCCCCAAACACTTTTTAGGACAAAACTTGCAGATTAGCCTTTAAAATGAACACTTTTGATTTCTCCCATAGACTTCTATAGGGAGTTCGGCGTGGCTTTACATATTAGTTTCAATGCGCCGGCTGCTACGCTGGTTCATGCGCCTGATTAAGCCTCCACCCGGAGTACTAATTAATGCATGAACCAGCGCAGCGCACATAGCTTAGTAAATCAGGCCCACGGTCTATATTTTTTGCTGTGTTGAATTCCTTCCTACATACTGGCATCGCACAGTGCAGTGCCACTTCATTGAGCAACGAAATTCATGAGCTGGTCTCTAGTGGGCCAGAACTACTTATGATCCCTTAGAGGTCTCTCTCTTATCTAGGATGACGGCTGAATGTGAATTGGCGTGTGTGTCAGGCCAAGCTGATATAAAGGAGGCTTGACAGATAAAATATGCTGAAACTACACAACAAAGTCTCTATATAATTACTTACGTAATTATATTACTCATATTAGACATAACATTACCTGTCCATTTCCCCTCTGTGTGTCACCTTTACAAATGTACTTTTTCATTATATCCTCCTCTACTAATACCACAGCTTAAAATATTTATTTTGTTTTCTCTGGTACTGTGTTCAGCATAATAATCTAATGGCATTATAGTGAATGCGACACTCATTTTGCTAATATCACGTTGAGACCTGTGGAATAACACTTTACGCTCAGACGTGCTTTCTCTCCTGACTTATTAGGTACTTGTCTGTCTGCTCTAATCATTCAGATGCTGCAGTAAACAAACAGGTACTGATGTAGCTACATTACAAGAAGAGGGATGATGACAGGGTCCCCACAATAATCATACATAAGAGAATTGAATGATGAACAGGACTGATGCATTTTTCAGACTGTACGTGTGTAGAAGAGTCAATGCAAGAACAAAGTAGGCAACCTGCCTCACTATCAATCTTCCCCCTAAGCTGCATAACCTGGAGTGTAAAGTGCTAAAAGACATATTTGTAGAGTATGTAGATCAGGGGTGCTCTTTCTCTACATGTGGCTGCGGAGCTCTCTGATGCGGCCTGCAACCTCAAACCAGGGATTCGCATGTCCATGCTCTGGGATGGTGGATCCACAATCCCAGATCACGATCAATGGGTTGCTGACCCTGCACCCCAGAGCATCAGAGTGCATCAAGCTTGCACCGGCAAAAGAGGAAGCAGACACCTGCATAGGAGCCGCATCAGCCGATGCTTCCTTTGTAGCACCGGTTTCTGTCCCAGGCGGAGTGATACCAAGTGCACTACACCTGGGACCTTTCTAGCAGCATGGAGAGTGATGCCATCAGAAGCTGGAAGAGGAAAAGGTCAGCATATTAAACATCACATACACTGGAATTTTGCAGTGGACATATTAGCATCTATAAAAGAGTTAGCAACTATTAGGCTGCTTTCACACTGATCCGCAGGTTAGCTGAACTAAACCATAGACTTATATAATATCCTGCATGTTTTTAGTGCACCAAAACTCCTGAATGAAGGAGGTTTGGTGTACTTTCAGAAAGTGCATCACACCCACAAGATATAATGGAAGTCTATAGCAAAGCGCAACTAACCTGCAGGAATACCGCAGAGCATCAGTGTGAAAGCAGCCTTATAGAGGGCTTAGGACAGTAAGGGGTTGTTTACATTTGCTGTTTGGGCTGGGTGGTAAAAACTCAAAGCTGAGATGTGTTTTTTATCTCACACCCCCAACCACTGGTGTCAGGGGTCGCAATGGCCTCCCTGTCACATTTTGTTTTACACTCGGACAGTAGAGGGCCGCATACACGGGAACCAAACTTTTCTATTTTCCTCTTGCAACCACTGAAATAGACAAAGGGGGTTATTTATGAATGGGAAATCCACTTTGCACTACAAGTGCACTGCAAGTGACCTGAAAGTGCACTTGGAGTTCAGTTGCTGTAAATCTGAGGGGAAGATCTGAAATGAGGGGAAGCTCTGCTGATTTTATCATCCAATCATGTGCAAGCTAAAATGCTGTTTTTTATTTTCCTTGCATGTCCCCCTCAGATCTACAGTGACTGCACGTGAAGTGCACTTGTAGTGCAAAGTGTATTTGCCTTTCGTAAATAACCCCCATAGAGTCCTTGTAAAAAGTAAACACAATTCACACTAGTGTTATCCATTCTTTCTTTTTGAGATTGTGATTAAATAGTGGGTAAACATCCAACAGGGATTGGTCCATTGGAAAATGACGATCCTGATTGTTGTTTAAAATCTTCATTATGCTATTCAAAATAAAATAAAAGTTTGAAATTCTGAACCATTTAATTTCATTGTAACCCACAAATGGTTACCAAATCACGTAAGTGGCTCATGCTCTTCAAGAGGTTGAGCACCCCTGATGTAGATTTTCTATGAGAAGATACTGAGTATAATGCAACTGTCTAGGCTTTTTTTCAATCTCATAATTTTGTATTTCAGAGATAGCTAAAACTCCAAACAAACTGCCAAATATAGCTCAGGATGCTTTAAAAATTCTCTTTGACCTAAAAAGAACAGCCAGTCTTATGAATTAGACTGATTGGCCACACTGCAAAGCCAGACAGATAATGCATGTTCTTCCTGCTTACTGGAGATCTGTTTTGGATGGCAGAGAAGACTCTGGAGGATAATGAAATAAGTAGTCCTTTGTGCTGAATTATCAAGCCTTTGTAACCCTATTAAAATTGAACTGGTTCCTATTGGTTTAGTGGCAGTCAGTGGGCAGGTACATCAAGCGATCATCCAGTCAGGCAATTGCTTCCCTAAAGTTGGTCAAGTTTAGAACATTTTATTTTTGGTCATAATTGGTAAACCTTTATAACAGTTACCAAAACTGTTAGGCCTCGTACACACAACCGAGAATCTCGTTGTAAATGAAACATTGTTTTCCTCGACGAGTTTCTTGTCAGGCTTGTCGAGAATCTTTTTTTTTTTTTTTTTTTTTTTTTTTTTAGCATTCACAGCATGCTTTTAATGTAACAGTTTGAGGAAAACAGTAAATGAGAAGGTTTAGTTCCAGTTTAAGAACTACTTTTTAAATAAAGAATATCAAACAACAACATAGCATACATGCCATAAATCCAGAAGAGCTGTGTGATAACATGTTTAAATAACTGAAAACACAATCTCATCGGATTAAATGAACAAATTACACTCAGTAAAAGAGATACTACAAGCATTAAGCAAAACTCAGTCAATTGTTCAGTTTCTTAGAGTCATCCTTTGATGGGCCTCCAGATGGACTGTCCCGGATTATTCATTAGAGGTAAAGTCCAAACTAGTAGTAGGCTGTGACTTTTTCCTTAGACTTGAATTACCCCTCAAAATGTCCCGATATTGTCACAGAAAATGTGTAATGCAGACATTATTTCATCACCTTTCCACTTTTCCTGAGACTTTGACAAGTATGCTTCTATTACTGTAATATTCTTTATATCCAGTTAGCAGGAAACCGGTCAGTGTGGAGGGGACACCGAGCTTCGGGCTTCCCGGGAGATGAAGACATCCACAGCCGCCATATTCCTTCCTCCAGCAGGAGACTCGGGCTTGTTTATCGGCTTGTCGAGAATCTTGTCTAGCTTTCTTTGCATACACACTGTCAAGACAAATTCTCGTCGTTCTCAAACGCGGTGACGTACAACACGTACAACGGCACTATAAAGGGGAAGTTTGATTCCACTGGTGCCACCCTTGGGTCTGCTTTTGCTAATCTCATGTTACTGCGTGTTAAGTAAAAGTTTGGTGAGAGACGATTCACGTGTTTCAGTCTGTTACAGCGCGACGAATGTGCTATCTCCATTACGAACGCTAATTTTGTCTAAGGTGGGCTCCCGTCTCATACTTCTCATAAAGGGGCTCCTGAAAGCATTATCTCCACCTCTACCGGTCTTATCCTCAAACAAACCTGCCCTATTGATTTGTTGAGAAGGGATATTCTACCCACTCTTTGTCCAACACCTTGGATTTTGTTCAGAAAACCAATAGGGCAGGTTTGTTGGAGGACAAGACCGGTAGAGGTGGAGCCCCTTTATCACAGGCTATTCATGTCAACATGCTAGTGTCAAAAAGATTATGAGCAAACACTGGCATATTTTGGGAAATTATAGGGTTCTTGCTGACATTCTCCCAGAGAAGCCTCAAGTGGTTTTCAGAGGTGTTCCCTCTTTGAGGGATAAGTTAGCCCCTAACATTCTTAATACCCCTGCTATAAATTCTATGTTTCTTGCAGGCCTAACTGGTTATTATCAATGCAGGAGATGCAAGGTTTGCTCTTTAAACGGATGCACCGCCAGAAGGACTACAAGTTTCAGGTCTAGGTGCACATCTAAGAGCTTTACTGGAGCATTACCTGCTCCACGGTTGGAGTCGTGTACATGTTGCAGTGCCCTTGTGGCCTGCAATATGTGGGCAGGACAAAGCGCCCATTGCAGGTACGCCTCAATGAACACATTAATAATATCAGGAGGGGATATACAAAACATTCAGTATCCAAACACTATTTGGCTGTCCCATAAGAGAGACCCAACTAATACTATTTTTCTTGGTATTGACAAGTTCACCTCCCATTGGAGGGGTAGTGATCTGGTCAGGGGTACATCACAACTCGAGATTTCATGGGTACACAAGCTCAAAAGTTATACTCCTTTTGGCTTAAATATCGATGTTGATATTAATTGTTTCATTGATAATTCGTAGGCCTATGGGTAGTTACATTTTTAGTGAGGGGGTTGCCTCTGTGGACAATGTGGTTTAGTGCATATTAGTTATCAAATTCTGTTAATTTCCTTTGCTTCTTCTATTCTCTATACTACTGAGAGAACATATATACTGGTTGGTATGTAAAAGTATGTGAACTTGATGTGAGTCCCAAGCGGTGGATTTTTTGACCTTATTGCCCTGCAATATGAGAGGGCTCATCAACAATATTTGTTCTGCTATACACATTCAATAAGATGGATGTCTCCTGTGTCCCAATATATGTATTTTTCTGGTACTATTGAGATGATTAATTTTATTGGAATCTCAGGTTGATTCTGGGTTACTAATTGAGCATTTTGTAATGGGGAGTTCACATTAAATATATATTTGATTTATATTAGATATATAGATATGTGCCCATACAATTTTTATTATTTGGTATATATCATAATTTTTATTATTTAATATATATCACATTTTTTAAATAATAGCTTAATTAATCATTCTTTGGTATAATTCACCAATATACATGGTTAAAATATTTTTTTGTCAATTGATAATAATTACATTTTTATAATGGGTAGCAATACACTGTTCATTTCATAGTGCGCATGGAGTGTTGCCCTATTGCTAATCATTTATAATGCTGTGCGGGTTAGCACACTGGTTGGGGTGATTACTATAGTCCCCTGAGGTTTTTAACATTTTTTCCCTTACGTGATCCCTTAACAAAAATGGCATCAATGTGGTCTTCTTGGGACTCACAGCGAGGTTAGGAGATTTTTTAATGTATTTAAGCAGTGGTCAGAGCGCCGCCCGTTATCCCGTGACCACGTCCCCTTGCGACAAAACGTTGGGCAGGCGACGTTCTGACGTCACCGTGTTACCAGCTGAACCCGGAAGACACGGGCAGGCACATCGAGGAGCCGACCGGCTCGATTTTTATTATATGCTTTAAACAATTGAGAGATTGTAAGTGCGCATTTTTATATCTTATTATTAAAGTTAACCCGGATTTTACACTATGCAAGTTTTCTTTTTATGGTACATCTTTACATGTGCTGAACGTGAAAATCTGCATTGAGGATTTCCCTGGTGGAGAGCTGTGTGGAAGTTACCTGCCTTATGCGATTGTGATCTCCTAATCAGAGATCAAATTTAATCTGCAGCCTGAGGTAAAAATGCTGTGTCTGCAAAGCACGGGATGTGCATAGCCCTGTTAGGTTGTAATGTTGGGATTCAGGTAAGTGGCTAGGGAGAGGTAATACCACAGCTCAGCCACCTGTTTTACCACCACCACACCCCTGCCCATGTGAAAGAGCCCTAACACAACACATTTTTACTGTCTTTTGGTCACACAAATCATATGATTTTTTGTGTCCTGAATTCAAATATCTAAGTGCAATTTCCCTATCATGCAAGGTTCTTGAGTATCACACAATTAAATGTTTTGCTATAGGTACATTCACAGTATTTAAAGTATGATGGAAAATACTCATCTGAACGTTGGTGGTTTTCTGCTGTACTTAGAATCCAGCAGAAATCAACAAGCTTCCTGGGGCTCCACTTACATTAATATTGTTTTTCCATAATTTGAAATGTCCCGATGAACAACGTTCATGCTCACTGCTGACTGCTACATGATTCTCAGGAAAAAATCCAGACAAGAATTCAAGAAATTCAATTAAAGCTACATCCCATGGCTTTTCTATGAGTTCAAAGATCATCCATGATTTCTTCATAGTTGTTTGACCTATAATTCCCCAGAAGATTCCTGCTAATACTTTGCAATGCCATGCAACTTTTTCAACTTGGTATAACTGGTCATCAAATTTCTTCCAAAAATTGATAAAAGCTAGGCATGTTGCTTTACAGTCCATAGTAAAAAAGATAAGCCAGCAACCCAATAGCATCTTCTTAATGGGATTTTATTAGCACAGCAGCAATGAAAGATCCAGCATCATGCTTTACAGTGGTTCCCAGTAGTTGACCGGTCACATGCTTCGAGCATACAAGATGTACCAGGGGACCAACATGTCAGCAAGGTCCGTGAGGTCCATGATGGGAAAAAAATGGCGGCCGTTGCAAGGAAGAGGAGGAACTTACATCACCGGTAATTATGTCACCGGAAGATATGTAAGTCTGTAGTGGCAATCACGTAAGACTGGAACGTACAGAATTATCTATCAAAATGGTGATGTAGCAGTTCAGCGCCCTACGTGCTTGTTTTTTTCTGACCGTTGAGGTTATACATAGTGTCCCTCAATCACCTCACCTTTTCTTATGTCAATATATATATATATATATATATATATATATATATATATATATATATATATATATTTATATATAGTACATTGTAAACTGAAGGTAAGCATCTAATTGGCTGCCCTCAAACAGCATACATTTCCAATATTCTTATCTTTGCAAATCCCATTCCATATGTTTGAAATAGAAAACCATTTCCCAGCTAGTCTTCATCTAATTTATTGGACACCATGACATCAAGCCCATTTTCATTCTATAAAAAACAATTTAATGTAATATATACATGCGGAAAATCCACTTGACGCTCCTGTAAAAGACATAAAGACCTTATTATAGTTTAACAAAGAAAGTTATGCTAATAACACATACGGTGCATTCATAATTAGTGTAATTATGTATGCAAACACATTAGGTTCATGAGATTATATGATTATTAATTTGCATGGCAACATTAGGAACACTCATTTTCTCTGTAGATTCGCACCAGTTGCACTGAAAATCCCTGCAGTCCTTAAAATTGTGAGACACTTGTATAATTCCAGCTTCATGTGATAATGCATTAGCCTGCATGCTACACATCCTGCATGCTAAATATTTTTATGTCACACAACGTATTTCATTTTGTATAAAAGGTAAAGAAAATGTAGGAAAATACTGACGCAGTCAGTGCTTTAAAGTGAACTTAAGCTTTACCATGTAGAACAAACAAAAAGCCCAATAACGCTCAATAGAAGTCTTGTTTTTTTATTGTTATGCAATCAAGGTGCATAATAAATAAAAAATATGACTTTTTTATATTGTGTATCCAGCACCCTGGATCTGGACCGTTACTCTCACACACAGTGCAGCGGTTAAACCCCCCCACACAGTAGTGCAATCACCGACACGGACGCCTCCTGAGCAAAAGGAAGAATGTTCAGGTGACAACTGTCTAAGATGGAGATTTGTCTCAATTTGGGAAGATTTTCTCTGTTGCTTTTCAATTATAGTGTGACACACATAGCAAAAAGTAACTTAGTTGGAGTTTTATCCCTTCTCTACTCTATCCAAAACTTAAAAATAAGTGCCTTTACATACACTTTAAGTGCTATTGTTTAACAAACCTGGGGCTTTATCAACTGAGGGCTGAGGACCAAAAATAAAGTTTACTAAAAGGATGAATTGACTGTAACCTATCTTGATTTGTATCTTGATTGTAGCGCCTGGTTACTTCCAAGTACCAGTGCTATTGAAATTTAGAGGGCGATCAGAGTACTAATGACTCTGATCCAAATTACAATGTTCAAATAGGGTCTCTGTTTCAGCTTGGCTGTGCTGTGGGCTCATTCTGTTGTGACTGGGGTGCTATCCCACCCCACGGCGACAGGTGGCAGCAGCAGAGTCGAGACTTGGGTGTTCTTTTCCAGCAGCCAATCAGGAGGGAGTGTCCTCGCTGGGCATGCTGGGAGAGGGTACTTATGGGACAGATGCCATTGAGTCTGGGTCTTCTTCTAGTGTGGCACCCACCTTTAGGGTGACCACATCATGGCGCCCTGGCGTTATGGCCTACCTGGTCGGGGCGCGCGTGCCACACGGTGTTCCTGGTTCCAGGACCATGTTGGTCCAGAATATTTGAGCAATGTCGGGGACCCAGTGATCGACTGGGTTCCCACTTTTGAAGATCCCAAGCGCTATAGCTGTTTGGTGGGGAGTCCGTCTGAGGAGCGCCATTGAGAGGCTGACGGTCCAAAAGGATTTCAACAAGCCACCGGGGATCAAGGTAGCCGGACAATGAAGGATTGATCACCTGTCAGTCGGTACCTGGACGACGTTAAGAAGGAGATCCAGGCGTAATTCTTCCGAGGAGGATTGCCTCTGCATTTGCAACCAGAGAGGGCCTGTGGCAGAGGTGTCTCCCTGAAGTCCATTCCAGGAGGGTCTGTGGCAGAGACCTTTCCTCAAATCCAGGTTCATTCCAAGGAGGGTCTGTGGCAGAGACCTTTCCTCAAATCCAGGTTCATTCCAAGGAGGGTCTGTGGCAGAGACTTTTCCTCAAAAGGTTTGAGTGCTACTCCGGCTGCCAGGTCAGTGAGAGAGGCCTGTCCGGGTATGCTAAGCCCACTCAGTCAGAAAGTGTTACGTATGGGAGAAGGACTGTTCCAAATACTACGCCTAAATCTGCTGTTCTCCTTCTTCTTCCAAACTCTATCCTTTCATCACCGGTTCATTGTTTTTACCCGGCTGGGAAATAAAGAGCACAGCAAAAGACACCTATTGCGGACATTCCTTTACTACTGCTATATGCACCATACACCCCTAGGAATTCGGAAGAGCCACGAGGTAAATGCGCCACCCAAAACAAACCAGCAGCTCCTCCGGGGGTAGTGCTAGATACCTTTTCTGTATCCACAGACCTTAGACATCACAAAGATGTCTTACAACCATCTTACTACCAAGATCTTTTTTTCTTAATGCACAAATAAGCTAACCACACTCATGTGAAAGCCCTTTTCTCTGTTCACTAAATATCCTTGACATCACCCATGTCTTGGGAATTTAATAATAATAAAAAAAATACAATCCAGCCAATTAAATGTTTGGCTGATGGAGGGGGGACTGTAAAAATGAGGGCCATAGATTTAGTAAATGTTTCCATACCCACCCATCCCTGCCCCAACACACCTTCTCATTTTCATAATAAGGCTAATTTAGATAAAAATGGTTGCTTGTTTAAAATTAAAATTAAAAAAAGGTTTAAGCTTATCTGCTCTGTGCAATGATATTGCATAGAGCAGTCATTTACCTCTTCTTTAGCAGTACCCCGCTGTTCCTCCCCCTGTTTCTCCCTGCAAGTGCCCCATAGCAAACCAGCTTCTGTGGAGGCACTCATGCAAGCGGGCGCCTGAGCTGGGTTGTGTGTGTTTATGCCACGCTCCCCGCTATCTGCTAACACAAATTGACTGGCAGAAGCCTATGGCTTTCACTCTCAGTGAAGCCTGTGAAACCAGGAAAAGGGGAGAGAGAACCTGGAACTGGGCCAATCGCTGGATGGAGAGAGGACTCAAGTAAGTGTTTAGAAAGTGGGAGAAAGTGTTTTTTTTGCAGGGAATTCAATAAAGTGATACTTGCCTTTTTGTATTTTTAAATTTGTATTTTGTAGGTTTAAAAATAACAAACGTTATACTTTCCTGCCCTGTGTAGTAGTTGTGCACACAGCAGCCCTGATCCTCCTCTTCTCCCGTCCCTCGCTGGTGTTTCTGGCCCTTCCCTCCTGCCGAGTGCCCCCACAGCTAGCAGACGCTGCTCCGTGTGTCTATTCAGACATGGAACTTCGGCTTGGCCCCACCCACTCTCTCTCCTCATTGGTTCACTGACTTTTACTGACAGCAGTGGGAGCCAATGGCGCCCACTGTGTGGCTCAGCAAATCAGGAGGGCGAGTCTCAGACAGCAGAATCTCTCGTGCAACATCACTGGATCGAGACAGGGCTCAGGTAAACATTAGAGGGGCTGCTGCACATAGAAGGTTTGCATTAAGGAATGCATTAAGATAAAAACCTTCTGCCTTTTGAACCACTTTAAGGTAAAAAACAGCTAGACTTTAGAACCACTGTAACATGCAATTATGTTTCTGGGTAGTGGGACAAAACTGCAACACACAGAACAAAATCATAAATAGAAAGGAAATATACAAACTGCATACAGTTTCCCTGGTGTAGCATTAATCCAACAACATAGAACTTTCAGGGCATACCGTAGTTCGTACCTCTTTCCTACCATTAATGTCTATAGGCTCAATTCACAAAGCTCAAAAAATTAGAATGATACAGGCTATATTTACAACAGCAACCTGTACTAAAATGCAAGAAAATAATTATAAAGTAATTTCACAATGGTACAGGACTCCAGAGAAGCTGCACAGATACTTCCCAAGTATTAAAAATGTATGTTGGAGATGTCGGGTAGAAGAAGGCTCGATGGTGCATATTTTCTGGGACTGCTCAAAAATTCAAAAATATTGGGGTGAAATCCGGGAAGTAATTCAAAAATTTACCGAGACAGATATACCAAACGACCCGGCATTCTTCCTCCTACACCTGTCAAATATACCGGGGGGAATAAAAGGGAATCCATTAATACACCATTTGCTGAACGCTGCTAAAGCGTACATCCCACTTAAATGGAAACAATCACAACCCCCTACTTTGAATATGTGGTTTAGGAAGGTCGAAGAGATAAACAGAATGGAGGAATTAATATGGACAGGCAGGAAGAATAGAGAAAGATATATTAAAATATGGTCACCATGGAATGATTTGGTTCAGTCAGAGGAGGGTAGGGAGATGGCGGGGGGGGGGGGCGGGAGAGGGGAGAAGGGGGGGAGCGGAGGGGTAGTTTGTTTTCTTTTTGGGTTTTTTTTTTTTTTTTGGGGGGGGGGGAGGGAAGATGGGAGGTACAGAGGTATGAAGTCAGATAGGTAGGAATCAGAGGTAAAGAGAGGGGAGATGGAGTGGTGAGAACCAGGGATGTAGAGGTCGGGTCTGGGGAAGCGTCGCCCCATGACGGGACATTGAAAGGGCATATGATGGTGGAGAGATGCTCTTTATATGCCCTTCTACATCCCTGGTTCTTCTTTTCTTTTCTTTTCTTTCCCCGTTTTTAGTTTTTTATTCCTTAGAGAATGGGAATTTACAATGTGTGATGTATAGAATCCTCTGACCCTAACCCTTGTTTGCCTTTTGAAAGGTACGTAAAGAATAAGATGGTGGGAAAATATATTTAATTATGCACCGACCTTTTTGATTTTGAATTATACTAATATTAATGACAATATATATGCTCTGTAAAGATGATGTGAAAATTGTTTGAAAAAATGAAAATAAAGAAATTGTAAAAAAACAATTCACAAAGCTCAAACATCATAGCAAGTTATTTTTAACCATGTCCAATGAAATATGAATATTACTGTCACATGGCTAAAAAATAAATACATTTATAAATTAATAAAAATTAAATGAATAATGAATAAATCTTTGTAAATTGAGCCACAATTTTCAATTGTACAAAGATTGTTTTCGAATAGAAAATTGTATTTTTAAAAAAGTGCATATAATGAAAAAAAAAGCTAGGTATAAAACGCAACATTTGAGGTCCTGCAGATTATAATAAAACATTGTAATTATCAGCTAAACAGATTCCAAAACAACAAGTATGAAGAAAGGTGCGAAATTCTACAGCAGGCGGGAAAAGGGCAGACAAGCTTGGACAAGCCGGCCTTAATAGCAGTGACATTTTTGGTTTGTAATATAAATGCCCAGGCAGGGTAATGCGTCTCCCTTAAGATGGTGTTTTCAGACATATTGCTTCCAAACAATGTGCAGTCATCCATCATTGTGTTGTCCAGTTATTATCTGCTAGGAGATAGAGCATTTGACATTTTTATTGAGAAATGTTATTTTCTATAAACTGCTTTATTGCTCAGTGCAACATGACGTTTCCTGCATCCTTTTCTCTGTGACATATAAGCAGTTATGGCTGGCAAAGGGGATCTTACCAGCGGGGCTGGTAAGTGTCACATTATAGGGCAATTACAAGCAAATATCATTTGTTTAGAGCTGCCCTCTATTGCCCCCTGTAGATGATAGTATGTAAAACTTTGATTTCTCCTTGAAGATTTTTATATCTTGGTATCTTATTGTCTTTCATAGTGAACATATATACAATCAATGACATCATATCTTATAAATGTTTTATGTTCTGTATGTTATATCCTTAATAATGTGTTTTAGAGAGAATTCAGGTGGCGCTCAACCGTTGGCGTGATTGCAGAGGGAGAGGTAATCAAGAGAAACACAGTTCCTCTATGGTCTCCTTGGTCACAAGGGGGCCACTATCTGATTGGATGTTGGTACCCATGTAAAGCTGGTGGCCAGGCAGAGTCTCTAATTAAGACCCTGGTTCCCAGGCTTGGCACGCATTTCACGTGTGGCTAGAATATGAACAGGTCACCCGTTTGCCAGGAACAGTGCTTGGAATCAGGGAGAGGTTTCCGAGGAGTAGGGAAAGTGCAGGGACATATCACCCAACCTGGAAGCCTCCCCACTTGAATATGGAGTGGCCAGGCCATATTCCAACCCTCAGTACAAAAACTGTTGGTACACCTGAGACTTTCTACTATTCATCACTGTTACTTCCCGTGACTGTTCCCAGGTGAGTTGCCATCCTGTCGGGCTTGTTGAATTTTGCCAAGCTTCAATTACAATATATTTCCGTTTTCTGCACCTGGATTCTGAGTGTGTTCTGCATTCGTACCACACTGCACTTACCCACATACTTATATGACATTTTGCTCCACAATATCAACATTATTTATTGAAGTGCCAAAACCTTTTTTATTTTTGGAGCTGAGAATGGTTTAACCCCCTTTAGTTTTTTTTCCCATGTCTCTGTTGGTAGATTTTGCTTTACATCCTTTTACCCTTACCATTACCAATACCACCAATCACCAATACAGGTGCCCCTCACTGAAAGATTTTCTCCGCTGGTGTGTACGATATTTATCTGCGGATATATTTCGGGCCGACCGATTTCCAGCGGATAAAAATTTCTTAGCATGCTAAGAAATCTATCCGCTGGAATCGGCTCCAGCAGATCGATCCGGTGGTCTGTACAGACTCACCGGATCGATCCGTCCGAACCCATCCCTCGCATGCGTCGTAATGATTCGGCGCATGCGTGGAATTCCTTATATGACAGCGTCGCGCACGTCGCCGCGTCATCATCGCGGCCACACCGCGACACGTCATCGCGATGGGAATTCGGCACGGATTTCGATCCGATGGTGTGTACACTCCATCGGATCAAAATCCTCAGAGGATTTATCCGCGGAAACGGTCCGGAGGACCGTATCCGCGGATAAATCCTATCGTGTGTACTAGGCATTACAGGGGCTCTAACCATTCACCACACAATCCAAATGTTAAACGTTTTGGCTAGGGATACACTCTGGGTGCTTTTCAAGTTTTGCGGTACAACATGTTTAGTGTTGTAGCCAACATTTTCTTGGGAGAAATTGTAAATCTTAATGAAGAACAGTTTTGGGTGAGAACATGATAGAACAGTATGAGTGGCAGCAGATGGTAGAATGACCTCCAATAATACAAAAAACAAACAAAAAAAAAACATACATTACTTAAGTACTGTAGTGATTTTTTTTGGAGGATATATTTCAGGATAGTTTGGGGGGCTTGCAAAAATTCACACAAACATGGGACAACATACAAATGCTCACTGGAGAATTCACACACAGACTTTGGGGAACATAGAAATAGTTGCAATGTTACAGTAATTCTACCAAGTGTCAGTATCAGCAGCTAAGGAGACCAGACATGTAGCTACCAAGGGAACTGAGACCAAACAAGGATATATATATATATATATATATATATATATATATATATATATATATATATATATTAAAGTGCTATTTATTTACAGTGAAAAATAGCAAACAATGAACACAGCAAACACAGCACACAGTAAACATGAACTACCCCAAACAGTACCAAAAACCCCACTAACAAGAGCTGTTAAACCTGAACAACTAAATATATATACAGACCAAGCTAGGGACAACGTACAAGGAATTCAAGGTTGCAAGAAAGGGGGGATCATGGCTGGGGACAGAGCAGAGGGAGGCAGGAGCAAGGCAGAGGGTTGCAGACAGGATCAGCAGCAAGGCAGGAACCAAAATCGTGACGTGCCGGGGGAAGGGAGGAGAAGCCTTAAAGCGGAGGTTCACACTAAAACTATTATATACCGTTACATCCAGCATACTGCTGACATCTACAGTATGCTGGTATTTTTTTTTTTTCGCTGTACTTACCCTGTTATAGTTCTTTTCACCAGGCTTCCGGGTTCTCACTGTCCCGGGGAGTAGGCGTTCCTATTAAGATGCGTAGATGATTGACATGCGGGTAAGGCGCGTCACGTGTTCCTAAAATAGACAATCTGGGACTCGGCATTATACGGCGTCTGCGCAGTCAGCTCTACACGGCAGGCGCAGGCGCCGTATAGCGCCGAGTCCTAGTTCGTCTATTTTCGGAACGCGTGACGTACCTTACCCGCACGTCAATCATCTACCCCTCTTCAAAGGAACGCCTACTCCCTGCGGGAGTGAGAACTCGGAGCCGGATGAAAAGATCTATAACAGGGTAAGTACAGCGGAAAAAAAAATAAAAAAATACCAGCATACTGTAGATGTCAGCAGTATACTGGATCTAAAGGTATATAGATGATTTTTAGGGTGAACCTCCGCTTTAAGTAGCCCCCTGGCAGCTGAACACTAATTTGCATGATTACCCAAGCCTGCGGGCTCCTGGGAGACACCTGCTGGAGGACATTGGTGCTGCAGCACACAGCTTTCTTCTTATACCAATTATTAAGGATATGCAAATCACAATAATTCTGCAATTCATTTATTCTAAGATTCACACTAAGGCCGGGTACTCACGACCAAACATGTATGGTGAAAGCGGTCCGTCGGACCGTTTCCACCATACATGTCTGCCAGAGGGCTTCTGTACGATGGTTGTACACACCATCGTACAGAAGTCCGCGCGTAAACAATACGCGGGGCGTGTCCGCGGTGTCGCCGCGTCGATGACGCGGTGTCGCCGCGACAATGACGCGGCGACGTGGGCGGCCCGCCTTTAAAATGCTTCCACGCATGCGTCGAAGTCATTCGACGCATGCGAGGGACGGCGGGCGCCTGGACATGTACGGTAGGTCTGTACTGACGACCGTACATGTCCGAGCGGGCAGAATTCCAGCGGACTGTTTTAAAACAAGTCCAGGAATATTTGTCTGCTGGGAAAAGGCCCGGCGGGCAAATGTTTGCTGGAATTCGGCCCGCTCGCGCCCACACACGACCAAACATGTCTGCTGAAACTGGCCTGCAGGCCAGTTTCAGCAGACATGTTTGCTCGTGAGTATGGGGCCTTAGATTTAGCACGCTGATATAATTTCTAAGATTGTTTTCAACCTTTTTAAACATGCAGCTCTCATTAAAATACTACTTGGTGAAAGTCCTTGTTCAGGCATAAGGGGTGACAATTGTCTTCAAATTATTCTTCCACTTTGTGTTTTTTTTCCAAATTGCATGGTGCTTCGTATGTCTAGTTATGGGGTCTGATCTGCCCCAACCCCCCTTCCAGCAATTCTAACAACAGCTAGGAGGGAGATGGATCAATCATAATGGGAGCTTGTCTTGGCTTGTCTCAGGTGAAAGGGGGAGCACAGACAAGCTACAGCAAGAGAATGGCAGAGAGACAGGAAGCTGATACCCCCCTCCTTGTCTGAATTCCTCTTCTCTCAGGAAAGTGCTTTAAAATTATCCTAAAGCCTGAAGTTTTTTTTACCTCCATGCATTCTATGCATGAAGGTAAAAAACTTTCAGAGTGCAGCTCCCCCCTAGAGCCCCCTAATACTTACCTAAGCCTGATTTTGATCCTGAATTGTGCTTGAATGCAGCTGCTCTCTTGGCTCCCTCCTTCCTGATTGGCTTAGATACAGCAGTGGGAGCCATTGCTGTCAATCACAGAAGCCAGTGAGGAGGGAGCTGGGGGATTGGCCTGAGCCCTGTTCTGTGTGGTAAAGGACATACAGAGCAAGGCTTGAAAGTGGACACGCAAGAGTGTCCCCATAGCACGTGGCTTGCTATGGTGGGCACCTGATGGGGGGGGAACCCAAAGCTCAGAGGAGGATCAGAGCTGCTCTGTGCAAAACCAATGCACAGAGCAGGTAAGTATGACATGTTTTTTATGTAAAAAAATGTACCTTTAGTATGAAATTATGACGCATCTGTCTTATTCCTAGCTGTTGTCAGATCAGCCACAGAGGAAGGGGAGGGAGGCAGGTTGAACTTCATAACTACACTTAGGAAGCACCTACCCAGATAGAACGGATACTTGCCACAAATTCGAGGCAGTGTTTGAATTGTAAGTCTGTTAACTTGCTGCACATTTTCACTGGCAAGTTGTACACTTGCAGAGCACTTGAAACACAAGTTCTAGTTGACACTTTTCTAATTTGTAGCAAATTTGCATGGAGTCATGCAATGCAGACTTCCTGCAATTGTGCAACAAACTTGTGAAGCCTGCAAGTCCAGCAATAGCTTAGCAAGTCATCATCAAACTTGCAGTACAATTGCTTGCTATCTGGGTAGCTACATGGAACAAAGTATGACACATATTTTGTTTCATGGGGGGCAGACCAATGTAAAAATTGTAAAGATAGTTCTTCTTAAAAGACAAATTGTGTGTCCAACATGAAAGCAGTTACTTTTACCTCCATCTTCCATATTACCTAAATAGAGTGATAGTATAACAAATAAGAATTTGTTAGATGCGTCACTATTGACAATTAAAATGTCTGTGGTGCATTGCTCACAACTACATACACACTGCCAGAAATGCATTGTAAGTGCATTGTAAGTGCCTTATTAAATCACCCACATAGTCTCGTATTCTTTTATTAGCTTTATGCAAAGACAGAACAGGACAATATGAAGGTCTAAGGCCCCGTACACACCATAGAATCCATCCGCAGATAAATCCCAGCAAATGGGTTTCTGCGGATAGATCCTATGGTGTGTACACGCCAGCGGATCTTTTTCCGCGGATAAATCTCCCCTGGGATGGATTCCAGCAGATCGGATATTTGCTGACATGCACAACAAATCCATCTGCTGGAATCCATCCCAACGGATGGATCCGCTGGTCTGTACAGACTCACCGAATCCATCCGTCCCAAGGGATCCCCCGCATGCGTCGTAATGAATTGACGCATGCGTGGAATTCCTTATATGACAGCGTCGCGCACGTCGCCGCGTCATAATCGCGGCGACGGCGTGACACGTCATCGCCAGAGGATTTCGGCGCGGATTTCAATGCGATGGTGTGTACACGCCATCGCATAGAAATCTGCTGAAATCCTCGAGAGGATTTATCCGCGGAAACGGTCCGCTGGACCGTATTCGCGGATAAATTCTCCCGTGTGTATGGGGCCTGAGGCATATCTGTTAAATGTTGATGTGTACATTCAAGCTTAATATGGAAGTACAATACTTATTAACCACTTCGGGCCCAGGAAAGATTTTACCCCCTTCCTAAACAGAGCACGTTTTACAATTTGGCACTGCGTCACTTTAACTGACAATTGCACGGTCATGCAAACAAAATGCATCCTTTTTTTCCCACAAATAGAGCTTTCTTTCGGTTGTATTTAAGCACCTCTGCAGTTTTATTTTTTTGTGTTATAAACAAAAAAAGAGTGACAATTTTGAAAAAAGACAGTATTTTTCACTTTTTGCTATAATAAATATCCCCCAATTTAAAATAAATAACTACTGTATTTATCGGCGTATACCGCGCACTATTTTGCCCTGAAAATCAGGGCAAAATTGTGGGTGCGCGGTATACGCCGATACCCGCTTTCCCGCCATGAGTTTGAATACTGCGCCGGCATATACCGAGCGCAGTACACTCGTGTATCTTCGGGCAGTCTCGGCGCCTCTCGCGCTGACGTCCTGAGCGTTCAGGACATCAGCGCGAGAGTTGCTGAGCCTGCCCGACGATACACGAGTGTACTGCGCTCGGTATATGTCGGCACAGTATTCAAACTCGGCGCGGGAAATGAGCGGGGAGGACGCGAGGACGCCGCAGAAGGACGCCGGACCCGACGAAGAGGACACCCGAAGCCGCAGACGGACGCCGGACCCGACGAAGAGGACACCCGAAGCCGCAGAAGGACACCGGACCCGACGAAGAGGACACCCGAAGCCGCAGACGGACGCCGGACCCGACGAGGCCGCCGATGGACGCCGCGCAAGACACCAAAACTGAAAGTACAAAAAAAACTTTTTTTCCACAGGATTCGGGGCAACTTTAGGGGTGTGCGGTATACGCGGGAGCGCGTTATACCGCGATAAATACGGTAAATGTCTTCATCAGTTTAGGCCAATATGTATTCTTCTACACATTTTTTGTAAAAAAAATAATCGTAATAAATCGTAATAAGCGTATATTGATTGGTTTGCCCAAAAGTTATATCTACAAACGATGGGAAAGATTTATGCAATTTTTATGGGATTATTATTATTATTATTATTATTATTATTATTATTATTTTTTTTTTACTAGTAATGGCGGTGATCTGCGATTTTTAGTGGTACTGCAACATTGCGACAGACAGATCGGACACTTTTGACACATTTTTGGGACCACTGATATGTATACAGCGATTAGTGCTATAAATATGCACTGAACTGTATAAATGTCACTGGCAAGGAAGGGGTTAATGCTAGGGGTGATCAAGGTGTTAAATGTGTGTTCCCTCAGTGTGTTCTAACTGTATGGGGATATGACTGACTGGGGGAGGAGACATATCATTGTTCCTACTTAGTAGGAACAAAGGATATGTCTCCTCTCCCCGTACAGAACAAGGATTTGTGTGCTTACACACACAAATCCCCATGCTGGCTCTCATGCATGTGATTGCGCAAGTGCCTCTGGCGGCGCACACGAGGGGGTGGAAAACAATTTCCCCCGGTCAGTCAGTCATTCGAGGCCCTGAACTTACCCCTATGTCCAAAAACAGTGAATGCTCTAATTGCAGACACTATGAAGAAACCCCTATATTAATAAACTCTTGTTTGCGTATCTAGAGTCCACGAGGGTTGATAATGCCTGTGCCTATCATGATGCCTAGTGATGTGCCACAATCATAGTAAGGGTTGAAGTCAGTATCTCCAGGAAAAGATCTTCTTTCTGAGGTTTCCAGGAATTGAATAAACCATTAATGATTAAACACACTGTTAACTGTATTCACTATTACACATGTTGTAACATGAGCTACTATGATCATAAGTTTTGGTTGTCTTTTATTTCAGTGCTTTCTTTCATTGACTACTGAATAAGTAACTACCATGAACTTTCCCAACAATAAAATCTAAGGCCATGTTTGGGTTATTAAATCCCTGCCTCAGCTAGTATTAATCAAGGCAGCTAAATCCTTTTATCATTAAGCCATTGGACTCCATATGGGTCTAACATTTACCACAGAGTGAGTTAAGGTATTGTCAGGTCTATAGATCTTAACAGTCCCTGGGAAATGAAAGCATTAAACATCTACATTTATAACACATTTCAAATCAATTTATTGTCTCAGAAACTGAGCGTAATCAAATCAGACCATTATACTTTATCAAAGAGCATGGAAATAAAGATACACTCCTTCTTGAGTGTATGTATTTTCTGTCTGCGTGGAATATTGATCGCCAAGAAGAGATGGGATTTTGAGTCGGGAAGGTTTATTATCCAGGGTACTTCTGCTGCTTGCTCAGACTTCTTATTAAATGGGAAGAACTTTCCGACTTGTAGACGAATCAAATAAAGATAGTGTTGGTGAAAATTTACAGCTTGACGAAATGAGACAATATTCATCTTGGTTTCTGCAAACCATTTACAGTATTACACAAGTTCCTTGTTTGGATAATTTTTTTTCTTCGGATGGTGTTGTCCTTAGAAAATAATAGGGAGCCTCTTTAAAACAAAATCAATGCCTGGAACTTTTATTTTTATGCTGGGTTAGAACCAGACTTATTTAAAGACACAAATATAGGAACTACCTAGGCAACCTACCTACAACAACAGAAGGCAACAGAAGGCACCAGTAAACAATGCTCAGAACAGCTTTATAGTGCAATTTAACCTTAACCACTTGAGATCCGCGCTATAGACGAAAGACGTCCACAGCACGGCTCTCAAGTGCCGGGTGGACGTCCCTGGACGTCCTGTTGTTTACATTCCCCGTGCGCGCCGCTGGGGGGCGCGCAGCGGGGAAACACTGTGCCCGGCGCATCGCTGAGATGCCGATGCATGTGCCTGGTGGCCGCGATGTCCGCCAGGTACCCGCGATCGGCGGTGACAGCAGGGACGTGGAGCTCTGTGTGTAAACACAGAGCTCCACGTTCTGTCAGGGAGAGAGGAGACCTTCCCCAGTCAGTCCCTTCCCCCCACACAGTTAGAACACACCCAGGATACCCATTTAACCCCTTCCTCACCCCCTAGTGTTAACCCCTTCACTGCCAGTCACATTTATACAGTATTTAGTGCATTTTTATAGCACTGACCGCTGTATAAATGTGAATGGTCTCAAAATTGTGTAAAAAGTATCCGATACGTCCGCCGCAATATCGCAGGCCTGACAAAAAAATCGCAGATCGCCGCCATTACTAGTAAAAAAAAAAAATCATAAACCTATCCCCTATTTGTAGGCACTATAACTTTTGCGCAAACCAATCAATATACGCTTATTGCAATTTTTTTTAACAAAAATATGTAGAAGAATACTATCGGCCTAAACCGAGGGAAATTAAAAAAAAAAAAAAAATGGGATATTATTATAACAAAAAGTAAAAAATATTGTGTTTTTTTTCAAAATGTTCTGTCTTTTTTTGTTTATAGCGCAAAAAATAAAAATCGCAGAGATAATCAAATACCACCAAAAGAAAGCTCTATTTGTGGGAAAAAAATGATAAAAATATAATTTGAGTACAGTGTTGTATGACCGCGCAATTGTCATTCAAAATGCGTCAGCGCTGAAAGCTGAAAATTGGTCTGGGCACGAAGGGGGTTTAAGTGCCCAATAATGAAGTGGTTAAAGGGGTTGTAAATAAAAACATTTTTTTGCTGAAATGACTGTTTACAGGGTATAGACACATAATAGTTAACTGATTCCTTTTAAAAACAATTAAAAATATATAAACATCAATCATACAATGTACCTGCAGTTTCTAGTTTCGTTTTTGAATGCTGTTTCCTGCCTCTCTGCCTTATAGAGCATACAGAGCCATAGAGCAGTGATGGTTTGGAAAACGAAACTAGAAACTAGACACACAGTAATCACACCTCCTTGAAGTTAGTGACCACAGAGAGAAAGCTCACAGCACTGTGGTCATCAGGAAACAGACAACCAGGAAGTGTGGAGATCAGAGAAGAATTACAGCATCTTGAGAGAAAAAACGAACAATGAGGACATGCAACTGCATTAAGGTAAAGGAAGCTATTAAGATAAAAAAAATCCTTTACATACCCTTTTAAGGCTTTAAAGTGGTTGTAAACCCTTACAGCCCACTTTTACCTACAGGTAAGCCTAGATTAAGGCTACACAGTTTAGGAGATAGATGCAAAAAAGGCATGCACTGATGTCTATGGCGCATGCGCCGTAGACAACGGCGCAGGCGCACTGAGCATGGCTTTTCTAACGGCGATCGTGCCGTGACTGGTGACTCCCGCGCGCATCGCGGCGCCAGCCAGTCACAGCGCCCCGGAGCCGCGATACCCGGAAGTCACTCAGGGAGAGATGGCGGCGACGGAGAAGGGGAACGAGGACTGCTGCGGGGCTTCGATCTGAGGTAAGTAATTCATAATGAGCTAGTATGCTATGCATACTAGCTCATTATGCCTTTGTTTTGCAGGGTGTATTTTTTTTTCAGAGGCTTTACTTCTCTTTAAGGCAGACCTTTAGTTAATGAAATAAAAAATAATAGACATTTAAAACTTAGAAATAACTTACTTCAAAACATGCCTTTTAATCTGGAGCTGTTACCCACTTCCTTTCAACCAATACTGTCATGGTCCCAACGCCAGCCGGTCACAGGACAGGGAAAAGAGAAGTAGCGTCGTAAAGAGCTCACCTAATAATATAATAACTATATAATAATAATAATAATAATAATAATAATAATATATTATAATGTAATAATTAGCTCTTGGGCTGCTTATTCCTCTCCTGCTCTAATCTCTGCTGTACTGGGACTGAAAGAGGCTGATATCAAGTCAAGTTAAATTGACACTAAAGCTTCGATTTTTTTTTAAAGTGACCCTGATCGTCCTCTTCTGGGGTCCCACGGCGGCTCTCGCAGCTCCTCCCCGCAAGAGCTATTCCCCTCTGGGAAGCTCTCTCCCGAGGGGGTTACCTTGCAGGTGCGCTCCCGTGCCATACAATCAGTGTCCATAGCCGCTGATTGTATGACTCGGCCCCGCCCCCAGCAGCCGCATCATTGGATTTGATTGACAGCAGCGGGAGCCAATGGCTGCACTGCTATCAATCTATCCAATGAAGAGCCGATCAGGCATGGGGAAAATGACTAGGATGCATTAAGGTGAAAAAACACAAAGGTTTACAACCCCTTTAACTACTTCAATACCCGCCCATAGTCATTTGACATCCACAGATGGGATCTCCCACCATCCTGGGTGGACGTCATATGACGTCCTGGGATTTGTGGGGGGATATCTGAATGATGCCTGCAGCTGCCGCTTGATCGTTCTTATAGGCGGCGGGAGGGGACACCCCCCCTCCCGCTGCCATCCGGTGCTTCTCCGGGCTCTCCTGTGCCATCGGGGGCCCGGAGAAAGAATCGTCCTGGGCAGGCAGGAAGCATAGAGATGACTGGTGACCAGATGGTCACCAGTCATCTCTATGACCGTCGGAGGCCCAGGCACGATGTGATGACGTCACGCCAGGGTACCCGAAAGGTAAACAAAGCTAGTAAGCAACACTAATCATGAGATCGGTGACATTTTTTTCACCGATCTCATGCTTTCCAGCCTGGAGGAGAGATGCGGGGTCATAGCATCTCTCCATAAAGAGGACCTGTCACACACATTTCCTATTACAAGGAATGTTTACATTCCTTGGAATAGGAATAAAAGTGAAAAAAAAAATTTAGAGTCTAAAAAAAATAATAATAAATAAAATTAAAACACCCCTGTCCCAGGTAGCTCGCGCGCAGAAGCGAACCCACACGTAAGTCCCGCTGACATATGTAAATGCCGTTTAAACCACATATGTGAGGTATTGCTGCGTGCGTTAGAGTGCCAGCAACAATTTTAGCACTAGATCTCCTCTGTAAATCTAAACTGGTAACCTGTAAAAAATTTCAAAGCAATGCCTATGGAGATTTTTAAGTACCGAAGTTTGGCGCCATTCCATGAGTGTGCGCATGTAGGAGTTAACCACTAGGGGGCGCTGTAGGGGTTAAGTGTGACCTCATATGTGTTTCTAACTGTAGGGGGGCGGGGCTGGACGTGTGACGTTAGTGATTTTCTTTCCCTATATCAGGGAACAGACGATCACTGACATTGCAACAGTGAAGAATGGGGAAGGTGTGTTCAGACACACCTTTTCCTGTTCTTCAGCTCCTGTGACTGATCGCGGGACACCGGCGGCGATCGGGTTCGCGGGTCCCGCGGGCATGGAGCTCTGGACCGCGTCGCAGGTGCGCGCAACCCACGGCTGGTCACTTAAAGAGGGCGTACCCATACGTGATTGTGCCCAGCCGTGCCATTCTGCCGACGTATATGGGCGTTAGGCGATCCTTAAGTGGTTAATCTGTTTTTTTTTTATATCTGCTAGAGTTTTGTGTCCCCTGGCCTGTGCCTACAATGAATTCTAAATCATCTCTCGAACTGATGCCAAAAGCATGCTGCAGTTGTCCATTAACCAGTTCCCGACCCCCGCATGTACATATACGTCCACAATATGGCACGTACAGGCACATGGTACATGTACGTCCTCGCCTATTAGCGGGTGGGGGGTCCGATCGGGACCCCCCCCGCTACATGCGGAGGTCGGGTCCGCTCGGGGAGCGATCCGGGACCACGGCGCGGCTATTTGTTTATAGCCGCTCCGTCGCGATCGCTCCCCGGAGCTGAAGAACGGGGAGAGCCGTGTGTAAACACGGCTTCCCCATGCTTCACTGTGTCGGCGCATCGATCGCGTCATTCCCTTTATAGGGAAGACACGATCGATGACGTCATTCCTACAGCCACACCCCCCTACAGTTGTAAACACATACTAGGTGCACCCTAACTCCTACATCGCCACCTGTGGTTAACTCCCAAACTGCAACTGTCATTTTCACAATAAAGAATGCAATTTAAATGCATTTTTTGCTGTGAAAATGACAATGGTTCCAAAAATGTGTCAAAATTGTCCGAAGTGTCCGCCATAATGTCGCAGTCACGAAAAAAATTGCTGATCGCCGCCATTAGTAGTAAAAAAAAAAAAATTAATAAAAATGCAATAAAACTATCCCCTATTTTGTAAACGCTATAAATTTTGCGCAAACCAATCGATAAACGCTTATTGCGATTTTTTTTACTAAAAATAGGTAGAAGAATACGTATCGGCCTAAACTGAGGAAAAAAAATGTTTTTATATATGTTTTTGGGGGATATTTATTACAGCAAAAAGTAAAAAATATTGCATTTTTTTCAAAATTGTCGCTCTATTTTTGTTTATAGCGCAAAAACTAAAAACCGCAGATGTGATCAAATACCACCAAAAGAAAGCTCTATTTGTGGGGAAAAAAGGACGCCAATTTTGTTTGGGAGCCACGTCGCACGACCGCGCAATTGTCTGTTAAAGCGACGCAGTCCCGAACTGTAAAAACACCTTGGGTCTTTAGGCTGCATATTGGTCCGGGGCTTAACTGGTTAAAGCCTGTTAACCTAGGCCTTAAGACTGTTTATCTTTATGTTAATATAAGAATATAAACTATATTGTCAAAAGAATTGGGACACCTGCGTTTACACACACATGAACTTGGCATCCCATTCTTAGTCCGTAGGATTCAATATTGAGTTAGCCCACCCTTTGCAGCTATAACAACTTCAACTCTCCTGGGAAGGCTGTCCACAAGGTTCCATGGGAATGCTTGACCATTCATCCAGAAGCACATTTGTGAGGTCAGGCACTGATGTTTGATGAAAAGGCCTGGCTCACAGTCTGAGCTCTAATTCATTCCAAAGGTGTTCTATCGGGTTGAGGTCAGGACTCTGTAAAGGCCAGTCAAGTTCCTCCACCCCAAACTCATCCATGCATTTATGGATCTTGCATTGTGCACTGGTCCAAATCATTTGGTGGAGGGGGGATTATGGTGTGGGGTTGTTTCAGAGGTTGAGCTTGGCCGCTTAGTTCCAGCGAAGAGAACTCTTAAGGCGTCAGCATATCAAGACATTTTGGACAATTTCATGCTCCCACCTTTGTGAAAACAGTTTGGGGTTGGCCCCTTCCTGTTCCAATATGACTGCTCACCAGTGCACAAACAAGGTCATAAGGACATAAGTCCAGACAGTATAATCACCTGCTGACTTGGCACCATCCACAGGTGGCTTACTCTTCATTAGGACACAGAAGTTGAATCCAATGGCATCCTACTTTACCTAATTGCATAACAGAAGATATTTGTCCAATATTTTAAAGTGTATGAAGACATTGGGAGTTATTTACGAAAGGAAAATCCACTTATATTTATTGCATTTAAAATGAATTTATGAAATACATTATTTCATACAGAGCATTTGTTTCTTTTATATCTGCTTGAAGTTCAGCCATGTCCCTCTGAGCAGGATGTATAGTAGCATCCCCTCTGGAAAAAACTTGATATGTAAATCTGACCTGGGCATCCACCCGCAATGTTTCATTTCCTATTTAAAAGCATTTCAGGATGATACAAAGCCATCTGGTTGAAGTTCAGATTTCAGGTTAGGTCTGCCATGTAGATTTCCAAAACTTTATTGTTAATCGACTTCCAAATGTTGGTTCAGCAATAACCGTAAAAACACAACAGAAAACTGCAGCACTCGAAAAAAAAAACATATGCTTCCAGCTTTCATTTTTTTTTTTGTTTCCCTGGTAATCAAGACATTAAGCAAAACCACAATTCAACCTCTTTACTTTTTATGAAAGGGAAAACTTGTCTGCACATCGACCAAGCGTAATATTGCCTCAGCCTCCCTCTGCAACTATAACGCTTTTATGGCGGCTTTAAGGATGTCATTTTTTTACACGTTTTTAACAATTGCTGTATCCCCATTTTCTTTGATGCTTTGGCTGGTTAGGAAGGTCTAGACAGGTGGCAAATGTTTTTCAGTCTGTATGCATATTATATGTTCTCTTAGATCCTCTAATCACACATTGTGCTATGTAAAGCAGAACTCTTTTTTTTTATTATTATTATTATTCTTCTAGAAAGTTAGAGGAAGGATTTGATCTTTTATTGGGTCTTTACTGTTGTTCATGTCCCTGGCAGATACATTTTTCCCCACCTTCAGTTTTCCAGTGGAATTCAGATCTTTACAACAACTAAACCATGTAATGGTTACCCGCAGCTAATTGCCTTTCAGGTAATTACACGCCTCTCTAAGTAACCTGCTACACAGTTTAGATAACTGTTTGGGGATATTAATTTGCGGTTCTCTGACATGGCCCTCTACAAATATGCTGATACTTGTGTGGAGGTTCTAAACTCTTCCCATTGCTGCCATGTCGTCAAAGTTTGTTCTTTAAGGCCCGTTTCTATTTCTATTGCCATCTCCAGGGTTCGCATTACGCCCATTTCGCACACCCACTCTACAATTGAAAGCATCCCCATTTTCTTCCAGTTCCGGGCTATAACGCTGCTACCAGCATGTGTCTTAAAATGCCCTTTTTTATAGTCTTTATAGACCCGGGGATCATGGACAAGAGGGAAGCTAATACATCTGGTTGAATATTGATCCCCTTAACTTTGTGGTGTATGCTATAGATCTTAGTCCAGAATATCAATGCCTCAGGGTAATAGTACCAAACATGAGACATTGTGGGCCAGATTCATAAAAGAGATACGACGGCGTATCTCCTGATACGCCGTCGTATCTCTGAGATACGACTGTCGTATCTATGCGCCTGATTCATAGAATCAGGTTACGCATAGATCTCCTTAAGTTCTGACAGGTGTAAGTGACTTACATCGTCGGATCTTAGGCTGCAATTCTAGGCCGGCCGCTAGGTGGCGATTCCATTGTGGTCGGCGTAGAATATGCAAATGACTAGTTACGCAGATTCACGAACGTACGCTTTGCCTGTCGCTGTAAATTTACGTAGTTTCCGTAGAGATATGCGGCGTAAAGATAAACCTGCCCTCTAGGTGGTCTAGCCAATGTTAAGTATGGCCGTCGTTCCCGCGTCGAAATTTGAAATTTCACGTCGTTTGCGTAAGTCGTCCGTGAATGGCGCTGGACGCCATTTACGTTAACGTCGAAACCAATGACGTCCTTGCGACGTCATTTAGCGCAATGCACGTTGGGAAATTTTAGGGACGGAGCATGCGCAGTACGTTCGGTGCGGGAATGGACCTAATTTAAATGGTCCCCGCCCCATTTGAATTAGGCGGGCTTGCGCCGGGCGGATTTACGCTACGCCGCCGCAACTTTACAGGCAAGTGCTTTGTGAATCAAGCACTTGCCCGTAAAACTTGCGGCGGTGTAACGTAAATGTAATACGTTACGCCGCCGCAGAGTAAGCCGATTCTACCGGAATCTGGCCCTGTACCTTTTGCATTGTGACATCTCCAACATGTCTCATCATTTTCACTATTCATTTTATGCATATCTACTGGACATCTGTACCATCTCGCTAAAATTCTACAGTTCCTCTCCTGATATCTACTAGATATTAATAGTTTGTGTGCTATTAGAAAGGCTCTTTCCCAGTCCAATCTGGGAATGTTCCTTCCCAATTCTTCCTCCCATCTATTTATATATGTTAGTTCTTCTTCTAGCTGTTTTGTAGTAGATCCAGTACCCTCTAGTCTTCGTATATTTTTTGGGAGGAGGTATTGGTATATTGCAGATAATACATGAGTTGGTTTTTCCTCTTGTATTAATAACTGCTTGAAATCGGTACCTGGATTGGATTGGATTGGAATAAATACTTATAGAGCGCCGAATGCGAGTTGTGAAACTCGCGTCTAAGCGCTTACCTGGTCTATCTAGTTTACCTTTTTTTATTAATGATTGAGTATATGTGCAAAATTTTTGATATTGTATCAACATTATTCTGCACTCTATACCAAGGGAGTCTATCGAAGGGATTTTGCGTTGGCCATCTCCATTTGTGGGAAAAAAAGGACATCAGTTTTGTTTGGGTACAGCGTCAAACAACCGTGCAATTGTCAGTTAAAGCGGCGCAGTGCTGCATTGCAAAAAATGGCCTGGTCAGGAAGTGGGTAAAACATCCTGGACTGAAATGGTTAAAATATCTTATTGGGATTGGCAATATGTAGCAGAATACATATTGGCCTAAATCTATGAAGAAATTAGATTTGTATTTTATTTTATTGAATGTGTTTTATACCAGAAAGTATTTTTTTTTAAATTGTCTGCCTTTTTTTGTTTATAGAGCAAAAAATATAAAACACAGAGGTGATCAAATACCACCAAAAAAAAGCTCTATTTGCAGGAAAAAAATAAAATATACATTTTATTTGGGTACAGATTCGCACAACCACACACGTCAGTTAAATTAATGCAGTGTCGTATCTCAAAAAATGGCCTGGTTATGAAGGTGCGTAAAGTGGATAACAGATATTGAAAGCTGCCATTGCTTGTTTGTAATTTTGAAAATACTGTTTGCCTAGCTGTTAACTTACATGAGACTAAATTAGTGCGCTCAATAAATGTATATTCTCACACCCTTATGACGTTTTGTTTTTAATGCATTACTGTTTTGTCTGGCGTTATTCATATTCTGACCAGAGAATTGACCAAAAATAAAGTATAACTAATTTCAGTCACTAAAATCTCATATAAGGCTGAACATGCTAAAGCAATTCCAAAGGTCACTTTTAATATTTTAAATCTGCAGCCTTAAAAAAATAATATCTGATGATCCTGCCATTAAGGCTTTTCCTGTAATACCTTAAACATTCTGTCCTTGTCTCGTAATTGTTCTCCTGTGTTGTCACACAATGACTACAAACATGGGGATCAGCAGTTTTCCCCCTACTTTCTGCTTGCTTGATCCAGGTCAGTACTGAAAATATATATATATATATATATATATATATATATATATATATATATATATATATATATATTTTAGATTTAGGCTGCGTGGCATAGTTTGTTTAAATTATTAAATACATTTTTGCCCATCTAGATACATGTCACGTTATAGCACCACTGGACCCGCCCCGCTGTGATGTTGCAGCTTGGTTTTACCTGCCCTGTTGTCTGACTCACCATTTATGGCATCTATAACAGCAAGTTATGAGGAAGTGATGTCTCCACAGTGAGGCATGGTTAACATTACCTAACCGGAAGTGATGACATTTGGCCACGATCTCAGAGAGAGACTTGGTTAGTCATCTCATAACCGGAAGTGACGGCATCCGGTCTCGCTTTCATAGTCAGGTGTGGATGCCGCTTTTCTGTGTAACCAACTATCATTCGTTGAAGGATTTCTGGACAGAAATGATGATTGGCGTCCGCTTTGTAATGAGGTTGGGACGCCCATCCTTCCACTACAGCCTCGCTGCTGATACTTTTAAAATTTAAGCTATAAGTTATAATACAGTATGCATTTTCACTCCACATGATGTCAATATATAGTGTTCATTGCCCAATATACAATTGTGGCTATTTTCACAATATTCACTTCCGGTTTTTGAAACCTGAAGTGATGTCACGGCATTTCTATTTCCGGGGGCCATGATCATTCAATTTGGGGTCATCAAACTTATATAAGCGATGTGTATGTGGGGTGGTCCATACCCCAGATGACGACTCGTGAGTCGAAACTAGTCGGGTGGACCTACCTACATCGCTCAAGTACCTGTACTTCTACATGACATGCAAATTTTTGACCATCTAAATATGAGTGTTCTTTTTATTTATTAAATACTACTTTTTTTAAATGGTATCACGCTATGCAAGTTTATTATTATAATACACATGTTACGTGGATACAGAGCCTCTGGCTCTACACGAATCCATGCTATACCACTGATGTTCTGGCTCATTGATGTGGAGTGACCGTTTTGGATCCAGGACCAGCTGTATTCATTGGGTCTTCTAACCATTAAGCTTTTTTGACTTGAGTGGCATATGGTAAGCCCCACCTTATTATTGGTGGTGGTGTTTTCAAGCACTCCTTCCACTCAGAAGGTCACATTTATGGTTGGATTTTCATGTTTCAGCTTTTGTGGATCACCTGTTCATTTTTTGGACTCTTTTCAGACCTTATACATTTTCATGGACACTCAAACTTCTTGATCACTGTTCATTCACTATTGAGATATTGTTATTGTAACCAACACAGTGGGGTCACTCTATTATTCATTGTAAGGGTTTCTTTCACCATTCACTTATATAGGTGTTTATATGCCGTTTCTAGTATTGTTTAAGAATTACACCTGTTACAATTATAGCGCAACTCTTTTTCATACTTAGTACTGAAGTTAGTGGAGGACAGGCAGCTAATGTTTTCAAGAGCCCAGCAATGGCAGCCTTCCTATTTGTCTCTGTACGGTCCTTTAAGCTCCTATTTATGTAGCTAACAGATGCATTATAAGGATAAATTATACCAAAAGTGTACTAACTAACAAAAGACTTACAGTCTACAGTTATGAATTCGCAATGTCAGAGGGACTTTATCATCAAATGATACCCAGCTCTACTTTAAAATTTTATATGACAGTATATTCCGTCCCGTGCTACAAAACATCTCTATTAAATTTTATACTACAGTACATTACAGATGAAATCGATCTGATTAAATTAAAACAACTAAGTGCATGTTTTAGAGGAACTTTGGTTTGTCAAATCCTGCGGTGACCATTTTCTGTAACTCAATCTGCCAGTTACCTGGGGCCCGAGTTCTGTGCATTAAATGAAGACATTAACACTCAATTTTATCTAAGAACATTATTGCCTGTAATGTTCCTGCTATTAAGAACATCAAAATATGCTTGATGTGAGCGCTGGCTTATTCTGATACCATCAGTTCCTGCTTTTTGTGTAACATCAAAAACAATTTTCAGGAGCTTGGCTGATAAGAACACCTGAGACTGAGATTTTTTTTTTTTGCATGTTCTTCTTTATTTGGTTCATGTTACTTCCACAATTGCTACTCACAGACATAAAGTAAAATAAATAATGTTGCAATATATCTGTGAACAGTGGTATATTGTCATTCAAAAGAAGCTATGTGACACATCTGGGTGCAACCAATGACACATTTAGGCATGGTTTATTGAATATATTAAAGACCCTACACATTTGATAACCTACAAATCGACTAAGCAACTAAATGGCAAAAGTATATATATATATATATATAGTCAATAACAATTTAGTAGCTGAGTATCATCAAACTATATAATGTGACCAAGAAAAAGATCAGGACAAGTACAGAGAAACTGCAGCACACTCTGTACCCACAGTACAATTAGGGTCTTCCACACATCATTTGAAGACAGAGTAAATATATATTTTTTTAACATTAACAATTTTTATTACATTTTAAGAGTTTCAATACAAAAATATGAAACACAAATACAAGGGGGGGTAGTGGGGTAAAACAAATACAGAAGGGAAGGGAAATGACAAAGCATCAACAGATTTCTGTTGGTGGTGTGAATACATCCTGCAATTATCAAACATGAGGCTTAGCCGGTTGACCGAATGGGGTTGAGGCACAGGTCTAGAACATCGTAAGCTCAACACAATAGCAGTACCTATAGGCCTATATGCAGGTCCCAGTCAGAGTAAATATTTCAATGACCCTCTTCTGTAAGCAGAGATTATCAGAAACTCCTCAAAATCGTGCCAAGGACTCCAATGCCACCGGTTGTCAAAATACCTGAAGAGCACCTACATCTGTTTAGACCCAGATGGTTTATGGTCAACAACTTTCCGACAGGTTCCTTTGACAAAGGTCACTTTTCTTGAATAGAGTAGCGCTGTTGAGGCTTACACTGCTCAAATTTCTGCGGATCAGTTAAGATTGCCAACACTGTAGGTAGAATATGTGGTGCAAAACTTTCTAAGCCGCATATACACAAATCAAAATATACTATAAACATTTCCATTGTAGATAAAGACAGGCCTATTTTGCAGAAGGCAGTCTATCTAAACCATACTGTTTAGGTTCTTGGTGAGTGTTAAATAAAACCAAAGAATTTCCGTGCTCAAGTGTTAGTTCCTTTAGCCTTCTACTGTCTCCCTTTAGACCACTGTAGAATTTTTTTTTAAATACTTGAACTTTAGCATATTTATTGACATGAGGTAGCTTACAGCACATCAACAGAACTACATGCTGTACATTTAAAGTCCCCTTTCGGGCTCCATTATCACATACAGATGTTTTCATTTAGAGGTCAACTTAAAGTAAATCTGTTGTCACTTAAAGGAAGGCTCCAAGAGATAATCGGCAGCGTGTCCTAAAAGAAATGAAACATGGGCTGCTAAATACAAAACTCAGATTCCAACTACGCCACCTAGTGCACCCAGTGACGCGTAAATTATTATCTTTCACGGACCTACAGTCAAAGCATAAGATTCCAACAAACCCTTTTTTACTCCTTCCTTCAGGTTAGACATGTTTTTGCTTCCAGGTCCCCCCAACTGACCCTGAGCATCCCTACTGACCTTGAAGTGATGTGTTCTAGGAGCCCTCACAAACGCCAACAGATTTGCACTATCTACAAAATCTTACATTCAGCTTCTCCCCTCTCTGAATATACCCATTCATACACAAGGAAGTGGCCCCACATATTGCATAAGCCCATCACATCGGGAGATTGGAGACAAATTTGGGACGCTGTCTCTGGGGTTTCTAGATGTGTAGCCCAGAAAGAAACTACATATAAAATACTTATGTTCTGGTACAGAACCCCCAAATTTCTTGCAGCGCATAAATTGATGCCACATAGCCAATGTTGGAGATGTGGCTCCTCTGTGGGTACCCATTTTCATATCTTTTTGGATTGTCCTGTAATAACTCCCTTTTGGTCATAGGTCCATTATCTCCTGGAGAGGACCCTAGAAATAAACGTACCCTTTCAACCTCCATATATGTTATTAGGTCTACCTCTCCTGAAAGTCTCCAAAAATATTTGCAAACTGATGGTTTTTCTTTTATTGGCAGCCAAACGTGTCATTCCTCAATGCTGGAGAGCTACCTCCTCTCCCACTTTTGCACAATTTTTACCATCAATTGCCGATATTTGAAGGATGGAACGTCTTACAGCTGTTATAGATGATTCTCTACCCAAATTCGAAGCTATTTGTGAGAGATGAGATTCTTCTGATTTTAACACAGAGCCTCATTACACCCCACCATAACTGCTTACCCATTGTCCATATCCCTACAGATTTGTATAGTATGGTTATCTTTTTATAAGCAATTGACTGTTGATATATCCTTCTGCTCAGCAGAGCCATGATAAGTTGTTTATGTTGAACCCACTCCTTTTTTTCTATCTTATGGTATAACTATCTTGTATGCGACCAGACTTGTATGTTCCCTGCTAAAAGTGTGACTGTTCATTTCTTGCACTCTTAATTATTCAAATGTCTGGATTATATAGTTACTTAGTCTGATTTGAAAATCTATAAATAAACAATTAAAAAAAAATACCAAACTCAGATTCAGAAGTCAGAGCTCCAGCTTACATCTTCCCATGCCTTATTGTGATGGCTGGCTACACCAAGTAATAGTGGCTCAACAATGTCTGTAAAGGAGTATTAGAACGCTGACTTCAGAGCTTTGTATAATAGAGCCAATGGTGTTTAAGGTTTCCAATTAACTTTTTAAGGTAGGTAAATTTACTTATATTCTCTCTTGAAATGAGAAAACAACCCTTAAAGTGCAACCCCACTTTAGTTGAAAAAAAAACATTGCCCTCTGGGTGATCTTTGTCTATTTCAAAGATTATGACAAACTTTATTGCAGAACTCTAACTTTTGTTATTCTGAAGTCTGTGCCTCTGTTCCGAGTGGGTATAATGGCAATGGTTTCATAATGAACTGTCAGGTGTGCAGCTGCAGTGCTCTAATGAGGAAATCTGCTAGGCCTGCATCCTGTTAGACATGCTATTATTGAAAGTATCTCACCAAAAATGAAAAAACTTCTGGGAAATTTGGTGAGCCAATCACACAAGCAGGAAATTATGTTTATGGAGAGTGGTCAGTACACGTTCTGGGCCAGATTCACGTAGCTCAGCGGATCTATAGATCCGCTCGATCTACGTGAATTAAGATCCGCTCCCGCAAGTTTAGGAGGCAAGTGGCTAATTCACAAACCACTTACCTCCAAACTTGCGACTGCGGATCCTAAATCCCCCAGCGGAATTCAAATTCCGCGGCTAGGGGAGTGTCATATTTAAATCAGGCGCGCTCCCGCGCCGATTTAAATACGCATGCGTCGTCCGGGGAATTTCCCGGCGTGCATTGCTCCCACTGACGTCAATAGGACGTCAGTGGTTGCGACGTGAGCTAGACTTGCGACGCGCGTGTTCGTGAATCGGCGTACGCAAACGACGTAGGAAATTTCAAAATCGACGCGGGAACGACGGCCATACTTAACAATACTTACCCCTGCTTTTAGCAGGGGTAAGTATACGACGGGTACCGCGCTACGGAAACGACGTAAGAACACTGCGACGGGTCCGCGTACGGTCGTGAATTTCGCGTATCTCGCTGATTTACATATTATTCAGTGTAAATCAGCGGGAACGCCCCCGGCGCCATTTTTAATTAAAAAAAAAGATCCGACAGTGTAACACAGTGTGACACTGTCGGATCTCAGCCCTATCTATGCGTATCTGATTCTATGAATCAGGTGCATAGATAGGACCAGAAAAAATCCGAGATACGATGGTGTATCTGAGATACACCGTCGTATCTGCTTCGTGAATCTGGCCCTCTGTGTACAGAACAACTCCAGGTAGCCATATTGCAATGCATTCTCTGAAAATTACAGTGGCTGTAGGTTGAAAAGGAAAGGTAATTTTTAATAACATTCAATTACAATAGGATTAGTGTCGCAATTTTTTTTTTATTGTTTATTTATGAAATTTTCCAAAACAGTATACAGCGTATGACAATGTATCAAATAAATTCAACTTTTGGTAATACATAGCAGACACATCTTAGACATTGTGAAGATACAAGCACAATCTGACACAGTCAGGCAAAGTAATCAAGTATCAAGGCAATGTAATCTAGCCACAGTCCAAGACAGACAGAACTAAGAAAAGGATTAGCCATTAACAGATAAAAGATATAATAAAAAAATATAATAAAGAAAATGAAAACAAAGAGATAACAAAAATAAAATATGCACCATGGGAATCAAGACTCTTGAGAGGGTTCAGATAAGTAACCGGATGAGAATTCGGAATCATCCCACAGTTTCCAGATGCTCTCAAACAAAGGCACAGTATCTTCAATCTTAGCAGTCAAGTGTTCCATCCTACGTGTATCTACTATAATTGAAAAGAACCTGGTGAATAGTGGGGGGTGAAGTGGAGAGCCAGAGCCTAGGGATGGCTCTTTTCGCGGCTAAAAGGACAAAAGACATAAGTTTCTGCGATGTCTTAGGCAGGCCCGTAAGGGGCAGGCCCAATATGAAATGTAAAGGTGACAAGGGTACAGGATGGGACAACAGCGCCTGTAGGAGCTCTTGAATCTTTATCCAAAAAGGGCCAATGAGAGGACATTCCCAGAAAATATGAAAAAGAGAGCCCTCGGCCCCCACGCATCTCCAGCAAAACTTAGAGAGGGTAGGGTCACGGGCATGCAGTAAGTCCGGGGTCCTATACCAAAATAACAAAATTTTAAGGGCAGTCTCCCTATGCACTACACAGCGCGAAATCTTTAAAGTGTTAGCCCATATTTTCCCCCAATCTAGCAGCGAAATTGGGCGTTTAAGTATAGAAGACCATTTGTTCATATAGTTATGCGTGGAGCCAGTCAGAGGGGGGGTTTCATGTAAAATTTTATATATTGATGAGATCTGCTTAGGTGCATAGGGACCTGCTACACATATAAGCTCAAAATCTGTGGGTCTCTCTAGTGACAACGAGGGAAATGTGGAGAGGAAAAAATGCCTAAATTGTAGATAAGAGTACTGAAGAGAAGTTGGCAGATCGTGTTTCGCCTGTAATTCTGAAAAAGATAAAAAGATACATGTGTCCGGATTGACCAAATGTCACAGCTGAAAAATTCCAGCTTGAGTCCAGGGATACATTCTCCCAAATGACAGGCCATCAGGAATATCTGGATTGAAAAGAACGTAAATTAGAGGGGAACACCTGGAGGAGAGGGAGAACCGCTCCACACATCTCCTCCAAATAGTCAGGGTAAACAGCATTGGGGCTAGACATAAAGATCTAAGCTGGGGCATAAATTTAGTGGACGATGGCCATAGCATATAACAGGGATGCACCGGTGCAGTAATCCCCATTTCTATCTCTGCCCACCTGGAAGGGGCCTTTCTAGACACCCAAGAGGTTAATATACGGAGGTGAGAAGCATAATAGTATTTAATAATGTCCGGCGCCGCCATCCCTTCTCTATGCTTAAGGGCGTAAACTACTGATTGTGCAATCCTATGGGAAGCATTATTCCAGATAAACTTAAGGCACCTCCTCTGGAGGAGTTTCAACTGCGACATTGGGACAGAAGTAGGAAGTGTCTCGAAAAGATACAGTATTTTAGGGAGTATGGACATCTTTAGGACGTTGATCCTGCCTAATAGGGAGATTGGGAGAGAGGACCATAAATTCAAGAGACGGTTATCTCTGCAAACATGGGGGGAAAGTTAGCTTGGTATAAGGTAGAATAAGAAGATGTGATATACACCCCCAGATATTTTAATGAGGCAGGGCACCAGTGATAGTTGAACTTTTCTCTGAGAGATGTAAGCATCTCCGGAGACATATTAATCGGTAAAGCTTCCGTCTTTGACTGATTAATCCTAAACCCGGACATGCTACCAAAGATAGAAAGAATATCATGTAGGGCAGGTAAAGAGGTGGAAGGATGAGTTAGGGTCAGTAGAATGTCGTCAGCAAAAAGTGAAAGCTTATAATCTCTCCGCCTCAGCGGGATTCCCCGTATGTCTGGGTGCTGCCTAATGGCTGCCGCCAGAGGCTCAAGACTCAAAATAAACAGCAAGGGCGACAATGGACACCCCTGCCTAGTGCCATTACTTAGGGAGAACCGCTGAGATAGACAAGACGAAAGCTGTACTTGGGAAGTAGGGGTGGAGTATATGGCTCGCAAGGCTTGGATAAAAGGGCCCGAAAACCCATACCTGTCAAGGACCGCAAACATGAAAGGCCAACCTAATCGGTCAAACGCCTTTTGTGCATCTAGGCTGAGGACAACTGCTGTCTGTTTGGTTTTGGTTAAAAGATCTATCAGATCCACAGTCCTTCTGGTATTATCACCTGCATGTCTCGTGGGAACAAATCCCACTTGGTCTCTGTGGATTAAAGTCGTCAGAAGCGGGGAAAGTCGATTAGCCAACAGTTTAGTAAAAATCTTGTAATCCGAATTCAATAGCGCAATGGGGCGGTAATTATCTGGCAATGAAGGGTCTTTACCTGGTTTTGGGATGACCGTCAGGAATGCGTGTAGAAAGTGGGTGTGGGGAACGGTGCCCTTGAGTAGTGAGGAGAACAGAGACCGAAGATGGGGGTTTAAAATATCCGAGAAGATTTTATAGTAAACATATGAGAGTCCATCCGGACCAGGGGACTTGTGAGCGGGGAGAGCTTTCACAACCTAGGCTATCTCTTCAAGAGAGACAGGGGCATTAAGTATAGAGAGTTGATCTCCAGACAATTTAGGTAAAGCTAAAGAGGACATAAAAGCATCAAAGTCAGCCTGAGAGAATTGAGTCAACGGATCCCCGCCCAAGCAGTTATACAACTTCTTATAGAAATCTCCAAAAACTTGCGTCATAGCTTTGGGGCAGTATGTGGGAGTACCATCTGGCTGCATTAGATGATCAGGAATCGAGAGGAAGGGGCGTGGTCTCAATCTGTTAACTAGCATTCTGTGTGGCTTATTGGCGTATTCATAAAATTTCTGTCTAGCCCACAACAAAGATTTAGAAATCTTATTCATATTAAAAGATTTGATACGGTTCCGCAAGGAGACCACCACCCTTAGACGCTCCACAGTAGGGGAATCAAGAAGATGTGCCTCCGCAGCTCCGAGTTGGGCCAGAAGCTCATCTTTTTGCTTCATGGAGTCTTTTCTCAGACGGGAGCTATCAGAAATACATTCCCCCCTGAAAAAAGCCTTATGGGCCTCCCACAAAGTGGAAACCTCCGTCACCGAACCCACATTTAATTCAAAAAATTATGACAGCTTTTGTTGTAACTGGGCTTGTATCAACGGATCCTTAATCAGAGACTCGTTGAGTCGCCAATGGCATGTCCTGGGGGCAAGAGCAGACAAAACAATATCGACCTCAATGTGTGCATGATCCGACCAGGCGATTGGGCCAATCTTGGAAGAGACCACGTATGAAAGCAAAGGAGCTGTTACAAAAAAATGATCCAATCTGGAGTAGAGCTTATGGGGCGGGGAATAAAAGGAGTACCCCCGTTGGGTTGGATGCTTCACTCTCCATGTGTCAAAAAGATTATATGACCTGGTCAATTTGCGGAACGATGCGGACAGCTTCTGGACAGCACTACTTGGGGAGTCTCGGAACAATGCCCTTCTGTCCCTGGTCGGGGACATGCACACATTAAAATCTCCTCCCAATATCATGAAGGGATGGGAGATCGTTTGAAGCTTCTCAAGTACAGTTGTAAGGAAACCAATCTGACCCACATTAGGGGCGTATATGTTAGCCAATGTAAACTGGGTGTTAAGGTGACTACATTCCAGGAGCACATACCGACCCCTAGGGTCCAAATGGGAGGAGAGGATACGTATCGGACAGGAACGCTTGAAAAGTATTGCTACTCCCACCTTACCAGATGGGTCCGAAGCTACATAAGCTGTGGGGAAATGTTTGGACGCGAATTTAAAGGACCCCCCAGGTTTAAAACGGGTCTCCTGAATCATAATCACCTCCGCACCGGAGGATCTGAACTTCCTTAAAGCTTGCCATCTTTTGCCAATGGAATTCAGACCCTTCACATTACAAGAATAGATCCTTAGAGCCATAGGAAATAAGTCAGTAATACAGCTACTGTAACATTTATCTTATCTAAACAGTAAAACATCCATGGTGCAAAACATATTGAATCACATAAGCTTGTAAGTTGAATCGGTGCAACAAAAAAAGCACAGGATATCAGTGGGAGGTCAAAAAAATGACCTGAAAATACAAAAAGAAAAAGAAAAAAAGAAAAGAAAAAATTAAAAAAAAAATAGAAAAAACAATTGAAAACACATTTGTTCAGAAAACCCTGAATATAAAAAAACTCCAGGGAACCCAGACAATAGCCTGGGGTTAGTGCAGGAGGCATGGCAGGCAATGAGAACCGAGGGGGAGTGGGTCCCCTCCCTTCCAAACTTGACAGCCTGCGCCGAACCGTGAAGAGACATCAGGTATATGATCTGAAGGGCTGTCTGAGGAGGCAGTCACTTCTGAGGACAAGAACGGTCGAAAAGGACAAGGCCGGAAGAAAAAAAAAACCCAAGGGGGCAACAATGAAATATCTGGGAAACTTAAGTCACGGGCCTTGGGACTGAAAGCCCCGACAAAGTCGGGGAAAACCTCATCCTACCACGAGAGGGAGGAAATAAAGGGGGCCAAAAGGGATCCTAGAGGGCAGGATGACTTCAGGTTTGAGATCTAAAATGGTCGACCCGTTGTGGGGTGGAGAATGCTTTCCTTGACTTGCGCTGCACCGGGGTCCAGATCTTGGCAGGAGTCATCAGAGGTTTAGGGTTCTGTACAGGAAGTTGAAGATCTTCTTCAGGGACAGGGGGAAGACCCAGATTGCGCATGAAGACATCACTCTCATAGAGATCCCTTAATGAGTACTGGACTCCATCTTTGAGAACAGATAGGCGAAAAGGGAACCCCCAGCGGTAAGGCACCTGGTGATTTTGCAGATGTGTAGTGACAGGCCGGAAGCTACGGCGCTTCGCCAAAGTGATGGGGGAAAGGTTGTTGAAGATCTGTATTTTGGCCTTTTTAAAGTCAATGCGGGATTTGTTGCGGGTCGCAACAATAAGGGCTTCTTTGCTCTCATAATAATGGAAGTGAACAACAACATCTCTGGGGTTGGAGCCAGCAGGGGGCTTGGGAGCTAAGGATCTATGAGCTTGATCAAAACGCCAATCAATATCTGGGATGTGGGGCGCCAGGGTGACAAATAGGTCCAGAAGATATGGGCGCAGCTCCTTGTCTGAGACCGTTTCAGGGATCCCTCTGATCCGCAGGTTTTGGCGCCTTTCTCTGTTCTCTAAATCCTCTTGTTGCAGTTGGAGTTGGGAGAGGGTATTTTTCATGGCAGCATTATCTTCCTCTAACACATGCACATACTGGGTAAGTTTCGTCAAATTTATTCTCGAGTGTGTCTGTACGTTCCCCTAGCTGATCTATCTCCTTCCGGAGCTCCTGTGTAATTTTACCCACCTCTTTGGTGATGTTATGGGTCAGGTTCTGAAGGAGCAATTGTAGCTTGTGATCTAGAACGGCTACAGTGACCATATCTGTGGCCCCTGCCGACAGGGCATGCTGGGATCCGTCATCCTCCGGAGGGTCAGTTAGCATCGCTGAGCGGGAGTCGGAGATCTCTGGCAGGGCAGTCGCGTTACTCGAGGCCGGGGATTGCGGCCTATACAGGAAGCGCTCCATTGTAGAGTTAGATCTCGTGGAAGGCGGCGGAACAAACCCTCTATATATGGCCTTTTGAAAACCAATCTTGCCCATATGATGGCGATGAAGGTTCGGGCAGATGCTTTATACACTCCTGGGGCTGTGGTGGCTAAAGAAGCGTTGCAGGAGCGGCGATTAGCGGGACAGGGACCAAAGTTCACCCCCTACATGTCCTCCATCTTCTAATGCTCACATTAACTTTTCTGACAAGATCCCAGGCATCTCATAGCAGCATGGCTCAGGCATAAATCATCTATCCAGGCTGTATGTTAAACCCCTTTTGTTTTTTCCTGTTTTTTTTTTTTGTGGGATGTGGGGAGCAGTCCTAGTTACTGGACAGTACCAGTGTTATTGCTGGAAACAAGCCTGGGGAGTGTGGGCCCCAGCAGCCACAGTACTGGATGGAGCAGCAATATGGCCACTAATGGTGTGGAAACAAGGCCAGGTTTTAGCAGATAAGGCACTTCAATCTGCGGCCTATAAGGTCCTCTGTATTGGTGAGCTGGGGTTGTTAGATTACAGGGCCCAGGATCAGTTCAGGAGAGGGTCGGGAGGCTGCTGCAGGGCCTGGGGTGTAGTAATATGGCCGCCGCTCACCTGTATACACAGAGCGCCGTCTGCTATAGTAAGTGTTCGCCAGGCCTTTGAACTTCTCTGCTCCGTTCTGGATCCCCTCCAGGTCCAGGAGAGCCGATGTGGATCGATCTGGGAGCGATCGCCGCTTGCCCCGCGTCCGCGGAACTCGAGCCTGGTGGATTTAGAGGCGCCGTAGGCCTCAAAATGGCAGCGGAGCACTCGTGGATGGCGCCGTCCTCGGCTCAATTTTAACCGTAATCCCTAGCCCCACGGTCTCGGATCAGGTAGGGACCTGCATAGGGGAAGCCCAGGAGCTAGGGCAGGGGGGTCAGCAGTTGTAACTCTGAAGCGCCGAGTCAGGATGGCTTCGGATGCGATCAGGCCTAGCGGAGCTCCTCCAGGACACGTCTCTCCTCTCTCGCAGCCGGCCACGCCCCCCCTAGTGTTGCAATTCTATGCACTATATTATATATTTTTTTATTTGCTATTTTTTCCTCCATGAAAGTGGTATTACCCCTTAATGAATGATATGAATTGTGTGCTCAATAGTTCAGAGGAATGAGGTCAGGAATAACAGTTGTTTCTGCAGTGTTGTTATAGGAGTGATGATAAATAAGAAGATGACTTCCAAAATATTAGGGCATGTAAGGAAAATACAAATTGAAAGGTGGACAGAATCAGGGCTGTCTTACTGAGCGGGCACCCCTGGGCATAGCCCAGGGGCCCCACATTCACCTAGGGCCCCATCAGCAGGGCCGGAGCTACCACTAGGCGGGCGCACTGCCGCCTAGGCTAGGGCACAGCCAGGACCGCTGGTTTCTCTACTTTCCACCGGGTGGGAGCTTGTCAGTGCATTCCCAGCAAGAGTACACTACCACGGTCGGCCGGCTGCCTCAGCTCCGCAGCCGCTCTCACACACGTCTTCATGGGCGCTCTGCTCCGCCCCCCAGTCTGTTTGTCACTGTATAGTATACTGAAAGGGAGGAGTGACATGTGGGAATCCCTTCCCAATAACAGGGGGAGGCTCGAGGTTGTCCCGCCCCGGAGCGGGAACACTTGAAAGGTGATCACACACAGCCGTCCTCCTCCCTCGGCACGGTGCTCTCTTAAGCCCTGGGACAGCACAACGCCGCAGTGCCGCCACCACACGGAACACGCCCACCTCTGCTATCCACTGGTCGTGCCGCGGCACAACAAGCACACGACTCCATGCCTGCCTCAGCTCTCTCCTTGTCCTGAGAAGCTGGCACTAAAGACCAAACACAGTGAGTGGAGTTCTGGCACCTGTCACACTGGCCCTCCCCACCACCTGTCACACGGGCCACCCCACCACCTGTCACACTGGCCCCCCCACCACCACCACCTGTCACACTGGCCCCCCCAGCACCACCACATGTCACACTGGCCCCCCCACCACCACCACCTGTCACATTGCCCCCCCACCACCACAACCACCTGGCCCCCCACCACCACTACCTGTTCCACTGGCCCCCCACCACCACCACCTGTCCCACTCGCCCCCCACCACCTGTCCCACTGGCCCCCCACCACCACCACCACCTGTCCCACTGGCCCCCCACCACCACCACCTGTCCCACTGGCCCCCCACCACCACCACCTATCACACTGGCCCCCCACCACCATCACCTGGCCCCCCACCACCTGTCCCACTGCCCCCCCCACCACCTGTCCCACTGGCCCACCACCACCACCACCACCACCTGTCCCACTGCCCCCCCACCACCACCACCTGTCCCACTGGCCCCCCACCACCACCACCACCTGTCCCACTGGCCCCCCACCACCACCACCTGTCCCACTGGCCCCCCACCACCACCACCTATCACACTGGCCCCCCACCACCATCACCTGGCCCCCCACCACCTGTCCCACTGCCCCCCCACCACCTGTCCCACTGGCCCACCACCACCACCACCACCACCTGTCCCACTGCCCCCCCACCACCACCACCTGTCACACTGGCCCCGCACCACCATCACCTGGCCCCCCACCACCTGTCCCACTGGCCCCCCACCAACACCACCTGTCCCACTGGCCCTTCCACCACCACCACCTGTTCCACTTGCCCCCCACCACCACCACCTGTCCCACTGGCCCCCCACCACCTGTTTCACTGGCCCCCCTCCACCACTACCTGTCCCACTGGCCCCTCACCACCACCTGTCACACTGGCCCCCCATTACCACCACCACCTGTCACACTGGCCCCCCATTACCACCACCACCTGTCACACTGGCCCCCCACCACCACTACCTGTCCCACTGGCCCCCCACCACCTGCCCACTGGCCCCCCACCACCTGTCCCACTGCCCCCCCACCACCACCACCTGTCCCACTGGCCCCCCACCACCACCACCACCTATCACACTGGCCCCCCACCACCACTACCTGTCCCACTGGCCCCCCACCACCTGTCCCACTGGCCCCCCACAACCTGTTCTACTGGCCCCCCACCACCCCCACCACCTTTTCCACTGGCCCCCCACCACCACCGCCACCTATCACACTGGCCCCCCACCACCACCACCTATCACACTGGCCCCCCACCACCACCACCACCACCTGTCCCACTGGCCCCCCACCACCACCACCACCTATCACACTGGCCCCCCACCACCACCACCACCTATCACACTGGCCCCCCACCACCACCACCACCACCTATCACACTGGTCCCCCACCACCACCACCACCACCTATCACACTGGTCCCCCACCACCTATAACACTGGTCCCCCACCACCTGTCACACTGGTCCCCTGCCACCACCACCTGTCATACTGGCCCCCACCACCTATCCCACTGGCCCCCCACCACCACCACCTGTCCCACTGGCCCCCCACCACCACCACCTATCACACTGGCCCCCCACCACCACCACCACCTGTCCCACTGGCCCCCACCACCACCACCTATAACACTGGCCCCCCACCACCACCACCACTAATAACACTGGTCCCCCACCACCTGTCCCACTGCCCCCCCACCACCACCACCTGTCCCACTGGCCCCCCACCACCACCACCACCTATCACACTGGCCCCCCACCACCACTACCTGTCCCACTGGCCCCCCACCACCTGTCCCACTGGCCCCCCACAACCTGTTCTACTGGCCCCCCACCACCCCCACCACCTTTCCCACTGGCCCCCCACCACCACCGCCACCTATCACACTGGCCCCCCACCACCACCACCTATCACACTGGCCCCCCACCACCACCACCACCACCTGTCCCACTGGCCCCCCACCACCACCACCACCTATCACACTGGCCCCCCACCACCACCACCACCTATCACACTGGCCCCCCACCACCACCACCACCACCTATCACACTGGTCCCCCACCACCACCACCACCACCTATCACACTGGTCCCCCACCACCTATAACACTGGTCCCCCACCACCTGTCACACTGGTCCCCTGCCACCACCACCTGTCATACTGGCCCCCACCACCTATCCCACTGGCCCCCCACCACCACCACCACCACCTGTCCCACTGGCCCCCCACCACCACCACCTATCACACTGGCCCCCCACCACCACCACCACCACTTGTCCCACTGGCCCCCACCACCACCACCTATAACACTGGCCCCCCACCACCACCACCACTAATAACACTGGTCCCCCACCACCTATCACACTGGTCCCCCACCACCACCACCTGTCATACTGGCCGCCACCACCTGTCCCACTCTCCTCCACCTGCCAGATATCCCCCCACCTGCCACCCTGGCCCCCACCTCCATTCACACCGGCCCCCCACACTGTTCCCCCACCTGTCAAACTGCAGGATTTGGCTGTCTTTTTGTTATATGGGGATGTCTCTTTGCTGGATTTGGCTGTCTCTTTGGATTGGGCTGTCTATTTGCTGGATTTGGCTGTCTCTGATATATGTTGATGTTTCCTTGTTGGATTAGGCTCTCTTTTTGACATTTTATGGCCATGAATTTTGCAAATTAAAAGAAATTTAGCAGTTTCATATTTAGATTGTTTTAACATTTTCTATCGTTTTTTTGGGGGGAGGGGGGGCAGGGGGCATAAGTAGCTGGTCATGCCTAGAGTGCAAAATAGTCTAGCACCGGCCCTGCCCATCAGAGCCGGTGACGACGAGTGGGTCTGAAGATAAGAAACGGTGCTGCCCCTCAAGCCGTCACTGTCAGAAGAGGTCTCAATTTCTTGCCTATCCCCCTCCTCCTGTCAGCAGTGGGAAGAGCGTCTGTGTCTCTGGAGAGAGCACCTGCAGGCTTTTCTCCCCCCTCTCCTCCTCATGCTGCTGTACTCAGGAGCGGAGTGGATCATCGGACATATAGTCCCAAGGACTGGCAAGCCCCAGCAATCCTAAAAGGGAAAATGCAGCCCCCAGCATGCCCAGCTGAAGGGGAGGGAGAGAGAGCAAGGATATATGTGGCAAGTGACACACTAAATCTGGCGAAAAGGAACCAGTGGCAAGTGACACGCTAAATCTGGTGACGGGATGGGTGGTAAGTGACACACTGAATCTGGTGACAGGATGGGTGGCATGTGACACGCTGAATCTGGTGACGGGGTGGATGGTAAGTGACATGCTAAATCTGGTGACAGGAGACAATGGCAAGTGACATGCTGAATCTGGTGGCAGGGAACAGTAGCAAGTGACACGCTGTAAAGTAGAAATATTGTACTTTCATTCTTGAGAGTAGGTGCGTAGATTGGGGCAAGCTTGTAGGGGCCCCAGTGCATTACTTTGCCCAGGGGCCCATGATGCTATTAAGATGGCCCTGGACAGAATGAGAATAAAGGGTGGGAGAGGGGTTGGGGGGAGATAAGGATGATAATATAAGATAAGGAATTAATTCTCTTGGGGGACCTTCAACCCTCTCTAACTTTGTTATCGTTGCTAGTAATCTCTGTGTACTAATAGGTCCACCCCCAAGCATCCCAACACCTTATCTGGTATGAAGAACACAGAATCTTAGCATTGTCTTTGATACACATTAAAGGCAATTTTTTGTTAAACCAGCCCAATTCCCCCATCCATATATTTGAGGTGGATGGGGAAATCCTCTTGCTGTATCAAAAATGTAATTCTTGTTTACAAAAGATTTTTATTGTGAGTATAAAAATTAGAGTACAAGCATAGGTAAAAAAAAACATAAACATAACCCTCTTTAGAGGAAAAATGTAATTCTGTACATCCACAGTGCCCATACATACATCAAAACTTGGCCGTTGCTTTCTGAACTGGCTGAATTTTGATCTTTCTATAGGCAGCTTAATTCCCCTCTGGTTGTAAGGAAATATACTTCTTAACTATTATCTGCCAAAACAGGAATATTTCCCCTTAATAATGTGGCAGTTTAGGGTTAGCCTCATTCAATCTACCCCAGCTCCTTCTGTGACCTTCTAAACCTTGATGTTTTCCACATACGTTTTCACAGCTTCTAACAGGGTGGTAACTATTTTGATGATTGCTTCTTTCATTTCCACCTTAAACGGCAATTAATTTTAGAATTACAGAATACTAAATATTTTCATAGCAATAAAAAAAAAAAAATCCCAAACTTTACATGCAGTCATTGGTTTCAAATGTAGTTGCCCTTGCTATTGCAACCTCCATAAACTATTATGTAATCAAACACTCTGGACACCTAGCAGTCACATCTGTTATGGATATAGTTATGCCTTCAAGTCCATTTTTCACATTTCTCCGTGTTACAAGTTGCTCTTTCAAATTCAAAACCTTGCCTTGCATATGAGCAGCCCACACACAGCTAATGAGCAATATCTGTACTCAGTTGACTGCTCCATGAGTTTAGACTTTGTAAATGTAACAAACTGGAAAGGAAATTAACAAATACCATAAAACATGATTATAGAGAAAGTATGGTGGTATGTGGTATTGTAGTAATTTACTTTTATAGAACCTTATAGGATTTCTCAAATGAGGGAAATCTCACCTTGGGTTCTCCTGTTTTATTATGCACTTAGTTTCCAATTGCACTTTACATACAACTGTAAACCTTGTTGCACCCAGAAGAACTCACTTGTAATTGCAGTGTTTCCCTCTGTAGGAAGCACTACACAGGGGCATATCATGAAATTAGTGGGCCCCTGTGCAAGGTCAAAAGTGGGCCCTAGGAACTGAGGGGAAATAAATTATGTGTGCAGAATGCGCTGCGTCAGAAAGTAGACGTGGTATGTGCAGGAGAGGGGTACAAAATGTATGGCGGTGAGTGGTGTGTTCAGGAGAGGGGAACAGAGTGAACGGCGGCGGGTGGTATATACAGGAGTGGTATGGAGTGTATAGAGGTGGGTGGTATGTGCAGGAGAGGGGTACGGAGTGTATGGCGGCGGGTGATATATATATATATATATATATATATATATATATACAGGAGAGGGGTACGGTGTGTATAGCGGTGGGTGATATGTGCAGGAGAGGGGCACAGTATAGATGAAGGTTGGTGATATGTAAAAATCATCTGCTCATGTCCGTGTGGGAAGATCTACTATACTTGTAGACACATCAGCTAACACGTTTCAAGGTCACCCTCTTCCTCAGAGCCAGAGGCTCCCAGGGACAGCAGCACTGGACAAGGTTACCACAGATCAGGATCCTGTTGAGTTCCTTACCCATACATCTAGACAAAGTATGCCCATTGACTATATTAGCACTTATAGTACTGTATGGTAGCACTGTCAAACCTGTCACCTGTCTGTATCACCATACACATTGAATTACATTGGTAATAGTATTCCTATATACTGTATTTGCTGGCGTATAAGACTACCTTTTACACTTAAAAAAACTGGCCAAAAAGCAGGGGTCGTCTTATACGCTGGGTCAGCTGCTCGGATGCCTGCTGGATGTGCGGTAATACTGTATGTAGCTTCGGCTACATACAGTATATACCACTTAGCCAATCCCGGTGAGCGATGTATTCAAATGAATAAAGAGCCTGCTCAGATTGGGGTAACAACCTCTGCCAATCCGAGTGCCTACATACAGTAGGCTGCTCGGATTGGCTTTGAGAGTCAGAGAGGCGTGGGCTGAGGATGTTACAGCCTCTGCCAATCCAAGCAGGCTTGGTATTAATTAATAGAATACATCGCCGTGATTGGCTCCATCTCCAGCAAGAATGAAGAATAATATGGCTCCAGAAGAAAGAAATATGAAGCATCAGAATGGGGGTCGTCTTATACGGTGAGTACAGGCAAAAAATTCTTAAAAAACTGCAAAATTAGGGGGTCGTCTTATACGCCTGGTCGCCTTATACGCTGGCAAATACGGTACCAACATAGAGAATTTGTGCAGAGATACCTAAGAGCATCAAGGTAGCATTAAGGTGGCATATAGTATTACTCCCAGATATATTCTCTCTCATCATTAAAAGATTATGTTTTTTATATATATATATATGTAGCACCCTGCTCTCAAATATAGGGCGCTATTGTAAATGTAGGGGGCGTCTGAGCTAATAGTGGGGCTTAGACTGACTAATTCCATTAGAAGTAGCTTCTGTTCTGGCTATAGTTATGCTTGGTAGAAGTTTTCCCCTGTTGCCTGTAGGTGGCGTTACCATCTCAGGCCCATGTTGGAACACGGGCTAACCATGGTGTGTTAAGTGACCCTTCTCGGCAGCAGCCCAGTGGGAGTGGTGCCCCGCTGTGCATGCTGGGGAGGGGTACACGCCCGATCGCCCTTGAGGGATCAGGAAGAAATTTTTTTTTTGAACCTTTCAACAGGACAATGATCCCAAGCATACCTTCAAGTCCACTAGAGCATGGTTGCAGATTAAAGGCTGGAATATTTGGGAGTGGCCATCGCAGTCACCAGACTTAAATCCGATTGAGAACCTCTGGTGGGACTTAAAGAAAGCAGTTGCAGTGCGCAAGCCTAAGAATGTGACTGAACTGGAGGCTTTTGCCAATGACGAATGGGCGAAGATACCCGTAGATCGCTGCAAGACACTTGTGTCAAGCTATGCTTCAAGTTTAAAAGCTGTTATAACTGTAAAAGGATGTTGTACTAAGTACTAAGATTGAATGTCAATTGGGGGTTGAATAAAACTGATAATGATGTGAGCACAGAAAAGACATTTGTGGTTATTTCATTATAAATGTTATGTTATATTTGTCTGACCTACACGTGCCTCTTTGATTTAATTGAAAGCAAGGATGACAGGATGATAAAAATCAGTGTCAAACTGGGCAAAACAATCAATTTCAGTGGGGGTTGAATAATTTTGAATACAACTGTATCTCCGCCCTCTTTTTGAAATCATCAGTAACCAGAAGTTACTATACCACTCTTATGCAGATGACACACAACTGTATTTTCGCATCTGCAACAAAAAGGATCATTATCTCGGACTAGAGAAATGCCTTACCTTGATAGAAAACTGGATAATGAAGAGTTACCTTAAACTCAACGGTTCAAAAACAGAACTTCTCCTGTTTCACGCCAATCGAAAAAATTATCCCACAACAATATGGACACTCTATTTTTTTAACAACCAGGTTGGTCTTTATTGGGAAAAACACAAAAATGGTACCTGACAAATCATTCTGGGTAAGAGCAGAACAATACATTGATTACATATCAAGGAAAAAACAAAGAAACACACGGGTTGACCAGGCACACTACAACTTAAAAAACAAAAAAAAAGGGATAAGAAATAATAAGGCACACTGTTGAGAGAAGGAGGTCATACCAAGCAAATAAGACAGCAGGCAACTTCTCAATAGACAACACCACAGGCACAAGAGCGAACGCCTTGAAGCAGGGAGGGGGGGGGAGAGGGGGAGGGGGGGAAGGAGGAGGGGGGGGGAAGGCCTGCCCATGGTGCCAGGGATAGCTCATCCTCATACAACTCAGGGGTTAGCAACATATGAGGGATCAGTCCAAGGCCGCCACACCCTCTCATACTTCATAGGACACCCTCTACTCATGTAGGTCAATTTATACAATGGAAGTGCTGCGTTAACCGCATTTTCCCAGGAGCCCACAGTGGGGGGCAAGGGGGAGATCCATTTCAGCAGAATCTCTTTTTTTGCATAAAAGAACAGCAAAGAAATCAACGTCTTGGTAAATCTAGGGCGCTGCTCATCATCCTGTATACCTAGTAGGGCCAATTCCGCCGACAAGGGCAGTTCCAGTTGAAGACGGAAATTAATAGTCTCACCCACCGCAGCCCAGAACCTCGCCAGCTTTGGGCAGGTCCAGAACATGTGTAAAAAGGTGCTCTCAGGAGATCGACATCGAGGGCAGTTCGGAGAACAACAATATGGACACTCTGGGTAAAACCATCACCCCTAGCAGTCAAAAGTCTCAGAGTAATTTTCGACACCTACATGAGAATGGATACACAAATAGGGTCAGTAGTCAGCGGATCGCACCATCTGCTGCGCCTACTATGCAGCCTCACTCCCTTTATCCCAGAAGAAGACATAGCAGTCGTGGTGGGAACAATTATCAACTCCAGACTTGACTATGCAAATGCTCTCTATCTCGGACTCCCTAAATACCAAATCTCGCGTCTGCAAGTCGTTCAAAATACGTCCGCTCGACTTGTGACTGGGAAAAAACCATGGGAGTCAATCTCACCTTCATTGAGATCCCTTCATTGGTTGCCAGTAAAAGACAGAATCACTTTCAAGGCACTCTGTCTGACACATAAGTGTGTTCATGGAAATGCCCCCCAATATCTATGCGAAAAACTAAAAGCTCACAACCCCAATCACGTTCTGCGATCCACCAACCAAAATCTACTCCAGATACCCAAAGCCAGATGCAAAGGAAGAGATCGCGCTAAATAAATGATAAATAAACATCAATTGGTGAAAAAAAGTTTAAATTGCATGGTCAGTCCCGCCACACAGGCAAATTCATATAAACAATCTCCCAGGTGATAAACTGAATCCACAAAGGAAAAGTGCTTGAAAGGAAAGGTCCTCCACCAAGGTTATAAAAGCCTCTTACCGGATGGAATTGATCTCCAATTTATAAGAGATCAATTAAAGCATGATAAGAGACAGAGATGGATCATATCCCATAGAAAGCCACAGCACTGGAATCCTGGTATCTGTGTCCTTAATTGGTTAAATGCTCTTGATGGATCATCCAGGGGTATGCAAAAACAGAGAAGGACTCACATAGCGTAAAACCTTCTTTTAATGATAAAATCAAAGAAAAATTGCACTTACATAGGTCAGCAAGTGTGGAGCATAAAAAACAAGCCGGCCAGCTTGATACACATCCCGTATCCGGGTAGAAGATGGGCGGTGATGTCAGAACGCCGCCTCCCTACGTTTCGTCACGACAGGACTTGATCCCGTGACCAGAGGCGATGCAGTTTGCATGTGTTGCGCTATATAAGTTTTTCACTCACTCACTCACTCAACGAAGGAAACCGGGGGAGGACCTGCCCTGGAGGAGACTAGGGAATGCGGGGCTGATGTCTCGGGTTAGGCCTGGTGATTTAGTTCTACTACTCAAGTTTGGCAGAGACTGTTCTCATACTGTCCGTGCATCATTCCGGCTGCTAGGCCATGTGAGAGGGGTCTATTCGGGTGAGCAATACCCACTCAGAAGTGAGTGGCGAATACTGAAACTTTTGATACCTTTTGTGCATTCTGTACTGCGTACCTGAACCTTCTCCTTCAAGTTTATGCAGAGAAAATAAAACCTGACAGTTGAAGGTCTTACATCTTGTGTGGACATTGCAATTCTTACAGACCTTCTTCCCTGGACAACAAACATAGAGGTAACGTGCAAAACCCAATCTAAACCAGCAGCTCCTTTGGGGGTAGTGCTACATATATATATATATATATTTATGGTCAGAGCCCTATGACCGGAGAGATGTGAACAACATAAACACGCCACAAGACTAACATCATAAAGTAGACATGAAGTGTGCCCTGGTCTGCTGGATGGTATTCCAAGAGAAGGGGGCATACCTAAGATAAGCGAGTGGATAGTTGCAAAGGAAGTGTTTTCAAGAGAATTGCCCTGAGAAGGGGAAACTGCGCACTGGAAGCGACAAAAGACCACTGTGGGTGGTCTGCTTAAATACCCCCCGGCTCCTCCCATAAGTTCAGGCTACCATACTGGCCTTCCTATTTATGGTTAGAACCCTATGACTGGAGAGATGTGAACCACATAAACATGCCACAAGACTAACAACATAAAGTAGACCTGAAGTGTGCCCTGTTCTGATGGACAGTATACCAAGAGAAGGGGGCAAAATATTTGGATAGGGAGGTAATTATTTAGTTGAGCTGGTAACGTACTATTGGGCAAGCTTGCTGAAGGCTTGCAACATTTCTGTTTGCGGATTCACCTCCTGGTGAAGGTGCGAGCCCTATCATCAGTGAGTGTTTTTTTTTAAGGAAATACCATCCAAACCTGGTGCAGGATGGACCAACTTGAACTCTACTGACCTAAGGGGGAAATGACAGAGAATAGACAAATGGCCACTTTGCCACTGGAGATGATAGGTGGCCGATTTGAGTGCCACTGGAGACGTGCTTGCAATGATTGCAAGTAAGCAGCCTTATCAGGAAGACAAAAACAAAGAAAGTGGAATTTTAGCATGTCGAAATAACTGGGCGAACCACGTACGAATAGATGGAGTGAGGTGTGTATGTTATGCGCCTGATTTGAGTAATGTAAGTCCGAGGATACGAAACGTTGTGCCGCTGCAGTGTCACGCCGATGCAACTGGATTTGGATCAGGCTGAAGTGTGAGTAATGGTGTAGAGTGTAAAGCCGAGGATCCGAACCATTGTGCCGCCACAATGTCACGCTGATGTGACTAGATTTGGATCAGGCTGAAGAGTGAGTACTGGTGTAGAGTGTAGAGCCGAGGATCCGAATCGTTGTGCCGCTGCAATGTCATGCTGATTCGACTAGATTCTGATCAGACTGAAGAGAGTGTGAGGGGCATGGTGTGTGGAGCCGAGGATCCAAATCGTTGTGCCACTGCGGTGTACCGCTGATGCAACTAGATTTGGTTAGGGCTGAGGGGTCAATGAATGGTATAGTATGGAGGGCCGAGGATTTGGGACGTATGCCGCTGATGCGACTCGATCCGGAACTTTCTGTGGTTGGCCGACACGAGTCGTTATGTCGCCGATGCGACTGGACTCGAATGGGGTACAGAATTTTATGAATGGGAGGTAGTGACTTTGACTCCTGCCATAATTTCAGGCCACCATACTGGCCTTCCTATACTGTATATATTGTTAAGGACTAGCATCAAAGGTAGAGCTTGAAGGACACCACCACTCACTGCATCTTCTTTTTAAGGGCTTTATTTGCCCATTTTTATTAAAAGAAGTTCAAACAAAATCAAAGGTTTCCCTTTGGAGCGGTTTCAACACTCCTTTTCATCTATAACATGACATTCAGCCTCCTGGCTTATACATACAGCAGTGCTGCTCAGGCCTTCCACTTCAGGCTCTCGTCTGTCTCCTACAGACTATCCCATTGGCAACACCTTCCATTTAGATAGCAGTCCCTCGCTGATCTGACCCTCAGACTTGGGTCTACTGCTCTGACCCTCATACTTGGGTCCACTGCTTTGCACCCTAGACTTGGGTCTCTGGCTTCCCCAGAAGTCCAGTGCAGACAAGCACTCTCTGGCTTCCTCAGTGCACACCTGCACTCGTTGGGAGGGTGGAGCCCAGAATGCTGGTCCTGACTCTACTATCAGGCCCACACACACCTGAACAATCAGTGTGCCGATCAGTCTCAAAGCCCGAACCCAGGACTGGGGATTTCATTCCACCCAGATCTCTAAGAAATCCCCAGGCACCAGGTCCCAAAGTGGACCTTTGTATATAATGAGGAAACTGAAAAGCCAGTTTCCTCCCAAACTAGCAAATACACTGGAGCCCCTCAACCTGCCTGGTTGTTTCTAGTGACTTTGGACTCCCCCAGTCTCTAGAGAGCAGGGAAGTGTGCATAGTCCACTTACACCCCTAACAAGAGTAAACGGATAACACGTTGGGACATAATACACAGCGCAGGAGAGTGAACATTGTGATATTCTCATGTGGGTGATACAGTATGTGCAGGAGAGAAATGAGCAGTGCATGGTGCCAGGTATTATGTACAGCAGAGGGGTGCAGAGTGTATGGCAGCAGGTGGTATGTGCAAGAGAGGGGTACAGAGTGTATGGCGGAGGGGATCATGTGCAGGAAGGAGTGTAGAGTGTATGATGGTGGGTAGTATGTGCAGGAGAGGAGTGTGTAGTGTATGGAGGTGGGTAGTATGTGCAGGAGAAGAGTGCAGAGTGTATGAAGGTGGGTGGTATGTGCAGGGAGAGGAGTGTGGCGTATATGGTGGTGGGTAGTATGTGCAGGGAGAGTGGATTGTATGGTGGTGGGTGGTATGTACAGGAGAGGGGTACGGAGTGTATGGCGGCGGGTGGTATGCACAGGAGAGGAGTGCAGATGGGTTAAAATTAGGCATGTGCATTTCGTTTCGTTCCGAATCGAAATTCGGACGAATTTTTCATTATTCGGACATTCGGATGCATACGAATTCCCGAATTGCAATATTAATGAATTTACCGAATCCGAACGTTTTCGATTCCGAATCGAAAACACGCGGACGAAATTCGATCGGAATTCGATTTTTTTTTTTTTTTTCGAATTCCGATCGAATTTCGTCCGCGGGTTTTCGATTTGGAATTCGAAAAAAAAATTTTTTTTTTTTTTTTTTGAATTCCGATCGAATTTCGTCCGCGGGTTTTCGATTTGGAATTCGAAATCTTTTTTTTTTTTTTTTTTTTCGAATTCCGATCGAATTTCGTCCACAGGTTTTCGATTTGGAATTCGAAATTTTTTTTTTTTTTTTTTTCGAATTCCGATCGAATTTCGAAATTATATTCGAAGAGAGAATTTTCGAATTCGACCGGATTTTTCGAAATTCGGTCGAAAACGAACGAGTTCCGAAAACGAATTTAACACATGTAACGAACCTAACTTAACGAAATTAATTAAATAACGAATTAAAACGAAACGAAACGAAACAAAATTTTCCCTTTTGCACATACCTAGTTAAAATCATGTGGTGTGAACAAGCCCATTTTTGCACCAGCAATGCAGAGATCACTGTCAAGCACTGAGAAACTGAAGCTAGCCACAGAAACACAGCACCAGAACTGGCCTCTCACCCCCCTGCAGACATCTCAACCCCCTTGCTCAAGTCGCTTCACACAAATCTCTCCAGGGAACTTTCAAAACCCTGCCAACTTACCACCCTGCACACATCCTGCAGAATGGACTTGTGGTCCCAGTGGGATAATCGATTTGGGGCAATGAGCTCCCAGCCTCCCATCCCCTCCCATCTCAGCACTTGTCAGCAACAGCTTTGCCGCCTCCCCTGTAAGATTTCTGCCAGTAATGCTGGAGCACACTAAGCGGGTGCGCCGGAAAGAGCTGAGAGGGAGGGAGATTAATCCATGCCAGCAGTTTCTGTACAAATGCAACAGGAGCCAGAGAGTGACAGGCGTGGCTTTGTCTCATCAATGGGTGTCCTGTGGGTCAGAGCATAGTGGGCCTCCCTCCTTGGGACACGTGTACACCGCACACATTGCACCCATGGATCATATGCCACTGGCACTACATAATGACATGCATGGCAATTTGAATATGAATTAACATTTTTTACACTCTCATGCAACTTTATTGTTTCAAGGAAAAAATACATCTTTTACAGCATCATCGTAGCAATAAGTTACAGTGCATTGCTAGTACACAATACAGTCCTCTTCAATAACTGTACAAAGAAAGTCCCATTTTATTTATCTTATAAAATCTGGAAGATCAATATAAATACTGCTCCAGAAAAAACAAGTGTTTACATCCTGAACTCCAATGTTATTACAATGTTTTCTTCTATAATCATCTGTAAAAACCTTTTGTTAACGTTGCAGCGACTCTAACTTTCGTAGCTTCAGTGGTGCGTTAGACGTAAAAGCAGCTTGATTTTGTTGGAAATCTTTTGTGTCTGGGGACTGGAACATTACCGGCCCTCTGTGGTTGAAGACATAAAATGAGGGATGGTTCTTTAAAGTATCTAATGCCTTATTTTGTAATTCTGAAGTGGCATCCATGTCTTTAAACTCTCCCGCAATGTGAACTATGCTGTAGCAGGCCACTACAAATGCCAGCAAGGTTTGTAGAATGATATCTATTGGTAAAGTCTCATCTTCCTTTTCAGTCAACTGCATATAAGAACGATGCTGATCTGCTGAGAAGGCCGCATGTGCCAAGGCAAAGAGTCCGACCCCTACCAGCCCTTTCCAAATCAAGGGCACCAATTCTCCGGATCGCCTTCACTCCCTGATTATCCTCATGCAACTTTCATATCCCCCGGCAATTGCAAAAATATTAAAGCACAACTGATACACACAGTAAAGCAATATGCAATGTCCAAGTCCTATACATTTTTAGCTCTGCAATGTGGTTATTTCTAGTAGCGCCCAATGTTATGGACACTGGTGCTGCATCTAATATAGTTCTAGTGTGATGATATCGACAGGAGGGAAGCAACAAGGCAACAAGGCAACAAGACTGGTCAGACTGAGAGACCAACACATAGAATTGCTTCAGTAGACCGGGGATCAAATCCAAAACTGGAGGGGCGGAAGACCACAAGGCAGCAGATTAAGCTTGGTTTTAGTGGATTTTAGAATCATTGAAAAAAAAAAACATTATAGATTATTAAAAGTGTACCTAAAACTGGACCTAAAGCCTCCTCAGATGGTAAAATCATTCTCCTCTGAAGTCTATAGCCATCTTCAAAGGAGAACGTTTAAACAACCAAAGAAAAAGGTTTGGCTCTGGTGCTTGTATTGTAGAGATTGTCCAGGAACATTGCAGCACATAACAAATGGAAATAATCATTTTCATTATAGCTGTTTTTATTTGTTTGGCCTTTTAGTTGATATTAAATTCTCATCCAGTTCCGTGAAAATGATAAATCACTGAAAATTAACAATAGACAATATTCTATACTACCATAGGATTCTACTGCGGCAAAAAATAATTAGGAGAACAAATATGATTCACCATCTTCCACAAGTACATTAGAATTATTCAAAGAAATATGTAAAATTAACTGTTGTCAAAATGAACATTTCAACATGCTAAATCCTAATATAATAGGTACCGTGGCAATTGCAATCCTCTTAGTTCAGAATTAGTTTGTGTTCTTTTTTTTCTTTGTGGTAAAAGTAGATTTAGAAATGCAGTAAGATATTTTTCCACCCAATTAATTTATCCGCATAATGCTTCTCCTTAACTGCTCATGTGTTGATAAATGAGGCCTTATTTAAACAGAGAAAATTTGTAAAAATCTATAACAGAGAGCCAAATGTTAGTTTTTTGCTTGGGGGTATCAATAGAAAAAAAAATATTAAAAAAGGCAAAAAGCAAGGCACAATAACATACAGTAGTAACCAATCAAATTCACCTTTTACTGATGTGGATTCTATAACCTATTGTATCATTGCTATGGGTAATTGCATTGTGCACATTAATATACATTCTTCTTAAAGCTCACATACCTCTTTGAGCTTCAAGTGCCTGAGTGTAGACATGTGAACGGCCTCAATAGAAAATAATAAAGTTTTTCTTTTTTTTTTTTTTTTTAACAAAGAAATGAAGCGTACATAGAAACAATAGTGTCAAATTTACATTAAAGAATGGGTTGTTCAATCACTACAAGTTCAATAAACATTGAAGTGGTTCTAAAGGCTGAAGGTTTTTATTGATCAAGTAATGAGCACGAGAGTAGAAGATTTCCTTAGTCTCTCCCTCCTCATTGGCTCAGACACATCATTGGTTCCCACTCGTGTCAATCAAAACCATCAATGAGGGGGTGGAGGGAGGGGTCCAACCACACTATGCGTGTCTAATGCCCTGTATACACGATCGGTTCATCCGATGAAAATGGTCTGATGGATTTTTTCATCAGATATCCGATGAAGCTGACTTTCATCAGTCGTGCCTACACACCATCGGTTAAAAAAACGATTGTTTCAGAGCTCAGTAACATAAAACAGAATGACGTGCTGAGAAAAATTAAGTTCAATGCTTCCGAGCATGCGTCGACTTAATTCTGAGCATGCGTAGATTTTTAACTGATGGATGTACCCTCAGAAGATGTTTTTTTCTCTCTCGGTTTTTTAACCATCAGATAATTTTAAAACAAGTTCCTAGTTTTTTCACCGATGGACAAAAAACCGTTGGGGCCCACACATGATCGGTTCGTCTGATGAAAACAGTCCATCAGACCGTTTTCATCAGACGAACAGATCGCGTGTACGCGGCATAATAGATACACAAAGGAAGCTCAGGAGAGAGAATGCACGCGTGCCTCTAGAGTAATCAGCTTGCTTTGGGGGAAACAAGGAGGGAGGAGGGGCCAAAAGAGCAGGCGGGGGACCCGAGAAGAGCAGGACCCGAGAAGAGGAGGATCGGGCTGCTCTGTGCAAAACCATTGTACAGAGCATGTAAGTATAAAATGGATGTTATTTAAAATAAAAATCTGAACCTTTAAAATTGCTTTAAACTACATCACAGAAGTACAGAAACATGAGGTTTACCTGTTATCTATCATAGAATGAAATTATACATTGAAAACACATGTGGTATGTTTACATAAATGAAACAGTACAATGTAGACAGTCAATACAAAGGGGCTGAGGTGCAAAATCAACATTATAAACCCAGGTTTCATGCTATGAAGAAGGTAAAGAAAAGGAGAGGAAAGAGGGAGAAGGAAGAGGAGGTCAGGCTCACTAGGCCTCAGTCACATCCATCTCGCCCAATATTTATTAAAGTGGTTCTAAAGGCTCAAGGTTATTTCACCTTCACTCATTCCATTCATGAGGGTAAAAAACTTTCTATATGAACCCCTTAGTGCATACTAGCTCATTATGCTTTGCCTTGCAGGTATGCAACCACTTTTAGTGTATAGTCTCTTTGTGGGATGATGATCAGGAGACAAGGTGGAGAGTCAGGGTGGGGGAGTCTAAGTTATGGTAAGTCCGTGTATCCTGGGCGGTGACCACAGGAAAGAGTGACAGGGGTCATTATGCACACTTGAAAGGCAGCCAGCAGTAGAGTAGAAGAAATCTCTGTAGGTAAACACAAGAATAGAGGAGAGCAGTGCCAATCTGAGTGTAGTAATATGACAAAGATAGGTTTATTTAAGGTCATGCACTCACTAGACAAAAGATGATTCTGGGCACATAAGTAGTGCGTCATCCAAATCATGTCAGAAATCCATGGCAGCAGCTGAGGAGCGTGGTCCTATCATACCTGGCAGCGTTGGTGGTTTCTGATGTCCCGGGCTGGATGGAGAGAGTGCAGGAGGAAGCTGTAGGTAAGAAGTCTCTATGTGGGAGGCTGGATCTGCGCACACGTTCAGTGCTTGCATGCTCTTTCATTAGGCAGTCTGATGAAGGAGAAACCATGCTCCGAACACATGCACAGATCCAGCCCCCCACACAGAAACTTTCTGCCTACAGCTTCCTCCTGCACTCTCTCCATCCAGCTGCCACCATGGATCTTTGATGTGATCTGGATGACACACTACGTATGTGCCTAGAATCATCTTCTGTCTAGTAAGTGCATTATCTTAAACCTATCTTTGTCATATTACGACACTTAGATCGGCGCTGCTCTCCTCCCTTCTATAGACAGTTCTGCCTGTCTTGCCATGTGGTCAGCCCTTAGTGAGTTGTTCATCAGTGGGTTGGACCAGGTTTTGAAAAAAACAAAGGTGCACTGTTCTGGAAAGGTTCTTTGGAAACCTTTCTTGTGAAGTGAGGTTTTCTGAGTGAGGTCTTAGAATGTACATTCCATGTTCCTGGTAGTGAAGACCCACATACTGGTGTGACTCTCTTGCAGACTGGGTGCCTTGAGGCCATTGTGGTCCTGAAGTAGCCCTATGCTTGGGTCAGAGAGTTGGTGTAGAGTTACTGAAGAACTTCCTGTTTTGTAGTTGCTCACTCCTGCAATACTTAGAGTGAGCATCAAATAGTGTTCATCCTATTATCAAACCAGAATGTGGCTGTTGCTTACTGGTAGCTTTATTAGACAGACTTCTGGGGGACCCAAATGGCCAACAGGTATGGTAATAAAATGTAAGAACATTTTACAAAACCAAGCAGTTTTTATTATCTACTGGGGCCCCTTGACTGCATTGGTTATTGTCTGAAAAAAGGTGAACTAAGCCTGGATTTAACAGCAGAATGAATACATTATTTGAAAGTGTATCAGCCAAAACGTATGAGTCATATTATTCGTAGATAAAGGCCTTCTCAAATATTAATACATAAAATAGGCTATTTGTATTCCTTTTCTGTTGGATCAATTATATTTTTGCATGTTTGTTTAACTATATCAACAGGAAGTTGAACAATCGTATGCAGAATGCACACATTTATTATACCTTGAAGCATGATACCCTTGTCTCATGTGTACAGTATTTTACAAGCTTTTCTCTGTAATACACGACTGTTACTGTTTATACCATATAATGATCGTCAGTACGAAAGATTATTCACAATAAAATGTCTGGCGAGCACTAATGCCTAGGAAGAGCTTGTAGTTTCCACCTCTTCTCCCCTGTCACAAACATTTTCAGAGGCTTTCACTCTGTGAGTTTTCATGTATTTTGCATAGTGTGAAGAAGAGTAGGAGGGGTGAGACTCTCTACTAAGAAGCAGCTGGGCTAGGATCTCCTGTCAGAAATCTAGCAGTTGTGCTGGGAAGATAAAGGAAGCCAGACAATGGTTCAGATCAGCATCCACCCATAATTGTATCATCAATTTGTCAACTGACCCTTTAAAACGATCAGCCGGCCAATGAGCCCACTAGTAGTCACGCTAAGGCATATCTCCTCAATCTGTGGCCCTCCAGCTGTTACGGAACTACAAGTCCCATGAGGCATTGCAAAACTGACAGTTACAAGTGTAGCATTACCCCCGGAGGAGCTGCTGGTTTGTTTTGGGTGGCATGTTACCTCATGGCTCCTCCGCCGTCTAAGAGTGTATAATGAATGCAGCAGTAACGGAATGAGTATAACTCGAACCTTTAGGGAAAAGTCTCTGCCACAGACCCTCCTGCAATGGACTCAGGGAGAAACCTCTGCCACAGGCCCTCCCCGTGATTGTGATTACGGAGATGATCCTCCTCAATAGAATTGCGCCCGGATCTCCTTCTGATAGTTTTCAGGTACCGACTGACAGGTGACCAGCCTCTCAGTGTCCGGCTACCTTGATCCCCGGTGGTTTGTCAAGACCCTATTGGATCACCAGCCTCTCACTGGCTCTCCTCAGATGGACTCCCAACTGAACAGCTACCTCGCTTGGGATCTTAAGGATTGGGAACCCAGTCGACCACTGGGCTCCCTGCCACAGCTCAAATGTTCCGGACCAACACGGTCCCGGAACCAGGAACACCGCGTGGCACGCGCACCCCAGCCTGGAAGTCCATTACGCCGGGGTGCCATGATGCAGTCACCCTAAAGGTGGGTGCCACACTCGAAGAAGAACCCAGACCAATGGTGTCTGTCCCATAAATACCCTCCCCCAGTATGCACAGCGATGAAACTCCCCCAAACCTCAACTCCACTGCTGCCACCTATTGTCCTGGGTTGGAACAGCACCCCAGAATCAACAGAATGAGCCCACAGAACAGCCAAGCTGAGACAGAGACCTCAATTTAAACATATTAACTGGATCAGAGTCAGTTAACACTCTGATCCCCCTCTAAATTTAACTAGCACCAGTACTTTGAAGTAACCAGGCGCTACACAAGCATGACTCCCAAAGGCATAATGGGACTCATAGTTCAGCAACAGCTGGAGTGCCACAGGTTGAGCACCCATGCTCTAAGGCAGGGATCCTCAAACTACGGCCCTCCAGCTGTTGCAGAACTACAAATCCCATGAGGCATTGCAAGACTCTGACATTCACAGACATGTCTAGGCATGATGGGAATTGTAGTTCCTGAACACCTGGAGGGCCGTAGTTTGAAGACCCCTGCTCTAAGGGCTAAATCACATGAACTGCTGCTCCCCTAAAAAGCAATCCATGTTTGGATCACTTTTTTAAAGGTTTTTTACTACAGTACGAAGAAAATATGTCTCCTATAACTACCATACTGCAAGCAAGTGCATTGTACACAGTTGCGGTGCGGTTTTGGTGCAGCCCTATAGAACTCCATTAGTCATGTTTGGTAGCGGCATGAAAGTAACATTCTGTTTATGTTTTTCCATGTATTTATGTTAGTATTCAGGCAGGGGGTGGGTAAAACAATAGATAAACCAATTGGGTTTAACCGCCCCCTCCACCCTCCCCACCTCATGTGTGAATGAGCCCTAAAGGAACTGTTTAAAACATGGAGTAATAGCAGAGTTGGTACCCATAGTGGAGCAATAGCAAAGTTGGTACCTATAGTGACCAATCAACTATCATCCTTCATTCTCTAGAAAAAAACAAATAATGAATGTGATTAATCACCATAAGAAGCAATTTGGGTTTTGTTCCCATTTTTTTCTCTCCAGCTATGATATAGCTGCTTGTCTGTATAATAGTCCATTTTGAATTTCTTCAGAAAGGTGCTTTTTTCACTCTTTTTTTTGTCTGCTTAGCCATAGAATGATAGTGTATTTCTTTTAGTTTTACATGACAGGTTCTCTTTAGGTATGGACCATAACCATACTGCAGTATGATAATGTGCCATGTTGGAGCTGCATGATGAAAATCATAAAAAGTTATTTCTCTACACTCCTTATTTGCTTTTAACAACTTGACATACAGAATCATATTGTTGGGGTGTCTGAAGTGGCAAATCTATTTCCCATAAAACCTTTTAAATGGAATTCGGAGCTTTAATGTGGGTGACAAAAGGCGAACCTGTTTTGTGCACTTACAGAGTGAAGAAAAAAAATAGAAGCCATTGAGTATAAAAATTCCCAGCATCTTTCCAGCTGCCAGTTTGCATTAAGGACTCTATCATAAATCATGTTGTTCCAAGACACAGACAACTGTAGAAAGTGGAGGAAAACGAAATTAAAAATGTTGTAAGTTGGCATAGCACCAATAAATAAATTAGTGTGTTCTAGTTAGGCGGGCTCTATGGTCTGTGTGCCTTTTACGGTACAAATATTATCATAAGTGACATTTTTGCATTACATGGGTTAATGAAAACCAAAGTGAAAGAATGAAAGGGAACTTTCATTGTAAAATATTTAATGATATCCACATAAAAATGTCATTCTTTAAAATATGTTCATTTCATAGATTGCGCACATTTACATTTCCCAAAATGTTCAGGTACAGTACTGTGCAAATGTGTTAGGCGGGTATGAAAAAATGCTATAAAGTAGTAATGCTTTCAAAAATATATGTTTAGTTGTTTTTATCAATTTTCAAAATGCAATGCGAGCGAACAGAAGAAAAATCTAAATCAAATGAATATTTGGTGAAACTACCCTTTGGCTTCAAACCAGCATCAGGTCTTATACTTGTACAGTTTTTACACTTCCACAAAGTCAGGGATTTTGTAGGATTAGAGTCAGGTGTATGACCAATCAATTTTTCCAAGCAAAAGCTAATCATCAATATTTAGGTTGGAACAAAGTCATTAACTGAAACAGAAACAACTGTGTAGGAGGCTTAAAACTAATGAGGAACAGCCAACCACTGGGCCAGATTCATGTACTTGCGCTGCGGCTTAACGTATGTCATTTACGTTACACCGCCGCAAGTTTTAAGGGTAAGTGCTTGATTCACAAAGCACTTGCCTGTAAACTTGCGGCGGCGTAACGTAAATCCGTCCGGCGCAAGCCCGCCTAATTCAAATGGGGCGTGTACCATTTAAATTAGGCGCGTTCCCACGCCGAACGTTCTGCGCATGCTCCGTTAGGAAATTTCCTGCCGTGCTTTGCGCGAAATTACGGCGCCCGACGTGTTTTTTGAACGGCGACGTGCGTTACGTCCTTTCGTATTCCCGGACGTCTTACGCAAAAAAATTTTTATCAATTCGACGCGGGAACGACGGCCATACTTTAACATGGGCTGTCTAATATTACACCACCTAAATAGCAAGTGCAACTTTACGACGGGAAAAACCGACTAGCGGCGACGTAAGAGAATGTGACGAACGCGCGTACCTTCGTGGATCGCCGTAAACAGCTAATTTGCATACCCGACGCGGAAAACTACGCAAACTCCACCCAGCGGTCGCCGAAGTATTGCATCCTAAGATCCGAAGGCGTACGAAGCCGTACGCCTGTCGGATCTTAGCCAAATGCCGTTGTATCTTTGTTTGTGAGTTACAAATAAAGATATGACGCAGCAAATTTGAAAGTACGCCGGAGTATCAGCAGATACTCCGGCGTACTTTTTCTGTGAATCTGGCCCACTGTTACTAAGGTGAGGTTGTGGAAGACAGATTCATGTCACAGGTCATACACCATGGCAAGACTGAGTGCAACGACAAGACACAAAGTTATACTGCATCAGAAAGGTCTCTCCCAGGCTAAAATTTCAAAACAGACTGGAGTTTCAAGATGTGCTATTCAAGCTCTTTTGAAGAAGCAGAAAAAAAACAGGTAGTGTTGAAGACTATAGGTGCAGTGGTTGGCCAAGGAAACTTAATGTAGCAGATGAAAAACACATCATGCCTTCAACATCGGAAAATGTCCAGCAGTGCCATCAGCAGAGAACTGGTGGAAACCAGTGGGACCCAAGTACACTCATCAACTGTCCAGAGGAAATCTGACCAGAAGTGGTCTGCATGGAAGAATTGTGGCCAAAAAGCCATACCTCTGACGTGGAAAAAAGGCTAAGCAATGCAACTAAGCACAAAAACATAAGAACCTGGGTGCAGAAAAATAGCAGAAGATGCTGTGGACCGAAATTATAAATATTTGGCTGTAGCAGGAGGCAGTTTCTTCACTGAAGAGCGGTACAATAATCAGTGTCTGCAAGCAACAGTAAAGCATGGAGGAGCTTGCATGCTTGGAGCTGAATTTCTGCATTATACTAATGATTGTTCCCAGTCACCTGATCAATCTGATAGCCTCTCTTTGGCTATCACATTGATCAATCACTGTATAGCCCACCCATGTGTTTTCTTTTTCTTTTGAATAGAGAGAAAGATACATTGCATCTTTCTCTCCTTGTAGGAGATACACATGTAAACAAACAAAAGTGTGTAAAAAAGTTATTAAAAAATAAGATTAAAGAATAACAAATAGATAGATAGTAGATCAAGGTTTGATCTAGGTCAGTGCCAGGGTTAGTGTTGGTGTAAAAGTAAAGGTCAAAGGTCAGGGTCAGTTTATTTTGGAAAACTGACAAAAAACACACAAACTCCTGCGCACAAGTGGGATCCTTGATGATTAGTCAGATGTCTACATACAGTTCTCCTTAAATGTCCAAAAAACCGTAGTGTTTATTTTGGGTAGAATTTAAAAACATAATTAGTATCTGTGTCAGTTAGAGTCGGTTCACACTGCAGCGGCACGACTTCGGGGGCGACTCTGCAAGTCGTCCTGAGGACGACTTCAGAGGCAATTTGCAAAATGACTTCTTTAAAGAAGTCAATGCTGATCGCCCCGAGCCGCCCCCGAAGTCGTACAGGAACCTTTTTCTAAGTCGGAGCGACTTGCGTCGCTCCTATTAGAACGGTTCTATTGCATTCAATGGGACGCGACTCGTCAGGCAGCTGAGCCGCCTGACATGTCGCCCCAGTGTGAACCGACTCTGGGTGTCAGTCTGTTGAATGGAGGATAAAAAAACACCATGTTTCTGGGCCCTATTACAGGTACACACAACAAATAACATATTTGGTAACGCAGCAATTGTCGGGAGCAGCATAATTAATTTTTTTGGTCATAAGTTATGGTAATAGCAAGAAATATACAGCTAAATTAAAAAGAAAAATGTTTTACTATATTACAATTTTGGGACAGTTTTTCTTTGATAAAAAAAAGAAAAAAAATCAGGAGATATCCATTACCATTTACCACCAATTTGTCTTTTCACACCTTCCTAAAGTGTATATTTTATGTTTTTTTTTATTTTGTTATAGATGGGGTAGGGGAGTATTCAGACCCCATGTCAGGTTTCTATTGCTGTCATTGTGGAGATTTGTCTCCTCTGTTTGTCCTGGTTACCACAGTCGTCCAGACAGAAAGTGATGGGAAATTCAACATGTAGGGCCCTTTCACACGTACAGATCCCTTGCTCAGCTGGGATCGCTCTGTTGATCCCCGCTGAGCCGGCAGATGACAGGGTGGTCCCTTCACACTGTCAGATCTCCTCTCTCCTCTATGGGGGGATCGGATGAACACGGACTGCCTGTCTGTGTTCATCTGATCCGATGACGGATGGAAAAATAGTATTTTTCTCCATCTGCAGAATCAGAGCATAGCATTATCATCCAATTGCTTACATACTATTGATGTTAGGCTAACTGGTCTGTAATTCCCAGGGATGTATTTTCAGTCATTTTTAGAGATCACAAATATGAGAAGGGTAATATAATAATTAAAAGGTCGCAATTTAAAGGACATAAATTTAATTTGTAGGTGTGCAGTAATATACATATTTTTGGATCACTATTTGAAGAATGGGAGGGGGGTGGGGGATATGAGGATTAGAGATGCAAAGAGAGAAGGGGGCAGGAGAAAGTGGAAAAACAGAATGGGAAGGAGGGTGATTTGGCACAATTAAAGATGGGAAGGAGAAAGTGAGAATGGGTGGCCTGTCTAAAGGGGGAGGAATTGGGAGAAGGAAAAAAAACATATTTCAGTGGGTGGCAAAAACAGGGCCCGCAGGCCGAATCCGACCCGCCAGGCCTTGTCATGTGGCCTGCGCAGCGGCACGCCAGCCTCCACCTCTTGTTTTTACAGCAGCGCACTGTATAAGCCCGATTCTCTCCTGTCCATAAACTTCTATGGGACAGGAGAAGCTGTGTGTAAATGTAGGGGTGTCTGGCTGCATGTGTGTTGGCTCACTGTGGTCATTACACAGTCACAGTGCACAGTTCCCCCTACACAAATGGGAGAGGCTGAGTCGGCTCTGCCTTCCCCCTCCCCTCTTCCTGTGTGAAGTCCGTGCAGTGAGTGAAGGAGCCATGTGGCTGGGAAATTATGAACAGAGCAGCCGGCAGATAGAAGGTGAACAGGATATCTCTGAGTGATAAGCCTCTAGGGACCAGCCAAGTGTGAGCAGTACAGTAGCTGTTATAACTGCAGCCAAAGAGTTTAGAATTGTGTCATCAGTAGGGATGAGCTCCAGCGTGTTCGCACAGTCCATGTGCAGAGCCCGCCAGAAAAGTCTGCACGGCGCTGCGCTAACCACAGGCAGGGAGACATTTCCCGATCTCTGCAGCCAAGCATCGGGACAATGTCTCCCTGCCTGTGATTAGCGCAGCACCGTGCAGACTTCCTGGCAGGCTCTGCACATGGACTGTGCGAACACGCCGGAGCTCATCCCTAGTCATCAGCCTGTGATAGTGCTTGGTCCCTTGTGCTTTTAGGTGGGTTCACACTGGTTTGCTGTGTTTTGGCCCATTGCTGGTGTATCTGCAGTTTTCCTGCGTTCTACCCACAGTCCTATTGATTTCTATTAGGTTGTGTGTTTTTTCTGCATTTTCTGAAAGCGCACTAAAATTCCTACATGCTGCATCTTTGGCGCACTGTTAGAAAATGCAGCAAAATCCTGCAACCTGATATATATTAATCCCTGAATCCCTACCCTCTGTACGTAGCGCAAACCTGAATCCCTGCCCTCTGTACGTAGCACACCCCTGAATCCCTTCCCTCTGTACGTAGCACACCCCTGAATTCCTGCACACTGTACGTAGCACAACCCTGAATCCCTGCCCTCTGTACGTAGCGTACCCCTGAATTCCTGCACTCTGTACGCAGCGCACCCCTGAATCCCTGCCCTCTGTGCGTAGCACACCCCTGAATTCCTGCACTCTGTACGTAGCGCAACCCTGAATCCCTGCCCTCTGTACATAGCGCAACCCTGAATCCCTGCCCTCTGTAAGTAGCACAACCCTGAATCCCTGCCCTCTGTACGTAGCGCACTGCTGAACCCTGTACTCTGTACGTAGCATAATCCTGATGTAATCCTGAACTCTGCACTCTGTATGTAGTGCAACCCATATACAACTGGCCCTTTGAGCCTGCTGATGTGGCCCTCGACGAAATTGAGTTTGACACCCCTGGTATACATAAATTAAAAAATGGGGTAGACTTGATTATACACTTGTTTTTTTTTTTTTTTCTGCCATCAATTTTCTATGTTTCTATGAAATTAATACTAGGGAAACAGGAAATTTAGATTAATTTAAAAAAACTACATATGTTTTGTTTTCATTTATGGATTCTAATTTTATGTGAATTTATAGATATATAGAATTTTTATTAGATATATAGATATAGATATATTAGATATTATTATTATTATTATATTAGATATATATATATATAGATATATAGATCTATAGATATATATCTATATATAGATCTATAGATATATAGATATATATTATTAGATATATAGAATTTATAGATATAGAATTTATAGATGGTAATACATTTAATTCAATTTAATAAAAAAAAATTAAAAGAATAAAGCAGTGCACATTTTTAACCTCAGAGTAAGTGGTCATGTCCTCAGACTGAGGACATCAGGTGGCAGCAAATAGTACAATGGAGGAAATCATTTGGATTTATGGTGAATAATGAAGAACAAGCAGGTTTTGTTATTATACCTACTTATGGGCTAATTATTTTTTTTGGAGTTCTATTATAACTTCAGCAGAGAAAAATGAGGTTTCTTGTCCCGTAAGACAGGGATGTGCTATGTGGAAGAGCTGCTTAAATCTCAGAAAAGGATAAACAGCAATAAAAATCCTTTCACAGGTAAAATAGCATCTATATTATTTAATCTATGTATTTAGCTGTTTTCCTAGCATTAATAATTAATCTAACCACACCAGAAAGTCATGGAGCTGGCACTCAGTAGACCAGACTTTCAGAAATTTGAATAAATTAAAGAGAATATGACTGATGTTAAAGGGGTTGTAAAGGATTTTTTTCCCCCTAAATAGCTTCCTTTACCTTAGTGCAGTACTCCTTCACTTACCTCATCCTTCTATTTTGCTTTTAAATGTCCTTATTTCTTCTGAGAAATGCTCACTTCCTGTTCTTCTGTCTACACACCGTAATGCGAGGCTTTCTCCCTTTCTCCCTTTCTCAGAAGAAATAAGGACATTTAACCACTTAAGACCCAGACCAAAATGCAACGAAAGGACCTTGCCCCTTTTTGTGATTCGGCACTGCGTCGCTTTAACTTTAACAATTGCGCGGTCGTGCGACGTGGCTCCCAAACAAAATTGGCGTTCTTTTTTTTCCCACAAATAGAGCTTTCTTTTGGTGGTATTTGATCACCTCTGCTGTTTTAATTTGTTGCGCTATAAACAAAAATAGAGCGACAATTTAAAAAAAAATCAATATTTTTTACTTTTTGCTATAATAAATATCCCCCAAAAATATATAAAAAAAAATGTTTTCCTCAGTTTAGGTCGATACGTATTCTTCTACCTATTTTTGGTGAAAATAATCGCAATAAGCGTTTATCGGTTGATTTGCGCAAAATTTATAGCGTTTACAAAATAGGGGATAGTTTTATTGCATTTTTATAAATTATTATTTTTTTACTACTAATGGCGGCGATGAGCGATTTTTTTTCGTGACTGCGACATTATGGCGGACACTTCGGACAATTTTGATACATTTTTGGGACCATTGTCATTTTCACAGCAAAAAATGCATTTAAAATGCATTGTATATTGTGAAAATGACAATTGCAGTTTGGGAGTTAACCACAGGGGGCGCTGATGGGGTTATGTGTGACCTGAAGTGTGTTTACAACTGTAGGGGGGTGTGGCTGTAGGTGTGACGTCATCGATTGTGTCCCCCTATAAAAGGGGTCACATGATCGATGACGCCGCCACAGTGAAGAACGGGGAAGCCGTGTTTACACACGGCTCTCCCCGTTCTTCAGCTCCGGTGGACCGAACGCGGGACTCCAGCGGCGATCGGTCTTCCTCATTCTTCACTGTGGCGGCGTCATCGATCGTGTGACCCCACGGCTGGGCTTAAAGGACAACGTACCTATACGTTGATGTGCCCAGCCGTGCCATTCTGCCAACGTATATCGGCATAAAGGGGTCGTTAAGTGGTTAAAAGCAAAATCGAAGGATGAGGTAAGTGAAGGAGGACTGCACTAAGGTAAAGGAAGCTATTTAGGGGGGGAAAAAAATCCTTTACAACCCCTTTAATACAACTTAAGGGCACATACCCTAAAATACTTCCATAATGCTGATATACTGGAAGGGGGTCATTTTTTTGGACTAAGTCATAAAATGTATTAGCACACCTACTGGTATAGTTATTCAGAGCTCCTGCAGGTCATTCCTAGAAAACCACATAAATAAACACATTATTCTTCGTTTCTATTGACAGCCCAACATTACATTCAGATACAGTAGTCATTTTTATTGTTATATGCCATTTATTCACTAAAATTGGCATGTAACATTTAAAAATACCGGTAACATACCGCTTATAACAATATATTGTTATTGTTAAAAATGCGCTTCTTAAGCAGAATCCTTTTATCAGCCTCAGACAATATTTTTGTTGACATTTACTTTTGTAGAACACCATAGCTTTGCACACATTATTAATAATCCTGCTGTTTCTATCTGAAGGAAAATCTACTCCCTGCTATCAAAGTGAGATTGTGACTGTCATACAGCAAGCATTTTTAATTACATGTATAATGCACTTCTAGATAGTGTAATTATATATGCAAATACACATTAGTTTGGTGAGATTAGATTAATATTAATTTGCATGGTGTCACTACAAACACACAGTTTCTCTACACCCCCTCCTTCTCTGCAGGATAAGATCCAGATTTATTAAGTACATAAATTTCCCCTCTTGCCTTGCCGTAATGGAATATGAATTACTGTAGGTCCTAATAATATCAAGTCGGATTAACTACATTACCACAAAAGATGACACATTCCATTGAATCTCCATAACTGACACTGACACTCCCACTAAGATCATTTGGGATCTATCGATGGATTTTTTTTTAGAGCTTAATGTCAAATCCCATTGCTTTATTATTATAGGTATTTGATGAGCAAATCTGCTTAGCGCTGCACTATACAATATACTGTTGGTGGCACTAGTTGTCATTGGGCATACATTTATGAATAAAAAACATTTGTGTCTGGTTGAAGAAAATGTCCAGCATGCTAAAAAAGTTGTTACTGGAGGAAGCAGGGCTGTATGACTAAAGCTGACCATACATTACTTGAACGTCGTCTGATTCTTGCTGAATCATCCAAAAATAAAGCTATTGGTAATCAATCAGATCAATGGCGGCTGGTGCTCCTCTTGCCTGCCCGTTCGCCAAAACCGCACTTACCCCATGCAGGTCGCGGATGGCTTCCTTGGCTTTACCTCCCAGCCAATCTGGTCGCTTCTACTCCCAGCCAATCTAGTCTTCCTGTCCTGATTGGCCGGGAGTAGCAAGAAGACAATAGCAAATGTTGTATCGCTAATGGCACAAGTGGGTGGGCTCTGGGTGCAGTGGTCTGCGCCCCAAGACCAACCTTTTCGAAGCCAATTAGTGCCTTAGGCTCTAATCACATGCTTAAAAAAAACATAGAAATCCATGCATCCGACTCGCGGATGGCTTCCTTGGCTTTACCTCCCAGCCAATCTGGTCGCTTCTACTCCCAGCCAATCTAGTCTTCCTGTCCTGATTGGCCGGGAGTAGCAAGAAGACAATAGCAAATGTTGTATCGCTAATGGCACAAGTGGGTGGGCTCTGGGTGCAGTGGTCTGCGCCCCAAGACCAACCTTTTCGAAGCCAATTAGTGCCTTAGGCTCTAATCACATGCTTAAAAAAAACATAGAAATCCATGCATCCGACTCCCCGCATGGAAATTAGGGGGCGGCACACCTGCGCACCTTGTGGACTGGCCACCGCTGAATCAGATGCAGTCTCTGTTTGGGTATTCAGCAGCAGGTCCTCCCAGCAGCTGAATTCAGCAGGAAGAATTCCTACCTCCTAATGTGGATGGAGGAATGTAATGCATGTGTGACTAGATTAAAGCTGATCTTTAGCTTTAATTAAGTTTTTTTTTGACCAAGCTGGTCTAAATGAGCTATTACCTTCACTATTAGATGTGCTCACTATATGCACTGTACAAGCTGTATTTAGCATTAACTAAATAAACTACACAGCGCTGTGTTCTGGCAGCTTCTGGAACAAAATTGAGTTGGGTTGAGCTCTGCTGAGCCAATCACAGGAAGCTTCATAGTCTTTGAATGAATACAAAAATTCCTCTAATTGGCTGAAGTGGAGAGATGAGTGGTTGACCTCAGGATCTTTGCCATTCAGAGGAAGCTCTTTCATTCATAGAATGCAACACTTTCTGTGAATGGCTGAGCAGCACTTAGCTTGACTTGATTTTGTTCCAGGAGTGGGACAGGAAGTTCCCGTCCCACTGCCAGAACACAGTGCTGTATACTGTATTAAGCAGAAGCTACATACAGTTTATACACCACACACAGCAGGCACATCTAGTAGTGAGAATATTGGTTGTGACACTGAAAGTGCGCTGAGATAGGTAGAAGGAGAACCAGGATAAAGCAGAATCACGGAGGCCAAGGAAGTGTAGTTTTCTGAGGAGGAGCAGGTGGTCAACTATGTTGAAGGCAGCAGAGAGGTCTAATGCCTTGTACACATGATCAGAATTTCCGATGGAAAAAGTCTAACTGACTTTTTTCATCGGATATTCCGATCGTGTGCAAGCCCCATCAAAGTTTTTTCATTGGAAATTCCAATGAATTCCATCAGAGTTTAGATATAGAACATGTTCTATTTTTCTCAGATGGAATTCAGTCGGAATTCCGATGTGATTTGGCCAAGCAAAAGCCAGATCGTGTGTACGCGGCATAAGCGTGTGAGTATGGAGTAATGGCCATTGGTTTTAGCAGTTATTATGGCCATTGGTGAGTTTTTAGTAGGGCAGTTTCAGTGGAATGTTGTGGGAGGAAGCTGGACTGTAAGGGGTCGAGAAGGTTGTTGTCAGTGAGGTAGCAACTCATTCGGTCATCGACAAGGTGTTCAATGAGCTTGGAGGCAAACGGGAAAAAGGGAGATGGGTTATTCAAACAGGTGGGGTCTAGTGAGGATTTTTTAGGTATGGGGTTAACCAGTGCATGTTTGAGCGGGGTAGGAAATGTGCCAGAGGAGAGGGAAAGGTTGAAGATGTGGGTTAGGGAGTTTGGGATAGAGCGGGAAGGTGGTCACAGTAATTGTGAGGGGAAAGGGTCCAGGGGACAGGTGGTGAGGTGGGCCATGGAGAGGAGTTTATCAAATTCATCGGTGATAACTGGGCAGAAGGAGGAAAGTATTGAGTGCAGTGTTGGGCCTGATGTATTGGGTAGGGGAGGAAGTTGAATGCTGGATATCTTCTTGCAAATTTTGTTGATTTTAAATGGTTGTCAATCTGTTGAGCGGTAATCAATTTGGTGGGTGGAGGCAGTGGGGGGAGGGGGGTGAAGTAATGAGTAGAGTAAGTAGGGGTGCAACGGATCGTCATTGATCCGTGATCCGCACGGATCAACCTATTCGGATCGGTACACATGTGATCCGTATGATCCGTACATTGCGAGCTCCCTCAGCCTTCTCTCACTGCAGTACACTGACTGACAAGAAAGGAGGAGGCGCTAGCACTCGGCCAATCAGGATGCAGAACAGAAGCGACGACCCAGAGTTGCCCTGCCTCCAAACCAATCATCGGGCGCGTTACAAGCAGGCAGCGTGTGTTAGTGTTTTGGCCGGAGCCATGTGTGAAGGGAGAAGGAGCGCTGCGGAGCCCGGGGGGGAGGAGGAGGGGGAGGAGGAGGGGGAGGCCGAGTGTTTGTTATTGTATTCCTGGACGGGGGGACGGGGGAGGATGCTATTCGGCATCACCAGCACTGGACGAGGACGAGAGCAGAACACATACGGTAGTTAATACATTGCGAGTATATGACACATTCCTCCCCTCCACACTGTGTCCCCTGTCATCACACACACACACACTATGGGGACACCATCATACCCCACAATAATCACTGACAGGTGAAGCCCTGCTGTGTGTGTCCGATCATATATTTTTTTATAGTTATTTTCAACACAAAACTGAGCTTATGTGCATAAATACAGTGTTTAAAAAACCAACAGACTGTTTAGTTTTAAAAGCAGCAGCAAACCTTACATGCTTAATAATGTGACAGAACACCTCTGATTTCACATTTAGTTAAATGTGAAATCAGAGGTGTTCTGTCACATTAGCAAGCATGTGAGGTCAGCAGGTTTGCTGCTGCTTTTAAAATGTAACATGTAAACAGTCCGTCGGATTTCCAAACACTGTATTTAAGCATATAAACTCCATTTTGTGTTGAAAATAACTATGAAATATAAAACTCTGGTGGGTGTAACAAGATTTTTTTATTTTTTTTGCTGATCCGAAAATGATCCGATCCGTGACTCCTGATCCGAGGATCGATCCGATCCGTGAGTTTTTTGATCCGTTGCACCCCTGGTAGAAAAGTGTTGACAAGGTTTGGTTGAGAGTGTTTTGATGAGAGTGTTGTAGTTTATCATGAAGAACAGACCCAGTCATTATGTGGGGCACATAAGAGGAAAGTGAGAGCAGCTGTGGAGACCCTGTGTGACTCTTTTCATCACTTCTGGTGCAACTCAAGCTGCTTGAATGACATTTGAACAGGAGGGGCATATAGGAGGAAAGAGGGTTCAAATGTCACTCAAGCAGCTGGAACTGCCCCACAAGTGATGAAAAGAGTCACGTGGGACAGCTCCAGCCATTTCAGTGACATTCCTCTTTCCTCCTCTGCCTATCAAATAAAACCAAAGAATTTCTGTGCTCAACTTACCAACCAGCCAGCAACCAACCAACTTAACCTGTCTAACAGTATGAGTTAAAAACGGGTTTAGTTGCACACATTCGCAAATACTTGTGTAAGATGCAGGCCCCGTCAAGGCTCCCTGTATACTGCAGACCCTAACTCTAAATTTAAAGCATCTCCACAGTGGAAGCACATGTATGCTGATGGACAGATGAAGGGCAGATGACTTGGAGGGAGCCCAACCCTCCTTAAAGGCGCAGAAACACACTAAACACCTAGCACATTGCACACTGTCAGCAAAGGTATTAGTGCGTTGCCTGACCAATATTACAACATTACAAACACAGGTCACTGCACCTACCTATAACTGGTCTTCACAGCAAGGAGCACTGGAAGGGCAGGCGCATGTCTAATAAAACCAAAGAATTTCCCTGCTCAACTTACCAACCAGCCAGCAACCAACCAAATTAACCTGTCTAACAGTATGAGTTAAAAACAGGGGTTTAGTTGCACAGATTTTCAAATACATCCATAAGCTGCAGGCCCCGTCAAGGCAGATCCTAACTCTAAATTTAAAGAGTCTCCACAGTGGAAGCACATGTATTCTGATGGATAGATGTAATACTGTAATGAGTTTTCCATTTTTTTCTGGCGATTCATGGACCTGTTGGTGGGCATGTACACAGTTTGGCATCTATATCATTGGAGGAAATTACGTTTGCCTTTAGGCGTTCATGTGTCCAAGGCAATGAAACACAAGCATACTTGGCAGCTACACAAAGAGGAGGGGAGGAGCGACCGGAGAGGAATCCACCATCATTTAAGGCAGGAGTGATGGGCTAGGGGCACATATTTGTGTAGATGGATCAGCTGCCATGCTTAGCATGGTCAGTTTACTCTTAGGAGGAGGGGTAAAGGCAGGATCAAAAAGGTATTAGAACACCGGCAGGCACAAATAAAACAGTGACGTTAAAAAGCACATTAAAAGACCTTAAAGAGCTAGTAACATGATTTATTTTAGGTTTACACACACTTTAAGGCTGGGACTGGTCTTAGACTAGGTCGTATTACTCATCTTTAATGTAGTCTGCATGAAGGTCATAGGAAGAGCAGAGAAAGCAGTATTCCAAATCATTCAGCAGGCAAAACAAGTTTCAATTGTAAATTAACTGTTTGTCTGAAGTTTTAAAATGCATAAACAGACATATTCCTAAATAAAGAACTAAGGTAACTCATACAGTATGGGCCAGATCCCCAGAGCGAGTACGCCGGCGTATCTACTGATACGTACTTTCAAATTACCCGCGTTGTATCTTTAGTTTGAATCCTCAAACCAAGATACGACGGCATCTGGGTTAGATCCGACAGGCATATGGCTTCGTACGCCTTCGGATTTAAGATGCAATACTTCGGCGCCCGCTGGGTGGCGTTCACGTCGTTTTCAGCGTCAGGTATGCAAATTAGCTATTTCCGACGATCCACGAACGTACGAGCGGCCGGCGCATTCCTTTACGTCGTCTCTAGTCGGCTTTTTCCGGCGTATAGTTAAAGCTGGTATTTTGCGGCGTATAGTTAGACTTGCCATGTTAAGTATGGCCGCATGCGTCGAAATTTTTTTTTTTTTTTTGCGTAAGTCGTCCGTGAATCGGAATGTACGTAAGTCCCGTCTAAGTTAAAAAAAATGACGTCCTAGCGACGTCATTTAGTGCAATGCACGCCAGGAAATTTCGGGACGGTGCATGCGCAGTTCATTCGGCGCGGGGACGCGCTTCATTTAAATGAAACCCGCCCCCTAATCGCCGATTTGAATTCCGCCGCCAGAGATACACTACGCCGCCGTAACTTATGGCGCAAATTCTTTGAGGATTCAAAGCAGCCAAAAGTAAGTTACAGCGGCGTAGCGGATCTCACATACGCTGCGCCGATCTATTTCTATGTGGATCTGGCCCTATGTGTCTAGTTCACAGTCAATACCAAAAGACCTGGGGAGAATACAGTGGAAAGTTTAGAAAAATTAAGAATAACAAGATAGAGCAACAAAGTTCGTTTTAAATTATTTTTATTGTTTTCACACAGATAGAAAAACTTTACAAACTTTCTTAATTTTTTTTTTTAAATCAACAACCATTATAAAATTCATAAGTTCTTCATACATATAACATTAACATATACAAACTACATGCTACAAAAATACAAAAAAACATTTGTGTGGGTACAGAGCAAGGCCCATCCTTATAATACTGCCTCTATGATGATGTTCTTTAACCACTTGAGATCCGCGCTATAGACGAAATACGTCCGCAGCGCGGCTCTCAAGTGCCAAGTGGCCGTTTAAACACGGCCTTTTATGTGCATTACCACCCCAGTAGCGCGCGGCGGGTAAAAACTGTCCCGACGCATCGCCGAAGACCCGATGCGTGTACCTGGCGGCCGCGATGTCCGCCGGGTACACGCGATCGTCGGTGACACGGCAGGTGACAGCAGGGACGTGGAGCTCTGTGTGTAAACACAGAGCTCCACGTCCTGTCAGGGAGAGAGGAGACCGATCTGTGTCTCTTGTACATAGAGACACAGCATCGGTCCCCTCCCCCAGTCACCCCCCTCCCCCCACACAGTTATAACACACCCAGGCTACACAGTTAACCCCTTCCTCACCCCCTAGTGTTAACCCCTTCCCTGCCAGTCACATTTATACAGTAATTAGTGCATTTTTATAGCACTGATCGCTGCATAAATGTGAATGGCGCCAAATTTGTGTCAAAAGTGTCCGATACGTCCGCCGCAATATCCCAGTCCCAATAAAAATCGCAGATCGCCGCCATTACTAGTAAAAAAAAAAAAAAAAAAAAAAAAATCATAATTCTGTTCCCCATTTTGTAGGCGCTATATCTTTTGCGCAAACCAGTCGCTTATTGCGATTTTTTTATTTTTTTTTACAAAAATACGTCGAAAAATACGTATCGGCCTTAACTGAGAAAAAAAATAGTTTTTTAAAAAAAAAATTGGGATATTTATTATAGCAACAAGTAAAAAAAATATATATTTTTTTTAAATTGTTGCTCTTTTTTTGTTTATAGCGCAAAAAATAAAAACCGCAGAGGTGATCAAATACCACCAAAAGAAAGCTCTATTTGTGGGGAAAAAAGGATGCCAATTTTGTTTGGGAGCCACGTCGCACGCCCGCGCAATTGTCAGTTAAAGCGACGCAGTGCCGGACGCTGAGATTTCGCCTGGGAACGAAGGGGGTTTATGTGCCCAGTAAGCAAGTGGTTAAACTAGGGCACATTCCCTTCTCCTCTCCCCGCTCTCCCCCCTCCATTGAGTCCCAAAGAGAAAAAAAAAAAAAAACTAGTAAAAAAAAGGGAGCAGGAGCGAGGGGGTTTTATCCAAGTACTTCCATATAGTCTGTGCCTGCTCCCCCCCCCCTCCACCCAACCCATTCCTTTATATATATATATATATATATATATATATATATATATATATATATATATATATATATATATATATATACCCAAGTGTCTCAGACCAAGAGAAGAGGAAAAAGGGAAAAAAGAGAAAAAAAATAAAAAGGTGGGGGAGGGGGAAATTTCTCTTTCCTTCTCTCCTTTCCCCCTCCTCCTCCCTTCCAAACCCTGGGGAGATTACCCCCTTTATAGTGTAACCCATACCTATCCCCGTGTCTAGGCATGTGCAATTTTTTAAGTTACAAATACGTTTTCCGTCATTTTTCGTTATTTTAGTTGATTCGTTAACATACGAATGAACGAACGGTTTAGCGCAATTAATAACGAATAACGATATTTTTAAAATAACGAATATGAAAAACAACGAAGATACGAAAGATGAAAGAAACAAAAACATAGAAACAACGAAAATACCGAACCCAAAAAAATAATAATTACGAAAAACAAAATGAACGAAAATGCAAACTTACTAATATTCGAAGACCGAAAAGAAAACAACCAAAATGCCGAACAAAGAATAAAAATCAAAACTAACGAAAAATAAATTACGAATCTTTGGAAAACAGAAATGAAAACAACGAAAATACGAAATAATGTAAATTAGCTTTCGTTAGTACTGAAATATTTCTGGACATTGACCAAAAGTCACTGAGCGCTGTCCCTTTCCTCTGAAGAGGTTTGTTCCTTCCCCCAATGAGCTTCTTTCTCATTACCTCCTGGCTCATTGTGTCTTTTTCTGTGTTAGACTGCAGTGCATCTAATTTCTAGATTTGTATTTGTAATATCTGACATATTTTAGTTTTCTTCTACGTCAGACTTCATTCTAGACAGGGTGTGTGTGCTAAGACAGTCAAGTCAATCACAGTAAAGTACAAATTACAAAATTACGACGAGTAGTGTGTCGAATAAACGTAAAATGTATTCTAACATAATTACGAATGCAATAAAATCTACAAAAGTACATTTTTACAATCAAAGGAAATTAGACACGAAAATACGAATGATCATAAAGCAACGAAAATATATTTTTTACGAAAATACGAATGTGGCATGATGGAAAATATAATGTAAATACGAATAGCAAAACAACGAAAATTAAACTAACGTAAAAACAAAGGAACAAATAAAATCATTTTAAAAATACGAACGCGGCAGAATACAAAATATAACGAAAATACGAATCTCGATTCAACGAAAAATAAACTAACAGAAAAAAACGGAAACGGAAAAAAGAGTGTTACGAAAATACGAAAGAGTACGAATACGATAACTAACGTCTTACGAAATTACGACTTGTTACGAATCACGATAAACGAACAGAAACGAAACAGAAATAAACGAAAAATTTTGCTGTGCACAAAAAAAGGGAGGGGGGGGGAGCAAAAAGAGGAAAGAAGGGAAAAAATCCCCTTCTAAGTGCCAGCCTGTAAATTTTATTTTCTCCCCATAATCTTCAGGTAAATCGAGGATTGCTTAAAATGTATCCATTTCCCCCAAATTTCTTGGAATTTTATTTCTGCATCTTCTTGAAAGCTTATTAACTCCTCCATTACTCTTATTTTATCTACCTCACTAAACCATTCCTTTATCCTTGGTGGATCCTTCATTCTCCAATATCTTGGGATTAATGCTTTCGCTGCATTTAAAAGAAATGGGGTAAGGGATGCTCTATATTCTTTCCTCTGACCTTCCATAGCATGAAATAAGCATTTCCAGGGATCCAGTCCTATCTCCTTCCCTTCTATCTGTTTCACAAGGCCTAGCACCTCCACCCAATATGTTTAAATAAGTCTACATTGCCACCAGATATGAGCATGATTTCCTTCTTCCCCACATTCCCTCCAACACGGGGATGATGTATCCTGATTTATTTTATGCATTTTAGTGGGGACATAGTACCATTTGGTCAGTAATTTATAGTTCATTTCTTTCACCTTTGTGTCCTTTAAGGTGGAATGTACATAGTCCATGACCCTCTTCTTCAACCTCTCTGGGACTTTTTGTTTTAGTTTTATCTCCCATTTTTCCAGAGGGTGTGTTAACCCATCCTCATTAGAGGATATCAGCAACCTATATATTTTAGAAATCATCCCTTTTATGTTCATCCCTCCCTGGTCTATCAGTCTCTCCCAGGAATTTAATCTTTCAACACTTCGTAAAGGTTTTAGAAGGGATTCAGTAAAATGTTGGAGCTGCATATATCTCCATCTATCCCACTGCGATGTTCCGTATTTCTCTCGTAGTTCTTCTAATTGGCACAGCCTATTCCCTTTTAAAATATCCTTTAACCTCAGTCTATCCGAGTGGGTCCACTTTAGGTACAGTTTATTATTTTTCCCCCGGTGGGAAATAATTATTTCCCGTTAAGGGAATGGGGCAGATACCTTAGGTAAATCTCTATATTTTTTCGGGATCCAGATAATCTGACCTAACTCCGTTTTACTCATATTCTCTTCTAGGGACACCCATTTGTTATGTGATGTATTATGGACCCAGTCTATAACTCTTTTTATTACTGCTGCTTCATAATATTTTTGGGGGTCTGGAAGTAGTACCCCCCTATTTTCTTTTGCTCTACTCATTGCTTTATATGAGATACGACTTCCTTTCCCCTTCCAAACAAATTTTTGTATTAGACTTCTCAAGGTTCTAAAATATGCCCGGGGGATACAGATTGGCAGGCTCTGGAAGATATACAAAACTTTCGGAAGTGTCATCATTTTAATTATGTCTATCCTTCCTAGCCATGACAATCTGTATGCCTGGTATCCCCTCAGATCCTGTTTGATTTTGTTCAAGAGGGGAATATAATTATCTTGATTTAAAATCTGTTGTTATTACTGATAAATAGACTCCTAGATATTTCAGAGTCCCCTTTTTATCTTTTATTTTTGCAATATAATTCCGATTTCGTCTAGGTTTAATTGCTTCTGCCAATAGTCTCCCAGACTTACCGTATTTTCCAAGGTATAAGACGACTTTCTAACCCCTTAAAATCTTCTTAAAAGTCGGGGGTCGTCTTATACGATTTTTCAAAAGCCGCGCCTCCTACGTCTTCTGTTCCGTTATAGGCGGAAACACTCAGCTTCCCAGGAGGCACTGTGTTCAGTGTCCGCCTATCACGGAGGCCCTCTCGTCCTGTGTTTAGTGTCCGCCTATCACGGAGGCCCTTTCGTCCTCGGACGAGAGGGCCTCCGTGATAGGCGAACACTGAACACAGTGCCTCCTGGGATGCATGTCTTGGGATAAGGTAAGGGCACATTCTGGCATGTAATGGGGCACAGTCTGGCATGTAATGGGGCACAGTCTGGCATGTACTGGGGCACAGTCTGGCATGTACTGGGGCACAGTCTGGCATGTAATGGGGCACAGTCTGGCATGTAATGGGGCACAGTCTGGCATGTAATGGGGGACAGTCTGGCATGTAATGGGGCACAGTCTGGCATATAATGGGGCACAGTCTGGCATGTAATGGGGCATAGTCTGGCATGTAATGGGGCACAGTCTGGCATGTAGTGACACAGTCTGGCATGTAATGGTGGCACCGTGAGGCGAGGCATGACTAGTAGGAGGGGGGTAGTCTTATACGGCGAGTATATCCCAAAACCAACATTTTGGCTGGAAAATTAGGGGGTCATCTTATACGCCCAGTCATCTTATACGCCGGCAAATACGGTATTATCAAATTCATATTGTTTTTTAGCTGTTTTTAAGAATACTCTTTTTGTCTCTTGTTCCAACAGATTCTTCAATAACTCTTGTTTTTTTGTTAGCTCCTCCATTATTTTACTATAAATTGACTCTTTATGTACCTGCTCCATCTCCTGAATTTCCTGTAGAATCAGTTTTTTTTCTGCTGCCCAAATTTTCCCTCTTTTTGCCCCCTCTGCTATTAATCTCCCTCTCATAAATACTTTATGGGTGCAATATTTTCTATATTGTTTTCTTCAAAAAATAATTTTAAGTCCCTTTGCATCACTAACACTATGGTCATACAGGTGAGATTCATCTAATCTCCAGGATCTCTGCCTAACCGGAACGTCTTCTAGATCTAATAGGGCCATCACTGGAGCGTGATCCGAAAGGGTTATAGATTTCACCTCTACTTTCGTTACCCCTTCCATGAGCTGGTGGTCTAAAAAAATATGGTCAATTCTCGAGTAAGTGGAGTGAACCTGAGAATAATATGTGAAATCCCTTCCTTTAGGATGAAAGATCCTCCAGACTTCTACTAATTGTTGTTGGTGTAGTTTTCTTTTAATAACCTTGAGATCCTTTCCTCCTGATCGTAAAGAAAGGGGTTAAGTATCCAGGGCTGGATCAAACACAAAATTAAGATCGCCTGCCATAATCACTCCCCCCCCCTTCTCTGAATTTTTCCTATTTATTCAACACTTTTCCAAAAAAGAGACAGGGGTGCGTGTTAGGGCAGTAGATGTTAACTAGAGTATACATTTTGTTGAACAAAGAGCCCTTAACAAAAAGATACCTCCCTTCAGAATCCGATTCCATAGCTTTTAAATCCTATTGCTATACCTTTAGATCTCTTATTAGGTGAATATCCATGAAACCATAGTGGGAAGTGTCTAGAATTTAATCCAACATTTAAAGTGAGTATCCTGTAAAAAAATAATATTTGATGCCCAATTTTTCAGTTCCTGCAGTATTTGGTATCTCTTGGAGGGGCTATTTAACCCTCTAACATTATAAGTGATAATTTTTAAGGGTGCCATTTTTCAGTGTACATCAAGTATGTACATCACAGAGCTTATATTTTATATAATTTTTTCTCAAGGATGAACCATTCAGTGTACCCAGACAATAACAAACATAACTATACACAACATAATATACCTCTAACCCCTCCCCCCTCCCCCTACCCCACCCTCCATTGAAAAACAATGTTGCGGTCAGCCAAGTTGGGGCCTATTGCTAGCCTCCAAGCCTGGCCAGACCTTTCTAGGGGGCCTGTAGATGCCAATCCAGGCCCGCAAGCCCCACCCCCTAAACGGGAGTGGGCCCGAGGGCCCAGGCGGACACCGCCAAGTCCTCCCCCCCAAGCAGATTTATGTCTCAGTTACCCAGACTCTACCTATCAGCTGTTCTATTGTTTATTTTCCTCCCTGTTTCTATTACACCCTATTCCATGGCTGATTCTTAAGCTTTCCCCATTCTGGAGGTTGTTTTTCCCAATTTTCTATATTTATGTGTGGTAATTCCATCTTAGTACAAAATTCCTTCACATCTTCTGGGAATCGCAAGACAGCTGATATTCCTTGGTTTTTGGCTGTTAAACATGCCGGAAATCCCCATCTATAATAAATCTTTTTCTCTTGTAACTGTTTGATCAAAGGTTTCAGAGCTCTTCTTCGCGCCAGTGTTTCTTGTGATAAGTCCCGTAAAGAGAAGCAGCTCAGATCCTTCATATTCAATATCTTCAGAGTTTCTCGAGCCATACCGAACTTGTTGTTTATCTTTATATTGGGAGAATCTCACTATTACGTCTCTCACCGTTTCGGGTGGGGCTTTCATAGATTTCTGTACTCTGTGTATTCTATCGAAGGCTAACGGTGTTTGCGCATCTCTTTTCCTTATTTTATTAAATACTTCCCGAATCACGTCTTCTAGATCTTTGCTTTCTACCGACTCTGGTAACCCTCCGACCCTTAAATTATTTAGTCTACTTCTATTTTCTTGATCCTCAAGCTTATATCGACGTCCCAGCATTCACTGCTCTATCCTGCGCATGTGCAATGTTGACGGCAAGCGTCGCTGTCAACACTGCACTGTTGCCATCACAACGGCCAGCGTACTGAGTAGGTCACGCACCGTTGTGAAGACATATGCTTGCCGAGTCACATGACCCGCTTGCCGAGTCACGTGACCCACGAGATATCGCGGGATTGTAGCACAGCGCGTCTCCTGGGATTCTCATCACTCACTGCCAGGAGACATTGTGCGGAGCTCCCCATTGGGGAAAATGAGCGACATGCCTACTCCCTGCAGGGAAGAAGACCCGGAAGTGAGGCTGAAGACAGGTAAGGGTACCGATTTGAAAAAAAATTACAACGCTAGAGGCATTTATTAAGGCTGCATAAATGATGGTTAGAAAGTTCAGTTTGAGGGTGCACAAATATCGGCTACTAATTGATTTGTCCATGAGCTGATGCTGGTTATTATAGTATACACAATTGTGATTGACCAGCTCCCTGGGGAAAAAGACAAGAAAACAAAATATAAGTGCTGCTGGTCTGCCAGTTGCTGGACTCAAACACCTGATCTGCGGTCTTTACTTACATTGCTATGTGACAGAAAGAGGGGCACTCTGGAGCTCAATTAAGTATTTTATTAAGAAGTGGAAGGTATTTGGTACAACACAGAGCCTCCCTGGATCAGAATGTTGCTCCAAACTGGATGAAAGAGCCAGGAGAAAACTGGTCAGAGAAGCTACCAAGAGGCCTACAAGCAGTTGCAGGAATTTATGACAAAGAGTGGTCATTATGTGTATGTGACAACAATCTCCCAAATTCTCCACACATATGGCTTGTATGGGAGGGTTACAAGAAAAAAATCCACTCCTCAAGAAAGGCCACATGCGGATGCCCCCCTGACATTAGAGGAGCTGCAGGTGGTGACTGGTATGTTTCCCAACTCTAAGGCACCGGGGGAGGACGGTCTCCCGATAGAGGTGTATAAGCAATATGGGGAACAACTACTGCCTAGACTGCTGGGAATGTTTAATGAAGCTAAGTTAACCGGGTGCCTACCTCTCTCTATGACCAAGGCCATAATTGTCCTACTGCTGAAACCCGGTAAGGACCCTTTAGATCCGGGTTCTTACAGGCCAATATCCCTCTTGCAGATGGATGTAAAAATATTGGCCAAGGTGCTGGCCCTGCGGCTGAACACTGCTATCTCGTCCATAATACACTCGGACCAGTTCATGCCTCAGAATACCACGGCTATTAATTTACGCATGTTTTTTGTGATAATGCAATCTATTTCCGACAACATGGGGGACAGGGCTCTGCTCTCCCTGGACACACATAAGGCCTTTGACAGTATCGAATGGTCTTATCTGTGGGCCATTTTACATAAATTCGGATTTGGGGCAAGCTACATAGCCTGGGTACAGTTACTGTATAGTTCCCCAAAAGCAGCTATTAGAAAGTTCGGTAGGGTATCGCCATATTTTGACCTTTTTAGGGGCACCAGACAGGGTTGCCCCTTGTCCCCTCTGTTATTCGCACTGGCCATAGAGCCATTGGCTGCCCGGATTCGAGCCCATGCAAATATTAGAGGGTTTCAGTACGGGGAACAGCAAGAAAAATGCATGTTGTATGCCGATGACACCATGCTTCTTTTGGGTGACACTGAGTCATCTCTGAGATAAGCAATGGAGGTTGTCCGGATCTTTAGCCGGTACGCTGGTCTGGTGATTAACTGGACCAAGTCCTCTCTCATGCTCTTGGGCAGGAAGCCAGGCCCGCAGTTAACACATCTGTTGGACATTCCAGTGTCCACGGAATTCAAGTATCTAGGGGTCCAAGTGGCATCTACAGGGTGTCCTTATGATCGTTTGCGCATGTCTGTAATACTCTTATAGGAAATGCATATTGGGGGTTAATGTATATGGTTCAGTATATTTGCCTAGAAGGTGTATTTTTATTATGTACAAACAAATGTGTGTGCTGTACTGTGTGAAGTGTTTACAATATGTCTGTTGTTCGTTTAATAAACATTTTTTTCTGATTTAAAAAAAGAAAAGCCACATGCAGTCATAACTGAGATTTGCCAAAATGTACCTTGAAGATTCTGAGACCACATGGAAAAAGGTGTTATGGTCAGATGAGACTAGAATTAAATTATTTGGCCTCAACACCAAACAATATCTCTGGTGGAAATCCAATACAGCTCACCATTCAAATAACACCATTCCTACAGTAACACATGGAGGTGGCAACATCCTGTTATGGGGGTGTTTCTTTGCAGCAAGGACTGGAGCACTTGTCAGGATAGAGGAAAAATGGATGGGGCAAAATACCTCCAAATTCTTGAGGAAAATCCGCTGCCCTCTGCAAGAAAGTTGGCGATTGGGAAAAGGTTTACCCAACATGACAATCAGCCAAAGTATAAAGCAAAAATTACCACACAGTGGTTGAAGGACAAAAAGGTGAATGTCCTCGCAAGGCCTAGTCAGAGCCCAGACAAACCCCATTGCAAATCTGCGGAATGACTTGAAAACTGCAGTCCACAAACAGTCACCATCAAATTTGAGCAGTTATGCAAAGAAGAGTGAGCAAATATTGCAAAGTCTAGATGTGAAAAGTTAGTAGAGACATATATCAACAGACTAAAGACTGGTGATTCAAAAAACTACTCACACATGGGGGTGACTCTTTTTCCAACTCAGTGATTCTGTTTTTGATATTTTTTTAAAGAAATTTCTGACATGTTGGTGTTATAACTTATATATAAGAATGTACAGAGGATCAACAATTACAGGTAATAGGGTAAGTCGAGATTGATAGGAAGATATGGCCAACGTGATGAGAAGATCAGGTTGAGGTCAGAGGGACACTTGATGATACAACAAACTAAGAGGGTCTTATAGAGGGACCATTTAATTTACATTTGGGAAATAGCAGGGGTAGTAAGAAAGAGGGGGAGAAAAGGAAAAGACAGGGAGAAAAAAGAAAGAGAAGAAGAAAAAAGATAACAGAAAAAATAGAATATGATAATTTAGGGGAATTCCACACTGTAGTCATTAAAGAGTGGTAGTAGTCGTATGTATTTTATCGAAAGCTTCCAGCCTTTTAGGTAGTGCATATTATCCATATGTTAGTGTGTGTGTGTACATAGAAATGGCCATTTGTTTCTTGTTGCCCATAAGTCAAACACCACATCAAAAGCTGTAGTGTTGGAGGAGCACCTAGAGTTGGAGCCTCTCCTGCTGTCATCTCTTCTAAGAAATGTAATTTTTGACTGGGAGTGATAAAAAAAATGTATAATAAAATTCCTGTTATCCTGTCATTTGCTCTTATTAACGCCTCACCTTCTACCCTATGCTATAGTGTATTTATTTGGTGTTATGGTAAACTTTTATTGTAATACCGCATACACACGATAATTTTTCGGCATGTAAAAAACGAAGTTTTTCAGCATCTAGAAAAAATGTAGTTTGTTCCAACTTCATCATTAAAACAACGTTGCCCACACACGATAGTTTTTTAAAATGCTCTAGCAAAAGCGCGGTGATGTACAACATGTACGACGGCACTATAAAGGGGAAGTTCCATGTGGATGACGCCACCCTTGGGGCTGCTTTAGCTGATTTCCTGTTAGTAAAAGACGATTCCCGCTTTTCTGTCTGTTACAGCGTGATGAACGTGCTTACTCTATTCCGAACGGTAGTTTTACCAGAACGAGCGCTCTCGTCTCATAACTTGCTTCTGAGCATGTGCGGGTTTTTAACGTCGTTTTAGCCCACACACGATCATTTTTTACAACCCGAAAAACGACATCATTTAAAACGTCGTTAAAAAATGCAGCATGTTTTAAAACATTTTTTGTCGTTTTTCAGAACCCCGAAAAATTATGTGAAGCCCACACACGATCATTTTAAATTACATTTTTAAAAAACTTTGTTTTTTTCATGCCGAAAAATGATCGTGTGTACGCGGCATAATTATTTTCCCATTTTTTCAGAGAACAAATGTTGGTTATTGTAATGTTAATGACAACCTGGCTCCATACTAGGGATCAGTGATAATGATAGTTTTAATTTCCTTGTCATTTTGGCAAAAATCATAAGATTTTATTAAAATGTTGCCAATATCAAATTAAGGTGCTTTTTAGAAAAACAATTGGCTTTACTGTAAGTGTCTCTTAAAGTTTATGGAAGCTCCTGGACCAATGCTTTTGTCAAAAGTTGCCACTTCTTAGGTCCATTATTTTATCTTTTTTACAAAAAGAACACAACAGACAATGAAAACTTGAGAAAACTGAAAGGGACAGTACATAATGTAATGATAATTAAATAAACAAAAAGAAAAAAGAAATGAAATAAAAGTATTTTAAATTAAACAAACTAAGCTACCATAAATACATCCTCAAAAACCAAGTAAAAACATTTTTTTAAAACAAATATTTCCCTAAGCAGCTCAATGGCCAAATCAGTGAGTTTCAGCTTCAGCAACATTTTGCTGACAGAGAAATTGGATAGTGATATCAATTTTTTAAAAATCACCCCACTCATCTCTACTTATTATGACTAAATCTCATTTAACTATTTTAAAATACCCATGACACATGCTGTTCAGTTCTCTATGAATTAAAAACTGAAACACTGGGCTGGAAAAAAGCTGATGTTACAGTATTTATGCACCCTTTAGCAGCCCAGACACTTCACATATAAAAATTCCAATGCCAGTGCCAAATCACAAAAAAAATGGCTAGGTCCTTTACCTGCATAATGGTCCGGGTCTTAATTGGTTAAAATAAGCCAAAACACAGCCATCAATATCTAAACCGCTGGAAACAAAAGTGAGTACACCCCTAAGTGAAACATTTCAAAAATTTAGCCCAAAGTGTCAATGCTATGTGTGGCCACCATAATTTTCCAGCACTGCCTCAACCCTCTTGAGCACAAAGTTCACCAGAGCTTCACAGGTTGCCACTGGAATCCTCTTCCACTCCTCCATGATGACATCACAGAGCTGGTGGATGTTAGAGACTTTGCGCTCCTCCACCCTCCATTTGAGGATGCCCCATAAATGCTCAATAGGATTTAGATCTGGAGCCATGCTTGGCAAGGTCCATCACCTTTACCCTCAGCTTCTTTAGCAAGTCAGTGGTCGTCTTGGAGGTGTGTAGCTCCCCAGTGCCGACAGCACTCATGCAGCCCCAGACCATGACACCACCATGCTTGACTGTAGGCAAGACACACTTGTCTTTGTACTCCTTACATGGTAGCTGGCACACATGCTTGTCACCATCTGAACCAAATAAGTTCATCTTGGTCTCATCAGACCACAGAACATGGCTCCAGTAATCTATTTCCTTTGTCTACTTGTCTTCAGCAAACTGCTTGTGGGCTTTATTGTGCATCATCTTTAGAAGAGGCTTTCTTCTGTGAGGACAGCCATGCAGACCAATTTCATGCAGTGTGCAGCGTATGGTTTGGGCACTGACAGGCTGACCCCCCCACCACTTCAACTTCTGCAGAAATGCTCGCAGCACTCAAACGTCTATTTCCCAAAGACAACCTCTGGAAATAACGCTGAGCATGTGCGCTCAACTTCTGTGGTCGACTATGGCGAGGGCTGTTCTGAGTAGAACCTGTCCTGTTGAAGTGCTGTATGGTCTTGATCACTGTGCTGAAGCTCAGTTTCAGGGTCTTGGCAATCTTCTTATAGCCTAGGCCATCTTTATGTAGAGCAGCAATTTTTTTTGTCAGCTCCTCAGAGAGTTCTTTGCCATGAGGTGCCATGTTAAACTTTGCTAATTGGGCCCAATTTGGACATTTTCACTTAGTGGTGTACTTACTTTTGTTGCCAGCGGTTTAGACTCTAATGGCTGTGTGTTGAGTTATTTTGAGGGGATAGCAAATTTACACTGTTATACAAGCTGTACACTTACTGTTTTACATTGTTTTACATTGTACATTCAGTGTTGTCACATGAAAAGATAATCAAATATTTACAGAAATGTGAGGGGTGTACTGACTTTTGTGAGATACTGTATACATTTATTTTTACACTGTACGTTTCACAAGAATGCCATCATAAATAATGTGTCAGGGTTCCTCCGCTTAATTAGCAAAGCATAACATAAACTGTACAACTTTTTCCTCAAGCCATCTAATCAATGGTGGTGGTGGGGGGGGGTTGTTTTCTCCTGTAATATGTTATTTTCTTTGTACCTAGGTAGATTGCCACTGTATTGTGGCAGAATCATTTGGATCATGTTTGACATTGTATTTAATGATGTATTTGTAACTGTGGCAGAACAAGTTAATGTCATGGGACTGAAAGTGAGGAACGATGCAAAATGTTGAGTTGTCAGGAGAACAGCAATAAAGGGTAAATCTTCCAATTGGTTCTGGTAATAAATGTCAAATGGTGGATGTTGGAAGGCAACATGGTCTAATGTCATATTTCTGGAGCTTCTACATATCTGTTTCCTATTCCCAAAGATCAGTCAGGCTGATACTTGCAGTTCCATGGTTTTAAAGGATAAAGATATTCTCACTCCCTGGAGAACAGGCATTTGGCCCCCAGGTTGGAATATAACCAATTAAGCCTCTAACTTTGCATGACAATACCGGCTCCGATCTGTCTATGAGAATCCTTGATTAACCACTCTGCAAGCAAGCTTCATCTTTGAGCTATGGCTGCCAAGATAATTTATGACAAAGATCAAAAGACCAACAAGCTCCTGGAGATGATATGGGCAATACTGCCCTCAGAGGCCAATTACGGAAAGACGGTCAGTAATATAATCTGTTGAGGAGGAATGCCCAGGAACACTTTGATTCGTCCAAAAAAACGAGTTTGGCTGGCAAAGGGGGGAGGAGTTTATTTGGATGAGGTGTGACTGAGGTTTGTAAAAAGGGCTGTTTCAACCAAAGAGCGCTCTTTTTTATCATCTGAGGCCAGCCAACTAGTCTATTCTAGAGGATGTGATAAGTATCTTTTAGGGTTGCACCGAAGTATCGGTACTCATGCAAATGCGCTGATACCTGAAACCGATACCTTCAGGTTCAGCTCTTTCATCTGTCAGTGCGATTCCCCTGCTGACAAATGAAATGTATACAAAAGAATAGTGCAGGCAGTCATTAGTTGTTAAGGAGCAGGGCTGCCGCGTCCTTAACAAGCAATGACAATTCAACTACCAGTGGGGATTTCCCTATTATAGTGTTATAGTGCAGTGATTGGGTCCCCAAAGACCCAGTCCCCCCTTCTCAGCCCAAAACAATAACTCCCTCCCCGCCCCTCCACCCTTAACAAGAACACCCTTCTTCACCCTAAACAAGAACACCCCTCTTCACCCTAAACAAGAACACCCCTCTCCACCAAAAAAAAGTTAAAGTTATAAAAATTTAAATAAAAAAATAAAATGTAAAAATAGGTATCGGTAATTGGTATCGGCGAGTACTTGAGGAAAAGTATCGGTACTTGTACTTAAAAACTTGGTATCGGTGCAACCCTAGTATCTTTGATGTTTTATTGTTGTTATATGCTCTGTAGATGTCTACTGTTTAGTGTGTGATATTCCTATTTTCTTGGGAAATAAATGTAACATTGTTTACTAAGCAGATGTGTTTGTTATATCATTGTGCTTATCAGACTCTTATAGACTAGCTAATTATAGGGATAGACAAGTTAATACATGTATGCAATACATGTATTATATATAATATATAATTTATATTAGATTGTATATTATTGCATAGTTTACTTCAGGGGTTTCTCTTATTTTAAAAAGTTTTCCTTTTACTTCCTGCTGTATCTACAGGACAGGACAGGAAGGGAAATCTTGGACACAGAAAAAAAGACTGGCCCAGATTCAGGTACCTTGGGCGTATCTCTGCGGCGGCGTAACGTATCCAATTTACGTTACGCCGCCGCAAGTTTTTCAGGCAAGTGCTTTATTCACAAAGCACTTACCTGTAAAGTTGCGGCGGCGTAGCGTAAATCATGCGGCGGAATTCAAATTCGGCGGGTAGGGGGCGTGTATCATTTAAATGAAGCGTATCTAGCTAATTTGCATACTCTACGCGGAAATCGACGGAAGCGCCACCTAGCGGGGAAAAAAAATTGCAGTTTAAATCCGACGGCGTAAGAGACTTACGCCTGTCGGACCTAATGGATATCTATGCGTAACTGATTCTAAGAATCAGTCGCAAAGATACGACGGGCCAGATTAGGACTTACGACGGCGTACATGGCGCTGCAACGTTGTAAGTCCTTTGAGAATCTGACCCACTGAGTTTAACCCTACTCTACTCTACTCTATGCAACAACAAAAAAAAAACAGCATTGTACAACAGGTATTGTTTTAGGGTTGAGTAAAATCTGAGTGCTATCAGATAATCTCTTTAATCGCGTCCACATATGAATTAGGCAGGTCAGATCAAAAATGAAGGAGCACAATCTGTAAACTGAATGGGCATTAACACCTAGGTTCTAATGCTGGCTAACTCTTACCAGTGAGGGTGAATTGTGTACCTGCTCCCAATAAGTAAGCTCTGTAACCTGTGTACATCATATCCAACATGTCGCTGTGTATTGGTGCTCCCACCCAGGGCCGGTACAAGGGGTGGGCGGGCGGAAATTCTGCCCTAGGCGCAATGTGGGAGGGGGCACTAGGTTGTGAGCAGAAAAATCTGTCCACAAAATGTAGCTGTAAAACTTGTATGCCCCTGTTGCCTGCCTAAATCCAAGGATTATGCGCTCCTGCTCACTGCTCTGTGGCACCCCTTTCCAGGCTCCCTTCTTGAGTTCCTATGAGTCTCCCCCCCTGGATCGGTGCTGGTACAGTCCCAGCGAAAGTGCATGTGGGCGGAGCAGGAAGAGAACCTCACACTGCAGCATCGATCTTTGGTTCCCGCCCAGCACACAGCAAAGCGCTCCTCCAGAGCAGAGTGAAGATGTGTAAATCACGGATGACAGACTGGATCCTCTTCTACTGTGAGTCCTGAATGCTCTGCGTTCCATACTGTGATTATAAAAGTGCCATGCACTTTTCAGTATAGGTTTATTGAAAGTGAAAGTAAAATTATTGAACAGGTTAGGAATTAGTGTGACATTTCAGGTGCTACATACACCTTATATCTTCTAAAAATAATGATTTTTAATAAGATTTAATATAAGCATTACACAGCAAAAGATGTGATTTCTAATCCCAGCCCAACTTCAAGAAAGTCCACTCTTGTAGTGTGGGGGAGGGGGGAGAATGGGGATACTGTATAGTTTTGTTTTACTTGAGCTCCAGTGCTCTCCTCCTCCTCCCTATCACATATAGAGGAAGATTAACCCTGTATGGTCCAAAGTGGAGGCTGCAGTGTGACCACTGTCACTCCTAACTGACACAGGAGCTGCAGGGGACCAGTAACAGAACTGCAGATAGCCCACTGAAAAAAAGTACGAGGTAAAACTGAGCACACAGATCAGAATTCATTGGGTTCAGCAGGGGCTGAATTTTTGATCGGTGTGTAACCCTCTCTGTTAGACAGAAATCAATTGTTATATCCACTTCTGCTGGAAATGCTTGCCAAATTAGCTGTTTGCAGCCAAACAAAAGCAGTGCTGATCAGTGTATTTTGTTAGGGGGGAGTCCCTGCTGTCAGAATACAATGTCCCAGTGAGGGGGGATTCCCACATCCACCCCGCTTGTGTGGATAGAGGAATCTGTCAGCCACTTGCTTGAGACCCATCTCGATCCAGCAATGTGCACAAGAGCACTGGCTCTCTAGTGCAGGGGTCTCCAAACTCTCTAAAGAAAGAGCCAGTTTACTGTCTTTCAGACTTCAGGGGAGCCAAACTGTGCCCAGTGGGAGTGAACAATGTCCGATCAGGTGTCGTTAGGAGGAATAGTGCCCCTTTTTTTATGTCAGTGGAAGGAATTATGCCCCATCATTGGTGTCATTGGAAGGAATAGTGCCCCAATGTTGGTGTCAGTGGCAGAAAAAATGCCCCATTGTTGGTGTCATTGGCAGAAATGTATCCAATTCTGACCTCTGCACTATATATATATATATATATATATATATACACCGTATTTATCGGCATATACCAATGCACAGGCGTATAACACGCATCCCAACTTTAATAGGGAAGTTTTAGGAAAAAAACGTTTCACAGCTCCCTGTGTATAACACGCAGGCACAGTTTACCCTCTCTTTTCAGGGTAAAAAAGTGAGTGTTATACGCCAATTAATACATTATATTGTGTGTGTTTGTGTAAGATAATTGGTTATGGGGGGGCGCAGCTCGGCATGTTCGCCCTGGGCGCTGGTTAACCTTGTCCCGGCACCAGGGGCGTAACTAGAAATCACAGGGCCCCATAGCAAAATGTTGTATGGGGCCCCCCCCCCCCAGAAAAAAAAATCACGCCCACCAAAATGCCCCACATCCTTTATTTGATATCATTATAACTAAAGAGGACCTGTCATGGCTCTATACATGTATAGAAGTATAAAGAGGACCTGTCATGGCATTATACATGTATATAGAAGTATAATGAGGACCTGTCATGGCTCTATACATGTATGTAGGAGTATAAAGAGGACCTGTCATGGCTCTATCCTAGTGATTAGGAACAGAGATCTCTCTCCTCCTCCAGTCAGTCCCACCCCCCCAGTTAGAAACACCTCCCAGGGAACACATGTAATCCCTTCCCTGACAGTGACATTTACACATTAATCAGTGCATTTTAATCACAGATCACTGTATAAATGTGAATGGTCCCAAAAATGTGTCAAAAGTTTCTGACCTGTCCACCGCAATGTCGCAGTCTCACAAAAAAAAAAACAGATCACTGCCATTACTAGTAAACAAAAATAATAATAATAAAAATGCTTGAAGTGCATAATTTCTATTATTACATTGTTATATAAAATAGTTCAACTCACCATATTGCAGAATCAGTAGGAGCCCCGAGCGTGTCACTTGCCAACGTCACCTGCCTTCAGATGCTGATTGTCACTTGCCGCGTCACCAGATGCGGGGTGTCACCTGCCACACATTGCAGATTGTTACTTGCCACGATGTCACACATTGAGGATTGTCACTTGCCACACAATGCAGATTGTCACTTGCCACGACACCACCTGCCACATGTAGCAGATTGTCACTTGCCACATCACCTGCCACGCATTGCGGATTGCCACTTGCTGTGTCCCAGAGTAAAGGCAGGCAGCAGAGAGATAATGTAATCTCTCTGCTGCCCGCACAGTGGGGACAGAACTACAATGATGCAGATGATGTCATCTCTCTGCTCCCCCGCCCGCTGATTGGCAAGCAAGCCCGCTCACCCGCTGACTGTTCTCCTGTTCTGCCCGCAACGCCCAGGTGAATGGAGCGTGCTGGCAGAACAGGTGGAGCGGGCTGGCTGGCGGGTGGGCGTCAATTTGCCTCACAGTGGAGCGCGGAGCGGGCAGAATGGGCTGGCAACAATTTGTCTCAGTGCAGCGGGGAGTGGAGCGGGCTGGCGGAAATTTGCCCCTCAGTGCAGGCAGGGCCGGTGCTAGGCAATGTGGCGCCCTAGGCAAGACCAGCTACGTGCGCCCCCCCCCCCCCAAAGAAAATGTCCCTGCATCCATCATATGTAATGTGCACCAGTAAATTTAAGGGGGTGGGTGGTATGAAGATTACAGGGGGTGGTAGGAAGATAGGAAGATGACAGGGGTGGGTGGTAGGGAGCTGACAAGGGTGGGTGGTAGGAAGCTGACAAGGGTGGGTGGTAGGAAGCTGACAAGGGTGGGTGGTAGGAAGCTGACAAGGGTGGGTGGCAGGAAGAAGACAGGGAGGATGGAGATGACAGGGGTGGGTGGTAGGGACGTGACGGGGAGGATGGAGAGGACAGGGGTGGGTGGTAGGGAGGTGACGGGGAGGATGGAGATGACAGGGGTGGGTGGTAGGGAGGTGACGGGGAGGATGGAGATGACAGGGGTGGGTGGTAGGGAGGTGACGGGGAGGATGGAGATGACAGGGGTGGGTGGTAGGGAGGTGACGGGGGGGATGGAGATGACAGGGGTGGGTGGTAGGGAGGTGACGGGGAGGATGGAAATGACAGGGGTGGGTGGTAGAGAGGTGACGGGGAGGATGGAGAGGACAGGGGTGGGTGGTAGGGAGGTGACGGGGAGGATGGAGATGACAGGGGTGGGTGGTAGGGAGGATGGAGATGACAGGGGTGGGTGGTAGGGACGTGACGGGGAGGATGGAGAGGACAGGGGTGGGTGGTAGGGAGGTGACGGGGAGGATGGAGATGACAGGGGTGGGTGGTAGGGAGGTGACGGGGAGGATGGAGATGACAGGGGTGGGTGGTAGGGAGGTGACGGGAGGATGGAGATGACAGGGGTGGGTGGTAGGGAGGTGACGGGGAGGATGGAGATGACAGGGGTGGGTGGTAGGGAGGTGACGGGAGGATGGAGATGACAGGGGTGGGTGGTAGGGAGGTGACGGGGAGGATGGAGATGACAGTGGTGGGTGGTAGGGAGGATGGAGATGACAGGGGTGGGTGGTAGGGACGTGACGGGGAGGATGGAGAGGACAGGGGTGGGTGGTAGGGAGGTGACGGGGAGGATGGAGATGACAGGGGTGGGTGGTAGGGAGGTGACAGGGAGGATGGAGATGACAGGGGTGGGTGGTAGGGAGGTGACGGGAGGATGGAGATGACAGGGGTGGGTGGTAGGGAGGTGACTGGGAGGATGGAGATGACAGGGGTGGGTGGTAGGGAGGTGACGGGGAGGATGGAGAGGACAGGGGTGGGTGGTAGGGAGGTGACGGAGAGGATGGAGATGACAGGGGTGGGTGGTAGGGAGGTGACCGAGAGGATGGAGATGACAGGGGTGGGTGGTAGGGAGGTGACGGAGAGGATGGAAATGACAGGGGTGGGTGGTAGGGAGGTGACGGAGAGGATGGAGATGACAGGGGTGGGTGGTAGGGAGGTGACGGAGAGGATGGAGATGACAGGGGTGGGTGGTAGGGAGGTGACGGAGAGGATGGAGATGACAGGGGTGGGTGGTAGGGAGGTGACGGAGAGGATGGAGATGACAGGGGTGGGTGGTAGGGAGGTGACGGGGAGGATGGAGATGACCGGGGTGGGTGGCAGGGAGGTGACTGGGAGGATGGAGATGACAGGGGTGGGTGGCAGGGAGGATGGAGATGACAGGGGTGATAAAATGTATTACAGGCCTCAGAGGTAGGATCATCATGCTCCTCGTCATCCCCCTGTTCCTGGCATCCCACTGGGATGCCAGGAACAGGGAGATGACGAGAAGCATGATGATGACAGGAGACAGTAGGTGGCATCACCATTGCAAGCCAAGCCAGCCCCCCCCCCCCCCATTATCATCAAAAAAACATCAGGTCCCCCTCACTTAGCCTGTGCTGTGACTCACGGCAGTCATCTGTCGTCTCACGATGCTCCACCACTGGGTTCTGGCGCGCTGATACATGTCCCGCCCTCCTCCTCCTCTAGACCAGCTTGTGTGACAGACAGCACACTGGCTCTATCACACGAGCTAGTCTTCTCTAGGAGGAGGAGGGCGGGACATTTATCACAGCGCGGCACGCTCTTTTTTAAATCCTCTGCCGTCCGCACTCAGCAAAGCCGTACAAAAGAGCCGCATGGGGCTCCGGAGCCGCACTAGACACTCGGCGGCGGCGCGGCGGTGAGAAAAAAAAAAAAAAAAAAAAAAACTCGTCATTTCCTTGCCCTGCTCACCGGGCCCCACTCGGCTGCGGGCCCCATAGCGCCCGCATGGGTTGCTATGGCGGTAGTTCCGCCACTGCCTGGCACTGCTCCCACCTATCTTTGCTTATTACATTCACAATAAATTCAAAGGAGGGAGTGATAATCACACATAATAAGCACAAAATATGTTCTGGAGGTGTATTCTGGAGGTTTACAAAACTTACTACCAGAGTCCTTTAGAGATAGCCAAATTCTCAGGTGTTTTTTAGGAATCAGCACAATAAAAAAATGTTGTACTTATCTTGTTTGTGCCCATGGCCTGTTTGCCTGCAAGATGTTGGTTTGCATCCCACCGTAAGATATTCAGAGTGCTGGCCAGGCCTGCGCAGTAGCTTCCATGGTGCTTTAAATGACCATCTCCCAAGGCAAGAGACACTTGGTGTCCACATAAATATTCAGATGGCCACATTACTATGGTAAGCTACTACTTAGGCACAAGGGATGAGCCGAACACCCGCCCCCATTCGGTTCGCACCAGAACCTATGAACGGACCGACCGTTCGCACGAACATTTAGAACCCCATTGACGTCTATGGGACTCGAACGTTCGAATTCAAAAGTGCTAATTTTAAAGCCTAATATGCAAGTTATTGTCATAAAACGTCTTTGAGAACCCGGGTCTTGCCCCAGGGAACATGTATCAATGGAGAAAAAAGTTTTAAAAACGGTCGTTTTTTCTGGAGCAGTGATTTTAATGATTCTAAACCACTTGCTTACCGCCTACAGTCAAACTACGGCGGCAAAGTGGTTGCTTAACTCTGGGAGGACGTCCATGGATGTCCTCCCAGAATCGCACTCCCGCGCGCCCCTTGGGGCGCACACACGGGAGTGTCCATGACCGCCGTGTCCAGAGGACCTGGCGCATCACGGATCGCGGTAAATTGCCGCTGATAGCAGCCGTTTACCACGTGATCGCTCCGTCCAATGACGGAGCGATCACATGTAAACAAACCGGCGTCATTTGATGACGCCGGTTCCTCCCTCCTCTCTCTGTACCGATCGGTACAGTGTGAGAGGGGGGAGCGCGGGTGTCAGCAGTGCTGTGGATGGATCTGTGACTATTGCAGTCACAGATCCATCCATCCCTGTTCAGCCATCCCTGCAATACTCTGCAATACCCCCTGCCATACTCTGCAATACCCCCTGCAATACTCTGCAATACCCCCTGCCATACTCTGCAATACCCCCTGCAATACTCTGCAATACCCCCTGCAATACCCACTGCAATACTCTGCAATACCCCCTGAAATACCCCCTGCAATACTCTGCAATACCCCCTGCAATACTCTGCAATACCCCCTGCAATACCCCCTGCAATACTCTGCAATACCCCCTGCAATACCCCCTGCAATACTCTGCAATACCCCCTGCAATACTCTGCAATACCCCCTGCAATACTCTGCAATACCCCCTGCGCTAATACTCTGCAATACCGCCTGCGCTAATACTCTGCAATACCCCCCGCACAATACTCTGCAATACCCCCGCACAATACTCTGCAATACCCCCCGCACAATACTCTGCAGTACCCCCGCACCAATACTCTGCAGTACCCCCGCATCAATACTCTGCAATACCCCCGCACAATACTCTGCAATACCCGGAAAAAAAATTTAACCACTTCCTGCCCGTCGGCCGTCATATGACGTCATTGACTTTGTGCAGGGATATCTGAATGATGCCTGCAGCTACTTAAACCCGCCATTTAACTTTCTGGGAGTCAGTCATCCTCCTTCCACGTCCCTCAATGTCTTCTCCCGCCCTCGATGACGCTTCAGCCAATCAGGTTACCGATAACCAGAACCGGTGAACCTGATTGGCTGAGATGCCTGTCAGTCTTATCCAAGGAACGCACCCCCCGTACGTCCCCTGGATAAGCATCCGGAAGGCTGAGGGCTATACTCGGAAAGCCTATCAGAGCCGCTGGCAGTGAATCAGAGCCGGTGGCAGTGAATCAGTGGGTCTAGTGAGAGACTGGGAGCTCAGTGGGCTGAAGAACTACAAGGAGTTATTGCAGTGAAAGTAAAGGAACTTTTATGTTTGTGTTAGGAACTGTTAAAGACTGTTGCCATAGGAGACAGCATTCCTGTGGTGTCTTGCTGGATGCCTTTGCCTGCATGGCTGTCCTCCTGTTGAAGTCTCAGAGTCTGCCAATTGATCTTGCAAGTACCTAAGAGTGTATTGGCCCTAACCCTCTCCCCCCCAAAAAAGTTTAGGAGAAATAAACTTTCTTTTGCATTTAAGAAGTGTCTGGCACCCAATAACTTTAACTATCCTGCACCCACCATGCCTCACAACCCACTACATACAGAAGGATGTCAGCTATCCCTGGAGATTCTCATTAGACCAAAAAAGGCCTGGGACCTTTCTACACATATATTGCATTTTATAGGAATATGTCCTTTAATAATGATTGTGACTGAGACGGAAAATTTAATTTAACCTTTTGTGGAGTTTAGCCTTTTTTTGTTACGTAGTCTCTTAGCAAGCATTGTGATTTATAGGGCACAGCGTATATTAGCAGACACAAATACAGAATACAAAGACAGAGAGGGAAGAAAAATAAAAATTGAAAATACCTATTATAAACAAATGAGGCAGTGAATCTTTGTATCTCCCGACTGTGTGGTGCTGTCACGCTTTATATAGAGAAATAGTGGATGTAACAAAGACAGATAATAAGTATGAGGAAGACAGTAAGATAAAGATTGAGTGGATGACACATACAGTAAGATACAGGCAGAGAGAAGAGGGAGCTGGGAGCTTTTTCAAATAAATCAGACAAACAAAGAGTGCAAGACTACTACAGTACTGTCAAACATTAGATAAAGTATGTGGGGAGAAAAAATGAAGTAAAAAAAAAGCTACAGCAAATTAGGAAGGAAACATTATGTAGGCCAGATATTAGCAAATATTTACAGGCATATTCATAGTCTCTATCAAATTGCATAGTTTCTGCAGAAACAGGAATGAATCTTGCATATAATTAAATAGTCAGTTAGTTAAAGTATATGTAGAGCCTATGCATTTGGTAGTCAGTTTAGCCGGTTGTGCGGCTATGTGTCTTGGATCTGTGTGTGATAGGGTTGCCACCTGTCCGTGAATTACCCGGACAGCCAGGGTTTGGAATAATGTGTCTGGGTTTCAGTCTGCCTGAAACTCAGACATAGTATTCAGACTGGGCTCTCCAAGTAACTGAGATAGTCACACAAAAAGTTGTTGCAATCTGGGAGCTAGCTTGGGGCAGGTTTGGCATCGATGGGGCACTAGGGGGGGGGGGGAATGATGTCAGCAAGAGCAGTCTGGCCACATTCACTGTTTGCTGCAGTGTTCTGCATTACCACTCTTCCTGGGAACCCAAATATGCCTCAGGTCTTTTATAATCCTATAGTGCAGCCCTCAAAAATTCCACTTGCCTGCTCGCATTTGGCAAGTGGATTTTTAGGTAGGGTGAGTGGAGCAGACAGAAGCAGCCAGGATGCTGCTAAAGGAGGAGAAAAGGCGCTCGTGGATGCTGAGGGGATAACCCCCAACTGTCCTGGCTTGCTGGCAATCTCTGCTCTCCCCCTCCTCAAAGAAGACACTGATCGCACAATTTTCATAGAGAAGGATTGCCACACAATTTTAATGACAGTTCCGCCCTCCGCAACTGCTCCCGCTTTCTGCCTCAGCTGCTCCACTGGTAAGGAATCCTGCAGCCCCTGCATCATGTTTTCGTTTGGAGACAGCTTTTTTATGCGAGCGTCAGGCACCCAGGACATATGCCCCACATTTGCTGGTGTATGTTCCGGTGCCACAACCACCGCATTGCTTTTGTTCCAGTCTGAGGCACCTTCTTTCTCCAACTGTCGGGACTATAGCATGGAGCCGAGTGAAGTGCTGTGAAACTTCTCCTCGACTCTGTGCTATAGTCCCGACAGTCGGAGCTCCATCAGTGGCTCTGTGCTGAAGAAAAAAAGAATTCCAAACAGCACGGTGCCAACTGCATTCTATATTTCCAAAAGGTGACAGAGCTGCTGGGGGGGTATTAGTGAGAGAGCTGGAAGGTATTAGTGAGAGACCTGGGGGCAGCATTGGTGAGAGAGCTGGGGGGGCATTATTGAGAGAGTTGGGAGGGTGGCATTGGTGAGAGAACTGGGGGGGACATTGGTGAGAGAGCTGGGGGGTTTTAGTGAGAGAGCTGGGGGGGGTTTAGTGAGAGAGCTGTGGGCAGCATTGGTAAGAGAGCTGGGGGGTATTCGTGAGAGAGCTGGGAGGAATTTTTGAGAGAACAGGGGGGAGAGAGCTGGGGGGCATTATTGAGAGAGTTTGGGAGGGTGGCATTGGTGAGAGAACTGGGGGAGGGGGAATTGGTGAGAGAGCTGGGGTCATTTGTAAGAGGTGAGAGAACTGGGAGGTGTTTGCAATCATAGCATACCTGTGTATGATCTGGGTAAAATATGATAATTTACGAGGGCGTTTAGGGGAGGAATTAGGGGCGGGCAACTGGTGGCAATTAAGTCTTAAGTCCTGGCGAGTAACTTAGGGCTTGAAATGTTAAGCTCTGCATAGTGTATACAGGGAGTGCAGAATTATTAGGCAAGTTGTATTTTTGAGGATTAATTTTATTATTGAACAACAACCATGTTCTCAATGAACCCAAAAAACTCATTAATATCAAAGCTGAATATTTTTAGAAGTAGTTTTTAGTTTGTTTTTAGTTTTAGCTATTTTAGGGGGATATCTGTGTGTGCAGGTGACTATTACTGTGCATAATTATTAGGCAACTTAACAAAAAAAAAAAATATACCCATTTCAATTATTTATTTTTACCAGTGAAACCAATATAACATCTCAACATTCACAAATATACATTTCTTACATTCAAAAACAAAACAAAAACAAATCAGTGACCAATATAGCCACCTTTCTTTGCAAGGACACTCAAAAGCCTGCCATCCATGGATTCTGTCAGTGTTTTGATCTGTTCACCATCAACATTGCGTGCAGCAGCAACCACAGCCTCCCAGACACTGTTCAGAGAGGTGTACTGTTTTCCCTCCTTGTAAATCTCACATTTGATTATGTACCACAGGTTCTCAATGGGGTTCAGATCAGGTGAACAAGGAGGCCATGTCATTAGTTTTTCTTCTTTTATACCCTTTCTTGCCAGCCACGCTGTGGAGTACTTGGACGCGTGTGATGAAGCATTGTCCTGCATGAAAATCATGTTTTTCTTGAAGGATGCAGACTTCTTCCTGTACCACTGCTTGAAGAAGGTGTCTTCCAGAAACTGGCAGTAGGACTGGGAGTTGAGCTTGACTCCATCCTCAACCCGAAAAGGCCCCACAAGCTCATCTTTGATGATACCAGCCCAAACCAGTACTCCACCTCCACCTTGCTGGCGTCTGAGTCGGACTGGAGCTCTCTGCCCTTTACCAATCCAGCCACGGGCTCTTCCATCTGGCCCATCAAGACTCACTCTCATTTCAGCAGTCCATAAAACCTTAGAAAAATCTTTCTTGAGATATTTCTTGGCCCAGTCTTGACGTTTCAGCTTGTGTGTCTTGTTCAGTGGTGGTCGTCTTTCAGCCTTTCTTACCTTGGCCATGTCTCTGAGTATTGCACACCTTGTGCTTTTGGGCACTCCAGTGATGTTGCAGCTCTGAAATATGGCCAAACTGGTGGCAAGTGGCATCTTGGCAGCTGCACGCTTGACTTTTCTCAGTTCATGGGCAGTTATTTTGCGCCTTGGTTTTTCCACACGCTTCTTGCGACCCTGTTGACTATTTTGAATGAAACGCTTGATTGTTTGATGATCATGCTTCAGAAGCTTTGCAATTTTAAGAGTGCTGCATCCCTCTGCAAGATATCTCACTATTTTTTACTTTTCTGAGCCTGTCAAGTCCTTCTTTTGACCCATTTTGCCAAAGGAAAGGAAGTTGACTAATAATTCTGCACACCTGATATAGGGTGTTGATGTCATTAGACCACACCCCTTCTCATTACAGAGATGCACATCACCTAATATGCTTAATTGGTAGTAGGCTTTCGAGCCTATACAGCTTGGAGTAAGACAACATGCATAAAGAGGATGATGTGGTCAAAATACTCATTTGCCTAATAATTCTGCACTCCCTGTACTAGGAAAAAAAATGTGCCCTGTCATGCAAAAGTGTTCGGGGTTTGGCTTGAAGAGAAGGTGGCAATCCTAGTGTGGGAGCAGGCTGAGCATGTGTGTGTGCTCAATCCCCTGTCCGCCCCTCGCTGTAAGTAGTTTCTGTCACAGGTGTGGGCCTTCTCCTTCCACCCCACTCTAATGCCGCGTACACACGGTTGGAATTTCCGACAACAAATGTTGAATGTGAGCTTGTTTTCAGAAAAATCTATCGTGTGTATGCTCCATCGGACATTTGCTGTCGAAAATTCCGACAACAAAAATTTGACTAGGGGTACCAGATGTTTCTATCTATCATAAAGCAACCATATTAACACATATCATTGATTGGTTTCACCACTCCTTATCCAAGTTATGGGTACAACTGGAAGGTCACATAAATCCTATAGATCTCTGTGCCCTTCCATGGACTTTGTCTATTCTACGAAAGGGCCTTTCAATTCCAGCAGATCTCACTAGGCAAACACTACACATATGGAATCGTATGATACCCATCTATAGAATATCGAAACAATTGAGCCTCATGACTCCCTTCTTTGGAACGCCTGACTTTTTACCAGCCCTACACTCAACTATGTTTGGCCCCTGGTACAAACAAAGAATTGCTCAAGTCCTTCAGTCAGATCCATTATTAATGGTAGACTCTTCATCTACAATGATCTCTCATAACCCTGCGTAGTGGCTACAGAGACATCAAGCTTTATGTTATATACAATCGATCCCATCAAAACAAGATATCTATGCTAAACCAACTGCATTTGAATCTTTGCTCCTGCAAGAGGAACCAATATCACACTCGGTCTCTGTACTATACTCTATTCTTTTGCTATCAATCCATTCAGATCTCCCCCCGCATAAACGGAAATGGGAAAAAGACCTCCATAAGACTGTAACTTCATTTTGACCCATAAAATGTCAATAGCTACAAGAACGCAAGAGAAGGCATATAAACTGGTGAGTAGATGGTACAGGTGTCCCTCTACCATCCATCAAATTAACCAGGATATATCTGATATCTGTTGGCGTTTTCATGAGTCAAAGGGAAATATGATCCATATCTGGTGGGACTGTCCCCCGGTGAGAAGGTTTTGGAAACATATCTTTGACCTATATGGAAAACTAGTGGATATAATTATCCATGCATCACCCAGAGTGGCTCTCTTAACCATGATTCCAGGATCTTTAAAGAAAGCAAAGGAGGATGTGCTTAGACACTTCCTCGCTGCAGCCAGAGCAGTTATCCCACGACACTGGAAATCAACGACAGTACCGTCCCTGGGGGAATGGACAATTGAAATGGACTATTAGAGATTTATAAGGTCTGTTGGCACGGGAAATGGGAAGAGAAGAACAGTTCTCCCATACTTGGTCCGTTTGGTCCAAGTTTCGACAGTCAGTCAGTTTCTAATCTGGGTTAAAGGAAATCCTACCATTGCTTAGCTACGTTGGAGTGATTATAATTATTAATGTTTTCGCAAATTTTCCCCTTCCTTTTTTTTTCCCCTCTCTCTTGCTTGGAATACCACCCGATCAGTACTATAAGCTAAAGTGGAGTACCCCTTTCTTCTTTCCCTTTCTTTCTCTTCCTTTTTTTCCTTTTTTCTTTATAAAGAAGATATGCATTGAAGATATGTAAGAATATATACTGCATTCTACTAGTATATGTAGATGGTCTTCATATATATATATATATATTAGATATGTGCATTCCCGTTCGTACGAATGTTATTTTCGTACGAAAATGTTCATTTTCGTACCCGCAGAATAATGTGTACATACGAAAAAATGAAAGCACCAAAATACGAAAACGACGGGATTACAAATGAGGCGCATAACAAACAACCGCAAATACGAACAAACGATCCGACAAAAATACGACAAAACGAAAACAGCAAAAGAACGAAAATTACATCTATAACAAAAGACTTGCATTCTGTATTTTGTTTGAATCCTTTTTCTGTTTGTATGTTCATATGACATCTAACAAAAGATTTTCATTCTGTATTTTGTTTGAATCCTTTTTCTGTTTGTATGTTCATATGACATAACAAAAGATTTGTATTCTGTATTCTGAATTCCTTTTTTCTGTTCGTAATTTGGTTTCAAAATACAGAATACAAATCTTTTGTTATAGATGTAATTTTCGTTTTTTTGAATGGGCAGTGAGTGTAGTTAGTGAAGCAGCTTCTCTTTTGTGCTGAGTACAGTAGTACAGTAAAGCCAAATACACTTTCTGTGGATTTTTGTCTGAAGGGAGATCAGTTGGCCAGACTTTTGAACCCAAAAATGGTTTTCTGATGGAGTTTAAAAACGAACGAACGTTCGGTAAAACGATCGTTTTTATGTTTGTTGTTAAAAAAGTCTGATCAAGTGTATGGGGCTTAACAATAGTTAATATTTACGAAAGTACAAAACGACAACAATTATTGTCTAACAAATAACGAACATGAATTAAACAGAATAACGAACCATCCCGCATGTACGAAAATAAAATGGTAACCAAAATACGAAACAATCGGAATGCGAAAAAATCGCGTTGTACGAAAAACGAATGGGAACGAACAGGAAAACGGGCGTCTTACGAAAAACGAATGGAAACGAACCTACGGAACGATACGAAACGGAACAAAAAATGTTTCTGTGCACATGTCTAATATATATATATATATATATATATATATATATATATATATATATATATATATATGTTGTGTATAGGGTAAACCCCTGTAATACCTGTATAAAATAATAAAATAATATTATTAACAAAAATTTGACAGCTGGTTCTCAATTTTGTGTACACAATTCCATGCACAAAAATCCTATGCATTTTTGGAATCATTGAACTTAATTTTTCTCGGCTCGTTGTAGTGTTGTACGTTCTTGCATACGGAATTTTCGACAACATTTGTTTGACCGTGTGTATGCAAGGCAGGTTTGAGCCAACATCCGTCGAAAAAAAAATCCACGTTTTTTTTGTGTACGTGGCATTACTGTGCATGGTTGCATGTGAGGATCAGAGTGAGTTCTGGGTTTGATTCCATGCTCGTTTCTCAGAGGATGCATCATGATACATGAATGAGGGCAGATGGACTCTAAACGACAGGAGCTTTCAGTGGGCAAAATTGAGATACTGGAGGTCCATTCTGGAGTGGAGAATGAGGGGTGTGGACCTATTTTCAGGCTCTGTGCGCCAAATCTAAGGGACATGAGTCAAGGAGAGTAGCTGAGCAGACTTGTCTACCTACATCTGAAAGAGTAAAATTAAAGGTAGCGCACAATCACAGTGGGTGCACATTAGATACATGAGGTGCCATATCCCCAAAACCTGAAATGTACTAGTAACTAAATGCATGGACTTTTTAGGCTACATTGGTTTTGTTTTAAACTTACAAATGTATTCATCATGATCTACATATATACTGTAACAGCATTTATAAAATACATCACATATAAAAAGAAGCACATCAGATCACCAAATTCAAGGCCCTATTATCGTAAATAGAACTGTTTCATTATTAAATTTTCTTGTACTAATCAGTAATGTTGGCTGGTTGGAGGAGCTGTAGTGTGTGAGTGTAGGCTTTGTCATGGTGTGAACAGAAATGGTATAGGTAACCTGATCACAGCACCGACTGTCCCTGGCACATCCCGACACATAGCACATTTTCCAGACAAGTTCTGACACAAAGCACATTTGCATCACCAGATACACGCCAATCTGCTGCTGGTGTCACCAGGGCTGGTGCCAGCATAAGGCTCCTTAGGCTACCAGAATGGGGGAGGGGGGTGGTAAAATGCACCAGCACTGATCTTCGCATAACATGTGACATATCACATTACCATACTTTCAGAATCTTTGTCGCTAAACACCATGTGCAAGGTTAGCCATTATGTAGGAATATTTTAAATATATAGAATATAAAAAACATGACAACACACATAACATAAATGCTTTAGCAATATAGGTACAATGAGCTACATATAGAATGTATAAGAACTGATGTTTAGAATTACATACAGGTATAGAGTACTCAGAATAGAGTCACAAAAAATATAACTAAACTAGACCCTGGTGAAAAGAGAGAGGTGGAGAATACAACATTTAGGCTGGGTTCACACTTAATTTGGATGCTTCTCACACCATGGGTTCCGGTGCAACCGTGTTCTCTGTTTTAGGGACAAATCAGACCTGAATTGTTGCCTGAATTCAGACCTGAAATAGAGCCAATAACGCACGAGACCCCTGTGCAATCTGCGCCTCAGACGACCCAGAGATGTGTGAATCAATCCATTAAGAGCCAGTTACAGTCTCCTGTCTTGCGAATTGGATGCGGTAAACAATGCATCCAATTTGCATAAGTGGAAACCCAGTGTAAAACCTCCCATCTACACACATCTTCCCTTTCCTCCTTGCAAGCACCATACCATTTGGACCACCTCCCTGCGTATATTAAAGGGGTTGTAAAGGTTTTTGTTTTATTTAACCACTTCTCTACTTTGGGTGTTTTTCAGATTTGGTGTTTACAAGACTAAAACAGTTTTTTTTGCTAGAAAATTACTTAAAACCCACAAACATTATATATTTATTTTTTTCTAATACCCTAGAGAATAAAATGGCGATCATTGCAATACTTTTTGTCACACCATATTTGCGCAGCGGTCCTACAAGCGCACTTTTTTTTGGAAAAAAACACTTTTTTTTAATTAAAAAATAAGACAGCAATAAATTTGGCCCAATTTTTGTATATATTGTGAAAGATAATGTTACGCCGAGTAAAATGGTACCCAACATGTCACGCTTACAAATTGCGCCCGCTCGTGGCATGGCGTCAAACTTTTACCCTTAAAAATCTTGATAGGCGACGTTTAAAAAATTCTATAGGTTGCATTTTTTGAGTTACAGAGTAGGTCTAGGGCTATAATTATTGCTCTCGCTCTAACGATCGCGGCGATACCTCACTTGTGTCGTTTGAACACCGTTTTCATATGCAGGCGCTACTCGCGTATGCGTTCGCTTCTGCGCACGAGCTCGTCGGGACGGGGCGCTTTAAAAAATTGTTTTTTTCTTATTTATTTTTATTTATTTAATTATTTTTTTACACTGGAAAAAAAATAAAAAATAAAATGATCACTTTTATTCCTATTACAAGGAATGTAATTGTAATAGAAAAAAGCACGACAGGTCCTCTTAAATATGAGATCTGGGGTCAAAAAGACCTCAGATCTCATATTTAGGCTTAAATGCAAAAAAAAAAAAAAATTGAAAATGTCATTTTTTCAAATGACAATGAAAAAACGTCACTTCCGCCCAGCAGAGCTATGGGGACGGGTGAAGGAGATTTTTCCTTCACTCGCAACCCCGCACAGCTGCCGAACAGTCGCGATCTCCGCCGCCGCTACCGACGGCTACGGTAAGCGGCGGAGGGCGCGGGAGAGCGGCGGGAGGGGGGGGGCCTCTCCCGCCGCCGATAACGGCGAATCAGCCGCGGAGACCGCCGTTATCGTGTACCGGACCGCTGACACTAAAGATAGATACCTCGGTTGTGGCAGCAGCTGCTGCCGTTACCGAGATATCTATCTTTAAAGTTAGGCCGTATAAAGATGTACAGCGGTCTGGAAGTGGTTAAATAACAAACATATCATACTTACCTCCACTGTGCAGTTCATTTTTCACAGAGTAGCCCCAATCCTGGTCTTCTGGGGTCCCTCGGCAGCTGTCTCGGCTCCCCCCCGCAACAGCTAACCCCCTATTCTGGGAAGCACTCTCCCAAGGGGGTTAGCTTGTGGGCGCGCTCCTGTGATACAGTCGGCGGCTGTATCACTCTGCCCCGCCCCCCGGTGCACCGCGTCATTGCTTTGATTTACAGTAGCAGGAGCCAATGGCTGCACTGCTATCAATCTCCAAGGAAGAGCCCCCTCAAGCTGGGGGAAACCATTGTGGGATTGCGCCCACGGAGTTTCATGGCTTAGGTAAGTAAAGCAGGGGGCTGGGGGGGCCCGAGAGTGCAAGGTGTTTTTTCACCTTAATGCATATGATGCATTAAGGTGAAAAAACATAAAGCTTCAAGTCCACAGTATTCAACTTCCTTCACCAAGTCAAAGGACACACATCTGAGGGTCAGAGAGAACAAACTGTCTCCATTTGTATACCCTTCTTTTTCTAATGTCCCATCTATAGTTTTGCCCAGCTGGGCATTACTCACATACAAAGGGCACCCAGCTACAGGACCTGCAGAAGATGGTCAGGAGAGAGAGTGCTACTGCTGCATGGGAGTTCAGCCCTGCAAAAGGCCTTTTAAATCAGCTCTGTGATTTTACATGTTTAAATCCAAACTCAAATGCAGCACTCACAAAACAAATAAGAAAACTCATATCAGTCCAGTATATGTGTCTGTAAAGGAATGTACATGCAAACAAAGGAACTCCATCGTGAATTGTAAATGAAATAATTGTCATATAATGTAAATAACTCCTCCAGGTGAAAAAAAACAACACACTTGGTGCTCCCACACCAGTGTCTAGGTCGGAGGCTTACCGAAACAGTATGATCATCAAAATGAGTCATACAACGCTTGAAAGTGATTGGCTCAAATCCTGGACATATGATGTTGCCACTTCACTCCACCGTGCATCAAAAAGGTCCTGATACTCAATCCAAAGCCATAAGCATAAAAAGAGCCTAAAGTATCAAAATAATATTACACAAGCGAGGTATGCTTCGTTTAATCTATTTTTATTTAAAACTACCACATCTTTGGGTTGCAATCGCTTGTCAATCAAGTGATTTTGACCCATATGCACCATTATATATATATATATTTCTTTATATATATATATATTCTTTTGATACTTTAGGCTCTTTTTATGCTATGGCCTTGGATTGAGTGTCAGGACCTTTTTAAAGCATGGTTCCAGTATATGTGACAATGCTATGTGTGGTTCTCCTTTCTATCTATGCCTTCAATGTTTTGAAGTGATCCGGTCTCATGTGGTAAGCCTGCTTGCGCCATTGTTCTGCACCTTTTATAAGTGAACCTATACAATAAATGCTTGCTATGAACTACTATATTTACTATATATATATATATATATATATATATATATATATATATATATATATGTGTGTATATATATATATCTATATATATATCTATATATATATATGATGTTTTCTATATGCCGTGCTGTTATATTTGCATTAATTCTTGTTTCCATTCTCTGTACCCCCCTGTTTTCTTGATATTTTGTAGTATTACCTGTTCAAGCTCCTGAAGAAGCTCAGTTTGGAGCGAAACATGTAGAGCAAGCAAATACTGCAACAGGTCTTCTTACACTCATGTTTTTGAAGCTAACAACTCAACACCTATCGGATGGTTTTTATATATATTTATTGTTATGAAATAAAATTACTTATTTTTCTACATTTCTATTCTATTTGTGTCTTTACTCTATTAGCACCGTATTAAAAGTCCCCAGGGTCCTTTGGTACCCCTTTCCTCCCCTTTTTTGTCTTGAATTACAAGGGAAGAGGTGCTTAGATTTGAGGGTCTGTATTACACAAAATTGTTTTTCATAAATATCAGTAGCCACTGGGGAACGTGCATGGACAAATGGGAATGCTCCACATAGTGTAAAATTAATGGTATTTAATATTTACTAAAAACAATGCTACTCACATATATAAAAGTATAGACGGCACTGTGCAAATCAAACTCCCCAGGTAATTACGCAGATTGCTTCCAGATTCCGTAATTTACTATATAATGCAGGGAAACCCGCATTCAATTTACATAAGTGTGAACCCAGCCTTAAGGAATGTAAGAACCTCCCATTTACACGCATTTTCCCATTCCTCCTTGGGTGCACCATACCATTGACACCACCTCTCTGCGTATATTAAGTCCACAGTATTCAACTTCCTTCACCAAGTCACAGGACCCACATCTGAGGGTCAAGGAGAACAAGCTGCCCCCATTTGTATACCCATATTTTTCTAATGCCCCTTCTATAGTCTTGCCCAGATGGGCATGCTCTCAGATAACAGTCCAATTTCCCTGCTTCCACTATTACTCACATACAAGCCCCAAAAGCCTGGGCACCCAACTACAGGACCTGCAGAAGATGGTCAGGAGAGACAGTGCTGCTGCTGACTGTGAGTTCAGCCCTACAAAGGGCACTTTGGATCAGCTCTATGATTTGACATGCTCTAGGACCTGGGTACCGACCTCCCCACCTACCCTCTACAGTATGTGTCCCAGGCTTACATGTCACTTGCACTACGCTGTCACATAGAGGGCATGTCAGCAATAAAGTTAAGTTAAAAAAATTATTGGTTAAGAAAATAGCTTAAAAACAAATCTTAAAAGCCCCCCCACGCACACAGACATACATCTCAAACACACGTCAGCTACACACGTGTATAAAAAAAAATGAAACCATGCATATTGAATTTTAAACACAAACCCTAGTGAGAGCAATCATTCTAGCACCATCATATATGATTAACTCTAAACTGGTAAATTTGTAGATATGTGCATTCCCGTTCGTACGAATGTTATTTTCGGACGAAAATGTTCATTTTCGTACCTGCAGAATAATGTGTACATACGAAAAAATGAAAGCACCAAAATACGAAAACGACGGGATTACGAATGAGCCGCATAACGAACAACCGCAAATACGAACAAGCGATCCGACGAAAATACGACAAAACGAAAACGGCAAAAGAACGAAAATGACATCTATAACAAAAGACTTGCATTCTGTATTTTGTTTGAATCCTTGTTCTGTTCGTATTTTGATTTTCAGTCGTATGTTCATTGTTCATATGACATCTAACAAAACATTTTCATTCTGTATTTTGTTTGAATCCTTTTTCTGTTCGTATGTTCATATGACATCTATAACAAAAGATTTGCATTCTGTATTCTGAATTCCTTTTTTCTGTTCGTAATTTGGTTTCAAAATACAGAATGCAAATCTTTTGTTATAGATGTAATTTTTGTTTTTTTGAATGGGCAGTGAGTGTAGTTAGTTAGTGAAGCAGCTTCTCTTTTGTGCTGAGTACAGTAGTACAGTAAAGCCAAATAAACTTTTCTGTGGATTTTCGTCTGAAGGGAGATCAGTTGGCCAGACTTTTAAACCTGGAACCCAAAAATGGTTTTCTGATGGAGTTTAAAAACGAACGAACTTTCGGTAAAACAATCGTTTTTATGTTTGTTGTTAAAAAAGTCTGACCAAGTGTATGGGGCTTAACAATAGTTACTATGGATGAGCCACGTGTTGAAAGTGCCGCGAATCCCGCAATATATTTACGAAAGTACATAATGAAGGAAATTCACGAAAATTATTATCTAACAAGTAACGAACATGAATTAAACAGAATAACGAACCATCCCGCATGTACGAAAATAAAATAACCAAAATACGAAAAGATCGGAATACGAAAAAATCGCATTGTACGAAAAACGAACGGGAACGAACAGGAAAACGGGCGTCTTACGAAAAACGAACGGAAACGAACCTACGGAACGATACGAAACAGAACAAAAGAAACCAAATTTTTTTTCTGTGCACATGTCTATAAATTTGTTTAAATCCAAACTCAAATGCAGCACTCGCAAATACAAAAACAGAACAAAACTCATATCAGTCCAGTATATGTGTCTGTAAAGAAATGTCCATGCAAACAAAGGAACTCCATCGTGAATTATAAATTAAATAATTTTCATATAATGTAAATAACTCCTCCAGGTGAAAAAAACAACACACGTGGTGCTCCCACACCAGTGTCCAGGTCAGAGGCTTACCGAAACAGTATGATCCTCAAAAGGGGACGTCATATAATGCTTGAAAGTGATTGGCTCAAATCCTGAGCATATAATATTGCCACTTCACTCCACCATAAAAATCAGCAGCATGGAAAAATGAGAATGCTCCACATAGTGTAGAATTGATGGTATTTAATATTTATTAAAAACAATGCTACTCACATATATACTAGCATAGACGGCACTGTGCAAATCAAACTCCCCTGGGGAGTACTCAGATTGCTTCCAGATTCCATAATATACAGTACTGTATAATGTTGTCACGAGCGTTGGCTCAGCATTACATGACTTCTCATTTTGAGGGTCATAACGCTCTGGTAAGCCTCTGACCTGAGCACTGGTGTGGGACACAGAGTGTATTGTTCTTTTAACCTGGAGGAGTTTGTTTACATTATATGAAAATTATTTCATTTACCATGCACAGTGGTTTGCAAGGTTTTTCCACTATAGACAATTATACTGGACTAATATGAGTTTTGTTCTGTTTTTGTTCTATGTGTGCTGCACTTGAGTTTAATTCTGCTTGATATTGCCATTTTGTGTCTTATGGTGTGCTAGCTGCTGGTTTGAGGATTTTACTTTTAAAGCAGTAGTAGAGTAAAAAAAAGTTTCACCCTGCAAAGCAATATCATAATGTGCTAGTATGCATCACATACTAGCATGTTATGAAAGACTTACCTTAAAACAAAGCCCTCCAGAGGCAGAGGCTTCCATCTTCACCCAGTCTTCCTTCCGGGTTCATCGACTCTGGCCTTCTGACTGGCGGAGGCACGATGATGTCACTGTTGCGCAAAAGTCTGTGAATCTCGGTTGCAACACACATGTCTAAAGTAATGACACAGGTATGCCACACAGGTAGGCATGCGTGGTGACGTCACCGGCTGCTGCTCGCTACAATATTTCCTAACTGGTGCACATTTATGAGATATACATTTTACCTACTGGTAAGCTTTATTATAAGCTTACCTGAAGGTAAAGTTAAAGGGGTTGTAAACGCTTGTGTTTTTTCACCTTAATGCATCCTATGCATTAAGGTGAAAAAACACCTTGCAGTGTCCGGCCTCCCGGCCCCGCGGTTTTACTTACCTGAGCCTCAAATTTCCGTGGGCATGATTCCGCGTCGCTCTCTCCATGGCTTCTCGGCTCTTCATTGGATAGATTGATAGCAGCCCAGCCATTGGCTCCCACTGCTGTCAATCGAATCCAATGAAGGGGCCGATGGGGGGGCAGGGCAGAGTCATACATTCGGCGTCTATGGACACCGAGTGTATGACAAAGGAGCGCGCCTGCAAGGTAACCCCCTCGGGAGAGAGCTTCTCAGAGGGGGTTATCTAATGCAAGGAGGAGCCGTGACAGCCGCCGTGGGACCGCAGAAGAGGACGATCGGGGCCACTCTGTGCAAAACTAACTGCACAGTGGAGGTAAGTATAACATGTTTGTTATTTAAAAAGAATAATAATTAACCTTTAATATCACTAATAAAACAGAGTTTACTACCACTTTAAAGAGGAAGTAAACCCTCTGTAATATTATTTTTAACAAATACACCTGCAAGAGAAAGACAACATGAGCTAGTATGCACAGCATACTAGCTCATTATGTGTCACTTACCTGAGAACAAAGCCCCCGAAGTCCGCCTCGGTCCCGTCCACCACCGCTGCCATGTCCCCTGGAGCTTCTTTCTTATTTTCGCCGCTCCGGCGCTGTGATTGGCCAGAGCGGCGATGACGTCACTCCAGCGCATATGCGCGGGATGGCAGGTCCCCGTGCATGCGCAAAAACACAGCATTAAAACACAGCATTAACCGCTCAGTGCACCTGCGCCGTTGTCTAAGGCGCGCATGCGCCGTAGACAGCGGTGCCAGTTTCTGTAAAAATATCTCCTTAACTGTGTAGGTTAGGGAGATATTTCTTGCACCTACAGGTAAGCCTTAATCTAGGCTTACCTGTAGGTGCAAGCTGCAAGAGTGTGTTTACAACCACTTTAAAGCAATTTGGTACTGTAGTTTTTCATTGTTTTACAGGGGCATAATTTTTGAGGGTTGACATATTTAGAATCTATTTTTGTGTGCAATAGAATTAATTTTAGTGTAATTTTTACTGAATATATATAGATTTTATCAACAGCAGCGCAAATAGCATGTGATGTGAAAAAACAGCTAAAACTATTTTATTCCTGATTGCCTCTTATTTGAGAAAACATACAATGTTTTGGGGTTTTAGGTGCATTTTCATGTACAAAATATGCATTTTAGTATGTGTGTGTGCAAAATAAAAAAAATAGCTCTGGTAACAAAAGTGTTAAATGTCAAGGTGCCCCGGGTGACTTTTATATAATGCAGATTAAAGGAGTTGTAAAGGAAAAAAATGTTTTGCCTAAAATTAATGGGCCGGATTCAGATAGATTTGTGTATCTATCTGCCGGCGTAACGTATCTCCGATACGTTACGCCGATGTAACTTTGGGCGCAAGTTCTGTATTCAGAAAGAACTTGCGCCCTTAGTTACGGCGGCGTAACGTAAGTGTGGTGGCGTAAGCCCGCCTAATTCAAATGGGGATGTTGGGGGCGTGTTTTATTTAAATTTGACTTGACTTGACGGCATGCGCCGTCCGTAAAATATCCCAGTGTGCATTGCTCCAAATTACGCCGCAAGGACGTATTGGATTCGACGTGAACGTAAATGATGTAAAGCCGTATTCGCAAACGACGTAAAAATTTCAAAACTCGGCGTAGGAACGACGGCCATACTTAACATTAGCTACGCCTCATATAGCAGGGGTAACTATACGCCGAAAAAAGCTGAACGTAAACAACGTAAAAAAATGCGCCGGAGGGACGTACGTTTCTGAATCGCCTTATCTACCTAATTAGCATATTCCTCGCGTAAACATACGGAAGTGCCATCTAGTGGCCAGCCTGAAATTGCAGCCTAAGATACGACGGTGTAAGACACTTTCACCTGTCGGATCTTAGGGATATCTATGCGTAACTGATTCTCTGAATCAGGCGCATAGATACGACCTCCCGCACTCAGAGATACGACGGCGTATCAGGAGATACGCCGTCGTATCTTGTTTCTGAATCTGGCCCAATGTCTGCAAGGTAGACAGACAGAATAGTGTAATAATTCTGTTTAAAAAACAAGTAAATACCTATTAAATTCCTTCATCTATATCACCTCCGGCGTTCTAGTTTCTGTTCTCTCATTCACTTCCTGGTTTGCGGCATTCGTTCATGTAAGAACTACATTTCCCAGTATGCATTGCGGCATGCCCAGTAATTCACACCTCCTTGAAGTCTCTAACACGTAGAGAGCGTCCTGCCGCAAGATGTAGTTCCCAGGAGGGGGGGAGCATGTCTCTGACCACCGCAGTAAAGCCTCCCTTCACGGTGGTGAGTAACAATCAGACAAGCAGGAAGTGAACAGAACAGAGAAGAAATAGATCAACTTCTGAGCAAAAACGAACAATGAGGAAGTGAAAAGAGGAATGTCTGCAGGTAAAGGATGCTTATTATGAAAAAAACTATTTTCCTTTACAACCCCTTTATGCCCAGTGGTTACATGTCTTTAATGCTGAAAGATTTAACCTCTTCCCTACCGAGTCATAGTAATATGACGTCGGCAGGGACCTTTCGTCCTTCAGCCTGGACGTCATATGACGTCCTTGCTTTCCCGGCCACTAGGGGGCGCGCGCGCACCCCCGCCGCATTGCTCGGGACCCGATGCGCGTGCCCGGCGGCCGCGGTGTCCGCCGGGCAGCCGCGATTGCTCGCAATCATGGCAGGACCATGGATCTGTGTGTATAAACACACAGATCCATGTCCTGTCAGCGGTGAGGAGACAGATGTGTGTTCCCAGTACAGAGGAACACACATCGATCTCCTCCCCTTGTGAGTCCCCTCCCCCTACAGTTAGAACACACTTCAGGGAACATATTTAACCTCTTCAGCGCCCCCTAGTGTTAACCCCTTTCCTGCCAGTCACATTTACACAGTAATCAGTGCAGTTTTATAGCACTAATTGCTGTGTAAATGTGAATGATCCCAAAAATGTGTCAAAAGTGTCCTATATGTCCGCCGCAAAGTCACGGTCACAATAAAAATCGCAGATCGCCGCCATTACTAGTAAAAAAATAAACAATAATAAAAATGCCATCATTCTATTACCTATTTTGTAGATGCTAGAGCTTTTGCGCAAACCGATCAAATACGCTTATTGCGATTTTTTTCCCCAAAAATATGTAGAAGAATACGTATCGGTCTAAACTGAGGAAGAAAATGTTTTTTTTAAAAAACAATATGATATTTATTAAATCAAAAAGTAAACGATATTGTGTTTTTTTAAAAATTGTTGCTCTTCTTTTGTTTATAGCGCAAAAAATAAAAACCGCAGAGGTGATTAAATACCACCAAAAGAAAGCTCTATTTGTGGGGAAAAAAGGGCGTCAATTTTGTTTGGGAGCCACGTCGCACGAGCAATTGTCATTCAAAGTGCGACAGCGCTGAAAACTAAAAATTGGTCTGGGCAGGAAGGGGGTGAAAATGCCCTGTATTGAAGTGGTTAACTACATGTCACCACAATCATTTCTTACATCACATTGATTTCAGTGTGGCACAAAATAGGTCACTGCTACCAAGCAGTTAAACTTCTTAGTAGATTTAATTTGAGCACAGTTGTAGCATTTACTTGATAGCATTGGTATCTCACTGATGTGTTCACTTGTTGCCAGGAATTAATCTTTAAAATAACTGTGTAAAAGCAAATTAGATATTTTGATGCAAAACTGCTTCAAGCAGGCAAGTAATCATTTTCACAAATCTGCACAAAAACATTTCTTTTTATAGGAAACCTTGCTACAGGGGTGTAGAATCAAGTACCAGTTGGCACTATTTCTTGGCCATATCCTACTTAAGTGTTCCCCAACAAGCTGACAACACAGCTCAATAATGTGTTGCTCTTCTGGCAAAGAAATGTTCACAGGGTGATGAAAATAGAACAGGATGTACTTCAAATCCCCAACACACAAAACATCCTAATTAGTGTCATTAGCTGAAAACTCAGGCCAAGTATTATATTTTAAATTAACTGCAATGTTCTGCTCTCTTCCTGTTCACATATGCAAAATATTCAGTCCAAATAAACGTGGTAATTAGAGAGGGAGTTATATGCAATTCTCGGCTTCTTTTTACACATATACCGGTATATATATATATACTAGCTGAATACCAGACGTTGCCCGGTCTTCCTATCTTAACCTTTTGGGGAGGAAAATCATAGTAATATAAATATACCCATCTTTTATATAAGGGTGTAGGTAAGGGTTAATTTAACTGGCATATATTTTTATTTGGCATATAAGTAATATGTGTACCAGGTATTATTGAAATATCTCCAGGCGTACAGAAGTTATGTGGGAACATACATTTCCCATTGATTTGCATGGGACTTTAAACAAAAACCCCGACCCTCACAAATGGGGGTAGTAAAGGGATAAATTAACTATCCTATAGTTGAAGTGGACATATAAGTAACATGTGACCAAGTGTTATCGAAATATGTACAGCCGTTTGGAAGTTATGAAGTAACATGTATTTCCCATAGAGTTGAATGGGACTTTAAAGAAAAACCCCGACCATGGCAAATGGGGGTGGGTAAGGGTTAAACCACCTACCCTATGTTTGTTGCTGACATATAAGTAACATGTGTGCCAAGTTTCATGTTAATATCTTTAGCCGTTTGGACGTGATGCTGGAACATACATACATACATACACACACACACACACACGTTGAGTTTTATATATATATATATATATATATATATATATAACCTGGGCCTTCATCCTTCTTCTTTTTACACACACACATATATATTAAATATATATATATATATATATATATATATATATATATATATATATATATAACCTGGGCCTTCATCCTGCTTCTTTCATACTAATAGACATGTTCAGCAATGAGTAATAATGTGATAATATTTAAAAGGAATATATTTTAAAATTGTATTAGTTCTATGTTTGAAATAGATCAGCTAGATGCAACCAGTCAATGTGTGTAAACATTTTAAAACCTTGTTTGCCCGCATACTTGTAATTATAAAGTTACATGATGGCATCTAGATTTGCTCATTATTTATACAAACTCTGCTTTCTAAAAATCAAAATGATAGAGAAGACTTCTCCCCTTTAAAGAATTGCCTACATCACAATATAGCAAACACATTAAATAAAAATAAAAATGACCATTAGGGTTCTTGCACATGGTACTGATGTAGTATAAAGTAAAGTGTATGTATATATATATATTGTGTGTATATATATATATATAAATATATATATATATATATATATATAGTATATGTGAACTCTTGCTATGTAAAAGCAACCCATTCAATTAAAAATAGACTAACAACCTATTCAATTAAAAATAAAAATGCAAGCCAAAACATGTGTGTACAGTGCCTTGAAAAAGTATTCATACCCCTAGAAATTTTCCAAATTTTGTCTTGTTACAACCAAAAACGTAAATGTATTTTATTGGTATTTTATGTGATAGACCAACACAAAGTAGTACATACTGTATATACTCGAGTATAAGCCAAGTTTACTCGACTTTGACTGACAGCAGCGGCAACCAATGGCGCCACTGCTGTGTCCCTCCCAGTCAAGACGGAGAGTCCTAGATAGAGATGAGCCGAACACCCCCCTGTTCGGTTTGCACCAGAACTTGCGAACACACCAAACGTTTGTTGGAACTTTAAAACCACGTTAAAGTCTATGGGACTCGAACGTTTGAAATCTAAAGTGCTAATTTGAAATTTATTGTCCTAAAAAGTGTTTGGGGACCTGGGTCCTGTCCCAGGGGACATGTATCAATGCAAAAAAAAGTTTTAAAAACTGCAGTTTTTTCGGGAGCAGTGAATTTAATAATGCTAAAAGTGAAACAATAAAAGTAAAATGTTCCTTTAAATTTCGTACCTGGGGGGGTGTAAAGTTATCATGTGAAATAGCACATGTTTCTAGTACTTAGTTAGAACTGTCCCTGCGCAAAGTGTCATTCCTGAAAGAAAAAAAGTCATTTAAAACCAGACTTGCGGCTATAATGAATTGTCGGCTCCTGGCAATTCAGAGAGGATTCATTCATAGAAAAAAAAATAGCGTGGGGGTCCCCCCAAATTCAATTACCAGGCCCTTGAGGTCTGGTATGGATATTAAGGGGAACCCCGCCGTCAATTAAAAAAAAATGACATGGGGTTCCCCCCAAATATCCATTCCAGACCCTTCATTATTAAAAAAATGGCATGGAGTTGCCCCAAAAATCCACACCAGACCCCTTATCCAAGCACGTTAACCTGGCCGGCCGCAGAAAAGAGGGGGGGACAGAGTGCGCCCCCCTCTCCTGAACCGTACCAGGCCACATGCCCTCAACATGGGGAGGATGTCCCCATGTTGATGGGGATAAGGTCCTCATCCCCACAACCCTTGCCGGTGGTTGTGGGGGTCTGCGGGCGGGGGGCTTATCAGAATCTGGAAGACCCCTTTAACAAAGGGGATCCCCAGATCCTGCCCCCCCATGTGAATTGGTAATGAGGTACATTGTACCCCTACCATTTCACAAAGGAAGTGTAAATAATTGTAAAAAACAAACACACACACCATAGAAAAAAAGTCCTTTATCAATAAAAAAAAAAGAGAAAAAATCCAGCGATGGTAATCCACTCGGTCCCTGCTCCCTGCTCCAAAGTTGTCTGTATCCAGGGACGCGTGATCTCCTCTCCTGTCCAGCAATGAGAAGATCATCCGGGATCCAGAGCGCAGCATCTCCGCCGGACACAGCCCGGGGAATGACGCTGCTGAAGCTGTGACATTTATTTTATTGGTGAGGCGGGGCCACTTGTCACGTGACCCCGTCCCCCTCTGATGCACCCTCTGCTACGTCACTCGGGAAGCCTGGCTTCCCCCTTGCGTCAGAGGGGGCAGGGTAACGTGACGGGTGGCCCCGCCTCACCAATAAAATAAATGTCACAGCTTCACCCGCGTCATTCGCTGGGCTGTGTCCGGCGGAGAGAGGAGGCGGGCGACGCTCTGCTCCGGATCCCGGATGATCTTCTCATCGCTGGACAGGAGAGGAGATCACCCGTCGCTGGATACGGTCAACATTGGAGCAGGGAGCAGGGACCGAGTGGATTACCATCGCTGGATTTTTTCTCTTTTTTTTATTAATAAAGGACTTTTTTCACAGTGTGTGTGTGTGTTTTTTACAACTATTTACACTTCCTTCGTGAAATTGTACCCCATTACCAATTCACATGGGGGGCCAGCATCTGGGGTCCCCTTTGTTAAAAGGGTCTTCCAGATTCTGATAAGCCCCCGGCCCGCAGACCCCCACAACCACCGAGCAAGGGTTGTGGGGATGAGGCCCTTGTCCCCATAAATATGGGGACATCCTCCCCATGTTGAGGGCATGTGGTCTGGTATTGAAGAGAGGGATGAAAATATCCTCACATGTAGTATGCATGTGGATATTAGGGTATGAAAGGGTGCCACGTCCTAATGTATATAGTGGAAGAAATAACTAAGGGCTAGTTTTTTGGACTTTTTAGGCACAGTTGGTTGGTCAGAATACAGTCACACAGAGAATAGTTTTCTCTAAAAATGTCTTGGTTTATTAGGACATAAAAAGAAAAATTATAATACATAATAAAAGAAAAGTTGTCATTCGCAGCAAAAACTATCTAATGGGCTAACTTGGCAAGCCTCTCCAAGTACAATAACAGGAGTAGTAAAGAATAATAGTATATCAACAATGAGGTTGAACATTTTTCAAAACATGAAAGACAACCCGTAAGTACAGATTATGGTCCTGTATCGTTTTGAAGGTGCAGGCATGGGATGTCTGCGATGGTATGGCTTGCTGGGTTTTAGCTGACTCGTCCGGTTTCGCGCTATTTCGCAGCGCTTCCTCGTGGAGTCTTAGTATGGTCAGCTGCAGAATCACATTGGACAAAACATAGAAAAAAACATAACAAATAAAATTGAAAAAATAAATCAGTTTAGACAATAACAAAAATAATTTATAAAGCACACATATAAGGACATGCGCAGAGCAATACTATACCCCAGGTGAAAAGGAAAAGGGAAGGAGGAAAGGGGAGAAAGGAAAAGGATAGAATAGTAGAGAAAGAAGGGGGGAGAAGGAAGGATCGGGGGAAAAGAATGGAACGGGAAAAGGGGAGGGAAAAAGAGAATAAAGGGAAGAAAAGCGAGAGAGAGTGGTCATAGAGAACAAACAGCGAAAATAGCAAAAGAAGGTATAGTCAGCCATGGAGCATTCCCTCAAAGGCACAATGGGAGCAGGGGTATAAAGTAGTAGTATATGTGCGGAGATGGACAAAAATTAAAAGGTAATGGGCTAACAAAGCTGAAATAGATACTCACAGATAGTGTTGAAAGCATTGATAATGATCCGTAGATATAAGGCAAAGGGATTTCCTAGCAAAGGGGTTAAATATGTCCGGGCTGCTGGACGTATATAGATAGGTAGTAAAATGACCCCAAAATAGGGTATAGAGTCTGAAGAGTAATAAAGAAAAAATGGTTTAGATTTGTAACAAATTAGATCAGAGTATGATGAACAAAACACTGATTAAATAATAATAACAAGAATAGCACTCTACCTTCAATGGAGGAGGAAGGTGCCTAGGGGGAGAGTGAGGAAAAAGGTGGGGGACGTTCCCTTTAGCCCTGCCACAGGTTACAGAGGATGCCTGGTAAAAAATATATTCAAAGGAAGACCATGCCTAATTGTCAGCCTAGCAAAGGCTATTATGGCAGCGGTGAACCTGGTAAATACATAGGTAGATAGGAAGGCAGTTATTACCAACAAAAAATATTGGATAAAGAAATAACAGAATAGCCTTAGAACGCGGCATACCTGGTTGGTTGTGGCGGTGGTGAGTATCTCCACAAGTCTCCCGAGAGACTGCAGCAACTGGTGTCTCCAGTGCGGGAGCTTAAATAGAGCCCTGCTCGGAGCGGAGAGGGCGTACAACACGGCGCGTCCGTGTGACGTCATCCGCAACAGCCGCGCATCTCCTCAACGTGCGTGGGCGTCGCAAAGGCAAAGCGACGTACTGCAAGAGAGGTAACGCTCCAAGACGGATGGCTCCATCTAGTGGTGCGATTACATATCTCCATAATGGAGATATGTGATGCGCGGCCAACCATTGTGTCAACGGGAGAGAAATATCTCGATGGCTGACAATTGACCATAAGAGAATTACAAAGGGAAAAAAGAACAAGAAGCGGGGAAAAGGAGAAAGGATAAAGAAATATTAAGGGGAAGTTAGCAGTGTGAAATGCCTCTATGTATATGGTGTTCTGCACCAATTGCATTTATATAGATGCAGATATCAATGTAAATATGTGTAATATAAGTATAAATTACGTTTAGTAAGTACCTTGAAAAAGTGGCCTGGTATGGTTCAGGAGAGGGGGGGCACACTCTGCCCCCCCTCTTTTCTGCGGCCGGCCAGGTTAACATGCTCGGATAAGGGGTCTGGTGTGGATATTTGGGGGAACTCCACGCCATTTTTTAAAAAAAGATTTGGGGTGGAGTTCCCCTTAAAATCCACACTAGACCTGAAGGGCCTGGTAATTGAATTTGGGGGGACCCCCAAGCTATTTTTTTTTTTTTTTATGAATGAATCCTCTCTGAATTGCCAGGGAGCCGACATTTCATTATACGCGCAAGTCCGGTTTTAAATGACTTTATTTCTTTCAGAAATGACACTTTGTGCAGGGACAGTTCTAAGTACTGGAAACATGCACTTTTTCACATGCTTACTTTACAACCCCCCCCCCCCCCCCCAGGTACGAAATTTAAAGGAATATTTCACTTTTATTGTTTCACTTTTAGCATTATTAAATTCACTGCTCCCGAAAAAATTTCTGTTTTTAAAACTTTTTTTTGCATTGATACATGTCCCCTGGGGCAGGACCTTTTAGGACAATAACTTGCATATTAGCCTTTAAATTTAGTACTTTAGATTTCTCCCATAGACTTTAACAGAGTGTTCCGCAGCGTTTCGAATTTGCCGCGAACACCTCAAATTGTTCATTGTTTGCCGAATAGGCGAACAGGCAATGTTCGAGTCGAGCATGAGTTTGAGTCAAACTCAAAGCTCATTCCTAGTCCTGGACAGTTGAGGCACTCGTTCACATGGTTGGATTGAGATGGTCTAAGGCAGTGGTCATCAACCCTGTCCTACAGGGCCCACTAACAGGCCAGGTTTGCAAGATAACTGAAATACATCACAGGTGATATCATTTTCTGCTCAGTGATTGCAGTATTCTAGACTGCATCTCCCCATGGTAATACATAAAACCTGGCCTGTTAGTGGGCCCTGTTGGGCAGGGTTGATGACCACTGGTCTAAGGTAAGGGGCTGAGGGGAGCTGTTGCACACAGAAGGTATGTTTTATCTTAATGCATAGAATGCATTAAGATAAAACAAAAATTCTGCCTTTACAACCACTTTATTGCATTCGATGCATTAAGGCGAAAAAGCCTCTGTGTTGCAGCTCGCCCCAGACCCTCCCTTTTTCTTACCTGAGCCTGATCCACTACAGCGGTGTGCATGAGTGCAGCGGCTCCAGCCGATGTCTCTCTCCTCATCGAACAGATTGAAAGCAGCAAGAGCCATTGGCTTCTGTCAATCAAATCCAGTGACACAGGAGCAGGGGGGTGGAGCAGAGTCCTGCTGTCTGTGTTAATGGACGCAACAGCAGGAGCAAACCCTGCACAGGTGCCCCTATGGAAAGTGGCTTTCCGTGGGGGTACCCGATGAAGAGAAGGAGTCTAGAGTGCCGGCAGGGCACCCCAGAAAAAGAGGATTGGGGTTGCCCTGTGGAAAACGTTGGACAAAGCAGGTAAGTATAGGCATGTTTGTTATTTTTATGAAAAAAGAAACAGGTTCCAAAACCCATTTAATGGGCCAACAAGACCAGTCAGCTGAGCAGTGAAGAAGAGGCGTTTGAGACAGATAGCAAACAACAGTCCCCGCTACTGGTGCAGTGGAAGATCACTTGACTGCAGCTATAAGGAAGGGATTTAGGGGAAATAGGGTTTGTCTTCCAGGAAATGGGTGTTAAAGTGCTTTGCAACAAGTTTACTCCATTGACTGCCCTGTGCTTCTGCTGCAAATAGTTACCTTCCTTTTTCTCCTTGTTGCTTGTTTCTCCAACTGGAGCGATGTAAAGCATTCGGTACTTCTGGGTATGGCGGAGAATGTGACTTTCTCCCTTTCTTGACAGCACCTGGGATCTTAACAACCAACCAATCACGAGATCCAATCACTGTTGGGTGGAGAGAGATAAGGTATCAGCCCTAAGTAAGCTATGGCTCGGAGCTTACACAGAACTCTCCTCACTCCAGGAGGTGAACAGAGAACTGCAAGGATGTGATGGGGAGGTAATAATTAGCAGTGAGAACGGGGCAACCAAACAAACCTAATGTTTTTACTAGGCATGTGCAAAAGGGAAAAATTTGTTTTGTCTTGTTTCGTCTTAATTCGTTATTTAATTAATTTCGTTAAGTTAGATTCGTTACATGTGTTAAATTCCTTTTCGGAATTCGTTCGTTTTCGACCGAATTTCGAAAAATCCGGTCGAATTCGAAAAATTTTCAACCCCTGCATGGGTAAAGGGGACAATATGCTCTTTCACAAGTGTTGCCTTATGAGAAGTTTTATGTCTAATCGCCATTAGCAACTGGGAATAATTGTACATGCAAGCCGAACTCAGGATCCATTTGCAGAACTAAACCTTCCTCCCCACAGGGGCATTTTCAGATCCAGAAAGTTAAAGGGCGTGGACAGCATACTTGCATCCATCCCAGGACTTTTTGGATCTGGCAGGTCAATTTGGAACCAAGCCAATTTGTCAGCGATTCGCAGGCATATTGGAAATTTTGAACAGGAAGAGGGTCGGCAAGTGCTGAAACCAGTTCTGCAGGGTGTCGAGGGGCTTGCAGAGGAGGAAAGGTTTTTTTTTGTTTTTTTTTTACGGTTTATAACATAAAGCTAGAGAGGATGGTATGGGCAAAGAGGTAATATGCACTGTGTATGGAAATGTTATTTAAACAAAGGTCACTAATGTCATCCGAGATATTCGAGCCGGTAAAATCCCTGATATATTAAAAGATACAGACCTTACCCAATGGTATTGTACTCACACTAATACTAGTGGTGGAATGAATGTACATTCTGGAGACAAGTGCAAACCTTTGCCAGTTTCCACAATTCGAAGTATAGGGATAGTGACACCACACCCAAATAGAGGGCCATTTGCTTGCAAGAAAAGCCAGTCACTGTGCACCTACCGTGACCTAATGTATATATCCTTCACAATGTCGCTGCCCGTTTTCCATCCACAGGAGGACTACTTTAACACAATGGCGTCCATACACTCCCTCGGATACCTCGAGAATGACGTGTACAAGGAAAGGTTGCACCTCCCCGAAAAGCTCATTCAAGTTCAAGGGTGATGGAAAGCACCACACACTGCCTGCTGCACTGTCAAAAACAATAGATACTTATGCCGTTGTAATGTGTTTGAAATTGACACTCCAGTCTGTGGTCTAAACAATGACCCGGATCCCACAGCCAAAGTAGCCAGGGACCCCCAACTGGAAAGTCCACGCCAACCACCTCAAGAAACCATTCCAAGTGAAATGGAAGCTAACTGTCCAGTGAAGTTGTCAAAATGGAGAACACCAAGCACAAGGGTCACCTACCACATGGATGGACTGTACTGTATCGTTACCAATCACCAGACATTTCTCTCTCAATCGTGTCCAATACCCTATCCAAATTTTTGCTTCATTCCACATGAGTACACTACTATTGGAGAAACTATAGTAACCCCCATACCAGTGTTAACAGAAGACTATATCATTGAGAGTACCCCTGATATCCCAGATCCTATCACATACATTCCCCATTTTGATGTAACAAATGATACTTTGTCAGTAAACCTTCACAATCTACTTGCAAGGAAGGATACCCATATAATTCAAATTAGTAATGATATGGTGAAAACAGAGGAAAGGTTGAATGAACTTTTACATGATGGGGATTTTAGCTTAGTCACCACTAGGACCTGGATGGAAATGTGAATAAATGGTCTTCTCATATTACAATGTGGGGTACTGATTTTCATGACGGGCATGGTGATATATCTTGGCCGACTTCTAAGATGGCAGAGGGAGAAACTTAACACTCTAATGGATATTAAACATAAACAATTACTCACTTAAGTGTGGCCTCGTCTCATCTGTCTCAACTTGCCACAAGGGGTCATCTGTTGCCTTATGAGAAGTTTTATGTCTAATCGCCATTACAACTGGGAATAATTGTATATATATATATATATATATATATATATATATATATATATATAATTTAGGATAATTTTTGATGTGTAATGTGTAGGAGATAGTTTCTGTAAAGGGTTAACTGGTCTGACAGTCTAGAGCCTGAAAATATCTATTTAACACTCTCCGTTTGATATGCATGAATGCTGGGTGACAAGGTGTCAGGGAGATGGTCAGTCTCCCATACCTTCTTGATATACAAACAAGCCAGGAAGAAATCACAGCTGGAATCTGTAGACTATACGGAGACGCCTTGATTGGCTGTACTCTTCCATGAATAGCCAAGTACCCCATTCAAGGAAGTTAACGACCGCTAGTTTAATTTAATTTATCTTCAAATCTAATTATCCCTAAAACTCATGTAGGTGGATATTGCCCATATTTGGGAGAGACCCGCCCAAGGGAGGGGGAGAGTTAACCGTAGCCAATCATAGGTAACCTGTTTAAAGCGGTAGTTCACCCCCCCCGACACATTTTACCATCGAGACAGGCATTGTAGCGCGAGCTACAGTATGCCTGTCCCGATTTTTTTAACCCCGTACTCACCTTGTAGTCGTCCATCGTAGATTTCGGCTCCCGCGGGGAATGGGCGTGCCTATGGAGAGGGAGGATGATTGACGGCCGGCCCTGGCACGTCACTCTCCCCGAAGACAGCCGGAGTAGGTCTCGGCTCTTCACGGCGCCTGCGCACAGGCTATGCGCACGCGTCGTGAAGACCAAGCCTATTTCGGCTATTTCCGGAGAAGCGTGACGCGCCAGAGCCGGCCGTCAATCATCCTCCGTCTCCATAGGCACGCCCATTCCCCGGTATCTTCGATGGACGACTACAAGGTGAGTACGGGGGTAAAAAATTCGGGACAGGCATACTGTAGCTCGCGCTACAATGCCTGATTTTAAGGTAAAAGAAAAAAAAAAAATTTTTTCCCGTCGATAGGGTGAACCCCCGCTTTAAGTCCATAGGAAAGGGGCCCATAAAAGAAGGAGCCTCAATCAATAGTGTGAAGAGAGATGAGGACCCAGGCAGTCATTATTTGAGGTAAATTTAAGAGACCATCTCCCAGCACTTACCATATACTTAATACGTTTTTCTGTTTGATATTTGTAGTGTGATGTACATACTTTGTATTTGAAACTAATATTTACTACCTTGCTTAAGACTGTAAATGTATGTGGTACATTAGATAGACTAATAACATAATTCTTTAATAAATGCTTATTATGTTGAAGCTTTCACTTCTGGTCAAAAGAACTCTTATTTAAACCATATATCATATATGTGAGATATTAAATCTTAAATATACAATTTTATAACGCAACACAAGGTTTTCGCATCAGTCCATTGATGACATGAAGCACATATCTTATACGGTTTCGATGTAAACGATCGCCCCTTCTCAACAATGAGCTCCAAAAGATGCTTACTTTTCTCTGTAAAATTGGTCCAGCTGCCAGGCCAGAGTTTTGCTTCTGACATATCAGGCAGGATCAGCTGAGGATGCCAGTTACCTAGGTGATTAAGCTTTATATTGTCAGCTTTACAAAAATGGCCTTTTCCACATTGTCCACAGCAGAGATTAATTGTACCTGATCATTCACCAAGCTGCATTCAGCCTTTTAAATGGAATTAATCAATTTTCCAAGCAAAGCTAACAAAATGATTTCATACACACAAACCTGCCTCCTAATTCTTTCCATTAGAGCTAATGCTAATCCAGCTGTGCTTTTTTGTACCTGGCAGTTTAGGAAACAATTTGTTAGGAATAGCACTAAATTGAAGTGTCATTGATAAGCGATAGCTTACCCCCCATGGCTGCTATTACACAGCAGGTTTAGTCTGTGATCTTTAGCAAACCTGTTCAGAATAACATGGGGTTTTGCAGTAAAGGTCTTGCGGTGTACAAAAGCTTCCTACGCTACTTGGTATATACAAATCAAAATGAAAAAAAATATATATATATTTATACATTCCATAAGAATGACAGAGCATCCATCACAAGTAAAACTTAATTATTGAATATTAGCTCCCAACACCAGCCAAAACTTTTTTAGTTTTCAATTAAGTGGGCAAGTAACATAACCTTTTATTTTTTGTTGTTAAAATTTTCAAGAAAATTCTAGAAAAGTGTGATAATAAAGCACATTGCACAATGAAAACAGAAGTGGATCAGGTCGTAGAGACGAGAGATTACATAAAAAGAATAATAATTGAGTATGAGGTGTGCCCCATGTTCTGGGAGGTGAAGGAAGGGGTATATTATGGTAAGACAGGGGAATAAAGGCTCAGATTGCAACACCTCTAGCCAGGGGGGGACTGACCATTTGGACAACCGGGCACTGCTCGAGGGCCCCAGGCCACTAGGGGGCCCCATCAGGGTGGACAGCCTCAGTAAAACTAGGGACCGTATGTAAAAATATGTTTTTTTTTTACATCTGTCCCTGAAATGTCTGACACCAACATAAATTTGATGTGAAAATCCTGATCTGAGGCCAACCACATCACTTCACTATTCCGCTGGCTCTACGACTAACTTTTGCAGTTAAAGCGGAGTTCTACCCTAAAGTGGAACTTCCGCTCATCTGATTCCCCCCCTCTGGTGCCACAATTGGCACCTTGTGAGGGGGAGGGGGGATGGGATACCTTCTTTGACAGGTATCCTTTCCCACTTCCAGGAGTCCGGCCGCGGCCAGCAGCCCGTGACGTCTCCGCAGAGCTCCATCCTCCTCCTCCCCCACCTGCCGGGCCAATAGGAGATAGGAACAGGGCCTTGTGCATGAGCAGTAGGGTTCCCGTCGTGAAGCCGAAAGGCTACACTGCTGGGTAACCTTACCCGCAATGGCGGTGGCAGCACGTGATAGCTGATGGAAACATCAGCTGCGGTGCCGACATCGAGGGACTCCAGGACAGGTAAGTGTCCATTTATTGAAAGACACCTCTTACTTTTACCCTCTTACAAAAGCAGTGACTCTAAGTTGAAAGAGGGCTACATGTAGAATTAAATGCATGTTTCCCATGTTTTAAGAAATGTAGCCATCTTATTCTAGTGGGTGGCCATTGTTTAAAGAGCATGCTGATCCTGATTCAAAGATCATCCTGATCCTGAGAGATTTAGTTCTTGACTTCAGTGAAGGAAACAGTCAGGGTCTTCCAAGCTCTTGCTTTTACCTTCTTTGCTGCCATGAGAATGTGTGTAAGAATCCTGAATTGGGCATTGGTGCATTCTTTGGGTTGCCTTGCCAATGCAAAAGAGCTACATAAGGCTCCTTCTGAAAGAATTTACCCATGACTGTGTAAAGCATTTTGTATACCCTATTGCAGAATATTCACATTTTTGGGCAATCCCACTATATATGTCTGAATGATACATCTGCCTGGCATCCTCAAAAGCATTGAGGAGTTTGGGTTGGAATGACACATCAGATCATCAGGAGAACAATATACCATTGAAGAAGAACCTTGTAGTTTTCTTCCACAGCTAACACATAGAGTAAAGTCTTGGCCACATTAAAACCCAGTCCTCCTCCAATATGTGGTTTCTCAGCTTAGCATCCCACTTGGCCATGTAAGAGGGAGGAGCAGCTGCTGATGAAACAGACAGTAAAGAATACACTAGTAAGATGAGTCCAGGACCGTTAGTTTGTTCTCAAAAGTGGTAAGAGAGGGGAGGTCAGTAGCATACTGTTTATGTATGCAGGAAATGTTTGATTTGTAGATACTGAAAAACAGTATTGAGTTTATGTCTAGCCTTAAGGGTTTCAATAGGAAGTATACCTGAATCATGTAAAAAGTGGGCAACCAAATATAATTCACACCTAAGCCACTTGTGGAATGTAGATAAGGAGGTAAGTTCTGACGAAAAGACAGGATTCCCCAGCATAGAAAACAGAGGGATATGGGGAGAGATCAGCTTGAGTTTAACTTTTAAGTCATCACATAATTTTAACTACTTCCATACAGGGCTTTTATACACACCTCCATACCAGGCCTATTCTGGCACTTCTCTCCTACATGTACAAATCATAATTTTTTTGCTAGAAAATTACGCAGAACCCCCAAACATTATATATGTTTTTTTAGCAGACACCCTAAGGAATAAAACGACGGTCATTGAAACGTTTTATCTTGCACGGTATTTGCGCAATAATTTTTCAAACACCTTTTTTTTGGAAAAAATTGTTTAATTAATTAAAAAAATAACAAAACAGTAAAGTTAGCCCAATTTGTTTGTAAAATATGAAATATGATGTTACACCGAGTAAATAGATACCTAACATGTCACGCTTTAAAATTGCGCACACTCATGGAATGGCGCCAAACTTCGGTACTTAAAAATCTCCATAGGCAACGCTTTGAAATGTTTTACAGGTTACCAGTTTAGATTTAGAGGAGATCTAGTGCTAGAATTGTTGCTGGCACTCTAAGGCCTTGTACAGACGACCCGATCTATCCTGTAAACCTGTAGTTTTCCCTCACAAGATTCTTGACTGGCCACTTTCCTCTAAATCCACGTCGCCCTGAATGCCGGGTTCGCTGGTGTGTACTGTCGAAAATCCATTGGAACGCATTGCACTTGCGTTTGGAACGCATCGCGCATGCGTTTGGAACGCATCGCGCATGCGCAGTTGGCCGCCACGTGACTTCCGCAGCATTCTACGATAGGCAGCAAACTGTGACACTACCCCGGACGATTCGTTCTCCGGGCCCCCGATGGCACGGGAGAGCCCGGAGAAGCACCGGATTGCGGCGGGAGGGGGGATGTCCCCTCCCGCCGCCTGTAAGAACGATCTAGCGGCAGAACCGCCGCTATAATCGTTCTTACGTTGTGCAGAGTCGCCGGCAGAAGAGAAGGATATCTGAATGATGCCTTTAGCTGCAGGCATCATTCAGATATCCCCCCACAAAGCCCAGGACGTCATATGACGTCCACCCGGATCGGTAGAGGTCCTTTGTGGACGTCATATGACAATGGGCTGGTATTGATGTGGTTAAGGAGTGCCTGTTAATTGGGCAAGATTGTGACCCTTTATCTCTGCAGGTCAACCAAAGAAGATTATTTATTAAGACAGGATCTCAAAGTCCTTCCAAACTAAAGTTGACCCAGGGAATACTATAAGGAGGTATCATTCAGGAACTAAGTTGACTTAACTTTTTTCAGATAATATTGTCATAAATGTAGGAAGTTAAATCCTCCACCTACTCTAGATCTTTGTAAGGTGGACTACTCTGGGTCCACTATTATGTTTTGCCCAGAGATATGATATTGGCCTTTTGCTTCCACAGAGAAGATGCAGTCAATCATTCAGAAAGAAACCCTCTAACCCTCTTAGATTCCAGTGCCATATATAGGGCCAAATAGAAATCCAGGCTCTCAAGTGGGTGACCTTGTCATTGCTCTTTATTCATACAGATGCAGGGCCTTTCAGACAATGGCACACTTGCTATCCTAGGATCTGTAACAGGTACGTTAAAATATTTATTTGTTTTTTATAATAGTTAATTTATAATTTTAGTAACATTAAAGATCTTGAGCAGGTGGAAGCTTGAACTTCCCACATGTATGGCATTATACCTTTTACCATGTGCCTATGTAGTTCCTCATCTGGGGGTCTCATCCATTCAATTATTTATCATTTGATGTGAGTAGGGTATTACACTTTTCCCTCCAGTGTTAATTTTTTTGCCAAAAATATTTCCGATTACTAAATTAACACTATTTTAGTTTCCTAAAATGCAACTAAAACTGGAACAATTCAGATGACTAAAATATGTCTAAAACAAAAATGGCTTTTTTTTTAAAAGACTAAGGCCTCGCACACACGACCGGATTTCTCTGCAAAAACCTTGCCGAGATTCCCGTTCATGTGTACGAGGCATTCAGGTTTCTCGTCAGGAAATCTGGCCAGAATCTCGACGAGAAAAAAAGAGAACCTTCTCTCTTTTTTCTCATCGAGGTTCTTGTCGGCCTGTTTCCCGACGAGTATACACACCTGTTGCCGTGGAAACCCGTGCATGCTCAAAATGACTTTGACGCATGCGCGGAAGCTTCCACAGCATAGGTAGGGTGAAGCAAGATGGCGGCGACGGCATCGAATGTGACGAGCGCATGCTTCTTTCCTTTCAAGAGAACAGCGGTTCTTTTGAAATGACAGTCAGTACACTCCAGCAGCAACAGTTTCTTGCCAAGAATCTCGTGAGGGAAAACTACAGGTTTTTCCTGAAGAGATTCTCGGACGTGTGTACTAGGCCTATGACTAAAACAAAATTGAAACTTGACATCAAAACTAGCACTGCACGGCCACATAAGAACAGGGCTGGACTGGGACAAAAATTTGGCCCTGGACTTCATCCAGACCGGCCCACTTTAATTCAATTAAATGCTGCCCACCCCCCCCCCCACCCGAAAAATCACGCCCAACAAAAGGCCCCTACATCCATTATTGTATATCATGAGAGGATGAGAGAGAGGGGAATGAGAGAGAGAGAGAGAGAGAGAGAGGGTTGAGGGGAAGGGGGTGAGAGGGGGTGAGTGTAAAAAAAAGAGAGTGAGTGTAAAAGAGAGGGGGTGAGTGTAGGACCCCTTTTTACACTGAGGCGTTTTTTAGGCGCTTTTGGGCGCCTGTAAAGCGACTGAAAAATGCTTCCGCTGCAGTCCCAGTGTGAAAGCCTGAGTGCTTTCACACTGGGGCGCTGCCAGGGCATTAAAACAGTCCTCCAAGCAACATCTCTGTTTTAAAAAAAGGCCCACTGAGCCATCGGCCCACCGGGAAACTCCCTGTAGTCCCTATGGCCAGTCCATCCCTGCATAAGAATAAGTAGGGGGCATCTACGAAGCTGCTGAAAGAATTTTTTTTTTAATATTTATTGTTGGTAATATATTCAAGTAATATGGACAATGGCATTACACCCAATAGAGTTTACAGTTTATATATATATATATATATATATATATATTTTTTTTTTTTTTTTTTTTAAGTTGTACTTCTGTTTGTCAAAAAGCATAATTTGTGTTTTTTTTTTTAAAGCAATATTTTTATTTGCTTATGAAACTTGTTTTTATTATTATTAATCACAACAACTAAATCTGTGTATGTAATGCATGGTCAAACCATAATACCATAAATAATATTATTAGATTTTTACTCCAGAAGTATATAATGAGTTTGATAATTCTAGAGAAATGCTTATTAAAATAATGCATTATAATTGAGCTAAACTCATTTGATTTTAGTAGACAAAATTAACTGGAGGTTTTAGTCAACTAGAATACAGCTAAAACTAAAACAATTCAGATGACTAAAATACCACTAAAACTAAAATGGTATTTTAGTCAAAAGGCTATGACTAAAACTAATTCGAAATTTGACGTAAAAAAATTCTCTGTGGCAACAGTATAAGGTGAAATATAATCTCACAGGAATGCATTTACTTTTACAACCCTTCTTCATTAACCCAGAGTTCCAAATTCAACACTCTGATGATGGTGCCTCCAATGCCTCTGAGGGGCACCCAGGAAGGAACTATTTAGATATGGTCAATTGAGACACTTTATATAACCCCATTCTCTCTACACAGTGGCTAAGTGAATAGCAATTCCCCCTGGCAGCACACGGGTTGTCAGTTCAATTCTCAACCATGGCACTACCTGCTTGGAGTTTGCATGTTCTCCCTGTGTCTGCGTGGGTTTCTTCCGGGTACTCTGGTTTCCTCCCACATTCCAAAGACATGCTGGTAGGTTAGTTGGCTTTTTTCTAAATTGGACCAAGCATGTGTATGTATGAATGTGAGTTAGGGACCTTAGGTTGCAAGCTCCTTTAGGGCAGGGACTGATGTAAATGTATAATATATGTAAAGTGCTGCATAAATTGTTGCCACTATATTAGTACCTGTAATAATAATACTCCCTTAATGACATAAGGAAGAGAGTTTGGGACTTTATATGAAGTATACAACCGACTTGGCAAAGTGAACATGGAGTAGCTGGTGAGTATAAAAAATAATATACCTATACCGATCCATCAGAAGACATTTCAGATGCGCAGCCATTCTTGGCATTGGATCAGGAAGAGGAGGTAGCAACAGCCGGCACTCAGCAGTCTGATGACAGTACTCAGATCATCCCAAAGAGGTTGGCTCCCACTGTTGCTGCCTACTCTGAGATCTCTACTGTTAGTGATGGGGAAGGTGACGTAGATGATGACGTGTCTACAGACGTCATGTGGGTGCCCACAAGAGAGGAAGAGGAGCGGAGTTTAGAGGGAGAGATGGACCAACATATAGAGAGGAGAAGCAGGTCAAACTTACATTGCACAGGAGGGACAAAGCAGACTCCTAATGTATCAGGAGTGAGCCATCAACCATGTATGGTCACATCTGGTGCTCCCAGGACGCCTGCCCATGGCTCCGCAGTGTGGGCTTTTTTTAACTTGTCTGCTGCAGACAATAGTGTTGCCATCTGCAGCCTTTGCAGTCAATGCATAAGTCGCAGTAAGCCCAATATTCACCTAGGGATGACCGCCTTAAGAAGGCACCTGGCCTCCCATCACCGAGCCCAGTGGGAGCAACGCCATCAGAACCCACAAAGCCACACTCCAGGCTCTCACCATCCAGCCTCTTCTCCTTCTCCTTCACCTCTATGCTCACAATTGTCCTCCACTCCACCTTCCATCATGCCTTCCTCACATTAAAAAAAAGATGACGCCGGATAACCCTCTTTCGGAGGCCTTTCGAAAATTTGTTGCCATTGGAACACCACAATGGAAGGTCCCAGGAAGGATTTTTTTTTCACAGAAGGGCATCCCAGAGCTATATGCCCATATTCAGCGGCAAGTGAATGTATCTCTGGCACACAGTGTCAGTGCCAAGATACATCTGACCACAGACACGTGGTCTAACAAACACGGGCAGGGAAGGTATATAACTTTCACTGCCCACTGGGTGAACCTTCTGATGGCCGTCAAGCATGTAACCCATGGCACCCATGTAGATTTGGTTTTACTGCCACGGATAACATGCAGGCCTGCCTCTTCTTCTCCTCCTCTTCCTACTCCATCCTCCCTCTCCTCCTCGGCTGACTACTCTTTTTCCGATGCTACCGTCTCTTCCGCTGCGCCGCCCAAGATCCCCAGAACCTATTCGACATGCCAGGTGAGACGTTGCCATGCTGTGCTGCGTCTGTTTTGCCTGGAAGACAATAGCCACACTGGTCCTGCACTCCTTTCAGCTTTGCGTTCACAGGCAGATCAGTGGCTAACACCGCTCAATTTGACAGTTGGTAAAGTGGTGTGCAACAACGGTGCCAATCTGCTGAGTGTGCTAAAACAGGGCAAAATTACACACGTGCCATGCATGGCACATGTCCTGAACTTGGTCATGCAGTGATTCGTTGCCAAATACCCTGGGCTCCAGGACGTCTTGCAGCAGGCCAGGAAAATCTCGGCCCATTTCAGAAGATCTTACACGGCCATGGCTCGCCTTGCTGACACTCAGCGGCGACACAACCTGCCCGTCAGACGTCTTATTTGTGACTGCTCGACGCAATGGAACTCAACATTGTATATGCTTGATAGGCTGCTCCAGCAGAAATGTGCAGTTAACAACTACCTATACGAACTCTGCGGCAGGACAGGTTCTGGGGAGCTTGGTTTTTTCGCACCGCGCCAGTGGCTGCTCATGCGCGACTCATGCAGACTTCTGCGGCCATTTGATGAGATCACCAAACTGGTCAGTCGCACCCAGGGTGCCATCAGTGACATCGTACCTTACGCCTTCTTTCTGGAGCGTGCATTGTGTCATTGATCAAGCCCTCGAGGAGCAGGAGCAGGAAGATGAGGAAGTCGCAATACTGGATGAATTCCCAGGGGGGGCTACTCCACCTGAGACAAGTCAAAAATGGGAGTCTGAAGAGGAGTCAGAGGAGGATGGTGCCTGGGCTGAGGAGGAGGAGCAAGAAAAGCATGCTTTAAACCTTTTTGGGATCCCTGGTGTTGTCCGTGGATGGGGGGAGAAGAACGAGGACGACATTATCCTGGATGATGAGCAGAAGCCAGGCCAGTACAGCGCTTCCAGTTTAGTGCAAATGGGGGCCTTCATGCTTCGGTGTTTTAGGAGGGACCCCTGTATAAAAAGCATAAAGGACAAGGACCAGTACTGGGTGGCAACGTACTTAGACCCCTGGTACAAACAAAACATGGTGGAAATGTTACCACCATCACAGAGGGCTATCAGAATGCAGCACTTCCAGGCCTTGCTTTGAGAAATGCTGCATTCTGCTTTTGCGTCCGCTGGCAGAGGAATTTCCACTCACAGAGAAACAGTTTTGGGTACCAATCCAACAGCGCCTGCAAGAAGAGGGCGGTTTGAAGATGTCTTAGTCATTTAGTCACTAATGATATGAGGTCATTCTTTCAGCCGACCCATCGACAGCTGTCCTCCGGATCCAGCATCAGGGAACGCCTAGACCATTAGGTGTCCGACTACATCGGGTTAACGGCCGGTGTGGACGCACTGAGAAGTGATGAACCCCTGGACTACTGGGTGGGCAGGCTTGACCTCTGGCCAGAGCTTGCACAATTTGCAATGGAACTGTTGGCTTGCCCCTCATCCAGTGTCCTGTCCGAAAGGACGTTCAGCGCAGCAGGGAGGTCGTGACCGATAAGCGCACTTGCCTAGCTCACAACAGTGTTGACTACCTCACATTTAGAAAAATTTATGAAGCATGGATCTCTGAGGAATTCAACACATGTGAACAGTAGACCATGTTTCATTCAAATTCTGGTGAATGCATGTGGGCTAATTTTTTGGGCCTGTATTGGCCGACACTTTATTCTGTATCCAGTGAATGCCTAATGTACCACCAGCCACAGAATACAACTTTTTTTGCTGTCCGGTGAATGCCTATGGCCGTGGGCTAACTTTTGGAGCCTGTAATGACCGACACTTTTCTGTATCCGTTGAATGCCTAATGTACCACCAGCCACAGAATACAAAGTTGTTTGCTGTCAGGTGAACGCCTGTCGGCTAATTTTTAGGGCCTGTAATGGCCGACACTTACTTCTGTATCCGGTGAATGGCTTAATGTACCACCAGCCACAGAATACAATGTTTTTTGCTGTCCGGTGAACGCCTGTGGCCATGGGCTAATTTTTGGGGCCTGTAATGGCCAACACTTTTCTGTATCCGTTGAATGCCTAATGTACCACCAGCCACAGAATACAACGTTGTTTGCTGTCTGGTGAACGCCTGTGGCTGTGCGCTAATTTTTGGGGCCTGTAATGGCCGATATTTACTTCTGTATCCGGTGAATGCCTAGTGTACCACCAGCCACAGAATACAATGTTTTTTGCTGTCCGGTGAACGCCTGTGGCCGTGCGCTAATTTTTGGGGCCTGTAATGGTCGACACTTACTTCTGTATCCGTTGAATGCCTAATGTACCACCAGCCACAGAATACAACGTTGTTTGCTGTCCGGTGAACGCCTGTGGCTGTGCGCTAATTTTTGGGGCCTGTAATAGCCGATATTTACTTCTGTATCCGGTAAATGCCTAATGTACCACCAGCCACAGAATACAAGGTTGTTTGCTGTCAGGTGAATGCCTGTCGGCTAATTTTTGGGGCTTGTAATGGCCGACACTTACTTATGTATCTGTTTTTTCACTTAATACTTCTGGTAGGTCAGTGTCCATGTTGTGGGACTATTTGTGCACAGCTAGTAAGTATTTTGTGGCTGCAAATATGACCTTAAGGTTTTTAATATTCGCCTGCCATTAAAGTCAATGGGGCCCGCCACAAACTTGCGGTTCGCGAACATTTGCGATCGTTCGTGGTCAGCGTTCATGAACCGTCCCGTCGGATGTTCGTCCATCACTAGTTATGACTAAGATTGCAATACTATAATGTCTACAGGGTTCTGTTTGCATTATAACTGCTTCTCTCTTCATATAAGTCCATGGGAACGCAACAGCAGCTTGAAGCTGGTCAAATACATGTTAGAAGGAGGTCAACTGCAAGTCAAATCAACCTGTCAATGATGTCAATTAATTCTGAATGATCTCAGAAGCATCTCAAATGAATGTCATACGTAAGCTCATTCAGACATTTTAAATCTCGTAGACACTGCAATTTTTTCATTACTGTGTATTATATACTAACTTATCAAATAAATGATTTTAATTTTGATTCCACTGAAGGTTTTATTGCACAGATCTGCTGAATTCGCTGCATGTGTCCTATAGTATTGATTTGTGTGGTATTTGAAATGTAAAGTCATTTCTCAAATGGGATTTCGCTCCTAAAAATATCACTAGCTGGCTGACATAATACCTTGAGATGTCTACTAAGGAGAGCAGGAAAAAGAGCTGCTTGAGTGATCAAATAATTCCCAACTGCACCTCACTGTTCCTGTTCCTCTTCCATCCTTAGTGGTCTCTGTTTTTGGTCTGATCTATATACCTCTATAAAAAATATTTCTAATAATTGTGGATTTAACCAATACTTAAAGTGGTTGTAAACTGCAGGACTTTTTATTTTTTCCTACCTGCAAGGCAAAGGCATAATGTGCTAGTATGCAACGCATACTAGCACATTATGTGAAACTTACCTGAAAACGAATCTTCCAGTAGGAGACAGCTTCCATCTTCACCCTTATTGCTTCCGGGTTTGCGGACTCCAGCTCTGTGACTGGCCAGAGCCACAATGACGTCACTCCCATGCATACGTCGGTCGCGGCGCAGGACTCTGAAGGAATGGCACGGGTGGCTGTTTCTTTAGACCGAATGCGCCAGTGATGTCACTGGCTGCATATACAGTAAATATCTCCTAAATGGTGCATATTTTGGAGATATTTACAATACCTATAGATAAGCCTTAGACCTCAGGCCCCGTACACACGGCCGAGGAACTCGACGTGCCAAACACATCGAGTTCCTCGGCGTGTTCAGTCCTGGAGCCGCCGAGGAGTTCGGCGGGCCGAGTTCTCCCATAGAACAACGAGGAAATAGAGAACATGTTCTCTATTTCCTCGCCGAGGTCCTCGTCGGCTTCCTCGGCCGAAAGTGTACACACGGCCGGGTTTCTCGGCAGAATTCAGCTCTGAACCGAGTTTCTGGCTGAATTCTGCCGAGAAACTCGGTCGTGTGTACGGGGCCTTAGGCTTACCTATAGGTAAAATTCAAAGATGGAAGTTTACTTCCTCTTTGAGATGTAGCACCCTGATGTTTAGGTAGGGTCCCTATTAAATTTAGGAGGTAAATTGATTTCACCCTAATTCTGGAATTGCAGCAGTTCTCTCTTCTATCGCAAGATTGCCGGGTATCTGATGACATAAGCACAGATTGGGAATGAATGGGGTGTCTCAGCCAATGGGAAGGGATTTTCTTGGGTCTTGTTGCCTGCTGGGAGAACCTATTTTTTTGGGTGGAGTCAGGGGATTGGGGTTCAGTGTCACCCGGACGGCTGTCTGGGTGGACGTGTGTTGTATTTCCCCCGGTCTGTTAGGCCAGAAACCTAAGACCTGTCCTGGGGACATCTGGCTGCTAGGCTGTCTAAGGGCCTATCCAGAAGCAGGAAAGCAGCTTAGGGTTGGGACTACAGGCTTGTAGTCCAACCAGAAGTAACGGTTCTGCCAGCCGGGAACCAGTCATGGCCCGAGATAGGAGGATAGCTGTCGCCACTAAGGGACTATTCACCTTGCTACTGGAGACCATTGTGAGTAAACTGAGGCCAGTACCAGAGCAGACTTCTCGCCAGCCGGGGACGCTGAAGAAGTGGGAAAACTTCAGCAAGTGCCAAGCCAGGAACCTAACGTGTCAGCAGGGGTATGGCATGGAATTCACCATAAAAAACACACCAAAATGTTATCCTTAAAGCGGAGTTCCGCCGGGGTGAAAAAAAAAAAAAAAGTCAGCAGCTACAAATACTGTAGCTGCTGACTTTTAATATAAGGACACTTACCTGACCAGGGAGCCCGCAATGTCGGCACCCGAAGCTGATTCGTCCATCGGCTCCAGGTGCAGGCGCCGGCATCCTTAATAAGGAAAACAGGAAGTGAAGCCTTGTGAGCTGCCTTGCGAGCTGCACTTTCTGAATGGTCCCTGCTGTCTTCTGGGACCTGTTTGTCACCCAAAAGGCAGCGGGGGGGGAGGGCCAGACATTGCGCAGATCGCCGCAATCTTTCCCCAGGACTAGGGGCAGATACCTGGTTTTGACAGGTATCTGTTCCCCCTCCCGAATGGTGCCAAATGTGGCACCGGAGGGAGGGTGTAATCAGATCCGTGGAAGTGAAATTTTTGGGTGGAACTCCACTTTACAGGTAGTGCAGAATTATTAGGCAAGTTGTATTTTTGAGGATTAATTTTATTATTGAACAACAACCATGTTCTCAATGAACCCAAAAAACTCATTAATATCAAAGCTGAATATTTTTGGAAGTAGTTTTTAGTTTGTTTTTAGTTTTAGCTATTTTAGGGGGATATCTGTGTGTGCAGGTGACTATTACTGTGCATAATTATTAGGCAACTTAACAAAAAAAAAATATATACCCATTTCAATTATTTATTTTTACCAGTGAAACCAATATAACATCTCAACATTCACAAATATACATTTCTGACATTCAAAAACAAAACAAAAACAAATCAGTGACCAATATAGCCACCTTTCTTTGCAAGGACACTCAAAAGCCTGCCATCCATGGATTCTGTCAGTGTTTTGATCTGTTCACCATCAACATTGCGTGCAGCAGCAACCACAGCCTCCCAGACACTGTTCAGAGAGGTGTACTGTTTTCCCTCCTTGTAAATCTCACATTTGATGATGGACCACAGGTTCTCAATGGGGTTCAGATCAGGTGAACAAGGAGGCCATGTCATTAGTTTTTCTTCTTTTATACCCTTTCTTGCCAGCCACGCTGTGGAGTACTTGGACGCGTGTAATGGAGCATTGTAATGCATGAAAATCATGTTTTTCTTGAAGGATGCAGACTTCTTCCTGTACCACTGCTTGAAGAAGGTGTGTTCCAGAAACTGGCAGGAGGACTGGGAGTTGAGCTTGACTCCATCCTCAACCCGAAAAGGCCCCACAAGCTCATCTTTGATGATACCAGCCCAAACCAGTACTCCACCTCCACCTTGCTGGCGTCTGAGTCGGACTGGAGCTCTCTGCCCTTTACCAACCCAGCCACGGGCCCATGCATCTGGCCCATCAAGACTCACTCTCATTTCATCAGTCCATAAAACCTTAGAAAAATCATTCTTGAGATATTTCTTGGCCCAGTCTTGACGTTTCAGCTTGTGTGTCTTGTTCAGTGGTGGTCGTCTTTCAGCCTTTCTTACCTTGGCCATGTCTCTGAGTATTGCACACCTTGTGCTTTTGGGCACTTCAGTGATGTTGCAGCTCTGAAATATGGCCAAACTGGTGGCAAGTGGCATCTTGGCAGCTGCATGCTTGACTTTTCTCAGTTCATGGGCAGTTATTTTGCGCCTTGGTTTTTCAAACACGCTTCTTGCGACCCTGTTGACTATTTTGAATGAAACGCTTGATTGTTCGATGATCACGCTTCAGAAGCTTTGCAATTTTAAGAGTGCTGCATCCCTCTGCAAGATATCTCACTATTTTTGACTTTTCTGAGCCTGTCAAGTCCTTCTTTTGACCCATTTTGCCAAAGGAAAGGAAGTTGACTAATAATTATGCACACCTGATATAGGGTGTTGATGTCATTAGACCACACACCTTCTCATTACAGAGATGCACATCACCTAATATGCTTAATTGGTAGTAGGCTTCCGAGCCTATACAGCTTGGAGTAAGACAACATGCATAAAGAGGATGATGTGGTCAAAATACTCATTTGCCTAATAATTCTGCACTCCCTGTAATAGTGATCTGTGGATTTTAAAATAGTATCCTATGCTACAAAAAAAAGTGTGGGATCCCCCCAATCTATATGAGACTTCCTATCCAAACATATAACCCGGCACATCATGAAAGAGGGGGGAAGTGAGCTTGCGCCCAGGGCCGTTTGAAGGAATTTGGGGGCCCCAAGCAAAATGGACATGGAGGCCCCCCAACCCCCCCCCATGTTCTTTTTACATCCCCCGGCCCCCTCCTCCCTCCCTATGTTGTTTTTATGCCCCACCCCCTGGGGGCCCCTGTATTGTCACATTCTGCTGCCTATCGTAGAATGCTGCAGAAGTCATGTGGTGGACAACTGCGCATGCGCAATGCGTTCCAACCGCAAGTGCGATGCGTTCCACAGGATTTACGACACTACCCTTCAGTGAAACCATCACAATTTGTCACGGAAGTGACATATTAGCATACACAGAGCGAGGGGAGAGAGAGAGACACACATTCAGAGCGAGAGAGAAATAGAGATACTGAGATACATTCAGAGCGAGAGAGGGAAACAGATATAGAGATACTGAGAGAGAAGCGGGGCTCAGGGAGGGGATTACCTCCCCTATGTGCATTACTTCCCTTATATACAATATATGTACACCATCTCTCTCTCGCTCTGAATGTATCTCAGTATCTCTATATGTCTATTTCTCTGTCGCTCTGAATGTGTGTCTCTCTCTCTCTCCCCCCGCTCCGTGTGACAAATTGTGATGGGTTCACTGGAGTGTAGTGTCGTAAATCCTGTGGAACGCATCGCATTTGCCGTTGGAGCGCATTGCGCATGCGCAGTTGGCCGCCACGTGACTTCCGCAGCATTCTGCGATAGGGAGCAGAATATGACAACACACCCCCTCCCCGCCCACTACATTACATTTTTTTATAAATGATAAGTTACAACATGTCAGCTTATGTACAGTACTTGTGTGCTCCGTTTGTAGCCAGAACCTTTCCAACACAGCCAGTTTTGAGTATTCTATAGCTCCAGCACAAAAATCAGACAACTACAGACAACTCCAGTGGTAGAGAGCCCCTTAGGGTAACACTCACAGACATCACATTAAATTTGCACAGCAGTGAGGTGCGAATCACATGTGATGTCTGACATTGCAGCAGTGTGAATCAGACATTAATGTGCCCCCTCTTCTACTGTGGTGTTTGAGGGAGATTCACAGCAACCAGGCATGCAGAGAAAGCAGGGACAGGAGGTGTGCAGTCTGTGAGGCTGAAAACGAGCCATTGCAGTGACCTCTGTTATCAAGCCCAAGTAGAGGAGGGGGAGAGCACGGGGGAGTATCAGAGAGGCACCGTGCAGTGATTGTAAAAACATCAGAGAGAGACAGTAGCTGGCTGGAGCGGACTTCACCTCCAATATCAAGCACAGGGAGAGGAAGGGGGAACGCGTGGGAAGGATCAGAGGCATCTGTCAGGGACAGGCTGGATCCCTGTGATATATCAAGTGTACTCACTCACTGCCAGCACGGTTCTTCTACTTGCTGTTATGCCCAAAGGAGTGCGGGAGGGAGAGAGAGAGAGAAGTTAGCAGCAAGTGTGCAGCTGCCTGGGAAAGCTTCAGATCACATGGAGACGAGTGAAGACCAGTCCCTTCTAAATGCCACTGGGCGCCGGAGGAGGGGCGGGGCCCCAGAGAGTTGTGCAGCACTAAGCGCGGGCTTCCCTCCTGACCTGTCTGATAGTGAGTGACATCACTGGTTACTAGACGCCAAGCAGGGCGGCCCTAGCAACCAGTCCAGGAAATGCAGTGGCTGCGCTGGCTGACAGGCTGTGTCCTCCATTGATACTGTACAGGACCAGGGACAAACATAGGCACCCTAAGCGGCTGCACAGTGGCAAGGTAAGGGCCCGTCCTGCTGGGGCCCCTGGCCAGCTCGGGGGCCCCAAGCAGTTGCTTGCTTTGCCTATTGTGTTCCGACGGGCCTGCTTGCGCCCCCCACCCTGAGCCATACCAGGCCATATTGCCTCAACTTGGGGAGAGCACCTGACCCGGTGGATGTCAGTGCTTATCAGAATAAGTACCTATGGTTACTCATGCACAAAAAATGCTAAATAGTATATAACACATCACATATTTCGAAAAGTCTTTAATTAAATAACAAAAGTGCTAAATACTTACCTGTTCTGTGCAACAATATTACACAGAAGGTCACTTTCTTCCTTCTCTGGCAGTCCCTCAATGGCACTTTCAGCTTCTCCCTCCTCCAGGTGCCTCCTGTAGCAAGCAGGAGTTAAAGAGGCCAAGCCAAAATGTATTCGTTCGTAGACACACACAGCTCTGGTAAGCCATGCTCTCTCTTCCCAGAAGTTTCACTACCAGCAGCAGCAGCCTATGGCTCCACTGCCCTCAGTTTCTCCTGGGGGTAGGACTGGTGGTGGGGCATTTCTCACCTTAATTCAAAAAATACATTTAGGTAAAAAAAAACATTTAGACTTTAGTACCAATTTGAGCTCCAGGTCCACATAGCTCTTGTGTAATGGCCATCCTTTATCCAAAACCTACAGAAAGATATTTTTGCTACCAACCAAAACCATTTTTTTTTTATTGGAACCTTCATGTTTTATTCAAATAATGCACTGAACAAAAAAAAAAAAAAAGGCATGGTATTTATGCCCGATATATTAATAAAGCTATCAGGAAAAAAATGCAATACATTTACACTGTAATTTCACCAATGCTAAAATCAACGTGTCCTAGTACTTACTGATACAGAAGTGGATCACGGTGTTTATGCAGTAGTTGTTCAAGCTTTTAGTCATTTTCAGGCATTTTCCTTAGTAATACTATTTTTACTTAACACAAAGTAAAGTGCAACAATGGAATTCAGGCAGAAGAATGGACAAGTAGTGAATGAAGCATAAAGTGGAGCCCAGTTTGTCTTCGAGAACAAGCCATGCTTTAGCTGAGGGCTATTTTCCTCTATTGATTTCCTTATGAAAATAAAAAGGCATGGATTAGTGTTCAAAAAATTTTCAAGTATTGACACACAGTTCAAAATTAATTTTGCCGACAGGCAGCAACGTATTGATATTTTAAAATGTCATTCAACATATCAAAACAAAATAATTGAAACAGGAATATAACAGGTGTATGTTATATAGCATTTCTTCCTGAGCCATTTAACAGGTCTGGTAGGAGCTAACAAAAGTTAACCCTGGATGTTGTAAGTAAGGGCATGTGGATACAACACATTGCATCTGCTGTGAAGTACAATACGGCCTTCTAAAAAAAAAAAAATTGGAATCACCGACCATCACTTGAAAAGAAAAGTCAAGAAAAAAAGTTTTTATCCCTCATTCCAAAAGAAGCAGGTAAAGGAAAGCAAAATCTTTCTTTAGGTCCCTGTTGTTATTTGGCTTCCACATAAATTGGTTCTCCGGGTGTGTGTATTTGTCTCTGTATGTAAGACTATATGAATGCACTACAGAAGGAACATTAGATTTTATAACTAAATTAACCACTTAAGGACCGAACCTGTTTTTCAGACTCATTTACAATGGCGTTAACTTAGGGCGGCGTGGCGTAGCCTGTTTAGGCTACGCCGCCGTAAATTAGCTAGGCTAGTAATGATTCTCAATATACTTACCTGCTAATTTACGGCGGCGTAGCCTAAAACGAGCGGGTGTAAGGGCGCCTAATTCAAATGGGTTGGGGGGGGCGTGTTTCATGGTAATGAGGCTTGACCTCACGTTTTTGAAGTTTTTTGTCACTGCGCATGCGCCGGGCGACTACATTTCCCAGTGTGCATTGCGGCTAAGTACACCGTACGGGCCTATTGATTTCGACGTGGACGTAAACAATGTAAATCCCGATTCGCGGACGACTTACGCAAACGACGTAAACATTTCGAATTTTGCGGCGGGAACGGCGGCCATACTTAACATTACTATTCCACTAGAGCCTAGCACTAACTTTACGTGTCCTATCTCTTACGTAAACGGCGTAAAAGTACTGTGTCGGCCTGGCGTACATTCGTAAATCGGCGTATCCCCTCATTTACATAATCTACGCCGGCCGCAATGGAAGCGCCATCTAGCGGCCATCAGAAAAATTGCAATCTAAGATAGGACGGCGCAAGCCGTCGTATCTTAGATATGTTTAAGCGTATCTCTGTTAGAGAATACACTTAAACATAGGTCTGTAGATAAGCCGGCCTAACTCTTTCTGAATCTACCTATGTGTTTACCAGTTTAAAACTGTTTTTTTGCTAGAAAATTACTTAGAACCCTCAAACATTATATATTTATTTTATAACACCCTAGAGAATAAAATGGCAGTCATTGCAATACTTTTTGTCACACCCTATTTGCGCAGCGGTCTTACAAGTGCACTTTTTTTGGAAAAAATTCACTTTTTTTTATTAAAATATAAGACATCAGAATAGTTAGCCCATTTTTTTTTATAATGTGAAAGATAATGTTACGCCGAGTAAAATGATACCCAACATGTCACGCTTCAAAATTGCACCCGCTCGTGGAATGGCGTCAAACTTTTACCCTTAAAAATCTCCATAGGCGACGTTTAAAAAATTCTATAGGTTGCATATTTTGAGTTACTGAGGAGGTCTAGGGCTAGAATTATTGCTCTCGCTCTAACGATTGCGCCGATACCTCACTTGTGCAGTTTGAACACTGTTTTCATATGTGGGCGCTACTCACGTATGCGTTCGCTTCTGCGTGCAAGCTCGTCGGGACGGGGCACTTTACATTTTTTTTTGTTTTCTTCTTTATTTTAATTGATTTTATTTATTTTCACACTGTTTTAAAAGAAAAAAAAATGGGTCACTTTTATTCCTATTACAAGGAATGTAAACATCCCTTGTAATAGAAAAAAGCATGACAGGTCCTCTTAAATATGAGATCTGGGGTCAAAAAGACCTACCGCGGGAGGGGAGGCCCTCTCCCGCCGCCGATAATGGTAAACTTGCAACGAATCCACCGCGGAGACTACCATTATCGTTTACAGAACCGGCCACGTTAGAGATGGATATCTCGGTTGTGGCAGCAGCTGCTGCCGTTACCGAGATATTAATCTTTAACGTACCGACGTATATGTACGTGAGCCGGTCCTTAATTAAGGATGGTTTGAAAATCGTAGACAGTTAGTAAGAAGATATATATATATTTATATCACAGCCTTTGGTGCCTCTTTCATGGTGACAATAGTGTTTATGCCAGTAGGGTTGATTTACTAATGATAAAACAAATAGAATGTGCACTTTGCCTATCAGTTGCGGCGTAGTGTATCTCAAGCGGCGTAATGGTGCGGAATTCAAATCGGCGATTAGGGGGCGTGTTTCATTTAAATGAAGCGCGTCCCCACGCCGAATGAACTGCGCATGCGCCATCCCTAAATTTCCCGCTGTGCATTGCGCAAAATGACGTCACAAGGATGCCATTTTTTTAACACAGACGTGAATTACGTCCATCCCGATTCATGGACGACTTATACAAAAAAAAAATCAAATGAAACGCGGGAACGACTACCATACTTAACATGGCAAGTCTAACTATACGCCGCAAAAAGCCGACTAGAGACGACGTAAGAGAATGCGACGGCCGCGCGTATCAGTATATACGCCGCCGTACTCTCTTTGTGGATCTGCCCCTCTGCATTTACTAAGGAGTGCAACTGCACTTGTAAAGTGCACAGTCTACTTGCCTTTAGTAAATCAACCCCTAATGTGTTTTGAAATGTTCACTTGTAGTCTCAATTGAAAACCCATGTCACAGTGGGGCAATGAGGGAGCACAACTGGAAGGCAGGGGACAGCATTGTCGTCTTATAAGTGTATGATAGTTTGTTATCTTATAAGAAGAAAAGTCTGAACAAGTTTACTCACAGCAAGATTACCGGGTTATATTTTAATTAAAACTACAGATTTCTAAATATTAATAATTGATTGTTAATTTACAATAACATGTAAATGTTTATATGAGATTTTACTAGCTGCATTTACATATACTTTAAGGCACCCCAAAGTAGTGTATAGACTGATAATTGTGAGAAGCACTTGTCTCTATGCAGGGCCGCCATCAGGGGGGTACAGGCATTACACCTGTAAGGGGCCCGATGGTCCCCAGGGGCTCGGCTGGCCCCCCTCCTGTTTTTCTTTTATTATTTTTTTGCATCACACCTGTAAGAGGCCCGATGGTCCCCAGGGCCCCTTACAGGCCTGGCTGGCCCCCCTGCCATTTTTTTTTTTTTTTTTTTTGCATTACACCTGTAATGGTCCCCAGGGCCCCTCTCCCGCTCCCATTTTTTATTTTTTATTTATTTACTTTGAATTTTCTTTTGCATTACACCTGTAAACCAAACCTAACCCCCCCCCCCCCCCCCCAGTTATTATCTTGCGTCAGGAGAGAAGAGGTTAGACTTGTTTTTTTTTCGTCAGCACCCCCCTCCCCGGTTCTCTGCTCCAGGGGGGCCCTGTCTAAAGCTGTCTAAGGGGCCCCAAAATTTGTGATGGCTGCCCTGTCTCTATGCAAGGGTACTGGAAATATACTGTATAACAAGCTGTGACACTCTTCATTGAATAGACAGAATATAGTGATATGCAGTATGATGTCTCTTTTCCATTCTATATTTGTTGTATTCATTTACTGTTAGAAAACACAGGAACATTATAGCTATCAAGTTATAGACAGGAGGTTTTGAAAATTAAAATGGCATTGAACATGTTAACAGAAGATTTTCCAGTCTATTTAGGGGTTGTGTGAAGAAAGAGGAAGCCAACTTTGCTTGAGATCTCATTTTGTTGGCGATTGGCTTGTTGGCGCTGCGTTAAACCTCACAATATCTGCAGTTTACTCTATTCAGCAAAGCTGAGATGGCAGGGAATAGCTGGAGGTTAGAGTCCAGCCCCCTCCCACATGTACATAGAGACATACTTCATTTTCTACCGAGGGCAGCGTGTTTCAAACCAATTTGAAAAGATCAAAGTTGGCAACTTGGAAGCAAGGTGATTTTTCAATCCCTTAACTTAATAGCGTGATAAATTAAATTTTCCTGACTTTTCGAGGGCTGTTTTTCTGTCCTTTCCAAATGGGATTTTGAAAGGTGCAATATACTGCTTTTGAAATATAAACAGCTCCACACATCTGTAGCTATGCTGATGTATGCACGGCAAGACTTCAAACCTCACTCATAATTCAGCAATTGCAGTGTAAATCCTAAGGCTATATGTGCTAACCGGCACAGAACTATTAAAGGAGAGCTAAAAAAAGACAATTCACTTAAATTAACTTTTTATTTGAACTCTTTTTCTGTACTACCCCCTGATTTGTACAGATGCATCTATTTCTATTGTACTGCACACAAAACTCTGTGGAATATGGGGGCACTATTATAAGAAGATGGTATTGGTGATGATACTGCTATTAACTCTGTTATTACTACTAGTCTGCTTTTACAATTACTACTACTACTACTACTAATAATGTAATTCTGGTACTATGCAGATATTTTGTAAAGATATTTTGCACATTGTAAAGCGCTGCGTAAACTGTTGGCGCTATATAAATCGTGTATAATAATAATAATAATAATAATAATAATAATAATAATAATAATAATAATAATATTTTAGGAGATATTTGTTTAACCACTTGCTTACTGGGCACATATACCCCCCTCCTGCCCAGGTGAAATTTCAGCTTCCGGCACTGCGTCGCTTTAACGGACAATTGCGCGGTCGTGCGACGTGGCTCCCAAACAAAATTGACGTCCTTTTTTCCCCACAAATAGAGCTTTCTTTTGGTGGTAATTGATCACCTCTGCGTTTTTTTTTTTTTTGCGCTATAAACAAAAAAGAACGACAATTTTGAAAAAAATACAATATTTTTTACTTGTTGCTATAATAAATATCCCATTTTTTTTTTTTTTTAAAACATTTTTTTCAGTCTAGGCCGATACGTATTCTTTTACATATTTTTGGTAAAAAAAAAAAAAAAATTGCAATAAGCGACTGGTTTGCGCAAAAGTTATAGCGCCTACAAAATAGGGGACAGAATTATTATTTTTTATTATTTTTTTTTTTACTAGTAATGGCGGCGATCTGCGATTTTTATTGGGACTGCGATATTATGGCGGACACATCGGACACTTTTGACACATTTTTGGCACCATTCACATTTATACTGCGAGCAGTGCTATAAATATGCACTAATTACTGTATAAATGTGACTGGCATTGAAGAGGTTAACACTAGGGGGTGAGGAAGGGGTTAAATGTGTACCCTGCATAGTGTTCTAACTGTGGGGGAAGGGGGGTGACTGGGGGAGGTGACCGATCTGTGTCCCTATGTACAAGAGACACAGATCGGTCTCCTCTCTACCTGACAGGACGCTGTTTCTGTGAGAGCTGGCAATGAGAAATGATCTCATATGTTTACATATGAGATCATCTCTCATTGGCCGCACAGATCACCTACCAAACGACCACTACGATTGGCCGTTCACGGCGATCTGTAAATAGCTGTGTCCAAGGGACACGGCCAGCACAGAGTTTCCCCGCTGCACGCTCGGGAGCGCGCGCGGGGAACGAGGAAAGGGCGGACGTCAATTGACTGAAGCAGCGCATTGCAGATGGTTTAGCCGTGCTGTTCCATTGATTTCAATGGGCAGGAGCGGTGGAGGAGCGGTAAACACACCGCTCCAAAGATGCGTCTAGCAGAACTTTTTTTACCGTCCTCCTAGCGTAACGCTCCAGTGTAAAAGCCCTCTGGGCTTTTAACACCCACCATTTTGTTCTCCAGGGCCTCTGCTATATGTATGTAATGTGTAATATGTAATATGTAATGTGTTGGAGTTATAGTAATTTTCATAGCAAAAAAAAATGCAGATTTTTATACATATGAGAGAAATGTCAGAATTGACCTGGTAGGCAAGTGGTTAATGTTACATTTTCAGCATTAATAAATTCACTGCTCCCTGCAAAACAGTATTTTCTATAAGTTCTTTCTGGCATTGGTACATGTCCCTTGGGCCAGTGCCCAATCCCTGATGCATTTGTAGTAAAATCAATTGACTATTAGCTATGGAAATGGAAAAAAAGGATGTGACATATTGACTTTTATTGGGGTTCTCATTCAGCATCTGAACTTTCCATTTAGTCAAACCTCCACAAACTAAACACATTTGTGATCGGCTTATCCCTAGTCAAAGCCATATATGGTCAATGACTTCAATCAAGATCCTTGGCCAGTTTGTTGAATTACATTTGCCAATCAGATATCTGTTATTTGTGATAGAAGAAGTGGAGACTGAATATTGTCAATCAACAGATCGTTGGATAATGGGTCATTGTGTCGGAGGCCTAGATTAAGGCTTACCTGTAGTTACAAGAAATATCTCCTAAACCCAGGGGTCAAGTCCTGGGGAAAAAAGTGTGGGAACTCCCACCCAAGATCCACTCCCCCACCAAAAAAAAAAAAATTATACGCTCATATGCATAATTACTAAACCACATGTTTTTTTCGATCCACTGTACCTTAGTAATCCTTTATGTTACTGGCCGCTTCCTGTATATGGATTTATCAGGTAGTGTGCGGGTATTCTGTCACTTCCTCGATGCCGTAATGTCTCCTGGGAGCATTTGTCATTGTTCCCAGGAGACATTGCGGAGGTCTGCCGCGAGTTATCGCGGGATTTAGAAAGAACTTTAAGCAAGTACCCGATGAATCCATATACAGGAAGCGGCCAGTAACATAAAGGATTACTAAGGTTCGCCTGCCCCTGGCAGTGACTCGAGCTGGGCATCGCCCCTTAGTGAAGGATTGGCTCGGCGGCTCGGGCGTCTCGGCTGCTCTAGTCCTGCAAAGGGAACTGCGTTCCTGCTGTGAAAAAAGTGCAGGGACTCCGTTCCCACGCGTTCCCGCAGGACTTGAGCCCTGCCTAAACCTTTGCGGTTTAGGATACATTTGCAGAAAAGACAGCACCACAACGGCGCAGGCACACTGGCGTGCCGTTAGTGAAGGCGATCGTGCCGTCACTGATGGCTCCCGCGCGCATGTGTGGAAGTGACGTCATCGCGGCTCCGGCCAAGTCACAGCGCCAAAGCCACGATACCCGGAAGTCATTGATGGAGGAAAACAAGGGCCGATGTGGGGGCTTTGATCTCAGGTAAGTGCTATGCATACTAGCTCATTATGCCTTTGTCTTGCAGGGTGTGTTTTTTTTTTTTTTATGGAGGCTTTACTTCCTCTTTAACATTGATCTACATTGATGTATCAAATTGACATTGGATTTAAATGGAGGAGTATTGTTTATATTTTTTTAGCCATCCCAAAGTTAAAGTGTGGCCTGGTCTGGTTTATATGGGTATGGTTCACACTCACTGTTCACCCCCCCATTTCCTGACCAGCCAGGCAGCATGACTAGATAAGGGTCTGGTTTGATTTTTTTTTACAATTTCTCTTTTAAAATTGTGTACCATCCCTTTAAAATCAAAAAAATTGTGTTATTCGGGCATGAAACCTGGGTGGCCAGGAAAGAACATGTCCACCCACCTCAAATGATAGATCACTGACAAGCTGCTGTAGGTCAACAAACTGACTGGGCATGCTAAGTAATGTCATTAACCAAATATGGTCATGGCCATATTTGGTCCATAATGCCAAATCCCAAGCTGGCATGTTTACAAACATCATTGGGGATCTGTCATTTTTATGACCTAATTAAAATTGCCTGTTTACGGAACTGCAAACAGGCTGGGTTCAGGTCAAACCTCAAGCTTATCCCTAATCAGCATCAGAGTCCAGGTCCTGGTGTGGGAATCAACCTAAGCCAAGATGTGCTTAAATTGGCTTGACAGCCGTGGAAGTCAGTTAGCTAGATTCAGAAAAAGTTAAGCCGGCGTATCAGTAGATACGCGACCTAACTCGGAATCTGCGCCGTCCTAAGTTTAAGTGTATTCTCAAACTGAGATACACTTAAACCTAGCTAAGATATGACAGCCTGCGCGGTCGTATCTTAGGGTGCAATATTTAGGCTGGCCGCTAGGTGGCGCTTCCATTGAGTTTGGCGTAAAATATGTAAATCACTAGATACGCCTATTCACGAACGTACGTGCGCCCGTCGCAGTAAAGATAAGCCGTTTACGTAAGGCATTTTCAGGCGTAAAGTTATTCCATCAAATAGCTGGACTAGTCAATGTTAGGTATGGCCGTCGTTCCCGCGTCGAAATTTGAAAATTTTACGTTGTTTGCGTAAGTCGTCCGTGAATAGGGCTGGACGTAATTTATGTCCACGTCGAAACCAATACGTCCTTGCGGCGTACTTTGGAGCAATGCACACTGGGATATGTACACGGACGGCGCATGCGCCGTTCGTAAAAAAAACATCAATCACGTCGGGTCACAGTTAATATACATAAAACACGCCCCCCACATCCTCATTTGAATTAGGCGCGCTTACGCCATCCTATTCACGCTACGCCGCCGTAACTTAGGAGGTAAGTACTTTGTGAATACAGTACTTGCCTCTCTGACTTACGGCGGCGTAGTGTAAATACGATACACTACGCCGCCGCAAAGATGCGCGCCCCTACCTGAATCCAGCTAAATGACACCACTGCTGTGTCACAGCCAACCAGGAGGAGTGTCCCGGAGACGGAGGTAAGTAATTAGGGGGTTGTTAGGGAGGCTGCTACACACATAAGTTTTTTTATTTTAATGCATAGAATGCATTAAAGCGGTTCTCCACCCTAAAGTGGAGTCCCGCTGATCGGAACCCTCCCCCCCTCCGGTGTCACATTTGACACCTTTCAGGGGGGAGGGGGGTGCAGATACCTGTCTAAAGACAGGTATTTGCACCCACTTCCGGCCCGGCATTCACGGGCAAAAGACGGGCATTCCGTCACATCCCGTCGCCCCCCCTGTTGTGTGCTGGGAACACTCGGCTCCCAGCACACAGCGGGAGCCAATCGGTGGGCGCGGCGCGACTCGCGCATGCGCCGTAGGGAACCGGGCAGTGAAGCCGCAGAGCTTCACTTCCTGGTTCCCTCAGCGTGGATGGCGGGGGGAGCAGCAGAGAGACAAGCGATCGCTCGTCCTCTGCTGCGATCGGCGCTGGACTCCAGGACAGGTAAGTGTCCTAATATTAAAAGTCAGCAGCTGCAGTATTTGTAGCTGCTGGCTTTTAATATTATTTTCCCATGGCACATCCGCTTTAAGATTAAAAACCTTCTGCGTTTACAACTCCTTTAAGTGGGCTTTTTGTGTTTGTAGTTTTAGTTTTAGTTTTTTACCCTCCCCCAAAGTCATACGGCAGCTGTAATGCATTGATGTGAACAGGCACCATAGGAAGCAATGATATTCCTCTAGTTATGCGATTTAGTGTTGCCAAAGTTGCATCTGAAATCGCATCAGTGTAAACCAGGCCTCATAATCCTTCAGATATGATTCTTTGGACTGCAATCACAATTAAAGATGAGCAATAAGGACACAGTACAAACTAAGTAAATTACTGTAATGACTGTATATGATGATAAACAAGGCTGGTCATACAGAATATGTGTTTTTCTTATAATTACTAGAGATGGGCCGAACACCCCCCTGTTTGGTTCGCAGGAGAACTCCGGGACAGGGGAAAAGTTTGGCCCCGAACTGCGAACTTCATTAAAGTCTATAGGATCCGAATATGAGAATCCCGGCTTCCCGGCCCCACTCCTTAACAACATATTGACTGTGCGCACAGAAAATTTGGGCGAAGTTCGGACCAAACATTTGCTCGGCCCGAACCATTCACCCAACACTAATCATTGTAATATTTAATCTTGTAATATTTTACATGGTTCTTTCTTTGATAAATCAATACATACATATACAATATATCGAAACATAAAGGCATAATATACTGTACATATTTAATAAAAAAAAAAAAATATATGAAAATTCAGATTTTTTTATAGTTTTTTGTTTAATGAGAATCCTGCAGTAAAGTACTGGCCATTGGTCACCGTTTAATCGATTTACATTTGTCGCCTGACCCCAAGATTAACAATGGTAAACTGGTAAACTGGAGTTTGTGAATGACTTTTTGTAAAAGGAGGAACGACATTTTTGTAAATAATACTGCAACTAAACAGAACAGAAAATAATACAAATATAATTACATGGCACATAGATTACTAAATGTTGTGCATGCTGTAATTGTTTTTAAATTGTTTAAAGAAATTAGAATTATATGTTTTACTTAGTAAAGTTATGCATGCATTCAAAGAGAGATAACTAAAAATGAATTGGACCTGGGTATAACAGACACGCCAGTTCCTACAATAATTAGAAAGAAAATGCCAGATCTGCTATACCAGCCTCCTGAGAACAAAGCCAATTGCCCCAACATAAGCCATACCTGCTGAGTCACCACAGTTCTGGGTCTGACTCACTAAGGCCTCATACACACGGCCGAGGAACTCGACGTGCCAAACACATCGAGTTCCTCGGCCAGTTCAGCCCTGAAGCCGCCGAGGAGCTTGGCGGGACGAGAGCTCCCATAGAACAACGAGGAAATAGAGAACATGTTCTCTATTTCCTCGTCGAGCTCCTCGTCGGCTTCCTCGGCCATAAGTGTACACACGACCAGTTTCCTCGGCAGAATTCAGCCAGAAACTCGGTCGGAAGCTGAATTCTGCCGAGGAAACTGGTCGTGTGTACGGGGCCTGAGACAGCCAAGCAAGAAACATTGCATCGTAAGTGGCAACACAGCTATTTCTCTAAGCCAGCCTTTTTCAACCAGGGTGCCCAGGCATCCTACGGTGCCTTAGTGCCGGTTCACACAGGGGCAACCCAACTTACAGCCCAACTTTGCAAGGCAACTTCAGCGCGACTTAAGCACGACTTGGAGCAACTTACAACGCGACTTAAAGTTCCCTCCAGGACAGGCGACTTTGGCTGTGGCCAATCACAGAATAATAAGCTCTGTGGGAGGGAGGGGTTTGCCTGAGTAAACTATTTTCTTTTCCTGTAAAGTTGCTTCAGTTAAGACAGTGATCCGACTTTGGAGGCAACTTCCATTGAAATCAATGGGTACAAGTTGCCTAGTAGTCGCCTTGAATAGTACTGGAACCTTTTCTGAAGTCGGAGCGACTTCAGTAGTGTAAATTAAGACGGCTCTCATTCACGTCAATGGAATTTCTCGTGTCACGCGACTTGGGGCGACACAAGCCGGCTCCCAAGTTGCTGTAGTGTGAACCAGCACTTCAAGGGTGCTTTGGCTAAAATGCCTAAAAAACTGCCTGCCTTTTAGTTACATAAAGCCATACGTTTTTTTATTGTGCACCATTACAACCTTCTAGCCGCCAGTGTCCTAACAACAAAAGGCATCATCTGTTGATAAGGAGGATGTCAGTCACCTGCATAGCATCCTTTCTTTACCCTCCCCTGCCCCTCTCCATCATTGTTGGGGTCACATTAGTTGAATGATGGAGACAAATTGAGAAAGAAGAGAAACATTGGTCAGTACCAGTTTGCAAACATGTGCTTTGGAAGAATAAATCACCTCTAATGTTGGGTGTCCTACTTGAACATGTGGATGTTGCTGCATTATGTAAAACTATTAGAATAGTTTTTACATTTTAGAATGGGGGACCTCAAAACTGTCCATCATTTTTAAAGGGTGCCTCAAGATGGTCCATCATTTTAAAGGGTGCCTGCCCTTGACTGAAAAAAGGTTGAGAAACACTGCCCTTAGCACAGGCTCCATTTAAAGTTTAACCCCTCCATTTCTTGGGCATGGAAGCATAGTGGTAGTTTCTAAGTCTCAAACACACTGCTCTAATCTGCAAGACACTCTGCCTAAGCAGACTAAACCGTGCTGTTAAAATCCTCTATCTCCATCTCTTACTAATTTGCCATGGCCACTGAGATGTACAGCAGTGATACAGGACTATCACAGGAAGGACTGAGGTATCTTTCACATATGGTTATGGACAGCCAATACAGGTGTAAGGGGCAAGATGGCTGTACCTGATCGGGGGAAGGTAACTGGGACCAACGAGACTTGGGTATTTGATAGCGATTTATGCATCCATGCATTGTTTATAACTTGAATAACCCATATTTGGTAGCAGTGTCTGTAAATACTGGCAAAATCAAGTGTTGCTTTTGGACCCCTTTACAATTATGAATGCATGCATTTTTGGTGCTGAGCCCATTCATTTTAAACAAGTTGGCAGAGCACCGCAGCATGCACAGAAAAATACACGTACAGTTTTTTTTTTTAGCAATGTAGCACACCAAAACACATAGGGGCAGATCCACAAAGAAATTACGCCGGCTATTGATACGCCGCGTAATTTAAAAGTTCCCGTGTCATATCTTTGTTTTGTATCCACAAAACAAGATACAACGGAATGAGGGATCGATCTGACAGGCGTACGTCTTAGTAGGTGTAGGTGTATATTTACGCTGGGCGCTAGGTGGCGTTTCCGTCGAATTCCGCGTTGAGTATGCAAATTAGCTAGATACGGCGATCCACGAACGTACGTTTGGCCGGCGCATTTTTTTACGTCGTTTGCGTTCGGATTTTTCCGGCTTATAGTTATAGCTGCTATATGGTGGCGTACTCAATGTTAAGTATGGCCGTCGTTCCCGCGTCGAAATTTAAATTTTTTACGTTGTTTGCGTAAGTCGTTCACGAATAGGGATTTGCGCAGAATGACGTCACCGTCGTAAGCATTGGCTTGTTCTGGTTTAATTTCGAGCATGCGCACTGGGATACCCCCGCGGACATAAAACATGCCCCCATCACATCGATTTGAATTGCGCGCCCTTACGCTGCCAAAGATACACTACGCCACCGTATCTTACGGCGCGAATTCTTTGAGGATTTGAAAAAAAAAAAGTAAGTTACGGCGGCGTAGTGTATCTTAGATACGCTACGCCCGGCGGAATAATGCGCCGCTGTACGTGGATCTGCCCCATAGTATGTGCATCGTGGTGTGCTATAGTCCAGGTATATTGTCAGCTACTATGTGTGTTGGGTACCATTGTAAATGAATAGCAGTGCAATACAACACAGTACTGTACAATAAAGTGTATTAAGCACTTAAGACCCGGAGCTTTAGGCAGCTAAAGGACCTGGCCAGTTTTTGCAATTAGGCACTGCGTTGCTTTAACTGACAATTGCGCGGTCGTGCGACGTGGCTCCCAAACAAAATTGGCGTCCTTTTTTTCCCACAAATAGAGCTTTCTTTTGGTGGTATTTGATCACCTCTGTGGTTTTTATTTTTTGCGCTATAAACAAAAATAGAACGAAAATTTTGAAAAAAATTCAATATTTTTTACTTTTTGCTATAATAAATATCCCCCAAAAATATATAAAACATTATTTTTTCTCGGTTTAGGCTGATACGTATTCTTCTACCTATTTTTGGTTAAAAAAAAAAACGCAATAAGCGTTTATCGGTTGGTTTGCGCAAAATTTATAGCGTTTACTAAATAGGGGATAGTTTTATTTCATTTTTATATAATAAAAAAAATTACTACTAATGGCAGTGATCAGTGATTTTTTTCGTGACTGTGACATTATGGCGGACACTTCGGACAATTTTGACACATTTTTGGGACCATTGTCATTTTCACAGCAAAAAATGCATTTAAAATGCATTGTTTACTGTGAAAATGACAATTGCAGTTTGGGAGTTAACCACAAGGGGGCACTGAAGGGGTTATGTATGACCTCATCTGTGTTTCTAACGGTAGGGGGGTGTGGCTGTAGGTGTGATGTCATCGATTGTGATTCCCTATATAAGGGAACACACGATCGATGACGGCGCCACAGTGAAGAACGGGGAAGCTGTGTTTACACACAGCTCTCCCCGTTCTTCAGCTCGGGGGACCGATCGCAGGACTCCAGCGGCGAACGGGTCCGCGGGTCCCGCAGTCACGGAGCTTCGGACCAGGTCGCGAGCGTGTGCCGTGGGCGCGCACCCGCAAAACACGACTGGGCACTTAAAGAGGACGTACCTGTACGTGCTCGTGCCCAGCTGTGCTATTCTGCCGATGTATATGTGCAGGAGGCGGTCCTTAAGTGGTTAAAGTAACACAGTAAGATTCACACTTCACAAGGTGTTACCACAGGTGTGAAGCCAGCCTTATGCCCCGTACACACGAGCGGTTTTCCCGTTGAAAAAAAAAACAATGTTTTTTCCGACGGAATTCCTCTCAAGCCTGCCTTGCATATACACGGTCACACAAAAGTGCGGTGAACTTTTGACTGCCATGAACGTGGTGACATACAACACTACGATGAGCCAAGAAAATTAAATTCAATGCTTCTGAGCATGTGTCGACTTTTTTTTTGCGCGTTGAAATCACATACAGACGGGAAAAACAAGATCTTTTTTTTTTCCGTCAGTTTTCTTGTTGGAAAAAGTCCAATGGAGCATACACACAAGCTCTCATCTGACTTTTTCCGACAGGAAAACTGCTCGTGTGTATGGGGCAATCTTCTGATTGCTTGAATGGATGAAAGGCTCATGCAGAATGTATACAATCTACATAGTGGGATGCAAACATTTTGGCGCCAAAGAATAATTGGCTTTGTCCTTGTTGGAACTTCAAAGCTCCTGTACCCACACTACTGATTCAGATGCAGTACACATATCCAGAATTATCCTTGTGCTTTCAGCTCACGCACAAGAAATGTCATATGTTCTATATCAGAATTTCTTATTTTCTTCATCCTAGTTTATTAAAGGTTTATTCCATATGAGGATATAAAACAGATGTGATGTTTTCCTCTTAACTCCATCTGACAGAGGTGGGATTAGCCAGGTGAAAACAGCCAGTTTTACTTTACTCCAAATACAGACTAAGACCCCATGGTCTTTATTCTATATGAACAGAAAACAGATTTGGCAGATAATCTCTTGTTAAATCTTGGTTCTGTCAATTGTAGTTAAATAGAGAAAAGAGCCAGATTTGATTTTCTTCTCATATATTGTGTGATGTAGGGCACAAGCACCAACACCAATGTTATTTTTGGTGATTGGCCTCAGTCAGCTGAGAACCTTATTCGTGCAGGTCTTTTAACGTGATACTTGACAAAAATATGCAAATAATTCAACAAAATAATGTGTAGAAAAAAAAAATCATAGCATTTCTTGATCATGTAGTTTTCACTGCACAATGTCAAACAATCCTTTTAAAATGTTTAACCTTTTCATACCCATACTATATTTAGCAGCTTCAGCATTAACTTGACAATAACTTTATGACTAATTTGCCTACCTTAAAGCAGAGGTCCACCCGATTTTTTTTTTAAAGCCAGCAGCTACAAATACTGCAGCTGCTGACTTTTAAAAAATGGACACTTACCTGTCCAGTGTGCCCGCGATGTCGGCAGCAGAAGACGAGCAATCGCTCGTCTCTCGGCTGTCCCCGCCGCCATCCTGGGTAAGGCAATCAGGAAGTGAAGCATTGCGGCTTCACTGCCCGTTCCCTACTGCGCATGCGCCAGTAGCACGGAGCTCCCTCACTGGTCCCCGCTCTCTCCTGGGACCAGTGTGTTTCCCAGGAGACAGCGGGGGGGCAGGAAGTGGTGCCACTCCCACGGGAGTCTATGCCTGGAAGTGGGTGCAAATACCTGTCTTAGACATACCTTTTTGAAGCCGCTCCCATGCTGAGCTGTTGGCGGCAACTTCTCTGTGGAGGTAGCTGCAGAGGAGGCAGCCGACAACGGAAGCCCAATAGTTACTCTATGGGTGACATCACTTCCCAGGCATTTTTCAGCCATTGTGGGTTATCCCCTGTATGGAAACCCTGCTGCTGGAGACCGTATGGCTTTAGAAAAGGTATGTATAGTAATTTCTTCTTTACAGGGCTAGATAGGTTAGTCTCTTGGATTGTGGATGCAAGTAGATTTAGAGTGTGACGAGATCCTTTGCTCGCCCGGTTCTGCTCTCCCGACACTCCTCTGCTACTATTGAGTCAGCTTACAGATTGCAACGTCTGATGGTCCAGTCATCCAAGGTTCCGGGATCCGAACTACAGCTATGTGCCGTTCAGACCCATTAAGAACAAACACCAGGCAGGCTGTATGTACGTTCAAACAGGACTCTTTATTTTCAAGTAAACAGCACACTTTTATACAGTTTACAAGCTTATCATCAATCAAAGAACAATGAAATCTCCACCCCCTTGCAATCAGAATAATTAACATGAGCCAATTATCTATCATTTAGCTTGACGAGGTGATTAGGCGTCTCGTCTCTGACAACAGCTATTAACCTGCAGAACACAATAACAAGGTATTTCACAAGCCGGCTCCACTTAACATTTCAATATCCTGAGCTAAGCATTGAAGGGTCATTGTCCTATTGACCTGGTCAGGATAAAATAAACCACTTTTAATATGTCCAGTATCTTCTGCAATGAACTGTCAGTAGTGTCCCATCTTCTGAAATACATGAATTAGGATTTCAAGTAGAAACACTCCAGCCCTCCAAGGTCCATGACATAGAGATTTTAGTTTTAGGGTGAACTTCCACTTCAATGAATATATTTTAAAGCGGATGTGCCACTAAAAACATATATTAAAAGCCAGCAGCTACAAATACTGCAGCTGCTGACTTTTAATATAAGGACACTTACCTGTCCTGGAGTCCAGCGGTGATCGCAGCAGATGACGAGCGATCGCTCGTCACCCTGCTGCTCCCCCCTCCATCCACGGTGAGGGAACCAGGAAGTGAAGCGCTCCGGCTTCACTGCCCGGTTCCCTACGGCGCATGCGCGAGTCGCGCTGCGCCCGCCGATTGGCTCCCGCTGTGTGCTGGGAGCCGAGTGTTCCCAGCATACAACGGGGGACGGACGAAAGGTAAGGAAAAAACCCGTCCTTTGCCCGTATCGTAGGGCCGGAAGTGGGTGCAGATACCTGTCTGTAGACAGGTATCTGCACCCCCCTCCCCCCTGAAAGGTGTCAAATGTGACACCGAAGGGGGGGAGGGTGCCGATCAGCGGGACTCCACTTTAGAGTGGAGATCCGCTTTAACCTAACTGCCCAGAAAGAGAGAAAAGGGAGAAAAGAAAAGACAGTGGGGGAATTAGCTAAAACCCTGAGCAGAGAAAATCTGGAACATCTGTGCATAGTAACCTATCAGCTTCTCAGTTTGTGCAGTTAAGCTTTAAAAATACAATAAAAACTAGAAGCTAATTGGTTGCCATCCACAGCTGCTCTAGATTCTTTCTGTGCCAATCTTAGTACATTTCCTTCAGTATGTCATGAGGGCATTCCCTTACTGGGAAAATAATCAATTACAGTATCTAATCAAAGTAACCAGGATCAAAAAAACTACTGCAATCAGCATATAACATTAACCATAAGTATGTAGATGTACACCAGTATAGAAATACTTTAAATGTATACAAGAAGAGATTATTAGCAGTACATCCAATGCATTAACAGGTATTATCAGCAAAGAGCCCAAAAGGTGTACAGGTGAGTTTGTGCACATATACCCGGGTATACTGTATCGGTGGTCTCCAAAGTGCGGCCCGGGGGCCAGATGCGGCCATTTGCTTGCTTTTATCCGGCCCTTGGGGCACTATTTCATTCACCGATACCAACAATAGGGGATATTTTCTCCTACTGACACCAACAATGGGGCCCAATGACATCGACAAAGGGGTCCAATGACATCAACAATGGGTCACAATTCTTCCTAATGACACCAACAATGGGACTCAATAAACGGGGCACAGTTACTCCCATGAAAATGGGGCGTTCATTTTTCCCACTGATGTCGGGACCTTTTTGACTCCCACTGACCACTGTCCGGCCCTCGTAAATGCTGAAGGACATTAAACTGGCCCTTTGCTTAGACAGTTTGGAGACCCCTGCTGTATATAGTTATTTAACCACTTTACCCCCAGACCATTACGCTGGTCAAAGACCAGGTCACTTTTTGCGATTCGGCACTGCATCGTTTTAACTGACAATTGCGCGGTCGTGCGACGTGACTCCCAAACAAAATTAACGTTCTTTCTTGTGGTATTTGATCACCTCTGCGGTTTTTATTTGTTGCGCTATAAACAAAAATAGAGCGACAATTTTGTAAAAATGCTATATTTTTTTCTATAATAAACATCTCCAAAAAATATATATAAAACATTTTTTTCCTCAGTTTAGGCCGATACATATTCTTCTACATATTTTTGGTAAAAAAAAATCGCAACAAGCGTTTATTGATCGGTTTGCGCAAAAGTTATAGCGTCTACAAAATAGGGGATAGTTTTACTAGTAATGGCGGCGATCATCGATTTTTATCATGACTGCGATATTATGGCGGACTCATCAGACACTTTTGACATATTTTTGGGACTGGCAGTGAAGGGGTTAACCACTAGGTGGTGCTGTAGGGGTTAAGTGTTCCCTAGGGAGTGATTCTTACTGTTAGGGGGTGTGGCTACATGTGACACATCACTGATGACCGTTCCCAATCACAGGGAACAGCCATCAGTGACAGTGTCACTAGGCAGAATAGGGAAATGCCTTGTTCCCCCTGTTCTGTCTTTGCCGACCGCAATCGCGGGCCGCCCGGGAACATCGATATTTGGACAGAATCTGTGTGACAATGGACTGCAGGAGAACTGTTTACTGCCATGAACTACTGGTCTTGCTCTACCAAGTGTGTTGCTGATGAGACCTTCACCCAAGATAGCACCTGTTATGGCTCTATTCTAAATGCTCACTGAATTTGATTGAATATTCAAGTATCGCATCACTAGAGCACAAAGGATGGTGTAGAGTGCTTTTGGCATCCTTGCCAATAAGTTGTGTTTGTTGCACACACTCACCAACCTGAACCTTGACCTTCAAAATGCAATTGGAGCACTGGGTATATAGAACTGCGATCAATTATTCATGATTATTCTATGTACGGCCGGATTAAGTGAAGACATACAATCAAGGCTGGAAATGTACATATTTTAATAACAGTGAGTGACATCATTTTTGAGATCAAGGAGGAGGGAGAGTTTCCAATAAGGAAGTGACTGATCTGGGCTTCAAAAAAAAAGAAGAAGAAAAAAGAAGAAAGAAGAAGAAGAAACAAGAAGAAGAAGAAAGAAATGCTGGAGGTAGTTTATAGCACACACTAATTTGGGAAGCATAATTATTAAAGTGAAATGTACTGTATGTTCTTTTGTTAAAGAACATGATATTCTATCAAACTTTTATGGATAAAGTTCTGCTTTAATGCGTTTCTTTAACTTTAATTGGTTGGTAAGAGCTTTAGACTAGGGATGAGCTTCGTCTTCGAGTCAAACCCATGTTCGACTCGAACATCGGCTGTTCGACCGTTCGCCGAATTTCGAACATTATGGACCGTTCGCGTCAAATTTGAGTGGCACGTCACGGCCCATAATTCACTGCGCCATCGCAGTGCATTGCTGGCTGATGATTGGCCAAGCATGCACTATGACCCGCATGCTTTGGCCAATCACAAAAAACTGAGAGACATAATTGGCCAAAGCCAGGGTGGCCTGTGTGGCAGCCTTGTGTAGTGTGTTGTGGCGGTGGTTAAAGACAGACAGAGAGCGACAGTGTCATTTATTTTGAGTTAGATAGAGCAGGCAGGCAGGCAAGTCAGTTTTTTTCAGTTACAGTGTGTAGAGCAGGGATCCTCAAACTGCGGCCCTCCAGCTGTTGCGGAACTACAAATCCCATGAGGCATTGCAAAACTCCGACATTCACAGACATGACTAGGCATGATGGGAATTGTAGTTCCTGAACACCTGGAGGGCCGTAGTTTGAAGACCCATGGTTTAGAGGATATATATGCATCCCAGGTGTTGTATATATATTTATACAATGTATTCAGTTTAGCTAGATCCGTTCCTGTATTCTCTTCATAATATACTGACAAGCAGGCAGGTGATTGTGCTAGCTGCATTTCAAAAGAGGGTCAGGGGGGAAAATAACAATAAGGCACTCACATTGGCCCACATCCGAAATATAGGTTCAAAAAGAAAAAAGTTGTACTACATTGAGTAGCGACATGGCGGACTTTAGAGGGCAATCACAGGGACGTATATCGTTATAAAAATAAAGTTTAATTACAAAATAGTACATATACAAATAAATTCATATAAAAAATGTTATCAAGAAAGAGAACATAGATACATATTTGAGCAATAAAACGTCTCGCCGACGCGTTTCGCCTTACGGCTTCTTCTGGACGAGTTGTATGGTTTTATAACACGGAAGTATTGCTACTTGTATGTGTCTGAAAGAGAGTTGTACATTTATAACATATAGATAACATAAAACATAATCCAATAAAAAATTGAAAGGTAGCATGCAATAAAGCCAAATATAGTACCAATAGAGTTGGTGGTCATCTGCATCCATCAAGGATCAATAGGTTAGTACCAAAAATAAGTACGTAAGCTGTTAAAACAGAGAAAAATAACCAGAAACTGACAGGCAAAATATCTCAGTGTATATATAGCTTTATATATGTGTGAACAGTGTACGCACATATATATGCATAATATTGCGCTTGAGCAAACAAAGAAGGCCAAATGAAGGACCTACCCGGTTGACAATAAAGACACGATTTCCTGATGGTATGGGGAGCCACAATAGTAATAGGTTCTAGGAGAGAAAAAAGGGGAGCAGGTAAATGTATCTGTGCATATGCTAGGACCTAATGAGAATGTAAACAGCGGCCAAGAGGTTGTAAAGGAATAAATAAATAAAATAAAATGTCAGGGATGGCAAATATCAAAAATGGTTGGATTACCTTGAAGATAGTATAAAAAGTCAACAACCGGGACCAGCAAGGCAGAAGACAGGTAAGAAAGACCTGGAGGGAAAACAGATTCCGTCGCTAGGTAACTACACTGCACTGTCCGCAGTAGAGGGCAGATCAAAAGGCTTTGGAACCTGTATGTAAAATGGCCAGAATAACCCATATGCACAGCGGATGAGAATCGCAAATAAACAGGGATAACGATAGGGTATTACCTTGCCGCCTATGAAGTGATGTGTGTCCCGGGGAGGTAGCAGCCTGTGCTCCACGCCGAGACAACGGCTGGAGCTGGCTTTAAATAGGCCTGACCAGCGAGGGCGTGTCACGTCTGAAAGACGCGATGACGTCATCGTCATCGCGCCTGGGCCTACGGCGCATAAACATAGGAGCATCAGCTAAGGCTGAGTGAGCTCCAACCAATGAGCGACTTGCTGACGTGTGTAGCCGTGCCTGCCTATCCCAGCGAGGCCCAACGGGTGGGCGTGACAATGGGCGGGGCGGCATCGATCGTAATCATAGATCATGCCAGCCCCCAGGCTAAAACAAAAATCAATGAAAGGAGCCGCATCAACAAACCAGTGTAGGTAGAAAGATGAAAAAAATATAATGAAATATGAGAAAAAATGGAAAAATAAAACGGGGCAAAGATAAAAGAAACTAATATTAGTTTAATGACCCGATAGTAAGAGTGGATCAAAGCACGGAAAAAGAACCTCGGTAGGAAAACCCCATTTGTAGTAGCTCAAGCAGGCAATATAAATGCAGTGTCGTTAATTGACCACAAGATGGCAGATAGAGGACAGGACGAAAAGGCCTGTAACAACCAGCAATGGTAACAAATAAGGGATCAGTTGCATGCTGACAGTCAATAGGATTAAAAACAGAAATTATTCAAATATTGCAACAAATGGATATTTTCACATTATATCCAATTCCCTGATCAAGGATATTTGGAATTAAATTTTCTCACATCCATATTTATACGTATATATACATACATATTGGTTTTCAAAAGAAAGAACAGATTTAGTAAAGAAAAGGAAAAATCAAAAACATTGAATAATTAAATAATTTTTCCTGTATTATTTTAGTTCCCTAGTGAATAAACATCCATATATTCCGAGGGGTCAAGTGTGGATACAGGACCCTGTTCCTTGTTTTCCTAAATACATAGGTACATTTCTAGAGTGGAAAAAAGATGGCATATTTAGGCAATGGATATATCAACAGGGCATTATTGGGGAGGACATGTTAGGGGGCTCAAAGAGTTTAGCCACCTACCACAGGTTGGCAAGGTGGTTATTAGTGATATACAGTGCGGTTAGATGTTTAAGAAGGGTTTAAAACTTAGGGCATCGTTGAGGCCTGGAAATTGGTTGGCGTGTAACTTATGGATCCAACGAGTTTCACATTGTAAGACGCGTTGATCGAAGTTACCCCCTCGTGGATCCTCGTATATACTCTCCAAGGCTGTAAATTTGAACACATTTGGTTCATATTTATGCCCAAATGCTATGTGATAGCCCATAGTGGTGTTCAATAGGCCATTAGTCGCATAATAGGTGTGGTCTTTAATCCGTTTCCAAAAGGGTCTTATCGTTTTACCAACGTAAAAACAGCCACAGTTACATAGGATTAAGTAAACCACTCCTTTTGTTTGGCACGTGATGTGTTGCCTGATTTTGTGTTTTTGTCCATTTGGGAGTTGGGCATCAGTGCCCACTATAAGGTACATACAAAAGTTGCATTCCCCACACCTATACAGACCGGGCATCTCACGCTTTTTATCGCTGGATCTGGTGTAGTTACTCGTGACGAGATGGTCACGAATCGATCTAGCCCGTCTGTAAGTGATCTCGGGCTTTGGCCCAATGTATCTTGTTAGTACTTGGTCAGATGTTAGTAGATGCCAGTGCTTTTGTATTATTTCCCGTGTTTCTACATGTTGGTTAGAGTATGTTGTAATAACTCTAGTATTATTGTGATCGGTTGGTTTCAATCTGCGTAATAGGAGATCACCTCTGGATTTACCATTGGCTTTGGCAAACGCTCTTTTCAAGCATTTTTTGCTGTATCCCCTTGCTCTCAGTCTGGTGTATAAGAGATCTGCCTCAAATTTAAATTTTTGATTATCTGAGCAATTCCGTCTAAGACGCAGATATTGTCCAAACGGAATGCTCTGAACCAGAGACTTAGGATGGGCACTGCTGGCGTGGAGGATGGTATTACCAGCCGTGGGCTTCCGGTATAGGGATGTACTTACATTGCCATCTTCAGAGATGTAAATGGTTAGATCTAAGAAGGCCAATTCGGTTATGCTTGAGTTCATCGTGAACTTCAAGTTATAATCATTTTGGCCGAGTTTGGTCATAAAAATGTTGAGGCCTTTTGATGAACCCGTCCAAAAAAGCAGAATGTCATCGATATACCGGTACCAACTCAAAATAAACGGTAGAAAATCAGAAAAACTGTCACTGGAAAAAAGTTCTCGTTCCCACCCCCCCAGGTACAGGTTCGCATAGGACGGCGCACAGCATGTGCCCATAGCGACTCCCTGTACCTGGAGGAAGTGGGACCCATCGAACGAAAAAATATTTTTGGTTAGAATATGTGCCAAGAGTTTGATAATGAAATCATTCAGTTTACAAGACTTAGGGCCTCTTTCGGTCAGGAATTTCTTAATGGTTTCCAAACCCTTAGAGTGTGGAATAGAGGAATACAAGGCTTCCACGTCAATTGAGACGAGGAGGCAACCAGGGGGTACAGTTAGATCATCTAGTGCCCGTAAAAGGTCGGGGGTATCCTGAATGAAAGAGGGCATAGTGTTTACGTGTGGTCTAAGATATTCATCTACAAATCTGCTTGCACGTTCGGTTTTAGAGCCTGTGCCAGAGACGATCGGACGACCCGGTGGATTATGTAAATTTTTGTGTGTCTTTGGGAGTGAATAAAAGGTAGGAATTTTGGGGTAAGGAACCTGAATACCATCGAACATAGGCTTGGTGATCAAGCCCTCGGAGAGGGCCGCTTGAATGGTATCATTATATTGCTGGTTGAATCTATCGATAAGATCGATCGGAACCGGTCTATACCAATCCCTATTCTTGAGTATATCCCAGCACATGTTGCGGTAGTTCAACTCGTTCATCACCACGACATTGCCGCCCTTGTCCGAGGGCTTGATCACCAATTGGGGGCTATTGCTAAGATTTGCAAGGGCCTGGGTCTGGGCCGAGGTAAGATTTTTGTCTGGGTATAGGCAGGGGGGCAGAGATTCAATGTCCTTAATTGCCTGCATTAGGAAGGCCCAAACATTGGGATTTGTCTGTAGTGGTGGAAACTTTAAGGATTTTTTCTTTACTGCCTTCTCTAGGGCATCTAGATCATTTTGGTAACGGTTAAGTTGTACTCGTTGTCCTATTGTTTCCTCAGATTCAAATGAGTCCTCCAGTGTTGAATTACCCTCATTCTCTTCCAATAGAAGAACCAGAGTTTTTAGGGCGCGGAAATCCGCTACCGTAAATTCTTTCCATGTGTCCTGTTGTATGATGTCCGTTTGTCTTTTACATCTCTCACTGTCGTACATAAAGTTGAAAGTCAACTTGCGCGCGAACAGGTAGAGATCTTTTATAAGTTCGAATTTATTCAATCTTGGGTTAGGGCAAAAACTGAGACCTAAACTAAGGAGATCAGTTTCTATTGTGCTTAAAATATAAGATGATAGATTGATTACCTCCAAACGAGGACTATTGTTGGCATCTGGTATATTCGAAGGTAGAGGCAATGCAACACTGGAGGTGTCGGATTGAGCAGTGGTCGGATCGGTATAGGGGATACGTGGAAAAAAGTGATCCATACGTCACTTTGGACCATCCCTTACCTTACCCTCCTTATTGCCACTGGCATGGGATTTAGCCATGTTTTGAGCTGTCTCTATAATATTCTGTCGCAAATGGTCATCGGGTGTCGATGGTTTAGGAAGGGTAGAAAGATTCTCAGAGGAGACACCCGGTGCAGCGTGAGGAAACATGGAAACGGTGTGTGTTCCTACCGTTGCTAAGTCGCGGTTAGATGTATCCATTTGGGTGTCAGTATTAGCTCCGTCTGATACGTCAGTGATATGTTTTTTACTCACGGTGCCCGATTGATGCCCACCACCTTGTTGTTGCCGTTTCCTGGTCTGTCGGCCTCTTGTTCGTCCTTGGTCGCTGAATTTAGAATTCTGTGAAATGAGAGAATTAGCAGAAGAATCAGAGTCAGCGTATTTGTCTTTCTCCCTGTTCTTGTCTTTTTGGTTGGGGCCCTTCCTATTTCTATTGGGTCCAAAGGTCCTATGCCCCCCACGTTGTCCATTGGTGTTAGGCCAATTGTAAGCATATTTCCCTGCAAAGGCTAATTTATCACGTGATAATTTTTCCTCCTTCTTATTCAGCAAATCACTAGTAAAGGTCTGTATGTGTTCCTTAAGTCGTGTATCGTAGCTACCAAATTCAGGTTTATTGAGTATTTGACTGTTTTCGTCATGAATTCTTTTTATTTCGCAATCGACTATTTTTAACTCTTGCATATAATATTCTACCATCAGCTCCATCATTTTTTTGGAGCACATGTAGAGGTTTTCTTCCCATCGGGCCTTGAGATCGCTATCAATAGCCCAGATATTTGGGAACACCTGTACCCGTAATCCTTTAGGGTTCAGTCCGCTTATAATGTATTGTTCAAAATATTTTATATGCCAGAAAAGACTCGATTTGCGTTCAAAAGTTTGTAAAAGTTTTTGATAGACTATTTCGTATTCTACCTCATTGGATTTGGAAGTGGAACATGTTTTTTGAATCCCTATCATAAAGTCCTCCCAATCATTGCCCGAGAAAGTAGCCATTGTCGCTGATATGTAGCCGATGTAGCTAGATCACACAGAGGTGTGAACAGGCTATTGGGAACAAGAAAAAATAAATTAAGCTAAGGTTTCTTAATAGTAATGTATAAAGGGATATAGTAGTATTATATTTATAACTAAAAACAGGAAAAAAGAAAAGAAAAACCAATATATAGCAAAACAAAAAAATATATTAAAGGGGGAGAGAGGGGAGCCAGATCCTAGTAGAGGATTAGCATGCCCACGAGTGCGACAAGACAGGTTGGTGTTTGCCACCCAGGATAATTTCAAAAGAGGGTCAGGGGGGAAAATAACAATAAGGCACTCACATTGGCCCACATCCGAAATATAGGTTCAAAAAGAAAAAAGTTGTACTACATTGAGTAGCGACATGGCGGACTTTAGAGGGCAATCACAGGGACGTATATCGTTATAAAAATAAAGTTTAATTACAAAATAGTACATATACAAATAAATTCATATAAAAAATGTTATCAAGAAAGAGAACATAGATACATATTTGAGCAATAAAACGTCTCGCCGACGCGTTTCGCCTTACGGCTTCTTCTGGACGAGTTGTATGGTTTTATAACACGGAAGTATTGCTACTTGTATGTGTCTGAAAGAGAGTTGTACATTTATAACATATAGATAACATAAAACATAATCCAATAAAAAATTGAAAGGTAGCATGCAATAAAGCCAAATATAGTACCAATAGAGTTGGTGGTCATCTGCATCCATCAAGGATCAATAGGTTAGTACCAAAAATAAGTACGTAAGCTGTTAAAACAGAGAAAAATAACCAGAAACTGACAGGCAAAATATCTCAGTGTATATATAGCTTTATATATGTGTGAACAGTGTACGCACATATATATGCATAATATTGCGCTTGAGCAAACAAAGAAGGCCAAATAAAGGACCTACCCGGTTGACAATAAAGACACGATTTCCTGATGGTATGGGGAGCCACAATAGTAATAGGTTCTAGGAGAGAAAAAAGGGGAGCAGGTAAATGTATCTGTGCATATGCTAGGACCTAATGAGAATGTAAACAGCGGCCAAGAGGTTGTAAAGGAATAAATAAATAAAATAAAATGTCAGGGATGGCAAATATCAAAAATGGTTGGATTACCTTGAAGATAGTATAAAAAGTCAACAACCGGGACCAGCAAGGCAGAAGACAGGTAAGAAAGACCTGGAGGGAAAACAGATTCCGTCGCTAGGTAACTACACTGCACTGTCCGCAGTAGAGGGCAGATCAAAAGGCTTTGGAACCTGTATGTAAAATGGCCAGAATAACCCATATGCACAGCGGATGAGAATCGCAAATAAACAGGGATAACGATAGGGTATTACCTTGCCGCCTATGAAGTGATGTGTGTCCCGGGGAGGTAGCAGCCTGTGCTCCACGCCGAGACAACGGCTGGAGCTGGCTTTAAATAGGCCTGACCAGCGAGGGCGTGTCACGTCTGAAAGACGCGATGACGTCATCGTCATCGCGCCTGGGCCTACGGCGCATAAACATAGGAGCATCAGCTAAGGCTGAGTGAGCTCCAACCAATGAGCGACTTGCTGACGTGTGTAGCCGTGCCTGCCTATCCCAGCGAGGCCCAACAGGTGGGCGTGACAATGGGCGGGGCGGCATCGATCGTAATCATAGATCATGCCAGCCCCCAGGCTAAAACAAAAATCAATGAAAGGAGCCGCATCAACAAACCAGTGTAGGTAGAAAGATGAAAAAAATATAATGAAATATGAGAAAAAATGGAAAAATAAAACGGGGCAAAGATAAAAGAAACTAATATTAGTTTAATGACCCGATAGTAAGAGTGGATCAAAGCACGGAAAAAGAACCTCGGTAGGAAAACCCCATTTGTAGTAGCTCAAGCAGGCAATATAAATGCAGTGTCGTTAATTGACCACAAGATGGCAGATAGAGGACAGGACGAAAAGGCCTGTAACAACCAGCAATGGTAACAAATAAGGGATCAGTTGCATGCTGACAGTCAATAGGATTAAAAACAGAAATTATTCAAATATTGCAACAAATGGATATTTTCACATTATATCCAATTCCCTGATCAAGGATATTTGGAATTAAATTTTCTCACATCCATATTTATACGTATATATACATACATATTGGTTTTCAAAAGAAAGAACAGATTTAGTAAAGAAAAGGAAAAATCAAAAACATTGAATAATTAAATAATTTTTCCTGTATTATTTTAGTTCCCTAGTGAATAAACATCCATATATTCCGAGGGGTCAAGTGTGGATACAGGACCCTGTTCCTTGTTTTCCTAAATACATAGGTACATTTCTAGAGTGGAAAAAAGATGGCATATTTAGGCAATGGATATATCAACAGGGCATTATTGGGGAGGACATGTTAGGGGGCTCAAAGAGTTTAGCCACCTACCACAGGTTGGCAAGGTGGTTATTAGTGATATACAGTGCGGTTAGATGTTTAAGAAGGGTTTAAAACTTAGGGCATCGTTGAGGCCTGGAAATTGGTTGGCGTGTAACTTATGGATCCAACGAGTTTCACATTGTAAGACGCGTTGATCGAAGTTACCCCCTCGTGGATCCTCGTATATACTCTCCAAGGCTGTAAATTTGAACACATTTGGTTCATATTTATGCCCAAATGCTATGTGATAGCCCATAGTGGTGTTCAATAGGCCATTAGTCGCATAATAGGTGTGGTCTTTAATCCGTTTCCAAAAGGGTCTTATCGTGGCTGTTTTTACGTTGGTAAAACGATAAGACCCTTTTGGAAACGGATTAAAGACCACACCTATTATGCGACTAATGGCCTATTGAACACCACTATGGGCTATCACATAGCATTTGGGCATAAATATGAACCAAATGTGTTCAAATTTACAGCCTTGGAGAGTATATACGAGGATCCACGAGGGGGTAACTTCGATCAACGCGTCTTACAATGTGAAACTCGTTGGATCCATAAGTTACACGCCAACCAATTTCCAGGCCTCAACGATGCCCTAAGTTTTAAACCCTTCTTAAACATCTAACCGCACTGTATATCACTAATAACCACCTTGCCAACCTGTGGTAGGTGGCTAAACTCTTTGAGCCCCCTAACATGTCCTCCCCAATAATGCCCTGTTGATATATCCATTGCCTAAATATGCCATCTTTTTTCCACTCTAGAAATGTACCTATGTATTTAGGAAAACAAGGAACAGGGTCCTGTATCCACACTTGACCCCTCGGAATATATGGATGTTTATTCACTAGGGAACTAAAATAATACAGGAAAAATTATTTAATTATTCAATGTTTTTGATTTTTCCTTTTCTTTACTAAATCTGTTCTTTCTTTTGAAAACCAATATGTATGTATATATACGTATAAATATGGATGTGAGAAAATTTAATTCCAAATATCCTTGATCAGGGAATTGGATATAATGTGAAAATATCCATTTGTTGCAATATTTGAATAATTTCTGTTTTTAATCCTATTGACTGTCAGCATGCAACTGATCCCTTATTTGTTACCATTGCTGGTTGTTACAGGCCTTTTCGTCCTGTCCTCTATCTGCCATCTTGTGGTCAATTAACGACACTGCATTTATATTGCCTGCTTGAGCTACTACAAATGGGGTTTTCCTACCGAGGTTCTTTTTCCGTGCTTTGATCCACTCTTACTATCGGGTCATTAAACTAATATTAGTTTCTTTTATCTTTGCCCCGTTTTATTTTTCCATTTTTTCTCATATTTCATTATATTTTTTTCATCTTTCTACCTACACTGGTTTGTTGATGCGGCTCCTTTCATTGATTTTTGTTTTAGCCTGGGGGCTGGCATGATCTATGATTACGATCGATGCCGCCCCGCCCATTGTCACGCCCACCCGTTGGGCCTCGCTGGGATAGGCAGGCACGGCTACACACGTCAGCAAGTCGCTCATTGGTTGGAGCTCACTCAGCCTTAGCTGATGCTCCTATGTTTATGCGCCGTAGGCCCAGGCGCGATGACGATGACGTCATCGCGTCTTTCAGACGTGACACGCCCTCGCTGGTCAGGCCTATTTAAAGCCAGCTCCAGCCGTTGTCTCGGCGTGGAGCACAGGCTGCTACCTCCCCGGGACACACATCACTTCATAGGCGGCAAGGTAATACCCTATCGTTATCCCTGTTTATTTGCGATTCTCATCCGCTGTGCATATGGGTTATTCTGGCCATTTTACATACAGGTTCCAAAGCCTTTTGATCTGCCCTCTACTGCGGACAGTGCAGTGTAGTTACCTAGCGACGGAATCTGTTTTCCCTCCAGGTCTTTCTTACCTGTCTTCTGCCTTGCTGGTCCCGGTTGTTGACTTTTTATACTATCTTCAAGGTAATCCAACCATTTTTGATATTTGCCATCCCTGACATTTTATTTTATTTATTTATTCCTTTACAACCTCTTGGCCGCTGTTTACATTCTCATTAGGTCCTAGCATATGCACAGATACATTTACCTGCTCCCCTTTTTTCTCTCCTAGAACCTATTACTATTGTGGCTCCCCATACCATCAGGAAATCGTGTCTTTATTGTCAACCGGGTAGGTCCTTCATTTGGCCTTCTTTGTTTGCTCAAGCGCAATATTATGCATATATATGTGCGTACACTGTTCACACATATATAAAGCTATATATACACTGAGATATTTTGCCTGTCAGTTTCTGGTTATTTTTCTCTGTTTTAACAGCTTACGTACTTATTTTTGGTACTAACCTATTGATCCTTGATGGATGCAGATGACCACCAACTCTATTGGTACTATATTTGGCTTTATTGCATGCTACCTTTCAATTTTTTATTGGATTATGTTTTATGTTATCTATATGTTATAAATGTACAACTCTCTTTCAGACACATACAAGTAGCAATACTTCCGTGTTATAAAACCATACAACTCGTCCAGAAGAAGCCGTAAGGCGAAACGCGTCGGCGAGACGTTTTATTGCTCAAATATGTATCTATGTTCTCTTTCTTGATAACATTTTTTATATGAATTTATTTGTATATGTACTATTTTGTAATTAAACTTTATTTTTATAACGATATACGTCCCTGTGATTGCCCTCTAAAGTCCGCCATGTCGCTACTCAATGTAGTACAACTTTTTTCTTTTTGAACCTATATTTCGGATGTGGGCCAATGTGAGTGCCTTATTGTTATTTTCCCCCCTGACCCTCTTTTGAAATTATCCTGGGTGGCAAACACCAACCTGTCTTGTCGCACTCGTGGGCATGCTAATCCTCTACTAGGATCTGGCTCCCCTCTCTCCCCCTTTAATATATTTTTTTGTTTTGCTATATATTGGTTTTTCTTTTCTTTTTTCCTGTTTTTAGTTATAAATATAATACTACTATATCCCTTTATACATTACTATTAAGAAACCTTAGCTTAATTTATTTTTTCTTGTTCCCAATAGCCTGTTCACACCTCTGTGTGATCTAGCTACATCGGCTACATATCAGCGACAATGGCTACTTTCTCGGGCAATGATTGGGAGGACTTTATGATAGGGATTCAAAAAACATGTTCCACTTCCAAATCCAATGAGGTAGAATACGAAATAGTCTATCAAAAACTTTTACAAACTTTTGAACGCAAATCGAGTCTTTTCTGGCATATAAAATATTTTGAACAATACATTATAAGCGGACTGAACCCTAAAGGATTACGGGTACAGGTGTTCCCAAATATCTGGGCTATTGATAGCGATCTCAAGGCCCGATGGGAAGAAAACCTCTACATGTGCTCCAAAAAAATGATGGAGCTGATGGTAGAATATTATATGCAAGAGTTAAAAATAGTCGATTGCGAAATAAAAAGAATTCATGACGAAAACAGTCAAATACTCAATAAACCTGAATTTGGTAGCTACGATACACGACTTAAGGAACACATACAGACCTTTACTAGTGATTTGCTGAATAAGAAGGAGGAAAAATTATCACGTGATAAATTAGCCTTTGCAGGGAAATATGCTTACAATTGGCCTAACACCAATGGACAACGTGGGGGGCATAGGACCTTTGGACCCAATAGAAATAGGAAGGGCCCCAACCAAAAAGACAAGAACAGGGAGAAAGACAAATACGCTGACTCTGATTCTTCTGCTAATTCTCTCATTTCACAGAATTCTAAATTCAGCGACCAAGGACGAACAAGAGGCCGACAGACCAGGAAACGGCAACAACAAGGTGGTGGGCATCAATCGGGCACCGTGAGTAAAAAACATATCACTGACGTATCAGACGGAGCTAATACTGACACCCAAATGGATACATCTAACCGCGACTTAGCAACGGTAGGAACACACACCGTTTCCATGTTTCCTCACGCTGCACCGGGTGTCTCCTCTGAGAATCTTTCTACCCTTCCTAAACCATCGACACCCGATGACCATTTGCGACAGAATATTATAGAGACAGCTCAAAACATGGCTAAATCCCATGCCAGTGGCAATAAGGAGGGTAAGGTAAGGGATGGTCCAAAGTGACGTATGGATCACTTTTTTCCACGTATCCCCTATACCGATCCGACCACTGCTCAATCCGACACCTCCAGTGTTGCATTGCCTCTACCTTCGAATATACCAGATGCCAACAATAGTCCTCGTTTGGAGGTAATCAATCTATCATCTTATATTTTAAGCACAATAGAAACTGATCTCCTTAGTTTAGGTCTCAGTTTTTGCCCTAACCCAAGATTGAATAAATTCGAACTTATAAAAGATCTCTACCTGTTCGCGCGCAAGTTGACTTTCAACTTTATGTACGACAGTGAGAGATGTAAAAGACAAACGGACATCATACAACAGGACACATGGAAAGAATTTACGGTAGCGGATTTCCGCGCCCTAAAAACTCTGGTTCTTCTATTGGAAGAGAATGAGGGTAATTCAACACTGGAGGACTCATTTGAATCTGAGGAAACAATAGGACAACGAGTACAACTTAACCGTTACCAAAATGATCTAGATGCCCTAGAGAAGGCAGTAAAGAAAAAATCCTTAAAGTTTCCACCACTACAGACAAATCCCAATGTTTGGGCCTTCCTAATGCAGGCAATTAAGGACATTGAATCTCTGCCCCCCTGCCTATACCCAGACAAAAATCTTACCTCGGCCCAGACCCAGGCCCTTGCAAACCTTAGCAATAGCCCCCAATTGGTGATCAAGCCCTCGGACAAGGGCGGCAATGTCGTGGTGATGAACGAGTTGAACTACCGCAACATGTGCTGGGATATACTCAAGAATAGGGATTGGTATAGACCGGTTCCGATCGATCTTATCGATAGATTCAACCAGCAATATAATGATACCATTCAAGCGGCCCTCTCCGAGGGCTTGATCACCAAGCCTATGTTCGATGGTATTCAGGTTCCTTACCCCAAAATTCCTACCTTTTATTCACTCCCAAAGACACACAAAAATTTACATAATCCACCGGGTCGTCCGATCGTCTCTGGCATAGGCTCTAAAACCGAACGTGCAAGCAGATTTGTAGATGAATATCTTAGACCACACGTAAACACTATGCCCTCTTTCATTCAGGATACCCCCGACCTTTTACGGGCACTAGATGATCTAACTGTACCCCCTGGTTGCCTCCTCGTCTCAATTGACGTGGAAGCCTTGTATTCCTCTATTCCACACTCTAAGGGTTTGGAAACCATTAAGAAATTCCTGACCGAAAGAGGCCCTAAGTCTTGTAAACTGAATGATTTCATTATCAAACTCTTGGCACATATTCTAACCAAAAATATTTTTTCGTTCGATGGGTCCCACTTCCTCCAGGTACAGGGAGTCGCTATGGGCACATGCTGTGCGCCGTCCTATGCGAACCTGTACCTGGGGGGGTGGGAACGAGAACTTTTTTCCAGTGACAGTTTTTCTGATTTTCTACCGTTTATTTTGAGTTGGTACCGGTATATCGATGACATTCTGCTTTTTTGGACGGGTTCATCAAAAGGCCTCAACATTTTTATGACCAAACTCGGCCAAAATGATTATAACTTGAAGTTCACGATGAACTCAAGCATAACCGAATTGGCCTTCTTAGATCTAACCATTTACATCTCTGAAGATGGCAATGTAAGTACATCCCTATACCGGAAGCCCACGGCTGGTAATACCATCCTCCACGCCAGCAGTGCCCATCCTAAGTCTCTGGTTCAGAGCATTCCGTTTGGACAATATCTGCGTCTTAGACGGAATTGCTCAGATAATCAAAAATTTAAATTTGAGGCAGATCTCTTATACACCAGACTGAGAGCAAGGGGATACAGCAAAAAATGCTTGAAAAGAGCGTTTGCCAAAGCCAATGGTAAATCCAGAGGTGATCTCCTATTACGCAGATTGAAACCAACCGATCACAATAATACTAGAGTTATTACAACATACTCTAACCAACATGTAGAAACACGGGAAATAATACAAAAGCACTGGCATCTACTAACATCTGACCAAGTACTAACAAGATACATTGGGCCAAAGCCCGAGATCACTTACAGACGGGCTAGATCGATTCGTGACCATCTCGTCACGAGTAACTACACCAGATCCAGCGATAAAAAGCGTGAGATGCCCGGTCTGTATAGGTGTGGGGAATGCAACTTTTGTATGTACCTTATAGTGGGCACTGATGCCCAACTCCCAAATGGACAAAAACACAAAATCAGGCAACACATCACGTGCCAAACAAAAGGAGTGGTTTACTTAATCCTATGTAACTGTGGCTGTTTTTACGTTGGTAAAACGATAAGACCCTTTTGGAAACGGATTAAAGACCACACCTATTATGCGACTAATGGCCTATTGAACACCACTATGGGCTATCACATAGCATTTGGGCATAAATATGAACCAAATGTGTTCAAATTTACAGCCTTGGAGAGTATATACGAGGATCCACGAGGGGGTAACTTCGATCAACGCGTCTTACAATGTGAAACTCGTTGGATCCATAAGTTACACGCCAACCAATTTCCAGGCCTCAACGATGCCCTAAGTTTTAAACCCTTCTTAAACATCTAACCGCACTGTATATCACTAATAACCACCTTGCCAACCTGTGGTAGGTGGCTAAACTCTTTGAGCCCCCTAACATGTCCTCCCCAATAATGCCCTGTTGATATATCCATTGCCTAAATATGCCATCTTTTTTCCACTCTAGAAATGTACCTATGTATTTAGGAAAACAAGGAACAGGGTCCTGTATCCACACTTGACCCCTCGGAATATATGGATGTTTATTCACTAGGGAACTAAAATAATACAGGAAAAATTATTTAATTATTCAATGTTTTTGATTTTTCCTTTTCTTTACTAAATCTGTTCTTTCTTTTGAAAACCAATATGTATGTATATATACGTATAAATATGGATGTGAGAAAATTTAATTCCAAATATCCTTGATCAGGGAATTGGATATAATGTGAAAATATCCATTTGTTGCAATATTTGAATAATTTCTGTTTTTAATCCTATTGACTGTCAGCATGCAACTGATCCCTTATTTGTTACCATTGCTGGTTGTTACAGGCCTTTTCGTCCTGTCCTCTATCTGCCATCTTGTGGTCAATTAACGACACTGCATTTATATTGCCTGCTTGAGCTACTACAAATGGGGTTTTCCTACCGAGGTTCTTTTTCCGTGCTTTGATCCACTCTTACTATCGGGTCATTAAACTAATATTAGTTTCTTTTATCTTTGCCCCGTTTTATTTTTCCATTTTTTCTCATATTTCATTATATTTTTTTCATCTTTCTACCTACACTGGTTTGTTGATGCGGCTCCTTTCATTGATTTTTGTTTTAGCCTGGGGGCTGGCATGATCTATGATTACGATCGATGCCGCCCCGCCCATTGTCACGCCCACCCGTTGGGCCTCGCTGGGATAGGCAGGCACGGCTACACACGTCAGCAAGTCGCTCATTGGTTGGAGCTCACTCAGCCTTAGCTGATGCTCCTATGTTTATGCGCCGTAGGCCCAGGCGCGATGACGATGACGTCATCGCGTCTTTCAGACGTGACACGCCCTCGCTGGTCAGGCCTATTTAAAGCCAGCTCCAGCCGTTGTCTCGGCGTGGAGCACAGGCTGCTACCTCCCCGGGACACACATCACTTCATAGGCGGCAAGGTAATACCCTATCGTTATCCCTGTTTATTTGCGATTCTCATCCGCTGTGCATATGGGTTATTCTGGCCATTTTACATACAGGTTCCAAAGCCTTTTGATCTGCCCTCTACTGCGGACAGTGCAGTGTAGTTACCTAGCGACGGAATCTGTTTTCCCTCCAGGTCTTTCTTACCTGTCTTCTGCCTTGCTGGTCCCGGTTGTTGACTTTTTATACTATCTTCAAGGTAATCCAACCATTTTTGATATTTGCCATCCCTGACATTTTATTTTATTTATTTATTCCTTTACAACCTCTTGGCCGCTGTTTACATTCTCATTAGGTCCTAGCATATGCACAGATACATTTACCTGCTCCCCTTTTTTCTCTCCTAGAACCTATTACTATTGTGGCTCCCCATACCATCAGGAAATCGTGTCTTTATTGTCAACCGGGTAGGTCCTTCATTTGGCCTTCTTTGTTTGCTCAAGCGCAATATTATGCATATATATGTGCGTACACTGTTCACACATATATAAAGCTATATATACACTGAGATATTTTGCCTGTCAGTTTCTGGTTATTTTTCTCTGTTTTAACAGCTTACGTACTTATTTTTGGTACTAACCTATTGATCCTTGATGGATGCAGATGACCACCAACTCTATTGGTACTATATTTGGCTTTATTGCATGCTACCTTTCAATTTTTTATTGGATTATGTTTTATGTTATCTATATGTTATAAATGTACAACTCTCTTTCAGACACATACAAGTAGCAATACTTCCGTGTTATAAAACCATACAACTCGTCCAGAAGAAGCCGTAAGGCGAAACGCGTCGGCGAGACGTTTTATTGCTCAAATATGTATCTATGTTCTCTTTCTTGATAACATTTTTTATATGAATTTATTTGTATATGTACTATTTTGTAATTAAACTTTATTTTTATAACGATATACGTCCCTGTGATTGCCCTCTAAAGTCCGCCATGTCGCTACTCAATGTAGTACAACTTTTTTCTTTTTGTGCTAGCTGCATATTTTCACTTAGTGTACTGTGTCATTTGCACAGTGTGCACCTAAAGCTTACCTGAATACAATTGCTGGTAATTGCTGGTGTTCTCATTCAAATACAGGCAGGGACCTCCAGTATTTTGTTTTAGTGTCCTTTGCACAGGACCAAACATTACATTAAAGCCGCAAGCAGTTTTAAATTACTTTTTTTCCTATATAAATGTCATTTTGTGCAGGGACAGTTCTAAACACGGGAAACATGTGCCACTTCACAGGCATACTATAGACACCCAGCAGGTATGATATTTAAAGGAATATTTCTTTTTTTTTTCACTTTAAGCATCATTAAAATCACTACTCCCAAAAAAACAGCAGTTTTTAAAACTTTTTTTGTATTGATACATGTCCCCTGGGGCAGGACCCGGGTCCCCAGACCCTTTTTAGGACAATAACTTGCATATTAGCCTTTAAAATTAGCACATTTGATTTAGAACGTTTGAGTCCCATAGACTTTAATGGGGTTCTAAACTTTGCGCAAACTTTCGGTCCGCTCGCAGGTTCTGGTGCGAACCGATCCGGGGGGTGTTCGGCTCATCCCTACTTTAGAGCAGCACTTAGTTTCACTATCATTATACAGGGTATATTACAATCTGATTGTACAATTTCCTTTAAATCTGTCAGCAACATGGAGTGCAAAGGGCTTGAAGACTGGATACAAATTGATTGAGTAATTTAGGAAGATCCTCATTTTACTTTTTTTTTTTTATCTAAATTTGCTGAACCCACAATAAAACTGAGCTAAGACTTCTTACTACAAATTCTCCCAGGTTTGCCCTGTCTGAACATGCATGCTATTAAAAAGGTGAAACACTCTAGGGAGGTTTGCAGGATGAAATTACACCATAACAACATTAGGATGCAGAAACGGTATTTTCCAATCCATGCATTTTCAGGAATTATTCCCATATCAGAAATAATAGGTCAACAAATAAATAAGATTGACGCTTCTTTTTTTTTCAATATTTTTATTGAGATTTTGCAAAGAAAGACCTAAGTAACCATCATGAGATAACTGTATGGATGTCTGTTATACAAGCAAAACATTAACACATGAAGGCATAGAACACCAAGGGGTGAAGGAAACTTGTGAGTCCTTTCTCCCTCGTCCCGACACCCCTCTCTTTTTTTTTTTTTTACGGACTGAGTAACTAATCCTTATTGGTGAAAAGTCCACTGTAAACGTCCTCTCAGACCTTTTTGAACTTGTGGTTAAAATACACTAGTGTGAACTAGCCCTAAAAGAGTCCTATAAAACAAGAAATTGGTCGCACACTGGAATCATTACCATTGCCTGTAGCTGTCTGACCCTTTTGACAATAAAGATTAAATCAAGATAAGTAGGAGTTCCAGTGTGTGACCAATTTCTTGTTTTATTTGTCTTCCAAGGTGGTGAGCCGAAGTCTGCACCTGTGATCTACCTTGCACCTGATTCTGCCTGGAGCAGTGTGCTTCTTGTTGTTCTTTGCTAAAAGTGTCCTAGACAGAGATAAAAAATCAACATGTTGGGGGTTAGGTGTCTTTGTATAGCTGGTTCTCTTATTGAACGCGAAGAAGAAGATTACAAGTGTTAATCATAACTGTTTATTGATTTGAATGACTTCTCATTTTATACATGTTCTGATTTTCAAATAGATCTTCATCTTTAAGGTTTAGAACATACAGTCATCCTGTAACAAACCTGCTTGCAAACAAATGTTAAGCCAATCTCATGGAGGACAATACATTTTCAGTTAACCATCACATTCTTTAGAAACAAAAGACTGTGCAGCCATGACATTAATTTAGGCCTTGATTCCCTATTGTTGATCGTCATGCCTTCACATGAAGTGGAACACAAATGAAGTCAATTAATTGCATTAGGTACATGCAATTAACATTTCAATCGTAAGCATGAATGGAAATTTGAAGCAAAAACTGCTCGAGCATTTCATCCCAGCCCTAGATGAAAAGTAAATTTGCATATCACATAGGTGGTGCTTCTAAATGCTGAAGACATTTCCTTTGTCCTTTAGTGAAGGACGGAGTGGGTATATAACTTACAATTACAAAGGAAAGAGATAAAAGCTCCCCTGTGTCGACGCTGGTTGACATAATTGAACATCAATGCAGATAATTCTGGGATTTATGTACATTTAAAAGAAGATCTATCATGGCAAGTGATGGGATTTTATGCAAGGACTTGCGTTCAGTGTCTGGATTTATCCCCTTCCTGGACAACGTAGTAGAATGTATTAATTAATACTGGGGTGGACAGTAACTCATATCATCGCTTTGTTGAGTAACGCACGCTGGGGGGGGGGGGGATTTATTGGCTAGAGTGGTCTCCAACGTACTGTTTTTATGGACTTGGCACATGCGCATGCCTGTATATATTTTTAGTGCATAAACTTTGGATATTGCTTAAATCCATGAATATTAGCACACCCATGGGGCAAAGCACACTTAAAAGAATGGGAGAAAGCTGAAGTTTGCTGCATGGAGTCTGTACACACATTTAAAGCATACATCATTAAGATGATATAAGAATGACACTGCTTACATTACTTAGCAACATGTTAGCTGATTAATCACGTCTCATTAAAAGATCAATGTGAAGTGTGTTTTACTACTACTACTACTACTACACAACTACTTTGTGATTGAACCGATATGCCTTAAATGGATTGCACAGGTGAGATATTAAAATATAAATAGATTACAAAGATTTTATAGGAAGAGATTTTTTTTAAGTGGTTGTAAAGGCTAAGGCAGACCATAGATGACGTGATTTTCTTTCCTGCAACCATGGAAGGAAAAAAAATCACTTGATTCCCCGATCCCGTGGATCAATTGTGTTCTCCTGGCAAGGGTGAGGTGTTAACTGTCCCTGTTAACTGTCACACAGTGATTCTTGTTAGCGGCTATAGCCATGGGCAGTTATCACATGCTAGAAATCCAGCATGCTGGTTGTACTGATGGATCGACTTGGGTACAATCAGCCTGCCCATACGGGGATCGAACCTTATACCATCTATGGACGGCTTAAGAGTTTTATACCTCAATGAATTCTCTGCATTAAGGCAATAAAACCTATAATAGCAGTGCCTCCAGGCCCCCATCCCCAACACTTACCTGCTTTCCTGTATCGATGCAGCACTGTGCTCAGCTTATGTTATTCTCTCCACTCTCCATGCTCCATGCTCTCACAAGAGCCATTGACTCCTACTGGTGTCAGTGACATCATGAGAGGAGGGAGTGGGGAGCAGGGCCAAGCCATGCTGTGTGTGCCTATAAATGCACACAGCCCGGCTTAGGATTGAGTCTGCTCATGTGTGGCTTGCTATGGAGGCACAAAGAAAAGAAGGGGAGCCAAGCGCACTGGTGTAGGACACAAGAAGAGGCGGGCTGGGGCTGCTGTGTTCAAACCCATTGCATAAAGTCGGTGAGTAGGAACATAATATAAGGTCTGTGTCACCCCAACATCACCTCCATCGCTATTACAATACATATATATATATATATATATATATATATATATATGGGGTTCGCCCTGGAACATTAAATTAGGTGAATATGGTAAGCCAAAAAACATATCATGATAGTTAAAAAGTAGATTTATTACAGTTTGTTGCACATGAAAGACACAACAGCAATAAATACAGGCCAATAAAATATGCATACAATGTGAACATGGGTCAGTCCACATACATGGTAAACAGTATATACCAATTACAAACATCAGAGAAATGTGCAAGCATCAGTAGTACCCGACAACGTTTTGCCGGACCGCACTTGCTCTTCAGGGGTAAATTCTTTGCTATATCTGTAATACAAGTAGTAAACCAAATGAATGTATGTAGCATAAAATAGGCAGGGAGGTGAGTCATCATCGGGGTCAAACTGTAGGACCCCATACTCACCAATGGGCTGGGCCAGGTCATCAATCGCTGATTCCACCGACGGCGGCAGCAACAAACATCCAGCATGGGAGCTACTATTTTAGGGTCAGTTTTCCTTTGATAATAAAAAAAAAATCAAGGAGATGTCTATTACCATATACCACCAAATCAAAGCCTAATTTGTCCTGAAAAAAAAGGTATAATCCACCTGGATGTACAAAGTAGTTGTGATGATATGTACGGTTTTACTAACACATGTCAAAGCTGCAAAATTGGGCTTAGTCATTGAGATTTATTTTACCCTTAGGCCCGAAGGGGTTAATTTTTTTAGTCCAGACCATAATAAATAAAACAAATGTATACAAAAAATGATTATACATTGCTTTTAATAATGGGGAATTACAGCTTATCCTTTTCTAGCTGGAATTTTTTTTCCCTGGTTATTTCTGTTAAAGAAGAAAAAAGAAACCAAAGCACCATGTATTACATAAAAAACAACAAACAGACTCACAATCCGACACTCTTTTACAAAAAAAGACATACATGTAAACACAAGCACATGGATGTTTGCTGTCCATAGTCCCATACAAATGAATAGCATGTGAAAAAGTAGTTCCTATTTGTTTACAACCACAAAGGGTTCATTAACTGAAACAAGATATGAAACTCTCTAGGAGTCTATAGCCACAGATGAGGTGCCCCATTGATTTTGCCACACTCCAGGGAGTGATACATATCTATGGCAATTATTTCAGTAAATCAATACAGCCTCTCAAATCTAATCATTATTCCAGTATAGATTTTTTAGTCTTTATATGAGAAGTAAATGTAATTATAGTTTAAATTGAATTAATAAAATTGCCTTTTACTTACAAAAATTGTATGTGTTTTAAAACAGATGTTAATGCCCTGGTATTAATATTTTATTACCCCATACTTCCAAAACATAATTGAATTTGATTAAAAGAAATGACAAAAATTAAGTAGAAAATTTAATTTGGCTAATTTAATAGATAATACAATAACACAATACTACTCATTTAAGCAGTAAAAAAGCAAGTGAAATTAGTCAATTAAACAACTGAGCTGATTTACTAAGGGCATTGAGAACCTTCACTTAAATACTAAAAATACTATGGCCCAGATTCTCAAAGGGCTTACGACGGTGCAACGCAATGTATGCCGTCGTAAGTCCTAATCTGGGCCGTCGTATCTATGCGACTGATTCTTAGAATCAGTTACGCATAGATATCCATTAGATCCGACAGGCGTAAGGCTGTTACGCTGTCGGATCTTAAATGCAATTTTTTTTTTGTCGCTAGGTGTCGCCTCCGTAGTTTTCCCCGTCGAGTATGCAAATTAGCAAAATACGCGAATTCCCGAACGTACGAGCGGTCGATGCAGTGAAGTTACGACATTTACGTTAGATTTGCGACGCGTAAAGTTGCCCCTGCTATATGAGAGGCAACCAATGTTAAGTATGGCCGTCGTTCCCACGTTGAAATTTAAAAATTTACGTCGTTTGCGTAAGTCATCCGTGAATGGGGCTGGACGCCATTTACGTTCACGTCGAAACCATTGACGTCCTTGCGACGTCATTTAGCGCAATGCACGTCGGGAAATTTTAGGCACGGCGCATGTGCAGTACGTTCGGCGCGGGAACGCGCCTAATTTAAATGCTCTACGCCCCCTACCCGGCTCATTTGAATTAGGCGGGCTTGCGCCGAGGGATTTACAGGCAAGTTCTTTGTGAATAAAGCACTTGCCTGTAAAACTTGCGGCGGTGTAACGTAAATGACATAAGTTACGCCGCCGCAGTTTTACGCCCATCTACGAGAATCTGGGCCTATGTGAATATTCAATTATGTTAAAAGCACCTGCACATGACTCAATATTCCAAAAATTGGTTTTCACGTGATTGAATAATTGTTTGAGTGAAAATTCAGCCTCTGTGCCTTTGGCTAGGACTCCACCCTTTGTTCCATGCTTATTTTCTGTAAAATCGCTATTTGAGGACTACATAATACCACGTATTTGAAACCTGGAAAAATTGCTATTTAGAAAACTATTATACTGGCAATTACAGAGATTTAGGAAGCAGGATAGCTGGCCACAGAAGATGGAAACACTAGAGCCACTCAGCAGGTATGCTGTGTTCTCTACATGAGCTTAATTGCAACATGTTTGGTATGCAGGGCCTCACTATATCTTTTGAGGGAGTAATATATGTATAAATTTGACCTGAATGCAGTACATTGGTAATGTTGACTGCCACAGAGGTATTGGTGAAGCCAACTTTTGAACAAAGAAATATGCACACCAGAATAAAAAAAATAAAATAAATAGAAACAAAGAAATATAAGAGAGCAATTCTTTAATAGAACTAGTCTTTTGTACTAAATACATATAAAAATAGAATGTGCACCATAATCACTATAGAGAAGTTGAGATGCTTTCATCATACCATATGAACTGCATATACATGAGAATGTTTAAATCAAGAAATATAAAGATGCATCATATCATATACAAAGAGTTTGCTGTACTGCATGCACTACCCACAAGCAAAGAAAAAGACAACATGAGGTGATACCATTACGATTGAAATAAATATATCTAGGAGTAACACAAATGTAATACTGCACCAATCTAGCAGTTTATGTGGCCATAAAGTCAGTAGTGAATGAGTATATGTTTGCACAAATACAGCCACAGCATTCAATCATGATAAATTTCCTTTAGGAAAACTTGTTACTGTAGATCCATCAACATTTAAGGACACATTCTTTTGGCTCTATTTCTTGGCTAAATTGAAGAGAAAAAGTTTAAATATGAATCAATATGGAACTAAATTGTATCTGAGCACCACAAGTCAAAAGCACTATTTAATTAAGTTTTAATATGCAAAGCAGACTCACCCATCTAGCCTTGTTTCCATGCTTTATGCCAGCATTTCTCGAGTAAAGGCAGATGATTCATATAGCATTTAATTCATGCTTTGCTGAGAAAGCCCCTCCTCTAGAAAGTAAAAGATGCCCATAACGACTCCAGAGATGTATGACATAATTTTGTCATAGGCCAAAAAACAGGAAGCAACTGACGAAATTAAGTAAAAAAGTTTAAACAAGAAAAACAAATATAATTTCTTCTTTTTGTTTTGTTTACTAATGCAAGTAGCAAAAGGGTTAAAATTGTTAATGTTGATTGAAAGAGTTTACCTCTGCCTTAAGTATAGTGTATGATTTATAAGGGCAATTGCTTAACCACCTACTGCCCACCGCATAGACAAATGACAGCACGGCGGGTGGCTCTCTCGTTCTGGGATGTCATATGATGTCGTCCCACTCTCTTGTGCATCCTTGATCTCGGTAAAGAGCCAATGATGAGGCTCTTTACCCATGTGATCAGCTGTGTCCAATCACAGCTGATCACATGTAAACAAGGCCAGTTATCATCTTTCCTCTCCTCACGCTGACAGCGTGAGAGGAGAGGAAAGCTGACCAGCTGCATTTTATCATAGGGGAGAATTGCACAGATAATCAGGGCACTGATTATTAGTGCCCTGATTAGTCAGTGCTCAGCAGTGATGCCAGTCAATGCTGCCTTTCAGTTCCCATCAGTGCCTGTCAGTCAGTGCCGCCAATCAGTGCCTAACAGTGCCACCTATCTGTGCCACCTATTAGTGCCACCTATCAGTGCTACATATCAGTGCCACCTATCAGCGCCCATCAGTGCTGCATATTAGTGCCGTCTCATCAGTGCCCATCAGTGCAGCCTCATGAGTGTACATCAGTGAAGAAGAAAAAATACTTATTAACAACATTTTCTAACAGAAACTAAGAAAAACTTTTTTATTTCCAAATTTTCGGTCTTTTTTCATTCTTTTAGCAAAAAATGTAAAACACAGTGGTGATTAAATACTATCAAAGGAAAGCTCTACGTGTCTAAAAAAAATATATATAAATATTTAATTTGGGTATAGCATTGCATGACCGTGCAATTGTAATTCAAATTGCAACAGCGCTGAAAGCTGAAAATTGGCCTGGGCAGGAGGGGGGTGAAAGTGCCTGGTATTGAAGCCGTTAAAGAAAGATACACATGATGTGGACAACAGTGCATTTACTGCTGCAGGAGAATATCCAACCAAATTAACCACTTAAGGACCTGCTCACGATTATATATGTCCTGTTTTTAAAGATGGATATCTCGGTAACGGCAGCAGCTGCTGCCACAACCGAGATATCCATCTTTACTGTGAGCGGTCCTGTAAATGATAACGGTGGTCTCCGCGGCCGATTCGCCGCAAGATCACCGTTTTCTGCAGCGGGAGAGGCCCCCCCTCCCGCCGCTCTCCCGCGCCCTCCGCCGCTTACCGGAGCCCCTGGTCGGCTGGGATACGAGTGAGGGCAAGATGGCCCTTACCTGTCCCCATAGCATAGCAGGGCGGAAGTGACGTCAAAACGTCACTTCCGCCCATGCTTCTTAAAGCAATATTTTCTAGTTGTCAAATGACAACATTTTTATTTATTTTTTGCATTTAAGTCGAAATATGAGATCTGAGGTCTTTTTAACCCTAGATCTCATATTTAAGAGGACCTGTCATGCTTTTTTCTATTAGCTCTGTAATTTCAAAGACACTGTATCTAATATTTAGGGACTCATTATGGGCTAACTTTACAGTTGTCTTATTTTTTAATAAAAAAAAAGTGAATTTTTTCCAAAAAAAATGCGCTTGTAAGACCGCTGCGCAAATACGGTGTGATAAAAAGTATTAAAATGACCGCAATTTTATTCTCTAGGGTGTTAGAAAAATAAAAATTCATAATGTCTGGGGGTTTTAAGTAATTTTCTAGCAAAAAAAAATGTTTTAGTCTTGTAAACGCCAAATCTGAAAAACAGCCAAGGTCCTTAAGTGGTTAAGTGAGCAAAAACTTTTGTGGCCTGGGCAGGAGGGGGGTGAAAGTGCCTGGTATTGAAGATGTTAAAGAAAGATGCACATAATGTGGACAACAGTGCTTTCACTTCTGCAGGAGAGTATCCAAACAAATTAAGTGAGCAAAAACTTTTGTGGACAAATCTCTATATTGTTGTTACATCTGAGCTATTCAGTATTGTCTATCTCCATTACAATATGCGTAAGTAACTGTATGGAGCAATTTCTAGCAGGATCTCGTGGGGGATGCCACAGGTTGAGTCCACATGGGAGCACCACATAATTGATAAAACAAACGGGTATTTTTGATAGTTGCCCATTATATCCCAAAAGGCATCTACCCTGTTTGACTGGTTTAATTTCAGACTTTATGGCCTCGTACACACGACCGAGAAACTCGTTGTAAAAGAAACATTGTTTTCCTCGACAAGTTCCTTGTCAGGCTTGTCGAGAATCTTGTCAAGCTTTCTTTGCGTAAACACTGTCAAGACAAAATCTTGTCATTCTCAAACGCGGTGACGTTCAACACGTACGACGGCACTATAAAGGGGAAGTTTGATTCCACTGGCGCCACCCTTAGGGCTGCTTTTACTAATCTCATGTTACTGCGTGTTAAGTAAAAGTTTGCTGAGAGACGATTTGCGCTTTTCAGTCTGTTACAGCGTGACGAATGTGCCATCTCCATTACAAACGCTACTTTTACCGAAGGTGTGCTCCCGTCTCATACTTTATTCTGAGCATGCGCGGGTTTCCAAACATACACACGAACGTGTTTCTCGTCGTAAACCAACCCGACGAGAAACACGACAAGGAATTTGAGACTCCCGACGAGAAAACTTGTTCTCTTTTTTTCTCGTAGAAACCCACGACCGTTTCCTCGACGAAAAACATACTCACCTCCGGTTTCCTCTGCAAAAAAGCTCTGCCACCAAGTTTCTTGATGAATTTTGTCGAGGAAAACGGTCGTGTGTACGAGGCCTATGTTCTTGTTACTTGAATTTGCCACTGGAATTTTCTTTATCAAAATAAAGCTTCACTATTTGCTCAGTAGATGACTTAAAGTATATGTAGCCAACCCCTTTCTTTGGATGGAAGGATGGTTATGCTCTCTATTAATTGATTTTCTGCTTGTGTCACATAGTGGAAATTTTCCTTCACTTCCTGTTCTGGAGATACAACAAAAAAATGAAATCTCTTTAGAATAAGAGTGTTCCCCCCTTAGACGTTTATCCCTGAAACAGCCCACTTTGGATGTACTCTTCCCTCTTGCTCTAGTGTCAGCTGTAACATTTTGATTCATTATCACTGTCTGTCTCAGGGACTATGGGTCACCAGGACAAATAGAAATGGAGGGTGTAAAGTAGAAAGAGAGCAATAAACACTTGACAGGAATTCTAATGCCCCGTACACACGACCGTTTTTCGGGTTCTAAAAAATTACGTTTTTTTTAATGTCTTTTTCGGGTTCTAAAAAATGGGCACATTTTTTTCGAACATGCTCTATTTTTTCACGACGTTTTTAGCGTTGTCGTTTTTAAGGTTGTAAAAAAAGGTCGTGTGTGGGCTTTCATCGGCACATTCATCACGCTGTAACAGACACAAAAGCGCAAATCGTCTTTTACTAACACAAAATCAGCTAAAGCAGCCCAAAGGGTGGCATCATCCGAACGGAACTTCCCCTTTATAGTCCCGTTGTACGTCACCGTGCTTTGCTAGAGCATTCTTTTTTCACGATCGTGTGTAGGCAAGGCCGTTTTAATGATCGAGTTGAAAAAAACTTCGGTTTTTTTAGACCCTTAAAAACATCATTTTTTAGAACCCGAAAAACGGTTGTGTGTACGCATAACTTTTCTCTACACTATCAAAAACTAAAAACAAAAGTTTTAGCTATAGATATGCACTTGAAGTGCTCGGCTTTACTGTAATAAATTCCAGAGTAAAATGGAGTTGGACTTTAAGCAGAATGTACGGACTGGCCTGTGTCCCTCCCTGATTCCCTTAGGAAGGAAATAATTTACTCCAGCACACCAATGGATTTATTAGGCACAGCTTACGGTCTCTTTGGGAGATAAAGTATGAGTTATGCCTGAAGGGTATAACGCTTAGTAGACTGTTTTGCAGCTTGTACAATACCAGGTTTATGAATCTCTAAGCATCTGATTCGGATCACTGAAGGACATCCAAGAACAGTTTGCCCATCTCAAAGAACAATGGGTCTTCTGGGACTCGCCTGCACTGTGACTCTAATTTGTGGCCTTTCTGAAAGAGGTTTAATATTATTCAGATATTCCATTCACCCCAGAATAGTGTAGATGCCAATCTAATCAATATAGGCCAAGGGCATTTGTTAACCCTTTACTTTGGGAAGACCAATAAGTACTTAAGACCAGCTGAAAAGATACATTTCATTTACATACTGGCAAATTTTACTGGATTATATATGTTAAGTCAACCTAAAAGTGCTCTGTTAAGGAGATCTACTCTCTGTGGTTTCTGACTATATGTATTACAGCAGTTGTAATAATCTTACAAAATGCCAGCTGTAGGCAGACAGATATCTCCTTGAGAATGATGGGAGACATCTGTCCATCATCTGTAGCACCAGGACACACTGCTGTTTCCTGCATGGCTTGCCCAATGAACTAAAATAGTCTACAGACTGCTAATACCTTATTTTTCCCTGCTTACTGATAAGCATTGGCCAGACTGCATGAAGATTTTCAAATAAATTATAAAATCTCTGAGAGTTTAACTCCTGTGGGAGAAAGGGCAGTAGCTTTGCTGACACTATTATTGGTGAGCTCCTTTAATCAAGCAGTGATCTTTGCAGATTGAAATCTTCCACTTTTTATAGTGTTCAAGGACAGAGAGGGTCCAATGTGGATAAAGCCTTAGATATTTCCAGCAATGTTGATGCCTTCTGATACGGTCCCCTCATAAATGTCCTCAGGGATCTGAAACTGTGTCATTTTGGTGATACTGGTCATTGATAACATAAGACTCATTCTGCTCATTTTATTATCAAGCAGGAGTTATTTTCCACCCCAACTGCAAGAATACAAAACACCACTAGGTTCCATCACCACTAAGCAGCACTGGAAGTGAATTAACCACTTCGGGCATTTTCACCCCCTTCCTGCCCAGACCAATTTTCAGCGCTGTAACATTTTGAATCACAATTTCGCGGTCATGCAACACTGTACACAAATGAATTATCATTTTGGTGGTATTTGATCACCTCTGCGGTTTTTATTTTTTGTGCTATTATTTATTTATTTTTTCTACTAGCAATGGCGGCGATCTGCAATTTTTATCATGACTATCAGGAAAGAAGTTAACACTAGTGGGCGATCAAGGGGTTAAATGGGTTACCTGAGGCGCATGCGTGGCAGCTCCCAAGATGGTCGCTGGCATCTAGAGCTCCGCTCCACCACAGCCTGACATCGCCCACCGGAGCTGACTAAGCACCCCCCAGCCCTCTCACCGGGACCATCGTATAGGGGAAGCACCCCCCGAACATGCTGATGTCATCGCCACCGGTAAGGAGAGACCTTTCTGGACAGATGGTGGCGTCTCCCGGCACCCTCAGTTATGCTAAAATGGCGGCGGCTCCATGAGGCCTGCATGCCTCAGACAGCATGGAGGATTCCATAGCAGACCCCTGCAATCGCCAGCTACTGACTATCCCCCCTTAGCTGCGGCCGCCTCTCCTTCCTCCACTGAGTCATTGCTGGGCAGGATGGGTGCTGGCTTCCCCACTACTCCCATGATGGATCCGCATACAGGCCTGCTTCTGTCTGTCAGTGAGGCACACAAGGAGGCCCCCGTCTCCACAGACTTCCCTTCCATGATGGCTGCTTTTTCCAAAATGCTGTCTAAAAGCCTTGCACTGAACGCTGCACAAATTACATCATCCATCCATGCAGATTTGCAGCAATTGGGGATGAGGATGGACACTATTGAGCAGAAGGCTGATCAAGCGGTGATACGGATTAATCAGAATTCCGCCAGGATGCAAGAGGTACGGGATCAATTGGAAACAGCTTTTGCAAAGATCGACGATCTCGAGAACAGCTCAAGACGCTACAACTTCAGGATAAGGGGGCTCCCGAAAACCGATAAAGAGGTACAAGTAGCGGGGAAATCCCTCTTTAAAAGCCTTATTCCTGATATTGCCGAGCACCGGCTTGAGCTAGACAGAGCGCACAGAGCCCTGCAAGCTCCCCGATCGGATGGCCTGCCCAGAGACATCATAGTAAAACCGCACTACTATTCGGTCAAGGCGGAGGTGATGAAAAGGTCTAGGTACTTTGACAATCTCACTTTGCACGGCAACAAAATTCAAATATTCGCGGACCTCTCTCCATACACTGTTCAAAAGTGGCGTGCCCTCAAACCGTTGCTGCAGGTCATTATGGAAAAGGAAATCACATATAGATGGTCCTTCCCGCTCCGCCTGAACTTTTCCTACAAAAATAAAAGCTTTGGTTTCTCCTCTTTCGCGGAAGGGGAGCGTCTGCTGATACACCTAGGACTGATCTCCCTGGATCGTCCAGCATCACTGGCCAGCAGAGGAACCCCCGATTCCACGAAGAGACCATCGCCTGCAAGCCCGATGCAACAAACCTAGATGAAACAAAGTTATAAGCGATCCAAAGAAAACCTTCCGACCTGAGGATCGAGCATTCCAATTCTTCTTCTCAGGATTGGGGCCCTAACCCTGGATGGCTCTACCTTCCTGAGTGAATTGGGGGATCCCCCTTTCCTTATCTCCATTGATTGCCCATAATGGAGCTAGTTACTTGTTACATTATTTCAACAATTGTTTGCCCTCTGGGGCTTTTTTTTTTTCATTTTTTTTAATGGGTGGGGCAATTGACTCAGACTTGAGGGGAGGTGGGTGTCCGGGGTCCCTGCGCTCCTGCGGGATCCCTTATTGCAAGTGTTTTACCTGGTTTTCATATTTTTCCCTGTTTTTCATCCCATCCCTAGTCTGGGAGCTGGTTGTTAGGTTCTATCGGGTGGACAGTTTGTTATAATAGCCGCAATGGCTCTTGATCTATGTATATCATTTTTTATAACAAATTCTCAATCTCTCTCCTCGGTATAGCAGACATAGCGAACATTTCAGGTTAGATTGAGAATTTTTTTACAGAGGAGGGCGGTTGACATTCCCAGTCCCTTGTCACTATCAGTAGCTAATTCCCTGGGAGGGGCCTGCTTGTCCACCTACCCCCTCTGCATTTGAGGTGGTGGGGGGGGGTTGGCGGGTCCTGCATAGGGCACTCGGTGAGTTTGTTTTGTCTTGTATTCCCATTTCTATTGGGGCGTTTCGTTTTTGGAATATTTGATATAGTATAGGGGTGGTGGCACTGCCTAAGGGTGGTCACTGAAAACCCAATTGCCAATGTGTTAGTCCCTGAAAACCCAAAGGAAGGGTGAAGGTGTATAAAACCGTTTGTCGGACACCTCTGTGTGGTGGGCTCATGAAAATGGCCCCCGGGTAGATTTCAGTAGGTGATCCTATTAATAAATTTCAGGGTCCAACCTGTGGACTCTGAATTGTGTCACTTATTAGTGTGTTGAATGTCTCCGTGATAAATAATAGTGATATAATAGACTGTGAAAGTTTGTCCTTGGCGACCAGTGCTAGATGTGTTATTGCCTACGGGCAATTGAAATATTGTGTAAAGATAAATGCACAAGTGAAAAGGTAAAGTGAAAAAAATGAATGAATATGTTCTGTGATTCAGTCCTGATGTTCAGGTGTGCATCATTGTGAGTATACCAATGCAGGTGAAAAATTCCTTAATAAGCATAAATACAAAAAATCATAAATACAAAAAAATATTTTTGTGATCTCCAGATAACCAACCATACAAACAGCAATAATGTCCACTGATTGGGTTGGATGGTATGCCTAAATAACCAACAGTGTGATTTCAACAGTACATCATGATTTGGTTTCTTTAAAGTGACTGATGGACAAAGAAGCAGAGAGTAATACTCTATATCTTGTTCTTCAATGTGTTGACATCCGTGCTACCCCCTGTTAGATCCCCACTCACCAGATAGTTGTCCCCAAGAGGGGTATTGAGCCTTACAATGTCAGGGGAGATCATCTGTTTGCTTTCCAGCTACCTCCAATGGTCTGATGTCCTCAGCAGGGTTCAGGAGCCACGTTGAACGTTTGTTTAAAAAATAAAAAGAAGATTCCACATGGTGTGATATCAAAGAGGTAAAGGGCACTTTATTGTAAAAAATTGTATCCAAAATAAAAATGACTAAAAAAGCTTGCTTACAAGCAAGAAGTTAAAAATTAAAAACATGTGCCAGCAGTAAAACAGCTTCAAGCTATTCCCAATAGTCAGGACCGGGTGCGTTCCGTTATGGAGAGCATGTGGTGCGTTTGTTTGCGTTCCACACCTCGTCATTTAGTTTTTGAGAATCATAGGCTCTTTGTTAGCCCTAAGTTATGGGTATTCGAAGGTGGTGGGGCTGTGGTGGATCCAGTGCACCTCCATAGGATCGGGAGCACTTTTGGTGCATCCAGATCCATTTCCGGTTTCCCTGTTATAGGAATATTCCGGCCCTTTAAAGATTTTGGGGTAGGGGTAGGTTTGTCTACTTCACCCCAGGGAGGGGAGGGGTCAGGGGACCCCCAGGTTCTGACTATGCATTGTTTTTTTATGTATGTATTTACTTTGCTGCAGGTTTACATTCCTAATGTTCTGTCTTCTCTCTCTTTCTCCTTTTTCATTTCTTTTCCTCTTCTCTCCACTCGGGTGCAGACTTCTCCGGTTCTTCGAATTTACCAAGGAGTACTTTCCACAAGGCCAATTTAGGCCAATATGTATTCTGCTACATATTTTTGGGAAAAAAAATCACAATAAGCGTATATTGATTGGTTTGTGCAAAAGTTAGTGTCTACAAAATAGGGGATAGATTTAGGGACTAACTGTTTTTATTGGTAATGGCGGCTATCTACGATTTTTAGCGGGACTGCAACACTGCGGCGGACAAATCTGACCCTAAGTAAAACTTTTCGGGGACCAGTGAAAGCAATACAGTGATCAGTGCTAAAAAAAATACACTGATCAATGTATAAATGACACTGTCAGGGAAGGGGTTAACACTAGGGGGCGATCAAGGGGTTAACTGTGTTCCCTGGGTGTGTTCTAACTGTGTGGGGGGAAGGGCTTACTGGGACCTGATCACTAGGAACAGCAGATCTCCATGTTGTCCCCTGTTAGAATGGGGATTCACCTTGTTTACATACAGTGCCTTGAAAAAGTATTCATACCCCTTGACATTTTCCACATTTTGTCATGTTACAACCAAAAACGTAAATGTATTTTATTGGGATTTTATGTGATAGACCAACACAAAGTGGCACATAATTGTGAAGTGGAAGGAAAATGATAAATTGTTTAATTTTTTTTTTTACAAATAAATATGTGAAAAGTGTGGCGTGCATTTGTATTCAGCGCCCATGAGTCAATATGTTGTAGAATCACCATTCGCTGCAATTACTGTACATTGGCATGTCTTTTTGGGGATGTCTCTACCAGCTTTGCACATCTACAGAGTGAAATCTGTGCCCATTGTTTGCAAAATAGCTTAAGCTCTGTCAGAGTGGATGGAGAGCATCTGTGAACATAAATTTTCAAGTCCTGCCACAGATTCTCAATTTGATTTAGGTCTGGATTTTGACTGGGCCATTCTAACACACCAATATGCTTTGATCTAAACCATTCCATTGTAGCTCTGGCTGTATGTTTAGGGTTGTTGTCTTGCTGGAAGATGAACCTCCACCCCAGTCTCAAGTCTTTTGCAGGCTCTAACAGGTTTTCTTTTAAGATTGCTCTGTATTTGGCTCCATCCATCTTCCCATCAACTCTGACCAACTTCCCTGTACCTGCTGAAAAAAAGCATCCCCACAACATGATGCTGCCACCACTATGTTTTATGGTGGGGATGGCGTGTTCAGGGTGATGTGCAGTGTTAGTTTTCCACCACACATAGCGTTTTGATTTTAGGCCAAAAAGTATACATTTGGTCTCATCTGACCAGAGCACCTTCTTCCACATGTTTGCTATCCCCCCCCCCCCCACATGGCTTCTTGCAAACTGCAAACTGGACTTCTTATGGCTTTCTTTCAACAATGGCTTTCTTCTTGCCACTCTTCCATAAAGGCCAGATTTGTGGAGTGAACGACTAATAGTAGTCCTGTGGACAGATTCTCCCACCTGAGCTGTGGGTCTCTGCAGCTCTTCCAGAGGTACCTGGTGCTTCTCTGTATAATGCTCTCCTTGCCCAGCCTTTCAGTTTAGGTGGATGGCCATGTCTTGTTAGGTTGGATTGAACAGTGCTCTGTGAGATGTTCAAAGCTTGGGATATTTTTTATAATCTTACCCTGTTTTAAACTTTTCCACAACTTTATCCCTGACCTGTCTGGTGTGTTCCTTGGCCTTCATGATGCTGTTTGTTCATTAAGGTTCTCTACAAACCTCTGAGGGCTTCACAGAACAGCTGTATTTATACTGAAATTAAATTACACGCAGGTGGACTCTATTTACTATTTAGATGACTGAATGCAATTGGTTCCACTAGATTTTAGTTAGGGGGTATGAGAGTAAAGGGGGCTGAATACAAATGCACGCCACACTTTTCACATATTTGCAAATAATGTTGAAAACCATTTATCATTTTCCTCCCACTTCACAATTATGTGCCACTTTGTGCTGGTCTATCACATAAAATCCCAATAAAATAAGTTCACATTTTTAGTTGTAACATAACAAAATGTGTGATATTTCAAGGGGTATTAATACTTTTTCAAGGCACTGTAGGCCTCACTCTAATTCTGCCTCTCTGGCACATGCATGCTCCCCTGCCCACACTATCACATGCACAGACCGACATATAGGTATGTCGGTTTGCGCAGCCGAGTTGCCTTGCCGCAGTATATATGTGGAAGGCGGTTGGCAACTGGTTACTGTATTTATTAGCGTATAACACTCACTTTTTTACCCTGAAAATAGAGGGTATACTGTGCCTGCGTGTTATACGCAGGGGGCTGTGGAATGTTTTTTTCCTAAAACTTCCCACTTAAAGTTAGGGTGCATGTTATACGCCTGTGCGTGTTGTACACCGATAAATACGGGTAAGTAAAGAATTTCGGTTTGACAATAAAATACATACATGACTGCAACGTACACAGTATCAGTAGAATGGAATACATATCTAAATAATGAACAATATAGTTCAAATGTCACAAATAATAGATAAACAAATACAAATAACATATAAAATCTGTAATAAGTTAGAGGAAATAGAAAGTAAAAACCAAATTCACTTCCTTCGTATTTATATCTTAAATGTGTAAATATTTTTATAATTCTTTTTATAATTTTTAACAGAGTAATTGCACAGTGATCTTTTTATCAATGTATCTGATGCTTCTGTACAGATGTCAAATTTGTGCTAATTTCCTGTTTGTATTTTGTGATTCTTTAGGGTTCTATAGACTGCAGTACCTCAGGCAGGAGTACCACAAGAATCGTTAACTCAGCAGGAGGGTTCTCTAAGCACAGGGTGCATTGTTTGCCACTTGCTGCATGAAAAAGCTTCAGCAGGGTATACTAGAGAGCTGGCACTCTATGTTATGAATGTTTGATGACCTAGCTAAACAGCAGCTTGAGGGCCCATTGATGCATGCTGGGAGAACTGTAAAATGTTTAAAACATTTCCTGTTCTGCTTCTTCCCTCTTCTTCACAGGCTTCTGCCCTGTGGGGATGTCACTGTGTATTATCTGTCTTTTTTGTCCTTTTTTTAAGTACCAGACTTAGAGGGAATACAAGGAAACATTTCTATATTGACAGAGGTTCTAACCTTTCCCTGCTTAACTTAAAAAATACTTCTGTCTGGGATGCAGTTAAAAATATTTCACCACACTTCCTGTCTTGGGCAGAACCTTTTTACTAGACGGGGAGTAAAGGAATCTCTGTGATTGTGCCTCCAACAGCAGTAAAACCTGACAGAAATCCTTCTGTATTCTATCCAAAACAAACAAAGTTTTGTCTGTAGATACAAGAAGGTATTAAAGCCTAGTCTGGTGCTTGAGCAGGGGCGGACTGACCATTCGGGCATTCGGGCACTGCCCGAGGGCCCCATGCCACTGGGGGGCCCCAGCAGGGTTGCCAGCCTCAGTAAAACCAGGGACAGTATGTCAAAATCTGTGTTTTTTTACAGCTGCCTCGCCTCTCCAGTACCTTCTCATTCTGTGTATGTATACTGTGTGTGTGTATGTATGTGTATTCTGTGTATTCTGTGTGTATGTATACAGTGTGTGTACATTGTGTGTCTGTGTATACTGTGCATGTATACTGTATGTGTGTATATACAGTACTGTGTGGCCCCATAATCTATTTCCTGGGGGCCCTATAATCTCCTGATTCCTGGGGGCCCCATAATCTCCTATTGACCGGGGGACCCATAATCTCCTATTGCCAGGGGACCCCATGAGTTGTCAGTCTGCCCCTGTGCTTGAGATCATGCTGATCTACACCTCGTACCCCTTCCCATTTTGTTATTCACATTAAAATCATTTCTTGTTTTGAAGTGATGATGCCCATGCTTTTTACAAACTGAGAAGAAAACAAGACTGAGATTGAATGTACCTGGGTTGTCATTGTCAAGAAATGACTTGGGACATTTGCAATGTAGTTGCAGGTCACCTGAAGATTAGTAATTACCAGAGATCAGTACTAATAGCACTACATTAGTACCACAATGACACACCTTTTAAAATACAGTATATTGTGGGTATCATTCTAATTATCTGTATGTATCTGCACCATACATTTTGTCTTTTTTCTGTGCCATGGGTATAATTCTTAGTCTGTGTGTATAGCTGGTGCACATTACTTTTCTGTTTATATATGATGTGAATTGTTAATTATGTGAAAGACATCTGCATATTATTGGGCATTCAAAGAAGACAGAAATTTGCTTTTCACATATTGAACAATTGAAAGCATTTTTTTTTTTTTGCTAAATAACAAACATATCTATACATACTTGCTCAGTGCAATGGAATTAGTGTAGCCTCAAACCTCCTCTTCTCGGGTCCCCTGCTGGTGCTTTTCCTATCTGTCGAGTGCCCCAAGGGGAAGCCGCTTCCCATGGGAGTACTTATGTGTGCTTGCTCCTGAGCTCCTCGGGCCCCCCTAACCCTGCCCCCCTCGTCATTGTAATTGATTGACAGGAGTGGGAGCCAATGCTTCCCACTGCTATTAATCTGCCCAATGAGGTGCACAACGTTGGATCGGATTGGGCTTAGGTAAGAATAAGAGGGGGGGGCAGAGAAGGATTTTTTACCTTAATGCATAGTGCATTAAAGTAAAAACCCTTGAGGCTTTAGAACCACTTTAATATTTGGTATGTGAACATTCGTAAGTTACTGTAAAAAATGGTCAAGTCTACATCCGAGAACAGTAATATAATATAAGGAAATTTGATTGCTTCAGGATGTGTCATTCAATTATACTTTAAAGTTAAGTGTGTATTTTGTTTACTTTATCTTACTTGTTTAGCAAATCTCCCCTGAAAATATAGGTTGCCCGGCTGTCCTTCTGTACCGCACAATTAATGACCAAGCATACACATTAGGAGTTATTTTGTCACTCTGACTTCTGGCCAGTGATTTAGAAAATGAGTAAATAGGCAGGTAATTATAACTTAAACATCAGCAGTACAGGCCTTCATATTTTTTCAGTATAGATACTTTTATACAGCAGAGTGGCATTTTTTTTTTTTTTTGGTTTGGTTTTAGCATGCAAATGTGGGTAGGAGCTAAGTATACATTGCATGCTATGACATTTTAATTTATATGATAAATATTTCAAAGGAAAGGATTTAATTAAAATAATGCAATGGTGGTTTTCAATGGTGCAATGTTTAAAGCGTATGTGTATATATATATATATATATATATATATATATATATATATATATATATATATATATATATATATATATATATATATATTTATTGTATATACTTTTAATCTTTGTTTTGCAAATTAACAATTAATATATGACAAGAGATTCCCAGAAAACTATGAGTTTTCTTCCTGTCATTAGGCTTGCTTTGTCTGATTGACATCTCATTTAATTGTGCATGTAAACTTCATCTTGAGTTATTGCTCACTGTAAACTACTAGAGCCCTCATGTGAAAAGTAGTCTAATGCTCCAGCTGGTGGCTGAACATCAGATTACAAAATATTCTTATACAATATGCATAATCTACCTGGATAAAATATTTTTTAACTTTTATTTTTTAGCCCTGACCATAATAAATAAGAAAAATATGTGCAAATACGACTTCGGTGAATTCTCCAGTTATTCTTTTTAACTAAAATCCAAAGATTTATTTGGAACAGTAGCGCAGATGTTATATATGAATACATTATTCCCTAGTTTAAACAATGTAAATGTGTATATACGGTATATACACATACATACAGTATATTATTATTTTCTGTATGTTTTTATTATTGTATTATTCCTTTATGCCATATTTTTCACAACTGTTATCTTCATTACAAGCTTGGTTCTGTTATTCCCCTGCTGTCTGTTAACTTACAATGCAGAGCTAAAGGGATCAAAAGCGGAGGTGCTATAATCATCATTCAATACAATATTAATATTATAAATATTTATATTCAATCATTTTCTTTTCACAGATATCATATCTGGTATAATTCTTATTATGTTTTAGAATTTTGTCTATTCATTTCAATAAAGCCAATTGACAGAATTATTTATTTAAAGGAAAGACCAGCACTACATTATTGTGAATTATTGACCTGTTCATCATTACAGAGTCAAGGATTTTCAGATGGCAGCAAAGAAAATCAGCCTGAGCTCCCCAAGAGATTGATTGAAAAAAAAAAAAAAACATAAATAAAAATAAAAAATAATTTTCTCTGTTTGATGCATCGATCTCATACAGGTTCCTCAGGGAAAAGGTAAGGATCGACATGGCAGAATGTTTTCCATCAATATCCCAGTATATACAGAATGAAATATAACACAATTTGGAGAGATCAAGCTCTGCTATGAAAATGATAGCACGGTTTTATCAACAGTCTAGGAAGTGAAATTTAGACTTTACTCTCCATAGCATTTTGTGTATTGAGTGCACTATTTATTCTGATATTGACAAAAGTCTTCATTGCTAAGTGGACGTAAACAAATTAACTTTAGTGATTTCAGTTGTCAGAATATGTATAACTTCAAACAAAACAGCAATTTAGTACCAATAAAAGGGTTTGTATAAATAAATATTCATGAGAATCATTTTTTTCCCTTTGAAACACATGTAAACCCTAAGTGAATGATGTAGCATAAAATAAACTTCACTACACTTCTTACATTTAGCTAGCTTTTGACTCGGTAACATTCAAAATTGGTGAAATTTAGCCTTTAACTACAGCATCATACATAGAACGGAACAGTGGCAGCCCGTGCATTGGGGGCGCATGGTCACCGCTCCCCTATCCCTGCCGCCGCCATCCATTTTTTTTAAGCACCTGATTAGAGCCTCATCTATATGCCCTGATCTGTGAGGCTGAGCTGTATACTCTGTCCTGTGATGTTGAGCTATATACTTCTGATACTGAGGGTGGAAGCAAGTGGAATACAGGGAACAGGGTGGGTGGATTCTATAAGGAGTGTGGCTTATCAGAAGTGTGAGGGGACAAAAAGGATGGGCGGGGTCTGGCGCCCCTCCATCCCAAAACTTCACCAGCCGCCACTGATATATGCATTCCAGCGATGGCTGCCTAACATTTTTCAGGGTAGTGTTCCTGATGGTAAAAAACAGTGGACCATGTGTCTGTGTAATGTTTTTTGAAACAGCTGCTTGTAGTCTCCATCAGAAACCTGTGTGACAAGGGTGAAAGCACAGGAGCACAATTGGGAGATGGGTTACATAGTGCTGTCACCTTATAACAGAACTGGACCGTTGTGTCAGAATCACTAGGTATTACTATTATTATTATTTTTTACCAACAATTTTTATTGTAGCAAAAGAAAAGTTAGAACATTTACAGATAGTACATGAGTAGCAATAAAGTACAATCATATCTCTCAAAAAATAGTCACAAATCGAAAAAGGGGGCTTCCAGATTCCGATAAACCCCCTGCCTGCAGACCACCACAACCACCAGGCAAGGGTTGTGGGGATGAGCACCCTTTCCATGTTGAGGGCATGTGACCTAGCACGGTTCAGGAGGGGGGCACTCTCTTACCCCCCCCCCCCCTTTTCCTGCAGCCTGCCAGGTTGTGTGCTTGGTTAAGGGCCTGGTATGTGTAGTGATATAAAAGTCCAATAAATGTAGTGATATAAAAAAGGTTCCCTGCTGGCAGAACACAATACTACTGTGGGACTGATTCCGCCCATAAACACTCTTTCCTAACACCTGTGGTGGAAGAAAATAAAATGGCATAATCTTTGGCCTGCCTTACTCTGCCCATGGCTTCCTCTGGCAGTGCCCAGGCAAGGATCATGTCATAAGCCTCCCAGCAAGATCATATTAGCTGGCCATACAATAGTAGAATTATTTAGATTTTTCCTTTTTTTTTTTGATTTTCTAATGGTTAGTGGAGTCGAATCAAGTATAGTTTCCAAACGCATTGGAAAGAAAATTTGACGGAGCAAGATGGAATAATTTTGGATAAAATGTAGCGCTAAATGTGATGTGCCGTGAATATGTGCAAAAATATGTAGAAATAAAAATAATTGGTCAAATAGAAATCAATCTCCAATCATACACATCAAGTCCTATGTAGTGAATCAATCCGCATGAAACAAATAAAAGTCTGTCACAGACAGGTAGTTGTTCCCAGGTAAGTATAGATGAGACCGGCAGGTATGTGGAACATCTGTGGTGATAAAACATCCAAAATGATAAGAATGTTTACTCTTACCGGATAAGGTGGACCCAAGTGTAAGCGACAACGAGTCATAAAGGCATGGATATCCAGATCAGCAAGTCGATCAGATAATCAAAGAAGCCCAGGGGTCTCCAAAAGCGATGGATCTGGTAGGTGACTGCGAGGCTGAAAGGCTGATGACCAAACAGGAAAGCCAAAAAACTAACATTCCGACAGGTATGCAAAGAAAAAAAAGGGGGCTCCAATGATGTAGGTCAAAAAGATGGGTTTTTATTTACAAAACCCGACAGACATGAATAAAATAGTGATCACTGAATAAAAGCAATGTGGGGAGCGGTGAAGTTCACTGCTCCCCACATTGCTTTTATTCAATGATTACTCGTTGACACTGACACTCAGGTCCACCTTATGCAGTAAGAGTAAACATTCTTATCATTTTGGATGTTAAATCATCACAGATGTTCCACATACCTGCCGGTCTCATCTATATTTACCTGGGAACAACTACCTGTCTGTGACAGACTTTTATTTGTTTCACTACATTGGACTTGATGTGTATGATTAGAGATTGATTTCTATTTGAACAATTATTTTTATTTCTACATATTTGTGCACATATTCAAGGCAGATCACGTTTCGCGCTACATTTTATCCACCTTCTTACTTTGAATTTTTTTCACATTCGTTTGTAGCTGCTTGACATTTTACTTAAATTTTCACTTTTCATTTTGTTGGTTAGCGCAATAATTATTTATATTTTTCTTATTCAGAGTAAGGCCTAGTCATGTGCTAACGCTGACAGGAATCTAGAATTGGACATTAGAGAAAAGCAAGTGATCTCAAGTACATGCATACCCCACTTTTAAGTACACAATGGGGTTTATAGCTGGAAAATGCAATATTAGGCTCACTTCTGCATAGAAACCAATGAGCTTCTAACCCCAGCTTGTTAAATTAAGCTTTGATAATAAAACCTGGCAGCTCATTGGTCTCTATGCAGAAGTGAGCCTGATATTGCGCTTTCCAGCTTTAGTAAATAAACCCCATTGAGTACTTAAAGGGGTTGTAAAGGTAATTTTTTTTTCACCTTAATGCATGCTATGCATTATGGAAAAAAAACATCTGTGTAATAGCACCCCCCTGAGCCCCCGTTTACCTACCTGACCCTTCGAAAGTCCTGCGCCTTCAACATTCAGGCTTCTGGGCCGTCTTCCCGGCTAATTTATTGGTTGATTGAAAGCAGCACAGCCATTGGCTTGCGCTGCTGTCAATCACATCCAATGACGTGGCACATGGGGGGCGGGACTGAGTGATACAGTGAGCGGCCATGGCCGTCGGCTGTATCACGGGAGCACGGCCGCAACCACTCAGCACCTCGCTTGCATTAAGGTGATGCGGGGGGAGCCGAGACAGCCGCTGAGGGACCCCAGAAGACGTGGATCAAGGCCACTCTGTGCAAAACAAGCTGCACAGTGGAGGTAAGTATACCATGTTTGTTATTTTTTTTTTAATACCTTCAGTGACCCTTCAAAAGTGGGGTATGCCTGTAGTGTGCTGGAGGAGATGTGCAGTAGGAGAGACTGTCAATTTAGATTCAACTACCTTTATTTCAACTAAGAAAGATTAATTATTTGGGCATCCCATGACCCTTTTCCCATCCAAGTTTAATGCCCTAATAAAAACAACAAAAACAAGTAAAAGACTGTTCATTGACCGGGGAAAGTGTGCCTGAAATGGATGTCTGGCAAAGCAGGGTGATGTGTGAAGCTGAAACATGCAGTGACCCCACGGGGGCACTGCTAGACCTGTTTATTATATTTAGGAGTCCATTCAAATAGCAGGTTTGGATGAAATTTATAGTGTTGGAACAAAATTAGTTCACTCGATAGCAAGAAAGAATGTTTGATCGGAAATCTGTGTATGGCCAGCTTAAATCTTGTGCAAAGACGAGTGTGACACCACTCTTACCTAGGTGGAAGCCTTGCCTTTCAGTGGAAGGTCCATTTTCATCAGAAGAGTATATTAATTGTACAAAAGATCCTATGCTATAAAAAGAAAAAGGCAAATATTTTTGTCATCACCTTCATTCTCTCTTTTTCCCTTTGAAAAAAGTTGGGCTGTGTGAAATGGCTATCTGTGTCCATATCTTACACGGGCAAAATCCCTACTGGTTGTCATACATGCTTTGATAAATATTCAATTTCTTCTGATAGAAATGATCATCCTGTAGTCGACAATCCATTCAATATGCTACCAATGTTGAAATTTAGATCGATAGTTAAGAGGTTATCACTTATGATCCTAAATGCAATCCTAAATATCACTTCTCTGTTGCCATCATGTAATCTCGTAATTTAAAATATGAACATATTCACAAACTGATCTATGCAAATCGACTAATAATTTTCTGTCCTGGCTAATAGACTCTAATAGAGTTTGATAGAATCTGATCTAAATCACGTTTAAATCAATCAGGTGATCGGCTTTTTAAATGTTTGTTGATTCGATCTTACTAATGATTAGAACATTGAACAAACGTTCTTAAAACCCCAATAATTATGAAATTCTATTAGCTTTAGATGAAACATGACTTGTACTGCTAAACAAAGCAAACATAAAAAAAAGGCAAGGACAAATTATATATTACTGAACACCAAGTCTTGTAGATATTTTTAAGCAGGCCACATGAAATAGTACACCAGTACCAAAAAGGACTGTATGGTCCCGTCTATACTCAATCTGAAGCAGAATACTACGAATTATATTAAGTATGAGACACAGATAGGAATATTTGCTAAACGACAAGTTATCTGCTGTCAATTACTGTGTTTCTCGGGAAGGCACCTTGGGATACAATTTGAATAAATAGTGTTATATAAATGCAAGATATTATTATTGCATGGCTCCAAGGAGTTTGGTATTTATTTTTTTAGCATATTCCAATTCTGTAGTTTCCATATATGTATTTTTTATTAGTCCTGTTCCCTTCTCACTTATTTTTATCTGCTTTGTTAACTATTTGCAGTGTTCTTAGTCTGTTTCCTGGATAGGGTTGCAACCTGGCTGGTAAAAGTCGAACTTGTAGCAAAAGTTAGGAAGGACAACTAACCACTGTAGACTGCACCACTAAAAGCACATTGGTCCCCAGAATACAACGCTACTGATAAATACAAACTTAAAAAAAGATCCCATAGGGACCCTGCACAATTCCTTTGTAAAGTTATTTTTTCAATACATTCATGTAATCATACAGCTTGCCCTGAGAGACACCCAGTATCCCCCTTTTTATTTTCCACCGTTCAAGTTTATTACACTGATGATCCCACTTTGGCTCATTTCCTCTGAGGCTGGCATCTCCCTTCCCCTCCCATCCTCCAGAGTCTTTGGGCCTTTTCCTTTTGCATTTAATTTTCTACAGAGGCCTAGAAAGGGGACAGTACTGCAGGGTTATTGCAGGGTGGTCTGTATATGACATGCTTCAGACCAGTGGCGGCTGGTGCTCAAAATTTTTGGGGGGGCGCAAACAAACAAACAAAAAAACACATCAATTGCAGCATCACTGTGCCCATCAATTGCCACCACTGTGCCCATCAAACACAGCCACTGTGCCATAAAATTGTCGCCACTGTGCCATAAAATTGTCGCCACTGTGCCATGCCATCAAACGCAGCCATTGTGCCCATCAAGTGTCGCGACTGTGCCATGCCATCAACCGGAGCCACTGTGCCATGCCATCAAACGCAGCCACTGTGTCCATCAATTGTCGCCACTGTGCCATGCCATCAAACGCAGCCACTGTGCCCATCAAATGTCGCCACTGTGTCATGCCATCAAACGCAGCCACTGTGCCCATCAATTGTCGCCACTGTGCCATGCCATCAAACGCAGCCACTGTGCCATCAATTGTCACCACTGTGCCATGCCATTGTCGCCTCTGTGCCATGCCATTGTCACCACTGTGCCATGCCATTGTCACCACTGTGCTCATCAATTGTCGCCATACCAAACGCAGCCACGGTGCCATCAATTGTCGCCACGTTGCCCATCAATTGTCGCCACTGTGCCATGCCAAATGCAGCCAATGTTCCATCAATTGTCACCACTGTGCAATGCCAAATGCAGCCACTGTGCCATGCCATTGTCGCCACTGTGCCCATCAATTGTCGCCACGGTGCCATGCCAAACACAGCCACCGTGCCATGCCATTGTTGCCACTGTGCCCATCAATTGTCGCCACTGTGCCCATTAATTGTCACCACTGTGCCATGCCAAACGCAGCCACTGTGCCATCAATTGTCACCACTGTGCCATGCAAAACGCAGCCACTGTGCCATGCCACTGTCGCCACTGTGCCCATCAATTGTCGCCACTTTGCAATGCCAAATGCAGCCACTGTGCCATGCCATTGTCGCCACTGTGCCCATCAATTGTCGCCACTGTGCTATGCCATTGTCGCCACTGTGTCCATCAATTGTCGCCACTGTGCCATGCCAAATGCAGCCACTGTGCCATCAATTGTCGCCACTTTGCCATGCCAAACACAGCCACTGTGCCATGCCATTGTCGCCACTGTTCCATGCCAAACGCAGCCACTGTGCCATGCTATTGTTGCCACTGTGCCCATCAATTGTCGCCACTGTGCCACGCCAAATGGAGCCATGTGCCATGCCATTGTCGCCACCGTGCCCATCAATTGCCACCAGTTTTCTCCTAAAATGCCGCCAGATTGCCCCTCCCCTCCTGGCACTTACCTTTCTCGGTCAGCCATCCTCGGATCCTCCTCCACGATCCTTCGATGGAGTCCCGCCCTCGATGTCGCTTCAGCCAAACAGGTTACCGTTAACCAGATCCGGTGAACCTGATTGGCTGAGATGTGTGTCAGTGTTAACCAAGGAACGCACCCCCCGTGCGTCCCCTGGTTAACTATTTCGAAGCCGATTACAGCCCTCAGTCTGTAATCAGAAAGCCTATCAGAGCAGCTGGCTGTGATAGACACTTCCACAGCCAACCAGCTGCCATTATTCAGATGGCTGGCGCTCTCCAGGGGGCTGGCCATCTGAATAGTGAGCAGCAGCGGCAGCGGCGATAATACATAGATTCATGCAATGCACGAATCTATGTATTGTTTTTCAGTGGCAGTGCAAGAGCGAGAGGGGGCGGTGCTCCTGCGCCCTCTATGGACGCACCGCCACTGCTTCTGACTAATGCATTCTGTATGCTGGGCTGTATATGACATGTTTCTGACCTCTGCACTCTGTACGCTGAGCTGTATATGACATGCTCCTGACCAAATGCACACTTTATGCTATATTACATAACAGGTGGAGGTTGTTAAAGAGGTTATTCACTCTGAAAAGAAAATGAAAAGTCCCTTGTTACCTCCTCCCATGCTCTTCTTCAGGACTTCCCCAGAGCCTCTCCTATCCTCTGGAACTCCCTGCCCCAGTCTGTCCGATCAACCCCTAACCTCTTCACCTTTAGGAGAACCCTGAAAACTCATTGATTCAGGGAAGCCTACCCCACACCCACCTAACATCTGTCCCCGAGCAACCCCCATCAAATCCTTCTCCACAGCTATAACCTTTTGTACCACCAGCAGATCACGTAGCAATTGCAATTGTTTGCCAGAGGTTACAGCCTATCCTTACCACTCACTGGCTGGTTGCTAGAGGTTACGACACATAATTTATGCTTGCCGATTGGTTGCTAAAGGTTACTGAAAATTATTAGTGCTCACTGATTGGTTGCTATAGGTTAATGCACATCATTACCACTCACTGAGCAGTGGAGCAATCCCAAATAATTCAGCAAGTAAAGCGGCACATTAATACACATACTACAGGAGAGGGTCAGAGAGTGCAGACATACTGCACGAGATTACCAGAGACTGCGGACATACTTCACAAGATTACCAGAGATTGCAGACATACTGCACAAGATTACCAGAGACTGCGGACATACTGGAGTCTGCATGAGATTACCAGAGACTGTGACATACTGCACGAGATTACCAGAGATTGCGGACATACTGCACAAAATTACCAGAGACTGCAGACATACTGCACAAGATTACTAGAGACTGCAGACACACTGCAGGAGATTACCAGAGACTGCAGACATGCTGCACGAGATTACCAGAGACTGCGGACATACTGGAGTCTGCATGAGATTACCAGAGCCTGTGACATACTGCACTAGATTACCAGAGACTGTGGACATACTACACGAGATTACCAGAGACTGAGGACATACTGCACGAGATTACAAGAGACTGTGGACATACTGCACGACATTACCAGAGACTGTGACATACTGCATGAAGTTACCAGAGACTGTGACATACTGCATGAGATTACCGTGAACTGCATGAGATTACAGTTAACTACATGAGATTACCGTGAATTGGGACCCAGATGACAGTTTTGCAGAGTGCACAGAGGACACATAAGGCTGTATTTTCGCGCTAGCCAGCAGAGAGGGGGCGGGACCGGAAACTCCACTCGGAACAGAGCAGGTGTAGTTAGAGCCAGTGATCGGAGTGGGCGCGTCAGTGGAGCTCCCAGCCCCGCCCCCGGACCTCTGTATTCCCCAGCCAGTATAGAGGGGGCGGGGCCGGGAGCTCCACTGACGCACCCACTCTGATCACTGCTCTAACTACAGCCACTCTGTTCTGAGCATACAGGCTACATGCGGTGGGGTCAACGCGTCTGTGGAGCTCCCGGTCCCACCCCCTCACTGCTGGCTAGATCGGGAATACAGCTTCCTGTGTCCTGTGTGCACTCTGCAAAGTCGGCGTCGGGGCCCCAATTCACGGGTAGCGCAGGGCCCCCTACAAAGATTGGGCCCAGGGCAAGTGCCCCATTTGCCCTGCGGTAAAGACAGCCCTGGCCGCCTCTGCTACAGCCTCCGAACGCGGCTGTTCGGTGATCCCAGCGGCTCCATCTCCAGCACCCCCACCAACTCAGACACCGAGCAGCCCCCTGGAGCTGTCAGTGCCTATGCGAGCCGGGGCCCTGAGGCACGGGGATCTGCAATGGACCAGGATCCCCGCCCGCATCACAGCAGCAGCTCAGGGACGGGGGGGTTGGGGGGAGCTCTGCAAACGGACAATATACTCGAGTATATAAGGTACAGGTAATTACAACACCAGCATCCACATACATAAATAGAAGGGACAATGTAAATTAAACTGTGTGTGTTTAGTCTTACTTTAAGTGACTTTTTGGTATTTTTTACTTTTAGCTATTTTCTTTTTTTTTTTGTTGTTGTTAGAATAATACTCTTGCTGTTACATATGTTTGTAAACTTTGTTTCTCTCACAATTTTTTTATGGTTTGCTTGTTTTCTTTTTTTCTGAAATTCAAATGTAGTTGCTGATGTTATATCTGCCTGGAGTTCAGCTTTAAAAAATAAACTGTACTGTGAGAAACATGGAGGCACCGCCGGGGGACCTCAGAAAAGGAGGACTGAGGCCGCTCTGCGCAAAAACCTTGCACAGGGCAGGTACGTTTAACATGTGTGTTATTAAAAAACAAAAACAAAAAAAACCTTTGCAATAACTTTAAAATGTAACTAAACTTTAAGGCAAACAAAAATAATATATTGCAGTTTACCAATCCTTAGATGTGGTGGCTTTATTAGTTTTCCTTTTTAATGCCTTTCCCCCAAAATTTTCAGCTGGCGATCCTGCCAGTAACACATTTCCTGCCTTACAATGTCTCCACTGTGGATGGCAGAGCAACATAGACATCTTTGGACAGCAGCGTTGTCAATCTGGGGAGAGGGTAGGGTTAGATATTGTAACAGTCACCACCATTTACGATATTCCCATTCCATCGCCCCACGACAGCTTATCCAACTATCTACAATCCAGCAGACACGATCCGTAAGAATTCCCTCAGAGAGACGAGACATACGCTCTGTGTTCTGAGTCAAATGAATGAATACTTTTAATGGTAACTTAGCTTTCTTATATACAGTTTTAGAAACCAAGTGAACAATGAATCAACTCCACCCACAAGGCACTTCAATACACACTCTCTTAGACAATGACATTCAGTTGAGTTAATTATCCCCCAGATGTTCCGTCTCCGACAATAAGTGATTCACCTGCATAATACACATTCCTTTACTAAACATAATTGACATGCTAATTCTCTACCCCTAAAAGGAGACATCTGACCTTTAGACTGCTAACTCACAACACCTCTATCATCAATAGACTTTTCACACAAAACAGTATTAGCATTGAAGGAGACACTCTTTTTGACCGTTTGGGGGGTCAGAATGAAATCACCTGTATAAGTCCAGATCTCCTGCAATACATGAATTATCAGTAATGTCCCATCTCATGTAATTTATAATTAATATTTCTCAGTCACCCTATGCCCAAAAGGGGCACAGGATGACCCTAGACCCAAGAGTCATTAGTGACGCTGGCACAGGAGTACCCCCCATCCTTTAAAAGTCTTTGGGTGTCACGGGCCATTCCGTTACAGATATACTAACAGATTGACTAAATTAAAGCTGAACTCAAACACTTTTTAAACAGTGACGTCAACAGTTTTTTTTTTTTCTTTTAGGATAAATGTTTTACACAATTGAACAAAAGCTGACAATTCCAAATACCCGTGTCTCAACGCCCTAACTGCTACTTCAACTGGACAGCTTTTTTTTCTGGTAAAGGAAGTTGACAAATAACAGACTAACTGGCCAGATCACCAGGTAAACCAGAGAGCTACAGTAGGGATTACAAGCAGCTGAATCAATACAAATTTAAGTAGTTATATTAATCCCCCCTCAATCCTACACTTGGCTCCATGTCACCTCTCCAGCACTGTCTCTGTATGGCCTACCCCCACTGTGTATATCCATGGGCACACACAACTTGTCACAGGACCAGAATGGGTGCCTCCTTAGCACCCAGCTTGTAGGGATGAAAAGGGTTTTGCATAAATGAAGGGTGTGGTTTGCCAAAAGTCAGTAAAGGTGAACGAACGCTTTAATGTTTCAAGGAAAGTGTAACTCCACTTTCATTTAAAAAAAAGAAATACTGGTAGCTAATGAAAAAAAATCTGTATGGCATATACAATTGCAACACAAGCCATATTATAATGAAATTGTACTAAAACTTACCTTTCCTTTTCAATCTGCAGCGCGGCAATTTTCTGCAAAATGCAAAGCAATATGGCAACCTGGAGGCGTTCTGTATTCAGATGATGTATGGGACGCCCACCAGAAATGTAATTTCCTTCTTGTGTGATTGGCTCACTGATTTACCCCAAAGTCTGCACTACAATACAAGTCAGATTTTTGGCATCTCCGCAACACAAATTTCCCTTTTCATGAGATACCCCCAAAGGAATGCAGACCCTGCAAATTGTTGGAAGAACAACAACATGTAATATAAAGTTGCTTTATCCCTTTCATGCCTAAGCCTATTTCTGACATTTGGTGTTTACAAGTTAAAATTCATATTTTTTGCTAGAAAAAAATAACCCCCAAACATTATATATATATCATTAGCTGAGAGTCTAGAGAATAAAATGGCAATTGTTGCAATATTTTATGTTACATGGTATTTGTGCAGCAGTGTTTTTTTTTTTTTTTCTTTTTTTTTTTTTTTCTTTTTTTTGCCACTTCAGACTTCACCGCAGCGAGAGACTTGCTCATGATTTTATTCATAATTCCGTCTCTACATCTGGTTTAGCATCATTTGTGGTGTATTTCTTATACAAGTTTTTATACTTGTTATTATTTTTATTATATATTTATTTATTTATTTATATTTATTTATTTATTATTTATTTTATTTTTATTTTTTTTCCTCCGTTTGGGAGACTCTCTTTTGTATTAAGTACGGAATTTTAACAGGTTTTATCCGCGTGACAAAGAGATACCCAGCACCCCTTCTCCCCCTCCCCAACTAATTCCCCCCTCCTACCCTCCCCCCCTTCCCACACCCCACCCTTGACCATCCCACGACTCCACTATAAGAATTCATTCCTATTAATTGACAATGTGTTCCTATTCCTCTCTCAGGTTTTCTGCGAACCTCCAGGTCTTTTTAAATTCCAACCAGGGAGCCCATATATCCTTTTCCTCTACCTCGTGTTTAAAACTTCCGTATTTTAATTTCTCTCTCCTATAAGTGTCCTCTATGGAGTCGATCCACTCCCACATTTGCGGGCTTTTCGCGTCTCTCCATTTAAGGGGGATCAATCTTTTCGCTGCGTTCAACAAATGAGGGGTCAGGGAACCCTTATACTCCTTCTCTGGAACCTCCCCCCCATGAAAGAGAACTACCCATGGGTTATCTTCCACTTCTTTTTTTGTTATTACCTTTGTCAGGGCCAAGATTTTTTTCCAATAAGCTTTAATTTTCAGGCAGTCCCACCAAAGGTGTGCCATCGTTCCTCTTAACTCACAGCCTCTCCAGCATTTCTCTGACTCACCCCCTGGCCATTTTATCTGGGGTAGCGTACCACCTCGTCAAACATTTGAAGTTCATCTCGGCAGTTCTTACATCTACTGCCGAGGTGTGAGTCATATTCAAGATTCTTCCTATGGTCGTTTTCCCCCTTGGGACCCCTAAGTCTGTTTCCCAATTTTGGATGTATTTTAGCGTGTCCAACTCTTCCGTTTTCTGCAAGTAATTATAGATTTTAGATATATTTCCTTTTGAGCTTTCGATGCTACACAATTGTTCCAATATAGTGTACTCCTCTTGTGACCTCAAAGGGTGTGGTAGGCGTTTGACGAATGACACTAACTGCAAATATCTCCACTCGTCGAGCGCCCTAATTCCAATCCTATATTTAATATCGTGAAGTGTCCTAATTTTACCATCTAGTGTTATATCTTTTAGCTGTGTTCTATTTGTGATCCAATTTCCCCCTACTTCTTTTGTCCCTGGGGTGAAATATTTGTTTTCTTTTAAATCTATAAAGGGTGAATTGAATTCTGTTTTTAATTGTTTGTGAAGTCTATCCCAGATCCTCCATGCATTATGTGTAATTGTGTGTGTTGAAGAGTGTAAGGATCTATATTGTGGTGGATTCCAAATTAATCTCCCTAACTGTGCCCTCGCTAATGTGCATTCAATGTTTATCCATCTTTTGTCCTGGGACTCTTTAGCCCATTCTATAACCCGTGAGAGAACCGAAGCGTTATAATACAATCTGATGTCGGGTACAGCTAATCCTCCCTTTTTCTTGGCCCGTTTTAGGGTTTGAGCAGACACCCTGTGTTTTTTATTATTCCAAATATAGTTCATTATGAGGGAGTTAATTATTTTGATGAATGACGGTGGTAGGTAAATTGGGACCATTTGAAACTTGTATAGAATTTTTGGGATGAGAACCATTTTTACCACATTTATCCTCCCGAACCACGAAATTGGTCTATTATATATGTTTTTAATTTCACTTTTTATTTCGTTGAGCAGGGGGATAAAATTTATTCTATATATTTTCTTGATGGTATTTGCCAGTTTTATTCCCAGGTATTTTATTTCTTTTTGCCATTTGAAATTATATTTCTTCCGCAGATATTGTTCTTCTTCTTTAAGAATGTTGATATTCAGGATCTCCGTCTTTTCTGTATTCATTTTGAAGTTTGATACCTCACCATATTGTTTTAAGGTAGCTATTAACTTCGGGAGGGTGACTCTTGGGCTACTTATATAGAATAGAATATCGTCTGCGAAGGCGGATAATTTGTGCTCATCTTCTCCAACTTCTATTCCATATATTTCTGGATTTTGTCGAACCATTGCAAGCAGGGGTTCCAATGATAAGACAAAAAGAAGGGGGGACAGGGGACAGCCCTGTCTGGTTCCATTTTGCATCTCAAAGGGTGCGGATAAAGATCCGTTGATCTTGATCCTAGCACATGGGTGGAAATAGAGCGTTTTGATCCATTTGATCATCCTTGGGCCTATTCCTATAAATTCTAGTGTTTGTATCATGAACCCCCAGTCTACCCTGTCAAACGCTTTCTCAGCGTCTACTGACAGGAGTAGACCGGGGGTCCCTCTTTCTTTGATCTGCTCCATGAGAAGAAGTGCCCTAACTCCATTGTCCTTTCCCTCCCTACCAGGTATGAAACCAACCTGGTCCGGGTGGACAATGGCTGTCATTACCCCCTTCATTCGTTCGGCCAGAATTTTTGCATACAGTTTGGTATCTGCATTCAGGAGTGAGATAGGTCGGAACCCTGAACAATTCATATTGTCCTTTCCCTCTTTTTTAATAACAGTGATCGTAGCTGTTAATGCCTCTCTACTCATCTCATAGTCTAGCCCCAACCCATTGAAATATTGACATAGTCTAGGGACTAAGATGGTACTAAACCTTTGTATGTAGGCAGACGTGAAGCCGTCTGGTCCAGGACTTTTCCCATTGGGAGCATTCCTTAAGACCTCCCTTATTTCCTGCTCGGTTATACTTTCCTCCATTCTTTCTATCTCATGCTCTTCTATCTTCGGTAGATTGGTTTGCTGTAATACTTCCCTGATCTTATCCTTTTTTTCGGCTGGGTCCCTGATCTTCTGTTGGACGTCGTATAGTTTTTCATAATAGCTTCTAAAGGATTCTGCTATTTTGTTTGTCGCATACACTAAGTCCCCATTCCCATTCCTAATTTTTTCGATAAAATTCCTGGTTTTCTTTTTTCTTACCATTCTGGCCAAATTTTTACTAGGTTTATTTCCCCAGACTTATCTTTCTCTCTCTACCCTGTCTATGAAATTCTTGGTTTCTTGCCCGGCAAGGGCTTTGTATTCATCCCTTGTTATAGTTAACTTACGGAGTGTTTCCCTCTTGTGGCCCTGTAATTTATGTTCCTGTTCCAGCCTATATATCTCCTCTTTTAATGTTTTTAGTTTACTCATTCTTGTTTTATTTTTCTTTGCCCCCTCAGCAATAAAAATCCCTCTTATATACGCTTTGTGAGCGTCCCACAGGGTTGCTCCTGTGATTCCCTCCTTGTCATTCTCCTGGAAATACCATTCCAGTTCTTTCTGTACTCTCTCGACCACATCCTCGTCCCTCAACAGACCTTCATCCAATCTCCATTCAGGAGGAATGCATTTTTGTATGGATGTACTTATTTTCATGGTTATAGGGGCGTGGTCTGATAGCGTTATGATCTCACAACTTGCTTCGACCACCCTCTCCAAAAGTCTATGATCTACGAGGATGTAGTAGATCCTCGAGTACGTCCCATGCACAGGGGAAAAAAACGTATAGTCTCTTGTCTTGGGGTTGAGGATTCGCCAGACATCCACCATTTGGTTTTGTATCATTTGTTTTTTCAGTAGCTTAAGGTGCTCACCGTTATTCCCCTGAGCATGGGACGTACTGTCGAGGCTCGGGCACATGCAAAAGTTAAAGTCCCCCATCAACACCACATGTCCCTTTTCAAAATATTTTAATTTTCTGAGTATTTTACTAATATATTTAGCCGAGTTCACATTGGGTGCATATACATTTGCCAGAGTGTAGTCCTCCTCTCCTAGTTTTATTTTCAAGAACAAGAACCTCCCTTCCGGATCGTTCAATCTGTCCACCACTGTGTATCTAACTCCTCTTGCAAATCCTATGGCGACCCCCCGAGATCTCGATGAGACTGTGTCTCCATAATACCAGACGGGATAATCAGATGAATATAGCTTGATATTAGACTCTAAGGTAATATGGGTCTCTTGTAGGTAGACTATGTCTACTTTATACTGCGTAAGTTCGGCAAGAATTTTATATCTCTTAATATGGGAGTTTAATCCTTTTACATTATATGATAAGAACTTAATATCTGCCATTTATCTCTCTTTTTTTTTTTTTCTTTTTTTTTTTTTTTGCGTTTGAGAAGAATTCCTGTGGAGTCGTGCAGATGGTCCCCCTCCCGTTACCCCCCCTTCCCATTTCCCTCCCCCCCTTCCCCCCCTCCCCAACCCCCCCTCCCTCCCTCCCCCGCCCTGGCCCACTCTTGGCCTGGGAGCCGCTGGTAGAAGACTCCTCGCCTTCATCCTTGGCTCCTCTTTCGTGGTGGTGTTCGGGGCTCTCCCTTGGCTCCCCACTCCCTCCCCACCCCCTCCCCCCCCTCACCGTCCCGCCTCTCAAAGTTCCATGCTAGCAGAGCCCATCTATTCCACCCAATCAGGGAGTTCAGGAATTGTTAATTCCATTTTAAGGCAGAATACGTTCAGTTCCTCCGGGTACCTAAGTCGTGCTGTTTTGCCCCCCTTTATACCTATGAGGCACGCCGGGAATCCCCATTGGTACTTAATATTTTGTGCCCGCATCAGCTCCAAGAGGGGTTTCAAGCATCTCCTCCTTGCCAGTGTTTCTTTTGCCAGATCGGAAAATATTTGTAAGTCAGTGTCTCTAAATCTCAGGGGGGGTTTTCCCCTAAGCCTGCTCCATATTTCTGCTTTATCGATGTAATTCCTGAACCTCACGACCACATCCCTTGGGCCGTATCTTTCCATCTGTTGGGGGTTCCCCACTCGGTGCACTCTCTCAATCTTAAGGGGCTTAGATTCTACCGATCTCTCTAGCAGAGGGTTAAAAATTGTGTTCATGATGCTTCTAAGGTCTTCATCCTTTTGTTCTGTCAACCCTCTGATTCTAAGGTTCTGTCGCCTATTGCGATTCTCCTGGTCCTCAATCCTATATGCCGCCAATCTCTGATTTTCAGTCAGAGCCTTTACTTGCTTTTTCAGGGAGTTTATTTCCTGATCCTGCTCCTCTATTCTCTTTTCCGTCTCTTCCACTCTTTCACGAAGCCCTCCAAGGTCTATTCTTACCTTGTTAATTTCTGTCCTTATGATATTTTCCATGACATTTTCCATCCTCAACAGCATTGCGTTCATCTCTGCCTTTGTGGGGGGCTGTGTATCTTGGATTAATTCCTCTGCATTATTTTGCTCTTGCTCTTGCTCACTTTTTAGTGTCGTTTCACCTCTAGAGCTCTCCACACTGCCTGTTCCTACCCCTTTTTTTTTTTCAGTTTTCTTCTTGTCAGTTTTTTTTACGAGTACTGGGCTTTTAAGGCTCCCTTCCTGCGTCATGTATTGCTGTATGGAGCTGTTCCCCGAGTTATTCTTAGTTGGTTTTGTAGTGCCACCCCTCGTTGATCTATTCATTTTATTGAGGGGTCGAATTCTCTTCCCCAGTTTGAAAATGTTTTTTTTTTTTTTTTTTTTTATTTTGTTTTTATGTAATTAGCGCCCTTATCAGTTCCAAATTTTTCTTCACCGATGGATACTTCTATCCTCCCTTAACTACTTCTTATGCCCTGAAAGAATATTTTATTAAAGAGAGGGCCACGGGCAGACGAGAGCCCCGAACTAAAGAAAAGAGGTAAGGGGCTGATCGACACGAGAGAAGACGTTTGCTGCTGTAAGCAGAGTTACTTGGGCTACCAGCTTTCCTTCTTATAAGGTGAGAACTTTCAGTATTTTTGCTGAATTATCTCTTGTGTTTCATCAGCCCAAAACGTCCTAATTGTTCCAGCGAACAAGGTAAACACTTTATGTCAGGAAGGGTCTAAGTGATCTTTCCCCTATTCCTCAATCATCAAAACTGGGATTTTACCGGCTTCACGCATTCACATATGCGATTTGTACCGATGACAGTCCTGAGAAATTAATATATTTTTGACCGCTTCATTAACCCCACAGACCGGCCGGGGCCAGACAGAGCAGTTCAGTAGAGGCAATAATGGCAGTAAAGGCAGCAACAACAGGAGCCAAATTCATACATAAATCCCAGGCTAATCAAGCAGTGTAGAGATATTTCAACAGGTGGGGGGCTCAAATAAACCGGCTATCATTCCCCTCAAATTTTCCTTCAATTACTTCACCTTGTCCCGGTGTGAATTATGAATTTAGATATGTTTTCAATAACATTTTATATTCATATTCCCTTCATATGCCGCAAACACAGACTTCATAGCCAGTAAAAAAGATAGTTCTTTACCATCTTTACACAGAAGAGTGCCTTATTGTGTAAAGATATCATAACTTCATGAGAGCAGTGTCATAGCAAAACGGGAGGGGGGGGATCACGGGGGGGGGACCCGCTCAGACTCGGCTCTACAGAGCGCCTCACCAGTCCCTTTGGTTTTCCTCCTGGGACGCTGCCCGGTGGCGTCTCTCTGATGAACTTCTGCAGACCCAGCACTGCATATTTCCTCTCAGGCTGCTGACCCCCAGTGCTAAGCATACGGTGGCTTCAGTCCTCCGGCGCAGCGTGTCCAGCTGGAGCCCGTTCACCGGCGCCTCTCAGGTAAAGATCCCCTGAGTATGTCTGCGCTCGGGCAGGGATGGGGCACCCGCTCGCTCCTCGCAGGTCCCGGCCTCTCACGCTGTAGACTGCGGGGCCACGAGCGGTGCTGACGGAGACTTGGAGCGCCGTGTATCTCCTGCCGCCATGGAGCCGTCCGGCACCTCCCACCTCACTCACGTCACGTCCTCCGCATTACGCCCGCGTGCAGCAGTGTTTTAAACACAACCTTTTGAAAAAAAAATACACTTTGAATTATAAAAAAAAAAACAGTAAAGTTAGCCCAATTTTTTTGTGTAATGTGAAAGATAATGTTACGCCGAGTAAATAGATACCAAACATGTCACGCTTTATAATTGCACGCACTCGTGGAATGGCGAAAAACTATGGTACCTAAAAATCTCCACAGGCAAAACTTAAATTTTTTTTACGGTTATCAGGTTAGAGTTACAGAGGAGTTCCAGGGCTAGAATTATTTATCTCGCTCTGATGATCGCGCCGATACCTCACATGTGTGATTTGAACACTGTTTACATATGCGGGCATGACTTCCGTATGCGTTTTCTTTGCTGTGCAAGCTCGTGGGGATGGGGGCGCTTTAATTTTTTTTCTTATTTATTTTATTTATTTTTATATTATAAAATTGTGTTGTTTTTTTTTTTAAATGTGATCACATGTAAACATTCCTTGTGACAGTAATAGGTGATGACAGGTACTCTTTATGGAGGGATCGGGGGTGTAAAAGACCCCCAATCCCTCCTTTGCACTTCAAAGTATTCAAAATGCCAAAAACAGTGATTCTGAATACTGTATATTTTTTTAAATCCGGCGCCATTGCCAGCCGAGTAAACCGGAAGTGACGTTGTGACATCGCTTCCGTGTTTACATTCAGGAGATTGGAACAAAGCTGTTTACAGCTTTGTTCCAGTCTGTGGCTAGGCGCCGGAGGTGGCGCATCGTGGATCGGGTCTCCCGGTGGGACGGGAGGCGCGGTAAGAGTGGTGGAGGCGGAGGGAGGGGGCTCCTCCGGGATAACAACGGAGCGGCTTTGAGCCACATCGGTTGTTATCACTAGAAAGCCAATCGCCCACTCTAAAAAAAGATACCGGAATGATGCCTGCAGATGTGGGCATCATCCCGTTATAACCCCCGAAAGCCAGGGACGCATATGTTAATCGATGAATATGACAGAAGGAAAGAAAATATGCATCATGATGACAAAGCTCTTAAGGCACAAAGGCACAACAAAGAAAGCAAAGGACCGGCCACTTAAAAGGACTTAAAAAAAGGACTGTTCTATCTGGAAAGCTGAGCAGCGAAAGCTAGAGCTTTTCACAAAAGAAAGAATCAAAGCAATCACAAAGGAAACTGCAGACACATCATAGAGTGACAACTTTAAAGTAACACAAAGCGGCAAGCCACGCAGCTGGTGCAGGTGCATAGACTCAGGTGCGACAACCCACATGACTAGCAAGGAGACCTTCTTCACAAACATTGATTACAGTGCAAAAGACAAACGTTTTCCTAGGAAATGGGGAAATCATCACTTCAGAATGTAAATGTCAGGGCTTCCTGAACTGCATTACACCACAAGGCAAGCAAAGTATCCTTGTAAAGAAAGTTCAGTATTTTCCAGAACTAGAAGGCGACCATCTATAAGTGTAAAGTCTTGCAAACAACGGTCTCACAGTTAAGTTCCTGGGTGATGAATGCACAATTCACAATAATAAGCTAGCAGAGGCAAGATTGACACAATATCGGCGGCAGGTACTGTATCAGAAGATTTGACAATAGAGCCTTGCAAAGTGTTGTATGGAAGCAAAAGCCATACGTGTTCCCCTTTCCACAGGCATTTCAAAGAAAAACCACCCACCTTCTTCAGCTCATACACAGTGACGTATGCGGTCCAATGAAACTGTGAGGCAGGAACAGATATCTACTGATTTTCATCAATTTGTGTACCTGATTATTCCAGGTACACAACTAATTATCTGATGAAACACAAGAATGGAACATCAGAGAAACTTCAAGAGTTTGTTGCCATAAAAAGAGGAACAATTCAGATTTTATGGCTACCGGCAACATCAAATCCAATATGTGGATGCTGATTGGACCAGGGACTGCACAGACTGCAAATCCAAAAGTGGATTCATCGTCCAGTATGTGGAAGGAACCATAAGTTGGTCTAGACAAAAGCAAACAACTGTCTCTCTGTCTTCAACTAAATCAGTACTAAAGAGTACATGGCAGCAGCATACGCATGTCAAGAAGCAATATGGATTTGTCAACTTTTTGTGGGCATTGGGATAGACATGTCAAAACCAATTCCCATTTTTGAAGACGACCAGGGATGTATAAAACTCACACAATCAGAAAGGGTCAATCCTAGGACCAAACACATCGACGTCAAGTATCACCTACTGGACAATCAAGAGCAAGGTGTTATTGACATTCAATACTGCACATCAGAGGAAATGACTTCTGATGCACTCACCAAGCCTTTGTTGAAGGAACATCATAGTTATTTCCAGAAGAGGTTGAACATAATTTGACAAAGCACATGCTGTTGAGAAGGGGTGTTGAAAGAACAACAAAATGAAATGTAAAGTTGTTTTATAATGTGAAAGATATATATATATATATATATATATATATATATATATATATAATAACAGAAAAACTTTTCTTTCACTCATGGTTAGTGTTTGGCGGAAGCCATTTATTATCAATCAACTGTGTTTACTCTTTTTAAATCATAATGGCAACAGAAACTACCCAAATGACCCTGATCAAAAGTTTACATACCCCAGTTCTTGATAACATGTATTGCCCACTTTAACATTAATGACAGCTTGAAGTATTTTGTGGTATTTGTGGATGAGGCTCTTTATCTTCTCAGAAGGTAAAGCTGCACATTCCTCTTAGCAAAAAACCTCTGGTTCCTGTAAATTCTTGGATGTATTGCATGAACTGCACATTTGAGAAATCCCCAGAGTGGCTTAATGATATTGAGGTCAGGAGACTGAGATATCCACTCCATAACCTTGCAAATATAGTTGGTCTACCTGACCGTGGTTTGGTTTCAACAGAACCCCTCATTTTACACTTCTTGATTAGAGTTTGAACACTCCTGATTGCCATTCTCAATTCCTTGGATATCTTTTTATTTCCCTTTCATGTTTTATACAGTTCAACTACCTTTTCCTGCAGATTCTTTGACAATTCTTTTGCTTTCCCCATGACTCAGAATCCAGAAACGTCAGTGCAGCACTGAACGAAAGATGCAAGGGTCTGTCAGGAGTCTAGAAACTCATTGACCTTTTATACACATAGACTAATTACAAACAAACAGATCACAGGTGAGGATGGTTACTTTTAATAGCCATTCAAACCCCTTTGTGTCAACTTGTGTGCATGTTAGTAGGCCAAAATCACCAGGGTATGTAAACTTTTGATCAGGGTCATTTGGGTAGTTTCTGTTGCCATTATGATTAAAAAAGAGTAAACACTTTTGATTGATAATAAAAGGCTTCAACCAAACACTAACCATGATTGAAGGAACAGTTTTTTGTGTTATCATTCATATTCTCTGAATAATGGCCAAGAAATCATAAACTCTGACAGGGTATGTAAACTTATGAGCACAACTGTATATATGCATTATATATGCATTATATATGCATTATACCTTTCTGTCCAGCAGGTGTCACTGCAGTGTTTTAATATATATTCAGAGAAAGTACCATCCTTATTGTACTACATGTAGTTGTATGCTCCTTGTTCCTGTTCATGATAAAGATATCCTCCATGAAAGTAAAGTATTCTCTGCATACAACAAGCTTACAGAGCATGATTCAATAAACTGATAATACAAATTTCCTCATTAGAACCCTGGAAGTGCAGCAGCTGATTGATATTTATATAGTCACTTTCATTCACAATCATGTTGCACATTTCAACAGACAAACAGCTATTTTTTTAGGAATATCAAAAGTTTGTTAACATCCTTACAATGCACATTGATCACCCAGAGGGGAATGTTTTTTAACCACTTCCGGACCGCCGCATGTACATTTACGTTGGCAGAATGGCACAGACAGGCACATTGGCGTACCTGTACGTCCCTGCCTAGACTTGGGTCGGGGGTCCGATCGGGACCCCCCCTGATACATGCGACGGTTCCCGTGGCGATCCTGGATGAGGGGGCGGCTGTTAGTTTTTGTCCGCCCCCTCCGGATCGTTCTCAGCCAATCCGCGCGCTCCACCTGCGTGTCACTGCCTGTGTAAACACAGGAAGAGGGAAGTGATGTGATCTCTCCTCTCGGCGGTATTTTCAACCGCCGCTGGGGAGAGATCACATCACACAGTGAGTCTACACAACACTACACTGACACCAGTACACGCAGGCACATTAACCCCTTGCGATCACCCACCCCCCTGTCACAGTGTCACTGAATGCAGTGATCATATATGTACTGATCACTGCATTTAGTGTCAGTGTGACAGGCAGTTAGTGTTAGGTCCAGGGTAGCCCCCGTACCCCCCCTAATAAAGTTTTAACCCCTTGATCACCGCCCTAGTTAACCCTTTCACTCCCTATTGCCAGTGTCACTAAGCGATCATTTTTCTGATCGCTGTATTAGTGTCGCTGTTCCCGCTAGGTAGCTATTTTTTTTTATTGCGTTTTTTTTTTACTAAAGACATGTGGCTGAATACATTTTGGCCTAAATGTTTGACTAACATTTAGTTTATTTGATTTTTCCTATAACAAAAAGTAAAAAATACCACCAAAAGAAAGCTCTATTTGTGGGAAGAAAAGGACACAAATTTTGTTTGGGAGCCACGTCGCACGACCGCGCAATTGTCTGTTAAAGCGACGCAGTGCCGAATTGTAAAAACTCCTTGGGTCATTTAGCAGCATATTGGTCCGGTCCTTAAGTGGTTAATCAACAAAAGAGGAGTTACTGTTTAAAGAATAGATTACTCCATTAACTGCTATTTTTATCTGTCTGTGGTCATTCTAATGCCAGAATTTCCGATGAAAAAAGTCAGACGGAATTTTTTCATCGGATATTCCGACCGTGTGTATGCCCCATCTGACTTTTTCCATCAGAAATTTTGATGGACTAAGAAAGAGAACATGTTTTCTATCAGAAATTCCGTTCGTCTGTATGGAATTCCGACGGAGAAAAAAACATGCATGCTCGGAAACAATTTGACGCATGCTCAGAAGCAATGAACTTCATTTTTCTAGGCTCGTCATAGTGTTGTACGTCACCGCGTTTTTGACGGTCAGAATTTGGTGTGTATGCAAGACAGCTTGAGCGGAATTCTGTCGGAGATTATTCAGACGGAAAAAACGATTGTGTGTACGCGGCATTAGTGTTAAAACCAAATGCACACGAGAAATGAAATTTCCATGCACAGACACATACTGTATACAGTATTTTATATATATATATATATATATATATATATATATATATATATATATATATATATATATATATATATAGATATATAGATCTATATATATCTATATATATACACACACACACACACACACACATATATATATATATATATATATACACAGTGTATTTCTGCATTTTTCTAGTTTTTCCTTTTCTGGGCTCCAGCTGTAGTTTTAAATGTACAGATATATCTTATATTCCATATCGCAGCTTTGCGTTTCAGAAAAGGAACTCTTCGAACAGCTGGGATCTGAAGAGTATTTCACATTACAAACGTGACCTTTCAAAGCCAAAATTGCATTTGAAAGCTGAGCTGCCTATCTTCTCTCCCTGTAAAACACAAGTTCTCTCTTGCTCCCTGACCCATCGTAGCACAGATACATCCCTAGTGTCTTCCACAAACATTTCCAAATTTCATCACTGTCAGGAAAAGCAGGAGAGTGCTATATGATTTGTTATTTAATTGGAGACTCCTGGCGGGATGAGCATGCACCCAGGAAGGCCCAAGCAGACTCCCAGAAGCAAGTTTGTCTTGTAGATACAGGATCAGCAACAAAAGGAATAGGACAGGTCTGAATACATAATCTGTTTATAGATGGAAAGATATTAAAGAGTCTTTGTGTGAATGACAGCTCTACAACCAAATTCTGCTTTTTCACGGATCCCCGCAGGTAAAATATCCCTGTGATTACCCAGTAATTCATTCTATTGTATATGCATTAGCTTTTCATTTTGTTCATGTCTGTCTTTGTATCTCCATTTTAACTGTTCTTCAGCAGCCTTGTTATTCCTCTCATTGAAGTTAAGTGGCCAGCATATCTCCCTAAGTGCTCCAAAATCCTTGATAGGAGATAGTGAAAGAGTCATGTGAAATTTGATTAAATAGTATAAGATGATTTAATGCAAATATACAGCGGCTGTAAATTCCCTTCTCCTGGGGGCTGGGTTAGTATAAAGTTAAAGCATTTAAAGATAGGCAGCATAGAAGGATTTCTCCTTTAAGAACCTCTGTTCATTTATGATGCGATTGAAGGGCCTTAAATTTTGTCGTGGTCATTTTTGCCACTAACAGCCTCTAAAGCTGATGATTCATATTCCACTAAAAGGAACAGCAGATGAAGAGACAGCCCAAGTGCCTCAATATATTTTTACTTGCCCTCTGCTCCTACAGGGCTATTTCATGTGTACTACAGTGTACTGAACTACCTTCTGTGGATTAACACAATTCATTGTCATAAATAACACACAGAAACCAAAGAAATAACATGGAAGGATCTAAAGAGTCGTAAACGAAGAAAGAGTCATGTAGACAGAGTGTAGAGAGAAGTTACAAAGCAGGAAAGCTTACCAAAAAAAGAAATTCCCAGATAGAAAGCAATTGAGCTGCAAGTTTGAAAATGACTTTCCAAGCTATTGCTAGACTTGCCAGGTTTCACAAGTTTGGTGCACAATTGCAGCAAGTCCGCATTGCATGACTCCAGATCAACTTTCTTTGCAAACAATCTGCAAGTCTGCCACAAGTTCTGGTTCAGTTATGTTGTGCAATAGTCATCCCACCACAGGGGGTCACTGTGGCTGAATTTTCATGCTGTAGACTTGCAGAGCTCTTGCTTTAGACTTATCACTACAACTTTTCTCTTGCTAGAGACTTGCCATGCACATTTTCTACAAATTGGAAAAGTGTCAACTAGAACTTGTGTTTTAAGTGCTCTGCAAGTGTACAACTTGCAAATAAAATTTGCATCAAGGTAAGAAGATTTACAGTTCAAAACTGCAACAAATTTGTGGCAAGTAGAGTTGAGCGGACACCTGGAAGTTTGGGTTCGGGACCGAACCCGAACCCGGACTTTGACCCGAACCCGAACCCCATTGAAGTCAATGGGGACCCGGACTTTTGAATTCAAAAATGACTATAAAAAACTAAGGGAAAGGGCTGGAGGGCTGAAAATGGCAGCAAAATGTCGGGAAGAGCATGGCAAGTACTCTGGAAATAAATGTGGATAGGGAAATAACTTAAAGTAACATAAAAAAATTAAATAAAAAATATAATGATTTTTGACCTTTGAGGACGAGGTCCATACAGTTTTGTTCAAAAATATTGAACCCCCCAATGCTGTAAAGGGTTCTAGGGAATTTAGTGTACATTTGTAATTGTATTCAGAATGAAATCCTACAAGGAAAAATATTTCAGGAAACTCTCCCTGACTATGTACTTGACAGAAACACAGTATATCATAGGTGCACAGGTGGTGTGGCAGGTATACTGCTGTTGAAATATTCAGAGTCACCTATAGATTACAAACTGCCACTATAGGAAAAATATTTCAGGAAACTCTCCCTGACTATGTACTTGACAGAAACACAGTATATCACAGGTGCACAGGTGGTGTGGCAGGTGTACTGCTGTTGAAATACCTATAGATTACAAACTGCCACTATAGCTGAACAAAATTCCTAAACTATATGAAGCACAGCAGATGTCACAGGAATAGAGTGCTTGTTGATATTTCTGGAGCAACATACACCTAAAACTCTCCCTAAGCAGATTCAGCAGCCTTTCCCTCGCATAAGTGAAGCAGTGACAACGAGCCAGATGCCATAAGATGATGCAGATATCAAAGAAATAAAGTGTGCTTGTTGATATTTCTGGAGCAGTATACCAGCATAGACCTAACACTGTCCCTGAGCAGATTCAGCAAACTTTCCCTCACATAAGTGAAATACAGTGAAAACAAGCCAGATACACCTAATGCCGCATACACACCATCACTTTATGTGATGAAAAAAAAACGTCATTTTCTGTGAAGTAAAAAACGACGTTTTTTGAAACTTCAATTTTCAAAGACGAAGTTGCCTACACACCATCGTTTTTCTCACAATGTTCTAGCAAAGCGAGGTTACGTTCCACCACGTTTTTCCATTGAAGCTCGCTTCATAAGTAGCTTCTGGGCATGCGCGGATGAAAAAACGTCGTTTTAAACGACGTTTTTGCTACACACGGTCAATTTCTGTGAAGTAAAAGTTGATGTTTTGAAAAACGACACATAAAATTGAAGCATGCTTCAATTTTTTTTGGTCGTTTTTTAGAAGACATAAAACGACGTTTTCCCCCACACACGGTCAATTAAAGTGACGTTTTTAAAAACGTCATTTTTTTTCATCACATAAAACGACCGTGTGTACGCGGCATTAGACTTTCCCTAAGCAGCAGATTCCAGCAGCCTTTCCCTATCTAGAGTGAAGCAGAGTGACGATCTGTGCTGTGTGCCTCTATCTAATATAGAGGCACATCACATGATAGGTCACATGCTGCACTGGCCAATCACAGCCATGCCATAAGTAGGCATGGCTGTGATCAGTTCCCAGTCACAGTAGTACTGTAACACGAATGGCGATTGGCTGCCGTGCAGCGCGCGAAAACATACCCGAACTCCAAAACCCGAACCCAGACTTTTTCCAACTATTCGGGTTCGGATTCAGGTCCGGGTTCGGGAAAAACCCAAAGTCCGTACCGAGCTCAACCCTAGTGGCAAGTTATCCTTGCTATTTGGGTTGCTAATTGCACTGTCTCTATGAACATGTAAATAGAGGAATTGTGGCTGCACATATCTATGTACCTTGCATTAGAGCACAGTTCAATTCACAAAAATAGATATGTGGTCAGATAAACATGTTGTTAAAGCAGAGTTCCACCCAAAAATGGAACTTCCGCTTTTTGGAATCCTCCCCGCCTCCGGTGTCACATTTGGCACCTTTCATGGGGGAGGAGGGAACAGATACCTGTGTAATAAAGGTACAGTATTTGCTCCCACTTCCAGGCATAGATCACTGTAGTGATCGCAGTGACCTACAACACATCTGGCGCCTACTTCGTCACCCACATAGGTCCCAGAAGACAGCAGTGTCCAGTGGAATCACACAGTGTGACTTGCGCATGAGCAGTAGGGAACCCAGAATTAAAGCCGCAAGGCTTCACTTCCTGATTCCCTTACCGAAGATGGCGGCGGCAGCACTCGAGAGCCGAGGAACAAATTGGCTTCGGGACTCAATATCACGGGCACCCTGGGCAGGTAAGTGTCCAAATATTAAAAGTCAGCAGCTGCAGTATTTGTAGCTGCTGACTTTTAATATTTTTATTTAATTTTTATTGGTGGAACTCCGCTTTAACGACCTCTATTTTCCTAGTCTAACTTCAACTTTTCTGTTACAGCTGCTGAGCAGGGTGAAAAATTGGACTATGGAATTCAATAGGTAGAGTTAGATCCAGTTCCTGGTCTGACACACCCTCTACCCTTCTTTGTAATAGAAGTCTGTGCGAGGGCACTGGTGATAAGCAGTGTGGCTGTTACTGGTACTGCCAGCATAGAGCACTGGAGCGTTAGTTCAGAAAAAAACATTTTCAGTGAGGGAGGGAGAAATGTTTTTTGAGGCAATTCCTGGCAAAAATCACAAATCACAACATGTAAAGGTACAGGGTTGCAAAAGGATAAAAGAATATGTTAGACTTCAGATGGTATTTAACCACTTCAGCCCCAGAAGGATTTACCCCCTTCCTGACCAGAACACTATTTGCGATATGGCACTGTGTCGCTTTAACTGTCAATTGCGTGGCTGACGACATTGCACCCAAATAAAAATGATGTCCCTTTTTCCCCACAAATAGAGCTTTCTTTTGGTGGTATTTGATCACCTCTGCATTTTTTATTTTTTACACTATAAAAAAAAATAGCGACAATTTTGAAAAAAGCTATATTTTTGAACTTTTTGCTATAATAAATATCCCCCAAAGATATAGAAAAAAAAATTCTTTCTCAGTTTAGGCCAATATGTATTCTTCTACATGTTTTTGGTAAAAAAAAAAAAACGCAATAATCGTATATTCATTGGTTTGTGCAAAAGTTATAGGGCCAGATTCACAGAAAAAGTACGCCGGAGTATCTGCTGATACTCCGGCGTACTTTCAAATTTGCTGCGTCGTATATTTATTTGTAATTCACAAACAAAGATACAACGGCTTTTGGCTAAGATCCGACAGGCGTGCGGCTTCATACGCCTTCGGATCTTAGGATGCAATACTTCGGCGACCGCTGGGGGGAGTTCGCGTCATTTTCCGCGTCGGGTATGCAAATTAGCTGTTTACGGCGATCCACAAAGGTACGCGCGTTCGTCGCATTCTCTTACGTCGTCGCTAGTCGGTTTTTCCCATCGCAAACTTAAGCCTGCTATTTCATGGCTTAGATTTAGACCAGCCATGTTAAAGTATGGCCGTCGTTCCCGCGTCGAATTTCAAATTTTTCTTTTTTTTGCGTAAGACATCCGGGAATACGAAAGGACGCAATGCACGTCGCCGTTCAAAAAACACGTCGGGGCGCCGTAATTTCGCGCAAAGCATGGCGGGAAATTTCCTAACGGAGCATGCGCAGAACGTTCGGCGCGGGAACGCGCCTAATTTAAATGGTACACGCCCCATTTGAATTAGGCGGGCTTGCGCCGGACGGCTTTACGCTACGCCGCCGCAAGTTTACACGCAAGTGCTTTCTGAATCAAGCACTTACGACAAAAACTTGCGGCGGAGTAACGTTAATGGGATACGTTACGCCGCCGTAATTGTTCGTGAATCTGGCCCATAGCGTCTACAAAATAGGGGATATATTTATGGCATTTTTATTATAATTGCTTTTATTAGCAATGGCAGTGATCTGCGATTTTTATTGTGACTGCAACATTATGGCAGACACATCAGTCACTTTTGACACTATTTTGGGACCATTGTCATTTATACAGCGATCAGTGCTATAAAAATGCACTGACTACTGTGTAAATGACACTGGCAGGGAAGGGGTTAAACACTAGGGGGCGATCAAGGGGTTACCTGTGTCCTATGGAGTGACTCTAACTGTAGGGGGGCTGGTCTCACTACAACATGACAGAGATCACTGTTCCCAATGACAGAGAGCAATAGATCCCTATCATGTTGCTAGGCAGAACAAGGAAATGCCTTGTTTACACAGGCATCTCCCTGTTTTGCCGCTCTGTGACACAATTGCGGGTCCCCGGCGGATGTCAAGCCTTCTGAATTAAATGGGCTGTGCTATATGTGGCTTATGGGACATGTTGCCGTTTTGTGGGTTGCGTGTCTTTTACTGTGCGTTTTGCAGCATTTGACACTCGTTTTTTCACATGGCAAAATGTGTGTTTGCTTCTATGTTTGGTGTGACAATACCAATTAATGGCACTGAAAGCACGACTAGTAATTTTAGGTGGATAAAGGTGGCCATACACTATACAATCTGACTGTACAATCGCCTTTAGATTTACAAAATGTATATAATTGGAGGAAACACCTATCTAGCCAATCACTCTGTATCCAATCAGGCAGGTCCTTGCAGTACATAATTGATGGCAGATCTAAAGGAGATTGTACAATCAGATTATATAGTGTATGGCCACCTTAATACACCTAAGATTAGTAGTTGCGCTTTCAGTGCCATTAATTGTTAAAAAACACCAAACATAGAAGCAAACACATTTTGACATGTGAAAAAACAAATGGCAAATGATGCAAAAAAACACGCAACCCACAAAACGCCAACATGTCCCATAAGCCACATATAGCACAGCCCATTTAAATCAGCAGGCTGCCCTAAGCGCTTCACAGGATAAATGAGACACAAAACGTGCGCTCCCACTATGCTAGATGTTAATGGGTCCTGAAAGTAAGCATAACATGATGTGAAACATGTCAGCCACCTTTTTACTGTTGTTCACTTCATTTTGACTGCATCGCTTTGGTTGTTTTTTGGATTTCATTTGTACAATAAAGACATCATTTTAAGGAGTGCGTCAGTCCAGGATCTTCTTCTATCCAATGTGTGCTAATGAGGTCAGCTGGTTAACTCCTTCCTGTGTCATAACCTACAGTCAGTAAGGACGCAAGACAGAAGCAATGGATACGTTTGGAATCATATATGGAGGACAGTAAGGTGCGTGTCTGTAGATTTTATGGAAAGCTTTGATATTTTTGCAAAAACAGTACATGAATGCTATATTGGTACATAGGGGAGATGGAGTTTAGAGAAAACAAAAGTGAACTTAGCTTTTAAATAAAAATTGCAAACGTGTGCCCATATCCAGAACCGGAAAGTCTGGGGATGTAACAAACAATGCTAAATAAGTGTCTTAGCAGGCAGCGTATACAGGAGAGCAGCACGGAGGGTATATCAATGGGTAGTACATTCAGGGTAGGGTGTAGAGGGTATGACAGAGGGCAGTATGTGCAGGACAGGGGTGTGGAAGGTATGACAGAGGGCAATATGTGCAGGAGAGGGGAGCGATGGGTATGACAAAGAGCAGTATGTGCAGAAGAGGGGTTCAGATGGTATGATAGAGGGCAGTATGTGCAGGAGAGGGGTGCAGAGGGTAAAACAGAGGGCAGTATGTAAAGGAGATGCGTGTGGAGGGTATGACAGAGGACAGTATATGCAGGAGACAGGTGTGGATGGTATGACAAAGGGCAGTATGCGCAGGAGAGGGGTGCAATGGGTATGACAAAGGGCAGTATGTGCAGGAGAGGGATGCAGAGGGTATGTAGCGCTACCCCCAAAGAAGTCGCTGATTTGTTGTTTGGAACGACATATTAGGTTACCTTGATGTGGCCCAGGGGTGTAGTTGTAGAATCAAAGTAGTGAGCGAAGGTCCAGACAGTGAATAAGGGTTTTTACAATGCTTTATTTCCAGGCCAACACGGCCAACATCAATTGGGAAGAAAAAGGTGTTGAAGAGAAATAAAAATAACCTTTCGGTATCAGGCCTGGATATGAACCGAGCAGTGCTGCTCTCAGTAATATCAAATTGTGATTCGTCGCCACTCTTTCTGAGTGGGTGAAGTGCCCCCGGACAGACCCCTCTCACAAGCCTGGTAGCCGAGGTGTCACTTAGATTTGCCGGGAGGAACAGATCTCTCTCACAGACCTGGCTCTAGGGCCTCTGCCACAGGCCAATTACTTTAGGTGAGCTAGATGGATAAATGGAGCAAATCCTCCCAGTAGGTTTTTAGAATAGGTCACCGGATGACAGCAAAGCGTACCTGTCAGCATTCGGGTCACCAGATCCCTGATTGGTTCATTCAAGCCCTGTTGGACAACCTGCCTCTGGGTTACCCTCAAGCCGACCCCCCAATCGAACGGCACCCAGCCTGGGATCTTTTCAATAGAACTGGGGACCCAGTAAGTCACTGAAGTCCCCTTTTACCTCCGGATGAGGTTTCCGTGTAGTCTGCAATTGTGGCCAGGTGGGCCGCGCCGGCGGGGTCCATGGATGCACGCACCCTGAAGGTGGATGCCACACCTGGAACCGGGACCCCGCGAAGAGTTTTGAGCACATGACACCTGTCACAGATATACCCTTCCCCAGCATGCCCCGCGAGGAAAAACTCCTCTGATTGGCTGCTGGGGAAAACTTGCTCTGCCAGAACCCCTCTGGTGCCAACTGCTGGCCAGGGATGGTACCGCATCCCTGGAGCACAGACTGACCCAGTGGACATTTCCGGAACGACAGAAGTCCAATTTAACCAATTGCGAATGGGAGCAAAATACTCTCCCATTCCCCACTAACTTTAGCGTAGTGCCCATACTGAAAGTAAGGGGGCGCTATAGGTATAACAGAGGGCAGTATGTACAGGAGATGTATGTACAGGAGATGCATGTGGAGGGTAGTACATGCAGAATGGGGTGTAGAGGGTATGACAGAGGGCAGTATGCACAGAAAAGGTGTGCAGAGGGTATGATAGAGAGCAGTATGTGTGAAGGTTAAGAGTGGGCAGAATGTGCAGACAATTAGTATTAAGGATATAAAAGCTGGCAGCATGTAAAGTGACAAGTGTAGCTTACAAAGTATTTGTAAAGCTCTATTGAGTATGTAAAGTTATACCATAGCTAAAGTTTTGTGGACACATGGTCATAACACCTTTATGAGCTTTTTGGATAACCCATTCCAAAACTATGGCTATATGGCATTATCCCATCCTTTTTGCCTCAAATCTTCTGAGAAGACTTTCTACAAGGTTTTGGAGTATGTCTGGAAGTTTGTGCCCATTCAGCTGAAAAAATATTTATGAGGTCCGGTACTAATTTTGGACAAAAAGACCTGGCTAATAATGACCATTTTATTTCACCCCAAATGTGTTCAATGGGCTTGAGGTCAGGCCTCTGCACAAGCCATTCAAGTTATGTCGCAACAAATTTGTTAAACTGGTGGTTTCATGGACCTGGCTTTGCATGGGGAGCAGTGACATTGGATCATAATAGGACCCTCCCCAAACTGTTGCCACAATGTTGGAAGCACAAAAGTATTTGCTTTGTTTGCTGTAGCAATAACAGTATGATCACTAAAAAAATTAAAACAAAATTTGAACAGGTATCCACATATTTTTCCCCATATAAGTTATGTATGATGGTCAGGTACCCACCAATGTTTGGCCATATAGGGCCGGATTCAGAGAGACTTACGATGGCGTATCAGTAGATACGCCGTCTTAAGTCCGAATGAGCGCTGTTGTATATTTAAGCGTATTCTGGAAATCAGATACGCATAAATTTGGCCAAGATACGACCAACGTAAGTCTCCTACGCTGTCGTATCTTATGTGTATATTTACGCTGGCCGCTAGGGGCGTGTACGTGGATTTAGGAGTCGAATATGTAAATGAGCAAGATACACCGATTCACGAACGTACGTACGCCCGTCGCAGTAAGATATGCCGTTTACGTAAGACATACGCCGGCGTAAAGATAAACCACCAAAAACATGGCGCAGCCCATGCAAGGTATGGATGACGGAACAGCCATTGTATTTTACGCAGTTTGCATAAGCGTACGTGAATGGGGCTGGGTGTAGGTTACGTTCACGTCGAAAGCATTGAGCCGACGTTGTTACGTAGGGAGTGTTTGCGACGTGATTCTGAGCATGCGCGCGCATGCACCATACGAACGACCCTCCTTTACATGGGGTCACGGTTAATTTAAATGTAGCCCGCCCACTACATGCCTACTTTGAATTAGGCGGGGTTACGCCGGCCCATTTGCGCTACGCTGACATAACTTACGGAGCAAGTGCTTTGTGAATACTGTACTTGCCTCACTATGTTACGTCGGCGTAGTGCAACTGGGATGCGCTACGCCGGCCAAAAGATACGCCATTGTATCTGAATCTGCGGCCCATAGAGTATAGGTAGGTGTGACATACAGTATGTAATACTAGAAACCAATGTATTCTTAACACTATCTATATTGCAAGCAAATATGTTATTTTATTATTTTATAAGAATAGTTACCAACTAATCCTGAATATTTCAGGCCCTTGTTGTGTTCCTTTTAGGGACTAGTATGTGAATATTAGGTGATTTAAACACTTGTGCTCAAGACTTAGGGCCAGATTCACATATATCTGCGGCGGCGTAACGTATCGTCTTTACATTACTCTGCCGCAAGTTTTCAGCGCAAATGCCTAATTCACCAAGCACTTGCGTGTAAACTTACGGCGGTGTAACGTAAAGCTGTCTGGCGCAAGCCCGCCTAATTCAAATGGGGCGTGTACCATTTAAATTAGGCGCGTTCCCGCGCCGAACATTCTGCGCATGCTCCGTGTGAAAATTTCCCGACGTGCTTTGCGTGAAATTACGGCGCCCCGATGTATTTTTTGAACGGCGACGTGCGTTACGTCATTTCGTATTCCTGGACGTCTTACGCATAAAAAAAAAAAAATGAAATTCGACATGGGAACTACGGACATATTTTAACATGGCTGTTCTAAATGTAAGCCATGAAAAAGCAGGCCTAAGTTTGCGACGGGAAAAACCGACTAGCGACGACGTAAGAGATTGCGACGAACGTGCGTATCTTCGTGGATCGCCGTAATCAGCTAATTTGCATACCCGACGCTGGAAAACGACGCAAACCCCACCCAGCGGCCGCCGGAAAATTACACCTAGGATCCGAAGGCGTACGAAGCCGTACGCCTGTCGGATCTTAGCCAAAAGCCGTCGTATCTTTTTTGTGAATTACAAATAAAGATACGACGCGGCAAATTTGAAAATACGCCGGAGTATTAGTAGATACTCCGGCGTTTTTCCTCTGTGAATCTGGCCCTTAGCTCTTAAAATTACATAAAGCTTTCTCACAAATGGACCCTTACTTGTTCTTCAACATTATCTACAGACACATTATCTACACCAAACCTTTTTAAAGATTTGTACAGCAATATTGATTGTGGAAAACTATTTAAAATGCACAAATATCATACATCAACACCCCAAATCCCTCTTGACAAATTAATTTGAAAGACACTGTAGATAGTGTAAAATCAATGAAGAAAACAATCAGTACGGCTATTTCTGGATATTCTCGAATTGTTAATGCATCTTTTACAAAAATGATAAAGTATTGCTTGACTGAAATATCAGAGTAAAACCCTGTAATCAAGCGAAGAAGCCAAGCATTAACACGAACGGTTCAGTCTTTAATGCACAACACGCAACATCTAGTTTATGTCTGAATATAGCTTTTTTTGGTTTGAATTATAGAATTCAAAGTTTAAAATCTACTTAGAAACTAGCTAGTGTAAAGTCGGCCATAGACAGATCATAGTTTAGCCGGTTCAGCAGGAACCAGTCTAATTTTAATCAGTTTATGGGCTGGCTGTACTGAAGTCGACTCATTGATTGACTTTAGTACAACCAGCCTGTTGGGCTTTTTCACCCGATCAATGCCAACAGCTATAGCTGAAAGCAATGATCAAGCTGTCAACCAACAGAGCAGAATAACACTATGGGAGGGATTCTCCCATCAACATAGTCAGTGTTGATGGTGGGAATTAATGTATTTTTTTTTTACTTCAACCCGTGGCTGAAGGAAAGAAAAATTACATAATGTTTGGACTGCGTAACACTTGTTGTCAAACCTTAAAGCCAACAGTTCTATCAATAGACAATGGCAGGATTACAAATGTCAAGCAAAAATTCTGAATGCAAATGTTTTTAGAAATCTTTTGTATACAGTACTTACCTCTTTGGTTGGCCCATGCTGCAGCTATACCATTTTCTTATGTCATTATAGGGCTAATTTTAAGTATTTTCTTCAAAATGGTCATGTACATTAGAAGCTGATTATAGAACCTGTAAATACTGTTTGAGTGTCTGTCCAAGTGGAATTAATTCACAAGAAAAGAACAAGAATGTGCCAATCTAAGTGCAGTATGAAAGGGATTTTAATAAATTAAACACACAGCCAAATGGCTACTCACAATTGATATGAGGTAACAGGCATGTAAGGTAACTAGGTCCGTGGTCACAAGTGTCCGATATGTCCTGGTCCTCAGAGAAGTCTGCACAAGATGGCGAGAGCTGTAGGTGGAACGCTATGACACTGTAAACAACCATGCGGGGGGACAGCAGACATGGATCGTCGCACCCGAAGTGACGTGGCGTGGCCTACGGGAAAGGACCAATCGGATGACGCGTTTCACAGCTCCGCTGTTTCTTCAGATGGATCTGATGGATTAGAAAAAAAAAAACTAACCTTTACAACCCCTTTAAATAGTCAGTGCTCTCATATTGTACAAAAAAGTATGTGTTCTCTTTTTAGGAGGATCGCACAAAAAGTGCAGTGTGTGGATAGTCTGTTGGTAACTATGTACAGCACGGTTTTGCAGGGTGAGTACAGTGAGAGATCTGGCGGTTCACTGGGGATGACTGTGAGCCTCCAAATGTTGGGAGACAGTGGGTGGAAGCAAAAGGAGATATGATGTGGATCACACTCATCTGCCGTATTGCTAGTCAGTCTCTGGTCCCTGATTGGGACAACATAGTTGACAATGTTGCTCACAGTTAAGAATTGATACTGAATGCCAGGTGGCCGTGGCTTATCCGGAGATTCTCCTGTTGTGGGGCCGCTGACAGTGTTTTCCTCCTGGCTCTGTGTAGGTGAGTGGGTGCAGGGCTCATCCAAGCCTCTGGAGCTTTTGGCAAATGTTCCTTCCAGTAGACGGGGCTGAAAACTCACAGGGAAGTAATGGTAGTCTGTACGCCACAAGCACGCCACAAGCACACTGTTGGGAGCCTTGGTTGCTCAGTTCTGGACTTTAAGTCCTAAAGGATTGTCCACTGGGAGAGCTGGATGGTGGTAGAGTGCTGGAATCCAGGGGTGATACTGTTATGCAGGAAAGATTCCGGTGGCCACAAAAGTAATAGTAGTATTCTTGTATGTTGTTATTCAAGACATTTATTTTATTGGAATGCAGGTTTACTTTATGGTGATTAAGTGTAAATAATAATGTATATATAAAAGGGAATAGGGTTAAACAACAGTATTGTCCCCATTGATAGACGCACTATTAACTAGTCTATCAGCCACTGGACACATCACACCTCATCAGCTCTTTTTTGTCCCATTTCTCCAATTAGAGAACCCTCTGCATTCATTCAGACAATCTTAATTGCATCTGTGTGGCATTAGGGTTAAAGTGATACTAAACACATAGGTCTAGATTCACGTAGAGCGGCGTATCTTTTGGCCGGCGTATCGCATCCCATTTGCACTACGCCGACGTAACATAGTGAGGCAAGGCCAGTATTCACAAAGCACTTGCTCCGTAAGTTACGTCGGCGTAGCGCAAATGGGCCGGCGTAACCCCGCCTAATTCAAAGTAGGCATGTAGTGGGCGGGCTACATTTAAATTAACCGTGACCCCATGTAAATGGGGTCACGTCGCAAATACTCCCTACGAAACGACGTCGGCTCAATGCTTTCGACGTGAACGTAACCTACGCCCAGCCCCGTTCACGTACGATTACGCAAACAACGTAAAATACGACGGCTGTTCCGTCGCCCATACCTTGCATGGGCTGCGCCACCTATAGAGGTGTTTTATCTTTACGCCGGCGTATGTCTTATGTAAACGGAGTAGCTTACTGCAACTGCGTACGTACGTTCCTGAATCGGCGTATCTTGCTCATTTACATATTCGATGCGTAAATCCACGTACACGCCCCTAGCGGCCAGCGTAAATATGCAGCCAAGATACGACGGCATAGGAGACTTACGTTGGCCGAATCTTGGCAACAGTAAGGCGTATATCAGTTTAAGAATGCGCGCAAAGATACGACGGCGCTCATTCGGACTTACGACGGCGTATCTACCGTCGTAAGTCTCTCTGAAACTGCCTAATACTGTTTATGTGCATTGCCCCTTCTTTTTATGTATGTGGGTGATGGCACTGTAATTATTTTAATAAAAAGCACATCAAAGTGCCCTTTTTCCTAATTGATATATGATATATGATATAGCCTGTCTGCAGGGAACAGTGGTAGGAGGAGCTTCTAGTCCTCTGCTGTTGGTCACATTTTTAAAGTTAAAAAGACAGCCTTTGGAATACAGTAAAAAAATATATCAATAAGCTGCTTTAAATGTTCATACAAGTATGAATTTGAAATCAAATCTATATTATTTTTTAGAGGTAACATGATGTGGGCAGATTTCTGCCAGTCACAGGCTGTGTCATGCCCTTCCAGCCTGTGTTTTGGAACAAGAGGGAGGTGAAGCCTCCATTAAGCAAGATGTAATATCCCACCACCATTGTGTTCAGCTGGTTAGTGGCCATGGAAGAGGAGGGAGGAAGGCTGTCATTTAATACCATGTATACACTCACATGTGTGAATCTATAGTCATAAGGGCTGCTCAGATGTGATAGGGAGGAAATGCTCAGCATAGAAACACACTTAAAACTGAGCATGTGCACTAGCTGCCAACACTGCTCTGCAAAATCCCCAACTGCAGTGGGGACATGGACAGAAGGAGGAGATAGAAAACAGCAGGATCTGCCAGGTTATTTATTTATAGTTTTTAATGATGTGGGCTCAATGACACTAATGACACTTTTTCCCGCTTCCAGGGAAATCGGACAATATGTCATATACTGTACATATTTACATTAACATAGCTCCCAACTATTCCTGATTTCGAGGGACTGTCCCTCATTCGGAACAATCTCCCTCTGTCCCTCTTTCCTCCTCATGTGTCCCTCATTTTGGTCTGATCTATATATAGTATATGTAAAAAAAAAAAAACGACTTATCTATCAAAAAGTGATTTGCAGTGCTAAAACTTTCATCCAAATTCTACATTGCTATCATCCAAATTCCAAAAGGCAGTATAAAAGAATAGTAGTGGTTAAAAAAGCACTTACAGGTTTAACCAATCATTTTATTTAATATTACTTTCCTTTAAAGAGGGCTCGGCATGGGGTGTTTCCTATGCCTACATAATTTTGGTAATAGGCATCCCTCATTCCCTGTGCCCCCCCACCCCAAAGCACCTTGCCCCCATGTTGATGAGGACAAGGGCCCCTACCCGACAACCCTGACCAGAGAAATCAGCCAATATGTCATATACTGTACATATTTACATAGCTCCCAACTGTTCCTGATTTCAAGGGACTGTGCCTCATTCGGAACAATGTCCCTCTGTCCCTCTTTCCTCCTTATTAGTCCCTAATTTTGGTCGGATCTACAGTACAGACCAAAAGTTTGGACACACCTTCTCATTCAAAGAGTTTTCTTTATTTTAATGACTATGAAAATTGTAGATTCACACTGAAGGCATCAAAACTATGAATTAACACATGTGGAATTATACATAACAAAAAAGTGTGAAACAACTGAAAATATATTTCATATTCTAGGTTCTTCAAAGTACCTTTTGCTTTGATTACTGCTTTGCACACTCTTGATGAGCTTCAAGAGGTAGTCACCTGGCGCAGCACCCCATCACTCTCCTTCTTGGTCAAATAGCCCTTACACAGCCTGAAGGTGTGTTTGGGGTCATTGTCCTGTTCAAAAATAAATGATGGTCCAACTAAACGCAAACCGGATGGAATAAAATGCCGCTGCAAGATGCTGTGGTAGACATGCTGGTTCTGTATGCCTTCAATTTTGAATAAATCCCCAACAGTGTCACCAGCAAAGCACCCCTCACACCATCACACCTCCTCCTCCATGCTTCACGGTGGGAACCAGGCATGTATAGTCCATCCGTTCACCTTTTCTGCATCGCATAAAGACATGGGGGTTGGAACCAAAGGGCCAGATCCTCATATCGAGTACGCCGGCGTATCTACTGATAGGCCGGCGTACTTTCAAATTACCCGCGTCGTATCTTTAGTTTGAATCCTCAAACCAAGATACGACTGCATCTGGGTTTGATCCGACAGGTGTACGGCTTTGTACGCCTTCGGATCGTAGATGTAATACTTCGGCGTCCGCTGCGTGGAGTTCGTGTCGTTTTCCGCGTCGGGTATGCAAATGAGCTTTTTCCGACGATCCACGAATGTACACGCGGCCGTCGCATTCTCTTACGTCGTCTCTAGTCGGCTTTTTCCCGGCGTATAGTTAAAGCTGCTATTTTGCGGCATATAGATAGACTTGCCATGTTAAGTATGGCCGTCGTTCCCGCGTCGAAATTTTAATTTTTTTTATTTTTTGCGTAAGTCTTCCGTGAATAGGGATGGACGTAAGTCACGTCTAAGTTAAAAAAATTACGCCGTTACGACGTCATTTCACGCAAAGCACGGCAGGAAATTTCGAAACGGAGCATGCGCAGTTCAATCGGCGCTGGGACGCGCTTCATTTAAATGAATCACGCCCCCCTACGCACCGATTTGAATTCCGCCGCCAGAAATACACTACGCCGCCATAACTTAAGGCGCAAAATCTTCCTGGATTTGACTTAAAGCCAGGTAAGATATGGCGGCGTAGCGTATCTCTGATACGCTGCACCTATCTAAATGTATGTGAATCTGGCCCAAAGATCTTAAGTTTGGACTCATCAGACCAAAGCACAGATTTCCACTGGTCTAATGTCCATTCCTTGTGTTCTTTAGCCCAAACAAGTCTCCTCTGCTTGTTGCCTTTCTTTAGCAGTGGTTTCCTAGCAGATATTCTACCATGAAGGCCTGATTCACACAGTCTCCTCTTAACAGTTCTAGAGATGTGTCTGCTGCAAAAGGTGGCTACTTTGAAGAACCTAGAATATGAAATATATTTTCAGTTGTTTCACACTTTTTTGTTATGTATAATTCCACATGTGTTAATTCATAGTTTTGATGCCTTCAGTGTGAATCTACAAGTTTCATAGTCATGAAAATAAAGAAAACTCTTTGAATGAGAAGGTGTGTCCAAACTTTTGGTCTGTACTGTATATATGGTTATCTATGAAAAAGTGATTTACAGTGCTAAAACTTTCATCCAAATTCTACATTGCTGCATTTGTAAATTCCAAAAGGCAGTATAAAAGAATAGTAATGGTAAAAAAGCACTTGCAGGTTTAACCAATCATTTTTGTATTATTATTTTCCTTTAAAGGGGGCTTGGCATGGGGTGTTTCCTATGCCTACATACTTTTGCTAATAGGTGTCCCTCATTCACATCTCAAAAACATGGGAGGTGTGCATTGATTAACCACTTCAATACCAGGCACTTACTGCCTGCCCGAGGAAATTGTTTAAATGACAATTGCGTGGACATGCTACACTGTACCCAAACAGAATTTTTATAATTTTGTTCCCACAAATAGAGCTTTATTTTGGTGGTATTTGATCACCTCTGTGTTTTTTTTGCTAAACAAATAAAAAAAGATTTTCTTTTGTTTCTGTTATAACATTTTGTACTGATAAGGCAGCACTCGTGAGGTGGCACTGATGGGCACTGACAGGTGGCACTGATGGGCACTGGTAGATGGCACTGATGGGTGGCACTGATATGCAGCACTGATGGGCATTGATAGGCGGCACTGATGGGCACTCATGGGTGGCACTGGTGGGCACTGATAGGCGACACCAGGGCTTTTTTTCTCAGAGAAAAGGTGGTGGAACTCACCCTCCCTCCCCCCGGCAACGCCTCTACCCACCCCTAGGACTGCCCCGTAGAACCGCCCCTTTAGAGAACAGGGATGCAAGGAAAATTTGGAGGGGCTATAAAAGTAATTGTATGGAAATAAATTAAAAGCAATGCAGTAAAATGTGCAAAAAAAAATGAATACTTACCAAAAGTAAGTTTAGAGACAATTCTGCTCAGAGGCAGGGGAGAGAGAGAGAGAGAAACAGAGGGGGCAGGAGAGAGGCAGGGGAGAGAGAGGGGGGCAGGAGAGAGGCAAGAGAGAGAGGGAAGCAGGAGAGAGAGGGAGCAGGAGAGAGGCAGGAGAGATATAGACAGGAGAGATAGGGGGGCAGTAGAGAGAGAGAAGGGGCAGGAGAGGGGGAGAGAGAGGGGGCAGGAGAGAGAGATGGGGCAGGAGAGAAAGAGAGAGAGGGGGCAGGAGAGAGAGAGAGGGGGCAGGAGAGAGAGGGGGGCAGGAGAGAGAGGGAGCAGGAGAGAGAGAGGGGGCAGGAGAGAGGCAGGAGAGAGAGAGACGGGAGAGAGGAGAGGGGGGCAGGAGAGAGAGGGGGCAGGAGAGAGGGGGGCAGGAGAGAAAGAGAGAGGGGGCAGGAGAGGGAGAGAGGGAGGGCGAGGAGATAAAGAGAGAGAGAGGGGGCATGAGAAAGAGAGGGGGCAGGAGAGGGAGTAGGTGGCAGGAGAGAGAGGGACAGGAGAGAGAGAGAGAGAGAGAGGGGCAGGAGAGAGAGGGGGCAGGAGAGAGAGGGGGCAGGAGAGAGAGAGGGGGCAGGAGAGAGAGATAGGGGGGCAGGAGAGAGGGGGGCAGGAGAGGGGGGCAGGAGAGAGAGAGAGAGGGGGGGCAGGAGAGAGGGAGAGGGGGCAGGAGAGAGAGAGGCAGGAGAGAGAGAGACGGGAGAGAGAGTGGGCAGGAGAGAGAGGGGGCAGGAGAGAGGGGGGCAGGAGAGGGAGAGAGGGAGGGCGAGGAGATAAAGAGAGAGAGAGGGGGCATGAGAAAGAGAGGGGGCAGGAGAGGGAGTAGGTGGCAGGAGAGAGAGGGACAGGAGAGAGAGAGAGAGGGGCAGGAGAGAGAGGGGGCAGGAGAGAGAGGGGGCAGGAGAGAGAGAGGGGGGCAGGAGAGAGAAATAGGGGGGCAGGAGAGCGGGGGGCAGGAGAGGGGGGGCAGGAGAGAGAGAGAGAGGGGGCAGGAGAGAGGGAGAGGGGGCAGGAGAGAGAGAGGCAGGAGAGAGAGAGGCATGAGAGAGAGAGGGGGACAGGAGAAAGAGGCAGGAGAGAGAGGGGGCAGGAGAGAGAGGCATGGGAGAGAGAGGGGGGCAGGAGAGAGGGGGGCAGGAGAGAGGGGGAGCGAGGGGGCAGGAGAGAGAGGCAGGGGGAGAGAGAGGCATGAGAGAGAGAGAGGCATGAGAGAGGGGGCAGGACAGAGAGAGAGGGGGGCAGGGGAGAGAGAGGGGGGGCAGGAGAGAGAGGGGGCAGGAGAGAGAGAGAGGGGGGCAGGAGCGATAGAGAGAGGGGCAGGACAGAGAGAGAGAGAGGGGGAAAGAGAGAGCGAGGGGGCAGGAGAGAGATAAGGGGCAGGAGAGAGAGAGGGGGGCAGGAGAGAGAGGGGCAGGAGAAAGAGGGAGAGGGGCAAGAGAGAGAGGGAGGGGGGCAGGAGAGAGGCAGGAGAGAGGCAGGAGAAAGAGAGGGGGCAGGAGAGAGAGGGACGGGGCAGGAGAGAGGCAGGAGAGAAAGAGAGAGGGGGCAGGAGAGAGAGAGAGGGGGGCAGGAGATTGAGGGGGCAGGAGAGAGAGAGGGGGCAGGAGAGAGGCAGGAGAGAGAGAGGGGGGCAGGAGAGAGAGGGGGCAGGAGAGAGAGAGGGGGCAGGAGAAAAAGATAGAGGAGGGGCAGGAGAGGGAGAGAGGGGGCAGGAGAGAAAGAGAGAGGGGGCAGGAGAAAGAGAGGGGGGCAAGAGAGGAAGTAGGTGGCAGGATAGAGAGGGGCAGGAGAGAGAGGGGCAGGAGTGAGAGAGAGAGGGGCAGGAGAGAGAGTGGGCAGGAGAGAGAGCGGGGCAGGAGAGAGAGAAGCAGGAGAGAGATAGGGGGCAGGAGAGAGGGGGGGCAGGAGAGAGGAGGGGCAGGAGAGAGAGAGAGAGGGGGCAGGAGAGAGGGAGAGGGGGGCAGGAGAGAGAGGCAGGAGAGAGAGGCATGAGATAGAGAGAGGCATGAGAGAGAGAGAGAGAGAGAGAGAGAGAGAGAGGGGACAGGAGAAAGAGGCAGGAGAGAGAGAGGGGGCAGGAGAGAGAGGCATGGGAGAGAGAGGGGGGGGCAGGAGAGAGGGAGGCAGGAGAGAGGGAGAGGGGGCAAGAGAGGGAGCAGGAGAGAGATAGGGGGCAGGAGAGAGAGAGGGGGCAGGAGAGAGAGGGGGGGCAGAAGAGAGAGGGGCAGGAAAGAGAGGGGCAGGAGAGAGAGGGAGAGGGGCAGGAGAGAGAGGGAGGGGGGTAGGAGAGAGAGGGAGGCAGGAGAGAGAGGGGGGCAGGAGAGAGGCATGAGAAAGAGAGGGGGCAGGAGAGAGAGGGAGGGGGCAGGATAGAGGCAGGAGAGAAAGAGAGAGGGGGCAGAAGAGGGAGAGAGGGGGTAGGAGAGAGACGGGAGAGAGAGGGGGCAGGAGAGAAAGAGAAAGGGGGGCAGGAGAGAAAGAGGGGGCAGGAGAGAAAGAGGGGGCAGGAGAGAAAGAGAGAGAGGGGCAGGAGAGAGAGGGGGCAGGAGAGAGAGAGAGAGGGGGCAGGAGAGAGATATGGGGCAGGAGAGAGAGAGGGGGCAGGAGAGAGAGAGGGGGGGCAGGAGAGAGAGAGAGGGGGGGCAGGAGAAAGAGAGAGAGGGGGGAAGGAGAGAGAGGGGGCAGGAGAGAGAGAGGGGGGCAGGAGAGAGAGAGAGGGGGGCAGGAGAGAGATAGGGGGCAGGAGAGAGAGGGGGGGCAGGAGAGAGAGGGGGGGCAGGAGAGAGAGAGAGAGAGAGGGGGCAGGAGAAAGAGAGAGAGGGGGGAAGGAGAGAGAGAGAGGGGGCAGGAGAAAGAGAGGCATGAGAGAGAAAGGCACGAGAGAGAGAGGGGGGACAGGAGAAAGAGGCAGGAGAGACTCATTGAGCATGATTTTTTTTCAACACACAGACCTGGCCTGGGGCTAGTGATGAGTAGGAAGACTGCCTAAAAGGCTACTTACCGCCACCATTCACATCAGGGGAATCTCCCGCACAGCACTGAGGGGCGGTGCAGAGTCGCGGAGTTCATATTACTCCGCCTACCGCCCTCGCAAAGCTCTCAGGGCAGACGGAGGAGCAGGAGGAGGAGCCGGCCCGGGACTACACAGCGCTACGGAAGTTTTTACAGGCAGGGACGTCACCTTACGGTACCATTTAAATTTACAGCGATCTCCCGCACAGTACTATGGGGCGGGGCAGAGCCGTGGTGTACAGATTACTCCGCCTACCTCTCTCACAAGCTCTCAGGGCAGACGGAGGAGCAGGAGGAGGAGTCGGCTCGGCACCGCAGGCTATACTGCATTAAGGAAGGACACTGACTGAAAATAGGTGGCGTAACGCCGTTCCGGTGCGTTCCGCCAGAAAAAAAGCCCTGGGTGACACTGATGGGTACTGAAAGGCTGCACTGATGGGTACTTATGGGTGGCACTGACAGGCCCTTATAGGCGGCACTGATGGGCACTGATACATGGCACTGATAGCTGGCACTGATAGGAATCACTGGTAGCACTTGTAGGCATTGTGGATGGGCACTGATTGGTAGCTGCCTGGGCATTGATTGGCAGCTGCCTGGGCATTGATTGGCATATCCCTTGTGATCTAGGGTGGCATATCTGGTGGTCCAGTGTGCATGGCCATCCCTGGATGTCCTGGCGGCATCCTGGTGGTCCTGGGCAGGCATCCGAGGGGGATGCACTGATAAGCAATCAGCACAGATCCCCCCATCAGGAGAGCAGCTGGTCGGCTCTCTACTCGCATCTGTCAGATGCGAGTGAGGAAAAGCCGATCAACGGCTCTTCCTGCTTACATCGTGATCAGCCGTGATTGGACACAGTTTATCATGTGATAAAGAGCCCACGTCAGAGGCTCTTTACCGAGATCGGTGTAGAGGTTTGTCAGACTGACATGCGGCACCACCGATCACCGCGATGCGTGCCCCCACAGGCGTGCGGCAGCTGTTATCCTGCTGGATGTCATATGATGTCCAGTCAGGACAACTGAACCACCGCCTGGCCGTCTATCTGCTATAGGCTGGGCGGGAAGTGGTTAAAGCTGGATCAATGCAACTGTTTAAAAATATACCATGCCTGGAATTCATCTTAATGTGTATTCCTTTTAGAAAATAGCTCCAAATTCAGAAATACGTAGGAGCTGCAATCTAGCAGAAGCCATACTAACCCGTATCAGATGTGAGTGCAGGTTGTACTGTTTCTTCCTGTTAATGAGCTCAGCTGTGCTAGGAGAAAGTTTTTATAAAACTCAAGATCAAGCTGTTCCTCCTCTGTAAATATATATAGCCCTTGATCATTTTATCTGGTTTTACTAGAATGTTTCTTTTTCCATGTTTTAGCCTTTTGCAGGAAGTTTCTATCTTCTAGAAGCAGGTCATGCCGCAATCTCTGCAATCCTTGCAGTCTGACCAAGTTTTTATCTTCCTGTAGTCTGAGACATTTAGCTGCAGCCAAACTCATTTGAAAGCCCTGGGAATTACAAACAAATGGACACTTTGCTATCATTATCTTGTCTTAGAGCATGTCTTTAGGCTTGTAATGTCCTCAGGCTCCCCTGACAATATAATTACTCCCGACGAAAAAAGTAATCAGTGGATTTGACGGCAAAATATATGTTTGTCTCACCTAATCTTTATTTATGGTTTTCAAAATCCTTTAATGGAAAGATGCTATCATAATTCAGCTTTGGGTCCAAATCCATTCCTGCTATGCCGGCTGGCGTGTTGTGCGCACCGCGTGGCTGACAACAGAGCAGGTGAAGGACAATGATAATTCTTTAAGCTTTTTATGGCTGTGCTGTTGACAGATATAAGGTTGTTTTCTTTAAAGCAGAAATTAATCACTGTGGCCTGAATTAGTTTTAGGGGGTCACTGACTTTGGGTCTAACAGCTTATTTAATAAAGAGTTTGAGATCATATTTGGAAAGATGGCTGTATTCTATTTTATATTGTGATCAATATACTGTATATTGTCATGCTTGTGAAACATAATGCACTTTTGTCAAATTCAATGATCACAAACATTGTTTAGCAATTCATAATAACTAATCAGATGTCAGTTTTCTGATGCCATGTCTTTTAGGAAATCATTTTTTTTTTTTAATTTACATAATTTTGTTTTATTGTTTTTCTTTTTTTCCTGTTTCAAATATTTTATTGAATTTTCTAATTATCAACAAAATTCCATTAACAGAGCATATACAATAATATAGTAGAAATAGATATTCCATTAACAGTACATGTACAATAGTATAGTTGAAAAGGCGTAATCATTCAGGAAAGTAATTTATAAATGTAAATGAAAATAGATAACCTAGCGGATTGTAGGATAAGATTATGTAACATGAAGTGTCATAATCATAGCTTCATGGCAGTTATTTGACGACAAGTAATTAAGTTGATTGAAATAATATAATATTATTTTGTCATCTATGAATAGAATAGAATTGAATGAACCTATAAAGAAGGAAATCATTTTTTAAGTTTGGACTGGTTAATAAACCTATCAATGGATTGCCACTCCAAATGACCCCTTAAAATATCTATCTTATTATAAGACCCATGTACAAAAGCATATATCCTACTTAGATATTTTGTATAACAAGGCTTATTTTATTGTCAATATCCACATGTCATATGTGAATCTACACAATAAATGCACAAGTGTGATACATATATTTGTAATGATAATATGGCTATGGCATGTTTTTAATTGTTAGGTCTACAACTGGAACCAAAGGTGTTTGTAGGACCAGATGGTATTACAGGGTGGCTAATGCGTTTCGAGGGAGAACCCTCTTCTTCATAGCCAAAGTGATGAATGACTTGCCTCTTCTAACTATATATATATATATATATATATATATATATATATATATATATATATATATACACATATGTAGGCACCTATGTACACATCCATTTCATGGCAGATCTTGCCAGACTCATCTACATAGGCCCCACCTTCCCTATGAATAAAGGGAAAGTGTGTATCACTCCCAGGTATCTAAGGCCCACCTCTGTCATAAAAACAGTGTAAGGGTATAGCATAGTAGCCTCATGATACATGTGGGAAGCAGTAAATCAAAAGATCAAAGTGAAGCTTTACAATTACCTAATATTTGACAATATCAGTGATACATCTAACCTGTTGGTATGGGGGGGAGGTTTTCATCTTCAGCTGTATCCCTCAGCTTCGATGTATGACATGCTCAGTATCTTCCATGTGGCAGAAAGGGCCACAGGGTTCTCCCTCGAAATGTGTTAGCCACCCTGCAATACCGCTTGGTCCTGCAAACACCTTTGGTTCCAGTTTTAGACCTAAGAGTTACTGCTCGTTATTGCTGTTGGGTTTGTATGCTTGTATGCCACATTCCTATGTGAATATAACCATTGCTGTTTTACCTTTTATTACAATTTTATTTTTGGTAATTCACAAGCTCGGTGCGCCCTCCCTTCTTTTCTATACGTTTCAGCTTCAAGGACACCTATTGTTCTGAGGAGGGCAGCAAGGCCAATTACATTCCATACAAAAGGGCTGACTGCACCACACACTCCTAGACCCAGCACCCAAGCGCAGGAGGATTGTTTTATGTTTTTAATTGTGACATTTACATTTTATTTTTTTTGAGACACTACAAATTCTTTATTTTTTTACTTGAATACATTAACTGAATAAAATGTATGTGTTTGTGATGACATCAGGATCTTGCTACAACTGTGAATTTATTGCTGACTATATGACATATTTTCTACTTGTGTACGTTTAATAATAATTGAAATAAAGTTATGTAATACTGTTGTTTATATTGAATTTATTATGTGAAGTATGTTTTACTAAGAGTGTAACTAAACTGAAGAACCTCCATGTAATATATTGCACCTCACTAATCCTTAGACGTGGTGGCTGCATTACTTTTCTTTTTTTTCTGCAAATACATTATGTCTGAAATCCAGTGACAATGTAACTACCAGTGCCCCTTCCAGCGATCTACAAAACACCTCCTCTCTATGTAGTGGAACTTGGCATCGATACATTACAGTGAGTGGGTGTTGGCACCCTAGGACAGCAAATGTGTTACTGGTGGGATCCCCAGTTGAAAAAATGGGAACAAAGACTAAAAAAAGAAAACTAATATAACCTCCACATCTAAAGCGTTATTAAACCCAAAGCCAAACATGTATTATATTGCAGCTTACTTATTATTAGATGTGGTGGCTGCATTCATTTTTTTCCCTCTGTTTTCACCTAGTGATCTGGCTAGTAACACATCTCCTATATTCAGGTGCCAAAACTTTGGGTGGAAGCACACAGAGACACCTTTGAACAGCAGCATTGTAAGTCTAGAAAGAAGGGAGTGTTAGATGCACTAGCTGATTTAAATACACTAACAAATCAAAGTCAAACTCAAGCTAATACTTTATAGGCAGCTACAGCAAAATATATTTTTGCATAAATAAATAAAAGCTGATCATTGTATGCACTTCTGTCAGTGTTTGAATGGTTTATCTCAAGCCTCTAACTGTTGCATCTGCAGGACAGCTTGCTCAGGTGAAAAACAACAGACTTAATAGCCAGGACCAGGAATCACCAAACTACGGCCCTCCATCTGTTGCAGAACTACATATTCCATGAGGCATTGTAAAAATCTGACATTCACAGGCATAGCTAGGCATGATGGGAATTGTAGTTCCTGAACAACTGGAGGGACCCCTGGGCTAGATCATCAGTTAAAAAAAAAGAAAAAAAAGCCTACAAAGAAAATGAATGAGGCTATCACATGTAAAAATTGGTAAGCTGTAATAAAATAAATGTTTGCCTTTGGGTTTAATATTGGTTTAAAAGGCTGGTAAGCTGCAGAAAAAAAATGTTTTGGGGTTTAGATACACTGTATTAATTATAATTTTGATTCCAGGTTCTACCCTCAAAAAATGTATTAACATTTCTATGTGATAAAGCAACCTATTTCCTTTGTGTACAGAGTAAAAATGTAGATGTATTACACTATACTAAGACAAAAATGAAAACAGCAATAAAGATATACAAATAAAAAAGATCACCAAAGCAGCAAATATAATACAGTATTTAATAACACGAGGACGCTGAATGTAAGCTTACAATCCAGAGATAAGGTGTATATAAAAAATAAATGTCAGAAAGATTATAGAAAGTGAGAGACTCCCAATTTCAAGGAAGATTTCTACATTCTATTAGAAAATATCCAGTTGATCAGATACTGGGGGTTATTTACTAAAGGCAAATCCACTTTGCACTACAAGTGCAAACTACAAATGCAAAGTGCACTTGAAATTGCATTGAAAGTGCACTTGGAAGTGCAGTCGCTGTAAATCTGAGGGGTTGATCTGAAATGAGGGGAAGCTCTGCTGATTTTGTTATCCAATCATGTGCAAGCTAAAATGCTATTTTTATTTTCCTTGCATGTCCCGCTCAGATCTACAGTGACTGCACTTCCAATTTCAAGTGCACTTGGCACCTGTAGTTTGCACTTGTAGGGTAAAGTGGATTTGCCTTTCGTAAATAACCCCCTGTGTGTGTAAAGCACACCCCCAAGCCACTTTACAGGTGAAACTCGAAAAATTAGAATATTGTGCAAAAGTTCATTTATTTTACTAATGCAACTTAAAAGGTGAAACTAATATATGAGATAGACTCATTACATGCAAATCAAGATAATTCATGCCGTGATTTGTCATAATTGTGATGATTATGGCTTACAGCTCATGAAAACCCCAAATCCACAATCTCAGAAAATTAGAATAATGTGAAAAGGTGCAATATTCTAGGCTCAAATTGTCCCACTCTTATCAGCTAATATAGCCATAACACCTGCAAAGGGTTTCTGAGCCTTTACATGGTCTCTCAGTCTGGTTTAGTAGGAATCACAATCATGGGAAAGACTGCTGACCTGACAGTTGTGCAGAAAACCATCATTGACACACTCCATAAGGAGGGAAAGCCTCAAAAGGTAATTGCAAAAGAAGTTGGATGTTCCCAAAGTGCTGTAGCAAAGCACATTAATAGAAAGTTATGTGGAAGGGAAAAGTGTGGAAGAAAAAGGTGCACAAGCAGCAGGGATGACCGCAGCCTGGAGAGGATTGTCAGGAAAGGGCCATTGAAAAGTGTTGGGGACTTTCACAAGGAGTGGACTGAGGCTGGAGTCAGTGCATAAAGAGCCACCACACACAGACGGATCCTGGACATGGGCTTCAAATGTCATATTCCTCTTGTCAAGCCACTCCTGAACAACAAACTATGTCAGAAGCGTCTTACCTGGGCTAAAGATAAACAGACCTGTTCTGTTCTCAGAGGTCCAAAGTTCTCTTTTCTGATGAGACCAAATTTTCCATCTCATTTGGAAACCAAGGAGCCAGAGTATGGAGGAAGAATGGAGAGACACACACTGCAAGATGATTGAAGTCCAGTGTGAAGTTTCCACAGTCTGTGTTGATTTGGGGAGCCATGTCATCTGCTGGTGTTGGTCCATTGTGCTTCATTAAGTCCAGGGTCACCGCAGCCGTCTACCAGGAGATTTTGGAGCACTTCATGCTTCCTTCCGCAGACAAGCTCTATGGGGATGCTGACTTCATTTTCCAGCAGGACTTGGCACCTGCCCACACTGCCAAAAGCACCAAAACCTGGTTCAATGACCGTGGGATTATTGCGCTTGATTGGCCAGCAAACTCGCCTGACCTGAACCCCATAGAGAATCTATGGGGCATTGCCAAGAGAAAGATGAGAGACATGAGACCGAACAATGCAGAAGAGCTGAAGGCCACTATTGAAGCATCCTGGTCTTCCATAACACCTCAGCAGCGCCACATACTGATCCAAGCCACACCGCATTGAGGCAGTAATTGCTACAAAGGGGGCCCAAACCAAGTAATGTGTACATATACATGCTTCTACTTTTCAGAGGTCCGATATTGTTCTATGTACAATCCTTGTTTTATTGATTGCATGTAATATTCAAATTTTCTGAGATTGTGGATTTGGGGTTTTCATGAGCTGTAAGCCATAATCATCACAATTATGACAAATCACGGCTTGGACTATCTTGCTTTGCTTGAATCTCATATATTAGTTTCACCTTTTAAGTTGCATTAGTGAAATAAATTAACTTTTGCATGATATTCAAATTTTTTGAGTTTCACCTGTATATTCACCCCCATGGCCTCCACTGCAAAATACTCAGTACTTATAGGTAGGGGGGGGTGTATGTGACCTTCTCTTATGATGTAGAACTCATGCCTAGCAGTCATTCTTCATGCCAGATCATTCTCAAATGGCAAAGGGGGGGGGGGGGCAGTCATTGCTCCATCTGAGTTCCGACACTGCTCACTGCTATATCACAGTGGCTGTGATATAGTAAGAAGCACTGGAGAGGTGTGTAAGTATAAAGTAATCAGAGGTTGGTTTTACACAGCCCTGAATGAGCAAGGTGAAATTGTCTCCTTAACCACTTCAGCCCCAGAATATTTGGCTGCTCAATGACCAGGCTATTTTTTGCGATACGGCACTGCGTCGTTTTAACTGACAATTGCACTGCTGTACCCAAACAAAATTGAAATCCTTTTTTTACCCACATATAGAGATTTCTTTTGGTGGTATTTGATCTTCTGTGCGGTTTTATTTTTTTGCGCTATAAACAAAAAAAGAGCAGCAATTTTAAAAAAAAAAAAACACAATATTTTGTACTTTTTGCTATAATATATATCCTAAAATAGTAAACACTAAAAAGTCCCAAAAGAAGAAGAAAAATCTTCTTTATTCCAATATCAACTCTGTGAAAGTTCTGTGCATAATCAGATAATCATGTGGAATCACAACGTGTGGAAAGATCTGGATCAATGTTCCCTGTGAGTGCTGACCCTTACCAGATATTCAGATCCAAAGGATCAAGCCAAGCGGATTAGCCACACACCTGGGCTGCATAGGAGATCAGGATCTTGATAAGGTCTTCCCAGCAGTGGATCAGTGGAACATCCAGAAAGCAAACAAAAAAATAAAACTAGATAGTGTGATATTGTCAGGTAATCACACACAGAAATTCCCCCTGTGACTGGCAGACGGACAGTGTGACATGCAAACCACCACCTAAAAACACACTGACCCTTACCAGAGATCTAGGTATAAACAAATCGAAAACACACGGGGGATATGGGCAGCCACTGGAAATGAATTCTCCCACAGACAATCCTCGGATTCACCAAAGTGTATCAGACAATCCGCGGTCATGGAGGAAGAAACTCACAATGGTGTGATAACGTTTAAGCATTTAATGGGCAAAAATGTAGTACACTTACATAAAAAAGCTTTTTAAAAACAGCACAAAAGATCCGGCCGGTAGTAGAACGTGTAGTCCTCAAAGTTTCGGTGACGTCAGTACGTCTCCTCCCGACGTTTCGTCTACTAAGACTTGCTCACAGGTATTGAGGAGGCGTCCTGCGTCACCGTTTAAGTACAAGTAAGGAGGCGGAGCCAGCTAGGCCAATGATGGGCGCACGTCTCAGGTGAAACCCCGTCCGCCATCTTAACTCAGGGAAAAGGAAAAGGGCAAATTTAAAAACATATACAAATCATCCTGGAGATGTCCGGTGATTTGAGTAACAAGCAGAGGGCTGTCTGAGCCAATCGGGCAGCCCCCCAAGTGTCCCAATCATCCGCGGAAACATAGTATCCAGGTACAAAAAAAATTCAAATTAATGTCCCCACGTCCAAAACGAAGGAAGTGCGGAACTGTGAATAAAATGATGACATCATGAAAGGCTCTTGATTGCTGTAGCCCTATAGTTTGGTAGAGCACAGAGTAAAAACAAAAAGTTATTGCGCTGTGATGTATGTGATTGCCACGCCTCTCTACCGCAAATGGGATGTTGTGACAAATTATCTCAGCATTTACCATTCATAAAGCAAATATCAGATAGATCTAACAAAGATCACCATGTCATCCGCTTGAATGGAGGAATATACATGCAAAAATATGAAATAAGCATATATAATCAAAAGTAGATATTTTTTTTTTTTTTTTTTATAAAAAATTACTTTAAAAATTAATTAATTAAAAAATATGTGCAATATGCCCAATTGAATCTTAATGTAAGGTTCATAAGTACATGATGGCTCATTGGGGCACCTGAGACCTATGTCCACAATACAAAAAATTCCAGTCAGGCAATGCTCAATGCCTTCGTGAAATGCATAAACAGTATACAAATTATAAACAAGTATAAAAATAAAATTGTAAATACGGAATATATAAAAATATATACAGTATATTATATAGAATACATGTAAAACTCAAAAGAACATATGTATTATAATATAGACCCCAACAACAATTAATATAGACCTACTAAGTAGGGAAGTGCCGTCTGGGCTAACGCCGACAGCAACTATTCAGAGCTCGTATGATTTAATCTCTTAAAATTAAAAATTCAAAAACGAGAAATTCAAAAATCAGGAGAAGAAGAGGCCAAGTATGTCAAACTGGGGCATCTTGCACCAAAAATTTCAGTGCTAGCTAGGAGTTGTCAATGAAGCAGTTCACATCCACTTCGATGTTTAGACCATGCGGTTCATAACATTTTAGTGTGTGAACCCACAACATTTCAGTTCGTGAAATGCTCCTTACAAGATCACTGCCTCGCCAGTGTGCCTGAAATTTATCTATCCCCATACAGATAATACCCTTGGGATCTTGATTGTGGGCCTCCAAAAAATGTCTGGACACTGAATGGTCAGGATAGCCACTCGTAATGTTGGCTATATGTTCATTCAGGAGTATTTGAAGTAAACGCTTTGTCCTACCCACGTATTGGAGGCCGCAAGGGCATTGTAGTAGATATATGACACCTGTGCTAGAGCAGGTAATGAATGACTCAATGGGGAAAGTCTTGGATGAATGTCTGGAAGAGAAACTTGTGGTTCTCTTTGGAATTACTGTATTGACAGCACAGACCTGACATCTCCCACATTTAAAGAAACCAACAAGACCCGACAAAAACATTGATTGGATCTTGGGAGGATCCAAGACATTCGGTGACAGTTTATCTTTGAGGGATGTGGACCCCCTGAATACCACTCTCGGCTTGTCAGGGAGAATGGCATTCAGGGTCTTGTCACTTCTAAGTACATGCCAGTGCTTAGACACGATGTGTCTGACATTGGCATGCTGACAGGAGTAGTCTGTAATGAAGGGAGCTTTGTAGTTAGCCAACTGGTCCGCTTTAGGCTTGGTCTGGAGAAGATCCTCTCGCTTAGTACCTGAGACTAAATCTAGAGTCTCTACAAGAGAGTCTCGGCCATATCCCTTTTCCAAAAAACGCTGTGTAAGAACACCAGCCTGTTCAGAAAAAGTGCTCTGCTCACTACAATTCCTTTTAAGTCTAAGGAATTGTCCCTTAGGGACTGCTCCGAGCCATGAGGCATGGTGGCAGCTGTCATGTGGGATAAACGAATTCCTATCTGTGGTTTTAAAGTGAGTAGAAGTAATGAACCTTCCCTCCTTCACTGAGATAGACAGATCTAGAAAATTAATACTGTCTCTACTAGCCTCATATTTGAGGATTATGCCTCTGTTGTTAATATTGAGGAAGGACATGAACTCAGACAACTCCTCCTCAGAGCCTCTCCATAGGAGGAGGATGTCGTCGATGTATCTGGCCCATAACATAATATGGGGCCTAGAAGCAACATCGACGACATCCTCCTCCCACTTGGCCATGAATAAATTGGCCAAGCTGGGGGCATACTTAGCCCCCATAGCAACTCCCCTATCTTGCCGGTAAAATTTACCATCATGCCAGAAAAAGTTATGGGAAGCTGCAAATTGCAGTAGTTCCATAATAAATGCAATCTGGACTTCAGGGAGCTCTGAATCCCTATCCAAATAATAACCCACTGCCTCAAGGCCCAGGTCATGCGGAATCACTGTATAAAGTGACGTGACGTCCGCTGTCACGAGAAAAAGGCCTGGGGATGGGGATAAATCAGTCAGGATATTAATGACTTGTCTAGTGTCTTTTAGAAAAGACGGCATATTCCTTACCAAGGGTTGTAAGAAAAAATCTATATATTTGCCCACCCGGGACGTCACAGAATCTATACCGCTGACTATCGGGCGTCCCGGGGGGCAAATGGGGTCTTTGTGCACTTTAGGCAAATAATACATGATGGGCACCCGTGGAGCCTTGGGTACCAAAAAGGCCTTTTCTTTAATATTTAAAATATTCAGACGAAAACCTTTATTAACCAGTTTGACAAGAGATTTTTTATACTTATCACCCGGATTGAGCGCGAGGCGAGTATATGTATCTTCATCACTGAGGATGCGCTGCATTTCTGTCAAATAATCTAATTTATTTAGAATCACTATACCCCCCCCCTTGTCGGCGGGGCGTATCACAATGTTCTTATTGTCACACAATGACTTCATGCCTTCCTCCAATAGTTTTTTGCATCTTACTTTTTTCACATTAAGATTCTCTAGGTCTTTGAGTACCAAATCTTTAAAAACTCTCAAAGAGGCAGGCATGTGGCCAGGAGGATTGTAAGTGGATGCATTTCTCAAACCTGAATGAACGTAGTTAGAGACCACTGTATTGGAGGGGTTAAAAGGGTTGGAAGACATATAACGCTGGATGTTAAGTTTGCGCACAAACTTGTGAACATCCATATATGTATTAAATTTGCTGATGTTTTTAGGTGGAGCAAATTTCAAGCCCTTATCAAGCACACATAATTCTGAATGGGTTAGTAAGTGGGAACTGAGGTTAAAAATGCCCGTCCCTATTACGTTTTGGGCCTTTTTGGACTGAATATGTCGTCCCCCTCGAGTCCCTCTTTTAATTCTGCCAGTCTTTTGGTTCCCTGTCCTGCCCTGGGAAAACCCCAATTGGACTGGGACTGAATGATTGGCTGGTTCGGGTAGCCCAACTCATATATTGCTGAGGTTTGGGCCTGACTGGAAGACGGGATGGGAAAAAACTTATCACCCTCAAAATTCTCAAAATCCCCCAAAGGAAGAAAACTATTTTGGGTAGAGACATTATAATCAGGTTCAAAAGTCCCTGCATAATGTGTAATACCCGTATCTCTCTGTCTCTGTGTCACATTAGCATGTGACCCAATATTATATTGAGGAGTGTGGTTCATGCTAGGTGGTTGGGCCTGATTCACACTATAGTTTGGAGGATAACCAGGAGGTGGGACACTGTACAAACCTCGATTATGAGGAACAGGTGCAGCAAGTGGTGCCGCCGAGTTATGTCCCCATGGATGAGAATAATAACCAAGCGGTGGACCAGTTTGGCCACGCTGATTGAACACTCTCACGGGATTAGAACCATAAGAGACCACAGGTTTCTTAGACCTAGGTTGGCCCTTAGGGGTATTATTAGTTTTGGTGCGAACAGCACCAACTCTCCCTGGGTGCCCTTTAGGGATAACAATTGGGTGAGCAATGGAGTTAGGAATGGTTACATCCATGGCAGGAACCGCCATACCACTGGCTTCAGCCAATAATTTTCTTTGCCACTCAAACACAGTGTTATTTTGATAGTCAACATAGTCTCTGTTATATTTTTTCTTTTTCTTAATTTTTTGTTCCTTCTCTTCCTTGTCTAGGATACGTAACAGATTTTTAGATCTGTCAGAATATTCCTCACTGGACATGAAAGGGGTTAGTTTTTCTTGAATAAGTTTAATTTCGTCATCTAACCGTTTTAATTTTGCGGTCTTGCGATCCCCCAAAAATTTCAATAAACTGAGACCACAATCATCAAAATGTTTGTACCATCCCTCCAGGTCGTCATCTCCCTTGTGAGGGGCAATCTCCCACCTCAGACTTCTAGGGACCATTTGATTTTTGATATAAGTGTCTAAAAAGACAACATCCCACTGGGTATGGAGTTCAGAGATGGTCAAGTTTTTAAGCCTCATAAAAAGGCCTCCTTGATCGTTATCGCCTTCCTTGAAAGCTTCAAAAACTCCGTCAGAGTTAACCACACGGGTTGCCCTGAATTGGAAAACATCCATGACAGATTAAATATTTTATCAAAAAAACTAATTGATGGGGCTCTATGATGAACCCGAAGATAGCTGCACCAAGGGTGTATACGGACAATATATGCAAAAAATGGAAAAAGTGCGCTTATCTATAACAATAATAAAAACAGCTGCAAACTCAAAATGTTTATACAAACAAAAGATACTATGAAAAGAAGAAATGGAGTTGCGCTAAAAAAAACGTGACTTATCAAAAAATAGTAAACACTAAAAAGTCCCAAAAGAAGAAGAAAAATCTTCTTTATTCCAATAGCAACTCTGTGAAAGTTCTGTGCATAATCAGATAATCATGTGGAATCACAACGTGTGGAAAGATCTGGATCAATGTTCCCTGTGAGTGCTGACCCTTACCAGATATTCAGATCCAAAGGATCAAGCCAAGCGGATTAGCCACACACCTGGGCTGCATAGGAGATCAGGATCTTGATAAGGTCTTCCCAGCAGTGGATCAGTGGAACATCCAGAAAGCAAACAAAAAAATAAAACTAGATAGTGTGATATTGTCAGGTAATCACACACAGAAATTCCCCCTGTGACTGGCAGACGGACAGTGTGACATGCAAACCACCACCTAAAAACACACTGACCCTTACCAGAGATCTAGGTATAAACAAATCGAAAACACACGGGGGATATGGGCAGCCACTGGAAATGAATTCTCCCACAGACAATCCTCGGATTCACCAAAGTGTATCAGACAATCCGCGGTCATGGAGGAAGAAACTCACAATGGTGTGATAACGTTTAAGCATTTAATGGGCAAAAATGTAGTACACTTACATAAAAAAGCTTTTTAAAACAGCACAAAAGATCCGGCCGGTAGTAGAACGTGTAGTCCTCAAAGTTTCGGTGACGTCAGTAAGTCTCCTCCCGACGTTTCGTCTACTAAGACTTGCTCACGGGTATTGAGGAGGCGTCCTGCGTCACCGTTTAAGTACAAGTAAGGAGGCGGAGCCAGCTAGGCCAATGATGGGCGCACGTCTCAGGTGAAACCCCGTCCGCCATCTTAACTCAGGGAAAAGGAAAAGGGCAAATTTAAAAACATATACAAATCATCCTGGAGATGTCCGGTGATTTGAGTAACAAGCAGAGGGCTGTCTGAGCCAATCGGGCAGCCCCCCAAGTGTCCCAATCATCCGCGGAAACATAGTATCCAGGTACAAAAAAATTTCAAATTAATGTCCCCACGTCCAAAACGAAGGAAGTGCGGAACTGTGAATAAAATGATGACATCATGAAAGGCTCTTGATTGCTGTAGCCCTATAGTTTGGTAGAGCACAGAGTAAAAACAAAAAGTTATTGCGCAGTGATGTATGTGATTGCCACGCCTCTCTACCGCAAATGGGATGTTGTGACAAATTATCTCAGCATTTACCATTCATAAAGCAAATATCAGATAGATCTAACAAAGATCACCATGTCATCCGCTTGAATGGAGGAATATACATGCAAAAATATGAAATAAGCATATATAATCAAAAGTAGATATTTTTTTTTTTTTTTTTTTTTTTATAAAAAATTACTTTAAAAATTAATTAATTAAAAAATATGTGCAATATGCCCAATTGAATCTTAATGTAAGGTTCATAAGTACATGATGGCTAATTGGGGCACCTGAGACCTATGTCCACAATACAAAAAATTCCAGTCAGGCAATGCTCAATGCCTTCGTGAAATGCATAAACAGTATACAAATTATAAACAAGTATAAAAATAAAATTGTAAATACGGAATATATAAAAATATATACAGTATATTATATAGAATACATGTAAAACTCAAAAGAACATATGTATTATAATATAGACCCCAACAACAATTAATATAGACCTACTAAGTAGGGAAGTGCCGTCTGGGCTAACGCCGACAGCAACTATTCAGAGCTCGTATGATTTAATCTCTTAAAATTAAAAATTCAAAAACGAGAAATTCAAAAATCAGGAGAAGAAGAGGCCAAGTATGTCAAACTGGGGCATCTTGCACCAAAAATTTCAGTGCTAGCTAGGAGTTGTCAATGAAGCAGTTCACATCCACTTCGATGTTTAGACCATGCGGTTCATAACATTTTAGTGTGTGAACCCACAACATTTCAGTTCGTGAAATGCTCCTTACAAGATCACTGCCTCGCCAGTGTGCCTGAAATTTATCTATCCCCATACAGATAATACCCTTGGGATCTTGATTGTGGGCCTCCAAAAAATGTCTGGACACTGAATGGTCAGGATAGCCACTCGTAATGTTGGCTATATGTTCATTCAGGCGTATTTGAAGTAAACGCTTTGTCCTACCCACGTATTGGAGGCCGCAAGGGCATTGTAGTAGATATATGACACCTGTGCTAGAGCAGGTAATGAATGACTCAATGGGGAAAGTCTTGGATGAATGTCTGGAAGAGAAACTTGTGGTTCTCTTTGGAATTACTGTATTGACAGCACAGACCTGACATCTCCCACATTTAAAGAAACCAACAAGACCCGACAAAAACATTGATTGGATCTTGGGAGGATCCAAGACATTCGGTGACAGTTTATCTTTGAGGGATGTGGACCCCCTGAATACCACTCTCGGCTTGTCAGGGAGAATGGCATTCAGGGTCTTGTCACTTCTAAGTACATGCCAGTGCTTAGACACGATGTGTCTGACATTGGCATGCTGACAGGAGTAGTCTGTAATGAAGGGAGCTTTGTAGTTAGCCAACTGGTCCGCTTTAGGCTTGGTCTGGAGAAGATCCTCTCGCTTAGTACCTGAGACTAAATCTAGAGTCTCTACAAGAGAGTCTCGGCCATATCCCTTTTCCAAAAAACGCTGTGTAAGAACACCAGCCTGTTCAGAAAAAGTGCTCTGCTCACTACAATTCCTTTTAAGTCTAAGGAATTGTCCCTTAGGGACTGCTCCGAGCCATGAGGCATGGTGGCAGCTGTCATGTGGGATAAACGAATTCCTATCTGTGGTTTTAAAGTGAGTAGAAGTAATGAACCTTCCCTCCTTCACTGAGATAGACAGATCTAGAAAATTAATACTGTCTCTACTAGCCTCATATTTGAGGATTATGCCTCTGTTGTTAATATTGAGGAAGGACAGGAACTCAGACAACTCCTCCTCAGAGCCTCTCCATAGGAGGAGGATGTCGTCGATGTATCTGGCCCATAACACGTGAGCAAGTCTTAGTAGACGAAACGTCGGGAGGAGACGTACTGACGTCACCGAAACTTTGAGGACTACACGTTCTACTACCGGCCGGATCTTTTGTGCTGTTTTAAAAAGCTTTTTTATGTAAGTGTACTACATTTTTGCCCATTAAATGCTTAAACGTTATCACACCATTGTGAGTTTCTTCCTCCATGACCGCGGATTGTCTGATACACTTTGGTGAATCCGAGGATTGTCTGTGGGAGAATTCATTTCCAGTGGCTGCCCATATCCCCCGTGTGTTTTCGATTTGTTTATACCTAGATCTCTGGTAAGGGTCAGTGTGTTTTTAGGTGGTGGTTTGCATGTCACACTGTCCGTCTGCCAGTCACAGGGGGAATTTCTGTGTGTGATTACCTGACAATATCACACTATCTAGTTTTATTTTTTTGTTTGCTTTCTGGATGTTCCACTGATCCACTGCTGGGAAGACCTTATCAAGATCCTGATCTCCTATGCAGCCCAGGTGTGTGACTAATCCGCTTGGCTTGATCCTTTGGATCTGAATATCTGGTAAGGGTCAGCACTCACAGGGAACATTGATCCAGATCCAGCTTGGCCAATTTATTCATGGCCAAGTGGGAGGAGGATGTCGTCGATGTTGCTTCTAGGCCCCATATTATGTTATGGGCCAGATACATCGACGACATCCTCCTCCTATGGAGAGGCTCTGAGGAGGAGTTGTCTGAGTTCATGTCCTTCCTCAATATTAACAACAGAGGCATAATCCTCAAATATGAGGCTAGTAGAGACAGTATTAATTTTCTAGATCTGTCTATCTCAGTGAAGGAGGGAAGGTTCATTACTTCTACTCACTTTAAAACCACAGATAGGAATTCGTTTATCCCACATGACAGCTGCCACCATGCCTCATGGCTCGGAGCAGTCCCTAAGGGACAATTCCTTAGACTTAAAAGGAATTGTAGTGAGCAGAGCACTTTTTCTGAACAGGCTGGTGTTCTTACACAGCGTTTTTTGGAAAAGGGATATGGCCGAGACTCTCTTGTAGAGACTCTAGATTTAGTCTCAGGTACTAAGCGAGAGGATCTTCTCCAGACCAAGCCTAAAGCGGACCAGTTGGCTAACTACAAAGCTCCCTTCATTACAGACTACTCCTGTCAGCATGCCAATGTCAGACACATCGTGTCTAAGCACTGGCATGTACTTAGAAGTGACAAGACCCTGAATGCCATTCTCCCTGACAAGCCGAGAGTGGTATTCAGGGGGTCCACATCCCTCAAAGATAAACTGTCACCGAATGTCTTGGATCCTCCCAAGATCCAATCAATGTTTTTGTCGGGTCTTGTTGGTTTCTTTAAATGTGGGAGATGTCAGGTCTGTGCTGTCAATACAGTAATTCCAAAGAGAACCACAAGTTTCTCTTCCAGACATTCATCCAAGACTTTCCCCATTGAGTCATTCATTACCTGCTCTAGCACAGGTGTCATATATCTACTACAATGCCCTTGCGGCCTCCAATACGTGGGTAGGACAAAGCGTTTACTTCAAATACGCCTGAATGAACATATAGCCAACATTACGAGTGGCTATCCTGACCATTCAGTGTCCAGACATTTTTTGGAGGCCCACAATCAAGATCCCAAGGGTATTATCTGTATGGGGATAGATAAATTTCAGGCACACTGGCGAGGCAGTGATCTTGTAAGGAGCATTTCACGAACTGAAATGTTGTGGGTTCACACACTAAAATGTTATGAACCGCATGGTCTAAACATCGAAGTGGATGTGAACTGCTTCATTGACAACTCCTAGCTAGCACTGAAATTTTTGGTGCAAGATGCCCCAGTTTGACATACTTGGCCTCTTCTTCTCCTGATTTTTGAATTTCTCGTTTTTGAATTTTTAATTTTAAGAGATTAAATCATACGAGCTCTGAATAGTTGCTGTCGGCGTTAGCCCAGACGGCACTTCCCTACTTAGTAGGTCTATATTAATTGTTGTTGGGGTCTATATTATAATACATATGTTCTTTTGAGTTTTACATGTATTCTATATAATATACTGTATATATTTTTATATATTCCGTATTTACAATTTTATTTTTATACTTGTTTATAATTTGTATACTGTTTATGCATTTCACGAAGGCATTGAGCATTGCCTGACTGGAATTTTTTGTATTGTGGACATAGGTCTCAGGTGCCCCAATTAGCCATCATGTACTTATGAACCTTACATTAAGATTCAATTGGGCATATTGCACATATTTTTTAATTAATTAATTTTTAAAGTAATTTTTTATAAAAAAAAAAAAAAAAAAAAAAATATCTACTTTTGATTATATATGCTTATTTCATATTTTTGCATGTATATTCCTCCATTCAAGCGGATGACATGGTGATCTTTGTTAGATCTATCTGATATTTGCTTTATGAATGGTAAATGCTGAGATAATTTGTCACAACATCCCATTTGCGGTAGAGAGGCGTGGCAATCACATACATCACAGCGCAATAACTTTTTGTTTTTACTCTGTGCTCTACCAAACTATAGGGCTACAGCAATCAAGAGCCTTTCATGATGTCATCATTTTATTCACAGTTCCGCACTTCCTTCGTTTTGGACGTGGGGACATTAATTTGAAATTTTTTTGTACCTGGATACTATGTTTCCGCGGATGATTGGGACACTTGGGGGGCTGCCCGATTGGCTCAGACAGCCCTCTGCTTGTTACTCAAATCACCGGACATCTCCAGGATGATTTGTATATGTTTTTAAATTTGCCCTTTTCCTTTTCCCTGAGTTAAGATGGCGGACGGGGTTTCACCTGAGACGTGCGCCCATCATTGGCCTAGCTGGCTCCGCCTCCTTACTTGTACTTAAACGGTGACGCAGGACGCCTCCTCAATACCCGTGAGCAAGTCTTAGTAGACGAAACGTCGGGAGGAGACGTACTGACGTCACCGAAACTTTGAGGACTACACGTTCTACTACCGGCCGGATCTTTTGTGCTGTTTTAAAAAGCTTTTTTATGTAAGTGTACTACATTTTTGCCCATTAAATGCTTAAACGTTATCACACCATTGTGAGTTTCTTCCTCCATGACCGCGGATTGTCTGATACACTTTGGTGAATCCGAGGATTGTCTGTGGGAGAATTCATTTCCAGTGGCTGCCCATATCCCCCGTGTGTTTTCGATTTGTTTATACCTAGATCTCTGGTAAGGGTCAGTGTGTTTTTAGGTGGTGGTTTGCATGTCACACTGTCCGTCTGCCAGTCACAGGGGGAATTTCTGTGTGTGATTACCTGACAATATCACACTATCTAGTTTTATTTTTTTGTTTGCTTTCTGGATGTTCCACTGATCCACTGCTGGGAAGACCTTATCAAGATCCTGATCTCCTATGCAGCCCAGGTGTGTGGCTAATCCGCTTGGCTTGATCCTTTGGATCTGAATATCTGGTAAGGGTCAGCACTCACAGGGAACATTGATCCAGATCTTTCCACACGTTGTGATTCCACATGATTATCTGATTATGCACAGAACTTTCACAGAGTTGATATTGGAATAAAGAAGATTTTTCTTCTTCTTTTGGGACTTTTTAGTGTTTACTATTTTTTGATAAGTCACGTTTTTTTTAGCGCAACTCCATTTCTTCTTTTCATAGTATCTTTTGTTTGTATAAACATTTTGAGTTTGCAGCTGTTTTTATTATTGTTATAGATAAGCGCACTTTTTCCATTTTTTGTATAATATATATCCCCATTTAAAAAAAAAATATTATTATGTATTCTTCTACATATTTTTGGTAATAAAAATCGCAATAAGCGTATATTGATTGGTTTGTGCAAAAGTTATAGCGCCTACACAATAGGGAATAGATTTATGGCATTTTTATTATAATTTTTATTTTTTTACTAGTAATGGCGGTGATCTGCGATTTTTATTGGGACTGCAACATTATGGCGGACAGATTGGACACTGTTGACACATTTTTGGGACCATCGACAACTATGCCGTGTACACACCATCGTTTTTCTTGTCGTTCAAAAACCTGTTGTTTTTCACAACGTGATTCCTTTCCAGCCTGACTTGCATACACACGTTCATGCAAAAAAACATCCGACCAAAGCGCGGTGACATACAACACGTATGATGGGACTATAAAGGGGAAGTTCCTTTCAAATGGTGCCACCCTTTGGGCTGCTTTTGCTGATCCTCGTGTTGGTAAAAGTTTGGTGAGAGAAACGATTCACGCTTTTCAGTCTTCGTGCTTTTCAGTCCGTTACAGTGTGATGAATGTGCTATCTCCATTCTGAACGCTAGTTTTACCAGAATGAGTGCTCCCGTCCCATACTTGATCCTGAGCATCCGCGTTCTTTTCCCCTCGGAAAAGCATACACACGACAAAAAGACTGACGTGAAACATGACGCGAAAAAAGAGAGCTGGTTTTAATTTTTTTGCGGACAGGTTTTTCGTCTAGGGTGCATACACACGACCAATATAAAAAATGGAAATTTTCCCGTGGTGAAAAATGGTTGCGTGTACGAGGCATTTTACATCAAACGGTGCTATAAAAATGCATTGATTGCTGTGTAAATGTCACTGGCAGGAAAGAAGTTAACACTAGGGGGCGATCAAGGGGTTAACTGTATTCCCTAGTGTATGTTCTAACTGTGGGAGATGGGGCTCACTAGTCACTATAGGAGATGACAGATTGTGGTTCCCAGCTAGTACAAACTCAAAATCTCTCTCTCCTCTCCTCTAAGGCCCTGTACACACGACCAGTTCATCCAATGAGAATGGTCTGAGGGACCGTTTTCATAGGTCCACCGCTGAAGTGGCCTGATGGTCTGATGTGTGTACACACCATCAGTTCAAAATCCGATCGGGTCAGAACACGGTGACGTAAAACACAACGACGTGCTGAAAAAAACAAAGTTCAATGCTTCCAAGCATGCGTCGACTTGATTCTGAGAATGCGCGGGTTTTGAACCGATGCTTTTCTGTACTTACCATCGGTTTGGACCGATCGGTCAGCGGTCCATCGGTTCGATCTTAAAGCATGTTTTAAAATTTTGGACCGAAGTAAAACAGACAGATGGGCTATACACACGGTCGGTTTGGACCAATGAAACTGAACCTCGGTCCATTGTCATCGGTTTTGTCCGACCGTGTGTACGCGGCCTTAGAACTGGGATGTGTGTGTTTACACTCACACATCCCTGTTCTGCCTCCCGTGCCTGTGATCGCACGTGGCTGGCGGTCATGAGCATCGGCACCCCCGCAGTGCAGCAGGCACGCGCACCTGCTATCCCGCTTAAAGAAGCCGAAGTAAAGCTACGATGGCTTGCAGGCTCATGCCGACCTGCCGCAGTATAATGATGGTGGCTGGTCGGCAAGAGGTTAAAAGATAACTGTAACTTTGCACAATTGTTCTTTGATTACCGTATTTATCGGCGTATAACACGGGCAGGCAGATAACACGCACCCTAACTTTAAGAGGGAAGTTTCAGGAAAAAAACTTTCCAGAGCCCCTTGCGTATAAAACGCAGGCACAGTTTACCCTCTATTTTCAGGGTAAAACAGTGAGTGTTATACGCCAATAAATACAGTAATTAGCCTTCTTCACTTCCTCCCTTGAATGCTGCCCACCTGGAAAAATATATTTAAAAAAATCACCACTTAGGAGGATATTTTAAATCCTTGGTACCGAACCTGTGGTCTGAGAGCCAAATGCAGCCCGTTGATATGTGATGCATGGCCCTTGGACCTCAGCAGTTTGTATCGGCAACACTTATTAGGGTAATAGCTTTGAACTCTACTAGCCCCATGTAACATGTTCCCAGTTTTCATCTTCTGCAGCATAGCTCCAGCTAAAAATGTAGCATGTCCACACTCTCTGAGACTCCATTCTTCTATTATGTCTGTGGCTTCTGACAGTCTTCTCAAGCATTGCATACAGTATATTGAACATTATGTGTGGCCCTTTGGTGATGTCAAGGGCTGCGTTTGAGGCCCCCCTAAGCTCATAAGTTGACAACTACTGTCTTAGATGGCACACGTAAAGGGTACATGTACAGAGTAGTCATGAGAATAAAAAAGAAAAGTCTGGTTCGCTGGACATTCACTGAACAATTGAAATAAGCCACAAACCCTGAATATAGCACTCAACCATGTTGAAGTCTACAGTAGACAAACCTTGTAATTTAACTGACTTTTTTCAAGGCCGATTTGTAAGCTGTTGAGAAGAAAAGGCATGGGGAGCAACAATAAACTACACAATACTTTTCAATAACATGCTTGGACGATGCCTTAAGCTGCTTGTGAAGTGGTTCACCTGTATGATATACTAAAGGAAAAGTGACATTTACAAAGTAAAAAAATACAATTTAAATTGCTTCATTCTGATTATAAACAAACCGGATGGGGATTCAGCTCAAAATCTATACCAGACCTTTATCAAAGATAAGGCTTTGGAATGGATTGTAAGGGGAACGCCACAAAAAAAGCATGGTTTTCCTGCTAAAAGTCTATACCAGGCCCCAAAAAAGGGTGACAGGCTCCCAAAAATGAATGCTAGATGCTTATCAGAGCATGTGCAGACTGTGGGGGGAGAGGTTCTTGTCCCCAACATGGGAACCCCTTGCATTGCAATCTCCCAAAGGTTAAGGCACATGACCTACTATGGTTCAGGATTGGGGAGTGTATACATACTGCTCTTTGCTTTCCTGCCAGCCAGGCTTCATTTCTAGATAATAGTTGCCAATTATTATTTTTTTGCACCTCATCAGTGGTTGTTATAGTGCACCATAGCAACCAATGACTAGACAGCTGGCGGCATCCTCACAACAATTACTGTTGATGTGAAAACTCTAACCATACAGAACAAATTTCACAGTCTTTTCCTGGGGGAACTGCTTCCGATTCAGCTGTGGTTGCATCCCCATGATCCCCTTTCCCAAGGAGTCTAACTATACTGGTAAGAGTAACCACAATCTGGTCCGACAGATGATACAAATGGGTGTTACAGAATGCAGCTTTGGTCTACTCAAGTCAAGACACTCAAGTAGTGTGCTTGTACCACTGGTGGGAAATTGTTCTGTAAGAATGTATTACTTGTTTTTTTGCAAAGCTACATAACTTTGCTTGCACAAATCGTGTGGAGTTCAACACTAACAATAATGCCGCGTACACATGACCGTTTTTCATGACGTGAATTTTTTTTTTTATCTATAATGGTCATTATAATCGATCATGTGTAGGCTCCAGAGCATTTTTCTCGACGTAAAAAATGGACGTTGTGAAAAACGGTCGTCTGTAGGCTTTAACGATGTGAAAAAAACGCATATGCTCAGAGGCAAGTTATGAGACGGGAGCACTCGTTCTGATAAAACTAGCATTTTTATGATTTAAACCTTTTTTTATTTGAATACAAAATAATAATACATTATACAATTGTAGTAGTGCTTAATACTGTTATGGTACACAACTCAAATAAATCCACTAATCATGCAAATGCATACCGTCATATGTCCCCTCTAACCTGTGGGTACCTGTGGGTACCATCCAAAACACTACTGCAAAACTGGGAGAGGAAAAAATAAATAAATAAGTAAATAAGTAAATAAATAAAATAATATAGACATTAAAAAAAAAAAAAAAAAAAAAAAAAGGAAAAGGGGGGAAAATCCGCCTACACTCTCTCCATTGTCCCGCATTCCCACTCTCCCCCCTCCCTGTTCAAATTACCATCTGTAATATCAATCCTTACCCCCCTCCTCCCCCCTCCCTAGAATCCAAAAAGGATTTCCAGGAGGTCCAGATTCTTAAATATCTTTCCTTTTGGTGTTGTGCTGTCTGTACTAATTCTTCTAATTTACTGATTTCTTTTACTTTGTTTATCCACATCTCTATTGTGGGTGGAGATGGTGACTTCCACTTCTTTGTTATGCACGCTTTTGCGGCATCTAATAGATGACCTAAGCTTGTCTCCCTATACGCTTTCTCTTGAATTTGATTCACGTGTAAAAGGTAAAATTCTGGGTCTTCCGGAATCTCATATTCTGAACAGGTCTGAAGTACCCTTTTAATCTCCAGCCAAAAGCTCCTTAACAGGGGACAGTCCCAAAATATGTGTAGCATCGTCCCTTTACTGCCTTGACACCTCCAACATTTGTCTGACACCTCTGGGAAGATTTTGTTTAATCTCTCCGGTGTCCTATACCACCTTGCAAAAATCTTATAATTTGTCTCTTGTGTCTTTGCACATATTGATGTTTTATGCGTTCGTTTGTATATACGTTGTCGCTGTTCCATGCTAAATACCCTTTTTAATTCCTGTTCCCACTCCTGGACACATTTCAAAGGGTGGTTCCCTGACTGTGCAAGTAGTTCATAGCTTATTGAGAGAGTATGTTTTAATATTCCCCTCTCGCTACACATTTTCTCAAATCTCATGAGTGGTCTTTCGAAAACCCCCGGATTTGGTAGTGTGTTCAGGAAGTGGACCATCTGGAGTGCATTCCAAAACTTTAGACGGAATCCGCCCTCTTGTTCCATCAATTCAGCTATTGTGAGCCATCTTCCCCTTCGGATATAGCTCACTACTTGTCTACATTCCCCCTCCCTTAGGTGTCGAAAAGCTCCATCTTCAAATCCCAAGGGAAAGAGGGGGTTCCCCATTACTGGATATAATGGGGAGGTCCTGGGATCCATACCCATCATGGAGAAAGCTATTACACATATTTTCACTGTGTTTCCCAGTATCGGGTTTTTGTTAATTTCTTTGGGTAAAGAGGCATACCACCATGGTGCCCTTTCTAATGGCATTTTAGATTGGGACTGTTCGATTTGTACCCAGAGTTTAGTATCTGAATGTCTGTTCCAATCTATTAACCTGTTCAGGTGTACGGCATAGTAGTACTTCCGTATATCTGGCACCCCCAGTCCTCCCTGTTGTTTAGTATACATTAGTTGTTTCCTTTGTATTCTGGGATTTTTGTGTGCCCATACAAACTCAAAAATAACTCTCTGACATTGTTTGAAATACTGCACTGGGATATGAATTGGTAATGTTTGGAGTAGGTAGAGTATTTTGGGGAGTATACTCATCTTAATAACGTTGCATCGGCCTAACCAGGTGTGGAACCCCTGATTCCACTTATCCAGTAATATCTTCACCTTTTGCAGTAATGGTGGAAAATTTAATTCAAAAATCTTGTCTACTCTCCCTGTTAGTTGTATGCCGAGATATGTTAGTGCTTTATCCATCCATTTAAATTTAAATTTTTGTTTTAAGTGGATTATCGATGTTTGTGGTACGTTAATTCCCATTGCTTCTGATTTATTGAAGTTGATACTTAGATTCGAGAGAGAGCCGTATTTTTCAAACTCCCTCATTAAATTCGGGATAGAGATCAATGGATTGGTGAGTGTAAACAACATGTCATCTGCGTAGGCAGTTATTTTGCAGTGATTCTTACCTATGTGTACTCCTGATATATTCCTATTTAAACGCAAAGTACACAGGAAGGGCTCTAACGACAGGGCAAAGAGGAGTGGGGACAGAGGGCACCCCTGTCTTGTACCATTCAAAATCTGAAAAGGCTCTGATAGTATTCCGTTGGCCCGTACTTGAGCCGTTAGACCTGAGTACATAGACAATATCCATTTTATTATTTTGTCTCCAAAGCCTCCATGTTGTAAAACTGCCCTCATAAAACTCCAGTTCACCCTGTCGAAGGCCTTCTCTGCGTCTGTGTTTAGAAATACGCATTGTGTCTGTGTTGTGTTTACAATCTGCACCAAGTTAATGGCTTTTATAGTATTGTCGCGTGCTTCCCTCATGGGGACAAATCCCACCTGATCCAAATGTATCAGGTCTGGGATATACTGTTGTATCCTATTTGCCAAAACCTTAGCGAAAATCTTTACATCCGAATTTAACAGAGAGATCGGCCTATAGCTTCCACATAGGCCCAAATCCTTCCCCTCTTTCGGTATCACCGAAATATAGGCTAGTAGAGTTTCCTTCGTAAAACTAGCCGATGTCCCTAATGCGTTAAAAAATTTACTCATATATTTCAATAGCGAAGAGAGCAAGGTTTTGTAATATTGACCCGTATAGCCGTCGGGCCCAGGAGCTTTTCCCCGCTTCATTGAATTAACTGCCACTTTAATTTCCTCTTCGGCTATAGGGGCATCTAACTTCTCTTTCTCTGACTCTAGTAATTTTGGTATTGCTGATTCTATAAGATACTGATCAATCTTTTCTTTGGTCAAGGGTTTACTTTGTATGTTATAGAGAGAGCGGTAGTATTCTTGAAACTCTTTCGCTATATCCTTTGGTTTAAAAACCTTCTGTTTCTTTGGTGGTTTAATACAAGGAATATAGTTACTCATCTTCTGTTCACGTAATAATCTAGCAAGTCCTTTCCCACACTTATCGCCTGACTCGTATGCAAACTTTTTACATCTCTGTATTGCTGCCTGTGCTTTGTAGTACAGAAAATCTGTGATTTCCATTCTTTTCCTAACCACCTCTTCCCCTACTATTGTTGATCCTGTTTGCTTATGCCTACTCTCCAACGTAGCTAATTCTTGCAATAGCTTTTTCAATTTTTCCGTACGTTCCCTTTTTATTCTAGACCCATGTTTAATTAGCACCCCTCTGATAACCACCTTATGTGCTTCCCAGATGATTCCGGGATCGCACTCTGGGGTATCGTTGGTGCTAAAGTAAAATTCCAGCTCCTTGGTTACATCTTCTAGAATCTTTTTATCTTGCAGCAAGCTTTCATTTAGTCTCCACTGATTGGGTCTAATCTGTCTGAAGTCTTGTATCTCATATACCAAGAAAATCGGGGCATGGTCTGACCACGTAATGGATCCTATTTTAGCCGATCTTACTGATTGTAATTGGGCATGTGGGATTAGGAAAAGATCTATTCGAGAATAGGTTTGGTGTGGTGTAGAGTAGAATGTATAATCTTTTTCTTTGTTATGTAGCAGTCTCCATATGTCAATCAGCTGATTTTTAAATAGAGTTTGAGTGATACGGTTTCTAACACCACAGGAAATGGATGACTTTCCCGATGATGTGTCCACTTTGGGATCTAGCGGGATATTCAGATCTCCTCCCAAAATCAGATGGCCTTCTGAGAAGTCTTGTAAGCGTTTAATCGTTTTACCCAGGAAGGTTTCCTGTTGTTCGTTTGGGGCGTATACGTTAGCGAATGTTACCCCTATTCCTCCTATTTTACCTTTCACGAATAGGTACCTTCCTTTCGTATCTCTCATCACATCTAAGTATGTCCACTTGATTCTCCCTCCTATAAGAATAGACACCCCCTTTGACTTTGCCTCCTGATTTGTCGCGTGATATACGATTGGGTATAGCCTATTCTTTAAGATCGGGGTTTTATCTTCTCTGAAGTGAGTTTCCTGTATATATGCCACGTCTACTCCTAATCTTTGCAAGTCGTGCATAAGGACCCTCCTTTTTTCTGGTGAATTCAGTCCTTTTGCGTTCAGTGACAGTATATTTAATGCCTCCATCCTGATTCCCTTTATTTCTTGAATATTAATCGTATTGGGAAGGGGGAGAACAGTGGGAGGGGGGAAAGCGGGAGAGCGAGAGGAGAGAGGCTCCCCTCCTGATACAAAACCAAAGAAAAAGAGAAAATAAATAGATAAATAAATAAAGAAGGGAAGAAAGAGAAAAAAAAAAAAAAGAAAAAAAAAAAAAAAAAAATCTCTAATATTAGCAATCCTGCTAATTAACACTCACCGTATTAACGGTATTTGAGCGTCGACCTATGGTTAGGGGCGTGTACCCTAAGTGATTCCTATACTTCCCTACATCCCATCTCCTTCAGAGAATCTGTTCACACCATAAAAAACAAAAAACAAACAAACAAGGGTATGAAAACCTCAGGGTTTAGGTGTATATAGGGATTCTCTTCTGAGAGAGGGACAAAAGGAAGAAGGAAAGAAAAAAAAACCAGAGAAAACAACAGTTCCTCTGACTCTAGAAAAAAAAAAACACAAAAAAATAAATAAAAATAAAAACTGCAATAAAGACAAAAAAAAAGAAAAAGAAAGCCCGGAGCTCCGGGCCTCTCCACTGTACCCATCTAAACTCCTTGAAAAAAGGCCATGAGGGCCTTATATTACACTATATTGCACTGTGTTACTCTATATTCTCGTTTCATCTGAGGAAATGATACTGAGGGGCTGGGTCACATACCAATGTTCTAAGGGAACTAAAAGATTATCATGCAGGTTAGCATACAAAAAATGAAGAGACGGTGAGGGGGGGGGGGACCGGCAGACTCACGTCTCTACCTTATTTATTATTGATTAATATTTATCTACCCCATTCCCCCCCGCCCCCCCACGCCTCCCTATCATTCCCTCGTTACAGCTCATTGGGAAATTAAGCTCCGAAAAGAAGAGCAGAAAACAGAAAAGAAAAAAAAAATATCCCAATCCCTCTGTAATTACTCTTCCCTCCCTCCCCCCCTTCCACCCAAAGAGGGAGAAGCACAGAGGTGGGTCCCCCAACAACAAGAAGGGAGGGAAAAAGAGAAATAAAGTCAGCAATGTAAAAAAGTAGAAGAGAGGGAGGCCCCCTTCCATATCGAGGGGTTCCCATTATACCTCCCCTCCCCTCTCCTCTGACTTGCCTATCCTAAACTGAACAAGCAACAGGAAAAGCAGGAACCAAAAAAATAGGGGAAAAAAAAAAAAAAAAAAAAAAAAAAAAGAGACAAAGGAGAACGGGTAAAAAATCTCCATCCAGGCGTTTAAACATATACCTCCTAGCTCATAATCGTTACATTAACTTTACCTTTTGCTTCCTCTTCCCCCCCTTTACAAGTTCTACATTTACATTTACATTTACAACTAGCATTTTTAATGGAGATAGCACATTCGTCACGCTGTAACAGACTGAAAAGCACGAAGACTGAAAAGCGCGAATCGTCTCTCACCAAACTTTTACTAACACGAAATCAGCAAAAGCAGCCCAAAGGGTGGCGCCATCTGAATAGAACTTCCCTTTTATAGTGCCGTTGTACGTATTGTACGTCACCGCGCTTTGCTCGAGCATGATCGTATGTATGCAAGGCAGACTTGACAAGAATTACGTAAAAAAAAATGACGTTTTTTTCTAGGACATTAAAAATGGTCGTGTGTACGCGGCATAAGGTCCTTTAGGCAGCATTTCACCACTTTGGTGGGTGCAATAACAATACGTTTTATCATACATTTTAGGACAATTGTCCCGAAAGCATATCTATGTAATGAAAACTTTGCCCACATATGTTCCAAATTAAAATCAAAATCAGATTAACTGAGGAAGCTTACATGGTTCTTTCTGGTCTTGTTTTTATGACATTCAAACTTTTAATGCTAAAATCAGCTAAACACACAGTTAAAATATATACTGTATTAGCTGCCAAGGAATTTTCAGTTATGTCCGAGGATTTATGAGATTGACCTGATGTTTTTTCTCTACAGCACTTACACAATAAAGCTTGGTCTCTCGTTGCTCCCTGGCCTGTGATTGGATAGTGAATCAGCAGCAATACACATTATGAGCGTATCCACCTGCTCACTCGGCTACTCCTCCTCCTGTAAACATTTCTTACTTGTTGGCATATGCCTATTTTGCATGCCTACTTGCATAGGTGTTCACAGTCTATTGCATTAGGGTGTGCATCCAAAAGCTCAAATATGCAGTGTGTGTGTGTGTGTGTGTGTGTGTGTGTATGTATGTGTAATATATTCACACACTCTCTTATAAATAAAAATAAAAAAATATAAAAAAAATGTATTAAAATATGGACTGTGTTAGTAAGGCCCTAGATGTGTCAGTAGGGCAAAGATTGGTGTCATTACCTTTTATTATTTAATTTTCGTATTATTTTTTAATTATTTTTTAGGAGGGGGACTTTTTGGTGTAACACCCATCACCAAAAAGCTGAAATGGAGGCTTACCAGAAATGGAGACCCCCCTTACCAGTGCCAGGACAAGGTCATCCAGTGCCCAGGGCAAGGATGTCAAACTGCGCTCCCCCTTTGGGTTAGGGTCAGGGCGCCCCCCATCCCTGCAATAAACCATTGGGCCCAGGGCAGCCTTACCTCCTGCCCACCCCTTGTCCTGGCCCTGCCCCTTACTCAGGGAGGTCATAAAACATTTCAGTGGATCTATGATCCACTGAAGGGAAGCCTGGATGTTCTCTCCGGTGACCTTGGTTGATATACCAGAATGCTCTAAACAGATCAAGAAATGGTACCAAAAGACCATCAATAGACCACAATGCTCTGGTCTGTGTATCAGCTTATATGAGTAAGGGGGGGTCGCCAGCTCTGTTGAGCCTCCATTTCAGATTTTTGGTGATGGGTGTGATCATCATTTCAACACACTTTTCTCTATGAACTTGGCACATGGACTTTAGGTTTATATGAATTTTTGCAGTAAACTGTACTTCTTTTTTATACCACACCGTTATATATGCTTGACACTCATCTTCAGTCTATATATCTTTTCTGTAATGCACAATTGATGGCACTTTTTGCACTTTAAGTAGAATTTGTGATTTTTAATTGCATAATTTTTCATTAACCACATACAGTACACTGTGTAATACACAGTATGCACTTTAGTCATTAAGCGCTGAACTTTATTTTTATATTTTTTTGTTACGTTTTATCATGAGATCAGAAAATGTGTAAAATAATTCATGTATTAATAAACATCATAGAGTATTGTTTTACATTGTACAACAGTGAATATCAGGTCTAGGATGAAATAAGCAGGCTTGCATTTTCCATTTTGCTTAACATGCCTGTGGTGGCAAAAACAGTTAATAATTGTCAGACTACAAAGGAACTGAGAGTTTTAAGGTTAGCTATCAATTATTTCTCCTCGCCCAAAATGAAATTTTCCAGGTTAGCACTTTGCATTGTAAGCTGTTTAAACTGCACTCCTAATCGCGTCTAGGAAGCGTCACATAGTACATTTTCCAGGCATATATTTTTTCTCTATTTAACACAACAGGGAGTTGTTTGAGAAAACCTTTCATCCTTGAACTGTTTGATTGGATTTCCACTTGCTGAAAGAAGGAATCGAATTCCAGGCTGGTAATGGGTTTTCATATCTTAGGACCCATGACAGGGCTCTGTTTCTTGGTAATAAGATAATTGTTGTAATAAGAAACTAGCCCTATAAGGTATTACAGGTACAATTTGTTTTTTTTTCAATACGTTATAGTTTAGTTTATAGTTGACCACTTTACAACAAAGTACAGTCACCTGCAGGTGCTAGAGAGTTGAACGTCTAATAAGTATCAGATTCAAACAAAATGAATGTCTCCATTTTGAGTTGAAACAAAAGTATAGTTTCTAGTGAGATTTTTTAAAGACTCCATCCAGGGATTCTGAGCTACAGCTCTTCAAAATAACCTAACCAATTTTCCTTGTAGGGCTTTTAGATGTTCAATAAAGCAAATTTAAACAGTTTCAATGTGTCGGTGAGTCTCGGGTCCAGGTACAGGGCAAGTCATCACTAGAGCAGGGTACGAGGACCCAAAAAATCCAGTAGCTCCTCTGGGGGTAGTGCTAAAAATATCATTGCAGTGTGTGAAGAGGGTGTATTTGTTTCTGTATCTAAACATTATCAATTCTTTACTTGAAAGCTGTGCTCTGTTGACATTCTGTTCATTATATTGCTGCATTCTCTATTTTTCTTACGCTTGTTTATCTGTTCAGTTTTTTGAGCTTCTGGGTTCATAGACTCATGACAGGAACACCTTACGGCTCGATGCACACTGGACGTTAAAATAACTATAAAAACACCAGTAGCTTTGCAGGGAGTCTTTCAACGTTTTTTTAACGTTTTTGCAATAGCGTTTATTAGCGTTTTAAAAAAAATTTGGTTCAATGGTTTAAAAAATGTTAAACGCTGGTGAGCCAAGTTTTAAAAAAAGTGTCCTGCAATGTAAATCTATTGTCAATCACAGCATCCAACGGTTCAGAGAAAAAAAAAAGAAAAGAAAAACTCTGCCTCCATGACATCCGCTAAATGACCCGCCCCCTTCTGACATCATGTGATATCAGGGGGGATGTGGCCACCCGTTTACGTCACCAGGTGGCCCTGCCCATGCCTATATAACAGCTGTCAAAACAAAAAGACGGCAATCAGCGGGACACCTCTCGTGGAGGCAGAGTTTTTCAGTTTTTTTCTCGGGACCGTTGGACGCCGTGATTGACAATAGATTTACATTGCGGGACACTTTTTTTTTAAATAAAGAAATTGCCAAAAACTGGCTGCTGTGGTTTTAACTTTTTTTTACACTTTTTTTGGTGAATGGGTAAGGGTACAATGTACCTGATACCCATTCACATTGGGGGTGGGATCTGGGGGCCCCCTTATTAAAGGGGGCTTCCAGATTCTGATAAGCCCTGTCTGAAGACACCCCACAACCATTGGGCAAGGGTTGTGGGGATGAGGCCCTTGTCCCCATCAACATGGGGACAAGGTGCTTTTGGGGGGACCCCAAAGTACCCTCCCCATGTTGAGGGCATGTGGTCTGGTACAGTTCAGGGGGGGTGTTCTATCACCCCCCCCCCCTTTTGCTGCGGCCTGCTAGGTTGCATGTTCAGATAAGGGTCTAGTATGGATTTTGGGGGTGACCCCCATGCCATTTTTTTTACATTTTGGCACCGGATTCCCCTTAAAATCTAGGCCTGGTATGGATTTTGGGGGGACCCCCATGCCATTTAATTTTTTATTTTGGTGCAGAGCATATATATATACTCCACTCCAATCCCAGGCCCTGCCTCCCTCTTTGTACATTCTCCCCAGAGACAGGAGAGGCACCTTAGAACCACACCTTAGTGGCCACACCCACTGCTGCATTAAACACTCCCAATCCCAGATCAAAACAAACAGGCCTAGCTTAATGCACAGGCCTGTCTAGATTTGCCTATACTAGACACTGAGATGCAAAAACCCCATTTTAGCACCTACCGAAAAGGTAGTGAGTGATATATATATATATATATATATATATATATATATATATATATATATATATATATATATATATATATATATATATATATATACATACATATATATATATATATATATATATATATATATATACTAGGCTATCTATATGTATCAAATACCCTGCCTGCATGCCACTAACCTGCCTAATCTCTCATCATTCATAATTACACTATATACAGTATGGCCACCGAGTAAGCAGCCTTATATAGTGTGGGGCGTGGACTTAGCCCCCTGAGCCATGATTGGCCAAAAGCAACCTGCACCCGCGCTGTGATTGGCCAAAGCATGCATGTCAGGTGCATGCCTTGGCCAATCATAAGATGCCAATGCACTGTGATCTCGCAGTGCATTATGGGGCATACCAACTTGAATTTGCCGCAAACACCCCATAATGTTTGGTATTCGCCAAACAGGCAAACACCCGATGTTCGAGTGGAAACTTACATTCGACTCGCACATCAGGCTCATCTGTTCGCCCGTTCGCTGCGTAGAGAAACATTTGGGGTGTTTACGGCAAATTCGAAAGCCGTGGAACACCCTTTAAAAGTCTATGGGAGAAATCAAAAGTGCTCTGCTCATTTTAAAGGTTAATGAAGTTTTTGCCTGTTCGCATGTTCTGCTACGAACCAAACCGGCCCATCCCCAATCTTGACAATGTCAGGGACAGATCACAAATATCACTAGGATATGTTCCTGCACAGTGCTGGATTGTATCTTTGTAGGATTTGTGATTCCTCGATCTCTTATGATTCCATCAGAAAGCAGAGTGAAATCACCCTTGCAGAAGACAGAAGTTAGGGGTTTAAAGTAAGCATAGTTTTCTTCTTTGGGGTGGGTGTCTACAAGAAAAGCAGACATTGTAGGTAAATGCAAGGTCCATATTAAATCTGAATTTAAATGAGATTTAAAGGCAAATTACAAGCTCACATATGATGGCATCAGAACTGTTCTCTCATTCACTATACAGTGACCTTGTGATGCCCTGGCCCATGACACCCTGCACTCCCAGTATTTGCCTAGTCTTCTGAATTGAAAAAACAGAGAACATCTTGTGGTGAGAAATACTGTAAATATTGCGGGCAGCTTTGGATTTAAAGTTGGTATTGCAGCCTGAGCTTTTTTAAAACCTGCTATTTTTATTAAAATACTTTTGCCCAGAGTTGGGCTTTAGTCACCAGTGTATTCCTAGCCTAAAGTAAAAAAATAAAAAATATCTGTGTTGAATTTTGGGCTTCTTAAATCTCATTGGATCAATAACTATTTTGTCAGCAAATACTAGTTAACTTCTATAGATCCCATTTGACTTTTTCACTTTTTAAGGGGATTCAATTCATTTTTTCCTGACAATATTTGTTCTGAGCTCAGCTCTGTCTTGAAATATTTGTGTTTGATGATAAATGATCAGATCAGCATCCCTACTGGTGAACATTTCCTGAGTATGACTGACACCTTTTACATTTCACAAAAAAATGAACGTGGCACAGCCAAGGGATACCGAAAGTGTTGTTTTCTCTGTTTGTGTTAAAACTGACCTTGATACATCTCTTTTTTTTACAGTAATGCCAGACTAGATCTGCCATAAGCTATTTAGAGAAGTCTGCAGAGGGACTGGCAGAGTAAATTTGGCTCAAGGCTGTAAGAAGTATTTTTGTTCATAACAGGTAGAAGAAGGAGAATATGATTTATATAAATTCACCTCTTCAGGAGAAAACAACATTTTGGTGGGTTCAAAATGCCTAATGCCACGTACACACGATCGGTTCATCCAATGAAAACGGACCGATGGATTTTTTCATCAGATATCCGATGAAGCTGACTTTCATCAGTCTTGCCTACACACCATCAGTTAAAAATCCGATCGTGTCCAACACGGTGACGTAAAACACAACGACGTGCAGAGAAAAATTAAGTTCAATGCTAAATTATAGATGGATAAAGAAGCCACCGGTGGAACGCGCCGCATATAGCAGCAGCGCGATGACACCGCAAGAAAGTTTCCTCAACCAGGATGGTTATACAGCGATGGGAAAGTGACAGATGGAAAAAAGTCACGTCCTGGGAAGGTAACAGATGAAACTTTCTCTTGTAATACACTGCAATGAGTGCGGTGACAACCGAGCTTGCTAGAAATAATGATCAGTAGCACTTCGTTGCCAATGGGGTCAGGTCTTGGAGAAAAGAAGTCCTGGGTGACTCCGATGACGCGTTTCATGCTTCAAGCGCTTTGTCACAGTCGAAGTGAAGTTACACCCAGGAAGTTTAAATAAGAACAAAAGTCAGTTTACCATCTCTGTATAACCCTCCTGGTTGAGGAAACCTTCTTCCGGTGTCATCGCGCTGCTGTTCCGGTCTACACTTCCTGCTTCCTCCTGTCAGCATCGCAGCTGGTCTGTTGTTACTGGCGGGTGTGTAATCCGGCTGCCCCTGTTTTACACTCATTGTTCCTGTTTTCCCCATCTGTCGGATCACCGCTTACAGATTATCCGGAGCATCAGCCAGTCTGGCGGCTGCCTATTCTCCCCCTCGTTACAGGTACACATGCTAATTGTTTCATAGACTGGTTTCAGCCCTGTTCCGCAATGGATGTCAGGTCATATACTTCTATATTTTCATTTATCAAGTTCCTTGTTTTTCATTCATTAACTTTTTTTTATGAACTTTTTTTAACTGTTTGATGAACTCACGGAAAACATAATAAGGGGCTATTTGGCATTTTAATAGTCTAAATTACATGCCCATTGAGCGCTGGTTGTTTGAGTTTTTTTAGTTATAACAACTTAACTATCACATTTATATTTTTCCTGCAGTTTTCGCCATGCTATGTGAGCTACAACCTACAATGTAACTATCCTAGATTTAAGAATCAAATAGTAGGCAGAGAACTTCTCAACACTTTCCTAAGCAGTAGCTTAACAGATGAACTTCTGCAGTAAAGACTTGAGTATTTCATAGATGAGAAAATATATATATTTTTTTTTAATTAAATTTTCAAAATTACAAGCATATATTGTCAATAAACATAGACATTATAAATAGTAGCAGTTAAGGAGAACACAAGTTAGATATTTACATCAAGCTCCAGTGTTTTTTTAGAAGGCAACAACAAAAGAAAAAAAAAAACAGTAATTTGAGTTTAACATATGTTTAAAAACCAGATATAGTAATATATTAACAGTGTAAGGTAATATGAGAATACATAAAAAAAAAAATTAAGGGTCATAATTTCTAGACCTTGTATAATGTTGGGGTAATATATAATGAAGATAAACAGGGATTTATTGTATAGACATTAGGTTTGTACTGTTTCAATGGAGCTCTAAAGCTGAAATATACTGATAAATAAAAACATAAAAAAAAAGTAATGCTGCTACCATTTTTGCATATAATAACAATATATGCTAAGAAAAAAAAAAAAAAAAGCAAGATAGAATAGAGGGAAGGGGAAGAAGAGAAAAAAAATAAAGATAGTACGTAGATAAGATAGAAAAGGTCAAAAGGGTCCCCGGGGTATCTTATTATGTTTGTCTTATGTTATTAGCATATTAAATAGCTATTAGTAGTTATGTTACCAAGGTCTTAATAATGTGATGTCAAAGTTGGGAGGGAAAAAATGAGTCACCCAAGGATTCCAGATTTTTTCAAATTTTGCAATATTATCATTGGTAATGGCTTTCGTTTTTGAGTGGGTCATGGCTTGGTTTATTCTGGTTTTGGTTTCTGAGATCATTAATGTTGGGGTTTTCCACGCTGCCGTAGTGATTTGTAGAAGGAGTTTTAATTGAGTGTGGGAAATAGAAGTCGGTTTTAGATTTAGTAGTGCAATTGAAGGGTCAGGTTTGATTGTTTTTTTGAATAAGGTTGAGAGGATTAGAAAAACCTCTTTCCAAAAACATTTTGTAACCGGACATTCCCAAAATATGTGTATATGTGATCCTAGTTCACCACAGCCACGGAAGCAGAGTGGGGAGTATTGTGGAATATATTTCGCAATTCTGACAGGAACCAAGTACCAGCGCAAAAGTACTTTATAATTTGTCTCTAGAGCTATTATATTTTGTGAAGATGATTTTGTAGTGGTCCAAATTTTATCCCAATCAGATGATTCCAACTGAAGTCCAAGGTCTCTCTCCCATTTTTCCACGTATGATGGTGGATCTGCAGTAGGCAAAGTAATAAGGTGTTTATATATTATTGATATGAGACCCTTAGAGTGAGGTTCGCGTTTACATATACGTTCAAATTGCGTGAGTTCATCGAGTTTACTCATATTTTGTATATATGGCATGAAAAAGTTTTTGATCTGCAGATATCGAAAAAGTTCTGATTGGGGGAGTTGATGTCTATCACATAGTTCAGGAAATGTTTTAAGTGAGGTAGATGTTGACATATCACAGAGTTGAGTTATGTCAGAGGAAATCCATTTTTTAAATGAATTAGGGAATGTGCAGGCTGGGTAGAATAGTGGGTTTCTAATAAATGATAGAAGGGGAACATGAGGAGATTGCAGTCCTTTGATAAGTTAAAATTTATCCCAGATGGTAACTGTGTGTTTGGTAATCTTATTTTTAATATTTTTACAATCTGAGGGTTTGGACCAAATTAAATTTGTTATAGAAAATGGATCACAGTCAATTGCTTCAATTGCAACCCAGAGTGGGGTTTCATATTTTGCGTGATATTTGGGGATGCATGCTATTTGAGCTGCATGGTAATAAGAGGCGAAATTGGGGAATCCTAGTCCACCTTTAAGTTTGGAAAGGTAAAGTGTCTGTTTAGATACACAATGTTTTAAAGAGCCCCAAATGAACGCTAGTGTTTTGCGTTGAAGATTTCTAAGAAAGTATGTTGGAACTGAAATGGGCAAAACCCGAAATAGATATAGTATCTTGGGTAAAATGGTCATCTTTATTATGTTTATTTTACCAATCCATGAGATTGGTAAAGAGGACCATTGTTTAAGGAGATTGGTAATTTGCTTTAGTAATGGCGGAAAGTTAGCCGAGAAGAATTCAGTTAAATTGGGAGTAAAGCCTCGTACACACGGCCGAGGAACTCGACGTGCCAAACACATCGAGTTCCTCGGCCAGTTCAGCCCTGAAGCCGCCGAGGAGCTCGGCGGGACGAGAGCTCCCATAGAACAACGAGGAAATAGAGAACATGTTCTCTATTTCCTCGTCGAGCTCCTCGTCGGCTTCCTCGGCCGAAAGTGTACACACGACCAGTTTCCTCGGCAGAATTCAGCCAGAAACTCGGTCGGAAGCTGAATTCTGCCGAGGAAACTGGTCGTGTGTACGGGGCCTGAGAGTAATTCCTAGGTAGGTCAGGTGCAATGTAGACCAAGAGAATGGGAGGGAAGTTAGTGCTTGTTGTAAAGTATGGGAAGGTAAGGAGATATTTAAGGCTGTAGATTTTTGAGAGTTGATAATAAGTCCAGATAGCTGTGCAAAATGATCAAGCTTACTTATAAGGTTGGGAGCAGAAATATGAGGGGAAGACATAAATATTAGTATATCGTCAGCAAACAAACATAATTTGTGCTGATGACCTGCTAAGTCTATCCCTTTGATTGAAGGGTCAGATCGTATAGCCTGAGCTAGGGGTTCAATAAGTAGGGCAAATAAAAGTGGGGAGAGTGGACAACCCTGACGTGTTCCTCTATTTATGTTAAAGCAACCAGATTTATATCCAGCATATTTAATATAGGCTTTGGGATTATTATATAGTGATGAAACCCAGTTAAGAAAGTGAGGACCGAACCCCCATTTTTGTAAGGCAAAATGTAGATAGGGCCATGATACTGTGTCAAATGCTTTTTTTAATATCTAACGACAGAAGACACATAGGTATTTGTCGTGTTTTAGCTGTTTGGATTAATAACGTTGCCCTACGTACGTTATCAGCTGCTTGGCGAAAAGGAATAAAACCAACTTGGTCTTTATTTATTAATGAACCAATAATATTGTTCAAACGAGTTGCTAGAATTTTCGCTAGTAGTTTGATATCACGATTAAGTAGGGATATGGGCCTGTAATTAGCACAAGATGAGTCATCTGAATGAGGTTTGGGGATCATTGTGATTATTGCTGTTAAGGTTTCAGGACGAAAGGATTGGTTGTTCAGAAGTGAATTGAAAGCATCTGTCAGCAATGGCGCAAGAAGATAAGTACATTTTTTGTAATATAGGGCAGAGAAGCCATCAGGACCCGGGTGTTTATTTGGTTTAAGGGATTTAATGGCTAATTCAACCTCAGCAGATGTAATGGGACTTTCAAGATGTTCATGTTGAGTTAAAGGAATCATTGGAAGTTTGATTTGTGAGAAAAATAATTCTGCAGAGGATTGGTCAAAAGATCCCTGATTGTTGAGATGAGAAAATATTTGCTGTGGTCAGCATCTGTGCAGAATGACTTTTACAGCTTCAGCTTGTCCACTGTATTGAGAGTATGCAGGGTGCACATATAGGGCCAGATTCACAAATCACTTACGCCGAGGTATCTAGAGATGCGCAGCGTAATTCAAAAATGTGCCGCGCGTATCTTTGCGCCGTATCCTCAAAACGAAATACGCCTGAAAACCAGATTTTTCCGTCTGACGTAAAACGATTACACCGGCGCATCTTGAAGCGCAAAATACGCTAGACACACCATTGATTTTCTATGCTAATATGCAAATGAGGGAGATAGGGCGATCCACAAAAGTACGATTGTGCAGCGCAAAATATGCTAGACACACCATTGATTTTCTATGCTAATATGCAAATGAGGGAGATAGGGCGATCCACAAAAGTACGATTGTGCAGCGTAGGCTACGCCCTGTGCGCATCTGCTAGTTTCACAGCGGAAAATTACACCTTATAAAAGCTGGCCTAACTTTACACCAGCCGTGTAAATGTCAGCTAAAGCAACACCGTTAGGGAAGAGCTGAGCACACACACTTGCAGGACAACAATCTGTATGCCAACATGCCAGGGGCATCCATGCTCATAGCTATACTAGTGACTTTAGTAACCAAGGGTACCCCCTCTTCTGAGGGAACAGCAGCCAGGAGACGCCTCGCAGAATGCATCTTTGCACAGTAAACACACACATTAATCATGGCACAATGAGAATGCATGCATGCACACCCACTGTGGTCCCTAGCACAGGCACATCACATCCTCATCGAATTGGATTAGACCCAAGTACCCCCCACGGTACTAGGGAGCAGCAACGCCCCGCCAAGGCTCCAATTATGTCACTGTGCATTCATACACCATTCACATGGACCAGGGATAACTTCTCCCTGGTCCTGGGGATCCCTACTCCACCAAAACTGAGGGTGACACCCTTTTTTCATCAGGAATGTCACCCCCACATTCATACATCATTCACACACATAATCCAAATCATAATCACAGTATAATTAAAAAAATAATAAAAATAAAAAATAAAAACTACAACCAAAATTAACAGCGGCGGCGTGAGCTACGCCTGGGCCGGCCACGGGCACGGGCACGGCCAACCAGGGGAGACTCATGGGGGGGAGCAGGGGAAGGAGGAGCCTCTCCTGGTGACTGTCCTCCTTCTGGCCTGCCCTCCAAGGCCACAGCGATTCTGTTCAGGCCCACAGTGAGGGAAGCCGTATTGGCCTGGACAGCCTGGGTGTTTGCGTGGACAGCCTGGGTCAGGGCACTCACCTCCAGGGCCACGCCTGCTGTGGCGGTCTGCAGGTCACAAATGCATGTTATGACAGCCAAGGAGTTTGTGCCCACATCATTTTCCGAGTCCTTAATTGAGCCCAGGCTGTCCTCCATCTGGGTCAAAGTCTGGGTGACCTGACCCAGATGTTGAGTCTGCCGGGCCTGGTCCCTCTGCAGATTGGCAGGCAGAACCTCGGCCACCCCCCTGGTCTTCTGGGTAGCCTTCCTGCCTGCAGCCTGGGAGGAGGGGAGAGAGAGACCCTTGTGGGGGGAGCCCTGTTGAGGGAGGAGTGGGAGGGGCTACCCCTGATGGAGGCCTGACTGCTGCCAGCCTCAGGGGTAGCCTCAGGGGTAGCCTCAGGGGGAACCACATCCAAAGTCAAAAGGATTTCCCTGCCAAGGTCCATCCGATCATCCCCATCCCCCCCTCATCCTCCCCCCTCAACCTTCTCATGAGGGTAGTTGTGGCCACTCCCCTCCCCTGAGGACTCCTGCCCTTCTTGGGGCTCTTCTGCAGTCTGTTGTCTGGGGGTTGGTGCGGACTGGCCTGATGGCCCTGCAATCTCCTGGCCATCTGTGGATGACACAAAACATACACAGGTTGGAGGACCCACACACTTGGCAACAACTTACCTGTCCTCACGCCCTCCTCGGAGTCAACGCCAGGCAGGCCCACCACTTGTTGGCTGTGGAAGCACCGGGCCACTGCCCACTCCTCCTCAGTCAGCCTGACGGGGGAAGGGTGGTCCTCCGCCAGTGCCCGTGACATGGGCATTTATCTTGGCCATCTTGTCACGGACCAGGCTCCTGAGATCATTGATCTTCTTAGCTATCCCACTGGGGGTCCTCGTCTCCCCCCCGCATTGATCTCGTCAGTAATTTGCTGAAGGATCGCCCTCTTCCTGGCCGAGGGGTTTTCCCGGCTCTCAGGGCCATGTAAATATCGCCCATATCGGGTGATGGCCCTGGCAAGTATTTGCTTTTCTCGCTCCGAAAAATTCAACTTTCGTCTCTTTGGTGCCATCTCACCCAACACTCAGCACCAAACACACGCACACAAAACAAACAGAACAAACACACACAAATACACACAGAACAAACACACACAAAAAGACACAGAACAAACACACCCAAAAATCAGACAGCAAAAAACAGACAGCAATATCAAACAACACAAGCAGACAGCTAATACAAAATCAAAAACAAACACAGAAAAAACAAACAGAAAAAACACTCAGAAAAAACACACAGCTACTACAACCTCCTACTACAATAAATCTTTAATCTAACAATACTACACTCACCAACAAACACCAACAAACAACAGAGCAAAAGCAACTTGCTTTAGGAAAGGGAACACAGGGATGTACTTTTGCAATGGAAGGGCGTTTGTGTGGGGCTATTTATACACAGGGCGTATCTCACTAAGTCTGCTTGGCCTTTTTCCTATCTCACTGATTGCGCCGGGCCGAGTTCTGAGCATGCCCAGTGAGGTGCAGATTCGTGCGCGCATGCGTAGTATGGCCGGCCCTTCATTTGCATGGGGTCACGGCTCATTTCAATGGAGCACGCCCACTTCCTTCCCACTTGCAATAACCCCGCCTTACGCCTCGGTATTTACGTTACGCGGGCGCACATTTGGGCGCAAATGCTCTGTGGATACGGCATTTACGTCACAAAATTGAGCCACCTTAACTTAACTGATATATGTTAGGACAAACTAAAATTGTGCCGCTCTACGTGAATCTGGCCCATAGTACTTGAATTTTTCTTCGGAATGTAAAATGACATAGATCTCTGTTCTATAAAGATATGCTGTCTAAATTGCATTTTTGGAAACTATTTCCTTCCAGATGTCAACCTGAACTTATCAATTCTGGTGTGAAAAGGTTTGCAAGATAGTTTAAAGAAATCTGGATAATTAGAAAAATAGTCCACAATCACCAAGAATGGATAACTTCTAAAATGAAAGATAACCATGGCTAGGTAGTGCCAGGATGAATAATGTATGCCATGTGATAACTATGCCTCTAATTGGTTGGCTGGTCTGTTTTCCTTGCAAGACTTTCCAAAATGTATTTTTGAAGTGTTCGAGTCTCTGAACAAAGCAGGATATGATAAGAGCCTTAAAGAGGAAGTAAACCCTGATGGGTTTTACTTCCTCTTTATTTCCCTGCAAAGGTAAAGCATAATGGGCTACTATGCATCGCATGTGTGCGGGAGCTGCCAGTCACAGCATGACCCCAGCTAGAAACTGCACAGCGTGCCCTTTCTAAAGAAATGATCATACGGGGAATTGGAAATATCTCCTAAACCATGTAGGTGTACAACCACTTTAATGTAGAACCATAGGCAAAACCTTTTTTTTTTTTATAGAGTTAGGCAGGGTTATAACTAGAGGTGCAACAAATGGAAATTTTGGCGCTGAAACTAAAACCGAAAATTCAGGATGCACATGGTTGAAACCAAAACCGAAACCGAAAATTAGACTTTTTTTTTTTTTTATATTTTTATATATAGTTGTATTATATTTTAATTAATATCAGGAATTAAAATGAATATGAATTTGTTGTCAGATATTTTAGGCACCTTTAGCGCAAAAAAACCCTCAAGAAAAATGCATCCCTTTAAATTCTATGTATGTCTTCAATGTTAAAAATCTTGCTTGCTGCATTTTTGGTCAGTTAAAAAGAACGCACCAAAAACTCACCTCCCCATTGAAATGCATTGAAAATGCAGCAAGAACCATTAACGCACCTGTTTTACATTTTTTTCTTGTGGTTTTTGAGTCACATGACCTATAAAAAACACACCATAAGCACAGTAAAATCATGAAAAAATCTAGTGCATTTTCAGCTCCATTATCGATACCTTCTTATTTATCTGCAAAATGGCGAAAACACAATTTCCGGTCGATATGTTTCAGCTGACGGAATTTTGGTGTATCTCTAGTTATTATAACCCTTGTCAAAATTTGTTTTGCTGTCTGTGTCCCATTGTGGAGATTTCCCTTCACTTCCTGTCCCATAGCCAAACAGGAAGTGAGAGGAAATTCCTGCAAATGAAGGGAATTTCTTTGGGACCCCAGGTCATCAGAACTAGTGTCCCCATTGGAAAATTTCCCCCAACTACTTTTCTAGGGACAACCAAAAATGTTTGACTCTCTTTTACTTTCACGTTCAATGCACGCTATCCGAATCTTAAAAGTTGTAGGTGAAATGATTACACTTCCAAGTATCTGAGACCCACTATCAAATGTTTATTTTTTGTAACTTCTTTATTTTTGAAACTCTTCGAATCCTGTATAGCAACAAGAGAATAAGCAAGCAGTAATTAATTACATTATACAGATTTAGATGCTCATTTAGGTAATGTACACTTCAGTAAAACAAAATCCCATCATATGTCTGCATATAATATTAACTGAAAGTACCCCCACGTGAATAAAATTACAGAATTGTCACCAAAAGGTGTATAAGAAAGGGTTGAAAAATAAGATTGAGGAGTGAGAAAGATCCAGTTACACTATTCCCTAGGTATATATATATATTTTTTTGTGTGTCCTCAAACAGAAAATAAAGAGTGGGGGGTCAGCAGGTAGATCAGCAGGTCTGATAAGTAGAAAAAGAGGGTTAAAAAAAGTAAAGAATTAGGTACATAGAAAGACAAAGAAAGAAGAGCAAAGAGCTGAATTAGCTTTAGAATAGAAAGGGTGATGAAAAGGGAGCAAAGGATAGGGGAGGAAGCATATAAAACATGTCTAAAAAGTAAAACATCACTTTAGAATATAAACCATGATGGCAAATAATATCTTGTAAATCAAAGGGGTCCACAAAGGGGACCTCATACTTACAAATCGACTGAGCCAGAATACCATGGCAGCATTTCTATCTAGTGGTGGTAAGGTGAATTTGGCCATGGAGCTGAAGGGGTGGTGTCAGTAGGGCAGAGATTGGTGTCAGTAGGGCTGTGGACAATGTCAGCAGTTTTTATTATGTTTTACTATTTTTTTTAGGAGCCCTGTTAGGAGGCTTTGGTTAAATATCAGAGGTCTAAAGAGGGGGAATTTGCACCACACAGGGTGATTATGGTGAGCCCAGGCACATCTGGCATACCCTGTGTGCATGTCTTCACTCTAATGAAAAAATAAATAAAAAATCCAACAAAAGCATGATTGTTAAGAATAGTTGTGCTTGTTCTGAGAGGATAGATATCTCTACCATCTTCTTGAGTTTATCCACCTTACTCAGCCATATCCATGTCCTTTCATCACTATCCAATGTTTAATGCCCTTATAACAAGAGACACTTATGGCTCAGTGGTCTTAATGTAAATTTTGCTTTGACTAGAAAAAAAATGCAACTGCTGTCACACGCAGGCTACAAGAAGTGTATATAAAGCCATGCCTGTTCAATGAAACAATATAAGAAAACTGTTCATCTTCTGAGGTCAAAACAATGTTATTGAAGAGAAATGTTCAAAGCCTGGCCCTGCACACAGATTTTTATTACAAGTTGCTAGCCTCTTTTGAAAACACTTTGAAATTGCAAGGCATGTTTCAGTTCAGATTGAGTTATAAGCAGGGAATGAATGAGGGCAGGAAACCCAGTTTTCTCAAGCCTACAACATAAAAGAAGAGCAGTGATGAGTAGCCGGAATAGGTGACAGGGTCTCAGTAATGAAGAGGCTATGTCTTCCTGTAGCACATTGAGCTCTAGTTAACCCTTGGATGGAAGTGAATGGCTTCATTACTGACAGGGTGCTAACAATGGCAGATGAAAACGTTAGTTTCTAGCCTCCAAATGAATAACACCTTTTTACTATTGCTTCATGGTCATCCCCTGAAACTCTCCTGGTCTGATGCTTCATGGCAAAAATGTTGCACGTGACATTGGGGTACCCTTTTATGACTCATTACATACGTTGAGGATTGTTTCTACCTTAATAGACAAAAAACACAAACTCCTGCGCACAGGTGGATTGTCCAACAGTTAATCAATGTTCCGCATGGAAATTTCCACAAATGTCAAAACTGGTAACAGTGGCCTTGCTGCCCTTCAGGGACGGGGAGCATCCTAGCGGAGAACAAAAAGAAGAAAAAGAAAGGCGCACCAGCCTAGTGTGTTACCGTTGACAATTTATTAAATAGGTATGATAATAAAAAACTACTCACAACAGAAATGGTATAAAAGGCTTGTCAACAACGATGTGATGAATACCCCTCGAACCACACTCCCGGATAGGGGGGAAGGAGGTGTGTCACTGCCGGCTTTTTTTATTATCATACCTATTTAATAAATTGTCAACGGTAACACACGAGGCTGGTGCACCTTTCTTTTTCTTCTTATTGTTTCTACCTTGTTCCATTTCTAGAGACTGCTTTATGGTAATACCAAATAAATAAACATCTTCAAATTTCTTCTGCCTCTGTGAATTTGTTTCTACTGATCCAGATTTTAATCTTGTTTGTAAGTTTGGATGTGTTGATGCCGATTTTATAAGTCGCTATTAATGTAACCCCTTGTCTGTGGATTGCTAATATATTACACCATTAAAATCATAATCATGGTTAAAGTATGTTAGTATTTTGCAGTCTCTGTTGTAAAATCTTCATTGCTGAGTTAAACTTTTATTATAACAATTCGATGAGATCGTAACCACGGATAGCAGCAGTTTCTGTTTTTATTTTCCTTATTTGGTGTTGCATCAGTGTGAAAACAGGGGCAAGCATATGCCACAATGGTCATTTAAACTTTAGTTAAAAATCACTACAATACATAGGAGCCTATTTATAACAGAAAGTAAATATCACTTTCCGCTCTTTGTTATACTCAGATAGGGTGCACACACCACTTCCAGCATCTTAGAGCCCTTTTATACAATACAGGCCATGGTGCAAAGCAAGCACTGTAAAAACTGAGTTCTCTCTGCTTAACCAGTTCCTGACCATGCTATCATCCAGTTTTGGGAACACATCCATGGGCATCCTCCCAGAACCATGCACCCCCTGGGGTGTGCATCCGACGCGCTCTGTGATCGTGGTTAAGTGTCAATCATAGCAGCCCTTTACCATGTGATCAGCTGTGTCCAATTATAGCTGATCACTTGTAAACAAACTTGCCAATTATCAGCATTCCGTTCCTTTGTCACAGCTTGAGGAAAAAAGAGTCGGTAACAGGCAAGTGTGACAGGGGAAATTTTCACAGATAATTAGGGCATTGGTCATCAGTGCCCTGATTATCAGTGCAGTCCTAATAGTTCCAATCAGTGCCCATCAGTAGTACCTATCAGTGCTCATCAGTGCCTGCCTATCAGTGCCCCTCAGTGTCGCATATCAGTGCAGCTGCATCAGTGCCTCCTCATCAGTGCAGGCTCATCAGCTCACATTAGTAAAGAAGAAAAATCACCTGTCTTCCTACAGCATTTCTAAACATTGCGGGTCCCCAGTGCCACCATCTTGGAATTGGAAGCTTGCTGTGACCTTCTGATAATTCACAGCTGGCCCCCTAATGCATATCTGCAAGTTTGAATGCTCCAATGAGACTGTTGTTTCAGCTGAGGACAGGGGGGGGGGGGGCAAGACAAGCAACATTATTCTCCACTGAGGGGGTGGTACCTGTCAAAAAAAGGTACTAGCATCTTGTAAAAAAAAAAAAAAAACTAAAATATTGTGCTGGTGAGGAGGGGGGCAGGAGGATGAGTAGTACTTAAGTGAAGGTCCACTTTAACAAGGAGATCTATATAATACAATGCGCCTCCTGAATATGAGTTTTTGAATATTGCAGTATCTCATTAGGCCTCCAGATGTCGCTGTTGCAGTGGCATCTTATATAAAGTATTTCAATAATAGGTAAATAAAACAATAAAACAAAAGCACAAACTGTTAACAAATGTAGGATTAAAGAATGTTTATCTTCAGTGTTTATTTAAATGTATGTTACTCTAATTATGGAGTATTTCCGTATAAAACATACATTGTGGTAAAACTCAAATATAATCTTTTTAATTAAAATGAATATTATAATAAATGGCAAACTATTCTTGCTTATTGAAGAGCAAAATGCAAAGCACTTTACTAGTCTTGCAAACTGCACAAGGAAAACGCAGTCCCTGACAGAGGTAGAGTGCAAGTAGAAATAGTAAATAATAGATGGAATGTTTTACCATTCAGTACTGTGTTGATCAATAACACTAAGGCCTTGTACACACGGTCGGACAAAACCGATGAGAATGGTCCGGCGGACCGTTTTCATCGGTTCACCTCTGAAGTGGCCTGATGTGTGTACACACCATCAGTTCAAAATCCGATCGGGTCAGAACGCGGTGACGTAAAACACACAACGTGCTGAATAAAACGAAGTTCAATGCTTCAAGCATGTGTCGACTTGATTCTGAGCATGCGCAGGTTTTGAACTGATGCTTTTCTGTACTAACCATCTGTTTGGTCCGATGGGGCAGCGGTCCATCGGTTCGGTTTTGAAGCGTGTTTAGATATTTTGGACTGAAGGAAAACAGACCGATAGCCTATACACACGGTCGGTTTGGTCTGATGAAAATGAACTTTGGTTCATTCTCATTGGACCAAACCGACCGTGTGTACAGGGCCTTAGGGGTTGGTTTACTATGGAAAATAAACTGTGCACTTTGAAAGTGCAGTTGCACTCTGCAAATTCAATGGGGGCCTGTGCGGACTCTGATGTATATGGGGTCTGTGCGGACTCTGATGTATATGGGGTCTATGCGGACTCTGATGTATATGGGGGCTGTGCGGACTCTGATGTATATGGGGTCTGTGCGGACTCTGATGTATATGGGGTCTGTGCGGACTCTGATGTAAGGGGAGTCTCTGTGCGGACTCTGAAGTAAGGGGAGGCTCTGTGCGGACTCTGATGTAAGGTAGGGTGACCAGACATCCCCGGTTTCAGGGGACAGTCCCCGGATTGAGGAAACTGTCCCCGGACCAAGGCTGTCCCCGGTTTTGTCCCCGGATTGGATTTGAACAGGGGTTGGGGAAATTTCAAAGACATTCAGGGAAGAATAAAAAACAATTCTGAATTACACACCTCCACTCCGCCACTCCTACTAGCTTGGGGGGGGGTGTATTTTTGTCCATTATCTGTGCCCCTTTCTGATGATCATGTGCTGGTCGGAGCGGAGGGAATATTTCTTCAGTTTTGGGTGAATGCCCATTCAGCTTCGCTCACATGTACTTCTGCCTTGGCTCAAGTCTCGGCCAGCCACCTGCCTGTTTATCTCCTTGCCTTCCCTGGTGGAAGGATCTTCCTCCGCACCCCACCCAGTAGTATCCGGGGGCCCAGAGAGTGAGACTTGACTGGCTGTGAGGCGGGCGGCGACGTGCAGAGAGTCGCTGAATGCCGCCATTACTAGTAAAAAAAAAAATATGTCCCCGGATTTCATTTTAAAAATCTGGTCACCTTAATGAAAGGGGAGGCTCTGTGCGGACTCTGATGTAAGGGGGGCCTCTGTGCAGACTCTGATGTAAAGGGGGCCTCTGTGCGGACTCTTGTGATCATGAAAAATCTTAGACTGTTTTCCTTGATCCTTCACTTTTCCACGCTCTATGGGCCACTTGACTGGACTTGCCCCCCGGGCCTAAGGCTGCCAGCCCTCCCCTGGTCTCACGATAACACACTTCCAATACATGAATAAAACAAGCCAGGGCATGTAAAATATACTAAGACATTTGTGCTCTTCTGTCTAACCTCTCACTGCTCCCACAGTGATCCCGGGTAGGGAAGACGAGGGGAAGCCGACGTTAAACACATGAAACATGCTTTTCTCGAACCATGTTCTAGAGTTCATTATCTGTTTGTGATGCTATAGGAGAGTTTTTCTCACTTCCCATCTGGTAAAAATGTTGTCAGCAGGACAAGAATTGAGGGGAAATCTCCCTAATGAAGCCTTGATTACCACTAAAACCCTTACACAGGTTCTAATCCTTCTCCACTTTATCCAACACTAAAAATTGCTGGTTTGACATACACTTTTTGGACAGTTACACTATTGTCCCCAAGAATAGTGCCACACAGAGAGGTTGCTGGGGGGCCTCATCCATATGTTTCTACGGGGTCTCATGATTTGTAGTTTCATCACTGTAGATCTGTTGGGTAAATATAGGACAGGAAGTGTTTTACAGCCACCATATCTAAGGACTGGCAAGCTGCAATATATTATTTTTTTATTCTTGGCTTTAATTGTAAAAACTTTCAGCGTGCATGATTCAAGTAGGTAACTGGGTATATAAAATGTGAAAAATAAAAATAAGGTGTTCAACATGAATTAAAAACTATTGGAGTCAGAAATCAACAAACCATTAGCCTTAGACCTCGTACACACGACCTTTTTCCTCGACAGAATCCATCAAGAAACTTGGTGGCAGAGCTTTTTTGCTGAGGAAAACAATAGTGTGTATGTTTTTCATCGAGAAAACTGTTGAGGAACTCGACGAGAAAAAAAGAGAATAAGTTCTCTTTTTCCTCGTCGGGAGTCTCAATTTCCTCATCGTGTGTATGCTAAGAAACCCCCGCATGCTCAGAATAAAGTATGAGACGGGAGCGCACCTTCGGTAAAAGTAGCGTTTGTAATGGAGATAGCACATTTGTCACGCTGTAACAGACTGAAAAGTGTAAATCGTCTCCTACCACACTTTTACTTAACACGCAGTAACATGAAATTAGCAAAAGCAGCCCCAAGGGTTATGCCAGTGGAATCGAACTTCCCCTTTATAGTGCTGTCGTATGTGTTGTACGTCACCGCGTTTAAGAACGACGAGATTTGGTCTTGACAGTGTGTAGGCAAGGAAAGCTTGTGAAGTTTCTCGACAAGCATAACAAGGAACTCGTCGAGGAAAATGATGTTTTATTTACGACGAGTTCCTTGGTCGTGTGTACGAGGCCTCAGAGTAAAATCCTATCTGGTACATATATACAAGTCGATATATGTAGACGAGCAGAATATTTCACTGTGGACAATGTGGGGTTTTACAGCTCTGTCAGCAATGGGTTAAGCATGTGAAATCAAGAATCCACAAAGCAATGCCCTAAAATGATGGATTGGAAGCCAAGGAGGCATCTGACATTTGGGTGATTGGTGTTCTTCAAAATTTGTACTGCTGGCAATATTTCCACATTAAAATAAGCTCTATTCCCAGTGTAAGTGTCTTGTAATCGAGCAGAATTTCTTCAGAGTGTTCTACGGGTCTCTGAAGAGCGTCAATGCAATACTGACCAGCTTCTCATTCTGTGACACAAAATAAGTGGAGTAGTCAGTGGAGAGAGGAAAAGGAAATCAGATTTATTAAATAGAGGGCATGGCATACAGATTGTGTTAAACCTTTTTGTAGATCTAAGCAACACTGTCTTGCCATGCAATGTTTCACATAAACATATATGTTACCCCAACATTTCATATACTCACCAGCCATATTATTAGGTACACCTGTTCAATTGCTTGGTAACACACATTGCAAATCAGCCTATCATATGGCAGCAACTCAATACATTTTGGCATCTAGACGTGGTGAAGATGACTTGTTGATATTAAAAATGAGCATCAGAATGGTGAAGAAAGGGGATTTAAGTGATGTTTAACCACTTAACCACCAGCCGCCGTCAAATAACGGCGACAAGGTGGTTGCTTAACTGGGGGAGGACGTTATGTAACGTCCTCCCAGAATTGCGCTCCAGCGCGCCCCCTGGGGCGCGCACACGGGAGTTTCTGTGACCGCCGGGTCACCGCCGGGCGCGCATCACGGATCACGGTGAATTGCCGCTGATAGCGGCCGTTCACCACGTGATCGCTCCGTCCAATGATGGAGCGATCACATGTTAACAAACCGGCATCATTTGATGACGCCGGTTCCTCCCTCCTCTCTCTGTACCGATCGGTACAGTGTGAGAGGAGAGCGCGGATGGCAGCAGCACTGTGGGATGGATCTGTGACTATTGCAGTCACAGATCCATCCATCCCTGCTCAGCCATCCCTGCATTAACCCCTGCAATACTCTTCCTTCCCTGTGCAATACTCTGCAATAACCCCTGCAATACTCTTCCTTCCCTGTGCAATACTCTGCATTAACCCCTGCAATACTCTTCCTTCCCTGTGCAATACTCTGCATTAACCCCTGCAATACTCTTCCTTCCCTGCGCAATACTCTGCAATACCCCCTGCGCAATACTCTGCAATACCCCCTGCGCATTACTCTGCAATACCCCCTGCGCAATACTCTGCAATACCCCCGCGCAATACTCTGCAATACCCCCGCGCAATACTCTGCAATACCCCGCGCAATACTCTGCAATACCCCCGCACAATACTCTGCAATACCCCCGCACAATACTCTGCAATACCCCCCGTGCAATACTCTGCAATACCCCCCACGCAATACTCTGCAATACCCGACCAATACTTTTGCAATACCCCAGCCAATACTTTGCAATACCCTGGCCAATACTTTGCAATACCCCGGCCAATACTCTGCAATACCCAGAAAATACTCTGGGAAAAAAATGCGTTTTAACCACTTCCCGCCCACGTCATATGAGGTCCTTGACTGTGCAGGGATATCTAAATGATGCCTGCAGCTACAGGCATCATTCAGATATCATTTTTTTCAGCCGGCGATTCTCTACACCATAAGAATGGTCATGGCGGCTGTTCCACCTCTTGATCGTTCTTACGGGAGGCAAAAGGGGACGTCCCCACTCCCTTCGCCCACCGGTGCTTCTTCCGACTCACCGCTGCGATCGAAGCCAGGATCGTTTTTTTTTTTTTTTTGGGCTTCCCAGCCTAGAGGTGAGATGTGGGGTCTTATTGACCCCATATCTCACTGTAAAGAGGACCTGTCATGCTATATTCCTATTACAAGGGATTTTTACATTCCTTGTAATAGGAATAAAAGTGATCAAAACATTTATTTTTGGGGAAAAACGTGTCAAAAACGTGTCAAACTAAAATAAATAAAGTAAAATAAACAATAAAAAAAATAAAAATATTTAAAGCGCCCCTGTTCCCGCGTGCTCGTATACAGAAGCGAACGTGCACGTAAGTCCCGCCCACATATGAAAACGGTGTTCAAACCACACATGTGAGGTACCGCTGCGAACGTTAGAGCGAGAGCAATAATTTTGGCCCTAGACCTCTTCTCCAACTAAAAAGATGTAACCAGTAAAAACATTTAAAGCGTCACCTATGGGGATTTTTAAGTAGCGAAGTTTGGTGCCATTCCACAAGCGTGTGCAATATTGAAGGGTGACATGTTGGGTATCTATTTACTCGGCGTAACTTCATCTTTCATATTATGCTAAAACATTGGGCTAACTTTAATGTTTTTTTTTTTTTAAAAAGCACAAAACTGTTTTATTTCCCAAAAAAATGCGTTAAAAAAATTGCTGTGCAAATACCATGCGCGATAAAAAGTTGCAACGACCGCCATTGTATTCTCTAGGGTCTTTGCTAAAAAAGCATATATAATGTTTTGGGGTTCTATGTAATTTTCTAGCAAATAAATGATGATTTTTACATGTAGGAGAGAAATGTTAGAATTGGTCTGGGTGCTCCAGAACGTCTGATGGCGCTCCCTGCATGTTGGGCCTCTGTATGTGGCCACGCTGTGTAAAAGTCTCACACATGTGGTATCGCCATACTCGGGAGGAATAGCATAATGTGTTTTGGGGTGTAATTTGTGGTATGCATATGCTGTGTGTGAGAAATAACCTGCTAATATGAAACTTTTGTGGAAAAAAAATAAAAATAAAAAAAACCTTGATTTTGCAAAGAATTGTGGGAAAAAATGACAACTTCAAAAAACTCACAATGCCTCTTTCTAAATACCTTGGAATGTCTTCTTTCCAAAAAAATGGTCATTTGGGGGGTATTTGTACTTTTCTGGCATGTTAGGGTCTCAAGAAATGAGAGAGGCTGTCAGTACATCAGATGTGATCAAATTGATCAATTTTCAGTAATTGGTACCATAGCTTGTAGACCTTATAACTTTCACCCAGACTAAATAATATCCATTTTTTTTAACCAAAGATATGTAGCAGTATACATTTTAGGCCAAATTTATGAAGAAAAATTCATTTTTTTACAAAATTATCGTTCTTTTTTCATTTATAGCGGAAAAAAATAAAAACCGCAGAGGTGATCAAATACCACCAAAAGAAAGCTCTATTTGTGGGAAAAAAAGTAAAAAAAATTCATTTGGTTACAGTGTTGTATGACTGAGTTATTGTCATTCAAAATGTGAGAGCACCGAAAGCTGAAAATTGGTCTGGTTATTAAGTGGGTTTAAGTGCCCAGTTGTCAAGTGGTTAAAGTGGCATGTTTCTTGGTGCAAGACAGGCTGGTCTAAGTATTTCAAAAACTGCTGATCTACTGGGATTTTAATGCACAACCATTACAGAGAATGGTCCGAAAAAGAGAAAATATCCAGTGAGTGGCAGTTGTATGGATAAAAATGCATTTTTGATGTCAGAGGTCAGAGGAGAATGGCCAGACTGGTTCTAGATGATAGAACGGCAACAGTAAGGCCCCATACACACCATAGAATCTATCCGCAGATAAATCCCATCAAATGGGTTTCAGCGGATAGATTCTATGGTGTGTACACTCCTGCGGATATTTATCCTCGGATAAATCTCCCCTGGGATGGATTTTCAGCAGATGAATATTTGCTGACATGCTCAACAAATCCATCTGCTGAAGTCCATCCCAAAGGATGGATCCGCTCGTCTGTACAGACTCACCGGATCCATCCGTCCAAAGGGATTCCCCGCACGCGTCGTAATGATTTGACGCATGCGTGGAATTCCTTATATGACAGCGTCGCGCCCGTCGCCGCATCATAATAGCGGCGACGGCGCGACACGTCATCGCCAGAGGATTTCAGCGCGGATTTCAATGCGATGGTGTGTACACGCCATCGCATAGAAATCTTCTGAAATCCTCGAGAGGATTTATCCGCGGATACGGTCCGCTGGACCGTATCTGCGGATAAATCCTCTCGTGTGTATGGGGCCTAACTCAAATAACCATTTGTTACAACCAAGGTATGTAGAATACTGTCTATGAACCCACAACACATGGAACATTGAAGCAGATGGACTACAGAAGCAGAAGACCAAACCGGGTGCCAATCCTGCCAGCTGAGAACAGGAAACTAAGGCTACAATTCGCACAGGATCACCAAAATTGGACTATAGAAAATTGGAAAAACATTGCCTGGTCTGATGAGTCTCGATTTCTGCGACATTCAGATGGTAGGGTCAGAACTTAGTTTAAACAACATGAAAGCATGGATCCATCCTGCCTTGTATTAGCTGATGGTGGTGGTGTAATGGTGTGGGAGTGTTGTTTAAATGCCACGTCCTACCTAAATATTATTGCTCACCATGTCCATCCCTTTATGGTTAGAGGGTACCTATCTTCTGATGACTACTTCCAGCAGGATAATTCATGTCAAAAAGCTCAAATCATCTCACCACTGGTTTCTCTAAAAATGACAATGAGGTCACTGTAATCCAATGAGGTTCTCCAAATGCGATACTTTTGCCTATATTGAACCTCATTTGCCCACCACTCTATTTTATCGGGGGCTTCCTGTTTCTGCCCCAAAGCACCCACCCCCTCATGTTGAGGTTGTGTGGCCTGGTACTGTCCAGGAGGGGGATGGGTGTGCTCGCTCGTCCCCCCTCTTTCTGACCTGCTAGGGTGCATGCTCGGATAAGAGTCTGGTATGGTTCTTGGGTGGGGGACCCTACGCCATTTTTTTTCCATTTTACCATGGGGTTCCTTCTCTAGATCCATACCAGACTCATGGGCCTGGTATGGATATTGGAGGGGACTGTACACTGTTTTGTTGTTTTCATTTTGCCGTGGAGTTCCTCTTCAAGACACAAGTCACACCACAAATTGGATCATCATCATCTGACTTGGATGGGACTTCTATTCAAATCCATGGGCTCTCATAGGGAACCATTGATTTTGACATGTCAAAAAAAAAATGCTTGACCTGGCTTAACTCTGAATCCAACGTTAAGCCAAATTTAGCAACCTTTAACAGCGTCAGATGTAACATCGGTCCTCAGAACGCGCTGGTCCTGTTTTTTTTTTTTTTTGCAGCTTTAAAATGCCTATAACACTTACAACTTCTAAAAGCCTGTGTGTGCATGAGTCCACAGAATAACATGGAGAGGCGTTTTTAAGCTGCAAAAAAAAAAAGTCGGACGCTGGTAAAAGCAGCTGTAAAAACGTCCTGTGTGCATGAGGACTTACTCTTTTCCATACCTAAATCTCAACCTCCAGCCTGATTTCATATGGCAATGGCCAAAAGTAGAACATTTATGACTGATTATTTTGGCATTTGTAACAACAGAGCTGATACAACTAAAAGACATTTAGCTAGATTCACACACATTGGCCTAAACTTGCGGCGGCGTACTGTAGCTTAGCGTGTTTAGGCTACGCCGCCGTAAGTTAGCTAGGCAAGTACATGATTCACAATGTACTTGCCTGCTAAGTTACGGCGGCGTAGCCTAAAGCGGGCGGGCGTAAGGGCGCCTAATTCAAATGTGTTTAAGGGGGCGTGTTTTATGTTAATGGGGCTTGACCTTACGTTTTTTACGTTTCTTTTTAACTGCGCATGCGCCGAGCACCTACATTTCCCAGTGTGCATTGCGGCTAAGTACACCGCACGGGCCTATTGATTTTGACGTGGACGTAAACGACGTTAATCCCGATTCACGAACGACTTACGCAAACGACGTAAAAAAATCGAATTTCGACGCGGGAACGGCGACCATACTTAACATTACTATTCCATCTAGGGCTAAGCTCTAACTTTAGGCGGCCTATCTCTAATGTAAACTCGGTAAATGTACTGCGGTGGCCGGGCGAACGTTCGTGAATGGCGTATCTACTGATTTGCATATTCTTCACCGACCGCAATGGAAGCGCCACCTAGCGGCCATCCGAAATATTGCAACCTAAGATAGGACGGCGCAAGCCGTCGTATCTTAGATATGTTTAAGTGTATCTCTGATTGAGAATACACTTAAACATAAGTCAGCGTAGATTCTTAGTTAGGTCGGCTTATCTACTGATAAGCCGGCCTAACTCTTTCTGAATCTACCTAATTTATTTTAACAGCTGTATCTAAAACACAGCTGAAAGGTGCATTTAATAAACTGATTATGGTTGCAAGTGCCAACATCCTAGCATGTGGACTTCCCCACTGCATGTTCTTCAATGAAAGTTATCAATGCAATAGCATGACTTGTTATCCTGTGTGTGCTAAATTATTTTAGTCCTCAAAGTCATTGCTGAATGCTAGTCTTCTGATTTAGGTTTGGAGATATATTCACAAAGCTCAGTCTACTCTATTTAAATCTATCTGCTGTGTTGTGGTGTGTTAACGAGTGCACATACATAAATACACCCTAGGGTTGACTTACCAAAGGCAAATAAACTGTTCACCTTCAGAGCTTATTGAAAGAGGAGAACCTCTGCTGATTCCATCATCCAATCATGTGCAAGCAAAAATGCTGTTTTTTTAATTATTTTCCTTGCACGTGATTCTGTATGCTTTGTAAATTGAAATTCCACCTCATTCACAAATTCCTCTTGCAAAGAGCAGCTTCCCTTGCAGAGTGAACAGTCCTTAGTAAATCAACCCTAGTGTGTCATGTGTTAGCATTATGTTATGACAGCCAATTGAATTTGACTGAACTGCCAAGGCACCAATATGTAACCAAAGTCAGACACAGAAAGCCACAATGCATTGCATGTGCGTTACCATGGCTTAGAAAAGTGCATATTTTTTTTTTAATAAACTGAATTTCTGCTATGGGCCTGTTTCACCCCACAGGTCTCATGTCCGGGTCCAGCCTGGCAGTGTTATCAGTTTCCAGTATGCTGCTACTATGGCTGGAATTAGGGCTTGTTGCACCCCACAGGTCTCCTGTCCGGGTCCAGCCTGGCAGTGTTATCAGTTTCCAGTATGCTGCTACTATGGCTGGAATTAGGGCTTGTTGCACCCCACAGGTCTCCTGTCCGGGTCCAGCCTGGCAGTGTTATCAGTTTCCAGTATGCTGCTACTATGGCTGGAATTAGGGCCTGTTGCACCTCACAGGTCTCCTGTCCGGGTCCAGACTGGCACTGTTATCAGTTTCCAGTATGCTGCTACTATGGCTGGAATTGGGGCCTGTTGCACCTCACAGGTCTCCTGTCCAGGTCCAGACTGGCACTGTTATCAGTTTCCAGTATGCTGCTACTATGGCTGGAATTAGTTATTATAGGAGCTGAGGATATATGTGTGGCTATATTTAGCCAGAGGGGAGGTATATCCCATGGGAACTAAATTCCAAATGTCAGTTTTCTACTGCAAAATGAAGTGAGAGGGAAAGCAGATATTAAATTACTACGGATGCTACTACTTTCGCCTCAGAGTTTCCTTTAATGAGACTTTCGAGTTAGTACATAATCACAATCCATGTTTGCTCACCAATATATTAACACTACATACATCACAGCATGACTAAGAGATCTTACACACAACTAGTAATTGCTGTTCTTTGAAAAATCATCATTAATTATGATTTATCAGTCCATGTTGTTATCCCATCACAGCCAATGGCACAATTTGTTTTTAGGCATTCTTAATTAAATTATTTTAATTAATGTCATTTATTTTTAACATATGACTTCATTTCCCCATAAATCATTAAATGAAATCAAGTAAAAAAAAGAAAAGGGGAAAAAAAAAAAAACCTGACGTAGATTTTTTTAATTATGCCAAGATAATCAGATTGAATATTTTTCATCACATTACCACTACAATGGATCAAAGCCGCATTGTTCTACCTAAAGGCTTTGCTTGTGAAATCAACAAGCCATTAATGATCATTTAATGTTTTAAGTAGCACAATTAACTTTTAATAAAATGAATTTAACCGCAAAGTGCAAGGGAACCTTGTTGTGTCAATGGAGACCGTGGCAGAAATAACAGGAATTACTTATTACTTACATTGGTGACAAATTTGTTTGCAATAGATATTTTGGCCCAGATTCTCAAAGGGCTTACGACGGCGCAACGCCATGTACGCCATCGTAAGTCCTAATCTGGGCCGTCGTATCTATGCGGCTGATTCTTAGAATCAGTTACGCATAGATATCCATTAGATCCGACAGGCGTAAGGCTCTTATGCCGTCGGATCTTAAATGCAATTTTTTTTTGTCCGCTAGGTGTCGCCTCCGTCGTTTTCCCCGTCGAGTATGCAAATTAGCTAGATACGCAAATTCCCGAATGTACGCGCGGCCAACGCAGTAAAGTTACAATGTTTACGTTAGGCTTGTCCCGGCGTAAAGTTGCCCCTGGGTATATGAGGCGCAATCAATGTTAAGTATGGCCGTCGTTCCCGCGTCAAAATTAATAAATTTACGTTGTTTGCGTAAGTCGTCCGTGAATGGGGCTGGATGCCATTTACGTTCACGTCGAAACCAATGACGTCCTAGCGACGTCATTTGGAGCAATGCACCCTGGGATATTTTACGGACGGCGCATGCGCAGTACATTCAGTGCGGGAACGCGCTTAATTTAAATGCTACACGCCCCCCTACCCACCTAATTTAAATTAGGCGGGCTTGCGCCGGGTGATTTACGCTACACTGCTGCAACTTTACAGGCAAGTTCTTTGTGAATAAAGCACTTGCCTGCAAAATCCTCCAGGTATGACCCAAATGAATGTGTTTTTTTTCCTCCTAATTAAAAATAGACTGTATTATAATTGTTTGCAACAAAAGTGAGACAAGCTAATGATTTGCAATACAAGTAGAACTCTCTGCATATTCAAAGTAAGTTTGAATAATAACTAATAACGTTTGTTTGCATGGTAAGAATTGCTTCCCAAATACCTGGTTATGCATCCAGGGAATGAAATAAATCCAGCATGCTCGTGGTCTCCTGCTGTTGGCAAATGAGGCAAGAATGTAACAAGATGTATAGTAGAATATAGTGCGCTCCAAGCGATTTCCAGCCAAAGAGATTATGCAAAGCAGATAGTGCCACTATCAAAAATCTATTGAGTATCACCCACACATTGTATACTCAAAATAGAGCCATCTATTAATTACACAACAGTTCTGTTCATTAATGGCTCCATTTTGAGCATACTATGAGCTTCTGATACCCTACCAATGAAAATTGTAACAAAACATGAAATGTATTAGATTCACATGTTCTGTGGGTTCAGCTGCATGTTTGAATGAGGGATCCTTCCTGACATAAGGCAACACAAGAAAGTGCCATACATCATTAACCATGTCCTACCACTTCATTTTTAAATCTAGCTAATTAACCACCCTGGTGGTATGGTTATGTCAGATTTTTGCCACTCAAATCGGTACAATTGTTTTGCATAACAATTTGCCATTTTATATTGTAATTCTTAGTAATAACACACTTAAATCTGTCCAAACAAGAGTCTAGTAGACATTCCAGGTATGATAAAGTTTGAAACACAAAATCATAAATTATAATATAATAAAAAACTATAAATAATTATAAAAAATAATTATATAATAATAATAAAATGAATTTCCCCACGATTCACTATCACTCAATTCTGCAAGTGTTCTAATTTATTATCCCTGTTTTCTAGCTAGTCTAAAATCACTTTTGATGTAAAGGGACACTTTTTGGTTGACATGGACATTCTCAAGTTTCCAGGCAGAAAGAACAATATATATAATATAAAAGTGCATGCAGGGCACTGAACAAAGCACTAGGAACAAAAGGGAGGTGAAATGATTTCATACAGTAATGTATTCTGTAAGATTACAGTGTACTGTATGTGTTATAAATTTTGAAGTTTTTGAATGTCCTGCCGGGCTCGGAGCCTGGCACACAGAGGCATCAGGTGGAGGACACAGTCCACGGACACAGCGGGGGGACATCACAGGATCCTGGGGATAAGGTAAAAACCTGCAACAGGATCCTGCAATGCCGAGAGTGGCTGGGGGTTTCCGCTATTGATACTGAAATTTAACTCCGAGCCACACTTGGGAGTACCACCAGGGAGGTTAAGACTGACTTTTTAACCTCCCTGGCGGTATGATTCTTTCAGAAAAAAGATGCTGAAAGCGGTACCATTATTTGCAAGGAAATTTGGAGTTTTATACTGTAGGCCTGTAATTCTTAGGAATAACTCACTTAAATCTGACCAAACCAGAGTCTAATAGGCATCCCGGGTATGACATTTTTTTTTTTTTTTATTATAAATTATAATATAATAAATAATTATAAATAATTATAACAAATAATAATATAATTCTAATAAAAATTATTCAATAATGTAATCAACTCAAAATCACTGAAATGTGCTCAGTTGCAGAATTGTTGCTGTCATTATTTTATTTTTTTTATGACGAATTTCCCCACAAATCGCTATCGCACAATTCTGCAAGTGATTATAATTTATTATCGCTGTTTTATAGCTGATCTAAAACCATTTTTGACATAAAGGGACACTTTTGGTTGCTATGGACAATATACAGTTTGCAGGGAGAAAGAACCTTTTTATTATATAAAAGTACATGTAGGACACTGGGCAGACCACTATGGACAATTCGCAGGACAGGAGATTGTGACCGACTTTCTATGGAGCCATTTTACATATCTCTGTGGAGGCTGTGGAGCGGTTTGTAGAAGAGTCCTGTGCATCTTTGGCTAAGTTTCAGGGCCAAACTCAGGCAAAATGCTGTCCCTGATTCGTCCCTGAAATGAAGAACAGAGACGCACGGGACCCCTGCTGTAAACCGCGGCTATCTTAGGTGTTAACCCAGCCTGAAGCTGGTTGGTTGCTATACACAGCTACTTAAGATTCTGGCTGTTTCAGTTTTGATCAATTACCTCCACTGAATGCATAGTGAAAACTTAAAAAATAAAAAATTGTTTAAAAAACAAAAAACAACAATGCAAAAAGTGAGTATATGTACTTAGGAAACAAACAGTCAGAGTAGTTATCATATTACTACACACACATACATTGATTTGTTTTCAAAATGGGAAAAATTATGGGAGTGAATATTTTTTACATATGCTGCCCATTTTCTAAGCTAATAAACAAGCTGTTGTCAAAAAGGCACAGGGAATTGGACAGTGCGATGGAAGACATGTAAGAATGCAAAAAAAAAAAAAAAACATATGAAGTCTAGCAGGGTAAGCCGCTAACGCGCCGGGGAGGCATGCATCGTGGCGATCGGTGGTGACGTGTGTCAGTCTAACACACCACAACACCAATCTCGGTAATCAGCTCTTTACCATGTGTTCAATCATGGCTTATCACAGTGTAAACAGGAAGAGCCATTTAACGTTTTTCCTCATTCGCATCTGACAGACGCAAGTAGAGGAGAGCCGATCAGCGGCTCTCCTGACAGGTTGGGTCTGTGCTGATTGTTTATCAGTACAGCCCCCCCGTGAATGCCCGCCTAGGACCACCAGGGATGCTGCCAGGACCACCAGAGATGCCCACAAAGGAGGTCCTCAAGGTATGCCACCCTGGACCACCAGGGATATGCCAATCATTGCCCAGGCAAGATATATATAAATTGGTCCTGAGGTCCCCAAACCAAGGAGCCAAAGAAGGGGGGGGGGGTTGGGCCATTGTTGGACTATTGCGGTACTGGTAACATAAATATAAGATGTACAAAAAATATCTATATATCTATATTCAGGATGATGGTATGCCCCCTTGTGTTTTCTTTATTTTTACCTTCAGAGGTTATATTTCAAATATATATATCCAATATGTGTGAAAAAGTATCCACAGCCATAAAAATAAGCCTATCAGTGCACATCGGTGCTCATCAGTGCCGCCTATCAGTGCCACCCATAATTATCTATCAGTGCAGCCTTTCAGTGCCCATCAGTGTTTCCTATCAGTGCCCATCAGTGCCCACCAGTGCCACCTATGAGTGCCCATCAGTGCCACCTATCAATGCCCATCAGTGCTGCATATCAGTGCCACCTATCAGTGCTGCCTATCAGTGCCCATCAGTGCTGCCTATCAGTTCCCATCATCAGTTACCATCAATGCCACCTCATTGGTGCCACCTTATTAGTGCTCATCAGTGCAGCCTCATAGTGCCCATTAGTGAAGGAGAAAACATACTTATTTACAAAATTTTGAAACAAGAAAAAACATTTTTTTCAAAAAAACGCAGAGGTGATTAAATACCACCAAAAGTAAGCTCTATTTGTGGGAACAATGTCATTGGGTACAGTGTAGCATGACCACGCAATTGTCATTTAAAAAGATACAGGGCTGAAAGCTGAAAATTGGCTTGGGCAGGAAGGGGGAAAGTGCCTGGTATTGACGTGGTTAAATTAGGTTTAAACTGTATTAGCCGGATTCAGAAAGACTTACGACAGCGTACAGTAGGTGAACCCGATTTTGTGTCAATCTCGCTCTCTTTCTCGGCGAGATTGAGCACCTACGAGCCCCATCGCGGGAGCCAGCGCCGAGCTGGCTTGCCGCGATGGAGACAGAGCCGTCATAGAAGCGACGGGAGATCCGACTTGGATTCCCGCCAATTCTACACGCGTGCGGCGTTTGTTATGAATCCTGAGGGAGAAGTCCCCGCCGGATTTTAAATAAAAATCCGGCATGGGTCCCCCCCTCAGGAGCATACCGGGCCCTTAGGTCTGTTATGGGTTGTAAGGAGAGCCCCCCTACACCGAAAAAAACGGCGTAGGGGGTCCCCCTACAATCCATACCAGACCCGTATCCAAAGCACGCTACCCGGCCAGCCAGGAAGGGAGTGGGGACGAGCGAGCGCCCCCCCCCTCCTGAGCCGTACCAGGCTGCATGCCCTCAACATGGGGGGGTTGGGTGCTCTGGGGCAGGGGGGCGCACTGCGGCCCCCCCACCTCAGAGCACCCTGTCCCCATGTTGATGAGGACAGGGCCCCTTCCCGACAACCCTGGCCGTTGGTTGTCGGGGTATGCGGGCGGGAGGCTTATCGGAATCTGGGAGCCCCCTTTAATAAGGGGGCCCCCAGATACCGGCCCCCCCACCCTAAGTGAATGAGTATGGGGTACATCGTACCCCTACCCATTCACCTGCAAGAAAAGTGGTAAAAACACAAATAAACCACACAGTGTATTAAAATATTTTATTTTTCTGCTCCGGAGGCCGCCCCCTGTCTTCTTTATTAGCTCTTTTACCAGGGGGGGCTTCTTCTTTGACGTCTTCGGGTGGGTGGGGGCCGCCGTCTGGTTCTCTTCCACCGCCGGGGGGGGGTGGCTTTTAAAAAAGCCCCCACCCCCCCGGCGGGTTTCCTCCGGCGTCTTCGGCGGGGCTCTTCTTCTTCCGCTATCCCGACGGGTCTTCTCCGCTATCCGGGGGGTCTCGCCGCTCTCCGCTGTTGACTCGTCGCACCCCGGTTCTTCGTCTCGCAGTCCGGTCCCTTCTTCCGTGCTGTACGTCTTCTTCCGCGCTGTGACGTCATGTTCTTCACTTCTCTTCTTCTCCCGATGTTGACTCGCCGGTCCTCCTCGCTGAAATGACGGATGCGCGCCTTGCATCGGACCTATATAGGCCTCACAGTCCCATCATGCTCTGTACCTACCCATGTGATACCTACCCACGTGGTAGGTATCACATGGGTAGGTACAGAGCATGATGGGACTGTGAGGCCTATATAGGTCCGATGCAAGGCGCGCATCCGTCATTTCAGCGAGGAGGACCGGCGAGTCAACATCGGGAGAAGAAGAGAAGTGAAGAACATGACATCACAGCGCGGAAGAAGACGTACAGCACGGAAGAAGGGACCGGACTGCGAGACGAAGAACCGGGGTGCGACGAGTCAACAGCGGAGAGCGGCGAGACCCCCCGGATAGCGGAGAAGACCCGTCGGGATAGCGGAAGAAGAAGAGCCCCGCCGAAGACGCAGGAGGAAACCCGCCGGGGGGGTGGGGGCTTTTTTAAAAGCCACCCCCCCCCGGCGGTGGAAGAGAACCAGACGGCGGCCCCCACCCACCCGAAGACGTCAAAGAAGAAGCCCCCCCTGGTAAAAGAGCTAATAAAGAAGACAGGGGGCGGCCTCCGGAGCAGAAAAATAAAATATTTTAATACACTGTGTGGTTTATTTGTGTTTTTACCACTTTTCTTGCAGGTGAATGGGTAGGGGTACGATGTACCCCATACTCATTCACTTAGGGTGGGGGGGCCGGTATCTGGGGGCCCCCTTATTAAAGGGGGCTCCCAGATTCCGATAAGCCTCCCGCCCGCATACCCCGACAACCAACGGCCAGGGTTGTCGGGAAGGGGCCCTGTCCTCATCAACATGGGGACAGGGTGCTCTGAGGTGGGGGGGCCGCAGTGCGCCCCCCTGCCCCAGAGCACCCAACCCCCCCATGTTGAGGGCATGCAGCCTGGTACGGCTCAGGAGGGGGGGGGGCGCTCGCTCGTCCCCACTCCCTTCCTGGCTGGCCGGGTAGCGTGCTTTGGATACGGGTCTGGTATGGATTGTAGGGGGACCCCCTACGCCGTTTTTTTCGGCGTAGGGGGGCTCTCCTTACAACCCATAACAGACCTAAGGGCCCGGTATGCTCCTGAGGGGGGGACCCATGCCGGATTTTTATTTAAAATCCGGCGGGGACTTCCCCCTCAGGATTCATAACAAACGCCGCACGCGTGTAGAATTGCCGGGAATCCAAGTCGGATCTCCCGTCGCTTCTATGACGCGCTTGCTGGGATGTGCTGTCACTATTCCAGTGAGTGTGAGATGTCGGCGAGATCTCGGCACCCTGTCACCGAGTATCAGCGCGACGCTGTCCTGCTAAAAGCACAATATCACAAACACCTACTGTAGATACGCCGTCGTAAGTCTGAATGAGCGTCGTCATATCTTTGCGCTCATTCTTAAACTGAGATACGCCTCACTGTTGCCAAGATACGACCGACGTAAGTCTCCTACGCCGTCGTATCTTGGCTGCATATTTACGCTGGCCGCTAGGGGCCTGTACGTGGATTTACGCGTCGAATATGTAAATGAGCAAGATACGCCGATTCACGAACGTACGTACGCCCGTCGCAGTAAGCTATGCCGTTTACGTAAGACATACGCCGGCGTAAAGATAAAACACCTCTATAGGTGGCGCAGCCCATGCAAGGTATGGACGTAACAGCCGTCGTATTTTACATTGTTTGCGTAAGCGTACGTGAATGGGGCTGGGCGTAGGTTACGTTCACGTCGAAAGCATTGAGTATTTGCGACGTGATTTTGAGCATGTGCACGGCCCTCATTTACATGGGGTCATGGTTACTTTACATGTAGCACGCCCACAGCCTGCCTAATTTGAATTAGGCGGGGTTACGCTGGGCCATTTTCGCTACGCCGACGTAACTTAAGGAGCAAGTGCTTTGTGAATACTGGCCTTGCCTCTCTATTTTACATCAGCGTAGCTCAAATGAGCTGCGCTACACCCGCTTAAACATACGCCGATCTACGTGAATCTGGCTATATGTGGTTTTTATGGAACAGCATGATTTTCACGGACAGAGTCAGGGACACCATAATTTGGCATCACATATTTTGGATGTGCACTTTATTTTTAAACACACACAAAGGAAAGAAGATGCTAAAACAGTGCTTCTCTGGAAACAACCTTTGAGTGTAAAAGTATTTTAGTACAAAGTAAAGACCTAAACAAATATCCATTTTCAAATCTACTGGTTTTGACCAATTAGGGATTGTCTCTTTCCTTTTTGTTTAATCCTTGTTTTCCTTCCTTCAGCCATAGCCTTTGGCCATTCGGATAAAACATTCATGGTCATTTACTCTATTCGATTGCTTAGACATCCTATATATATACTTTTTATCTTGCTCATCCAATAGATATCAGTATCCTTTGTACCTTGTCAGGACACTATGATACATTTATTATGTATTTTCTATTTTTAGACTCCCTTTAGGCAGCCATGACTGGCGAAACAGCACGCAGCTTTTTTGTACCTCAGCTCCCGGTACAGGCAATCCTTTGGTCCAGGCTCTTTATTTGTCACATTCCATTGCAATCATTCCATGTAAGTATTTTGGGGGGGCTCATCTGCCCTTCCCTATTATGATCCTTTACAACTAGATTTACTCCATTCTATTTTTATCTTAGACATCTCTGATTATCTGCCCCTGATGAGTGGTTTACACGAAACGCGTCGGGCAATTTAAGATACAGACATGTGACAATATTACACCAGCAACTCAGAACAGATTTTATCTACCTATCATGGTTCCACTGTTCCATATTCCTTTCCTCCGCAAGTGCTGTTTTTACTCTGCTTTTTTTTACTACCTATGTACATATAACAATCTTTGAATGTATATACTCATTTACTGTGACCACTACGTGGCGCTAGGTTGTCATTTATTCTTTTTTTTTTTTTTTTTTTTTCTTAAAGATTTTATTGAAAAAGACAAGTTTTTACAAGCATCTTCAACATCATCAACAGTAATAAGTCAGTACATACCGACCAAGAAGCTTCAATTGCATGTAGGACATAGGTACATTTAGTGCATTTCAAATAACTCCAATCAGGACTTGCATTAAATAGCATGAACATCAGCAACATATGTAACATAGGAGTTAGGTACCCTACCCAATAATGAGACTTATGCGAGTGTAGGTTGGCTCCAACGGTTTTCGTCCCAGTATGGTAGATCAATGAGTCCACCATACCCATCGTAAATCCTCTCTACGTTATAGCTACTCTCTCTGAAACGACCCAAACCCCCAAAAAAAAAAAAAAAAAAAAAAAAAAAATATATAAATAAAATAAAAGTAAAAAAAATAAATATAAACATGGGGGGGGGGGGAGGGGATCAATGCCAAGACTTCATAGAGCACGTATTCGGGAGAGGGGGTGGGATAGCCACCAACTACCCTCTCCGGCTTCTACATTTAGGTATCAGTGCAAGTCAACCATAATATTAACTTTTTCCCCGACTGTGCAGCCAAGTCGCGTCTAGCCAACAGTCTGTGTCAACTCCCGGTAAGCCGTAGAATCTCGAAACTTAAGCCAGTCTTCCCAGATATATGTGAATCTGGAAATTCTATCCTGTGCGCTGTATATCAGCTCCTCTATCGCCGCAATGTGGTTAATGCGTGTCACCCACTCCTTAATGGACGGTGACACCACTGCTCTCCAATGGACAGGTATGCAAAGCCTGGCTGCGTTAATCATGTGTATCGCCACTGATCTACTGTATCGTTTCTTGGAAATTTTTGAGAGGTGGAGGAGGTATTGTTCTGGGGAAAAATCCAAGGGTAGTGAGGATACCTCAGTCGTCACTTTGTGAACCTCCCTCCAGTAAGGTTGGATAACCGGGCACTCCCACCAGATGTGGATGAAGGAGCCTGTGGTCTGTCCACACCTCCAGCACTTGTCCGACACAGACGGACAGAATTTGTGGATAAGATCCGGAGTCCTGTACCATCGAGTCCTAATCTTGTACCCGTTCTCCTGGGTGTTCACATTAAGCGAACCTTTATGTATGTACCAGTGGACCCGTTCCCAGCTCTTTGCTGCAATCTGTCTGCCCAGCTTGTTTTCCCAAAAGGTCTGCTCCTTCTTCATATCCGCAGAAGGTTTTGCGAACATGGACGCATACAGTACCGAGATCACATGTCTCTGGGGGGCTGAACCCAGGCATAAAGATTCAAATGCCGTGGTCGGCCTCATAAAGCCTTCTCTGACCTTTGGGTTGTCTAAAAAATGTTGTATCTGAAGGTAGGGCATCAGGGGAAAATCTCCAGTCCGAGACATCGAGGACAGCTCTCTTATGGAGCAAAATCTACCCCTAGAAAAGAAGTGTTTGGCCAGCATTTCTGAGTAGGGCCACACGTTCATCAAAAAAGATCTCTCCATTCCCGGCTGGAAGTCGGGGTTCCCTCTAAGAGGAGTAATGCCACATTCCGTCGCCGAGAGTGAATGTGCTCCACAGGCCCTCGCAAAAGCCTTGTCATTTATTCTATGTACCCTTGTTGCCTATTTTTGCATACACACATACTCATGTGGTTGTAAATCTTATGAAATTATATTTATTGCAATGTTTTTTCTATCAGTAGTTTTTATCATTGATATGTGCTTATACTTCACTATGATAAATAAATATCTATTTTCCAATTAATACCCCCACCTTGTCCATGGCCTCATTTAAAGTCCCAAACTTCCCTAATTTTATTAAACAAATATCCAGGTGGATATAAATTGAGAGAAGTTTGTATGTTTTAAAAACAAAAAATATATATATGTGTGTGTGTATATATATATATATATATATATATATATATATATATATATATATATATGTGTGTGTGTGTGTAAAAAAGATTACAATATACAAGTGAGTTTCCAGAGGTTAGGAACATGGATAGTGCTATAAAATAAGTCTCTGGCTGTCACCAATAATACGTGTGAGGCTGCCTTCTCAATGAGGACTGGGAATCAATGAACTGAAAAAGAAAAATGGAAGGACAGAGAGGTGCCAGGCAGGCACAGTGTGACACTGTTTATAATTTTTTTTTTTATAAACACTAATAGCACTCATATGGTGGAAGGGGAGACAGTCTGTAGCTGGAGATAACTAATCCAGGGCAATCCAATTCTGCTACTGTAAGTGTCCAGGAAGGAAATGTGGATGATGATCCGAGGAGAGCCAGCAAGGCACAGATTCAGTGTCAAGGTAGCTGATGCTGGGAAAGACCAATAGTCACCATATTGCTGCGCCAGGATGAATGTCCAGGGAGAGGATCCTCAGCTTAAAGAAAGTGCATGACCAGTGTGGTGGCCAATAGGGATGCGTTTTGAAGGAAAGCTACGCCTTCTTCATCAGCCTATTGCGTACAAGTAACCTCCGGGATTTTATAGAAGCAGCAGATTAGCCAAATAATTCTCAATGGAGTGAGATAATTAGCAGGCATTGATTAACCCAATGTCGGGAATAAATTAACCCCAAATCCGGGTTAATCTGCTGCTCATAATGTCCATTAAAAACATTTATGACAAACCAGCTTGTTTATATTTATATAGTTTTTAAAAATTCCATAACGTATCACTAAATATTAAAAATTATTAATCAAGAATGTAGTAAAAAGATAGTAATAAAAAAAGGATAGATATGCAGTAAAATTGATATCATACAAGAAACACACAACCTGCAGAATATGAAGTATATGGTATCTAAATCCATGACTAGTAGTTATATATTCAAAAAATATAAACATAAAAACTTAAAAACAAAAACAAAAAAACAAAAACTAAAAAAACAAGAAGCAAAAGGCCCAACCAGAAGCAAAAAGCACAAACAATTTAAAATAAGGAAAAAATATAAATACAAATAATGAAGAAAAATGTTAATGAAAAAAAAAAAATAAAAAAAAAAAAAATATATATATATATATATATATATATATATATATATATATATATATATATATATATATATATATATATATATATATATATATATATATATATATATATATATGTCCAATATGTGTGAAAAAGTATCCACAGCCATACAAATAGGCCTCTTACAAAATGGATGTGACTCTTAATCGCCTGAGGTCATAAGTGCTTGTGTGATATTGGGTTAGCTAATAGATGGCAACACATGACCTATTTAACAGATTCAAGACAGTTCAAAAATGCCCACATGTCCACATGACCACAACCCCACATTCCTTTTGGCCCCTCCCATTCCTGTATCCCTAATGAGGCCCTAATCTACACTGATATTTTAGGGCTGAATTCATTATTCTTACAGTATGTTAGGAAAAACCATGACTGCCAAAATACCAGAAATTAATGCATCATTATAATTTAAGGCAGAGAAAGACTATAAGTGTATCTTCTTGTAATTTTCTTGTAGATATATTTTGAGACATCTACTGGGCCAATATGGGAAAGGATGAAAGTGTTGTCATTATCGCTTTAACGGTATTTTGTAGGTTTTATACACAATTTAATTGCAGCCCTGTGCTAAAAGACATCTTTAGTGAGTAAGAATTAAATATAGAAATAGCATTTATCTGTTATGTTGTGAAACAAATTTATATTTTAAGTTGTTTTTACTATGCCTGTCTTGACATAAATCTAAATGTGTTGTGCAACTAAATTGGATGTTTTACAAGAATGTGAATATTTTATTATTGTGCCACGCCACTGAGTTCATAGGTTACTATTAGTCATAGTAATGTAGTTTAAAATTAGTAGTTTAAAATTATTAACTTGCACACATTGCTGGACTAGGAATAGAAAGCAGCAAAAAAAAATAAAAATGTCAGCTTGTATTAGTTCAATCGTTCAATCTTTGCTTAACCAATTGGTAGAATACTGAATATGAACTGTCATTATTGCTGACTCAGTAGAGTACTGATATCCAAGTGCAGGGTATATAAAGACTGCAAAAGATACAGTAGCATGTTTTTTTTTTTCTAGTAAGATCCAGCTGGCAAAAAATGGCTGCTTTGCCTGGTCATGTTTTCAAGTAGTGCCATAGCTACTAATGGCCCCAGTGCAAAATTTTTACACTGTTTCTAATATATTATATATTTTTTGTAAAGTTACCCCCCTTGTTGTGTGCCTACTCAAGTTGCCTAACCTCTTAATGCTTGGCAAAAATATATAGTAGTATTGTTGCAGAAAGAGCTTAGAAATGCTTACATCATCAATGTGCATTAAAAACTCCTTGGTATATTTGTCCCTTTTAAGTTTAAGTTTAATTCCTGCAACAGAAATAAATGGATGCAAAATTGCAAGAGTCTTCGTAGATCCTACAACATATAGTCACCTCTTTCTTTTCAGGCTCTTGATTTACAGAATGTACACAATAAAGGTGATACATATACAAATAATTTTATCCTTATTTCACCATCACCTGGGGTGGCACATGGAAGTTCCCTACATGGTGATAACAAGTAGACATGTGCACAATGAAATATTTCATTTTGGAATTTTGTTTTCGTCCGAAAAATACATTTATATAGTTACTCCCGAAATTCATTTTTATTTATTCTGTTTAGTTAAAAAATGCATTCGTCTGAAATTCCAAATTAATTAATGTCAAATCTGTCATTGAAGGCTGTGGCTGTGGCTGTGTCTGTCGAATGTTCTAAAAAGATTCGACGGAGCAGCTAAACTGTACGACGCAATTGTACATTCCGGTCGCCTACAAGCTATAGAAGAATTCAAATGTTGTATGACACTAGTAATAATCAGATTTATAAATTATTATTACTAGTCAACCAACATTCAAATTCTTCTATAGCCTATGGGCCGAGCATTTGACCGGAAATTTTTTGATTGTGGCGTCGTAGAGTTTTGCTGCTTGTTGAATCTTCTTAGAACTTTCAACAAACACCATAAGCCTTTGATGACAGATTTGACGTTTGTATGTTTTTCACTGCTTTGTCGAATCTTTGTCGTTCATGTCGAATGGTCTACCCCAACACTGTCTCTATAATGTCGAATTCTTTTTTCTCTATGTCAAATCTTTCCTCTCTATGTAGAATAATCTTGAACTAAAAGCCCTTGTACACACGACCAAACATGTCCGCTGAAACTGGTCCGTCCGACCAGTTTCCGCGGACATGTCCGACCGTGTGTAGGGCCTACCGGACAGTTTTCCGGCCTAGCGGACAGGTTTCCAGCGGACAAAAGTTTCTTAGCATGCTAAGAAACTTGTCCGCTGGAAGCCTGTCTGTCGGACATGTCCGATGGTTAGTACAACTCATCGGACATGTCCGCTGGCCCGAAATCCCGCGCATGTGTCAAATTGATTGGTCTGATGGTGTGTACACACATCAGACCAAAACCTCACAGCAGACATGTCCGATTAAAACGGTCCACGGACCGTTTTCATCGGACATGTTTGCTCGTCTGTACAAGGCCATAGAGTTAAGGTAAGGCACATTCGACCACAGATTCAATAGACACAGATTGCTATTGTCAGCGTCATGTTGAATCTCCTATCTATATCGAACTGTTGTAGCAACAAAAAGAAAAATAAAGCATTTTTTTATGTCGGATCTTTCGGATTTTGGATTCTGCGTGTTCGTTTTTGTTTCTTAAAACAATAACGAAAATACCCGAAATTCGAATGAAAATGCATTCTGACAAAAATGAATGCACATGACTAATAACAAGTGCTTATGATTTCACTAAGGAAGTTCATACCCAGGACCCAATGCGTATGGGGACATGAGCCAGATCTCTGATGTCATTCTGTGGCCATTTCCAGCTACATGGTGGTAAGCCGTTGTAAATGTTTGAGTTGATACCAGTTGGCACGGCTTTAGTGCCTTTTATGTGAGTGTTATTCATACATTTTAGAAGAAATATACAATTTTTTAAATACATAAAAGTGCAGCGCCAATAACAGGAACTCTTATAACCAGAGTTCTAAAATATTGAAGTGTAGCAAAAAACTAATTCAAACGTATCACCGTGAATAAGTAATAAACAAACTCAATATAAGTGACATATATATATGAATGTCCGTGAGGGTGAAAAAGTTCCAAAACGGGGAGTTAATTCTTGTAGATTGGATTGGTGGTCTCCTCGGCAGGATGTTGTATAAATCAACTTTCAAGTGACTCCTTCCGCTCCAATTCAGGATATGGAAAATGGGTGAAGCAAAACCAGCTAATAATAAACTCAGTGGGCTCCAAACATGGGGGGAAATTCCTCCAAAGCAGTTCAGACACTCCGGAGCTGTCGCTGTGGCCGTTTAAAACAGCCGCTTCTTTTCCTCATGGAGCACGGAGTAGATAACAAAGTTGGCGCAAGCGCTGTGGGAGTCATTGAGTCGCTGCTTTCGACTCAATGACTCCCAGCGACTCAATGACTCTCACAGCGCTTGCGCCAACTTCGTTAAAGTGAACCATAGCGTGGCTACAGGTTCACTTTAAAGTCAGGCTTTTTTGTTAAACAGTTAGACATTTTTATAAGTAATCAGAGGGAGAATTCTTCCCTGTGTAAAAACTTTGATTATGTATTAATGAGTAATCCATGCTGTAATCTCCATTTTGTCGCCATAATATACACAGGTCTAGACAAGCATATATCTGAGCACTCCATTGGATCCACACAAGTTTATTTCATTCTTTACTAATTTCATAAGAAATGTACTAATGAGGTTTTCAGAAAAATAATAAAACTCTCGGCGGAGCTGGATCACACTGTTCAATTCCATTTAAATGTCATTTTCTAGTTATGCTATAAAGCAGAGTGGGGCTGCTTTAATGACATCTTCATCTTTTTACTATCTCACTGAGGTTGCTTCTGTGTTTGGCTTCTGCGGATTGGAAGCAATGGGACTAGTCCATCTCCAAGCAAAAGTCAATTTTATTGTTTTTTCCCCCAAGTATTACTTTGTGCATGATACTATTAAAAACCATAAAGAAACACAATGGAAATGATAAAGCTAGAGATTAACGCATTTGCACAAAATCTTGTCAGTCTTCTTCAGTGATCTTAATTATATTACACATTTTCTTTCATTTTTTTCATGCCTTTATGCCTTTCAGCTGGAACATCAAATATGATTCTCCTCTGTCAAAAAAATCAGTCTAAAGCTTATGGGAACTAAAGGAGCTGTGTCTAATGTGTATGTGTGGGTTGGGGGTTAGTTACTACCACCTTCCCCTGTGAAAGGGCTTTATAGATACAATTTATGGCCAAACATTAGTGAACCCCTGACATGTATACCTATTTTATTTAGCTCATTAGACATTCCATTCCCAAAGCAAAGGGCATTAATATAGAGTTGTCTCTCCCTTTCGCAGCTATAACAGCCTTCACGATTTTGTGTGTCTTTGTGAAGTGGTGCCCATTGAGCCAAAAAACTATTTGTAAGTCCAGGTACAAATGTTGGATGAGAAGTCCTCACTTTTTAGGTCAAGACTTTTCCATCTGCAAGCTTGTCTGACTTATGACAATAAAGTATTTTTCTACTGCATCTTTTTGAGTCCGAGTGTGCAATCAATTCCTTCTTCTTCATGCTATTGATGGTGGTGAGCCGAGATTAGCACCTCGAACCAGGTGTGTCCATTTGTTGCCTGAGGAGGTGTGTGCAGCCTTGTTTGTATACTTTGTGCAGGCCACTCGATGTCTTTCACACCAAATTCATCAAACCATATCTTTATGGACCTTGTTTTGTATACAGGAGCACAGTGATGCAGAGACAGATAAGACCTTTCCTTGTGTTGGTACAGGGATGGGAAAAAAAATTGTCTATGGCCCCGTACAGACGGGCAAACATGTACGATGAAACCGGTCCGCCGGACCGTTTTCAGCGTACATGTCTGCCCGGAGATTTCTGTATGATGGCTGTACACACCATCATACAGAAATCCGCGCATACTCGATACGCGGCGACGAGGCCGCGCCGTCGCCGCGACGATGACGTGGCGACGTGCGCGGCCCTGGCAGTTCAATGCTTCCACACAAGTCATTTGACGCATGCGAGGGATGGCGGCCGCTCGGACATGTACGGTAGGTCTGTACAGACGACGGAACATGTCCGACGAACAGGATTCCAGCGGGCATGTTTCTAAACATGTTTAGAAATATTTGCCCGCTTGAAAAAGGCCCGGCGGGCAAATGTATGCTGGAATCCTGTCCAGTCAGCTGTACAGACGACCGAACATGTCTGCTGAAACTGGTCCGCGGACCAGTTTCAGCAGACATGTTGGGTCGTCTGTACGGGGCCTAAGATGTAGTATGCAATAACATGTACGGCACCCTTCACTGGAAACACCTAAACTCAACAACTTAAAGAGATGTTTACATGCTTTTGTCCATATAGTAGTAGGGAAAAGGAGGATAATTGCGCTAAACCAAATCATAAAAATATATCAGGCAAACAATTTAGGCATCTGCCCAAGTGCATGTGCTAAACATATAAATTAACACTCTAAAGTATAAACAATTGTGTAAATCGCATAGAGTCAGGGGGCCCAAAGCCACCTAGCCCTGCTTGGAAGTAGTATGTGAAAACCCCAGTGATGAATGCCACAAGTTACTGTGCAACAAAAAACCGCGGCCACAATGATACTAGTGAAAATAAACCACTGAAGTGGTGAGTGAAGTCCGTGAAGTCCAAAATGAGTAAATGAATAAATAAGTGATAAGTCCAAATGGCAGGGAAGACACCCGTGTAAACTGCGGAAATGATGTTGTTAGGCACCAGACGTGAATCCACCACCAATCATGCAGCTGCTTACCAGAAATCAAGGTCCTGCCGGACCACTATCAGCATATCTCTCAACCATAGATTTTAGATCAGCAGTGATTCCTCCACTGGCGTTAGAACCATGCCAGGCTCAACGATGGGTATAAAAGACAAAACAGAGCTCCACATAGCATAAAATCTGGGTGATTTATTTTAAACCAAAATGTAACAGGTATACAACTCACATTTAGGTTGATAAAAACAGCATTTGGCCTGTAACGCCGGCCGGACGTATCCAGGAACAAAGCCACTCGTATGGAGTTATGAGGGGGATGGCATCCGCACGTCACTCGCTCCACCCGACGCGTTTCGTGAAAGAATCACTTCGTCTCGGGGCACGAGTGGCATGGGACGCCATCCCTCTTTATAAGGAACACATTAACAATCAAACAATATTGGTTGCACTGACCAAGCCTCGCTCTGGGATCCGTACACGCGCAAACCGGAAGTACGCGGATTAACATCCGTGTCACTGGAACTCACCGGAAATCAGCAATCATAGGTTGCCCACCGGCCTCGCCCAAAGGGGCGGACATTCAGTATGACGCGTGTGGCATTCTCCAAAGCGGGGCGTGACAGAAACACCACCAAGAGGCGGGACTATGATGTCACGGCTCGAGGCTAAAAAACATATATTAAAACTTTCCACGTGGTAGAATACCGCCTGCTGCACGGGATCACGCCACGTGTATCAGCGCACAGCATCGGATTCTCCACCCGGTAAAGGAAATTTTGAATAAGACTATGTCACCGTAACCAAGCCTCGCCCTGGATCACTCGCGCATTCGCCCATGTGTGTGATGGGCGCATGCGCGAGTGATCCAGGGCGAGGCTTGGTTACGGTGACATAGTCTTATTCAAAATTTCCTTTACCGGGTGGAGAATCCGATGCTGTGCGCTGATACACGTGGCGTGATCCCGTGCAGCAGGCGGTATTCTACCACGTGAAAAGTTTTAATATATGTTTTTTAGCCTCGAGCCGTGACATCATAGTCCCACCTCTTGGTGGTGTTTCTGTCACGCCCCGCTTTGGAGAATGCCACACGCGTCATACTGAATGTCCGCCCCTTTGGGCGAGGCCGGTGGGCAACCTATGATTGCTGATTTCCGGTGAGTTCCAGTGACACGGATGTTAATCCGCGTACTTCCGGTTTGCGCGTGTACGGATCCCAGAGCGAGGCTTGGTCAGTGCAACCAATATTGTTTGATTGTTAATGTGTTCCTTATAAAGAGGGATGGCGTCCCATGCCACTCGTGCCCCGAGACGAAGTGATTCTTTCACGAAACGCGTCGGGTGGAGCGAGTGACGTGCGGATGCCATCCCCCTCATTACTCCATACGAGTGGCTTTGTTCCTGGATACGTCCGGCCGGCGTTACAGGCCAAATGCTGTTTTTATCAACCTAAATGTGAGTTGTATACCTGTTACATTTTGGTTTAAAATAAATCACCCAGATTTTATGCTATGTGGAGCTCTGTTTTGTCTTTTATACCCATCGTTGAGCCTGGCATGGTTCTAACGCCAGTGGAGGAATCACTGCTGATCTAAAATCTATGGTTGAGAGATATGCTGATAGTGGTCCGGCAGGACCTTGATTTCTGGTAAGCAGCTGCATGATTGGTGGTGGATTCACGTCTGGTGCCTAACAACATCATTTCCGCAGTTTACACGGGTGTCTTCCCTGCCATTTGGACTTATCACTTATTTATTCATTTACTCATTTTGGACTTCACGGACTTCACTCACCACTTCAGTGGTTTATTTTCACTAGTATCATTGTGGCCGCGTTTTTTTGTTGCACAGTAACTTGTGGCATTCATCACTGGGGTTTTCACATACTACTTCCAAGCAGGGCTAGGTGGCTTTGGGCCCCCTGACTCTATGCGATTTACACAATTGTTTATACTTTAGAGTGTTAATTTATATGTTTAGCACATGCACTTGGGCAGATGCCTAAATTGTTTGCCTGATATATTTTTATGATTGGGTTTAGCGCAATTATCCTCCTTTTCCCTACTACTATTTTGTTTATACACAATTTAATTGCCGCTTATTAATCCGATTTTTGATTCACCTTAGCGCAGTTGTCTCCAAATTCTCTTTGTCCATATAGTAACAGAAGTGGTTTGATTAAAAAGAATATCTGTAATTCAGTGTGTTCTTAAATAAAAACATATAATTTACTGTAAAAAAGGACAGTAATAAGCACGTTCCATGAGACTTGAAGCTAAACTTTAAGGGAACTCTATAAATTACACTTGAAATGGGGCTCCCCCTGCATAGCAAGGTTTAAATTCTCATTTATTCTAGAGTACCAGGATTTTACTTACACTATCCCTCACTCCCCTGGTTGCCATTCCTCACCTCCTTTTTCCTATTTTTCCAGGTTTTGGGAAAGCCAAACATCCCTACTTACAATGAAGGACTGTTGGTTTTGCCTTGTAAATAATGACATCAGAGCTGCAACTGGCAGGGAAAAATTGGCTTTGCATGAAAAGTTGCATAGCAAAATGAGGCAGAGGGAGCAAGGATTAGGGTAATTAAAAAGTGTGTCAAACTGCTAACCTAGGATAAAAGAGCATTTTCCCTTGCAATACCATATTGTAATGATTAAATATTGGCTTATGAACATGGGCCCATATATCACAATGATGTATTACATGTGGTCTGATGTGGTCTATCCTGCCCCCAACTAACAACTGTATTTCCACTTTCTCCATCAGCTCATCCCTCACAGTTATGGCCTTTTGTATCTCTTGACCCGCCCTTCTAGATTGTAAACTCTTATGAACAGTGCCCCTTGATTCCTACTGTATTAAATTGTACTGCAATTGTATCGTCTGCCCTTATGTTGTAAAGTGCTGGATAAACTGTTGTCGCTATATAAATCCTGTAAAATATTAATAATAATGATGCTGCTGCTATAAAGGACAACAAAGTTTCCTTTTCATATAGTGAGGGAGGTTACATATCCCTGTTTGCAATGCAGAAACATCTTACAGCTGCATGTATGTTCTGCACCAAGCAAAAGGCAATTTCTGTATAAATATGTGCAGTATATATATATATATTTATATATATATATATATATATATATATATATATATATATATATATATATATATATACACACACACACACAGCATCTCACAAAAGTGAGTACACCCCTCACATTTTTGTAAATATTTTATTATATCTATTCATGTGACAACATTGAAGAAATTACACTTTGCTACAATGTGAGTAGTGAGTGTACAGCTTGTATAACAGTGTAAATTTGCTGTCCCCTCAAAAAAACTCAACACACAGCCATTAATGTCTAAACCGATGGCAACAGTACACCTCAAGTGAAAATGTCCAATTTGAGCCCAATTAGCCATTTTCCCATGTGACTCGTTAGTGTTACAAGGTCTTAGGTGTGAATGGGGAGCAGGTGTGTTAAATTTGGTGTTATCGCTCTCACTCTCTCATACCGGTCACTACTTGACGTGATTGTAGCCGTATTAGTGCAATTGTGACAGAGACAATTGAGTACTGTACGTGATACTTTTTTTTATTTGCACTAACATACCATTTTTCAGGACAAGCTTCCGGGGTATGGAAGCAAACCCTGCAATAAAACTGGCTGCAAATTGTGCAACCAGATCAATCTATCCAAAGTGTCACACACACAAATTGGACCTTCAATATCATTGGATCATAGAGCTGTACCTCCAGTAATGTTGTGTACCTTATCCAATGCAAAAGGTGTAACAAATGATCTTATGTTGGTGAAACAGGACAGAAGTTGCAAGCAAGGATGAATTTGCACAGACATACCATCAAGGAACATAAAGAAGACAGTTTGTGCACACCTGTGGGACATCACTTCTCAAAATCGAATCATACTATAGAAGACTTCAATGGTTTAGTTCTTAAAGGGAATTTCAGAACTATCCAGGAAAGGAAAACGTTTGAACTAAGAATGAAACTTCTTTTTGACACAAAAAATAATAGCCTGCATTTAGATAGCTCTCCCTCTGTCTTATCTCACTAAATCTGCTGCTAGCTTTACCATTTCCATATACATTGATTTGTATTAGACATGTGCATCTGTTTTTGTCCGAATGCATTTTCGTCTGAATTTCAGGGATTTTCTCGTTCATTTTAACAAACGATAACTAATGTACATAATATGAAATCCAAAAGATCCGACATAAAAAATGCTTTATTTTATGCTATATTACTGCTTGGACCTTGAACAAGAGGACATACCCTGAAAGCTTGTCCTGAAAAATTGTATGTTAGTGAAAATAAAAAAGTATCACGGACAGTACTCTGGTCAGTACTGGTACTCTGGACAGTACAGGTCACTGGAAGTTCAACATGGCACCTCATCATGGCAAATAACTATCTGAGGATCTGAAAAAAAAAATGTTGCTCTACATAAAGATGGCCTAGGCTATAAGAAGATTGCCAAGACCCTAAAACTGAGCTGCAGCATGGTGACCAAGACCATACAGCAGTTTAACAGGACAGGTTCCACTCAGAACAGGCCTCATCATAGTCGACCAAAGTAGTTGAGTGCATGTGCTCAGCGTCATATCCAGAGGTTGTCTTTGGGAAATAGACATATGAGCTCTGCCAGCATTTCTGCAGAGGTTGAAGGGGTGGGGGTAAACCTATCAGTGCTCAGACCATACGCTGCACACTGCATCAAATTGGTCTGCATGGCTGTCCTCCCAGAAGGAAGCCTCTTCTAAAGATGATGCACAAGAAAGCCTGCAAACAATTTGCTGAAGACAAGCAGACTAAGAAAGAGAAAGAGAGTCACCACTTCAGGTGGATCTTGTATGCAATTTAGGAACCTCTCAGGAAACCAAGGTGCTGGCAATGCACGAGGCAACTGTAGAGTTTCAAAAGGGATGGACAGCCGCATTCCAAGGAAACATCAAAAGTTGTCTTTATTGTAAAAATGGGCATGCATCACAGAACACAGCAAGAAGAAGGGTCAGCCGACGCGTTTCATACTATTTCAGTGCTTAGTCATGGCTAAGCACTGAAATAGTGTGAAACGCATCAGCTGTCCCTTCTTCTTGCTGTGTTCTGTGATGCATGCCCATTTTTACCAATAAAGACAACTTTTGAAGTTTCCTTGGAGTGCGGCTGTCCATCCCTTTTGAAACTCTACACAAGCAGACTAAGAACATGGATTACTGGAACCATGTCCTGTGGTCTGAGGAGACCAAGATAAACGTATTTGGTTCAGAGGGTGTCAAGCATGTCTGGTGGCAACCAGGTGAGGAGTACAATGACAAGTGTGTCTTGCCTACAGTCAATCATGGTGGTGGGAGTGTCATTGTCTGGGGCTGCATGAGTACTGCTGACACTGGGGAGCTACAGTTGATTGAGGGAACCATGAATGCCAACATGTACTGTGACATACTGAAGCAGAGCATAATCCCCTCATAGAAGTCTCATAGAAGTCTCATAGTGCAGTACAGCTTAAAACATGAATTTATTTAAAACATATTGCACTTACATGTTCAGTAGGAACCAACAAACCGTACGAGTATACACAGCATGGCTGCAGGGCCAGCCGGCATGCAAGTTGACGTCACAAAGCAGTTCCACACAATGTGTTTCCCCCGGAACAGACGTCCTCAAAAAAGGAGAAAATATTTTGAGCACCCAAAATATTAACCTTTAACAATAAAACATCGAAGCTGATTTGTTTCTCTTCAGACCTGCAACAAATAGTTTTTTTTGCTAGAGTTTTAGTAAATAACCACCAATGATTCAGAAGAGCCTTGAATGTATTCAAGCATCAAATTATGCAGAGTAGAGTTTACCTTTTTAAATTTCCTTAAACATTATTGAGATTTTTTTTTTGGGGGGGGGGGAGAAAAAACATTTTTTTCCTATGGCCTAGAGAAAGATTTGGCATGGAATAAAGCAGGTAAATACTGTACATTATACATGTAAAGATCAATTTATTTCTAGTAGTCCATTCTAATTTTATTCAAATATAAATTGTGATAGATAAAAATTGCATCATAGATGTTTTATATTACACAGCATACTATAATAATGGCGAGGTCTTCCAGGTAATCTGATTAGTGATGAAAGTAGATAGGGAGAAAGAATGCTTTGTTATGGCGTGATTGACTCATAGCTCCATGAGTACAGACAACTAGATTGGTTGTCAAAGGATAAAGCCTTATATGGCTGGGAGGTTAACTCATTAGGATAAATTACATCACTTAAATTTATTTAAATGTGCGCATCTAAATATTGTAATTTATTTTAATAACTTTACCTCCAGAGATCTCTTATTTTTCTCCCAATGATCAATACAGATGTCTCTTTTGAGATAAGAAATTCAATCAGCATGTTAATAAATTACTCTCATGCTTTCTAAGCAAAAACAAAAAATAACCTGCAGTAAAAATAGTTACCGTATTTTCCGGCGTATAAGATGACTTTTTAACCCCTGAAATTCTTCTTCGGGGTCGTCTTATACGCCGGTAACCTAACATGCTGAACGCAGCCGTCCATTTTTCAAAAGCCGCGCCTCCTCCTTCTGATGTTCCGTGATAGGCTTCCCAGAAGAGCCTCTGTTCAGTGTTCCGCCTATCACGGATGCCCTCTCGTCCTCAGTCTCGGACGAGAGGGCCACCGTGATAGGCGGAACACTGAATACAGTGTCTCCTGGGAAGCTGAGTGTTCCGCCTATCACGGAACAGCACGAGGAGGCGCGGCTTTTGAAAAATGGACTTCCACGGTCTGACAGATTCTGCATGTCAGGAATAAGGTAAGGGATTGTCGAGACATGCAATGGCACAGTGAGGCATGTGATGGTGCACAGTGAGGCACGTAATGGTGCACAGTGAGGCATGTAATGGTGCACAGTGAGGCATGTAATGGTGCACAGTGAGGCATGTAATGGTGGCACAGTGAGGCATGTAATGGAGGCACAGTGAGGCATGTAATGGCACATTAAGGCATGTAATGGAGGCACAGTGAGGCATGTAATGGAGGCATAGTGAGGCATGTAATGGTGGCACAGTCTGGCATGTAATGGCACAGTGAGGCATGTAATGGTGGCACAGTCTGGCATGTAATGGTGGCACAGTCTGGCATGTAATGGCACAGTGAGGCATGTAATGGAACAGTGAGGTGAAGCGAGGCATGACTAGTAGGAAGGGGGTCATCTAATGAGTGAGTGAGTGAGAAACTTATATAGCGCAAACAAATGCAAACTTAATCGCCTCAAGGCGCTGGCATCCAGAGTTGTACAGGACTTCAGAAGAGGTGGGTCTTCAGTTTTTTCCTAAAAACCAGATGGTTTTCTTCCAAGCGGATAGTCGTGGGTAGAGCATTCCAGATCCGTGGTCCTTGGACCGAGAATCTACGTTCTCCCTTAGATTTGTAGCGAGATTTGGGGATTTGGAGAAGGTTTTGGTTGGTTGATCGGAGGTGAGGTAATAAGGAGAGTATATCTCAAAACCAACATTTTAGCTGGAAAATTAGAGGGTCATCTTATACGCCCAATCGTCTTATACGCCGGCAAATACGGTACATAAAATACTAGCATAATTCCGGTACCTTTAATAATCTTCTAATTGCAGGGATACTGCTATACATTTTTATGTATTCAAGGGTTCAGGTTAAAGTAAAACTCAAGGCAAGCAACTAAATATGAAGCTGAAGTACATATACAGTCATGGCCGAAATTGTTGGCACCCCAGAATTTTTTCCAGAAAATCAAGTATTTCTCACTGAAAAGTATTGCAGTAACACATGTTTTGCTATACACATGTTTATTCCCTTTGTGTGTATTGGAACAAAACAAAAACATTGAGGAAAAAAAGCAAATTGGATATAATGTCACACAAAACTCCAAAAATGGGCTGGTCAAAATTCTTGGCACACTTAACTTAATATTTGGTTGCAAATCCGTTGGAAAAAATAACTGAAATTAGTCGCTTCCTATAACCATCAATAAGCTTCTTACTCCTCTCCCCTGGAATTTTGGACCACTCTTCCTTTGCAAACTGCTCCAGGTCTCTCTTATTGGAAGGGTGCCTTTTCCCAACAGCAATTTTAAGATCTCTCCACAGGTGTTCAATGGGATTTAGATCTGGACTCATTGCTGGCCACTTTAGAACTCTCCAGTGCTTTGTTGCTATCCATGGGTGCTTTTTGACGAATGTTTGGGGTCACTGTCCTGCTGGAAGACCCAAGATCTCAGACGCAAACCCAGCTTTCTGAAACTGGGCTCTACAGTGCGACCCAAAATCCTTTGGTAATCCTCAGATTTCATGATGCCTTGCACACATTCAAGGCACCCAGTGCCTGAGACAGCAAAACAATCCCAAAACATCATTGAACCTCCAACATATTTCACTGTAGGTACTGTGTTCTTTTCTTTGTAGGCCTCATTCCGTTTTCGGTAAACAGTAGAATGATGTGCTTTACCAAAAAGCTCTACCTTGGTCTCATCTGTCCACAATATGTTTTCCCAGAAGGATTTTTGCTTACTCAAGTATATTTTGGCAAACTGTAGTCTTGCTTTTTTATGTCTCTGTGTCAGCAGTGGGGTCCTCATTGGTCTCCTGCCATAGCGTTTCATTCAAATGTCGACGGATAGTTGGCACTGACACTGATGCTCCCTGAGCCTGCAGGACAGCTTGAATTTCTTTGGAACTTGTTTGGGGCTGCTTATCCACCATCCGGACTATCCTGCGTTGCAACCTTTCATACATTTTTCTCTTCCGTCCACGCCCAGAGAGATTAGCTACAGTGCCGTGGGTTGCAAACTTCTTGATAATGTTGCGCACTGTGGACAAAGGCAAATCTAGATCTCTGGAGATGGACTTGTAACCTTGAGATTGTTGATATTTTTTCACAATTTTGGTTCCCAAGTCCTCAGACAGTTCTCTTCTCCTCTTTCTGTTGTCCATGCTTAGTGTGGCACACACAGACACACAATGCAAAGACTAAGTGAGCTTCTCTCCTTTTTATCTGCTTTCAGGTGTGATTTTTATATTGCCCACATCTGTTACTTGCACCAGGTGAGTTTAAAGGAGCATTACATGCTTGAAACAATTTTATTTATCCACAATTTTGAAAGGGTGCCAAGAATTTTGACCAGCTCATTTTTGGAGTTTTGTGTGACATTATGTCCAATTTGCTTTTTTTCCTCCCTTTTTTTTGTTTTGTTCCAATACACACAAAGGGAATAAACAAGTGTATAGCAAAACATGTGTTACTGCAAAACTTTTCTGTGAGAAATACTTGATTTTCTGGAAACATTTCTGGGGTGACAACAATTTCAGCCATGACTATATATATATATATATATATATATATATATATATATATATATATATATATATATATTTACTTTTTTTTATCTACCATAGATGTGTAAGTTTCCACAGTAACTTATATACACCTTTTCCACACTACACAGGCAGATAAGTAACACCTACAGTAGGTAGTTCCTAGAGTCCACTTTATGCTTCTGGTGTGCCAGTGAATTAGGGTCAGTTCAGGGTTGGTTACCACTGGGGGGTGGCAGAAGGGCTGATCTATCCAGTGGCTCCATGGGGAGTACAGCTACATAGATAATATAAGAAAATATACCTTTAGGAGGAGGCATTCATACTGATGAGTTACTGATATATTGTGGTGCAATTGCATCATAGTTGGTTGGGGTTTTGCTTTTGTCTGTAAGCAAACCTAACTTGTAGAAGAAAAAAAAGAAACAATACTACATCAAAATATGCACTTTCAAAGTACAATTTCACTGAGGCTGTCCCTGGCGTTTCCATAATACCACAAACAGCTTTCAGGCATCCCCAAACCTGTTGCTAAAGGATTTGTGTATTTTTCATATCCCCCCTAAAACCATATTAAAAAGTCTCTCCCTATTCCCACTCTTCCGCCCAAGTGTACACTTCTGACCTTCTCTCGAAAACCTTCAACATACCCAACGGAACCTGACACTATCCCCCTCAATCTTTAACCTCATGATAGAACCACTAGCAGGGTCTATCCACACAAATAACCTTATCACAGGATTCCAATTCAAAGACACATGTCATTAACCTTTTTAACCTCAAGCACACTAAATCCTAAAATTTTGTTCTGTCTCTTTCTACAAAGTCAACTTTTCTAAGTCCCTAAAACTCGACCTAGGGGTCCCACTCTAAACCCCAAAAAAATACAAACGCTGTTACCATTTACATGGAGCTCTTCAGGGGTGCTATACCTAGGGGTCACTCTAACAGCCTCGTCATCTGCCCCAATTCAAGCTAACTATACACCACTGATACAAAAAAAGTCAGCTCTAGTACATGGCTCAGAGGGAAATTTCCTGGCTGGGAAGACTAGCAGCTTTTAAAATGGTAATATTACCAAAACTACTATACTACTTTAGAGTGCTCCCCACCCTGTTCCAAAATCGTAGCTCAAATTCTTAATGAGCCTATTAAATTTCTTTATTTGTAAAGATAAAAAAACAAGATGTGCCCGCACTAACCTAGTAAAACACAAATCAACAGGGGGCATAGTGATGATTGATATCCATGACTACCACTGGGCAGTGCTACTAGACCAACTTAAATTATTGATTTAGAAAAGGGGAAGGACCCCTATGGCTAGTCATTGAGACAACCATGTCACCTTCACCAGACCTCACATCTCTGTTGATACTTGACACGTGGAGGTCCTGGGATACAACCACCCTATGGCAGCATCCATACGTGCTTGGCGGTGACTATTCAAGCAACTAACACAACCCATTCAGACAGAAACACCAGACCTACCTGTCCAAGCATTAGACACCATAATCCCCTTTCTATACACAAAACCACTCCAAATAACTGGATTAAACAAAATACATGACTTCTTTTCTGACACCAAGCTCAAAAACTGTGAATGCCTAAGGGAAGAATTCCACTCAATTCACATGCCTCCGTATCCCATGCTTCCTGTTCAAACATCCATTGCCCACAATAAATATTCCCCCTGGAATATGGAAATTCCTATACTTACACAAGTCCCCAAAAACAGATATATCTTATTCTTTGAGTCAGTGGCAATCTGCCCTTCAGTCGGCATACAAACTATCCATATGCAGTAATCACTGGGAAATGATACTCAACATCACACACAGATAGCATTACACGCACTACAAACTAGTTTACATTTTTTCAAAACAAGTCTCCTAATTGCTGGCGCAACTGCAGCGCCTACTGGTAAATAGATTTGCTGAAATACAATAAATGTGATGATCTATGGTCATTCTGCACAGATAAGTGTGGTACCACTATATAATTTACTGGCATCAGGTTATATCCGAACAAAACGTATTCTTGAAGTTAACACCATACCTGTGTTGTGTACCACCTCGTCTACATTAACATTTCTTCATTAAAAAGATTATAACTATAGTGAGCCGTGTTTCCCCCCTAAGGAGAGGCATATTTAGGCATAAGGTGAGTAACACTGGATGCAGGTGCACGCTGGAGACTCTGGGACAAGTAAAAATTCTGCTTTTGAATATGCTATTGTGTATGTGGGCAGGTCAGGGTGATGGGGTGGCTGGCACATCTTCCATATTTCCCTCCTCATTGGGCGCCAATCAAGTATCACATAAGAGGCATGTGTAACAAGATCACTTTACTACACATGGGGTACCTTTACTTTTGTGCTGTTTCCATTAATGCCCTGGGACAAGGCTGAGGCCGTCTTGGGGGAATACTTGACCTTAAGGCGGGCCTCTGTTTTTAGAGATGAACGTACACTCTGTACACTTACACCATATCTGGTCTCCGGTTAACTCTTGGATTCTTGTGACAATGTACACCTTCTCTGAAATTTGCATTTAAGAGGGACACACTGAGCCTTGTCAACATCCACCTGTCCAATGTATCACTGCTACCTTACTCCCAGTTACGGTATGGGGTCCTACCGTACACCTAGCATGGACTGCATGAATGCACTTCACTTCACTTCACTCCTATTTATCTAGGCAAAGACTGGGGACCTCTGTGTCATTAGTCTGCTTTCATTCCTATGGGAGACAGATATCTTGCTGACAACCACTCCCACCTATCACAGACATACACTTAACTACAGGCTGTTTGGTGAGCTTCTATTACTCTAGGTAACCATTTACATCTGCACACTGTATTTACTCTTGTACCAATGTCTTTATACCCCAAAGTACCTAATGCTACGTTTCCACTGAGCGAATCAGTTCGGGTGGTTTAGAATGGAATGGTTTAAAATGGTCCGGTCTATTCTGGTGAGCGTTTCCACTGCCAGTCGGACCACCAGGGCCATACAGGTTTTAGAAAAAATGCCTCTCGTGATGTCACACCAGTGCGACGAGAAACGTGATGCAGCGTCACTCAGCGTCAACCAAACAACAAAAACAACAATGGAGGTCATTCAGCAGCTCATGTTTTCTCTGCTAGCCTTTTGGTTCTTTATAGGCAAAATACATGCCGCACTGTATGAGAGAAGGTTGCGAGCGGCAATGAGAAACACAGCAGAAAAGAAAAGGAAACTTTTAGCTTGGATGTGTAGCCGGGAGGAGAAGTACACATCTGTGCGGCTAAGACAAAGACGGCAGCGCTATAGGGTAAGCACAATTGACCGACTTACCTGAAACACACATATACACACACACTGACCCACACTGACCCACACACACACTATGACACACACACACACTGTCCCACACACACACACTGGCCCACACACACACTGACCCACCAATGTGACACACACACACTGACACACACACACACTGACCCACCAATGTGACACATACACACTGACATACACACACACACTGACCCACCAATATGATACACACACACTGACACACACACACTGACCCACCAATGTGACACACACATTGACCCACCAATGTGACACACACACACACTGACACACACGCACACACTGACCCACCAATGTGACACACACACACACTGACCCACCAATGTGACACACACACACACACTGACCCACCAATATGACCCACACACACTGACCCACACACATACACCGACCTATCAACCTGACTTACACAATGACTTGAATGATGTTTAATTTTTGAGATATGTTACCATTTTTATTTTTTTTCAGATGCTTCTCCTTTTGGCAAAGCAGCACCGCCGACCAATGATTTGGGCTTTCCCTCGTGCCAATGATTGGTGGAATGTGACCATCCCAGGATTCACACACAGACAGTGGGTGCAGAATTTTAGGATGTCAGAGGAAACCTTCTTATACCTTTGTGCCAAGCTACGTCCAGTAATGGAAAAGAAAAACACAAACTTCAGAGTAAGTTTGCCTGTGAGAAAGAGAGTTGCCATTGCACTGTGGAAGCTGGCTACCAACAGTGAATACAGGAGTATAGGCCATCTTTTTGGTGTCAGCAAATCATCAGTGTGTCGGTGTGTGCAGGACTTCTGTAAGGCTGTGTGCACATTGCTAGCTCCTGAAATTGTTCATTTTCCGGACAGGGAAAAGCTTAAAGACATGGCTGAGTACTTTGAGAACAGGTGGGGCCTTCCACAGTGTGTTGGTGCTATTGATGGCTCACACATACCAATAATAGCACCACAAGAATACCACAACGACTACTTCAACCGAAAAGGCTGGCATTCCATCATCCTCCAGGCAGTAGTGGATGGCAAGGGACTATTCTGGAATGTGAATGTAGGAAAGCCTGGGAGTTTGCATGATGCTCGGGTTGTCAACACTTTGGGATTGGGTTGGCCAGGGAGGACTGTACCCGGTGAGCACTACGAACATTTGTGGGGTGAATGTTGGCTAGTATGTGCTTGGAGACTCTGCCTACCCTTTACAAAATTGGCTTCTGAAACCATTTCCTGACAATGGGCGCCTAACAACAGAGCAGCAAACCTACAACAAGAAAACATCCAGGGTACGTGTTTTTGTGGAAAATGCTTTTGGGAGACTTAAGGGTAGATGGAGGTGTCTTATGAAGAGGAATGACAGTGACATTCAACTTACCAAATCCATGGCGCTTGCTGTACTCTTCACAATCTTTGTGAAAGCCATGGAGAAGACTTTGACCAGGATTGGAATACATCTTCAGAAGAGCCAGTACCAGTAACAGCAGCACAGGATATGGAAGAAGAGTGCAGTGAAATCCGTGAGGCTCTGATGCGGCACCTTAACTTTTAATTTCTCATTGTTAATTAATAAAATGTTTAATTAGTTTTTGCTATATGTTTAATAAAATGTGACAGAAAATAAATACTCGTAGAAGTCTATTTTGTTTTTTATTCAACAAAAAAATCATCTGCCTACATCTTTTTGAAATACATTTTTTAAAAATGTAGCATCTCTTTAACAATAACCTAAAGAGGTTGTAAAGGTTTTTTTTTGTAAGCCAGTGCATAGTTTGATTGTTTTTCTTTTTCTTCAACCTCACTTCTAAATGTTTTTTTTTTATTTGTCTGAATTTCTCACTTTCTGTTCCTCCTCAGTAAGCACAGCTCTGATGATGTTGTCAAGTTTACTGAGAAGGAACAGGAAGTGATAAATTCAGACAAAGAAAAAAACATTTAGGAAATGTAAGGAAAAGGTGAACCAACAATGCCAAGTACTGTATATTCAAAATTGCATATACACAAGCAAAAGTAAAAAAGAAAAGAAGCGATCGGAGGTGCCTTTTGCTGAAATCCAGGCTGCACCTTCCAAGGCATGGGTGATAATGCAAAGGAGGCAGAAGGGAATCAAAGCAGCATTACAACTAAAGCCATGTGCAGCAAGGAGGGAGTGTGTCCAATCTTGTGTGATCGGTGCTGGTTCAAAAGTAGCCTATTATCAAAATAAAATATAACTTTTAAAACCCAAAATAATCTAATTTTCTGTAAAAGTAAACATGGGTACAGGTCCTGTGCTGCATGAAAGGCACTACTGTCTGGGTGGTGACCTGGGTTTGACGATTGGCTCCAATCACTTGAACAAGCTGACCAAGGACACCGAGGAAGGCCTGGTTGAAGGTAGCCAACTGCTCCATCTGCAGCCGGGCAATTTCTGCCTCCTGGCGCATAGCTTCCTGTGCATCCTGACGTAGTGCTTAAAACTGCCTCTCAGAAAGGTTATCCATTCTTTCCAGCTGCCTTTCTTCTGCTGCCCGCATATCCTCCATGACTGTGCGCAGATCCAACTGCAACCTTCTTCTTTCACCTGTATTATACAGAAAAAATATTGTTTTGGGTAACATCTGTCCAACCAATACTGTAAGCCCCTTTCTCATCTGCCCCACTAGACTGTGCCCACTTCTGTTCCCCCTGATCATCTGCTACACCAATACACAGCACTGCTCATCTGCCCCCCAGAGCTGAACCCCCCTCTCATCTATTCCACCATTGTACCTCCTGCACCTCTCCTCCACAACTGATCCCCCCCTTCTCATCTATTCCACCACTGTACCTCCTGCACATCTCCTCCTCAACTGACCCCCCCCCTTCTCATCTATTCCACCACTGTACCTCCTGCACATCTCCTCCACAACTGATCCCCCCCCTCTCATCTATTCCACCACTGTACCTCCTGCACATCTCCTCCACAACTGATCCCCCCCCTTCTCATCTATTCCACCACTGTACCTCCTGCACATCTCCTCCACAACTGACCCCCCCCTTCTCATCTTTTCCACCACTGTACCTTCTGCATATCTGTCCCACTGCTGTTTAGTTTAAGACAATGCACAGTTAAAAAAAAATTATTATCATCATGTCTTACCATTGTGCCGGGGTGCATTGGGAGTACTCTGTGGTTGGCTACTCTGTGGTTGGCTACACTGTGGTTGGCTACTCTGTGGTTGGCTACTCTGTGGTTGGCTTGATGAAAAACTACTGTTGCTACTGACAGACGTTGAAGGTCCATCATCTGAAAAGTTTGATGCATCATTGGAGAGTCCATCAACTGTTTCTGAAAATAAACATATGGTTAGATATTTTATTTGAAATGGTTAGCAGAGCGATATCCTATGCGAAGTTTAAAAAAATTAACTTGCAGAGTCCAGATCTCCCTCCCTGCCTTGGTTTGCTGGCCGATGACCATAAATGGCGTCCATGGCTTCGTACCACCTCCAAGCAGTTGGACAATTTCCACTACGGCTGTTGGCGTCCTTAATTTTTTTGTATTGAGCTTTAAGCTTTTTAAGCTTTGCCCTACACTGGCCCGACGTCTGTTCGAATCCCTCGGCTGCCATCCGCTGAGAAATATCTTTATAGACCTTTTCATTTCTCACTGATCCATCAAGCTCACTCTGAATAACGCCATCACCAATAATTGATAAGAAAGTAGATAGTTTGATTCTGCCAGTTGTCCATTACTATTGCCATGTGTGCCGGTGCACTGCCATGAAATGTGTTTTGCCATGAAATGTGATGGTCCGCCTCCATCACATCCCATTGGCTCACTCATGTCATGTGACATATACACACGTCATCAGTCTCAGCTAGGCTAATATAGGGAGAGGATCTCCTCTCCCTGTGATAGCTTGAGTTATATATGTGGATGAGGGCTGAAGTGTCGCCCCTTCACCTCTTCTGCTCCTTCCATAGAACTGAGAGTGATACCCGTGTAACCAAAAGATAATATAAAAGTCGTATTGGAGAGTATGGGGGATTTGCAGGGTGCAGAATCCAAGAATCAAAGCACGGAGCTGCTATATAGTGTTAGGAAGGAGAAGGCAGTGTGCTATGCACAGCTCTGTGAGGAGCAGCCTGTGTTGCAGTGAGTGCATTGCTCGTGTAACAATGTATAGAAACAATGATCTCTCACACACATCTAGAGGCTGCCTCTCTCCCCTCCTCCTGCTCTCAGGCTGTGTGGCCAGCAGCACACACACACACACACACACCATGGGCAGCCTGTATAATGGAGCAGCCTCCCATCTGCCTGTCCCCCTCTCCTCTCTCTTAGCCCTTTGATAAGCTGCACGGGGGCTGACCTCCCTGGGTGTGCGAGTAAGCTACATTTACTACTACAGCTCCGTGCAGCTATTACAGGGGGAGGAGATCCTCTCCCTATGATAGCCAATAGCCTAGCTGAGACTGATGACGTGTCTATATGTCACATGACATGAGTGAGCCAATGGGATGTGATGGAGGCGGACCATCACATTTCATGGCAAATCGCATTTCATGGCAATGCACCGGCTTCACCCCCCCCCCCCCTCCCACTCCCACTCCCCCTGATACCTTTCTCCTTTATCTCTCTCCTTTTTTCCCTCTCTTACTCTGAATTTAATTTTAATTATTTATTTTTATTTTTATTTTATTTTTATTTTCCTGATAAAAACTGATTTTATATAGATATGAGCCGCTATGGTTCTTTGTAATATTATGTTGATTGCATTTATCAGTATACTTTTTGTATGCTTTATTTCTCTTGTATTTTACTTTGTTGTGGTATTTGAATGTACCTTTGTTTCTCTTTCAATAAAAACATATTAAACAAAAAAAAAGAAAGTAGATAGTTCCTCAGATAACCAGACCCTGCTGTTGTTTGCTGGCATCCTTCTCCTTTATATGGACTAGCGACATGGTGATTGGTTGGCGCTTTGCTTTGACGTCAGCATAGCTGTTTTCTGTCCATCAATCAGTGGAATGTACCGTGTGACGCCAGTAGCTCCGCCCTAACCGTACCGTTCCATTTTCCTATGGACCCACATGAGAAGCAGGACCCTGAATGGTCCGGTACGGTTTGCTTTTATGGCACGCTTTCATAATGGAAACACCCAAAATAGCGAACCGTACCGAACCGTACCAAACTGATCCGCTCAGTGGAAACGAGGCATAAGTGACCTGGACTGTGGAAAGGTGCCAGTGACTTGCATTACACCCCTTTAGTTACTTCAGACCAGGCGGGAGCAAGATTTTAAAAGCTTTACTTAAAGGGGTGGTTCCCCTAAAAATAAAGTTTTGACATTGCATTTGCTATAATAATTACAGTTAGAATCGGCTGGTTTTATGTAAAAAATACCTCCGTACGTAGCGTTTGTATTATTCGTTCCCACCGCCACTTCCGGGTACGATGCTGGCGGTGGGCGTTCCTTATTGATGGACAGGCATCCGACCGACGCATCCATCGCGTCACGAGATGCCGAAAGAAGCCGAACGTCGTTGCGCATGCGCCGTATAGAGCCGCACCGACGTTCGGCTTCTTTCGGCATCTCGTGACGCGATGGATGCGTCGGTCGGATGCCTGTCCATCAATTAGGAACGCCCACCGCCAGCATCGTACCCGGAAGTGGCGGTGGGAACGAATAATACAAACGCTACGTACGGAGGTATTTTTTACATAAAACCAGCCGATTCTAACTGTAATTATTATAGCAAATGCAATGTCAAAACTTTATTTTTAGGGGAACCACCGCTTTAAAAATGCAACAAATTACAAAGTCAAAATTCAAGAACAATATTTCTTACTACTTCTCTAACCCTAAGTCAGGCTATGTGCTCCCCTGGCATATCTGCAAAGTAGAGTCCATGTCTAAACAGGGGATCCATTAGTGGCATTTCCTTGTGCTGGAATCTTCAGAGATGAACCCCAGGTCTTGGTGACTAGGGATGAGCTTTGTGTTCGACTCGAACGTATGTTCGACTCGAACATCGTCTGTTCGTACGTTCGACGAATTTCGAACAAAATGGGTCGTTCGCGCCAAATTCGAGTGACGCGCGTCGGCCCATAATTCACTGCGGCACCATGACCCTGCATGCTTGGCCAATCACAAGGCGCAAAAAACGAAGAACCACAATTGGCCAAAGCCAGGGTGGCTTTGGCCAATTATGGCTCAGGGGGTTTAGTACACGCCCCACACTATATAAGATACAAAAAGATACTTGGTGGGCACACCCTAAAAATGCTATACATCTAAGCTGGTGCTGCTATAAGACCAAATACAGTACAAAACAGATTATAGCGCACACATGCAAAAATGACATTTATCCTGCAAGGCTAGTTAAAAACACCTGAACATATTCAAAAATACGGGGGTTTGGTCACACTATATAGTCATATAGTGCTAAGCCCACTTACTGCGACAAAGTACCCCGAAGGCGGCCGCGTGTAGTGTGTTCCAGCTTTGTTAAAGAAAAGAACAGTCAGACAGTTAGAGAGAGAGAGATAGATAGATAGAGACACAGTATTCTACCAGATAGATAGATAGATAGATAGATAGATAGATAGATAGATAGATAGATAGATAGATAGATAGATAGATAGATAGAGCAGGAAGGCTAGTCAGTTTAGTTAAATTTACAGTGTGTAGAGCAGTGTTTCTCAACTCCAGTCCTCAAGGCGCACCAACAGGTCTTGTTTTCATGCTTTCCATTATTTTGCACAGGTGATTTTATCAGTTTCACTGCCTTAGTAATTACCACAGCAGTTTCATCTGAGGGAAATCCTGAAAACATGACCCGTTGGTGCGCCCTGAGGGCTGGAGTTGAGAAACACTGGTGTAGAGGATATATATACATCCTAGCATTGTACATATATTTATACACTGTATAGCTTAGCTAGATCAGCTATTCCGATTGTTAGGCAGTAGATTGTGCCAGATGCAGTGCTCTAACGTGTTGTATTGCCTGCATAGTGTTTAGTTTACACCTAAACATAATACTCAGTGTTAGTGGACGTGTGCTATTTAATTGCCCATAAACGCATTAGCTGTTACTGCATGTGGGCTATTTAATAGTGTATAAAGGGATATTGCGTGAGTGAGAACGTCGTTCGCAGTCGGTAGAAAACGTTGTGAAAACGATCATGCAGTACGACGATACGAAACTTGATTTTTGGACTTTATGATCAGTGGATGAGTTTGTGGGTTTGATATGGGGAGAAAGCTAAGGCTTGACTGACATTAGTTTTTTTTTATACATTTTGACTTGCAGAAATAATGGAGGCCTTCAGAGAACAGGAGTTCTTCACAGAATTTGTTCAAAGGGGGCCCCGGATGGCAACCCCCCTTTTTTCTAGAATTTTTCTTTCCCCAAAAAATAATTTATTGAGCCAAGATCTGGCATTGTAATGCCCCCCCCACCCCTAAAATAATCGACATATTGTTGCCACACAGCACGCGCACTTTGGGGGGCCAAGCCTGTATGGACAGTCTCACGGGCCACCACCACTGGAACATCAGTAGCCTCATCAGGCACAAGTGTCATGTAGTTTGTTGAGGGTCTCTTTAGGAAATTGTGCAATATGCAGGAGCAAAGTATGACATGGTTCTGATTCTACTTAAGAAACCTACAGTCCTTATCTTGTTTGCACCGCCTGTATACTGCTGTTCAAAGTATATAGGGCCAAACGGTCTTGTCAGGGCAGATCCTCGCTATAGGCTCACTATGCAAGCCGCTTAGGGCCCCGCAAAGCTGCAAAGGGCCCCCCAAATTACTAGAGGCCCCGCCTGGTGAGAAGTCATTTTCGCCCCCTCACCCCGCTTCTAAACTCGCTGGCTGAGTCATTTCCGACAGCAGAACACCCCGCTTCTCAACTTTCTTTAATGTGACATGTCGCTGTCGTCAGCGCCCCCCCAATTCTCATTTTTAATGTGCCATGTCATTTTGCTTAGGGCCCCAGGGAAGTCAGGATCGGCACTGGGTCTTGTAATGACTTGGGGGGAGTGGTGGCGGGGAAACTCATGCTATTTTTTTCAATGATTATTATCCATATTGCAGGGACCAAACATTAAATTAAAGCCGCAAGCAGTATTAAATTACCTTTTTCTGAGAGTAATCTCATGTTGTGCAGGGACATTTCTAAACACGTGCCACTACTATAGACACCCAGCAGGTACCATATTTAAAGGATTTTTTTTTTCACTTTAAGCATCATTAAAATCGCTGCTCAAGAAAAAAATACAGTTTTTACAACTTTTTTTTCCATTGATACATGTTCCCTGGGGCAAGACCCGGGTTCTCAAAGACGTTTTCCAACAATAACTTGCATATTGGGCTTTAAAATGAGTACTTTTGAATTCGAACGTTCGAGTCCCATAGACTTCAATGGGGTTCTAAATGTTCGCGCGAACGGTCAGTCTGTTCGAACGTTCTGGTGCGAACCGAACCCGGGTATGTTCAGCTCATCCCTATTGGTGACCTTTTGCATCACAGCAATAGGAAACATTCCTAGGTGCGGCTCTCCGATCCTCTCCCATACAGCCTGAGGGACTCTTTCTTCTTTACTCTATCTGAATACGAGCTCTGACCACTGTCCCTCCCTTGGACCTCAAGCTAACACACCAAAACCAAAGAACCAGGAAAACATTAACTCCCACCCTCCAATACAGCACCTAGCTAGCATAACTTTAACACTCTTTCTTGTATGCTACTTACATTTTAGACTGGATTACTTGTCCACTATTGCCATGATTGACCAGTGTCCCCATTCCCCCTAAAACTGTGAATAATATGTTGTAAGGTATACAAATAGTCTTAAAACAAAAACTTAGCATTTCTTTTTTTGGTGGGATACAGCACCAAACACATTCATTTTATATAATGGTGTGCATCTCATTACCTTTGGGCATCTGCTGCTGAAAAAATATTCCCTGCGGTGCCTCTTCTCTTCAGGGCCAATGGATACTTTCCTGAGCGGAGTGTTTTCTGATGCTGTAAGTGTTAACTGCAGCCTCTGATACTGAAAAAAGTTGTAGTGCCCACCTGCCCTCCTATTATTGCTGTAAGGCTCTGTTTCCACTACTGCCAGTTGTTGTGCGACTTGACACATGTGATGTCGCATGACAAGTCAAAACCCATGTATTTTAATGGTCCGACTCAAGTCACAGTGACTTCAAAAAAAGTTCTTGCACTACTTTGTTCCGACTTCGGTGGGACTTGTTCTCACGCGGTTTTCATCGGTCGCATGACATTGCATCAAAAAATGCATTGCAAAGTCGCATTGTAAATCGCACGTCTTTGGGGTTGCAATAGTGGAAACAGAGCCTTACACAAAAATAGTCACGTTCTTTGATTGGAGGAGAAGTTGAAAGACAGGCTTTCCTCTAATCACAGAACAAAAAGGAGTTCTGTGAATGGCAGAGAAGGCAGCAGGGGTTGGGGAACAATGCAACTTTTCTCAGTATCAGAGACTGCTGTTAACTTTTACAGCACTGGAAGATAGTATCCAGCAGCTCTAAAGGAGACATTGTAGGAATTATATTTACCAGAAGCAGTAATGGGATACATAACATTACATAAATCTTGCAAGCTTGAAGAAAGACAGGCTAGGACAGCCGCACTCCAAAAAAAAATCCTAATTTATTAAAAATTGGTCACAAAACAACATGCCATGGCCAAAAATCAGAAAAAGCTGACGTTTCGCACTATATCTTAGTGCTTATTCATAGCTATGAATAAGCACTAAGATATAGTGCGAAACGTCAGCTTGTTTTGTGACCAATTTTTAATAAATTAGGACTTTTTTTTGGAGTGCGGCTGTCCTAGCCTTCCTTTCTTCAAGCTTGCATTATCATTGCATTGCCTGCACCCATGGTTCGGATTTAAGGAAAGTGGCTCTCTGGTTTCCCTGAGCGGTTATCTCTTTTTTCTCATCTTATTACGGACATTACATAAATCTTGTTGGTTGGTGCGGTAAAAAAAATAAACTTCAGCCTAATGCCTGATACACACGATGAGATGATTGGACGAATGGTCATCTGTTTTTTTTTTTTGCATGCTAATCTCATAACAAAAATAGAGTTTTCTAAAGTTACGAAAATTCTCGTACGACAGAATAAAAATTCTGAAGTGATATAATGTGTTGTAGTGTAATTGAATTGTATTTTTTTATGTTTTTATGTATGTCAACTGTATTGATTAAATGAAAACTTTACGATCAGCTATGAGAAAAAAAATTGTGTTTGTCCTATCAGATAAAATTGGATGAACTGTGATCCGCTCTCGAAAGCTCTGTACTAATGATCAGATTATCGTAGGATCGATTCGATAGCGGTATTTTTCGTACAATTTCTGATCGTGTGTACTGGTCTTAAAAGAGAAAGGCAGCCAGAATGTGATGGCAGAACAGTTAGAAGCAGATAATAAAGGCAGTTGCAGTTATCATCCATCCATCAACAAACAAGTTCTGTCTGTATCAGTAGAGAGAACAAAGAATTCTCGACAGTTAGAAGTAAATGGATCGTTGAATTGTACTAGTGACAATTTAGCAAGCAATGCCTCTTGTATAAGCATAACAGCTCCTGAAATATTCCATAACATGTCATGTTTGACTATAGCAGTGGTGGGGTTAAAGTCACACAGTGTCCTTGTGCTAACACAATACAAATTTCCTGAACATAATGAGGATATATTTGCTGCGCAGTGCTCATAATTAGGAAGCCAGCGTGCTGGGAATACAGCACACTACAAATTCATCATGCATAATTTATTTTACAAGTGGGTGCTAGCAGCAAGCGCACAGCCTGTCGCTCCCATAAGGGACATGTCCCCCCTCCTGCCCCTTCAGTAGTGACGATCAAATGAATTTGCGACACTTTGATAAACTGAGCCTTTTTTATTAAGAAAGGAGCCCCCTCCGGAAACACATACAGCACTCAATAGCCCATCTTTCAGACCTATTAAAAATTAAGAAATGCCAACGGCAGGGTATGAGGTTATTGAAATTTAAGACAGCAGCAAAGGACAGAGTAACAGCTGCCAGGAAACACAGCGGTTTGCTGATGCTATAGAGCAGCACGTGGTCCACTATAAAATGCCCAGATATGGCTTTGCTTCACCACAGGAAGCATGCCATGGGTCCTGTAATATACGTAGGTTTATTTATCTAAGGAATTCATTATTTATACGTTGTCAACATGACAGAGCATCATGGATGGAAGATTAAAGTTACAGAGGTAACAACATTTACAGATATTTTAAAAATATAGCATTATTTCATGCAGCTGAGCACAGACAGAAGAAATAATTCATTAATCAGTTCTGAGATACACTCAAGTGGACCTGTCCTCTATAGTTAAAAAATATAACAAAAACAAAACTGCACATACAACTGGAAGGCTGCATAACATTCTGTGTAAGGTACAATTTATGTCTTTGTGATGTGCATTAATGTGCGTTGTAATAAAGGTGCCCTTTGATTTTCAATAGACTGCCAACGCACCCCAGTGCAGCTAAAAACCACACTTAACCCTTTTCTTGGAATGCAACTTATGCCCTGTACACACGATCGGTTCATCCGATGAAAACAGTCTGATGGATTTTTTCATCAGATATCCGATGAAGCTGTCTTTCATCAGTCTTGCCTACACACCATCAGTTGAAAAAACGATCATGTCAGAACGCGGTGACGTAAAACACAACGACGTGCTGAGAAAAATGAAGTTCAATGCTTCCGAGCATGCGTTGACTTGATTCTGAGCATGCGTGGATTTTTAACCGATGGACGTGCCCACAGACGATCATTTTTTTCTATCGGTTTTTTAACCATCAGATAATTTTAAAACAAGTTCCTAGTTTTTTCACCGATGGATAAAAAACCAATGGGGCCCACACACGATCGGTTCGTCTGATAAAAACGGTCCATCAGACCGTTTTCATCAGACGAACCGATCGTGTGTACGCGGCATAACAGTAGTTTATTATTTGAATAGGTATAATTTTTATGCATCTGAAATTTGCTATTATATGGTCATTAATAGTGGAAAAGGCATGGAGTAGCTGAGCCTGGTTTGAACAATTTATCGTTCACTTTACCCTATATAGTAACCCATTACGCCAATCCTTGTGTAGTGGAGTTCTTAGATACGTATATAGGAACTGAAGCAATAAAATGCATTAAAGCTGGACATAGATGGATCAAAATGTGTCCAGTTCAGTAGGGACTTGCCAAATTTCACTCCATCTACGGCTGTTCTTGTTCTTTAGAACTCAAATCTAATAATCACATTCTCACAAATGGACTTGTCGGAAAGTCTGTGTTTGGTCAGCGCTGCAGGGCTGACTGATTGAAAGAAACTAAGGCCGCGTACACACGGTCGTTCCAAACCGATGAGAATGGTCCGACGGGCCATTTCCATTGGTTCACCGCTAAAGTGGCCTGATGGTCTGATGTGCGTACACACCATTGTTCCAAAAATCAATCGGGTCAGAACGCAGTGACGTCAAGCACACGACGTGCTGAATAAAACGAAGTTCAATGCTTCCAAGCATGCATTGACCCTGATTCTGAGCATGCGCGGGTTTTGAACCGATGCTTTCTGTACTAACCATCGGTTTGGACTGATCGGGCAGCGGTCCATCGGTTCGATTTTGAAGCATGTTTTAAAATGTTGGACCGAAGGAAAACAGATCGATGGGCTATACACACGGTCGGTTTGGACCGATGAAACTGAACCTCGGTCCATCGGTTTTGTCCGACCGTGTGTACGCAGACTCAGCTTAACTTAGAAAAATTCACCTTTCCTCTTTTTTGGAACAGTTAAAACAATAAAAGATGCGGATGGTTAGTTATAGAATGGAACACTATGCCAACTGATGCATAGTATACACGAGGCATGGAATTTCAAGAGATAGAAAGTTAACATCAAGTATTTTTTTCACCAGTTTGATTTAAACTCAACACGGCAGGTGCAGAGAATAATTCTTTGTTAATATTTTTATAGCGTGACTGTGAAAACTCCAATAAAAAGAGACAAATTTGAGAGGTTTACTCATGTATCCTTGTTTTCCATAAACCAAAGCATTTTTGACAAGATACATATGATTTGTGCAGTCATTGTATATGTTGTAACACCATTTATCAACTTGTCAGGCAGACCTGTCATTCCATTTCCTCCACACATTTTGAAACATTGTGGGAAACAGCTGCTGGTGTTGGCAAACCGTTTTACATTCATGAAATCCTATTTGTTATAACAGTTCATTTACATGCAAAACAGGTCTGCTCTACCCCAGGATTTTGCCGGGATTGAAAGTCTGCCTTTTAGGTCACTGGTACACAAATAAATATGGATTTTTCCTTCTGTTTTAAGATGCATTAATCCAGATTTAATGGTGGTAAATCTTATTTAAGAAATGGCTTTTCCCTGAAGTTCGTGTAAGTATCCCTTTCCGGGCCCTTTTCTTTTTCTATAGCAGATTATCAAAATAGATTGTTGCTCATAGAATTGCAGGTTCCAGCATTTTACAAAGATACATCTACTGCCATTATAGAACCAGAAGTCCCATAGTCAATGCCAGGACAAGGTCATCCATTGCCCAGGGCAAAAAAGCCAATCTGCACCCCTTACTCCCCAGAGTATGCTCGGTCATCTTTGGCAGCTGAGATCCTACTGCCAGCTGCCACTGCACTACATGTCATTGCACAGCTTTAATTTGGTTTCACATGGCCTGAAAAGTATGCAGAGATGTTATGGGACATTTCCACTTTGGGTTCTTTGCCTCTGCAGGTCTTTTTTTTTGCTGACTGTGAATATTGTTGAACCAGCCTGAGGCAAACCAAGAAAAGGGGCAGCAGGGAAATAACTAGAAATCATAGGACCTTATAATACAACATTTTATTGCCCCCTCAAAAAAAAAACACAATTGCACAATGTCCTAGTTGCCAAGGCAAGTTATGAGAAACTAAAGAGGATGTGGCAGAGATCTGTGGAGGGGTCGAGGACACATGGCAGAGCAAAAGGTATAGAATGGAATAGGGTAGAATATAAAATTGAAAGCACAGTCTATGGAAGTAGGGAAAGTGCAGCATTGTATATGATGGTGGGGGAAATAAAATGTATAACAAAAGCAGTATGTATAGCGTGTCACACAAAGTGATACAGTGTAGATTATGGAATTTACAGTACAGAAGGTGATGTGGAGTATAAAATTTACAAAAACAGGTTTTATAGAATAATAAAAAATTCCTAGATGGGTTAGCTTCCTACACACGTGCTATGCAACTCTTGTGACAGACAGTGATAGATGGGGTGTATCTGCCACAAAGGATCGTGAGGTTCTTAAGATAAATGAGTGACAGTGAGAGGTCTGTAGGCAGCAAGGCAGTGGCGGTCCGTCCATAGGATGCGAATGGGTGACGCCCCCCCAAATCTATAGGCTAAAAAAAAAGTTTAAAAAAGGGCCCTTTAAAAAAAAAAAAAAAAAGTTATTTAAACTAACTGGGCTTGTGCGCCGGCCCCAGTGCACTATGGGAACGTCATGCCAATACAATCCCGTGATTGCAGGCGAGACGCTACATTTGCAGAGTTTTGTGTTGATTTGAGGCACTCAGGGAATAGCCCCAGCACTCTCATTGGGCCAGTCTTCTGGCTGTCTAGCTATCTGACCATTAGCACCCAATGTAGGTCTTGGGAGGTGCTTTCCCAGGCAGCCGTGTCACTTTTACTTTCTGTTCCAGTGGGATGTCGGCTCCATGAGGCAAGGTAATGTAATCGGAATATGTCCTTCCTCCACAGACCAAGGCTTACAGTAAGTGCCGTTATTTCCCAGTTACAGGAACAATCTCCAGTAAGGAGATTGCATATCTGACAGTCACAGAGTATTTAGAGTCTGTATCTCACGCTGCTGCTCCCCCCCACCCTCCCCTGTAGGCAGTTTTCTTTGGGTGTCTCTTCTGCACATGCAGTAAGTCATGGCATGGCAGCTACTGTGTGGGACTGTGAAATAAGAAGATGGGTGTGTTTCACAGCAACAGGTTGTTTTAAAATATGTAAAAATGGGCATTCAGGCAGGGAAGAAGTTTACCAAACATTACTGTATGGGAGAGAGAGAGATTATGGTCTGTGGGGGAAGGTGAGAACATGCCAACTCCATCAGATTACAGGATAATTCATCCTCACTGACTCAGGTTCCAATATAACTAATGTGAGTGCTGCAGGATCCCCTCCACCTCGGTATATAGTGTGCTGTGTTCTCTGTATGTATTGTATGTACTGTGTGTTCTCTGTATCTATTGTATGTACTGTGTGTTCTTTGTATGTATTGTATGTACTGTGTGTTCTTTGTATGTACAGTGTGTTCTCTGTATGTATTGTATGTTCTGTGTGTTCTATGTATGTATTGTATGTACTGTGTGTTCTTTGTATGTACTGTGTGTTCTCTGTATGTATTGTATGCACGGTGTGTTCTGTGTATGTACGTTGTGTTCTGTGTATGTACGGTGTGTTCTGTGTGTGTACGGTGCGTTCTGTGTATGTATAGTGTGTTCTGTGTATGTTCTGTGTATGTACGGTGTGTTCTGTGTGTGTACGGTGCGTTCTGTGTATGTATGGTGTGTTCTGTGTATGTTCTGTGTATGTACTGTGTTTTCTGTGTATGTTCTGTACGGTGTGTTATGTGTATGTACGGTGTGTTCTGTGTATGTTCTGTGTCTGCACTGTGTGTTCTGTGTCTGCACTGTGTGTTCTGTGTTAGTTCTCTGTATGTACTGTGTGTTCTGTGTATGCATGGTATGTTCTGTATATGCACAATGTGTTCTGTGTATGTTCTGTGTATGTACTGTGTGTTCTGTGTATGCACGATATGTTCTGTGTATGCACGGTGTGTTCTGTGTATTTGCACAGTGTGTTCTGTGTATGTTCTGTGTATGCACGGTATGTTCTGTTTATGCACTGTGTGTTCTATGTATGTACTGTGTGTTCTGTGTGCTCTGTATGTATTGTGTGTGCTCTGTGTATAGTGTGTTTGGGTACTGGGAGCCATGACAGCAGAGGATGGGCAGGTAAGGACCTGGAGGGGTTTGTGCCCCCCCAAAATTTTTTATTACCAGCCGCCACTGCAGCAAGGGGTTAAGCACTGGCCACACCTTGCTCCCCCACCTGAGGTATCATTTTGACTTACCTGAGTGTAATCAGTGGTGGTGCTGAGAGAGAAGATATAGGCTGTGAGGGAACATGCCTGCAAGACTGAAGCAGACCCAGTGAGGTCTATCTGTTAGCCAAGAGGCTTATATTAGTTTAATGGACTTTTGTTTTGAGTTTATGTTTTTTCTACCCCTGCAAGGGAAGCCCTTCTGTTTTCTTTATTTGCTGACCAAATGAACATGGGCAGGAAGCCCTTAACCTTGCATATGGCTGGATTACCTATCTGAAAACTCTTCACTTGGAGCTAATCGCCCACACTTTATATCTTCTTGTTGTGTCACCAATCTTACTAGCCCCTTGGAGATTCTGAGCAATCTCCTGGAGACCCTGAATTCACTACTAATCTTACAAGGGTTCTGTGACGGGAGTCATTTTTGGGCACAGGGTGACTGAGAAAATATATCTTGGATTTTATAAAATGGGACAGTAATATTTATCCACAATATCTCCCAGGATATATGCCATATTAGAAAGAGTGACTGATTCATACTGTTGGGACATATACTGTAAGGAGATGCTAATGTCATCACCTCCAGGCACCTGTCTGTCTGTTGTCTTCTATAATGTAAATGAGTCTAGTCTGGCTTCTCTGTCACACATTGTTGTTTGTGCTAATTGATCCTGCAATTGCATGAAGGAGTTCTGTGCTGTACTTATGATAATGTATCATCTACTGTGTGATGCTCGGTGACAACAATCTGACCTGTAGTGAAATCCTGATTTATCATAACAATGACCACGCTGCTTAAAGGGATTAGTTAATTAGCTCATGTTAATTAGGTTTCCGGTCACAGGTGTATTTTCAGAGTAATATGAGCAGGAGGTATACACCTCCTCTGCTACTGTGTTTAAGACTTGTAGTCTGGTGCTAATAAATTTCATTCTTGTTTGACCCTCAACACAGAGCCTCGTCTCGTACTTGGGGGGATAATTATTTGTATGGGTTTCTTGTTCGACTGATTGGAATGTTCGGTAGCTGCCTTTGTGTTCGGGAATGGAATGTTCTAAATGGCTTTAACCCCTTTCATACTCGGGGTGTCGTTACAGGTCCACTTGCTACTCATAGAGTAAATGGTGCCTCGTTTTACAGCCAATCCCTCACTCATTGTTCAAGTAACACATTGACAGTAGTAGGTGCAGACGGCAGAGGAAAGACTTCATAAATGACTGGAAGCAAGCTTCTCAGAAAAAAATGGTCTTTAAAGAGGCATTAAACCCCAAACTAAAAATGTAATATATTGCAGTTAACCAGTTTTCTATTCTTCTGCTTTTTCCCCTCTGTTTTCACTTGATGATCTGACCAGTAACACAGCTTCTGTATTAACAACACTGGCGGAATGAGCATAGAAGGCACAGCAGACAGCAGCATGGTCAGTCTGGGGGAGAGGGTAGTGATAAATGTGTTACCAGATTTAGCACCACTAACACATTAAAAAGGTCTAGGCAGGCAGAATAAGTGTACTATATCTGAAAGTACACTTATCCTTTAAAGCTACCGTGTAATTATATCAAAATGTCCTGAAAAAGTCATATATATTAATGGTGAATGTAAATAGCTTCTTTTCATGACATCCATGTTGCTGAATGTGTCTCCGATCCTTATAAATATCCCCTCCTAAGTTGGTTGGGAAACCAAACCTTCCAGGAGTGTTAATAACTTGGATCCCACACAGCTCGCACTGGTTCCTCCCTCCACCCATTACAGGATGCATTATAAAAGGTCAGCAGGAGGAAGCATTAATAACTGGGAGGAGCCAGAATATTGACACTCTTTGAAGTGTCATTTTCCCAGTGGACTTTACAGTATAATTTCTCTGTATTAAAGTAGCATTCAGCAGTGTGATTATTAGGAAAGGTAATCAAACACATTCATTATTTTATAGGCATGTCTTTTTTGAGACACTATACTATAGCAATAAAGGTCACTTTAAAGCATATTTTTTGTTGTAAAAATTACATTACAATTAGCACCCCTACAAGATTCACATGGATAAATGGTCAGAAATCTCCTCATTATAGTAGTAATATTTTCTAAAGGGTGCATTGAGCAATAATGTTCAATATAACAAAATTTGAGATTTTGATTCCCCCTTCCTCATAAAACCATCGTATGCCTGATCAAGCTCCCTTTTGGGAGTATGCATGGAAAATGTAATATATGGACCTCTGATCAAGAGTGCAGAGATGTTGCCTCTGGCCCTGAAAGATATTAGAACCTTATGGGTAAATCAACTTGACCTTTCAAACCTTTGATTGTCCATTGAGCCTCTTAAGCCCTATACACACTATCAGTTTTCCTGCAGGTTTTTTCTCTTCAGGTTTACCAAAACCATCTAATATGAGGTCAAACCTTAAAAGTTTTAATTTGTATGCAATCAGGTAGGCCCTTGCACTACATGGTTTTGGTAAACCTGAAGAGAAAAACCTGCAGGAAAACTGATAGTGTTTATGGGGCTTTAGTCTTTGTCCCTTCTACAGGCTAATTTAGCCAATTTGCAGCTCTCCAGGTTACATATCCTGAGCTTCACAACCACAGATGTTTTTACAATTTTTGATAACTGCATTGTAAAATATTAATTTCAATACCAGTTATGGTGATTATGAAAGAAAAAAAAATGCAGAAACCGTTTACCCATTGCTATTGACATATATCCCCATAACCATTCTATATAGATTTATGACTCAGTCCACAGTCTGCAAATAACTCCTGAGCTTATAAAAAGAAAGGGATATTACCTAATGTGGCTTTGATAATAATAAATAAGCACTCCCTTAAGTTTTTTTATTTGTTCCACATGACAAAGTATATGAACTGTGGAGTATAGGTCCGTACATAACAGCAAAAATGACAACAAAGATGAGCATTAAATTGGAAGAGAAGCAGTCTTCGGTAACACACAATCTGTCCAGTACAAGACTGTGCATCTGGATAGCAAGCATTGTTATTCCACACTAGGGTGTCCTTGGGCATGGCTGAAATATATTTTCTGTTTATTTCCAGAGACGTCTAATTAAATGTTATGGTCCGAGAAAAAGATGTGCACGAGGCAACTGTTTCTCTACTAGATATTATCTCCCCCTCCCTCAAAGTTTTATGAGGTGTTAACTGTTTGTCCTCGCACTCTGCAGTACAAGTGTATCAACATTACGGTTTTCTAGGAAATCATGTAGAACAAGTAAGCCTTTAATGGATGTAGGGTGTGGTGGCTTTATGTGTATATATTAAAGAAATATAAAAATTAACTTTAAGGAAATCTATTTAAAAAAGAAAGCAGCGCCAGCACAAGAAAGAGACTAGAGGCAAAGGTTCACTTTCTAAAAGGGTCAGTGAGTATTACCTACCAGGGGCCAGTTAAGAATTGAATTTATCATTGAAATGGAATCTGATCATTTCTGTGTTCTGTGATGCTGGCATATCATTTATATGGATTTAGTATGGCAAGAAGGTGAGCTTTACAATGTGTTGTAAAGCTACTGCAGATATGTTTTACTCAGGGGTCAAGTCCTGGGAAAAAAAGTGTGGGAACTCCCACCCAAGATCCACTCCCCTACCAAAAAAAAAAAAAATGATACGCTCATATGCATAATTACTAAACCGTATGTTTTTTTTTTTTTTTTATCCACTGTACCTTAGTAATCCTTTATGTTAATGGCCGCTTCCTGTATTTGGATTAATTGGGTAGTGTGCGGGTATTTCGTCACTTCCTCGATGCCGCAATATCTCCTGGGAGCTTTTGTCATTATTCCCAGGAGACATTGCGGAGGTCTGCCGCGAGTTATCGCGGGATTTAGAAAGAAGCATATATACAGGAAGCGGCCAGTAACATAAAGGATTACTAAGGTTCACCTGCCCCTGACAGTGACTCAAGCTGGGCATCGCTGCTTAGTGAAGGATTGGCTCAGGCGGCTTAGCTGCTCTCGGCTGCTCTAGTTCTGCAAAGGGAACTGAGTTCCTGCTGTGAAAAAAGTGCAGGAACTCAATTCCCACGCGTTCCCGCAGGACTTGAGCCCTGGTTTTACTACCATTGCTGAGCCCTTCTTGCTGTATTGGAAACAACAGGAACAACAAAATCACAGAGACAGAAACAGGAACTTGCATAATATCAATAGACATGTGATACAACAAAACAAAAAAAACAATGCATTAAACTCAATATTATCATCCAGTGGCAGGATAATCACAGTATCACAATATAATATATGAGAATTGGTGCTACATCTATATTTGTATAAATAGTATGCCAACAAGATGAAACATAAATAAATCAAACAGCATGTAAACTTTCAAGCTTTCAAGCTCTCCAAAAAAAAATATTGAAGTTAAAGTGGAATTCAACCCAAAAGTGGAACTGCCGCTTAAACCACGAGTAGTTTTAAATTACTTTTTTTCCTTTAGAAATTTCATTTTGTGCAGAGACTATTCTAAACACGGGAAACATGCGCTACTTTACAGGCATACTATAGACAACTCCCAGGTATGAAATTTAAAGGAATATTTCACTTTTATTGTTTCACTTTAAGCATTATTAAAATCACTGCTCCTGAAAAAACAGCAGTTTTTAAAACTTTTTTTTGCATTAAAACATGTCCCCTGGGGCAGGACCCGAGTCCCCAAACACTTTTTATGACAATAACTTGCATATTAATCTTTAAAATTAGCACTTTTGATTTTTCATGTTCTTGTCCCATAGACTTTAACAGTGTTCGCGTGTTCGAAAAATGTTTTGCCTGTTCGCATGTTCTGCTGCAAACCGAACCAGGGGGTGCCTACCAGATATAGAGTATGTGTTACACAAATACCAAAATATAATACATAGGAGGATGCTGTTGTGAGACAGACACAATTGTCATGTGGAGTGATGATTGCTCTCAAGCAGCTGACAGCACTTTGAGTGATGTGGCAAAATGGTGTTTGCCCATTCACTTCCTGACTAGAATCATAAATAAACACAGTGATAATTTAATTGCTGTTTGCCTCTGGCACTAGGGGAACCTTACAGAGGACTTACCTTCCTCTGTACTGAACTTCACAGATGCGCAAACCCCCTGATCATTCTGGGATGCCCACATCTCAATGTTAACAGTGCACAAGCTGGCTAGGAAGAAATAGACCTAGTACATTTTTGTGTCCTGTATAGTCAGCACTAGAGATGGGCTGAACGATCCCGAGAATGCTCAAACATGGTGAAAATTCAGAGCTGAATAACTAACCATATTGAAGTCTATGGGACCCAAACTGGAAAAATCAAAAGAGACTATTTTTAGGGCTTAGATGCAAGTTGCTGGGCATACAAAGGGTATGGGGGTTCAGGTACTGTCCTGGGGGACATCTATCAATAAAAAAACACATCCTCTCCATGTTAAGGGCATGTGGGCTGGTATGGTTCAGGAGGGGGGCCTCCCCTTGTCCTGTGGCATGCCAGGTTGCATGCTCAGATAAGGGTCGGGTATGGACTTTGGGGGGACCCCTATGGCATTTAAAAAAAATTGGTGCAGAGTTCCCCTTAATATCCATACCAGACCTGGAGGGCGATTTTGGGGAGACACCTGTGCATTTTTAAAAAAAAAATGGTGTGGGGTTCCCCTTAATATTTATACCAGACTCAAAAGGCCTGGTAATGGACTGGGTGGGGACCCATGCCATTTTTTAAATTATTTTTATCAATATTGCTGGGATCCAACAATACATTACAGCCGCAAGCAGTTTTAAATGTAATTTTGCTGTGGTATTGTTCTAAATATGGGAAAGATGCGCTACTTTACAGGCATACTAATGACACCCCCAGGCACTATATTTAAATTAATATACATTTTTTATTGTTTCACTTTAAGCATTATTAAAATCACTGCTCCTGAAATGTATTTTTATTTTTTTGCATTGCTACATTTCCCTTGGTGCAGGACCCAGGTCCCCATACTCTTATTATGGCAATAACTTGCACATAAGCCTTAAAAATTAGCACTTTTGGTTTTTCATGTTAGTGTTTAGCTTTTGAATTTGACGCGAACACCACTTACGATCGACTCGAAAATCAGGCTCATCCCTACTTAGAGGTCATGAAATATAGCAGGGGTAGAAATGAAAGGTGAGGTGTAAAGGAGGAGCAGAATAAGAAGCCCACACATTTCTTTTTTTCTTGTGTGGGGTCCCTCAAAAAAGTGCTAATAAAGGCTTATTGATTTTTGTTTTAATAAAACACATGTCTTATTTGCTCTGTGCAGTGGTTTTGCACTGATCCTCATTTTCTAGGGTCCCTCACCGCCACTCCTGGCCCCTCACCCCTTTGAGTTTCGACTTGCTTTGGGGTCACTTGTGCATGCTAACTCCCGAGTCCATAAGACACACCGAATGAGGCTTGGCCCCGCCCCCACATTCCCTCCTCACTGGTTGTAATTGACAGAAGTGGGAGACAATGGCCGCTGCTCTTGTGCACATCGCTGGATCGATATTAGGCTCAGGTAAGTATTTGGGGGGGGGGGGCTGGGGGGGATGCTGCAAACAAAAAGTTTTTTATCCTTATGCATTGAATGCCTTTACAATTACTTTACCATATATAATAGACCATTATCTAGGTTTTAGGATAAAAGTCTGGTATAGATGAAGGCATTCCCCAGCCAATTTATTTACAAACAGAAATATGTGGCTGAGAGCTGTCATTTGCTGGCAATTTAAACTGCATTTCTTTCTCCGTAAATATCAATTTTGTTGTATTAGGTTGTATACATTGTACAGATGCACCACTTCACAGGCAGATTAAAGGCACCTTACAAGGGATGTTATTTTAAAGAATTTAGCATTTTTTTTTATTTTGCTCTTGAGACATTACTAAAATTGCTGCTCTCTGCCAAATGTTTTTTTTTTCCCATTTTTGCTTTGGTACACATTTCCCAAGGCGGTGCTCAGCCCCATGCCATTTGTTTGATAATCCCTTACTCACTAGCCTAGAAAATGGCCATTACTATTTGTTAACATTGGACTCCCACTGACTCCAATGGGGTTTGGATTCATCACCTGAACTTTACTAATGTTCGCTGAACCTGCCTGGAACCAGACATGAGTATGTTCAACTCATCCCTAAATATGGATACTTCAGATTATTACTGTTTTCCTATACTGTTCCCTATTCATGAGATAAACACCATAAAATTCCAAGAAGATGTTGTCTCGCCTGGCCCATAGATATTGCATGGCACACTTCTCTTTAAAGTAAATACAGATCATTATGTAGCACTACCCCCAAAGGAGCTGCTGGTTTGTTTTGGGTGGCATGTTACCTTGTGGTTCCTCCGCCATCTAGGGGTGTATGGTGAAAGTAGTAGTAACGGAATGTCCACGACAGGTGTCTTCTTCTGTGCTCTTTATTACCCAGCCGGGTAAAAACAATAAAACTTGTGGTGAAGAGTAGAGATTCAGCAGAAGGAGAAATAGCAGATTCAGGCGTAGCAATAGGGAAACAGTCCTGCTTCCAACTACACTTTCTTTCGCCACTCCAGCCAGAGTGGGCCTAGTGTACCTGGACAGGCCTCTCTCACTGACCTAGCAGCCAGAATATCACTCAGAACTTTAAGGGAAAAGTCTCTGCCACAGACGCTCTTTAGAATTGAGATATCAGAGATAATCCTCCTTAATAAACTCCACACCTGGATCTCCTTCAGGTAGTTTGTAGTTAGGTTACCGACTGATAGGTGACCAACGTCCAGCCTTTCAGTACCCGGTTACCTTGATCCCCGGTGGATGGTCGAGACCCTATAGGATTTCCAGCCTCTCTTGGCTCTCCTCAGGCGGACTCCCCACCGAACAGCTTCCTCTCAAAAGAACAATGCTTAGGATCTTTTTAGGATTTGGGACCCAGTCGATCACTGGGGCCCAGCCACAGCTCAAATGTTCCGGACCAACGTAGTCCTGGAACCAGGAACACTGCGTGGCACGTGTACCCTGGCCTGGAAGGCCATTTCACCTGGGCACCATGATGTGGTCACCATAAATGTGGGGGCCACACTGGAAGAAGACCCAGACCAATGGCGTCTGTCCCATAAATACCCTCCCCCAGCATGCACAGTGAGGAAAACCCCTCCTCCAAACCTCCACTCCACTGCTGCCACCTGTCGTCCTGGGGTGATATCAGCACCCCAGAAGCGACAGAATGAGCCCACAGCACAGCCAAGCTGAGACAGAGACCCAAATTTGAACGAATTAGCCTGATCAAAGCTAGCTAACTGGAAAAATGGAAAGAAACTGCGCTAAAAAATACCAAAAAAATTAGAAAAGGGGAAAGAGAACTGCAATGTAGTAACAGTCTAATCCCTCTAGGTGCTGTGATTATCATGTAAACAATAACTACAAGAAACAAACATAGAAAAAATATAAATCGCGCTACCTCAACCACCCTTCTTGCTGGACACAAGCATATGCAAGTGGGTGATCTATAGTAATATAAATATAAAGCTGGCTGCTATGTCAAAAGCGACCTATATTGGCCACTAGGGTGCAGCATGCAGCCACCTCAGAATCCCACACCAATGATGGTGATGGTGATTTACAAGTGAAAACCAAAAACAAACGAAAAACACTTAAATCAAAAAGACATTAGCTAGATATGAACTTTGGTCCAAAATATTAACAGCAGAAAGTCCATTAGACAGCAGGTAGTATGTCAAAAACCTGTGCATCTGTGCCACATTACAGATTGGTTTTGAACGTGTCCAAAGGAAAACGTTATAACTTCTCCACCAAACTTATAAATTGGCCTCTTACCGAATTCCCACGATCCCTTATTACAGGGGATCAAAAACAGCATGTAATAGGTCCCAATCTCGCAGTTTCGGATATGCAGTCCTGTTGGATCTCGTTCTTCAGGAAATTTCAATGCCCACCATGTAAAAACAGTGTTAGCTCCACATAGTGCATTAAATGTGTAGAAATGTATTTAAAAAGGTTAAAATTGCACTTACAATTATGCACCCCTAATCTACCCCTAACTAGTATCTTATTACCATTTATGTCTTATTATAGGTATCCTTAGCTCCTAATTGCTCCTGATGAGTGGAAAAGTCCACAAAACGCATCGAGCCTACCCCATAGATGATATGTCACCGTAATCATGGATACAACCATGGACATGTGAATGTTCGAATCATGTACCCCTATATATTACTTTTTTGGTTTTACCATTTTTGGATATACTGCTGATCACAGTACTTATTATGCTACATTGTTTATCATTCTACCATCTTATTTTTTCATGATCAATCAGTCATGTCATTACTACTTATCTTATACACATTATTGACCTACTATGTATACCCAATTGCTGGCTACATTGTTCAGTATGTGTTACATTGCCCATCATGTTATCTTTACTATTCATTCATGACTGACTCCTCATGTTTTTTATTTTTATTTTTACCTTATTTTTAATACCATTACTGCCTACTGTTGATCACAGTTACTACTATGTGTTACATTGTTTATGATGTCATCATTGGAATCTTGCAGGACCGATCAGCCATTTCCTCATCATGCACTTTAACATACCTATTTATTGATCTACTATGTATTATGACCAAGCAAATGTGCTGGTTACATTGTTTATCACATGTTATTTTGTTTATCATGTTATTATTGGAAATTTACTATGACTGATCGATCATGTCTCCATTATGCATTTTAACACATTATATACAATTTTCTATCTTATGTGCAATATATCCTTATATGCCAATAATAAACAGTCTATTTTATTATATCTACTGATTCGTTCTGCCCTAATGCTTTGTTTCATTTAAAGTCCCAACCTTCCCTTAGTCCCCAATAGTCCCTTTTTTTCCATATTACCGGGGATGGAGGCTTGTGTGCCGGACGGCCACAGTCTCATTTAAAGTCCCACCTTTTTGATTTTTGGGTTTAGTAACCCCAAAATCGATGATTCTCTTACAATTATGCAGTTTAAAATTTGCCTTGAATCTAATGTGCCGGCCGGTACACAAAACTCTCAGGCACCCGTCCACTGGGGGAACGTCAGGAGCTTCTTGGGTGACGACAGAGCACCGCTCGCCCTACGTCTGTTTCATAATAAACTTACTTCTTCCAGGGGCTAACTCTCTGACCCCCTCTAAATTTAAATTAGCACCGGTTCTTAGAAGTAACCAGGTGCTACCATTATGTTCCTTTGACATACACTTGTTTTGCCTGTCAGGGCAATCTTACAAGATTATGAGCAGACTGAAGTCAAAATGCTGCAGCATCACAGATGGGAGGGGGGTATGAGGGGTTACCAGGTCAGCCACAGAGAGCAACTTGAATGCAAGTTGTTCTGGCTGTAAAATTACCTCTGATGCCAGGTTAGGCAGAGCATATTACACTACTATTACTAGCACGAGTATAAATACCCTGCACACACTACAGTTCAGTTTCAGGAAGCAAACACCAGACTGGTTAGGAATAAAGAAGTGTTATTATTTTGTAACAATTTAAAGTAGGTGACAATATGTATATATAAGAACAAAAAGAATGTAAGTCAAACACAATTCATTAGACAAAGAGTTAGTAAATTGTAGTAATTTAGAATAAGGATCTATAACGATAAATTTATCTTTTCCTGGTAGTCTTCAAATCTGAATTAAGCAGTGACACAGATAACATAAATGTTAATGGTAAATGGTACTGTAATAACTTTCCTGCAACCAGTGTACTATGCTACTACTGTACACACTAATGATGACTATGTTAAGACCCACATCTACTGCAATGGTACCCTTTACTTTAGACAGCGGGTGAAGTCCCTGCAGAGCAGTTTGTCTAAAGATACAGTCCTCTGCCCTAGTTCTTAAGCCAGCTAATGTTGGTGTCCAGTCTTTAGGGTGGTGCACATACAGTGGATATAAAAAGTCTACACACCCCTGTTAAAATGTCAGATTTCTGTGATGTAAAAAAATTATACAAATATAAATAATTTCAGAACTTTTTCCACCTTTATTGTGACTTATAAACTGTAGAACTCAGTTGAACAACAAACTGAAATCTTTTAGGTGGAGGGAAGTAAAAATAAAATAATATGGTTGCATAAGTGTGCACACCCTATACTAATACTTTGTTGAAGTTCCTTTTGATTTTATTACAACACTCAGTCTTTTTGGGCATGAGTCTATCAGCATGGCACATCTTGACTTGGAAATATGTGCCCGCTCTTCTTTGCAAAAACACTCCAAATCTGACAGATTGCAAGGGCATCTCTTGTGCACAACCCTCAGATCACCCCACACATTTTCAATGGGATTCCGGTCTGGGCTCTGGCTGGGCCATTCCAAAACGTTATTAATCTTCTGGTCAAGCCATTACTTTGTTGATTTGGATGTATGCTTTGGGTTGTTGTCAGCTTTCTAGCAGAAGCCTGAAGGTTTTGTGCCAATATTGACTGGTATTTGAAACGTTTCATAATTCCCTCTACCTTGACTTAGACCCCTGTTCCAGCTGAAGAAAAACAACCTCAAACCATAATGCTGCCACCACCATGCTTCACAGTGGGTATGGTATTATTTTGGTGATGTGCAGTGTTGTTTTTGCACCAAACATATCTGTTGGAATTATGGCCAAAAAGTTCAACTTTGGTTTCCTCAGACCATAAAACATTTTCCCACATGCTTTTGGGAGACTTCAGATGTGTTTTTGCAAAGTTTAGATGTTTTTCTTCATAAAAAGAGGCTTCCATCTTGCAACTCTACCCCATAGCCCAGACATATGAAGATTACGGGAGATTGTTGTCACATGTACTACACAGACAGTACTTGCCAGATCCTTTAATTTTGCTGTAGGCCTCTTAGCAGCCTCCCTGACTAGTTTTCATCTTCTCTTTTCATCAATTTTGGAGGAACGTCCAGTTCTTGGTAATGTCACTGTTGTGCCATATTTTCTCCACTTGATGATGACTGTCTTTACTGTGTTCCATGGTATATCTAATGCCTTGGAAATTCTTTTGTACCCTTTTACTGACTGATACCTTTTAACAATGAGATCCCTCTGATGCTTTTGAAGCTCTCTGTGGACCTTGCCTTTTGCTGTAGGATGTAGAAAATGTCACAAAAGACTTACTAGAACAGCTGAACATTATTGGGGTTAATTAGAGGCACTTTAAATGATGGCAGGTGTGCACTGACTCCTATTTAACATGAGCTTGAATGTGATTGCTTAATTCTGAACACAGCTATATCCCCAGTTATAAGAGGGTGTGCACACTTATGCAACCACATGATTTTTTTTTTTCCCCCCCCCCCCCCAAAAAAAAAAAAAAAATTATAGATCACATAAAAGGTTCTGAAATTATTTATCGTTGTCTTATTTTTATTTACATCACAGAAACATGAAATTTTAACAGGGGTGTGTAGACTTTTCATATCCACTATAAGTGCAATCCCTGTAAAGTCTGCATGCAGTGGTAAGAGCTGTTAGTCAAATATCTGATCTCTAAGTGCTTAGTCTATACTAGTAATGACAAGTTAATGGTAGTACTGACTTCCAATCCCAGTGATCCAGCAGCAACAGTCCCATTGCTCAGTTGTTCTCTGTACCTGCCTGCATTGGCTCCGGTCCTTAGCCCACAGGAATACTCCTGTGGGCCTCCAATACGATCTCTCTGCAGCAAAGGTCTGTGTACCGGCAATAGGTCAACCCTCAGCCTCTGTGCATTCTGATCCACTCTCTCTAGTCCTCGGCACACAGGACCCAGATCTCAGGTTTGGGCTTGTGTTAAGTGAGCACACACCCAGAGAGGCAGGTGTGCTCACTCTGGTCTTCATGCAACAAAACAGGAAGTTACATATTCTGCAGCCTGGGAAATACAGCCTTTCCTCCTGCTTCGCACTATCTTCTTGTGGACTGCAGTTCAATGATCCATAGGATTCTACAGCATTGCTATTATTCAGGACTTAAACTCTCACAGTCCAATGTGGCCAGTAATCAAGTCTATGTAGATCAGGGGTGCCCAACCAGTGGCCTCCTGCTCTGGGATGTAATAAAATAGAATAGAATACTGTTATTAAAGGTACGTTTATTAATAAAATCACAGTGTATATATATATATATATATATATATTTATATATATGGGAATATCTGTTCTGCAGTGGTTTTAATCTGATCCACAGGTGCAGAGTAGTGCACCTGCGGGTTACCTGCACTGAGCCATAGACTTCTATTACCTGCGAGTTTTGTGTGCTTTCTGAAAGTGCACCACATCTATAGGATATAATAGAAGTCTATGGCAAAGTGCAGCTAACCTACAGGAAAGCCACAGGTGAACTGTGCTTCACCCTTGGTGCGGGTAAACAACAGAGCATCAGTGTGAAAGCAGCCTTAGGCCCCCTTCACACAGTCAGTCCAACCCACTCGAGCCATCCATTCACCTCTAAGGAGTGGCAGATGTAAATGGACTTGTGTTTACACCTACCTCCAATCCAATCCGCAAAAAAAAAAGTAGAGTGGGCTCTTTAGAGTGGGCTGCCATCCAGCTGCTCTGCTCATTTTGGCCCGCGACTGGTTACCAAGTCGCTTAAGTGGCCCTTGATCTTCAAAAGGTTGGGCACCGCTGATATAGATCCTTTGGCTTTTGTGCTCCCCCTGCTGGTGAGAGGCAGACAATGTTATTAGATTCAGCACGAACAGTTCAGTGACGGCATAGAGAGCAGCTGCAGCACAGTGCCCTAATTTGCTCTCTCTCTCACACTTGGCTACACATATTAACTACATTTCTAAAAGCTTAATATTTTGTTTGGTTGTCCTATTATACAAGGTCCTCTTTTATCCTGAAAGGAAAGTTCAATTTTAAATAAACACATAGACAGTTTGTGCTTCTTTTTCCCTCTCTGCTGGCAGCATTTTCATGATAGAGAAAAAGACACAATCTGATGTTAACAGTAGTTAAACATCTCTACTGCAGGCCATTTGATGATTGTTTTTTTCCAGACTGTTTGTGTTGTTTTGATGGTTCAGGTATTCTACCACCCTCTCCGGAGTTTATTACAACCCTCCAGGCAGCATATATTAAAAATCCAAATCTCAAGCATTGTTGCACCACTAATATATATTCTTCCAAAAAAGAAGATAGTAAAATAGAAAATGTAACCCGCTAGCCACCATCTTTTATTTCTCTAGGAGTTCAGTATGTGCTATGCACACTTTACTCTGTCTGAGTAATCTATAGTCAAACGTAGATGCATGTTAGAATATGAAGATGATATCAGCTTGTACAATCTTAGAATGCAGGTTTAAATGTATGCTACGTTCAAATAGAACAACTTTTCCCAAAGTCCCAAATCTCTCCTCATGAATTAATCCTAAATATAAAATATTTATCTACTATGATCCCACATTTGGCCATGGATTGGTGGTTTCAAGTGTCTAGTTCTCTATACATTGCTTACATTAGCCTGGAGCTAGATTTAGAGGCAAAAGCAAAGGGCCTACATGAGTTCAATGGATTCAAAGCTATAATGATAAATTACTGGAACAAAAATGCAAGAGGAAGTACTTACATGACTGGAAGAACTGTCTCTCAATGAGGTTTTTTAGAAGTAGTCTTCAGGGAGAAACATAGCAATTTCACTTACAAGCTGGCTGGTGTTGGACAAACTTCCTACCAAAACATAATTGTCAAAATGTTATGTATTCATTGCTTTATAGTCATAGAAGCAAGATATGGATTCATTCTTTAGTGCGGCCTACTGTTGTGATACATCATTGAGGTGTGTGCAGTGAAGCTGTAGGCCAATCAAGCAGGAGTTAGACTCTAAATACAATGTTCTAGCTTTGTTGTTTTGCTAGTGCATTAATAGACTGGCAACACAATTATTTACAGTTGCTTACAAAACATGTTTAAATTTATAATACAATGTTACTATGGGCATTAAAGTTCACATGGGTCTCTGATTTGGGGAAACATTTGAGAAAAAGGTATATGGGATAGCAGTTATGGTTGGTGAGCTCCCTCTAAAAATACCTTTGTCATGCAGTTTGCACGTGTGCATTGTGTTTCCCTGAATTGTATGCAGCCCATACTCCTAGGAATACATGCACCCAGTGTGGCCTTCTGTGAACTTTGTAAAATAGGTAATATTGATGCACAAAAAGCCAGAAATATCTGTATAGAAGGTAGGTGTTTTATCTCTGATTAAAGAGGATAGCCTTGGGGATGGGGTCCGTTTGTTTTATTTTATTTAAATTAAACATTAGAAAATCGTACTTAAGTGCAAAAAGTAAATTCTTCTGGCTTTTTCATACACTTGCAGTCATTTACATGGTTTAATTTCATAATGATAGGGCAGTCTGAACAAACTGTGAAATGTGGTGAACTGCTGGTATGGAGATATAAGACAGACACTCACCATGTGCATACCCACTGTAGATGATGAATCTCACAATCTGATACCTAAACTTGATAACAAGTAGATATTAGTAGCTACTTAAAGCTTAGAATGCATAGACCTGAATTTCAGACAAAAAAAGAGAATTTTATGTGACAGTTTAAAAGTCATAAATAGAAATTATGCTTTGCACGGCCTGTTAATGTAAGAAAATTTGGAGCATATTACCAAAGTTTTAACAAAGTATAATGTAGGAAGTAGCAGCTATAGTATGATTTTTTAAACATCAGGAATATTCTAAAAATAAAAAAAATAAATGTATCCAAGTTTCTATTGCTGAGGACTTCTCTCCAAAAATGGGACTAGGAGGAAATTATATCATCAAAAGAAACACAACAGAAACTAAAATGTTTCAAACTGTTTGCAAATAAACACATGATAATATCATCTCCCATGGGCAATACAAAACAGACTAAAAACAAAACTAATAAAATGTGGTTAATTTCCAATGTTAAAAAGCCATGCACAATAAGGAAAGGGCATTTAAAAAATGAAACACTTTCATCATTTGAATGTCACACAGATTACAAAAAAAGCTGTAAGAATGTGAATCAGGATTGCAAAATTTAAAGGAAATGGTTTAGTTAACACAAAACCCTGTCTCTTTGTGGTTCATGGGCGATGTGAACTATTTTGGTTGTTTATCTGTCCAAACCTCCTGATGCTGCAGCTGGAAGTCATTCATTTAATACTAGTGCAATTGAATGACAACTTCCCCCCATGCAGCATCATTGGTTAGTAAGATACTAGTGGCTGCACAACATTCTAGTTTGCTAGTGTAGCGGTACAACTGCAGGAGCCGCTTGGATATTGGTTTGCCTGGGCCTCCCACTGATTAATCCACAGCCAGTTACAGGGTATTTTCACACAGCCAGGTGAAAACACTCTTCCGCTCGTTATCTTCATTGATCAGTCTAGGGGATTCGTTTTCGTATTTTATTTGGAGAATTTGGATAGGAGAAGGGATGTAGTAGGATACTCCAAATTAAATATTTACAAGTGATGACAACTTGTTCAATAGAACTGTGAAGACGATTATATGTAGGACCATACAGTACCTCTGTGGAATGAACAAGTCATTTTGTAGCAGAAGGAACTCAGTGAACATTGTCTCTTCAAGACACTAGCTAGTGTTCCCTTTAGCTTTCACCCAGTAGCTGACTTCTACCACCCAGAGGGAATCTAAGGCTTCGTACAGACGAGGGGACAGTCCGCTGAAAACGGTCCGCCGGACCGTTTTCAACAGACATGTCCCCTCAGAGATTTCTGTCTGATGGTTGTACACACCATCAGACAGAAATCCAAGCGGACAGACATCGCAGTGACGTGTCTGCGCCATCGCCGCGACGATGACGCGGCGACGTGCCCGATGCTGGAAGGTAAATGCTTCACGGTGACCCATGACTAAGTCAAGTGACTATTGACGTAACGCGTGGGGGAGGAGTTACGAGCGGGACGGATCTAGGATTCGATCTAGGATTCGAATGAGGAGAGGAAACATCATATGAGCTGAGCGGCTTAATGAAGGATCGGTGTATTGATGCTATATGCGCTTTTTAATCGGTGGATTCGTGAGTGTGCCATTGCTAGAGACCATCTATCCTCCTTGTATTGTTTAATACTCAGCTGTGCTATGAGAGTTTCTCTCTTTTGTTTTCCATGAGCTGTGGTTAATGTGGAAGAGGCGTTCTACTTGTGAAGCAGGAGCACGTTGTTTGAGATCACATCACACCTTCCTTTAATCATCACACTGATTTGGGTGTTGTTTCATTGAAAACCACTGGTGTATATTTATGCAATTGGACTTTATTTGTATCATATTGCCTATTAATTTGACACTTGATAGTTTCTTTAAATCACCTATCAGCACGATTTGCATTTTCTAAGTTAATATTCAGCGTAAATTTATTTATATATACAAATGCTTCCACGCATGCGTCGAAGTGATTCGATGCATGCGAGGGATGGCGGCCGGTCGGACATGTACGGTGAGTCTGTACAGACGACCGAACATGTCCGACGGACAGGATTCCAGCGGACATGTTTCTTAGCATGCTAAGAAACATTTGTCCGCTGTAAAACGGTCGGCTGGACCCAAAATCACCAAGTGGCTCCTTCGAGGGTGGCACTAGACATGCATCTACTGGTATGTGAGTTTTGAATTCCCACACCATGAAGGTGCATCATTTCAATGCGGCACAGTTTGTTACAGTCTACATCATATCATTGCTCAATGTTTTAGCTCCAGACACAAAAACTTTCATTTAAATCTATTCCTCAGTAGCCCCAATGAAAAAAAATCCACTTTGTGTGCATGCCATTGCAAACCCAGCTAAATTAGAGAAGACATCGGCACTATGCTTTACATCGCCTGTGCAGAGAGCAGAGCTATGGGAGGAACACAGAAGTCTACTCACTACAGGTTGCTTGTAAAAAAAAATGACAGGACTGGGCAGATACAAGATCAAGCACAAGAAGAGAGAGCAGCAATGATTGGTCTTTATTACAGGAAGCTCCTGTACAGAGGTAAAGTTTCACGCTGCATCTAGAGGAAATACACAAAGCACACCAAGATTCAAGAAAGAATACATGTGCCTCTTGTATTTAGACATTATTTGCTTTTCCTGTTTAGCTTGAATTTTTTTCCTGGTGGGCTTTATTTGCAATACTTGCATTTTTTTTAAATGTAGCAATGCATCCTTTTTATAGGGTTATGAAATGAGCCTGGGAGGAAGAATAATGGTTTAACTAATTACACGGTCGGGTACTAAGTCTCTCCAGTGACAGCATAAAGTGCTCTTGTTTCTCCTTCTCCCTTTTCACACATTTGCAAAGGTATTTATAACTCATTAAAACAAAAGTCATTACAAAGTGCTTCAAGTGTCTAATGCTGTGTCATATAACACAGTGGAGTATTTGTTGGAGTGTGTAATTGAAATGTTTCCACCAGCTCTGATGTAACACCTAAGAGTCAAAGCTTTATTAGAAGAGGTTCAGGCCTCTTCTTCCCAAACTGGGTGTAATGATGAACTTTGAAGATCACCAACTTGAAATGCTACGGCTAATCAACATAATTGAGCTGAGTATGAGAGAAAAGTATTCACTCCTTAAGCACAATTATGCATGCCTAGAATTTCAAGCTAGTTGAAAAAAATATCAAAGAACAGAATATCTACACTGGAAATTAGAGCTGTTTGGGCAAAATGTGGAAAAAAAGCCTGGTCAAGGCCAAATTTACCACTAAAGTTTTCATCGGTCCAAACCGATCGTGTGTGGGCGCCATCGGTTATTTATCCATCGGTTAAAAAAAAGCCAACTTGTTTTAAATTTAACCGATAGATTCCTAACCGAGGGAAAAAAATTATCTTTAGTAGGCACAACCATCGGTTAAAAATCCACGCATGCTCAGAATCAAGTCGACGCATGCTTGGAAGCATTGAACTTCATTTTTTCCAGCACGTTGTTGTGTTTTACATCACCGCGTTCTGACACGATCGTTTTTTTAACCGATGGTGTGTAGGCACGACTGACCATCAGTCAGCTTCATCGGTTAACCGATGAAAACGGTCCATCAGACCATTCTCATCAGATGGACCGATCGGTGTACAGGGCTTAAGGGCAATTTTCTCTTAGACACTTGTCACCAGAACAGGAAGCCCGATTTTAAGATTTCCCCTTTATTCATGTGGCAGTGACCACTTAAAAGTTTTGATTTTGGATATTTTTTTTTCACTTTTTTCCACTTTCTCTCCACTTTCAATATTCTAATGTACATAGAGACAGTAATTATAACCAAATATAAACATATAAACATCATATAAACAGCCAACACATTTCAGGTGCAACACCACCACTTCACCAGGGCTCCACACAGGTTAAAGTTTGAATGGACTCACAGATCTATATTAGGACCAATATTAAACTCTCCATGTTGAGTGACAACTGTGCAGCAGCTGCTTTCTAGTTGTTGCTCCATGTGGAGAGTTGTATACTGGTTCTAATAAAGATCTGTGAAGTCTAAGTTATTTTCATGTGCTGAGCCCTGATGAAGGAGGGAGTGGTGTGTTTTGTTGTGGTGTTGCCCCTGAAAAGCATTAACTGTTTTATATGACTTTTTTTTACCAACAATTAAAATTATATTGGACTCTTTCATATGGTTTTGGTCTGGCGCTCCTTTCTGTATTTCTCTCGTTTGAGCTACTGTTAAATGCAAATTAAGGGAAGCCTTGCTGTGTGGTAGCTACCTCATCAGAGCTATTGAGGTTGTTTGGAAGTTTAAGGGTTAAAGTGGTTGTAAACCCTTACATATACCCAGTGAAGTTACTACACAGAGATGAAACAAATCATCCTTAATAGGTTGTACCTGTTTATTTGCAGTCTTCTCTTCTCTACATTTGTTCAAAGTCCAGAATTTATAAAGATTGTCTGAGTCTCCACAAAACAGGGGATGGAAGGCTAAAATTAGACACTGCAGAGCTTAGTGAGGAGAGCTCTAAAAGCTGATTGGAGGAAAGGGACACACCCCCTCACACAGCACTCAGGAACAGAGCTGTGATGTTGGAGATTCTTTTTCTGTCACCTTGTTTCCTCTTGGGGTCAGGTAGACTTGTCAGAAGTGATTCATGCATATACCTCAAGGACCAATCCAGGATTTTTCAGGGATGCAGACACATAAACACTCCTCATTACAAGACTGAGGACTGGTTCACACTGGAATGCTTTTCTGTGTTGTCCCTACTTTTGCAAACTATGTTGCACAAAACTGCAGTCCCCGCTTTTGCAGTACCCAGTGGTTCAGTGGCCCCAAATGTGGTGCATTCACGTGTGGTATGGGAAAAGCACATGGGATGTGCCTTTCCCTCACTGCATTTTAGTGTGAACCAGCCCTGAATGTGCACAAGGTGATTAAAGCGAGTGCAGGCCCTCCCATTCAGCAATCAGTCTTGCAAGAACAAACCAAAATTACCATCTCATTCTTCAGAACAGAAAAAGGTAGGACTACAAAGTTTGTTACAATCCTTGTAATGTACAGTGTATAGATCTGCTTTTTTCCTCCAACAAAAGTGTAGTTACACTTTAAGTGCAATAGACTTACCAGTCTTGGCAAGTGTCCCATGTACCATAAGCCCTGGTTCACATTGGTGCAATTTGACATGCGATTTGACATGTCAAATATTATGTAAAATTTGCGGCAATTGCAAGCAATAGCACCATCCTAATCGATGCAATGCCGCATTTAGGGTGCCACACCAATTTCCAAAAGTAGTTTCTGTACTACTTTTTGGCGATTTTGAGGTGCGATTTCCATTGACATCTGAGCAGAAACCTGCACAGATGTCTCTGAAATCGTCCCCAAAATCAGAACTGACATGCAGGAATGAATTTGTGCGAGTTCAGCTGAACTCGTGCAATTTCATTCCCACACTCAGTGTGAACATAGGCTAAAGAAGTATTTTTTCTAGTGACAAAAGGGTCGGGACTATAACAGAGTTGTTAGAGTTTGTGTTTTCTGTATAGTGGTAACTGAATGCTTATTCCATCTCGAATCTTCAAAGTTCAAATTCAACTGTGACCAATTTTAGTAGAGTAGGGGTAAGCTAGAACCACCCTTAAATATTATTGCTGCCTCTGTCCTTATTGTTGTCTGGGTGAAATCTCACGATCGGACATTCCGACAACAAAACCGTGTTTTTTTTTTCCAACGGAATGTTGGCTCAAATTTGTCTTGCATACACACGGTCACACAAATGTTGTCAGAAATTCTGAACGTCAAGAACGCGGTCACGTACAACACTACGATGAGCTGAGAAAAATTAAGTTCATGATTACGAGCATGCGTCAAATTGATTCCGAGCATGCATAGGATTTTTGTGCGTCAGAATTGCATACAGACGATTGGAATTTCCGAAAATAACTTTTGTTGTCGGAAAAATTGAGAACCAGCTCTCAATTATTTGTTGTCAGAAATTCCGACAGCAAATGTCCGATGGAGCCTACACACGGTTGGAATATCTGACCAAAGCTCACATTGAACATATGTTGTTGGAAATTCCGACCGCGTGCATGCGACATTAGATGCAAGTTATTGGGCATACAAAAGGTAATGGGGGTCCAGGTACTGCCCTGGGGACATGAATACATAATTTTTAAATGAACAGTGATTTACTGATGCTTAAAGTGAAACAATAACATGAAAAACTCCTTTAAATACGGGGTCCTCTTAGTCTACCTGTAAAGTGGCACATCTGTACCATGTGCAGAACCTACTGCAGCAAAAATTATATTTACAAAGGCAAAAACAATTACATTATCCCTGCAAGCTTTCTTTATTTTATAAACAATGGTTTGGGGAGCTTGTCTGTATGATAAGGCCACCATTTAGGGCCCTTTCAGACGTGCGGACCGTATGTCCGCATTTTCATCCATCCGTTGCGGATGAAAATGGGACATACATTGGTCCCTATGGGATTGCGGGTGTCAGCGGATGACTATCCGCTGGCACCCGTAATTGTCCGCCTCCGCAAAGATCCGATTTTTCTTCCGGTCCGTGTTCATCCAAACCCCCATAGGGGAGAGCGGAGCAAAGACAGGGCGGGGACGGCCCTGTCAGCTGCCAGCTCAGCGGGGATTTTACGGAGGATCCCCGCTGAGCTTTTGCGGACACACGGAGCGGATCATTACTGATCCGCCCGTGTGAAAGGGCCCTATGTGCACTCGGAACAAGATTAGTGATTTTTTGGGATAAATTCTGTTTCGCAGACTTTGGATAGAAGTAACAGGTGTGGAAAAAATTAGCTTTGGGTGTTGGTGGTGCCTTCACACCATAAACCCTATAAAGGTACTCTTGATGAAAGCAAGAACTGGCCTTGCTGTAAAAAAATGTAAATGCTGGTGCAGAAAAACGGGTGCAGAAAAATTGGTCCTTGGGTGTTAATTGTGCCCATGAAACCTGTACCAAAAAAATTCTTACAGATAAAATCAACACCCAAAAAGCTAGGCAGCATAGACAGTCTTGCAAAAATTCCAGATCCGAAAAACACTAAATCTGGGACATCGGCATCAGGGGCATGATAGCTGCTGCTAATGCAGGACTGATTCATTTTGATAAATGTCAGCCGGTCAGAGTCTGTGAACAGATGCGCTCTTTACTCTGTCACAAAGCCTCAGGCAGCACTGAATGCCCATTCGGAAAGCAAGCTAGATGCAACGACTTGAACGACTGTGGCTTAAAACCAAATTCCTGCAGGACTTCACCCTATATAAATCTGCCCTTCTAAAATAAAATTCCTGCCTCCATGCTGCAAAACAAGCCTACTTTGTCTCTCTTATTAATACCTTGTCATCCAGTTCCCATTGGCTCTTCACAACCTTTAACTCTCTGCTTCATCCCCCACCCCCTCTACCCACTAACTCGTTCACTGCCCAAGAGCTTGCCAATAACTTCAAAGACAAGATTAATGGAATTTGTGAGGACACCTCCACTGTGCGTACATCATCTCCACCCAACATACCAACACTCTCCTCTTTTGAATTGGCTACTACTGAATTTTATGAATTGGGTTTACATCCACTTCAAGTTCAAGTCTACCTTAAAGGAGAAGTATAGCCAAAGCTTGTTTGGCTGGACTTCTTCTATGGATCACAGGAGTGCAATTCGTTTTGCACTCCTGTGATCCATTTTCAGCAGAGAGCAGACTTAAGTCCATTTTCTGCTGACTTCACAGAAGTTGGTCCAGGCACTGCCAGATGCCTGGACCGACACTCAACTCAGCTTCTCAGCAAGCCACTAAAAGCCTGAGCCAGCTGCCCCCCTCCACAGCCCAGTGCTCCAGTGAGCGAGGCGGGGGCAGATTAGAGAGCTGCAGACTGTCAGTCACAGCTGTCAGAACCGAGCAATTGGCGGTGTTCGATCGCTCGGTTCTCAGTGCAGGGGTGCTGGGGGAATTATGCTGCATCCACCTAGGTAAGTATGATTTAAAAAAAAAAAAAAGTCCAAGCCCATACTTATCTTTTAACTCATGTAAAGTGGTATCAAACCCAAAAACAAAAATGTAATATATTGCAGCTTACCAATCCTTAAACATGGTGGCTGCATTAGTTTTAATTTATGTAAGCTTTTTTTCTTAGTTTTTATCTGATCTTGCCAGCAACACAGTTCGAGGTGGATTTGCTAAAACTGGAAAGTGCAAAATCTGGTGCAGCTGTGCATGGTAGACAATCAGCTTCTAACCTCAGCTTGTTCATCAGTGGCAGCCCATCCATTAGGGGTGCTTGGGCACTGCCCCCTCTAGCCACACCACCCCCTATATGGTTAATGGATAACATGAACATGAAGCATGAATCTATCCATGGCCATTGCTGCCACCCCCTATTCATGCATAGGCCCCTTTCAGGATGCCAGGTGCCTGAATTACAGCAGTGTGGGTGTTTTTTAAAGCACCTGATTAGAGCCATAGGCTCTAATAGGCTTCAAAATAGGGTGGGCTCAGAGTGCAGAGCATTGCACCATGAGCCCACCCAGTTGTTACAACAGCAAATGAATATTCGCTGTTGTAACACTGATCCTCAATCCGGCCAATCAGAAGCAGGTCTCAGACCCGTTTTCCGATTAGACGAAAAGAGAATATTCCCTACTGGCTGCTGAGGAGGAGGGAGGAAACGGAAGCCACCAATGCCTGTGGAGAGCAGAGAAAGGGAAAGACATCGCCCCCACCGCAACCGCTGCCGCCGAGCAAGGGAAGCCACTGGTGAAGCGCTGCATAGATGGGGTAAGTGCACCAGACCCGCAAAGAAACCTTTGGACAGCAGCATTGTCAGTCTGTGGAGAGGGTAGTGTTAGAGTAGCCAATTTCTTTTCGCTCAACCCAGCAAGGCTGAATGAAAAATCAACTCATAGCTCAGGAGGAGCCACTGCACTAACTATATGACGTTAGTACAGCAATCTCACATGCTGTTCTATTGTGTTCTGACCATAACATAGCACAGTCCGGTGAGCTTTCTTAGCCAATGGCTGAGATCAGGAGCAGATAGGCAGACCTTTTTCAGTCTTCACTATCACTTTTGCTGGACAGCTTGGCTGGATCAACAGGTGAAAATAAAGGAAAAACCTAAAATGAGAAAACAAATAAACTAAAGCAAAAGGGTGAATATGGAGTTTAAATTGCTAAATTTAAAACCTAATTGGGTGGGACTTTAAATGAGACTATGGCCATCTGGCACATAGGCCTCCATCCCCGGGAACAGAGTGTAAAGCAAAAGGGTTTGTATGATTCCGCGCAAAGGAGAAAAATACCAGCAGGGGAAAAAATATATAATATGGAAAATCAAGAGAACTGCTGCCTCTACAGATTACTACCACCTAGAATGAAGGAGAAAAAAAGCATGTATTGCTGACACTAACGCTGCTGTCCAGAAGTGATGCATGGATGCACGTTGAATCCGCCCTACGCGTTTTGTCATTCTGACGTCATCTGGAGCGATGACGTCAGAGTGACAAAAGGCATAAGGCGGAGTCAACGTGAGTCCTTGCATCACTTCCGGGCAGCGGCGTTAGTGTCAGCAATACATGCTGTTTATGCTTTTGCAGTAAGTTTCCACATGTTTTTATTTAATAAGAAGTCTATCAGTATTACACTATTGGGGTCCATCTCTCCTTTACATGGTAATCAATTGGAGTACCACCAAGACATCCAGGATGGGATACCTCATAGGCTGCTACTGTACATAGTGGCATATACTAGACATGTGCACACTGAAAGATTTTGTTTTAGAATTTCATTTTCGTCCGAAAAATAAATTTATTTAGTTACTCCCGAAATACTTTTTTATTTATTTTGTTTCATTAACCACTTCCATACCAGGCACTTACGCACCTTCCCGCCCAAGCCAATTTTCAGCTTTCAGCACTGTTGCACTTTGAATGGCAATTGCGCGGTCATGCTACACTGTACCCAAACAAAATTGGCGTCCTTTTTTCCCCACAAATAGAGCTTTCTTTTGGTGGTATTTGATCACCTCTGCGACTTTTTTTTTTTGCGCAACAACTAAAAAAAGACTGAAAATGTTGAAAAAAAATTACGTTTTTATTTTTTTCTGTTAATTTTTTTGTAAATAAGTAAGTTTTCTCTTTCAATTACGGGCACTGATATGGCGGCACTGATGGGCACCGATGAAATGGCACTGATGGACATCGATGAGGTAGTACTGATGGGCACAGATGAGGTGGCACTGATTGGCGGCGCTGGTATGCGGCACTGATGGGCACTCATAGGCGGCACTGATGGGCACACATAGGCGGCACAGATGGGCACACATAGGCGGCACTGATGGGCACACATAGGCGGCACTGATGGGCACTCATGGGCGGCACTGGGCACTCAGGGGCGGCACAGATGGGCACTCATGGGCGGCACTTATGGGTGGCACGGATGGATACTTATGGGTGGCACAGATGGGCACTGATAGGTGGGCACTGGGCATGGATGGGCACTGTGGGGTGGCACTGATGGACACTGTGGGGTGGCACTGATGGACACTGGGGTGGCACTGATGGACACTGTGGGGCAGCACTGATTCTCATGTTGCCAGTCAGTGCCCATTTGTGGGCACTGATTGGCATCTTTTTTTTTTTTCACAATAATTTTTTATTAAGAGTTTTTTCATTGAATTACATATACATTGCTACTGTCGAGCGGTGCCGCAGTAGAAGCAGAGAAACAAAGAAAGAAATACAAAAGCAAATGTGGCGGTCAAACAACGCCATGGCATTTTTACATATTGTACCAGTACGCTTTTCGTCAACAGTAGTTCTCGGGTGTCAAAAGAGGAACAATCTAGGGTGGCAGTGTTGTACATATCAGAAGATGGACCGTCTCGCGCTCCGGACACCCCTATTAGGGTTCAAGACTGTGTCCCGAGCCCGAGGCGGCCCCTCCCATACTTCCAAGGTTGTCCGGAATCTCAGGGTAGAGCCACTGGTGTCAGACTGTTCCTATCGTACCAGGACGACCAGAAGTGCCACTTTCTAGCGGCATCGTCTCTGTGCTTGTCCCTGAATGCCAATGTTCTCTCATAAGTGTAGTGCAGTTGCGTGGTCTGTATGACCTCCCCTATGGTGGGAGGTACAGGGTTTTTCCACTTTCGTGTAATGCAAAGCCTAGCAGACATCAATACGTGCAAGACTGTGTGTCTAGAGCCGGCTGGTAGCTGATCCAAGTCGAGCGACAGGAGCGCCAATCCAGGTTGAGGATAGATAGTAGAGTGCAAGGCGTCGGAGAGCATGTGGAATATTGATGTCCAGAATTGTGTCAATACAGGGCAGCTCCACAAAATGTGGAGCAAAGTCCCTTGGGATCCACAGTTCCTCCAGCACCTATCACTCTGAGACCCACCAAATTTATATAATCTCTCGGGAGTCAAATACCATCGGTACGTTATTTTGGTGGACAGTTCCCAGAGGGTAGAGCAACTGGTGACCTTATACGTGGCATGCTTTGGTCCACTGTTGGGTAGAGTAGGGGCGACCTAGGTCAGATTCCCATTTGAGCAGGGAATTTGATTTAGATAGGGTAAGTTTCTGTTGGAGGGTGTTATAAAAGAGTGAGGTACCTTTGTGGGTGGGCGAGGGATCACTGAGAAAGCGCCAGGCGGACAGGGGTATGCTGGGGGGACGCAGCCAAGAAGTGAGCAGTTCTCATGTATAGATACAAGTCAGAGTCGGGTAAGTGGTATTCTAATTGAAGACTTTGAAACGATTTGACCTTTCCGTTTGCGAAGAGATCGTTAACAAAAAGTATGCCTCTTTCACGCCAGTGCTTGTACGAAATCATGGCTATCTTGTGTTGCAGGGTTTCAATCGGTATTTTCAAGGGGGTAATGTCGGGGTACCCGCGACATGCATGGACAAATTTGTTCCATGTCCGGACAGTGGCTGACATAGTGGGGGAGACGAGTGAGGGGAGTGTAGTACTAGAAGTGGTAGATAGGAGCCAGGGTGTCAGGGTAGTGTTGGGGATGAGGGCAGATTCCATCTGTCCCCATAAGGTTCGCGGTACAGATGAGAACCAGTCTCTGGATTGGGTAAGAACCGAGGCCATATAATAGTGTTGGAGGTCTATGTAACCGGTGCCTCCTGCCTTGCGGTGCTTGATAAGGGTGGAGTGAGCGCATCTGGCCCTCTTGCCCTGCCAAATGTAGGAGGATAAGATGGACTGGAGGGACCTAAAGTATTGGGTGGGTACAATGATCGGAAGGGTTCTGAAGGGGTAGAGGAGTTGGGGTAGATGAAACATCTTGAAGGCCGCTAATCGGCCTGTCCATGAAAGTTCCTGAGACGCTAGCCTGTGCAGATCATCCTGAAGCTTACTACGGAACGGGACATAGTTGTGATGGAACAATTGGCTGGTAGATTTAGTCAATTGGATGCCTAGATAAGTAATGCTATGATCCGCCCATGAGTACGGATAAAGTTGTTGTAGCAGGAGGCGAGTAGGGGCATTGACTCCTAGGTTTAGGATGTGACACTTAGATTCATTGATTTTGTAGTAGGACACTCTACTGAAGCAAGCCAGCGTCTCCTGAACTGCAGGGAGTGAAGTGGATGGGTTAGATAGCATCAGTACTACATCATCAGCAAATAAGCAGATTTTTTGGTCGCGGCCTCCTACTGAGATGCTAGAAATGAGTGGATTTGCTCGTATGGTTTGGGCCAGTGTTTCCATTAGTAAATTAAAGATCAGAGGGGAGAGGGGGCAACCCTGTCTGGTTCCATTTGCGATAGTGAAAGGGGATGATAAGGAATCTGCGGAGTACACGCGGGCCGAGGGGTTAGAGTACAGGGCCATGATTGCCCTATGAATCTGTCCCGCGAATCCGAATTTGGTGAGTACCGAGGACAGGAACCCCCAGTGTACCCTGTCAAACGCTTTTTCAGCGTCTAGAGACAGGAGTACAGAGGGGGTCCCAGTGGCCTCGGCATGGTGGATGACATTAATCATCCGTCTTGTGGCGTCAGATGCCTGACGGCCCTTCGTAAAGCCTGATTGATCTATATGAATAAGTGAGGGAAGGATGTCAGTCAGTCTGTTAGCTATCAGTTTGGCATACAATTTAGCATCGACATTGAGGAGAGAGATGGGGCGAAAGTTTTGGGGTGAGGTCGGGTCTTTGCCTGGTTTAGGGAGAGTCACTACAATCGCAGCCAGCATGTCCGGGGGGAAAGATGAGGACGTGGCGGCTGAATTAAAGACTTTGCAAAGGGTGGGACTGAGGACGTGGTGAAACGCCTTGTAATATTCCCCCGTGAACCCGTCAGGTCCCGGCGATTTAGCATTGGGTAGTTTGGCGATCGTGCGTTCCAATTCGGAGGTCGTGAAAGGGGCATTAAGGGACCTTAAGTGATCGTCAGAAAGCGAAGGAAGGCTAACCCTTTCCAGGAAGGTCTTTATGTCTCGAGGGGAAGGTTGGACAGTAGTCTTGTCATGCTGAATGTTATAGAGATCAGCATAGTATTTGCCGAAGGCATTCGATATGTCGTGTGGTTTCAGTAACTTCTCTTTGGTATGGGGATGATAGAGGTAGGGAATTTTGGCTTTGAGTCTGCGACCCCGTATCTTTTGAGCTAGCATTTTACCCGCTGTCACGTACCTGGTTATAGAGCCCAACGTGCAGGGAGCGGCCTCTCGTAAGCCTCCGACCCAAGACCTACTGGTAGAATGGACAGAGGGTCAAGGGTCCGGAGGGACACAAGTGCCTGGTGGTAAAGCTGAGTAGTGGTCCAGGAATGGTAGCCGGTAGGTATGCTGGTTCAGGCAGGGCACTTAAGCAGCAGACAAGACGGTAGTATGGCACTTGTAGGTACAGAGATCGGGCAGGTAAGTAAGCCGGTCGGGTCACCGGTAAGTGGTTCAGGTAACAAGGAATGTCCAGAGAATCGTGGTAGTCCAAGCCGGGTCAGTAATACGGGCGGGCAGCGACAAGCCAGGGATTGAGCAGAGCCATGGTCAGAAGAAGCCGGGGTCAAAGGCGGGTTGCAGACAAGGAAGGTCAAGGAAAGCCGGGTCAGGTAAACAGGTGAATCAATAGGTAGCAGATGCAGGTTCTCAGGTAAACGCTGTAGACTGGTCAGCAAGATGGTGAGAGACTGACCAGTTTAAATAGAGTTTCCTTGGCGCCAAACGCCGTCAGCGGGCGCGCGCACTCCCGCGCCGCGCGCACTCCCGCGCCGCACGCCACGCGCACTCCCGCGCCGTGCACACCAATGCGCACGCGCTGGGGCTGAATTCCCCTGACATTGACAGGACTGCGGAATCTCCTTTCGTGACACCCGCTTTGTTCCCCGTGGCATATGACGTGGCTCTGACCTTCGTACAGGCCCTTTCAACGGATTCTAAAAGTACCGAGTGCAGTTCGTGTCGGAGATTAAATATTTTAGCCTGCAGGAAGGGAGAGGGTAGGGTCTTGTTCTGGGAATCAGCAAGCTCAATGTCAGCAGTAAGGCTGTCAATTTTTTGGGCCCTGGCCCTCTTTGCCCTAGCCCCCAATTGAATAAATATTCCTCTAATGACGGCCTTGTGGGCAGCCCACACCACCACCGGGTCCGAGACTGACTGGGAATTTATGGAGAAATAGTCCTCCAGGTTCTGTTGAATACGGCTAGCCGTCTTTGGATCTCTGATCAAGGAGTTATTAGCTCTCCAAAGGTACAAATTTGTTTGGGGGGACCTGGTATCAACAGTGATACTTATAGGGGCGTGGTCCGACCAGGTGGTGGTGTGGATCACCGAAGCCGAGATTCTTTGAAGGAGCAACCTATCTGACAGGAACAAATCGATCCGTGAGTAGGTGTTGTGATGCGGGGAGAGAAATGTGTAATCGCGCTCGCTCGCATGACAACACCTCCAAACATCGAATAGCTCGTTAGATGAGATAAAGGCTTTCAGAGGGGATACAGGCCTCTTGGAGCATGAGGTGGAGTCCAGATCTTGATCTGGAGCAAGGTTAAAATCTCCGCACAGCAAGAGATGGCCTTTCTGGGAACATTTAACCTTTTTCATTACAGATCTAAGAAACGACATTTGTCTTCTGTTAGGTGCATACAAGGAAACTAACGTGTACTGAACATTGTTAATCAAGCATAGTAAAATTATGTAGCGGCCCTCCGGGTCGGCAATGCTGTTTTGCAACTGGAATGATACCGTGTTTCGGACAGCTATCAGCACTCCCCTCTGCTTCTTCGTGTAGGACGAGTAGAAAATATGGGGAAACTGCTGGTGTTGGCAGCGGGGGTGCGAGTCTCGTTGCAGGTGAGTCTCCTGGACACACAGTATGTCGCTCTTGAGGGATAAAGCTGTTTTCCATAGGGAAGAGCGTTTGACTGGATGGTTCAGTCCTTTTGCATTCAAGGAGAGTACCGTGAAGGACATGGTGCTGAAACAGGGGTGAGGGTGTAGCGTAGAAACTTACAGTTAGTAGAAAATGTTCAGAAGGCCCTCAAATCCCCCGACAGCGTCGCAGTAGGTGCAGGTTCCGCAGGGATGGCCGCTGGCGTCGAAAAACAGCAACTGGGGTTTGAGGTTCGACTTCCGGACGTGCTGTAGAAGGGAAGGTTCCGTAGGAGAACTACTGAGCAGCAAAAGCAAAAAAAGAGCAATAAGAAAAAAAACAAAGTAAACAGAACAAAAAAAGCTGCAAACTTGGAGAGTTCAGTGAACAGCGCAGTAGTATCAATCAGCAGTGCGGACAAGGCCAGCTGCTGAGCAATCACAGGGCAAAGTTCAGGCTCGGTGCAGGCCTAACAGTAACAGTGAAGAGTAAAAAATGAAGCACCAGATTGAACTGCTAGCCGGTGTCTGTCGCTCAGAAAACTTGCATAGGGACAGACAGGTCAGGTCAGCGTTGCTGGGCGGGAAGGCGGTTTGCATGACCGGGACTCCTGTTAGGTGGCGGGGGTCCCCTTGGATTGTCCTCATATGTTTTTGGGAGCTCCGGGATAATACCCCAGGACAACAGCAATTTGGTACCTCCCTCAATGGTGGAGATGGTGTGAGGGATCCCATTGTGAGTCACCAGGATGGTAGCAGGGTGACGCCATTTGTATATTATTTTGTGGTTTGCCAAGGCCTTGGTTACCGTTTCTAGTTGCCTCCTCATCTGGAGCGTATGCTGGGATAGGTCGGCATACATCTGGATGTCAGCATAGGGAGCAGGGAGAGTTTGGAGTGCACGGGCTTTAAACAGGATTTGTTCCTTCGCCTGGAAAAAATTTATTCTCAGGAGTACATCTCTAGGGACCGTCTCCGCCAGGTGGCGCGGTTTGGGGATTCTATGGATCCTATCAATAGTCAGTTCGATGGAGGACAGGTCCGGTAGCAAGATTGAGAATAGGGTGCTCGCAGCTCAGCAGGCAGGACAGTTTCAGGGACCCCCTGATTTTTATATTGTTGTGTCTGGATCTGTCCTCGAGGTCTGCTAACTTCGATTTGATCCAGTCAGTGTCGTCTTTCTGGGTCATACAAGCATCTACCAAATCGTTGACAGTGTCAGTGCACTCCTCTATTTTCTCCTATATGTAGGTCACCCTGTCACCCATATGCTGCATGTCAGTGGAGAACTTCTGCATAAGGGAGGATAGGTTAGACATCAGGGAGGACTGTAGCAGTAGCAGCATGTCTTTCATTGTGGTGTCTAGGACAGGCTGTCCTGTCGTGGGGAAGGCCGCAATGGAGGACTGCAGTGAGGAGATGGCGTCAGGGTTATGGAGGCTTGTACTCACTGTTCCGGCCTGGTGGGGTGCATCGAGGCGCATACGCGCTTTCGCCGGGCTCCTGGTGCCAGGGGACAGTGGAGGAGAGCCTGCGTGAGGCGGGGATGACAATCCCCCATCCGTGTCTCCCGGATCGCTGCTGGGGAGGTCTGTGTACGCAGTGGACCCTCGCCTCGCGGTGTCGCCGGCGCTATCTTGGGCGATTCCCCTCCGCGCCGGCCGAGGAGGGGGGCCGCAAGCTTTTGGAGGTACCGCTCGTCCTTTCGCTTGCGGGACATCGTGTTCCCCCGGTTCTGCAGAATGGATCCCGGTAAGGTAGGGTGTCGATGGATCGGGGAACCTGCCTGTAGTCGTCGCTTCGTTTCCCGGCTAGCAGGAGCTCAGGCACTAGGCAGCCATTCAGCTCGCGCGCAAGCCACGCCCCCTTTTTTTTTTAAATGCCTTTTTTTTTTTTTTTAAGACTTTTTTTTTTTTTGGCCTTTTTTTTTTTTTTTGGCCCACCCTGATGGTCCAGGGTGGGCTTCCCTGGTGGTCCAGTGTGGCGATCCGAGGGGGGGCTGATTTCAAAACCACTTCCCGGACGTAAATCGGCTATAGGCCGGGCGGGAAGTGGTTAAAAAATGCATTAGTCTGAATATCCGAATGAATTAAGGTCGAATCTGTCATTGACGGCTTATGGTGTCTGTCGAATGTTCTAAGAAGATTCGACGGAGCAGCTAAACTGTACGACACAGCTAAAATCGTACATTTCTGGACGAATGTTCCACCTACAAGCTATAGAAGAATTCTAATGTTGTATGACACTAGTAATAATTATATTTATAAATTATTATTACTAGTCAACCAACATTCAAATTCTTCTATAGCCTATGGGCCAAGCTTTTGACCGGAAATGCACGATTGTGGCGTTGTATAGTTTAACTGCTTGTCGAATCTTCTTAGAACTTTCGACAGACACCATAAGCCTTCAATGACAGATTTGACGTTTGTATGTTTTTCGCTGCTTCGTCGAATCTTCGTCATTCATGTCAACACTGTCTCTATAATATTGAATCTTTTCTCTCTGTGTTGAAACTTTCCTCTCTATGTAGAATAATCTTGGACTAATAGAGTTATGGCCCATACACACGATCCGAATATCGGACGAAAACGATCGTCTGATGAAGGATCGTACGATTTTCGGATTGTGTGTACACTACTTTCGAGAGCCGATCACGTCAGTTCATCCGATATTATTCGATCGGACATGCACGAAAATTTTCCTCGTACGATGTCAGATCGTACGATTTTCGTTTAGTCAGTACAGTTGTCGTCCGAAAATACAATACAAATACATTACAACACATGACATCACTTCCAATTATTTTTTCCGGTCGTACGAGAATTTTCGTGACTTTAATAACCTATTTCATTTTACTTGTGACTATTAAGCGAAAAAAGTAGTAGGATCCGTCGTACGATATTCGGATCGTGTGTATGGGCCATTAAGGTTAGGCACATTCGACCGCAGATTCGATAGACACAGATTGCTATTATCAGCGTCATGTTGAATCTCCTATCTATATCGAACTGTTGTAGCAACGAAACCGAAAATAAAGCATTTTTTTTATGTCTGATTTTTCGGATTTCGGATTCTGCACGTTCGTCTTAGTTTGTTAAAATGATAACAAAAATACCCAAAATTCGGACCAAAATGCATTTGGACGAAAATGAATGCACATGTCTAGCATATACTATGAATGCTACATACCCCAAGCGGGGAAGAAATTATGGTGAGTGTGTGCACATTAGGAGCACGGATAAGCCAAACTTGCTGTCATCACTTTGTGAAGAGGGAAAACAAACAGTGATTACTTTATACCAGCACAAGCACTTTCTTGAACTGTTTTGAATGCTCTATTTATTGAATTTATTTCATCCAGAGATCATTTACATTAGAGATCACTCTTCACCAGCACAAGCACTTTTTGGACTTTTTTGAATATCTAATTAGTACATTTTTGAATATCTAATTAGTATTTTTTCTGGACTTATTTGAATGCTCAATAGGAGTTTAACTTTTTAAATTTGTATTCATTCATTTATTGCTTATTTACATGCACATGTATATGTTCACTTATAATTTATTTGTCATAATTTTGCACATTACTTACTGGTGTTACTTTCACACCCACATTACATCACCACCACATTGAGAGTCAATTATAATCCATTGAACAGAGCCACATCTACTTATTTTTCTCCTTCAAATAAACTAAAGCAGGCTAAGAATTGTTAAGCTGCAACATATACCATTTTTGTTTTTGGATTTAATATCACTTTAATAAAGTTGATGCCTGTGGGATTTGTTCTGTGCTCTCTAGCACTAGATTTATGTGCCCCGCAGAAGTCAAATGGACTGTTCGGACAGTCATTAGCTATGCCCTATTTTAATGTTGTTTCATTCAAAATCTGCCCAAATCATATCACTGTTTCTGATACATAAGCTACAACAAGACTGCAAATAGTTATAAAAAAAATAAATAAGAAAGAATACAAGCACGTTGTGACGGTGGTCTTCTGAATAAATTTGCTGCCGTCAAAGATGTTTTTTTTTAGTATAAATCATGTTGTTCTAATGAATTCAGTTAGTTTTTACAAAAAAAAATCCACTGCTCAGACACATTTTAAGCCAAATTGGTCAATTTAGTGGGAAGCAACAGAATCCCATTAAAGCCTAAACATATAATTATCTTTGAATGTGTTGCTCTATTTAAATGACCAAATCATAAGTCATTGAATAAATTATACCTGTCGCCAAGCTCCATATTGTAACCTTTTCTGGCCAGTCAGGGACCGTTCTTAGAGTTGCTGTGCCACCAGTCCCTGCTTGCATGGTAGAGGAGTTAATTTATCCTTCATAAATCTCCTATTTATTAACATAAAAAACTGCAAAAATTGTTATTGTGATTTGCCGAAATAACTCTTTGTCCATTCACTGTATTAGCAGGAAATGTAATGTGATATGCTTCAATGGATGTAGGAAAAGTGGACTTGGCTAGTTTGAATAGAATGGAATTAGGCACCCAGCCTTCAAGTTTAGTTTTGTTCTAATGAAATAATGCTGCCTCATAATTTATTTGTTTGACAGCTTTGGCCAGGAAATCCTGCAGTTACTGCAGGGAATAAAGCATAATGAGAAAAAATTGTTTAAAGGCACCAGAATAAGGTAGCATCAATCTTTAGTAAAGAAATATTTACCCATTGAGGAAGAGGAAGAGAGCTTACACGGACTCACACTTTGGCCAACACAGACCACTTGGTAGGCAGTTATGACCCATGGCAGGTGCCTCCAAATAATGTGGTCATTGTTTAGAAAGCAGAAAAATGCATTGCATCACATTATAAGCAATATTTAGGCTATTTATGGCTACCCATTATTTTCTTCTACCTCCCCCTCCCTCCACCACTACTAATACCTTTTCAGGAGATGATCAACAACAGAGAGGGTGACCCGAAAAACACACTGGAGGAATCTAAAATGAATGTATAGTATTCTGGAAAATCATTCCATTTCATTCTCCTTTTCCCATCAATTTGTTTATCTTGCTATTCTGTTTTTTTGCTTTTTTTTTTTTTTGTATTTATATGTAAACTTATTTTGTTTGATGGTTTTTCTAGTACCCCAATAACATGTACAGAACACGAAAACATTATTTTTCTTGTTACTAAATTGTAAATGATTTTTCTTGTAATTAGCTTTACCACGCTTTGTTTCAGAAACCTAGTACCCTTAGGCCCCTTTCACACTGGGGCAGTTTGCAGGTGCTACTACTCTAAAAAAAGTGCCTGCAAACCGACCTGAAACAGCGGCTGCTGTTTCTCCAGTGTGAAAGCCGATGGCTTTCACACTTGAGCGGTGTGCTAGCAAAAGTATTGCTAGCCGCATTTTGAAGCGGTGAATGAGCGGTGTGTTTACCGCTCCTCCACCACTTCTTCCCATTGAAAGCAAGAGGCGCATCGCCGGCGGTAATAACCCTTTTTCGGCCGCTAGAAGGGGGTAAAACTGCACCGCTAGCGGCCGAATACCACTGAAATTCAGCGTCTCTAAAAATAGTGGCGTTTTACCGCCACCGCACCTCACGCCCCAGTGTGGAAGGGGCCTTACAAAAGCAACACACTGCTGAATATTCAATTTGAAGTGTTTTAGGAGACTTTTGTTGTCAGAAGAAAAAAATATTTGTGTTCTTTATGGAATTAAAAAATATACCATGCTTATCATAATCTAATCACAATGGTTTAAAGTGGTTATACACCCTATACAACCACTTTTACCTATAGGCAAGCCTAGATTAAGGCTGTAAATATCTCCTAAACCTCCACGGTTTAGGAGATATTTACAATAGAAATGTGCGCCGATGTCTACGGTGCATGCGCCGATGTCTACAGTGCATGCGCCGTAGACAATGGCGCAGGAGCACTTTAGAAACGCTAATTGCGATGTTTCTAAAGGAGTTCATGCCGTGACTGCCGGCTCCCGCGCAAATGCCAGAGCCGCGATACCCAGAAGTAACTTCACCACTGTCACCATCCAATGCTGTGTCGGGCACCACAGCGGGGGCTTCAATCACAGGTGAGTATTAAATAATGAGCTAGTATGCTATTTTTTTACACCCACTTTAAGGTGCGGCGTGTGTCTCAGCTACCCAAGCAGAAGTGGAGGGCTCCTGTTAGTGTGCGTGTCAAACACTAAACAGGAGCCCTCCACTTCTGCTTGGGAAGCTGAGACACATTGTCCCCTTTATTAATTAAAGTTCACTGTTTATTGATACTTAATAAGTAATTATATTAATTATATTGTTTAATTGCGCCCTTTATTAATATTATTTTATTGTGTCAATGACATTGAAAGAATTGAAGTCAGCGGATGAGCATGACAATAAAGCAATTTGCATTTTTTAAAAGGAAAAGTCAGCACTGGTATCCTTGATTTTTCTCTCATGACAGGTTTATTAATTAAGTCAATAAATAATCTGGAACAGCTAACTTTATCTAAACACTTGTATAAGTCAATGTGTACACTTACAAAATCAATTGGTGTAAACACTGCCTCAATCAATTCATATGCACTCTTTGATTAATATACAGTGCCTGAGGAAGTGGTACCGTCATGTGTAATACATGTCTTAGAGGACTGCTGTGATGGCAATTTATATTACATGATGCTTCCTAGACTGGCTGATAAAACATTATCTTGCACATAAAATGAAGGCCTTCAACAAAGATTGCCTTTTAAAACTACAGAATGGGAAAGTAAGTTAATAAATTATTCTTGTAGAAAACAAAGGAATTTCACAGGGCAATTTGACAGATTTGAAAATACATTTCCAAGAACACCTTTTCCCATTGATAAATCTTTGAAAATGAAAAAATGACATTGACAGTGTATTACTAGGTGCAGAAGAACCAGCAAGGACATACATAATGGGCCAGAAAATAACTTCTCATGTATAATAGTCACACAGAAATTTTTACACAGTGCCAAGAATCAATAGAAATGGAAAAGTCCTACCCAAGCTTCAAAACTAAGTTTGTCAGTATTTGGTTCATGGATTACCAAACTATTATTTTTAGCAATATATTCTATTTGTAACAATACTAAGGTTACGTTTCTGATACAAAACATAAGAAAGTATTTTATAAGTGAAATAAACACTTCTTAAAATCTTGCTAGTTTTTTATTGTAGCTCTCCAAAAAATGAATACAGCAAAGCAAGATTTTAGAAAATCGTGCACAAAAAAAAAAAAAGTAGCAAGACAGAGTCATCAAGAACTAATCGGGGCTAACTAAAGCCTGGTATACACATTTTTTTTTCGTTCAACCCAGCAGGCTGAACTAAAAAAAGTAAAGAGCTAAGCAACAGCCGTTGTACTACCTATGTGAAGTTAGTACAGTGATCTCCCTCGCTGAGCTTTTGTGTTCTGACAGGGTGTATGTCCCCCCTGCCAGAACACACTGGTCAGCACTCTCAGTCATTGGCTGAGAGTGCTGATAGGATGCCGATCAGCAGACCTTTTTCAATCATGCCCCTTTGACTGAATCAGGACGAATGCCCGTCTTCTCTCAGACCAGTTTCCATACACATTGGTGGAATGTCAGTGTGTTTCTATTGCCGCCTGATATTAGGCCTGTGTGTACAGCCCTTAAGGGTCAAAAAGTGATTGAATAGGAACTTCTGTTTTTTTTATTTATATCATTCTACAATTGCATCATGAAAAAAAAAAAAAACAACACAGGGTGCACTTGCATTGGCCTTGTGAAGTACATAATGCTGTTTATAGAGAATAAACTATGAATGATGCTCAAAATGATAAAAGATCAATGGCAATATCAAGGTAATCACTAAACCACACAGACAGGAGCAACAGACCTCCAACGGCCACCACCAGCATCTAGCATAATGGCTGTCTACAGTTAATGCTGAAAATGTCTGACTATTTCCTCTCTTTAAAAAAAAGGAATGGGGCCACAAAAACAGATCAGCCATTTTTCAGCATTAGATGTTGATAGCCCTTCTGTTGGATACTGCTGGTAATCGTTGGTGGTCATCCTTACTGTCTGTGTAGTCTGGTGATCATCTTAAAGGGGAGTTCCAGCCTTTTAGTGTTTATTAAAAGTCAGCAGCTACAAAAAGTGTAGCTGCTGACTTTTAATAAACAGACACTTACCTTCTCTACGGTCTAGCGAAGTTTCCGCCCAGAGCTCCGCTCCTCTCCCCCCTCTCCGGCCGGCGCCTACATTCATAGTGTGGGCACCCGGCCGTGACAGCTTTCGGCTTCACGACCGGGCACTCACTGCGCATGCGCGAGTCGTTCTGCGCTCTATGAGTGGAAGGCAATCTCCTGGTAACTGTCACGTGTCCTTGGAGATCACCTAAAGGGTGGGGCCACCTAAGGCGAGAAGAGAAGTCGCTAAGGCAGTCCCTGGGCATAAGGAGGAAGTGGGACAGGAAGTCCCACTCCTTCCAAAGCCCCCACTTCCCTCCCAAAAAAAATTACATGCCAAAAAAGTGGAAGTTCCACTGTTGGGTGGAACTTCGCTTTAATATGCCTAGAGGTTTTTTATGTTTATGATTATAATGAAAAAGAATAGGGACTAGGCCAAACTTCCTTTATTGAAAATGAATGTAATGGCTACAAATTAAATGTAAAATGATTGAATAGCATTATTTTAATATGTACCAAAAGTGCTTAACTCCGCCCAACCTAAACAAAGCACTACTCAGCGCACAAGAGTAAACAATTGAGGATACTGATTAAAGAAAAAGAGACACCTGGATATACAATAAGCAGCCGCTTAAAAAGGAAATATATGCAAATGACAGTAAACAGAAGGAAAGTATGGATGACAATGGTCAAACAGTTCAGTGTGTTACTGTAGCAGCGCTACAAACAGAGTGTTCACTCTGAAACAAGTTCTATGGTGACATAGATATCCCAAATAATGGTGCGGGTGGACAGCGACAAATAACAGTGTCTTTATCTCAATGTGCTTCTTATCACCAGGAATGTTAGTGTTTCACCGCGTGGGGGGGTATTAGCCCCTTATGGGGATGCACTCACCAGACCGCAAGTAAAAATCAGCATTGGATACATCAGCCTCTGCCACCAGCTTTGCACTCTCCACAACTCTTGCTTAAGTGAGTCTTGCTTGTACTTGCTTGTAAGGAATAAACTTCTGATAGTGTATTATCGTTTAAAAGTTTATTGAGCAAACCCACAAGTCCCCTTATAATATATGCGTACCATAGTGCAATCAAACATAAGCATAAATGTACTGTGCCTGTTTGTAAACAGTTTCTGGCGCTCCAGCGCGTTCATCTGTTCCTGATCCACCAGGTTGACAGTCTATCGGTCGTCTGCTGCTGGCCACACCCTGACGCGTTTCGTCATTGGCTGACTTCGTCTGAGGGTGTGGCTGTAGCATTCAGCGACCTGTTAAATAATGGAGCGATCATTTGGGTACCGCCCCTCATTCGCCGCGATCACGTCCGTCCTGCGCATGCGTGTTAGGCAACACGAGGTCAGCGTCATACGATGGGCGGGAGTAGGGCGTGTACTTTGATGTCCTGTCCAATGCGGACAGGATGCGTCTGATGCGGCTAGAAGACGCTGGCCCCACCTGAACGTATGGACGTCAGCGAGGCCAGTGCCAATAGCAGGGCGGAAGTCAGCTAAAAGCTAATTATCTCGCACAGACGCACATTGAAAAGTGAAGCCACTGCCCATAATGGGTCCGGACTTAGCAATTCAATGTTGAGACAGAAAGACAGAAAGGATGCGCGCGCATCTCAATGTTGAGAACTGCAGGCACGCTCATCCAAAACCTGCCAAATCAGCCACTACATTTGTGGTGTCAGCAAGTCTCAATATAAAATCATACAACAATACCACTTATGTATTCGTCATAGCGGGAGATTCATACATAAGTGTGTAAGTCCTATTACTATGCCATCACCAAACAGATGATTAGTTAAATTAATAAAAAATCACCAATAAATATATATATATAAAACATGATAAAATACATATATAAACAACGGGGGCATCAGTAATAAAACATATCATACTCAAACATAAAATATTATAAAATTATATACTGCCCACATAAAATTAGGCAAAATATATAAAAGATATATATTAAAAATATATATATATATATAATCCTAAAAAGAAAGTTTTAAAAATATATTAAAAATATCTATCAGAGCCGTATAGATATAGAATATATATTACATTATTTATTAGAAATTAGAAAGCATATCTAAAAAGGGGGAGGGCATTCTTCGAGTATAAGAACCAATAGCAATAATAATGAAAAAAATCGTACTAGTACATAACACAACTGAGACTAGAAGGTCTTTAGTCTGAGAGATGAGTAATCTCATAGAAGTATGTGTATGTTATGTTAAACCCAAAAGAGACATGAGTGACTATTCAATGAGCCAATATGCTCAGTATCAAAATATGTGATGTAGGAGACCAGATAATATTTTATATTTTAATCTCAACTTTAAGTATCGCTTATGAAGCAGTTGATATCTAGTTCAATATTCATGCCTTTAGGTGCAAGAGATTCAGTCAAGTAGATCCATTTCGTTTCGCATTTTGATAGTTCGCGAACTCTATGGCTTCCTCTCCAATTCTGCATTACATGTTGGACTCCCCAGAATTGTAGTCCGGATGGATCTTGATTATGCTTCAGTTTAAAATGCAGGGACACATTATGGTCTTTATATCCTATCTTTATGTTGTTAATGTGCTCCATCACCCGTATTCTCATTTTTCTCTTGGTCCTCCCTATATAAAGTAGGCCGCACGGACATTTAAGTGCGTATACTACATGGTCAGTGTTACATGTCATAAACTGTTCTATATCGAATTCAGTGTTGTTGGTTGGACAACTGAATTTTTCCAGACCTCTCATGGTTTGTGTTACTTCTCTGCATGGTTTGCATTTTCTACATGCAAAGAATCCATTTTGATTCCAAAAAGTTTCTGGTTTGATGGGTGGATCCAGTACCTTTTTGACCACTCGGTCACCATGATTGGGGGCTTTTTTATAAATAAACTGAGGTTTAGGAGGTAGAAGAGGTCCTAATTTCTTGTCTAATAATAGTATATGCCAATGTTGATTGAAGATTTCTTCAACTTCTTTATATTGTGAGTGGAATTGAGACAAAAAACCCCACTCCTTTGTATTAGTGATTGGTACATTGCCAAGCTGTTTGGTTAGTAGACATGTTTCTCTTGGGATAATGCGTATTTCTTCTACCAACTTATGCATGGTATCTGGGTGATAACCTCTGGCTTCAAACCTTTCAGTTAAGATTCTGGACTGTGTAATGAAGTTTTCTTCTTCCGTACAGTTCCTTTTTACCCTCATAATTTGTCCTTTAGGTATATTTTTGATCCATAAAGGATGGTGGCCGCTGTTGGTAGGGAGATAACTGTTTCTGTCAGTTGGCTTAAAAAATACTTTAGTAGCCAACTTAGTTCCTTGTCGGTATATGGTTACATCCAAAAAATTAATTTCAGTATTGTTAGATTCAGAGGTAAGCTTAATATTGTTGCTGTTATTATTTAAAACCTTTAAAAAGTTTAAAAGTGAGTCAGTATTACCTTCCCAAATAAAAAACAAGTCGTCTATATATCGTTTATAAAACAATAATTCACTCCGTCTGTCTTTAAAAATCACCTTGTCCTCCCACTCAGCCATGAAAAGGTTCGCAATGCTAGGTGCAAATTTAGCGCCCATAGCAACTCCTCTTTTTTGCGAATAAAACCGGCTATTGTACCAAAAAAAGTTATGTGAGAGACAAAAATCTAGAGCATTACCAATAAAAACTTTTTGATTATGTGGTAAGTCATCTCGTTGGCTAAGTGCCCAATTCAGGGCAAGTAGTGCATCATCATGCTGTATGATGGAATAAAGAGATGATACATCCGCGGTAACCAATAAAATTGGAGTATTCTCCTCTAGAGTAATTTCTTGAAGACATAATAGCAAGTCCTTAGTATCTTTTAAATATGACTTAGTCATTTTTACACTTTTTTGTAAAAAGGTATCTAGATACTGTCCCATTCTTGAAGAAATGGAATTGATGCTATTAACAATGGGTCTTGCCGGAGGATTCAGGGGATCCTTGTGTATCTTTGGTAGAGTATAAATAGTCGGGACCTTACTGCTAGCTGGTGTCAAATAATTTTTAAACGATAATACACTATCAGAAGTTTATTCCTGTGTATGTATACAAGCAAGACTCACTTAAGCAAGAGTTGTGGAGAGTGCAAAGCTGGTGGCAGAGGCTGATGTATCCAATGCTGATTTTTACTTGCGGTCTGGTGAGTGCATCCCCATAAGGGGCTAATACCCCCCCACGCGGTGAAACACTAACATTCCTGGTGATAAGAAGCACATTGAGATAAAGACACTGTTATTTGTCGCTGTCCACCCGCACCATTATTTGGGATATCTATGTCACCATAGAACTTGTTTCAGAGTGAACACTCTGTTTGTAGCGCTGCTACAGTAACACACTGAACTGTTTGACCATTGTCATCCATACTTTCCTTCTGTTTACTGTCATTTGCATATATTTCCTTTTTAAGCGGCTGCTTATTGTATATCCAGGTGTCTCTTTTTCTTTAATCAGTATCCTCAATTGTTTACTCTTGTGCGCTGAGTAGTGCTTTGTTTAGGTTGGGCGGAGTTAAGCACTTTTGGTACATTGTCTGTTTTTTTTCTCTCGGCTGCTATGGATGCACTGAGGTTTCTGATTAATAGGAATTTAGACATCAACAATGTTTTTGCAAATAATGAACCTACTACAACTCAGGTTAATTATAACAGCACCATGTCCACTCTTGGCAATGTTTTGGAGAAACAAGTTAGAGCCTGGTGGGACATCTATACTTTGGAGCAGTATATTAAAGATAAGATCATCATTAGAAGCCTGCGATGGGAAGTAGTCCCACAAGACGGTCTTGATGACCCAGGATCAATCCAAGAATGGTTTGATTTTTTCATTGGGGTTGGGTTCAAACTGCAGGAACTCATCCTACAAAGGAAAAAACGCAAAATGATTCTTTTGGAATCTAAAATTAAAGAATTAACTACTCAACTAGATCCTATCAAGGACTCACAGGAAATTATTGATTTTAACACCAGAATCAGTAAGCGCCTTGAGAAGGTTGATAAGGACACTCAAAAAAAGAAAGTTAAAAAATACCATAGAGACATGGGTGACTTTAAGACTAATACCATCTTTGCATGGCAACAAACGCTACCCGATACCAAAAATCTCACAGACAAACCACAACCGGTAAAAGCACTACTTCAAGTTCCATTACTAAGGGAACAAACGAATGTGTATGTAAATGATGAGATCACTATAGACACACCTGAACATTTTTCAACACCGATACCTAGAGGACGAGGGAGAAATAGAGGTGGTAACACTAGAGACAATTTACACCAACATCCAGAGAATATAGGATACCAAATCCCTACCCAAAACAAATTCCTACCATTGAGGACCTATCAAGAGAATTATGAAAATGCACCACCACCTCGTCCTTTTTTAGGGAGGGGTGGAGGGGGAGCACAAAGGAGGGGTCGAGGCTATCCACCACGGAGGGGAAAACCCCAGCAATACCCTCCACCTCAATACCCACCGGGACAACAGCCCCAATCTTATTACCCTCCAACACAATACCCCCCAGTATATTACCAGGAACAGGAATGGAAAGGATCGCAAACAACGAACCAATGGGGAAAAGACCGCTTCCCTTATCCGAAAAAGGACGAAGCAGAGGTTGCAGGGCCGGATGGAGGACGCAGAAAAAGAAGAAGGCAGCAGGAATAGGAGGCATTTTTAATTTAAGTCCAGTTGAACTCACACACAAAGAACTAAACATTTTAAATTTGGGTTTAAAATGTGGTATGAAGAAACCTGTCAATAAGTTTAATGTCTACATAGACATCCATAAGTATATCCGCAAACTAAATATGAAAAAATATTTTGTTGGAATAACTCCTCGGATTGACACCACAAATAATAACACTAAGTCGGTTATAAACAGTGGACTAAGGAATAAATCACTCTTCAACCCTCTCAACAATCCAAATCATCAAATAGAGGTGTTCAAAGGTCTGGTGTTAAGGGATCTGGACTACTTAAAACCAAAAAAACAAGTCAACATTAAACATATTCAGGAGGGGATTGATATGTTAGAGAAACGCAAAGATATAGTTATAAGGCCAGCCGACAAGGGAGGGGGAGTGGTGATTTTAAGTAAAACCTTTTATCATAACCAAATCTCTGATATGCTGGCAGATGGATCTACATACAGCTTACTGGATCAGGACCCCACTAAATCTTACAGAAAACAGCTACAATCATTGGTAGAGAAGGGTACCCGATCAGGGGTCCTCTCAGTAAAAGAAAGAAATTATTTGACACCAGCTAGCAGTAAGGTCCCGACTATTTATACTCTACCAAAGATACACAAGGATCCCCTGAATCCTCCGGCAAGACCCATTGTTAATAGCATCAATTCCATTTCTTCAAGAATGGGACAGTATCTAGATACCTTTTTACAAAAAAGTGTAAAAATGACTAAGTCATATTTAAAAGATACTAAGGACTTGCTATTATGTCTTCAAGAAATTACTCTAGAGGAGAATACTCCAATTTTATTGGTTACCGCGGATGTATCATCTCTTTATTCCATCATACAGCATGATGATGCACTACTTGCCCTGAATTGGGCACTTAGCCAACGAGATGACTTACCACATAATCAAAAAGTTTTTATTGGTAATGCTCTAGATTTTTGTCTCTCACATAACTTTTTTTGGTACAATAGCCGGTTTTATTCGCAAAAAAGAGGAGTTGCTATGGGCGCTAAATTTGCACCTAGCATTGCGAACCTTTTCATGGCTGAGTGGGAGGACAAGGTGATTTTTAAAGACAGACGGAGTGAATTATTGTTTTATAAACGATATATAGACGACTTGTTTTTTATTTGGGAAGGTAATACTGACTCACTTTTAAACTTTTTAAAGGTTTTAAATAATAACAGCAACAATATTAAGCTTACCTCTGAATCTAACAATACTGAAATTAATTTTTTGGATGTAACCATATACCGACAAGGAACTAAGTTGGCTACTAAAGTATTTTTTAAGCCAACTGACAGAAACAGTTATCTCCCTACCAACAGCGGCCACCATCCTTTATGGATCAAAAATATACCTAAAGGACAAATTATGAGGGTAAAAAGGAACTGTACGGAAGAAGAAAACTTCATTACACAGTCCAGAATCTTAACTGAAAGGTTTGAAGCCAGAGGTTATCACCCAGATACCATGCATAAGTTGGTAGAAGAAATACGCATTATCCCAAGAGAAACATGTCTACTAACCAAACAGCTTGGCAATGTACCAATCACTAATACAAAGGAGTGGGGTTTTTTGTCTCAATTCCACTCACAATATAAAGAAGTTGAAGAAATCTTCAATCAACATTGGCATATACTATTATTAGACAAGAAATTAGGACCTCTTCTACCTCCTAAACCTCAGTTTATTTATAAAAAAGCCCCCAATCATGGTGACCGAGTGGTCAAAAAGGTACTGGATCCACCCATCAAACCAGAAACTTTTTGGAATCAAAATGGATTCTTTGCATGTAGAAAATGCAAACCATGCAGAGAAGTAACACAAACCATGAGAGGTCTGGAAAAATTCAGTTGTCCAACCAACAACACTGAATTCGATATAGAACAGTTTATGACATGTAACACTGACCATGTAGTATACGCACTTAAATGTCCGTGCGGCCTACTTTATATAGGGAGGACCAAGAGAAAAATGAGAATACGGGTGATGGAGCACATTAACAACATAAAGATAGGATATAAAGACCATAATGTGTCCCTGCATTTTAAACTGAAGCATAATCAAGATCCATCCGGACTACAATTCTGGGGAGTCCAACATGTAATGCAGAATTGGAGAGGAAGCCATAGAGTTCGCGAACTATCAAAATGCGAAACGAAATGGATCTACTTGACTGAATCTCTTGCACCTAAAGGCATGAATATTGAACTAGATATCAACTGCTTCATAAGCGATACTTAAAGTTGAGATTAAAATATAAAATATTATCTGGTCTCCTACATCACATATTTTGATACTGAGCATATTGGCTCATTGAATAGTCACTCATGTCTCTTTTGGGTTAAACATAACATACACATACTTCTATGAGATTACTCATCTCTCAGACTAAAGACCTTCTAGTCTCAGTTGTGTTATGTACTAGTACGATTTTTTTCATTATTATTGCTATTGGTTCTTATACTCGAAGAATGCCCTCCCCCTTTTTAGATATGCTTTCTAATTTCTAATAAATAATGTAATATATATTCTATATCTATACGGCTCTGATAGATATTTTTAATATATTTTTAAAACTTTCTTTTTAGGATTATATATATATATATATTTTTAATATATATCTTTTATATATTTTGCCTAATTTTATGTGGGCAGTATATAATTTTATAATATTTTATGTTTGAGTATGATATGTTTTATTACTGATGCCCCCGTTGTTTATATATGTATTTTATCATGTTTTATATATATATATTTATTGGTGATTTTTTATTAATTTAACTAATCATCTGTTTGGTGATGGCATAGTAATAGGACTTACACACTTATGTATGAATCTCCCGCTATGACGAATACATAAGTGGTATTGTTGTATGATTTTATATTGAGACTTGCTGACACCACAAATGTAGTGGCTGATAGGTTTTGGATGAGCGTGCCTGCAGTTCTCAACATTGAGATGCGCGCGCATCCTTTCTGTCTTTCTGTCTCAACATTGAATTGCTAAGTCCGGACCCATTATGGGCAGTGGCTTCACTTTTCAATGTGCGTCTGCGCGAGATAATTAGCTTTTAGCTGACTTCCGCCCTGCTATTGGCACTGGCCTCGCTGACGTCCATACGTTCAGGTGGGGCCAGCGTCTTCTAGCCGCATCAGACGCATCCTGTCCGCATTGGACAGGACATCAAAGTACACGCCCTACTCCCGCCCATCGTATGACGCTGACCTCGTGTTGCCTAACACGCATGCGCAGGACGGACGTGATCGCGGCGAATGAGGGGCGGTACCCAAATGATCGCTCCATTATTTAACAGGTCGCTGAATGCTACAGCCACACCCTCAGACGAAGTCAGCCAATGACGAAACGCGTCAGGGTGTGGCCAGCAGCAGACGACCGATAGACTGTCAACCTGGTGGATCAGGAACAGATGAACGCGCTGGAGCGCCAGAAACTGTTTACAAACAGGCACAGTACATTTATGCTTATGTTTGATTGCACTATGGTACGCATATATTATAAGGGGACTTGTGGGTTTGCTCAATAAACTTTTAAACGATAATACACTATCAGAAGTTTATTCCTTTGTATGTATACAAGCAAGACTCACTTAAGCAAGAGTTGTGGAGAGTGCAAAGCTGGTGGCAGAGGCTGATGTATCCAATGCTGATTTTTACTTGCGGTCTGGTGAGTGCATCCCCATAAGGGGCTAATACCCCCCCACGCGGTGAAACACTAACATTCCTGGTGATAAGAAGCACATTGAGATAAAGACACTGTTATTTGTCGCTGTCCACCCGCACCATTATTTGGGATATCTATGTCACCATAGAACTTGTTTCAGAGTGAACACTCTGTTTGTAGCGCTGCTACAGTAACACACTGAACTGTTTGACCATTGTCATCCATACTTTCCTTCTGTTTACTGTCATTTGCATATATTTCCTTTTTAAGCGGCTGCTTATTGTATATCCAGGTGTCTCTTTTTCTTTAATCAGTATCCTCAATTGTTTACTCTTGTGCGCTGAGTAGTGCTTTGTTTAGGTTGGGCGGAGTTAAGCACTTTTGGTACATTGTCTGTTTTTTTTCTCTCGGCTGCTATGGATGCACTGAGGTTTCTGATTAATAGGAATTTAGACATCAACAATGTTTTTGCAAATAATGAACCTACTACAACTCAGGTTAATTATAACAGCACCATGTCCACTCTTGGCAATGTTTTGGAGAAACAAGTTAGAGCCTGGTGGGACATCTATACTTTGGAGCAGTATATTAAAGATAAGATCATCATTAGAAGCCTGCGATGGGAAGTAGTCCCACAAGACGGTCTTGATGACCCAGGATCAATCCAAGAATGGTTTGATTTTTTCATTGGGGTTGGGTTCAAACTGCAGGAACTCATCCTACAAAGGAAAAAACGCAAAATGATTCTTTTGGAATCTAAAATTAAAGAATTAACTACTCAACTAGATCCTATCAAGGACTCACAGGAAATTATTGATTTTAACACCAGAATCAGTAAGCGCCTTGAGAAGGTTGATAAGGACACTCAAAAAAAGAAAGTTAAAAAATACCATAGAGACATGGGTGACTTTAAGACTAATACCATCTTTGCATGGCAACAAACGCTACCCGATACCAAAAATCTCACAGACAAACCACAACCGGTAAAAGCACTACTTCAAGTTCCATTACTAAGGGAACAAACGAATGTGTATGTAAATGATGAGATCACTATAGACACACCTGAACATTTTTCAACACCGATACCTAGAGGACGAGGGAGAAATAGAGGTGGTAACACTAGAGACAATTTACACCAACATCCAGAGAATATAGGATACCAAATCCCTACCCAAAACAAATTCCTACCATTGAGGACCTATCAAGAGAATTATGAAAATGCACCACCACCTCGTCCTTTTTTAGGGAGGGGTGGAGGGGGAGCACAAAGGAGGGGTCGAGGCTATCCACCACGGAGGGGAAAACCCCAGCAATACCCTCCACCTCAATACCCACCGGGACAACAGCCCCAATCTTATTACCCTCCAACACAATACCCCCCAGTATATTACCAGGAACAGGAATGGAAAGGATCGCAAACAACGAACCAATGGGGAAAAGACCGCTTCCCTTATCCGAAAAAGGACGAAGCAGAGGTTGCAGGGCCGGATGGAGGACGCAGAAAAAGAAGAAGGCAGCAGGAATAGGAGGCATTTTTAATTTAAGTCCAGTTGAACTCACACACAAAGAACTAAACATTTTAAATTTGGGTTTAAAATGTGGTATGAAGAAACCTGTCAATAAGTTTAATGTCTACATAGACATCCATAAGTATATCCGCAAACTAAATATGAAAAAATATTTTGTTGGAATAACTCCTCGGATTGACACCACAAATAATAACACTAAGTCGGTTATAAACAGTGGACTAAGGAATAAATCACTCTTCAACCCTCTCAACAATCCAAATCATCAAATAGAGGTGTTCAAAGGTCTGGTGTTAAGGGATCTGGACTACTTAAAACCAAAAAAACAAGTCAACATTAAACATATTCAGGAGGGGATTGATATGTTAGAGAAACGCAAAGATATAGTTATAAGGCCAGCCGACAAGGGAGGGGGAGTGGTGATTTTAAGTAAAACCTTTTATCATAACCAAATCTCTGATATGCTGGCAGATGGATCTACATACAGCTTACTGGATCAGGACCCCACTAAATCTTACAGAAAACAGCTACAATCATTGGTAGAGAAGGGTACCCGATCAGGGGTCCTCTCAGTAAAAGAAAGAAATTATTTGACACCAGCTAGCAGTAAGGTCCCGACTATTTATACTCTACCAAAGATACACAAGGATCCCCTGAATCCTCCGGCAAGACCCATTGTTAATAGCATCAATTCCATTTCTTCAAGAATGGGACAGTATCTAGATACCTTTTTACAAAAAAGTGTAAAAATGACTAAGTCATATTTAAAAGATACTAAGGACTTGCTATTATGTCTTCAAGAAATTACTCTAGAGGAGAATACTCCAATTTTATTGGTTACCGCGGATGTATCATCTCTTTATTCCATCATACAGCATGATGATGCACTACTTGCCCTGAATTGGGCACTTAGCCAACGAGATGACTTACCACATAATCAAAAAGTTTTTATTGGTAATGCTCTAGATTTTTGTCTCTCACATAACTTTTTTTGGTACAATAGCCGGTTTTATTCGCAAAAAAGAGGAGTTGCTATGGGCGCTAAATTTGCACCTAGCATTGCGAACCTTTTCATGGCTGAGTGGGAGGACAAGGTGATTTTTAAAGACAGACGGAGTGAATTATTGTTTTATAAACGATATATAGACGACTTGTTTTTTATTTGGGAAGGTAATACTGACTCACTTTTAAACTTTTTAAAGGTTTTAAATAATAACAGCAACAATATTAAGCTTACCTCTGAATCTAACAATACTGAAATTAATTTTTTGGATGTAACCATATACCGACAAGGAACTAAGTTGGCTACTAAAGTATTTTTTAAGCCAACTGACAGAAACAGTTATCTCCCTACCAACAGCGGCCACCATCCTTTATGGATCAAAAATATACCTAAAGGACAAATTATGAGGGTAAAAAGGAACTGTACGGAAGAAGAAAACTTCATTACACAGTCCAGAATCTTAACTGAAAGGTTTGAAGCCAGAGGTTATCACCCAGATACCATGCATAAGTTGGTAGAAGAAATACGCATTATCCCAAGAGAAACATGTCTACTAACCAAACAGCTTGGCAATGTACCAATCACTAATACAAAGGAGTGGGGTTTTTTGTCTCAATTCCACTCACAATATAAAGAAGTTGAAGAAATCTTCAATCAACATTGGCATATACTATTATTAGACAAGAAATTAGGACCTCTTCTACCTCCTAAACCTCAGTTTATTTATAAAAATGCCCCCAATCATGGTGACCGAGTGGTCAAAAAGGTACTGGATCCACCCATCAAACCAGAAACTTTTTGGAATCAAAATGGATTCTTTGCATGTAGAAAATGCAAACCATGCAGAGAAGTAACACAAACCATGAGAGGTCTGGAAAAATTCAGTTGTCCAACCAACAACACTGAATTCGATATAGAACAGTTTATGACATGTAACACTGACCATGTAGTATACGCACTTAAATGTCCGTGCGGCCTACTTTATATAGGGAGGACCAAGAGAAAAATGAGAATACGGGTGATTGAGCACATTAACAACATAAAGATAGGATATAAAGACCATAATGTGTCCCTGCATTTTAAACTGAAGCATAATCAAGATCCATCCGGACTACAATTCTGGGGAGTCCAACATGTAATGCAGAATTGGAGAGGAAGCCATAGAGTTCGCGAACTATCAAAATGCGAAACGAAATGGATCTACTTGACTGAATCTCTTGCACCTAAAGGCATGAATATTGAACTAGATATCAACTGCTTCATAAGCGATACTTAAAGTTGAGATTAAAATATAAAATATTATCTGGTCTCCTACATCACATATTTTGATACTGAGCATATTGGCTCATTGAATAGTCACTCATGTCTCTTTTGGGTTAAACATAACATACACATACTTCTATGAGATTACTCATCTCTCAGACTAAAGACCTTCTAGTCTCAGTTGTGTTATGTACTAGTACGATTTTTTTCATTATTATTGCTATTGGTTCTTATACTCGAAGAATGCCCTCCCCCTTTTTAGATATGCTTTCTAATTTCTAATAAATAATGTAATATATATTCTATATCTATACGGCTCTGATAGATATTTTTAATATATTTTTAAAACTTTCTTTTTAGGATTATATATATATATATATTTTTAATATATATCTTTTATATATTTTGCCTAATTTTATGTGGGCAGTATATCATTTTATAATATTTTATGTTTGAGTATGATATGTTTTATTACTGATGCCCCCGTTGTTTATATATGTATTTTATCATGTTTTATATATATATATTTATTGGTGATTTTTTATTAATTTAACTAATCATCTGTTTGGTGATGGCATAGTAATAGGACTTACACACTTATGTATGAATCTCCCGCTATGACGAATACATAAGTGGTATTGTTGTATGATTTTATATTGAGACTTGCTGACACCACAAATGTAGTGGCTGATAGGTTTTGGATGAGCGTGCCTGCAGTTCTCAACATTGAGATGCGCGCGCATCCTTTCTGTCTTTCTGTCTCAACATTGAATTGCTAAGTCCGGACCCATTATGGGCAGTGGCTTCACTTTTCAATGTGCGTCTGCGCGAGATAATTAGCTTTTAGCTGACTTCCGCCCTGCTATTGGCACTGGCCTCGCTGACGTCCATACGTTCAGGTGGGGCCAGCGTCTTCTAGCCGCATCAGACGCATCCTGTCCGCATTGGACAGGACATCAAAGTACACGCCCTACTCCCGCCCATCGTATGACGCTGACCTCGTGTTGCCTAACACGCATGCGCAGGACGGACGTGATCGCGGCGAATGAGGGGCGGTACCCAAATGATCGCTCCATTATTTAACAGGTCGCTGAATGCTACAGCCACACCCTCAGACGAAGTCAGCCAATGACGAAACGCGTCAGGGTGTGGCCAGCAGCAGACGACCGATAGACTGTCAACCTGGTGGATCAGGAACAGATGAACGCGCTGGAGCGCCAGAAACTGTTTACAAACAGGCACAGTACATTTATGCTTATGTTTGATTGCACTATGGTACGCATATATTATAAGGGGACTTGTGGGTTTGCTCAATAAACTTTTAAACGATAATACACTATCAGAAGTTTATTCCTTTGTATGTATACAAGCAAGACTCACTTAAGCAAGAGTTGTGGAGAGTGCAAAGCTGGTGGCAGAGGCTGATGTATCCAATGCTGATTTTTACTTGCGGTCTGGTGAGTGCATCCCCATAAGGGGCTAATACCCCCCCACGCGGTGAAACACTAACATTCCTGGTGATAAGAAGCACATTGAGATAAAGACACTGTTATTTGTCGCTGTCCACCCGCACCATTATTTGGGATATCTATGTCACCATAGAACTTGTTTCAGAGTGAACACTCTGTTTGTAGCGCTGCTACAGTAACACACTGAACTGTTTGACCATTGTCATCCATACTTTCCTTCTGTTTACTGTCATTTGCATTATTTTAATATATATACTGTATAGATACATTCCAAACAATAATCATCTAACAAAAAATGAATAGATACATAAAAAGTATAAAAAATTAACCAAAGCATTACCAAAAATGTTAAAACCCTAAATATGACATAACATAAGAAAACGTGTGAAACCATACAACATATTAACAATGGCTTCTGATAATGCTACAAATAAAGACTCAATAACCTTATATGCGATCATATTACGGGGCATGTGTGAGTGCAGGGCCGGCGCAACCACCAGGCGGACCAAGCGGCCGCTTGGGGCGGGCAGGTCCGCAGCCTGGGATGGGGCGGAAAGATGACCTTTTTTTTTTTTTTTATTTACTGTCCGGAGTTGCCGCCGCCCTCCGGCGCCCGGTGTCCCGCTCCAGGGCTCGAGTTGCGGGAACGGCGTCTGTAGAGGAGAAGGGAGGGAGAACAAGTTTCACTGGCACCGCACTGCCCCGCCCCCTCCCCCGGCGAGCTGTTGCAGAAGAACAATAACATCATTAGCATGTGACAAACCGAGTCTCTGCTGCCTGACTAGTAACTCCCCCCAGCAGGAGATCGTGGCCAGCACTAGCTAAACTTCTCTTCTCTTCTCTCCTGGTGAAGGGAGCATGCTGGCTGCTTGTCATTTTTTTTGTGATGGACGCTGATGAGCTGACCAGCCAATCTGCAGGCACTTGATAGGGCTAGGTGCCTGCAGATTGGCTGGTCAGCTCATCAGCGTCCATCACAAAAAAAATTACAAGCAGCCAGCATGCTCCCTTCAGCAGGAGAGAAGAGAAGAGAAGTTTAGCTAGTGCTGGCCACGATCGGGTTTGTCACATGCTAATGATGTTATTGATGTTAGGAAGCAGCATGGATGGAGGGTAAGTCACAGAAATTGTGTGTGTTACTGTGCCCCCCCCCCTTGCAGACTTTAATTAAACTACTGTTTAAAGGGAAACCTGGCTGAGGTTGACAGGCTGGCATTGTGAAGATGGATGAGGATGACTCTGGGTGGATAGGAGAGTTACATTGTGGAGATCCTCTTCACAATGTAACTCTCATCCCCACAGTCATCCTCATCCATCTTCACAATGCAACACAATCCTCTTCATCCCCACCCAGCACCATCCATCCCTCTCTAACGCATCCCCTGCACCATCTATCCCTTTCCACAACACATCCCCACCCACACCCAGCACCACCCACCCCTCTCCACAACGCATCACCACCCACGCCAAGCACCATCCATCCCACTCCACAATGCATCCCCACCCACCCCTCTCCACAACGCATCCCCACCCACGCCTAGCACCATCCACCCTCTCCACAACACATGGCTGTGGAGGAGGCGGGTACAGAGAGAGGTGGCTGTGGAGGAGGGGGGTACAGAGAGGTGGCTGTGGAGGAGGGGGGGTACAGAGAGGTGGCTGTAGAGGAGGGGGGTACAGAGAGGTGGCTGTGGAGGAGGGGGGTACAGAGAGGTGGCTGTAGAGGAGGGGGGGTACAGAGAGGTGGCTGTAGAGGAGGGGGGTACAGAGAGGTGGCTGTAGAGGAGGGGGGTACAGAGAGGTGGCTGTAGAGGAGGGGGGTACAGAGAGGTGGCTGTAGAGGAGGGGGGTACAGAGAGGTGGCTGTGGAGGAGGGGGGGTACAGAGAGGTGGCTGTGGAGGAGGGGGGGTACAGAGAGGTGGCTGTAGAGGAGGGGGGTACAGAGAGGTGGCTGTAGAGGAGGGGGGTACAGAGAGGTGGCTGTAGAGGAGGGGGGTACAGAGAGGTGGCTGTAGAGGAGGGGGGTACAGAGAGGTGGCTGTAGAGGAGGGGGTACAGAGAGGTGGCGGTAGAGGAGGGGGCACAGAGAAGTAGCTTTATAGCCCTCTCTGTACCCCCCCTCCTCCACAACCACCTCTCTGTACCCCCCTCCTCCACAACCACCTCTCTGTACCCCCCTCCTTAAAATGACTAAGATTGTATTTTTTTTTCTTTTTTAATAATTATGAGGTGGCACTGGTGGGCAGTAATGAGGTGGCACTGATGGACACTAATGGGCTGAACTGGTAGGCAGTGATGAGGTTGCACTGACAGGCTGAACTGGTGGACACTAATGAGGTGGCACTGTTGGACACTGATAGGCTGCACTTTACCTCTCCACCCTAAACAATAACCTCCTCCCCAACCTAGATTTTCTGAGATAATGAAAAAAAAAAAAAAAATATCGGCCATCGGCCGCCCCAATTTTGAAATATCGGCATCGGTATCGGCCAGAGAAAAACCCATATCGGTCTACCTCTAGTCTGCACTGTAGGGGTGTCTGCATTGTAGGGGTGTCTGTACTGTGGGGGTCTGCACTGTAGGGGTGTCTGTACTGTGGGAGTCTGCACTATAGGGGGGTCTGTACTGTAGGGGTGTCTGTACTGTGGGGGTCTGCACTATAGGGGTGGGGGTCTGCACTGTAGGGGTGTCTGTACTGTGGGAGTCTGCACTATAGGGGGGTCTGTACTGTAGGGGTGTCTGTACTGTGGGGGTCTGCACTATAGGGGTGGGGGTCTGCACTGTAGAGGTGTCTGTACTGTGTCGGGTTGGGGTCTGCACTGTAAGGGTTTCTGTACTGTGGGGGGCTGCACTATAGGGGTGTCTGTACTGTGGGGTATGGGGGTCTGCACTGTAGGGGTGTCTGTACTGTGGGGGTCTGCACTATAGGGGTGGGGGTCTGCACTGTAGGGGTGTCTGTATGTCGGGTGGGGGTCTGCACTGTAAGGGTGTCTGTACTGTGGGGGTCTGCACTATAGGGGTGTCTGTACTGTGGGGGTCTGCACTGTTGGGGGGGTCTGAACTGTTGGGGGTGTCTGTGTAATGGGGTCCAGAGGTGCAGGGTGCTATGTAATGTAAAGGGGTCCAGTGGTGTATGGTGCTGTGTAATGTAAAGGGGTCCAGTATGTTTTACATTTAGTAGTATGGTGTATATTATACTAAGAATTTCTGGTGTGGCGTGGTTACAAAAGCACAAATTAGTGTGTTTTTTTATATAAAAAAATTATTGAAAGAAACATTTTTGCAAGGGAGGTGGGTGGCCGTTGGGGGGGGGGGGGTGCCAAAATGGAGCTTCGCTTGTGTAGGCAGAAATCCTTGCACCGGCCCTGTGTGAGTGCAACTGTTATTTTATTACACATATGTCGTTCCCAGTCTATTTTTCTGTGCAATGAGTTATGTCACTCATTGCATCATCATTTGATCATCTTAATATTTTTTGGTTCACGTTTATTTATTCACTTCAGCGCTTTAGTAAATATAACACAAAAGAAAAAAAATGCCCCATTTCTGCAGAGGAAGGAGTGGAGAGGCAGGATCGTCGGGAGGGTGAAGGTCTCCTTTAGTGGTTACAAGTTGTTGCACTGTATGTGTTACTTGTAGACATGGTAGGTGATTTTAATATTGAAACTAATGCCGCGTACACACAACTGTTTTTCATGACAAGAAAAATGTCATTTTTTAAATTGGTCATTAAAAACGATCGTGTGTAGGCTGCAGAGCATTTTTTCTCGATGAGATAAATGGCCATTAAAAATTTAGAACCTGCTCTATTTTTTCTCGTCATTTTTCACGTCGTCGTTTTTCTCGTCGTGAAAAACGGTCGTATGTAGGCTTTAACAATGGGGAACAAGGGCAGGAGGCAGAGTGCCCATCAATATGGGAGTAGATAGATGCCGTAGAAAAAACGTATAACATGGAAGGTCTAAGGAATAGTTTGGGGGAAGGTAAAATAGCCCAAAATGAGAAATGGGAACCCTGGAGGGAATTCAAGAAAATGTGGAGTTACGTGGAAAACCTAAGGTATAAGCCCCAATAGGTTTCATGGTTGGAGGGAAAGAAATACGGCTGTAAGCGCAGTAACGGTGAGGTAGCAGAGGGTGGGAGGGATGGGGAGTGGTGGAGGGATAAAATGGAAGTGTGGTCTATTTGTTGTCACTTCCTTTCTGAAGGTATGCAGAGGGTCATTTAGATTTTCTCTGCTTTTTGTCTTTTCCAATTTTTTGGTTTTGGAATATTCTTGAATGGAAGGAGATTAAAAAAAAATATAGAAGGAGGGAAAAAAAAGGAATCAAAGGTGTACCACAAATGATGCGAAGCAAATAAAACGTGAGCAAGTCTTGTGTCCTCTATGTGGGTGGAGTCTAAATTGGTATTAAAAAAAAAAAAAAACAATGGGGAAAAAACGTGCATACTCAGAAGCAAGTTATGAGAAGGGAAATTTGCATAATCAGCCCAAAGGGTGGCGCCATTCGAATGGAACTTCCCCTTTATAGTGCCGCCGTACGTGTTGTACGTCACCACGCTTTGCTCAAGCATTTTTTATCACGATCTTGTGTATGCAAGGCAGGCTTGAGAGGAATCACGTAGAGAAAAACTTAGTTTTTTTTCCATGACATGAAAAACGGACGCGTGTACGCGACATAACATCTTACAACTGAAAATAGCTTATTATAGCTGTGGTCCTGTTTGGATGCAAATCGCCCTTTAGAATAAATATAGTAAAGTAATTGCAGATTTGCATAAACACATCACAAATAAAGAAGCCCACAAGGGCATATTACCCTATGTCATGATCAGGGCAGGACTTAGGGTGGTGGGGGCCCCTGGGCTTGAGTGTTGAAGGGGCCCCCTGGAGCCGAGAATTGGGGGGGATCGAAGTTGTTGAGCGGGGGGGGGGGGCGAATTGAAGTTGTTGAGCGGGGGGGAGCGCATTAAAGTTGTTGAGCGGGGGGGGATTTTGCAGTTGTTGAGGGGGGGAGTGCCTCTCACCTGTGCCAACAGCCGGGGCCACAGACTGTCATTAGCCCGACTCTCGGCTATCTTCCCTTCAGCAGCCACAGTCCTCCACACACCACTCCGGTTCCTCCTGCTTCCGTGCTGCCTCCTCTTGCAGTGCGGGAAAATTAACCCTTTTGCGGGACTGCGGGAAGAAGCTGTCTGTGCGGGAAAGTCCCACAGAATCCGTGCGTGTTGGGAGGTATGCGCAGGGCCGCCATCAGGAATTTTGGGGCCCCTTGCACAGCTTAAGGCATGGGCCCCCTGAAGCAGAGAACCTAGGGGGGTGGGGGTGCTGCCGCCTGAAATTGAGAAGCGTGGGGGGCCTTTACAAAAAAAAGAAGAAATAAAGAAGAAAACAAATATATATAAATATATGTAGCCATCCGGGGCCCTGGGGACCTCTGGGCCTTTTAATAAAAAGAAAAAATAAACCTCTGGGCCCTTTAATAATAAAAAAAAAAAACATTTATAAAAAATACATAAAAAAAGGGAGGTTGCCAAACCCGGGGGCCCTGGGGACCTCTGGGCCCCTGGGAACCTCTGGGCCTTTTAATAAAAAATAAAAAAATAAACAAAAATAAAAAAATAAACATTTATAAAAAAAATAAAAAAGGGGGGGTTGCCACATGGGGCCCTGGGGACCTCTGAGCCCTTTAATAAAAATATATATATATATATATATAAAAAAAATGTAATTTTTTTTATAAAAAAATAAAAAAGGTGGGTTGCCATCCGGGGGCCCTGGAGACCCCTGGGCCCTTTAATAATAATAATAATATATATATATATATATATATATATATATATACATATATATATATTATATATATAAAAATAAAAAATAAATAAAAAAAAGGGGGGTTGCCATCCGGGGCCCTGGAGACCCCTGGGCCCTTTAATAATAATAATAATATATATATATATATATATATATATATATATATATATATATATATATATATATATATATATATATATATATATATATAATATTATATATATAAAAATAAAAAATATATAAAAAAAACATTTTTTTACAAAAAATAAATAAAAAAAAGGGGGGTTGCCATCCGGGGCCCTGGAGACCCCTGGGCCCTTTAATAATAATAATAATATATATATATATATATATATATATATATATATATATATATATATATATATATATATATATATATAATATTATATATATAAAAATAAAAAATATATAAAAAAAAAACATTTTTTTACAAAAAATAAATAAAAAAAAGGGGGGTTGCCGTCCGGGGCCCTGTGGGCCTCCGGACCCCTAAAAAAAAAAAAAAAAAATTTTTTTTTTTTTTTTTAAAGGGGGCCCCCTATTGGGTGGGGCCCCTGGGCTTGAGCCCAGTCAAGGCCAATGGTAAGTCCGGCCCTGGTCATGATCCTGCCCTACAGCGCTAACAGGCATGTAGCTAAAATAGAGCTAATCTAAATAGGCTTTGAAATATACAGGACTCTATATAAAAATATTGTATTTTTGACTGATTGCTTCTTCAGTCAAACCGACCTCACAAAGTGTAACTGCCTTTCTAAGACTTCAAACTGAACAGCTGTAGCTGAGACCTAGTAGTATAAAGAGGATGAGTGGGTGTCTCCGCAGCATTTCATAATTGTCTCAGTGGGTTAGTATAGCTGCAGATGTCTGTGTCTAATGGAAGACCTCATATCTTCATGCAATAACATCTTGCCTGCCACTGTCTGACTGATTTCACTGTTCTGTCCAATTACAAGAGAATCTTTTTTAGTTGCCTGGGCTCTTTATCATTCATCAAATCAACAGCCCCTTTTAAAATTGGTGATAGCATCTACCATTTAAGATCCTTGTCAAAGAGCCTATTTTAACTTTAATTAAACTTCCTGCACATGATAACTTCAGTTATTAATAGACCAGAGACAGTGTGGCGCCAGAGTATAAGACGACAACGCTAGCAAAATAATAACCAATAAATCCGTTCCAGCTGTTCTGGTTTGTTTTCAATGTGTCTTAGGCATCCTACAGTATACCCTTTCATGCAGTAATTTGTCTATCAACAACTATTTGTACTTTTCACCAAGTTGGATGAGACCTGAAGAATTTCAGCACCCTACTAGAGAGTACATCCTGAGGGAAGGGAGCTGGAATATGGCTGCCTGTTTGGAGCATCTTAGGAGAAGGCTTCTGTGCTGAAGTGTGTCCTGAAGAGCTGGATAGAAGATTCTGCAGGTGGACATTGTAAGTTGGGGTTGAGTTACTAAAGGAAAATAGACTGTGCACTCTGCAAGTGCAGTTACTCCAGAGCGTAGTATATGAGGTAAGGATTCACTTTGCAAAGAATACCCAATCGCGTGCAAGGAAAATAAAAAAAAATGCACACGATTGGATGATGGAAGTCAGCAGAGCTCCTGCTTATTTACTAAGCTTTGGAACAACTGCTCTTGCAGTTCAGCTGCATAGGAGGAATAAAACTGGGTAAGGAAAATACATCTTATGTTAACAGCCACCTTTAAAGTGTATGGGATCCCATTTTGGAAGTCATTTTTGACTTCCAAAATTCTGTTTGACCTCTTGTGTCTGGTCTGTGGCAACGCCATCCTATTTTTTTTTATCCTATTACAATTGCGCATACTGAGTAACGTGGACAGGGGGAGTTTATTAATTCCAAGTTTGGCGTCCTTGTGTCACGCTCCTGTTCCTCTGCTGATGCACTCTGAAGTGAAATGTGTTGGAAGGAGCTTGCAATTGTGACATCATTACACCCACTGAGGGGGCCTGTCGGCGAGGTATCTGGTATTTTTGTGCATGAGATTTGCTTTTAACATGTGAGTACCTGTCAGTTTTTAATAAATGTTAGACTAGCAGTTTTTACACTTCCTTTTCTTTCCTTTGAATGTGATTGACGTACACGGCTCGCCTGAGTTTAATATCAGGAAGCTGGTCTGCCTGACCATTGAAGAAGGACCCCTACAGGGCTTCTGGAGTTCATTTGTGGTGGAGGGTCATGTGATCGATTGGAGTGTCTTTCACAACATCATATATGCTGATGTGGATAAATTCAGGAATTTGCACCACATTTCTTTGGTGAATGGACTTTTGAATTTATGTTGAACTGCTCACTTACTATATTAGCACTCACAAATTAGTTGGGTTAGATTGCATTTAATCGTAGATTTATCATATTTTGTGGTATCACACTTGCTCAATGTTTATTTGATCATCTTGGTATTTGGTATTTGGGTGTAAAACAGAAGCAGTTCTAGATATAGGGCATTAAAATGCGTGAAACAATTATAATTTCTTATTTAATTGTTTATTTTTGTACATTTTTCAATATGCAAAGTGAACAAACATAAGCATTTCTAATGATTTTTGGGGTGACTACCCTTTGGCTTCAAACCAGCATCAATTATTACGCTTGTACATTTGCACAAAGTCAATGATTTTGCAGGAATAATGTCAGGTGTATGATTAACCCGTTATACCGGCCAGGTGCTAATGACTATCACTTTCATATGTAGATTAAAACACATGAACTGAAACAGAAACAGCTGTGTAGGAGGCTTAAAACAGGGTGAGGAACAGCCAAACTCTGCTACTAAACTGAGCATGAGGAAGACAGTTTTGTGTCACAGGTCATACACCATGACAAGACTGAGCGCAGCAAAAAGACACAAGGCAGTTATACTGCATCACAAGGTCTCTCCCAGTGCAAAGATTTCAAAGCAGAGTGGGGTTTCAAGATGTGCTGTTCAAGCTCTTTAAAGAAGCACTAAGAAATGGGCAATGTTGAAGGCCGTAGATGCAATGGTCGGTAAAGGAAACCTAATGCAAGAGATAAAAGACACATTATGCTTACTTCCTTTCGACATCAGAAAATGTCTAACAGTGCCATCAGCACGGAACTGGTGGAAACCAGTGGGACCCAGGTACACATCTACTTCTGGAGATGTCTGGCCAGAAGTTGTCTTCATGAAAGAGTTTTTGCAAAAAAGGCCATACCTCCGACATGGTGAAAGTGAAATACTGGGCTGTCGATCAAAAGATAAACAGCAGCCAGCACAGCAAAAGACAATTGGAAACAAATAATATCTGGTAAATGTGCAGCGCTAGGAAGAACAGTCGCTAAATTATAAGCGACCATATAATTGATAAAAATGCTGATACATATACATATAATAACTCTTATGTTAATATAAATATAAAATATGATAAGAAAACAAAATAATTCACCAACGTGATAAGTGAAAAATTGATAAATAAAACATATTGTGTACAAAAATACATATAAGTGAAGCCAAAAGAGGATTGAGTCTATAGATTAATCCTGGCCGTTGAATGTGGAGTCAACTGGATGACATCATTGGAACATCAGAGGGAAGACAGTTTAGGAGAATAAGTACGGAAAATTACCACCACCAACAATAAGAAGGCTTACCGGAGTTAATGAAGTAAACATCTGTAGGCATTATCATGAATAGAGGACATTCACTCCTTCCTTCAACTACTAGTTCCCAATGCCGTTATGTGCAATTATTTTGACTAGTGCTGAATAGTGGTGCCTGACACTAGTCAGAATAAATGCAAGTTTATTCTACCTGGGAAGCAATAACAATATTCTTACACTCTGGGGTTGTTTTTTGTGTTAATACCATTCCTGATACTTACATAAAGGATCTTCACCTCAAGTGGCACAACTTCAACCTCAAGGGACTGGCAGCTTTGGCCCCATTGGCCACTGTGGCTTTTCTTTTTCCCTCTCCTATACATTTTGTACCGGGCAACCAGGCGGAGTTCAAGAACCGATGCATGTTTTTAATTGTGTACGGCAATGCTTTATTTTTTTACTGTCCAACTGACTAAAAGTGATCCTGTCTTCATCCCGAATGAAGGAGATTGTTCTCTCTTAAATGTGTTGGTTGGCAGAAGACACAGTGGGGGTTATTTACAAAAGGCAAATCCACTTTGCACTACAAGTGCAAACTACAAATGCAAAGTGCACTTGAAATTGCACTGAAAGTGCACTTGGAAGTGCAGTTGCTGTAAATCTGATTGGTAGATCTGAAATAAGAGGAAGCTCTGCTGATTTTATTATCCAATAATGTACAAGCTAAAATGCTGTTTTTTATTTTCCTTGCATGTCCCCCTCAGATCTACAGCAACTGCACTTCTAAGTGCACTTTCAGTGCAATTTTAAGTGCACTCTGCACTTGTAGTTTGCACGTGTGGTGCAAAGTGGATTTGCCTTTAGTAAATAACACCCTATGTATTACATACATTATGGAGGACAATCATTGACCAGTTAAAACACATGCCATATTTTTCATGTACATTTCTTTGTGAATTTTGGATATTGTATAAATAAACCATCTTTTATCCTTTAAAATTGACATTGACATATGTTATTTCTAAAGTGCCATTCAAAGTCGCACTTTGGGGAAAATTATTGATTTTTGAGCAATGCATTGGGGATCTGGCACATGACAAACAGAATATAGTCATAACTATCCATTTTCTTTTATTAGGGAGGAATGTGATTGGCTCCAAATGTATTCTGCAGCAGGACAAAGATCTCAAACATACAGCTAGACATGTGCATGGCGGAAAAAGATTGGTGAAAAAAGTTTTGTTTAGATTAGTTAATCTAGTTATCTAGTTTTGTTTAATTTGGTTGTTTAATTCAATTCGTATTTGGGATTCGTATTTGGAATTCATATTTGGAATTCATTCTATGCATTTATTCAAATTTTCTTTGAATTTACAGGTTTTCTTTTCATTCGAAATGTTCGAATAGATACATTTCCTATCGGTCTAATAACATTTTTTAGATTATTTTTCAATTCTAATGTGGCAGCTGAAATGTTTACATTTAAGAAGTGCATTTTGCTTTCGGAACTGACTGATGAATAATGTCAAGTACAAATGCTTTCAAATATATATTTTTACTGGTTTCTTTTTATCAATTTTACACTGAACTAACAAAATAAAAATTACACTTTAAATCACCTTTGGCTTAAAGCGGGAGTTCACCCATTTATTTAATGTTTGCCCTTTTCCCCTTAGATTCCTGCTCGTTTGGTCTAGGGGAATCGGCTATTTGTTTTAAAATATGAGCTGTACTTACCCGTTTTCGAGATGCATCTTTTTCCGTCGCTTCCGGGTATGGGTCTTCGGAAGCGGGCGTTCCTTCTTGATTGACAGTCTTCCGAGAGGCTTCCGACGGTCGCATCCATCGCGTCACTCGTAGCCGAAAGAAGCCGAACGTCGGTGCGGCTCTATACTGCGCCTGCGCACCGACGTTCGGCTTCTTTCGGAAAATCGTGACGCGATGGATGCGACCGTCGGAAGCCTCTCGGAAGACTGTCAATCAAGAAGGAACGCCCATTCCCGCAGCCCATACCCGGAAGCGACGGAGAGGATGCATCTCGTAAACGGTAAGTACGGATCATATTTTAAAACAACTAGCTGATTCCCCTAGGAAAAACGAGCATTAATCTAAGGGGAAAATGTGCTCTCTGAGGGTGAACCTCCGCTATAACAAAAACAGCATTATTTCGAAATGGTACACTAATAACACACAGTCTTTGATTTCAGCAATATGTTTACCTTTCGATTTTGAATGGCATTTGATGGAAAATTTTATTTGTATTTGAATTTCTGAAATTTGGACGAACTTTGTTTCTTTACTCAGAGAATTCATTAAAATTAGTTTGTACTGTAATTCTGGGATCAAGATATATCTAAATCTTGGAATAATGAAAAATTTGTCTGGAACGAAATGAACCACACATCTCTACATACAGTCAATGTAATTAAGAGCTATCTTCTGTGTAAAGAAGAACAAGTTCTGGAAGTGATGGTTTGGCCCCCACAGTCCTGATCTCAACATACCAAGTATTTCTGGGATTGCATGAAGAGACAGAATGATGTGAGGCAGCCTTCATCCACAGAACATCTGTGGTTAGTTCTCTATTTCTGAAAGCACTCAGAATTTACAGAATTTTTTTAACACTTGCCTAAAACTTTTGCATGGTAGTGTAAATCCATTGTTAATCATGGCAAAGAACAGTCATCAATCACAAGGTATGATACCCTGACAACCCACTGACCAAAACACGATGACCGATGCACAATGATCCTACTCCTGCCAGACTTCCTGCAACTGACACCACCCAGGCTATCTGCTCAATGTAAACAAACTGCCTGGTGATGCTACCACATGTCATTGACCAAATACGGTCAAGACTGTTTGCCAGTGATGTCACACATGATCCTATGGTGCTATCTAATACTGCCAATGAGTGACAAATTCTGACTGTCGCAGATGCATCATAAGATTAGGTATGGCTAAGACCTATAGGCAGATAAAGTTTTCATTCTTTAAATGAAAAAGGATCACTTCATTTATCCATAGAAATTGTTGTTAGGCAGCATTGTAAGCAGAACATCATTTTTTTTGCTCATTCCTTAGCAAAACAATTTCTATACTCATCTACACCAACAATCAAGAAGCAGTAATTTAGTTATCAGCACCGTAAAGGGATGTTTGGACTAATGGTCTAGTGTGCCTGAAGAACTTAAAGAGGAGCTCTAGTCTGGGACAAAAAAAAGAAAAGTCAGCAGCTACAAATACTGTAACTGCTGACTTATAAGGACACTTACCTGTCCAAGGATCCAGCGATGTCGGCACCCCAAGCCGATTCTTTAATCCTTCAGGCTTCACAGCTGGTTTCCTATTGCGCATGTGCTTTCTGAATAGTCCTGCTGTCTTCTTAAACTTGTGTATGTGTCCCAGAAGGCAGCGGCGGGAAGGAAGAGGGGCCAGACATAATCGGAGATCGCCGTAGCAATCTTACCCAGAAGTGGGAGCAGATACCCCCCCAAAAATTTACAAATGTGGCAGTGGAGGGGGTGTAGGGTGCGAACAAGCAGAGCATCCCCTTTTAGATCCTTTTTAATCCAAGAAAAAAAAATTGATGCAGAGCCTGTATTCGTTTTCTTTTTTCAGATTTTTACCTGGTGAATTTGTCAGTAACACACTTCTCTCCCTAAGGTGATAACATTCACTAATTTTACTGTATCTATGGAGGACAAACATCGTCATCCAAGGTCAAGAAGTGTGTTAGGACTACAATTCTCCATCTCTCCTCATCTGTATAACACTGAAGAATGTGTTCTGTAATTTTGGCACTGCTTTGGATTTTAGTGCAGCAGAGACAGAGAGCACAGGAATTTAGGAGCTCATTGGATGACTGTCAGGATTAACAGGTATTTTTTCTCTTTATCAAACAGGTCTATTAACCCCCCTGGCGGTATCCCCGAGCGTGACTCGGGGTGAGTTTTTTCTGCTATAATCGGTATCCCCGAATCACGCTCGGGGTAGATATGCAGAGCCTGCAGCGTGCGCTGGCTTACCTTGTCCTGGATCCAGCGATGTCACCGCGCTGTGTGAGCGAGCGGGACCTCGCTCGATTCACACAGCGTCCTCCTGTGCCGCCGATCTCCGTTCCCTGCGACGTTACGACGCACGGGAGCGGAGATCGGCGCCAAATTCAAAAAAGTAAACAAACACTATACATACAGTATACTGTAATCTTATAGATTACAGTACTGTATGTAAAAAAAACACACACCCCTTGTCCCTAGTGGTCTGCCCAGTGCCCTACATGTCATTTTATATAATAAAACCCCTTTTTTCTGCCTGCAAACTGTAGATTGTCCATAGCAACCAAAAGTGTCCCTTTATATCAAAAATGGTTTTAGATCAGCTAGAAAACAGCGATAATAAATTATAATCACTTGCAGAATTGTGCGATAGCGATTTGTGGGGAAATTCGTCATAAAAAAAAAAAAAATTATGACAGCGACAATTTTGCAACTGAGAAAATTTCAGTGATTTTGATTTGATTACATTATTGAATAATTTTTATTAGAATTATATTATTATTTGTTATAATTATTTATTATATTATAATTTATAATTTTGTTTTTAAAAAAAATGTCATACCCGGGATGCCTATTAGATTCTTGTTTGGTCAGATTTAAGTGAGTTATTCCTAAGAATTACAGTCCTACAGTATTAAATGCCAAATTTCCTTGCAAATAATTGTACCGCTTTTGGTACGTAATTCCAGACAGAATCATACCGCCAGGGAGGTTAACCACTTAAAGCGGAGGTTCACCCTAAAAATCATCTATATACCATTAGATCCAGCATACTGCTGACATCTACAGTATGCTGGTATTTTTCCGCTGTACTTACCGTCTTATAGTTCTTTTCATCTGACTCCGAGTTCTCACTCTCGCAGACAGTAGGCGTTCCTTTGAAGAGGGGTAGATGATTGACGTGCGGGTAAGGTACGTCACACGTTCCAAAAATAGACAAACTAGGACTCTGCGCTATACGACGCCTGCGCCTGCCGTGTAGAGCTGACTGCGCAGGCGTTGTATAATGCCGAGTCCCAGGTCGTCTATTTTCGGAACACGTGACGCGCCTTACCCGCACGTCAATCATCTACGCATCTTAATAGGAACGCCTACTCCCCGGGGCATTGAGAACTCGGAAGCCGGGTGAAAAGAACTATAAGAAGGTATGTAGCGCGGAAAAAAATATATACCAGCATACTGTAGATGTCAGCAATATGCTGGATGTAACGGTATATAATTGTTTTAGGGTGAACCTCCGCTTTAAGAAACAAACCATTATGCAAGTTAAGGACCTTGCCCCTTTTTGGGATTCGGCACTGCATCGATTAAACTGACAATTACGCGGTCGTGCAACGTGGCTCCCAAACAAAATTGGCGTCCTTTTTTTCCCACAAATAGAGCTTTCTTTTGGTGGTATTCGATCACCTCTGCGGTTTTTATTTTTTGCCCTACAAACAAAAATAAAGTGACTACTTTGAAAAAAAAATGCAGTATTTTTTACTTTTTGCTATAATAAATATCCCCAAAAAAAGATATAAATTTTTTTTTATCTCAGTTTAGGCCGATACGTATTCTTCTACCTATTTTTGGTATAAAAAAAAATCGCAATAAGCGTTTATCGATTGGTTTGCGCAAAATTTATAGCGTTTACAAAATAGGGGATGGTTTTATGGCATTTTTATTAATATTTTTTTTTTTTACTAGTAATGGCGGCGATCAGCGATTTTTTTTCATGACTGCGACATTATGGCGGACACATTGGACACTTTTGACACATTTTTGGGATCATTGTCATTTTCACAGCAAAAAGTGCTATAAAAATGTACTGATTACTGTGAAAATTACAGTGGCAGTAAAGGGGTTAACCACTAGGTGGCGCTAAGGGGTTAAGTGTGCCCTAAGGGAGTGATTCTTACTGTAGGGGGGCGTGGCTGTAGGTGTGACATCACTGATCGTCGTTCCCTATATCAGGGAACAGACGATCAGTGTCACTGCCACACAGAAGATCGGGGAAGGTGTGTTTACACACACCTCTCCCAGTTCTTCAGCTCCTGTGACCGATCATGGGACACCAGCGGCGATCGGGTCCGCGGATCCCACGGGCGCGGTCACGGAGCTTCGGACCGGGTCGCGAGCACGCTGGGCTCCTAAAGGCAACGTGCCTGTGCCCAGCTGTGCCCTTCTGCCCCCGTTTATCGGCGTGAAGGGGTCCTTAAGTGGTTAATAGTATATTTAAAAGACAAATATTACCAGACCATTTTTTACTTTGCAGCACTGTGATAATTTGACAATTACTTGGACATACAATGCTGTACTAGACTATGTAATAGCTTACAGATTTCAGTAGTTAGTGCCCTCTTATGGTGCTTGTGTTGATTGGTGGTCAATGATGTGTGCCCCCTTAAAGTGACACTAAAGTCTTGTTTTTTTTCCCGTTAAAAATAACAAACATATATATATATATATGTTATACTTACCTAAGGGTAGGTATCACATGGGTAGGTACCAGAGCATGATGGGATTGTGAGGTCTATATAAATCCGATGCAAGCCACGCACTTGTCATTGCAGCGAGGAAAGGCGACGTGTCAATATCGGGAGAAGGAGAGAAGTGAAGAACATGACGTCACAGCACGGAAGAAGAACTCACAGCACGGAAGGAGAAGAAGACGTACAGCACGGAAGAAGGCACCGGACAGCGAGAGGAAGAACCGGGGTGCGCCGAGTCAACAGCGGAGAGCGGCGAACATAGAAGGAGACCCCGGAGAGAAGAAGCCCCCCCGCCGGCGGTGGAAGAGAACCAGACGGCGGCCCCCACCCACCCGAAGACGTCAAAGAAGAAGCCCCCCCTGGTAAACAGAGCTAATAAAGAAGACAGGGGGAGCCTCCGGAGCAGAAAAATAAATTATTTTAAAAACCCTTGTGTGGTGTGTTTTTTAACTTTGACATTTTTCCTACAGGTGAATGGTTAGGGGTACGATGTACCCCATATCCATTCACTTAGGGTGGGGAACCGGTATCTGGGGGCCCCCTTATTAAAGGGGGCTCCCAGATTCCGATAAGCCTCCCGCCCGCATACCCCGACAACCAACAGCCAGGGTTGTCGGGAAGGGGCCCTGTCCTCATCAACATGGGGACAGGGTGCTCTGAGGTGGGGGGGCCGCAGTGCGCCCCCCTGCCCCAGAGCGCCCAACCCCCCCATGTTGAGGGCATGCAGCCTGGTACGGCTCAGGAGGTGGGGGGGCGCTCGCTCGTCCCCACTCCCTTCCTGGCCGGCCGGGTAGCGTGCTTTGGATACGGGTCTGGTATGGATTGTAGGGGGACCCCCTACGCCGTTTTTTTCGGCGTAGGGGGGCTCTCCTTACAACCCATAACAGACCTAAGGGCCCGGTATGCTCCTGAGGGGGGAACCCATGCCGGATTTTTATTTAAAATCCGGCGGGGACTTCCCCCTCAGGATTCATAACAAACGCCGCACACGTGTAGAATTGGCGGGAATCAAGTCGGATCTCCCGTTGCTTCTATGACGGCTCTGTCTCCATCGCGGCAAGCCAGCTCGGCGCTGGCTCCCGCGATGGGGCTCGTAGGTGGTCAATCTCGCCGAGAAAGGGAGCGAGATTGACACAATATCGCGTTCACCTACTGTAAGCCTTTAAAATTAGCACTTTAGTTTTTTCACGTTCGTGTCCCATAGACTTTAATGGTGTTTGCACAAACTTATTGCCTGTTCGCATGTTCTGCTGCGAACCAAACCAGGGAGTCATTTGGCTCATCCCTACTAATAGGCCATTCAAAGAATTACATTTTTTTTTTCGTCATCAGTATTTATGACTACATACTTCCTTTGTGCATGTCCTAATAAACAGACTAAAATGGAACATTCATACTGGTAGAGCAGCAAGTAAGTGTGTTTTTAATTGATTGTAATTCAGGACTCAATAACTTGATACATTGCCTTATCTTCTGTCTGTGGGATTGTATGACAGATTGAGCAATGCTTTGCCTGTATTAAATACAGTGTAACTGGTGTTGGTGTATTATATGCAAAAGCATGCATGTCTGTATTACACTTACATCAATTTGCGCCAAGAGCCTCCAGCTGTAACAGAACAAGTGGGGTTCATAATATAGTCTGTGTCTATTCTAGAATATTCTTGCCATTGAAATAAACCATTTAATAAAGGCACTATTCAAGTCTCTCATGTATAATGTATGATTGATTCTGCTTTGGCCTAGTCAGCTTATTTAAGAGCCCTTTGAAAGCTTGCAATGTAGCTTCACATTCCACAAACTGATTTTTTCCCCTATAGTCTTTATCTGAACCATCCTCGTTGCATCTATGAACGGATTGCTGTAAATCTGATGTTTTTATAATTGGAATCACAGATGCAAAGACCCATATGACTTCAAAGGCTAACAGTTCGCCTTCCTGCAATTGCTGTTTGCGCACTGAAATTACTGTGGATATTTTTTTTTATTTCTGTATTTTACTGGCTCTTTGAAGTAATTTCTTCCTGTGTGATGTGCAACATAGCAAACTGAACTGGTCAGAAATCATAGTATGTAACGATGAAAGCACAGTACATAATACTGTTGGAAGTAAAAAGCACAGCCATTAATAAAAAACCAAAGGCGAACAGATCATTTTTAAAACTTGTGTTTCCTACACAAACCCCAACAAAACATTAGAGTCTTCAGGGTCATCATTCTAACACATTTTTATCATTATATAGTCATAAATAATTTATATAAGGCCAGCCATTAGTGTTACCTAATCAGTTTTATGTATAACATGCAGTCTATTTACATTTGGGATTAAAACACAAATCTTTTCCGTACCAAATAAATTCTAAATTAATATTATGTTCTTGTTTTTGTAGAGCCACCCCCAGAAGAGCCCCTGAGTCGTATTGGGTCCCTCTACCAGCCTTCTTTTTGTTGCGCCACCCCCACATGAGTTACTGGTGAATGAAATATCTCCCATCCTGCACAGTCAGACACACAAATTTTCCACAGCACACTGTAATCATAAAACAGTCTTTGCAGCTTTGTTTTTGGTTTTTATTATGGTAATTTAACTTGGAAAGGGGGTAAGGGTATTATGGGATGCCCACTTGATTAAACTCAGAACTCTTCAGGGACACAAACTATGTACAGCCTGTATATACACTTCTACTTCTACCTCGAGCACAATCTTGCTTGTAGAACAACAATTTCCAGGACCAGCTGGCACTGTAAGGATGGTCTGACAAGAGCGCAATCAGACCATAGCAAATGCCCTTTGCAGACAGGGACAGCAGGCACCTTTGGTTGTGTAGCAAAATAAAAGTCCCAGTGCTCAGCTGTCCTCTTGTGGCTACTGATCCCAGCACCACCTCTCCAGGCACTGCCAGCCCACCTGACTGCAGCTACCCCTTTCACTAGTACTCCTGGCTAAGACTTCACAGTCCTCCCAGACTGAGGCCTCATACACACAACCGAGGAACTCGTCGTAAATGAAACATAGTTTTCCTCGACGAGTTCCTTGTTAGGCTTGTCGAGAATCTTGACCAGCTTTCTTTGCGTACACACTGTCAAGACAACATCTTGTTGTTGTCAAACACGGTGACGTTCAACACGTACAACGGCACTATAAAGGGGAAGTTCCATTCCATTGCGCCACCCTTGGGGCTGCTTTTGCTAATCTTGTGTTGCCGCGTGTTAGTAAACATTTGGTGAGTGACGATTCGCGCTTTTCAGTCTTCGTTCTTTCAGATAGTTTTCTGCGGTTCAGTTTGTGCTTGTGGGTTCGTATCTTGTCTTTCAGGGCGTGTGGTCAGGTCGTATTTGTTTTACAGTGTGTTCCTGTCCGCTCGTTTCTGGTTTTCAGGTTGTTCTTCATAGGACTTGCTGTTCTTCAGTGCGTTCTGTTTAGTTAGTTTGTTCTGATTAGTGGTTCATTTCTAGCCATGTTGCAGGCACCTGCTCGTCGTCGAGTTTGTGTTATGCAGTCAGTGTGTGTTGGTCTTATTGTTTTAGACCTAGACAAGGCCATGAACAGGGTGAGGAGGCGTTCATAGACCAAGAATTGGTTGCTACGTAGGTACCAATTCTCTCATATGCCTCTGCTGCGGGAGATCCAGGAGAATAATCCTGATGATTACAGGAATTTCCTTAAGATGTCTGACCCCGTTTTCCAGCACCTCTTGGCTTTGGTGTCGCCATACAGTGGGTGACCGCGATATTGTGTCAATCTCGCTTCCTTTTCTCGGCGAGATTGACCACCTACGAGCCCCATCGCGGGAGCCAGCGCCGAGCTGGCTTGCCGCGATGGAGACAAAGCCTTCATAGAAGCGATGGGAGATCCGACTTGGATTCCCACCAATTCTAGGTGCGGCATTTGGTATGCATTCCTGAGGGAGAACTCCACACCAATTTTTAAATAAAAAACTGACATGGGTTCCCCCCAGGAGCATACCAGGCCCTTAGGTCTGGTATGGGTTTTAAGGAGACCCCCCCTGCGCTGAAAAACCGACGCTCTGGGGGTCTTCTTCTATCTTCGCCACTCTCCGCTGTTGACTTGGCGCTCCCCGGTTCTTCTCGCGCTGTCTGGTGCCTTCTCCTTCAGGGCTGGCCAGCACGCTCTTCTGTGACGTTGTCTTCTTCTCTTCTCTTCTTCTCCCTTCTTCCGATGTTGACCCGACGGCTCTTCTCGCTGCAATGACAGGTGCGCGGTTTGCATCCGACTTATATAGGCCTCACAGTCCCATCATGCTCCGGTACCTACCCACGTGGGTACAATTGTGTATCATCGGCATAAGAGTGATAAAGTAACTTCTGGTTACTTATGATTTCAAAAAGAGGGCGGAGATAAATATTAAACAGAACCAGCGACAAAGGGGATCCCTGAGGGACTCCACATGATACCGTCCGTTTTTCAGAAGTTAAGGGCCCCAATTTCACTATTTGTGATAGGTTTTTCAAGAAGGAGGAGACTCTGGCTACTTCAGCTAGCCGAGTCAGAAGTAGTCCATGGTCTACAGTAACGAAGGCAGCGCTTAGGTCCAACAGTACCAGAAGACAAGATTCTCCTTCGTCTGCGGCCTCTAGAGCGGCATCCCATATTTTGAGCAGCGCTGTTTCTGTTCCGTGACCAGGACGAAAACCCGATTGAAACGGATCGAGAAATTTTTGGGTGTCTAAATGATGTTGTAGCTGTTGTACAACTTCTTTCTCCATTACCTTGGAGAAGACATTTAGGTCTGTTATGGGTCGACGGTTGTTTGGATCTTTGGGGTCAAGGGTGTTTTTTTTTAGAATCGGTTTTATTATACCTTTTTTCAGCAAGGTGGGCACCTTGCCCTCCTTGAATGATTGGTGTGAAGCATATGCTTCAGTGTAATTCTCCCTGCTTGTTTAATGCTGTGTGTGTGTGTTAGAGGGAAGGTAATTTCAGGTGTGACTCACTCCTCTGCTGACAGGCTGATTGAAATGTTAATGACCCTTCCTCAGCCAGTCCTATTTCAAAGGGTAATTGATCTATTGTGTGTTGGGTGAAGGAGACCTGTGTTTACTGTTTACTGTGATTAGAAGTGGCTCATGTTAATTATTCTGATTGCTTCATTGTGGTAATTATCTCTTCTATATGCGGGGCCAGGCGGTCTAGATAACGTATTCTGTAGAACTAGTAATTACCTTCACTGATGTCATTATCTAAAGAAATGTCTTCAGGGTCGACTCCGAAGTGTCTGCCTATAATCTGTATGAGAGCCCCCACTGTGTGAGGGGGCGGAGATTGTCATTGTAACAGTTTTGTAAATTATATATAAGCTGTGTGTTGTACCATTAAAGTCTGTCTTGTTCCAGGAATAAGCATGACTCATGTGTGGCTTATTGGGCGATTCCAGGAATATTCCCCCTCGTGGAATATCGGGTGACTTTCGTTATGGGAAGAAGGGAATGCTTGACGGGGATATTCTAATACCGTCACAATTGGTTGGCAGCAGCAGCGGGATTTTCCCTTCTACTCTCCTTTACACCCGGATTCCAAGCAGACACTGGAAGAACTACTGGAAGTTCGTGGAAGGATTGCTAGCAACAAAACCAATCGGGTCATCATAGCAGAATTAATGGAGCGAGACCAGGAGAACTTGGTTGCAGCAACGCCAGCAGTACAAGAGATGGAGACACCAGTGATTCAGGAAGAGGAATCGCCAGCCAACAAGCTAATGAGAGAGAAGCTAGCATGGTTCGGTCCGAACCCAACGGCGGATGTGGTGCTGAAAGTTATGGACCTGTTAGCGGAGGAGGCTAAACAAATAAGAGACGCAGAACTACAGGAGGCTAAACAAATAAGAGACGCAGAACTACAGGAGGCTAAACAAATAAGAGATGCAGAACTACAGAAGGATAAACAAATAAGAGACGCAGAACTACAGTTAAAACTGGCAGCAGTCCAACAAGCAGCCGCACATTCTCCAAACAGTGAGTACAGCACAGCAGACGCAAGGAAGATTCCGTTTAGCGCTTTTAAAGCTTTTGATGAAAAGGACTGTGAGATTGATAACTACCTGGCAGATTTTGAGCGACAATGTAACCTGCACCGAATAGCTAGAGGAGAGTGGGTTGCAATATTGTCAGGCAAACTGTCAGGCAAAGCTTCTGATGCTTTCCGGACCGTGCCAGATCAGGATATCCATAGCTACGCCCAGGTTAAAGAAGTGCTCCTGGCTCGTTATGCAGTAACCCCAGAGTCCCACCGACAGAAGTTCAGGGACTCACGCAAAACCACGAAAGACTCTTACGCGGAATGGGCATGCCAGTTATCCCTTTTGGCCTCTAACTGGGTTAACAGCAGCCAGGCCACCACCGCAGAGGACATTTTGCAACTAATGCTCCTGGAGCAATTTTACAATCACATCCAGACGGACGTCAAAGACTGGTTGAGAGATCGCAGGCCCATGACTCTACCAGAGGCCGCGAAGTTGGCGGATGAATATGCGGATACTCGCAAGACAAACCAGGTCACACCACGGGTACAACCTCCTAACAGACCGATGACATCTAGCCCTCGCTATTCACGCCAGGAGGACAACAAACAACGCTGCTTCCGGTGCAAACAGCTGGGTCACTTCAAGCAGAATTGCCCCCTGAATGACAACACCAGGTCAAATTGGTCTCAACCTGGGTACCGCCCACCAGCAGCAGCCCATTGTGTAGACTTGGCTTGGGATCCCCAGGAGCTGGGTCAGGAAGAACCATTGGGCACCCCTTACGAAGCCCTCATGGTACAATCTGTTTTTACGGACAACAGGGAACACCATTATCAGCTGGTCATGGGCGACAGCCATGAGCCGGAGGGGCCCTGGAGGGAGCTGGGCAGAAAGAGGCACCGCCGGCCACCCTCCAAGAAGAAGAGGTCCTGGAAGCCGTATAACAAGCTGACCTGGGAGGAGAAGAAGCGACTGGAGGAGAGGAAGTCGCAGCGGGCGTCCCAGATGCGGGCCGAGATGTTCGCCAAGGGCCCACCGGTGGCCCCTTACACCACCACCCAGTTCCTGATGATGAAGGACCACGTGGAGAGCCTGCAGGACATGAGCAAGCAGGAGCTGATCCGTGAGTACATGGAGCTGGAGGAGTGCATAAGCCGCATGGAGGAGGAGAACAACTACCTGAGGTCACAGCAGGCTGACCCCCCCAGGCTCCATGAACTGGAGATGGAGCTGGAGAAGCTCAAAGAGGAGAACCGGCGGCTGCGGAGGGAGCAGAGGGTGGCTGACCCTATGGGGCACTGATGTCCCCCCCCAAACTCTGAGCACCAGTGCTACAGCATTTCAACAAACATAACTTTTTCTTTTTTTATGAATCTCCTGTGATTGTCACTTCAGAGCCATAACCTGGCCCCTCCCATAGCGGGACACCTAGACGGCGGCGCACAGACCCATTCGTCGTCTTCACACTGACTGCTGGTGACTCTGCAGATCGCACAAAGACTTGGGGACTGACCGGCGTGTGATCTGACGACCCGGTGGCATACCTGAGTCTGAAGCAGTTGCCAAGGGAGGTCAGTCACGCCAAACGGAGTTAACCTCGGACTAAAAGCTCTGAACCCGTCCACCCTACTGGACCAGAGAAGGTCCAACCGGGTTGCCGGAGCAGGGAGAAAAAGGGGGGGCCATTGTGAAGTATATGCTTCAGTGTAATTCTCCCTGCTTGTTTAATGCTGTGTGTGTGTGTTAGAGGGAAGGTAATTTCAGGTGTGACTCACTCCTCTGCTGACAGGCTGATTGAAAGGTTAATGACCCTTCCTCAGCCAGTCCTATTTCAAAGGGTAATTGATCTATTGTGTGTTGGGTGAAGGAGACCTGTGTTTACTGTTTACTGTGATTAGAAGTGGCTCATGTTAATTATTCTGATTGCTTCATTGTGGTAATTATCTCTTCTATATGCGGGGCCAGGCTGTCTAGATAACGTATTCTGTACAACTAGTAATTACCTTCACTGATGTCATTATCTAAAGAAATGTCTTCAGGGTCGACTCTGAAGTGTCTGCCTATAATCTGTATGAGAGCCCCCACTGTGTGAGGGGGCGGAGATTGTCATTGTAACAGTTTTGTAAATTACATATAAGCTGTGTGTTGTACCATTAAAGTCTGTCTTGTTCCAGCAATAAGCGTGACTCATGTGTGGCTTATTGGGCGATTCCAGGAATATTCCCCCTCGTGGAATATCGGGTGACTTTCGTTATGGGAAGAAGGGAATGCTTGACGGGGATATTCTAATACCGTCACAATTGGTTTAAGAGCTGCGAGATAGCTGGTGCCAAAATATCGGCACACTCTTTCAGCAGTTTAGTGGGGATGATATCATTGGGCGCTGTGCTATTACGCAGAGTACCGATGATATTTTTGGTGGCCTCGATAGAAATGGGTTTTAGAGAGAATTTCGTTGATTGTGGTTTCACAGTATAGCTTCTTTTTTTGAGGTCCCAAACTCATCTAGGCCCCCCTAAAATGTTTAAAATGGTCCATCAGAGGGGGTGAGGAATGTGATAATTGGGCCTTTTATTTTTGTGTTTAAATGCTCCTTAAAATAAATCTTAGAATGATGTTGGCCAATAATGTTTTTTATAATCTGCTTGCAATGTTATGTGCAAAACTAAATTTTTTTTGTTTTCTTGTTTGATTCTGCAGCTTCCGTCCACGCCACAGGAATGGCAGACTGTGGCATCAGAGTTTGCTACGCAGTATAACTTCCCCAACTGTGGTGGAGCCATTGACGGGAAGCGCATCTGCATCGTGCCCCCACCCCGTTCTGGTTCCCAATTCTACAATTATAAGGGGTTTAATAGCATTGTGCTGATGGCGGTGGTGTCAGCACAGTATGAATTCTTCTATGTTGATGTGGGGAAGAACGTCCGGATGTCGGATGGGGGAGCCTTCAGGCAGACAGAGTTTGCGCTGTCTACAGAGCGATGATCCCACACAGTAAATCCAATGTCAGTTATATTTTCCAACAATGTAGAGCCATCATCAATCATGAAGAACAGCACCCCGATAACCTGCTGATGACAATGAACCATATCATGAAATCTGTTTCTGCAGATACCACCACAAATTACATCTACCTTGCTGACTGCTGATTGTAAATAAGCAAGTCAGGGAAGTTAGGCAACACCTTTTTCCCTGTATAGCCTATATATGGGGTCAGTGATGCCTCCTGGGATGATTGACAACTTAAAAAATGGAAGATGTCATCATTTATTTGTGGTAGTCATTGCATCACTAAATAAATGACTTCTGACTATAAACACCTGTACACATGTACTCATAACATTGAGGAGAGTTCAGAGGCTGCTGAAAAAAAAAATGCTCAAATGCTCCTAAACGTCTGTTTACCAACTACAGCGTACATGAGGCCTTAAGCAGCCAGAGGTTTGGACAGGCAAACCGGTCAGATTTGGACATTAGCTTGTCTGTTCTACAGATTGCAAGCAGCTTGGGTTTGGATCAATTTCATGGCCATGATTGACTTGAACTCAAAGCTCATGACTTATGTCAATGCATTTCTAACATAACAGCATCTCTACCATGGCTCTGTCTTAATATCGCAATTCTTAGGCCTCGTACACACGATCGAGTTTCTCGGCAAAAACCAGCAAGAAACGTGCTGTGATTTTTTTTTTGCAGAGGAAACCGGTCGTGTGTACATCTTTCGACGAGGAAACTGTCGAGGATCCCGTCGAGCCAAAAAGTGAGCATGTCTTCTTTTTCCTCGACGGGAATAGAGAAACTTGCCTTGTCGAGTTCCTCGACAGCCTAACAAGGAACTCGACGAGGAAAACGATGTGTTTCGCCCGTCGAGTTCCTCGGTCGTGTGTACGAGGCTTTAATCTTTCCAATATAGAAGTCTCTTTAACATGGCAGTAGCCATATTAGATGTAACTAAGTTGCTTGAGTAGTACCCAGAAGAGATCAGTTTTGTGTCTATGTAGCACAGACGTCTGTAAATTTCTGCATCCCCAGTGGTCCCTGGGATGTGAGATATGAAGAATTATATGTAATCAAGCTGAACAAAAGTAAGTTTAAAAGAACAATAATCCCTGGAGATAAGCTTTAATCATGACATGCTTAATCACTTCCCGACCGCCGCACACCGATTTACGCCGGCAGAATAGTATGGGCAGGCAAATGGGCGTACCTGTACGTGCCTTTAAATTTGCCGCCTAGCGGGTCCGGCAAACTCGATGTTTGTCACCGGCGGCCTGTGATTGCCGTGAGGAGATGCCTATGTAAACAAGGCATTTCCCTATTCTGCCTAGTGACATGACAGGGATCTACTGCTCCCTGTTATCGGGAGCAGTGATTGCTGTCATGTCAGTGGTAGCCCACCCCCCACAGTAAGAATCACTCCCTAGGGCACACTTAACCCTTTGATCGCCCCCTAGTGTTTAACCCCTTCCCTGCCAGTGTCATTTATACATTAATCAATGGCTATTTGTAGCTCTGATCACTTTATAAATCACAATGGTCCCGAAATAGTGTCAAAAGTGTCCAATGTGTCCACCATAATGTTGCAGTCCCAATTAAAATTGCAGATCGCCGCCATTACTTGTAAAAAAATTTATAATAATAAAAATGCCATGAACCTATTCCCTTATTTGTAGACACTATGGCCCGGATTCACAAAGCACTTGCGCCAACGTATCTCCAGATACGCCGTGTAAGTGCAAATATGCGCCGTCTTATCTGTGCGCCGTACCCACAAACTAAGATACGCCTAAAAACAGGCTTAATCCCGCCAACGTAACTTGCCGGCGTAGGGTGGGCGCACATTTACGCTGGCCGCATGGTGGCGCTGCCATTGATTAGCCATTCAAATATGCAAATGAGGAAAATACGGCAATTTATGAACCTGCGCCCGCCCGACGCAGGCTACAAGAGGTGTGCGTAAGTTGTACGTCCGGCATAAAGTTAAGCCCCATAAAGGAGGTGTAACTCAGCAGCAGACATGTAAAGGTCTGCATCAGGGAACAGAAGCCAACGTTTTTTACGTAGTTTACGTTGGACGTGTGTCTGGATGGGCATGGCGTAGACAGTGATCCGGCATATCTTAGGTAGTTGTTCCGACGTGGTTATGAGCATGCGCACGGGAATGAGTCCACGACACGACGCATGCGCAGTTCGTTCAACGTACTTGTCTGGCTCTCAAACCATCATTTGCATGGGGTCACGCCTTATTTGCATGGGTTTGCATGGCTCACGCCCACTTCCACCTACACCGACTTACGCCTAAGAAACCCAGCGCAGTTTTGGCAGTATCGGCTTTGTGAATTCCATGCTTGCCTCTCTGCACTGCGTCGGCGTAGCGTACATTGAGGTGCGCTACGGAGGCGTAATGTGAATCCGGGCCTATAACTTTTGCACAAACCAATAAATATATGCTTATTGTGATTTTTTTTTTTTTACCAAAAATATGTAGAAGAATACCCATCGGCCTAATTTTTAAATTGGGATATTTATTATAGCAATACTTAAAAAATATTGGGGGTCGTTTACTAAATCCACTTTGCGCTACAAGTGCACTTTGAAGTGCAGTCGCTGTAGATCTGAGGGGGACATGCAAGGAAAAATAAAAACAGCATTTTAGCTTGCACATGATTGGATGATAAAAATCAGCAGAGCTTCGCCTCCTCTCAGAGCTTCCCCTCAGATCTACAGCGACTGCACTTTCAAGTGTACTTGCAGTGCACTTATAGTGCAGAGTGGATTTTTACCTTTAGTAAATCAACCCCAATGTGTTTTTTTTTTAAATTGTCGCTCGTCTTTTGTTTATAGTGCAAAAAATAAAATCCGCAGAGGTGATCAAATACCATCAAAAGAAAGCTCTATTTGTGGGATTTTTTTTTGGGTACAACGTTGCACGAATGCGCAATTGTCAGCTAAAGTGCCCTGGTCAGGAAGGGGGTAAAATCTTCCCGGGGTGGAAGTGGTTAATAAAAAGTAATGATATACCCTTTAGCAACCACTCATATTCAATTTACCCAAGTGACATTAGTTTAGCTGTGAATTGCTGCTATATATAACTATATTTGGTGGGTTGTTACTTGTATAAAATATAGTTCTTTATAACCTCAGAGACTGACGGTATTGTCAGTATATATTTTTCAGTTTCTAAAGTGATATATACTTCCAAATTCTTCATATAAATGAACCTCCCCAACAGGTGATAAAAAATGATCACACTGGGTAACATGGGAAACCAGCTGCAGGATCAGTACACTGCTGCAATGGCATGCTTACCGTATTGTTCCATTTACTATGACCATTCTCTATTTGTCAGTGCACTGGCTGTCATTGCGGTTCCATCAGCAGTAGATTTTTATCACTGTCACTGGGAGACATTCAATGACAAACTGCAGATCTCTGTGGTGTAACTCTCTCAGCCTTTTCATTAATATCCATTTGCTCCAACTATACCACTGCTGTCTTTCATCCAATATTCTATCTCTCAGACTTTGTATACCTATCCCTGTGTTCTTGTACCTTGACTGAAACAAATTCGTTAGTGTACCTTTATTGAAATGAACTAAACTAACTGATGAGCTGCAGAATGCATTTCCCATGGTTATCCATATCATGCAAAGTGGAGAGGGTAAATTGAAGAATTGCTTTTGTGCAAATGCAGTAAAAATGTTCAGAACGCATTAAGTGTCTATGTTTGTTTACCACTTATTTCAATAGACCTGATTAAGACATACTGTTGTGCCAAAATACACACTATGCCACATAATATTATCTGTCTACTAGATATTCCTGTGGCACTGGCAGAGCATGTCACAGTTGTGAGCTGACTCAAAGTTACATAGTTACAAAAAGTTACATAGACCATTCAGATTAACCTGTGATGTGTGTGTTTATATCTACATTAAATCACATATCCCTGTATGTTGCGATCGTTAAAGTGGTAGTTAACCCCGCTTGGTCATTTTTACCTACAGGTAAGCCTAAAATTAAGGCTTACCGTTAGTGTAGGTAAAATTAATATCTCCTAAACATGCACCGTTTATGAGATATTTACCCTGGTTCAGGGCTGGACTGGGACAAAAATTTGGCCCTGGACTTCATCCAGACCGGCCCACTTTAATTCAATAAAATGCTGCCCCCCCCCCCCCCCCGAAAAGTCAGGCCCACCAAAAGGCCCCTACATCCATTATTGTATATCATGAGAGGGTGAGAGAGAGGGAGGGTTGAGGGATAGGGGGGTGAGTGTAAGAAAAAGAGAGTGAGTGTAAAAGAGAGGGGGTGAGTGTAAGAAAAAGAGAGTGAGTGTAAAAGAGAGGGGGTGAGTGTAGGACCCCTTTTTACACTGAGGCGTTTTTTAAGCGCTTTTGGGCTAAAAATAGCGCCTGTAAAGCGACTGAAAAACGTTTCCGCTACAGTCCCAGTGTGAAAGCCTGAGTGCTTTCACACTGGGGCGCTGTAAGGGCGTTAAAAAAAGTCCTCCAAGCAGCATCTCTCTTGTTAAAAACGGCCCACTGAGCCATCGGCCCACCGGGAAACTCCCTGTAGTCCCTATGGCCAGTCCATCCCTGCCCTGGTTGCAGCTAGTTAAGTCACCGGCACATGCTCTCTGAAGGTCGAGCATACCTTGACAGGACTTCAGAGCGTTGTGCTGGAACTGAGGGGTCCCGTACAGGACTGACATCATCATGGCACCGGCTAATCACATAGCTGGATTGCATGAACCCTGAAGAAAGACCGGGGGAAGATGTCACCCTTCTCAGTGGTGACAGTACAGTGCTGGACGGCTTTCGTTCCAAGGTGAGTATTTCATAATGTGCTAGTAAGCATTGCATACCAGCACAATATACCATCTCTTTGCAGGTGTTTTTTTTTTTTTTACTTACAACAGCTGCTGTTTACAACTGCTTCAAGATGCCCATCGAAAAGTTATTTGAAACTAGTGACACTCCCTGTTGCTTAGAGCCCTTTCAGGCCTCATACACACGACCGAGTTTCTCGGCAAAAACCAGCAAGAAATTTGCTGGTATTTTTTTTTTGCCGAGGAAACCGGTCGTGTGTACACTTTTCGACGAGGAAACTGTCGAGGATCTCGTCGAGCCAAAAAGAGAGCATGTCTTATTTTTTCTCGACGGGAATGGGGAAATTTGGCTCGCCGAGATCCTCAACAGCCTAACAAGGAACTCGAAGAGCAAAACGATGTGTTTAGCCCGTCGAGTTCCTCGGTCGTGTGTACGAGGCTTAACACTGAGGGCGTATTGCAGGCGTTATAGCATTAAAAATAGCGCCTGCAATCCGCCCTCAAACAGCTGCTCCATTGTCTCCAGTGTGAAAGCCAGAGGGCTTTCACACTGGAGCATTGTGCTAGCAGGGCATTAAAAAAAGTCCTGCTAGCCGCATCTTTGGAGCAGTGTGTTTACCGCTCCTCCACCCCTCCTGCTCATTGAAATCAATGGGACAGCGTGTCTATACTGCTAAAGCAGTGCAATGCCGGTGGTTTTAACCCTTTCTCGGGCCGCTAGCAGGGGTTAAATGCACCCTGCTGGCAGCCGAAATGCGCCGCAAATCCACCTATATCGTTTTACCGCCGACGCTATGGGCGGCTCAGTGTGAAAGGGGTCTTAGGCCTCGTACACACGTCCGAGGAACTCGACGGGCAAAACACATCGTTTTGCTCGTCGAGTTCCTTGTGAAGCCGCCGAGGATCTCGGCGAGCCGAAATTTCCCATTGAACGACGAGGAAATAGAGAACATGTTCTCTATTTCCTCGCCGAGATCCTCGTCGGCTTCCTGGGCCAAAAGTTTACACCCGCCCGGGTTTCTCGGCAGAATTCAGCTCCGATCGAGTTTCTGGCTGAATTCTGCCGAGAAACTCGGTCGTGTGTACGGGGCCTAAAGCTGCTTGTGGAAGATTGTTTAAAATCCTCATCTCTCTGACAGTAAATAACCCTCTATGCAGTTTAAGGTTAAACCATTTCTCCTTCAGTTTCAATAAATGGCTCTGTGTCTTTTCAAACTCCCGCCCACTAAAAGGTTTTTTACCTATGCTAGGGTCATCTCCTCTGAAGCATCTCTTCTCCAGAGAGAATATGTTTAATGCTTGTAGTCTTTCCCCATAACTGAGGACCTCCAGTTCCTTTATGCACTTTGTTACCCATCTCTGGACTCTTTCCAGTTCCAGCACATTCCTCCTGAGGACTGGTGTCCAGAACTGGACAGCATACTCAAGATGTGGCCGAACCGGAGTCTTGTAAAGTGGCAGAATTATCATTTTATTTCTTGAGTAAATCCCCATTTTAATGTTTGCTAATATTCTGTTGGCTTTGATTGCAGCAGCTTGGCTTACATGGCATTGCTGAGCCTGTCATCTACCAGGACCCCAAAATCTTTCTACATCTTAGATTCTACCGGAGGTTCTCCCCCTAGCGATTAATTTGCATTCATATTTTTAGCACCCAAATGCATTACTTTACATGTTTGAACATTAAACCTCATTTGCCATGTAGTTGCCCAACCCATTAATTTATTGAGGTCCTTCTGTAAGGTTTTCACATCCTGTTGTGAAGTTATTGCCCTGCTTAGCTTTGTATCATCAGCAAACACTGAGATTGAGCTATTTATCCCATCCTCTATATCATTTATAAATAAAATAAACAGAATTGGTCCCAGGACAGATCCTTGGGGGACTCCACTTACCACAATATGAGTGCTCACTATTTATCACCACCCTCTGGACACACCCCTATAACCAGTTTTCCACCCAGGTACATACCCTATGGTACATGCTTTCAGACCTCAGTTTGTTCTTGTTCGTCTTTGTGCAAATCGTACCAGATCTGGTCTTTCAGGCTGGGAGTCAGCCATGGAGCTTAAACAAATGGCAAATAAAAATGGACTGGCAACAACCAATGCAGGGAGAAGGCACGTAGAACTGGTATACATATTTATATAACAGAAAGAAATGTAAAAACTCTTTTCACAAATGCCATACAGAGCCTCAAATAAGAATTGATCAAATACAAAGCAGAAGTTGAAATTGTTAAGATTGAAGGGAAGCAGGATTTTGCTTATAAGGCAACATACTCTCTCTTACAGTCAAGGTTATAGGAGTTTAGGTGGCATTGGGTTCCTTTCTGAGAACAGACATACAGCAGCTTTACTAAACTTTAGGCCTGTTAATTAAAGCATTACCATTCTTAGGATGCAGGCCTATCTTGCCAAAATATGACAAAGCAGAAGGCTTAAAAAGCTTTCAAGCATTTTTATAAACACTTAGAATAGAATTTCAAATGTATTGCAAAAAGAAATGTTAAAGCTGAACTACAAACACAAAATATTTCATTTAAATGCATTCCTCAATAAGTACCTTAAAAAAATTAAAAAATAAAATAACACTTTGTATCTACCAAATACTACTGAAATCCCAGATATTGTTATTTAACCACTTCAGCCCCGGAAGAATTGGCTGCTCAATGACCAGGCCATTTTTTGTGATATGGCACTGCGTCATTTTAACTGACAATTGTGCGTGTGATGCTGTGCCCAAACAAAATTGATGTCCTTTTTTTCCCACAAATTGAGCTTTCTTTTGGGGATATTTGATCATCTTTGTGATTTTTATTTTTCGTGCTATGAACAAAAAAAATCGTAATTTAAAAAAAAAAAAACACAGTAATTTGTACTCGTTGCTGTAATAAATAGCCCCAATTTTTTTCTAAAAAAGCAAATTTTTTCCTATGTTTATGCCGATTTGTATTCTTCTACATATTTTTGGTAATAAACAAAGCAAAAAGCTTATATTGATTGGTTTGCGCAAAAGTTATAGCGTCTACAAAATAGGGGATAGATTTATGGCATTTTTATTATTATTATTTTACTAGTAATGGCTGCGGTCTGCGATTTCTATCGAGACTTTGACATTATGGTGGACATATCGGACACTTTTGACACATTTTTGGGACTATTGGCAATTATACAGCGATTAGTGTTATAAAAATGCACTGATTACTGTGTAAATGCCTCTGGCAGGTAAGGGGTTAACACTATGGGGGCGATTATGGGGTTAACTGTGTTCCCTATGTGTGTGTTATAATTGTGGGGAATGGGACTGACTATACGAGATGAGAGATAGTGGTTCCCAGCTCGTAGGAACTCCCAATCTCTCTCTCCTCTCCTAACAGAACTGGGTATGTGTGGGCCGGATTCAGATAGAGATACGACGGCGTATCTCCTGATACGCCGTCGTATCTCTGAGTTCCGTCGGTCGGATCTATGCCGCTGATTCATAGAATCAGGTTCCGCATAGATCTCCCTAAGATCCGACAAGTGTAAGTGACTTACACCGTTGGATCTTAGGCTGCAATTCCAGGCCGGCCGCTAGGTGGCGTTTCGTTTTTTACACGCGACGAATATGCAAATGAGGATTTCCGCCGATTCAGAAACGAACGCCCGCACAACGATTTTTTTTTACGTCGTTTGCGTTCGGCTTTTTCCGGCGGATAGTTACCCCTGCTATCCCTGGCCGTCGTTCCCGGGTCGAATTTTGAATTTTTTACGTCGTTTGCGTAAGTCGTTTGCGAATAGGGATGGACGTAATTTACGTTCACGCCGAAACCAATGACGTCCTAGCGACGTCATTTGGAGCAATGTACGCTGGTAAAAATCGCGGACGGCGCATGCGCTGTTGGATCGGCGCGGGAACGTGCCTGATTTAAATTGTAGACGCCCCCTAGCCACGGAATTTGAATTCTGCCGGGAGATTTACGATACGCCGCCGCAAGTTTTGAGGTAAGTGCTTTCTGAATTAAGCACTAGCCTCAAAAACTTGCGCCGGCGGATTGTAAATCAGATAAAGATCTAAAGATCCGCTAACCTATCTGAATCTAGCCCTGTGTGTTTTAGCTATACATAGCGCTACTTGCCATAGTTTAATGATCATTCTGTGTTTCTCCTGTGAATTTTTCCCTATTAGGAACACCAAGCTTCAAAGGGAAGACAATGGGTCACCTGGAATCAAATTGATAGGATTAAAGACATACTTCAGATTTGTTGCAAGTGGATAGCTGCAGAGGTGCAGACATAATCACTGATCCTTTACTTGTACAAGTGAAGTCAAGACAGAGGTCACATGTAGACCTACAGAGCTGTGAATAGAAAGGTCACACGTAGAAATAATTAGGCAGGCTTTGTGAAATAAAACAAATTTAGTGAGAGGAGCTATCAATGGAAAAATAAATGTTATTAAAAAGTAGCTGATAATGTGTTGTTTGTAAGGAAATTAAGGAGATTCAGGCTTGGTTTAATGAAGAACACGTATGTGTAGGTAAAAATGGAAGTTAAACAATGACCAATAGAAAGCCAGAGCTGCCATTGAAGATAATAAACAGTTGAGAAGATAGGGCAATAAGGAGTGCAGAAAAAAATAAAGAAATATGAAAAACAGTGGGATGCTGAGCTTAAAGCTAAGCTGCTGGCAAACAGCTTAAAGTAGAAGTCCACCCTAATGCCTCGTACACACACTCGGGATTTCCGATGGGAAAAAGTCAGTTGGGAATTCCGACGGGAAAAAAAGAGAGCTTGTTCTCTTTTTTTTGCCGGCATATTTTGTTAGTTTTCCAGTCGGAAAAACTGCAAAGGGAGCATACACACGGCCGGGATTCCCGGCCAAAAGCTCTCCTCGCAGTTTTCCTGTCGGAAAACCCGGTCGTGTGTAGGAGGTATAACACTAAAATCCCTGCATCTGCAGACATCGATTATCTAACACTAACCTCTATAGCTCTGTAAAGAAGAAATCAGTATACATACATTTTTTTAAGCCAATTCGACTCTATGCCACGCTGAGCAGTCAGCCGCAGCTTCGCTGTGGAGGTGGGTGCAGAGGACATGTCCAAAAACAGAAACCCCATAGTAACCTTATGGGTGACGTCATTCCCCATTCATTTCACAGCCGTTATCGGCCGTGCCCTCTGCAGATCTTCCGCCGCTGGAGACCGGATCAGATCGGCTTAAAAAAAGATATGTATACTGATTTCTTCTTTACAAGGATAGATTAGTGTTAGTGGATGTCTATAGATGCAGGGAATTTAGTGTTAGGCTGTACTTACACTTTATTATAGAAATTAAATACATTTATGAAAGCTATTTTACCTGCTAAAGGATTTGCATTTCTGTCCATCCAATTCTAAAATGTACACAGCTCAGCCCTGTCTGACAGGTCAGAAGGCACATGATGTAACTAGCAGCTGACTTAATTGTTGTTAATTGCTATGTTTTGACCTTTGGTACATTCCACTCTTTTCATCCGCCTGTTATTCACTAGTTAGACTAAAGCCTGGTAACACTAATAGTTTTTTACGATCCAACGTTAGTACAGTGATCTCCCTCACTGAGCTGTTGTCTTCCAGAACACTCTGGTCAGCACTCTCAGCCACTGAGAGAGCTGATCGGGAACCAGTCGGCCGCTGGTTTTACCAGCATGCTCGCTCCACAGAAGTTGACCAAATGCCCCTTTCCCTGCCTGCCAGACTGCATGCTCCGATAAGGAATTTGGAATTATTTTACATTTTTAAATTGCCGGCAATACGTTTTTTTTTTCATTTAGCTGTCAGCAGGGAAGCCCGTTGACAGCTGATGACTCATCTTTTGTTAAGGACGCAGTGGGGGTTATTTACTAAATGCAAATCCACTTTGCACTACAAGTGCTCTGCAAGGGTACTTGAAAGTGCTCTGAATGTGCACTTGGAAGTAAAGTCGCTGTAGATCCGAGAGGGATAGCAAGGAAAATAAAAAACAGCATTTTAGCTTGCATATGATTGGATGATAAAATCAGCAGAGCTTCCTCTCTTTTCAGATCTTCCCCTCCGATGTAGAGCGACTGCACTACCAAGTGTACTTTCAGTGCACTTTCAAGTGTACTTGCAGAGCACTTGTAGTGCAAAGTGGATTTGCCTTTCGTAAATAACCCCTAGTGACTGGTTTCCCGGTTCGCCCCTTAACAACAAACTTTTCACTATGCCCTGATTTGGCAAAGTTTTGTGCAACACGCAGTGCATTGTAGGGTGCTTGGCGTGAAGGTTCGCCCACAAGCATCCCACTGCGCGCTGAACAGTGCATTGTAAGCCCTGATTGGGCAAAGCAAATTCGGGTGTTGGTCGAACAGCGATGTTTGGGCCGAACCGATGCTTAGTCCGAACCGCTTCCTCAACACTTGTTATAAATATAAAAATAATGCACAATTACTTTTCAACTTTGATATTTAAACAAGCCTATGACTGCATAAGGCTACGTTTACACTAGCGGCTGTCATTGCCGCACCTCTGAAACGCAATCCACATTCAGATCGTTTTTCATAAGCATTTGACAGGTAAGAAGGCAATATATTGCAGAAAAATTATTGTTGAAATAGTGAGCTCCTAACTTCCTGTTGTAAACAGACAACACAGTGCATTTGCTGCGCTGAAATCCTAAAATGTGGTCAGCTATTCCTAATTTTTCCCCTGCTGGACAACAGACTACCTCCAACTCTCCCTATATCCATAACATAAGAGGGAGGTTTTATGTAGCTCAGCATGGGATAACTCCAGCAGAGCTGATAGCACTGCTTAGGGTTTTTAAGCAGCAGAAGCAGAAACGTCAATTCATTATAGGAAGATAGGAGCTTACTAGATTTCTGGCAGAATCAACAGGCATTTTATGTTCTTCTAACATTTTTTGAGAGCCAAAACATGGTAAAATGTACATGTATTGTAATTTTTTTCTGTTATAAGGAAAATAAAATATGTGAGGTGAAAATTTATGGAAAATGATTGAAGACTTTCAAAGTTAAGCTAAAGTAGATAGATGATATAGATATGCTGTCATTGTTGCTTTTAAATGTTGCTCTAGAAAGGGGCATAAGAGGTAGACAATAATAGACCTAGGGCCACAATATTTAATCAGATATGACGCAGAATCTTACATTTCTTTCTTGAAGGCTGCAAAACCTTGAAGAATACCTGACTACTGTATGATGAGGTTCTGCAGAGATTGACGTGAAAGTAAACTGTGCCAAAATCAAATATATCCTTTTATCAAAATAAAGAAAGGAAACGTGGAACTTTTCAGTTGAACTGAACAAATTATCATTGCCTCACTTTGTAAAGCAACCAGGGCTCGAGTCCTGCGGGAATGGAGTTCCTGCACTTTTTTCACAGCAGGAACTCAGTTCCATTTGCAGGACTAGAGCAGCCGAGAGCAGCCAAGCCGCCCGAGTCAATCCTTCACTAAGCGGCGATGCCCAGCTCGAGTCACTGTCAGGGGCAGGCGAACCTTAGTAATCCTTTAGGTTACTGGCCGCTTCCTGTATATGGATTCATCGGGTAGTGTGCGGGTATTCCATCACTACCTCGATGCCGCAATGTCTCCTGGGAGCTTTTGTCATTGTTCCAGGAGACATTGCGGAGGTCTGCCACGAGTTATCGCGGGATTTAGAAAGAACATGCGGTTTAGTAATTATGCATATGAGCGTATCATTTTTTTTTTTTTGGTGGGGAAGTGGATCTTGGGTGGGAGTTCCCACACTTTTTTCCCTAGGACTTGACCCCTGAAAGCAACCCATTCAGTTTCAAAAAGGCTAACATACCATCTGTTCTCAGCTGCATAAGGAGCTCAGAGAGGTGGGGGAGGAGAAGCAGCAGCACACTGATCTTTCCAGTGAATATCTGTGCAGGGGAGCTTGTCAGGACAAGTTTGATCACTGGAGGAGAGCAGGCTAAATTCCCAACATAGCTGGAGAACTGACCATGCTGTGCTCTTATGCCATGTGTGGTTGTATTTTATAAGGAAAGCAGAGGGACAGGGTGGGAACATCAGGTATTTCACACAAAGGAAGCAATACAAAGAGAACTGGTTACTTTTTTTAAATACACAGTACTGCAGGCACATATCAGTAATATGAAATGTGGGGTTTACATACTCTTTATGTACCTTGGATCATTTATTACAAAGTATAACATGAAAAACAGGTTTAGAACCCTTTCACACTGGAAACGCCTATAGCGGAGCGTTAAAATAGCGGTAAAACACTGCTATTTTACCACGTTTTTACCGCATTTTTACCACGTATTTACCACGTTTTTACAGCGTTTTTACCGCGATTTTACCGCGTTTTACAACATTTTCAATTCATTTCAATGGAGAGGGGTGTTTTTGGAGCGTTTTATGAGCATTTTAATAGCGCTATTTTACCACGAAAACGCAGCAAAAACGCCGCAAAAACGCACCAGTGTGAAAGGGCTCTTAACAATAAAACAGCTGGTAATAGAAACTACCTGATCTTCCAAAAAGTTTTTAAAAACAGATTCTCAACATCAGTTTACAACTGATCCTTCAACATATATCCATGAGATCGATAGTAACCTATGTTTCAGAATTTTGAGCAATGATCAGATTCAGATAAGAGGCTACTAAGAATATGAAAGAGATAGTTGTTGCCTCTGTAAATGAGGAGAATGCTAAAGAAAGGACCAGCCTGGTCAAAGATTTGTACCAAAAGTCAGCTCTAAAAAAAAAGCCGTAGATTGAGGTCACCTACACTATTTGACAGAATACAAGAACATTTTAATTTTATCAGAGGGGAAGCCTAGGATAAGGTGACTAAATGATATGCAAAAGGATGAAAGTAAGATGAAGACCAGATGTAGAACTAAAGCACTGACAGAAAAGATTAGACTGGATTTTTTTCTTATAGCATACTCTGGAAGTTATTAATTTCAAATTTAGCATACCTTACAGGAATGTATTTTCACCTTAAAATGTGGACATGCCTCTTAATGTCCATTACAAAAGGAATATACTACATTGATTGATCTGTTGATCTACCACAGCGTTAACCATAATCCTCATACCACATTTTGTTACTTAGCTTATTAGGACCCTTAAGGCCCCTTTCACACCTGCGGACCGTATGTCGGCTTTTTCATCCATCCGTATACGGATGAAAAAGGGACATACATTATTCCCTATGAGATAGAGGGTGTCAGCAGATGAACATCCGCTGACACCCGATCTCATCAGTGTCAGCAATCCTCCGATTCTGCAGACGGAGGAAAATCCTATTTTTCCATCCGTCTGCAGAGCGGATCGGGTGAACACAGACAGACGGTCTGTGTTCATGGGACCCCCCCATAGGGGAGAGCGGAGATCTGACAGGGCGGTCCCTGCACATAATGGTTTGTAAGAGCACATACAAAGGCTGTTTAGATTAATTGACACAAGTGTATACCTAGGCAGAAGATTGCCAGGGACTGATAATGCCTGAGGCTGCAATTTTTGTTGCTCCACCACCTCAACCTTTTAACCCCTTCCCCTGAAATCTGTGTTGCGTGACTTCCTCTATTTCTGCCTGATGAACCTGTGCCTTTTTTAAACCTGACTAAATATGTAACTATATGATCACTTTTATACATTTGCTTGAACTTTTTTATTCAAAAAGACTGGATACTTCTGAGTAAATACTGTAGTTGTATTGCAGGCTTAGAGAGTACAGAAGCACTAAGAGCCATCACAAGACTCTTTCAAATTTATATAGTTATATAGCCAGGGCTAGCGCTTCAGCCAGGCGAACTAGGGAGCCACCTAGGGCGTACTGCTGCCTAGGGGGTGCAGCCATGGCCGGTGAGTTCCCCACTGGCTTGACTTCCCCACTACACAGGGCTGGGGTGCTGACTAACTCTCCAGAGAAAGCAGCAGCCATGGAGGACATCCATCACGGGCACGGCTAGGAAGGCTGGCACAGTTTGGGAGGGAAAAATACACTGGTGAGACAGAGGAGGCGGGTACTGCTGGGTAGGGGTGGAGGACACTGGGGAGGCAGAGGAGGCAGGCACAAAGACAACTGGGGAGGCAGAGGAGGCAGGCACAAGGGCACCTGGGGAAGCAGAGGTGGTGGGCACCATGTCTTAGGTCTCTGGACATCAGAGAAATTCTGCTGCCCCAGTGAGTCAACTCTGACCCTGTTGAAGTCATCTGTGCCCTAGGTAAAACTACCACCACCCCCCCTTCGCCGTGTACTGGGTGGGGCAAAATAGGGGCACCGGCCCTGGATATAGAATAGTATATATATTTTCATGTGAGCCTAGGGCAGACCTATTTGTTTCTTTTGGGGTATCCCAAGGCTCCATCCTTTGGCTCCTGCTATTCTCTCTCTACACCTCTTTCCTGAGCCAGTTAACAACCTCTCAGGCCTCGTACACACGACCGAACATGTCTGCTGAAACTGGTCTGCGGATCAGTTTCAGCAGACATGTTCGGTCTTGTGAACGGCCGACCGGACAGGATTCCCGGCCTAGCGGACAGGTTTCCAGCGGACAAATGTTTCATAGCATGCTATGAAACATGTCCGCTGGAAGCCTGTCCGTCGGACATGTTCGGTCGTCTGTACGTCTCACCGGACATGTCCGTTTGGACGAAAGCCCTTGCATGCGTCGAAGTGATTCGACGCATGCGTGGAAGCATTGTTCTTCCAGGGCCGCGCACGTCGCCATCGTCGTCATTGTCGCGGCGACGGCACGGCCACGTCACCGCGTTCGCTGTCTGCAGGAAATTTGGTCTGATGGTGTGTACAGCCATCAGACCAAATTCCACCAGCGGACATTTCCGATGAAAACGGTCCGCGGACATTTCCGATGAAAACGGTCCGCGGACCGTTTTCATCGGACATGTCCTGTCGTGTGTACGAGGCCTCATGGCTTCCAATACCACCTCTATGCCAAGGATACCTAGCTCTATCTCTCTACTCCCCAGCTCACCCCTTGATCCCCTCACATATTGCAATATTACTGAGCAGAATATCAGTATGGATGTCACACCACTTCCTCAAACTCAATCTTTTTTTAAAACTGAGCTTCCTCCTCCCTGATCCCCATCTCGTGAAATTTCCATTGAGAACGACAGCACAAAAATAGGTAGGATACTGAAGAGGAGCAGAGAAGGAACCTATCACATCTGCAGCCTCTGTCCTCCACCTTCTGTACCATGTCCGCAGCCTCTGTTCTCCACCTCCTGTACCATGTCCGCAGCCTCTGTCCTCCACCTCCTGTATTCATGTCCACAGTCTCTGTCCACCTCTTGTATCGTGTCTGCAGTCTCTGAGGGGGAGTCTGGAGAGGAGTCATTAGTGGGAACACCGCCGGGATGGGGGTCTCAAGAGGAGTCGGACGTGTGTGGACTGTGGAAAAGAGACTATAGGATAAAACCAGAGCCACCAAGCTGAAGCCATCTGACTGGGCCCTGTACGGCACACCTAAGAGGTCAGTGACAGTGCCTCCAGGCCAGTCTGGGGGGGGGGGGGGGTTGCTGGTGTAAAGGGGAGTAAATACAATAATGTTAGGGGGCACTGATACTAATTTATATTAGTAACACACCCCCCCTTTCCTTAGTGTATTCACGCTGCAGAAGGTGGTCTCTGGTCACCAGAGCGCCCCCCCCCCCTTACATCAGAGTTCCACTTACATCATGATCTGCAGCATTCCCCTTTGCATATAACTTCCCTTGCACTGTAAGGGGGAATCCTGCAGACTATGATGTAAGGGGGAACTCTGTGCTGGCTGCCTTACAGTAACCTGACCTTCATGTAAATGGAGGCAGTTGGTTTTTGACTTTTGTTTAAATTAGCACTAGCTACAGGTTTATAGTTTAAATATTGATGTTTGCTCTGTTTAGCCGTGAAAACTGTAATTGTAGGTACTTTTTTGCAGTGGCAGTAAAAAGTGCAGCTCTGCCAGTTAATTTCAGGATTTTTGTCAGTAAAAAATTGATGCCGTTCGTAAATTTTGGCATTCTGCTAGTAAATTTCATTTCAGGTGGTTGGCAACACTGCACAGCGCTGCCCTTGCAGGTAGGTGACCTGATTTTTCTCTTCTGCAGTTCAGTAACACTAACAAGACTATCCCACTCCCAGCCTTTGACTGGACAGTGAAAGGAAAAGTATCAAACTGCTGAGCCCTTCTCTCTTTGTCACTATGCCCTCTCCTCCTATCATCATTCTCCCTGATAGCACATAGGCACTGCAACACAACTGAATGGCTCCTTCTTTTACCAGTTGGAGCGAGATTCTGATACCCAATTAAAGTCAGGTACTTACACTGTTAGCGTTTAAAAAAATAAATGTAATGATGCAGTAACACGCACAAAGCTGCGTCCCTTTATTTTCTTATATCTGGCTTTAATTTTGCATAAATGATGCACCATTATAAAAAAAAGTATACATTTCAACAACTAACCATAAATGAAAACAGTCCTGAAAAAAAATGACATGTCACAAAATATTTACACCTTTCAAGTCTCTCAGCAGCTCAGACCCATTTTCTATTTATGGCGGAATAGTACAGAAAAATAAATAAAGGGTCTGAAGAATGGAATTCTACAGTATATTCTGGCCAGTAAAAACGCAGCAGTGTGTCAGTGCGCACCATGAATTTCCCATCATCAGCTCAGCCCTCCTGTAGTATTGTATTAAACTGCTGCTTGGCTTTGTCGTGTTGCAGTTGAGCAGTTCATTTCTAAGCACAGGTGCAATTTAATGTAGTGGGCCAGCCATATAAATGAAGACAAGGGTGATTTCTCTCCGTGTGCGGATCATACCGGATGAAGAGGAGTGTAAATTTGTTGAGCAATAATAGCTCATGGAAAGCACTGTGGGAGTACTTTAAAGCAACTGCTTCAGTCTCTGATTGCAGTGCTGAGTGCCTGGAAAATGAGACTTCATATAGCCAAAAAAACACTTCTTCAGCAGCTGCAATGCCTCGCTATACCAGTTTTTGGAGTGCCAAATAAATACACAGACCTGTTTCATGGACAGATGACGAAACAATACATAGACAGTTGCACTACTACCCTTTCTCCACCTGCTGCAGCCTGATTCCTTAAAGGTACAGTCCAGGCTAAATGCTAAAAATCCTGCATTTCAACACATGGGGACAGAGCAACCTACTGAGTGGCTTTAACCACATCAGTACTGATTATTATATTAGAATTTTTTTTTTCTGAGAAAGAAAGTGCTTTCTTTTTGTGGCATTTATTAACCAATGGATTGGTTTTATTGTTTACTATATTAAGAAAAAAAAACTGATCATTTTGAAAATACAAAAAAAAAACATACGTTCTGTTATAAAACATATCAAATCTATATTTCTTTGGTTAAAAAAAGGTATATATTAATTGGCCTGTGTAAAATGTGTATGGCACATACAATATATATATATATATATATATATATATATATATATATACACACACAGTATACAGTATATATACAGTCAGTGTGTGTCTTGGCCTAGGCCAACAAGGCCCAGGCCTAGGGCAGCACTTTGTGGGGGACGGCATGATAAAAAGCCCCTCTCCCGTTTTCCAAGTCCCGGTTCCCACGGCCACCTCCTGCACAAATATATCAGGCAGTATATGGAGCGTGCTTGGCCGGTGGAGGCATGGGGGCAGCAACGACTGGCACCCCCCTAAGCAGACCAGCTGCATGTTATTTGCCACCCTCCTCCGCACGACTTTCTTCTTCACTGAATCGTGTCTCTGGCCCTGGTGATAGGAGGAGGAGAGAGAGGGGAGAGAGAGGAGCACAAAGGGAACCCCCAGCCAGCAGGTAAAATTGGTAATATTACTAATCACTGATATGGGCACTGATAGGCTGCACTGATATGGGCACTGGTAGGCTGCACTGATATGGACTCTGGTAGGCTGCACTGATATGGGCACTGATAGGCTGCACGGATATGGGCACTGATGAGCTCCGATGTTCTTCTTCTGCTGCCACTTCCAGAAACATCTCCTTGCTACCCAAGCGAGGAGACATTACTGGAAGTGGCAGCAGAGGAAAAACATCAGAAAAGGTTGTTGTGGAACGTGGACCACATGGGAAAAGATCCATCTATCCCCTAAGGCTGCAGTGGTTCCTTATACTGCATGCATATCTTCAATAAAGAGGAAGACAGCACAGATTGCCACAATCCAAAATCTTGATATATAGGCTATCATCACATCCTACCCTGCTGATTTACAGACTTTCCAGACTGTAATGTTTGAAAACCAAAAAACTGTTTTCTTACTTTCTGTTATAGAAAAAATTATCAAAAACACAATGGGCCAGATTCACAGAGATCGTCGTATCTCTGTGCGGGCGTAGCACATCTCATATGCGCTACGCCGACGTAACATAGAGAGGCAAGTACAGTATTCACAAAGCACTTGCTCCCTAAGTTACGGCGGCGTAACGTAAATGGGCCAGCATAAGCCTGCATAATTCAAAGTAGGCTGGTAGTGAGCGTGTTGTATTATAATGAATCGTGACCCCATGTAAATGAAGCGCCGTACGAACGGCGCATGCGCGCGCATGCTCAGAACCGCATCGAATTTACGCCCTAAGATACGACGGCTCAATGGCAACGACATGAACGTAACTTACACCCAGCCCCATTCACGTACCACTTACGTAAACTACTTAAAAATATACGCTTGTTCCGACATCCATACTTTGCATTACTTGCACCTCATATAGCAGGGGTAACTTTACGCCGGACGTAAGCCTTACGTAAACGGCAAAGCAGGCGCAAGTACATTCGTGAATCGGCGTATCTAGGTCATTTGCATATTCAACGCGTAAATCTACGGAAGCGCCCCTTGCCGCCAGCGTAAATATGCACCCAAGATACAACGGCGTATGAGACTTACGTCGGTCGTATCTTGGCAAAATTCAGGCATTCCCTGAATAGGGCGCATAGATACGACGGCGCATCACAGAACTTATGCCGCGTATCAATAGATACGTCGGTGTAAGTCGTCTGTGAATCTGGCCCATAATGTATTTGAAAATTTAGGCTAAAATTTATTTTGCTACATTTATTTGGTTAAAAATATATAAATATCAGTCTATGTAAAAGTTATGAAAATGCTGTATGTATACACTGTATATTTGAAATTTAAATAAATGTCAAATGTAAATATTTGAAATGTATTAGCCTTGATGTTCTGAGTGCATCACATTTCTTGAGGCTCTAAAATACCAGAACAGTATAAACACCCCCAAAATGACCCCTTTTTAGAAAGTAGACGTCCTAAAGTATTTTGTAAGAAGCATGGTGAACATTTTGCAGCTCTAATTATTTTCTTATTCTTTTGAAAATGAAAAAGTAAATGTAATGCAATGTAAATAATATAACAAATATTTTTTTTTTACATTAACAAGTCATTTTAATAGGCGTGCACATTTTTTGGAAAGTTGATCTCCCAAGGCATGATGAGTTTTTTCTGTGCTAAGAGTTGGATTCTTTCTTTTCTGAGAGGCATGACAAATCCTTTCTTTGGGCAGAGGCATGACGAGTCCTTTCTTTGGAGAGAGGCATGATGGGTTCTTTCTTTGGGGAGAGGCATGACGAGTCCTTTCTTTGGAGAGAGGCATGATGGGTTCTTTCTTTGGGGAGAGGCATGACGAGTCCTTTCTTTGGAGAGAGGCATGATGAGTTATTTCTTTGGGGAGAGGCATGATGGGTTCTTTCTTTGGGGAGAGGCATGATGGGTTCTTTCTTTTCTGAGAGGCATGACAAATCCTTTCTTTGGGGAGAGGCATGACGAGTCCTTTCTTTGGAGAGAGGCATGATGAGTTATTTCTTTGGAGAGAGGCATGATGGGTTCTTTCTTTGGGTAGAGGCATGATGAGTTCTTTCTTTGGGGAGAGGCACGATGAGTTATTTCTTTGGAGAGAGACATGATGGGTTCTTTCTTTGGGGAGAGGCATGATGAGTTCTTTCTTTTCTGAGAGGTATGATGAGTTCTTTCTTTGGGGAGAGGTATGATGAGTTATTTCTTTGGAGAGAGACATGATGGGTTCTTTCTTTGGGGAGAGATATGATGAGTTCTTTCTTTGGGGAGAGGCATGACAAGTCCTTTCTTTGGGGAGAGGCATGATGGGTTCTTTCTTTGGGAGAGGCATGATGAGTTATTTCTTTGGAGAGAGACATGATGAGTTCTTTCTTTGGGGAGAGGCATGATGAGTTATTTCTTTGGAGAAAGGCATGATGGGTTCTTTCTTTGGGAGAGGCATGATGAGTTATTTCTTTGGGAAGAGGCATGATGAGTTATTTCTTTGGAGAGAGACATTATGGGTTCTTTCTTTGGAGAGAGACATGATGGGTTCTTTCTTTTCTGAGAGGCATGATGAGTTCTTTCTTTTCTGAGAGGTATGATGAGTTCTTTCTTTGGGGAGAGGCATGATGAGTTATTTCTTTGGAGAGAGGCATGATGGGTTCTTTCTTTGGGGAGAGGCATGATGAGTTCTTTCTTTGCTGAGAGGCATGATGGGTTCTTTCTTTGGGGAGAGGCATGATGGGTTCTTTCTTTGCTGAGAGGTATGATGAGTACTTTCTTTGCGGAGAGGCATGAGGAGTTCTTTGAATATTTCTGAATATTATTTTTGTAAAATAAAGAAAGAAAATATAATTTTTTTTTGACAAAGTTGTCATTTTATATTTCTCACACAAAGCATTGGCTTACTTCAAATTATATTTCAAATCACATTATGCTACTTCTCCCAAGTAAAGGGTTGCCTAACCCATGTGTAAAACTTTTTTGTAGCCTAACTGTGTAGAGGGGCGCTAATGCGTCAGGTGACTAGAACATTGATGATGGCTGGCACTCAGGGGCGGACTGACGATTAGGGCACTCGGGCACGGACCGAGGGCCCCATGCCACTAGGGGGCTCCATCAGGATGGCCAGCCTCAGTAAAACCAGGGACAGTATGTAAAAATATGTATATTTTTACATATATCCCTGATATGTCCTTTGCCGACATCATTTTGCCGTGAAAATCGCGAGGCTATAGCTGTTCCGCCTCTGTACTGTCTCCTCAGCCAATGGGAACATAGTGTACACGCCCCTTCCCCTCCCGAGGCTTATTTGATTTTAGAACAGATTGCCGACAGCTGGAGGAAAGGAGAGAAAGGAGGAGACACAGTCTGCAGTGTGGGAACTGGCTGCAGTGTGCCTGAAAGTAAGCTTGCTGAGCATAACTGAGTTTATTTCTGTCACTGGTATACCCTGGTGAGCAGGGGGGAGGGGGAGGATGTGTTTTTCCTCTAGACTGACTCCTCCTGTCTATGAAGCTGATAGATCGATTTTCTGTGTGAGAAGAACCATGCTTATGGTTATGGAGGAAGGATGTTCTGAATTTCTCCCCCAATCTCTGCTACCCTGCCTACTCAGCTGCCCACCAATACATAGGCACAGTCCCCTCCTCTCCTGCATTACCATCTAATGTGTCTGTGAGCTGCTGGGGCATTACAAGTCCCAGCATGCCAGGAGATGGGGGCAGCAGTGTGTTCAATCAGGCTGATTTTTGGGGGAAAAGTGCTGGTGTGTGTCTAGGTCTATGTGTATATATGTATACTGTGTGTCTGTGTATACTGTGTGTCTGTGTGTCTGTGTATACTGTGTGTCTGTGTATACTGTGTGTATATATAGCAGTTATTTTTTTCAGGGGGAACTTGGGGGAACTCAGTTCCACCACCTCTGGCTCAGACCCTTTGGTGCCTGTTCACCACAATCACTTGTAAACACAGAAGTCTGGTTTCTGTGTTTACAAGTGACAGCTCTGCACTCTGTGTGTAACCACCTGAACTCTGCATTCTGTATGTAATGCAATCCTGGTATTTAATGCCCCTTTAAGACCCTTCTACTGTTTGTGAAATCTGAACGGGTCGTGGTTGAGTTCCTGCACCTATTTTCTGAGAAAAAAAGCTCTGCTATATAGTATGTATAATGTGCGTCTATGTGTATACTGTTCAGTGGCGGTACGTCTACCCTCTCTCCTCCGCCTGTTTATGCATAGCATGAATCCTATCTATGGTTGCCACTGACATCCCCTATTCAGGTGTCCAGATCCTTTTTTGGCACAGGGCACCTGGATTACAGTGGCGTTTTTTTTTAAGCACCTGATTAGAGCCACAGGCTCTAATAGGCACCCAAAAACAGCGGGCACCATGCTGGGCGTTCGCTGTTCACTCAGCTGTGTGTTAGAAAAGTGCAGGAATTTGCTTTGCTAACACTAAACCACCTCTCAGCCAATACTCGGGTCTGTTACCTATCACCTGATTTTTCTAATTAAAAGGCCTTTTCCTGCCAGCTGCCTGCTAGTGTTGAGCAGAATATGCCATATTCGATTTCGCGATATATCTCGAATATATATTCGAATATTCGAGATATATTCGCTAAATTCGAATATTCGTGATATTTTATCGAAATTAAATGATTGCGATTTTTCGCTATTGCGAATGCGAAAATAATTGCGATTTTTTGATAACTGCGGTAGGAGCACTCTGATTGGCTCAGAATATTTGTGATATTTTATCGAAATATCGCAACATGCGAATGCGATATTTATTGCGCAATTTCGAGAAATGCTGGAGGAGCGCTCTGATTGGCTCAGAATATTCGTGATATTTTATCGAAATATCGCAACATGCGAATGCGATATTTATTGCGCAATTTCGACAAATGCTGTAGGAGCACTCTGATTGGCTCAGAATATTCGTGATATTTTACAATACAAAATAATTGCGAATATTCGGCAAATGCGGAAGGAGCACTCTGATTGGCTCAGAATATTCTTGATATTTTACAATACAAAATAATTGCGAATATTCGGCAAATGCGGAAGGAGCACTCTGATTGGCTCAGAATATTCTTGATATTTTACAATACAAAATAATTGCGAATATTCGGCAAATGCAGAAGGAGCACTCTGATTGGCTCAGAATATTCTTGATATTTTACAATAGAAAATAAAAAGTGTTTTGCATTGGTGGTGATTCTTTACTCTATCCATCTGTCACAGCCGTTTGTCAATCAAACACCTTGAAGATTGAACACGTTCATGCTGCATGCTTTGGACTTTTTTTCACTTCACATATCAAAGACATTTTTATGAAAGATTATTTTTCTATTATTGGGACTATATTTCTTTATATATTTGTTTCACTGTGTATTTCACAAGTTATTTGCGCTTGTTTATTTTATAATTTGCCCACATGTCTTGTCACTAGACATATTTTTTATTCTTGTAGAGCGACTCCATTTTCTGTCTTGTATTAAATTATGTTGTATAACATTTTTGAGTTGCTGCTGTATTCTCCCCTTTTTTTAAGGTATGCGCAATTTTTTCCTTCTTACAAAAAAAATAATAATATCAAACATACAAATATTCATAACAGAAACATACACAAAGCCCCCCCCTTTTGCATCAGAGACAATCAGAGTTCTCCTACCACAGTTATCGAAAATTCGCAATCATTTTCGCATTCGCAATAGCGAAAAATCGCAATGTTTTTTTTTTCAATTTGGCAACATAAAAGGATCGCCTCAGCTTAGCTACTCGGCCCAGGGTCTCTAATCATACCAGCAATGCTTTTAGACGTCGATAGGATGTGATCTGTTTTAAAAATCAAATTGAAAAAATGCGAATATTCGGAATTGCGAATATTCACCGCGAAATTCGAAATATAGCGCGATTTCTCGAATATGCTATATTCGAGTCGAATATTCGCAATGCGAATATTCGTGAGCAACACTACTGCCTGCCACACTATGCACTATGGTGCAAAGGTGTGTGTGTAAGGGGACACTGATAGGTGATACATTGGGGGGGCTCTGCCATAAGGTAGGACTCTGCGGACTGTGATGTATAGGGAGAATGTTGGGACTTTGATGTAAGGGAGGACTCTGATGTGAGCGTGGCACTCATCCTGACTGCTGTACTCTATGTGTTTTTTGTTTGTTACTTACTCCTGGCATGGCAGCCACCTGTAAGCCTGGGGGCCCCATAATCTTCTATTGCCCGGGGGCCCCATGAGTTGTCAGTCTGCCCCTGCTGGCACTAGTATTAGAACACTGGTATTTATTCTGGCTGGTGATCAGGATGCTGGCTCGGGCTGACACTGGTACTGGTGTGGTTGGCGAAAAAGACACTAGCACTGGCTGACACTGGTATTAGAACACTGTACTTTTGCTGGTTGGCAATCAGGACATTGGCACTGGTATTATAACACTGTACTGGTGTGTCTGGTCACAGGACACCGGACCCTGGCTGACTCTGGCATTAGAATACTGTATCAGTGCTGGCTGGAGATCATGACACTGGTATTTTTTTTTACATAAAGATTTTATTGAGAGAAAAGATATATTAACAGACATCTTAAAAACATCGACAGGAATAACAATAAAATATAGAGACCAAGGAGCCCCGGTAATACATGAGATACAGTAACATATGGCATAATCTTAACCACTTCCATACTGGGCACTTACGCCCCTTCCTGCCCAAGCCAATTTTCAGCTTTCAGCACTGTCGCACTTTGAATGACAATTGCGCGGTCGTGCTACACTGTACCCAAACAATTTTTTTATCATTTTGTTCCCACAAATAGAGCTTTCTTTTGGTGGTATTTGATCACCTCTGCGGTTTTTATTTTTTGCGCTATAAACAAAAGAAGAGTGACAATTTAAAAAAAAAACACTATTTTTTACTTTTTTATTTAATAAATATCACAATTTTTTTTAAAAAAAAAAGTTTTTTTTCCTCAGTTTAGGCCGATATGTATTCTTCTACATATTTTTGGTAAAAAAAATCGCAATGATCATATATTGATTGGTTTGCGCAAAAGTTATAGCGTTTACAAAATAGCTGATAGATTTATGGCATTTTTATTTTATTAATTTTTTTACTAGTATTGGCGGCGATTTGCGATTTTTTTTACTGTCACCGTGACATTGCAGCGAACACATCGGACACTTTTGACACGTTTTTGGCGCCATTCACATTTATACAGCGATTAATGCGATAAATATGCACTAATTACTGTATAAATGTGACTGGCATTCAAGGGGTTAACACTAGGGGGTGAGGGAGGGGTTAATATGTATACCTAAATTGTGTTCTAACTGTGGGGAAAGGGGGGTGACTGGGGGAGGTGACCGATCTATGTCCCTATGTACAAGGGACACAGATCGGTCTCCTCTCTCCCCTGACAGGACGTGGAGCTCTGTGTTTACACACAGAGCTCCATGTCTTGTCCCTGTAGCCGCCGATTCCGAGTGCCTGGCGGACATCGCGACCGCCAGGCACGCGCATCGGCATCTCGGGGACGCGCCGGGCGCGCGAGCGCGCCCCCCAGTGGCCGCAAGAATACAGGACGTCATATGACGTCCTGTTGAATTTTCAGAGTAACCGTGGAGCCGTCATTTGACGATGGCCCGGTACTCTAGTGGTTAATGAGGCTCAAATAACACTTTCAGCCAGTATAAGATCGTCATCAGCCTAAGTAAAAAGGAAACTATGTGCCCAACTATCACAAAAGACTCAAAATAACATGGGTATACTGCAGTGTTTCTAGATTCTCCGACCCATAGAAGGGGGAAGATATATACATGTACAAAGAACCCCCAAAAAGATGGGATGATAATTCAGGTTGCCTGTTACACCAGAACAGGGCTTACTTTCGCCTTAATCCTAGAAGAACCGTTTCCTCCAGCAGTGATGGGTGGAGAGATCCGCCAAGCACAGACCCATCCGCCCATCTCGTAAAGATCACTATTATCAAGAGAAAAGGTAAAGAAGAAGAAAGAAACAAGGGGGGAGAGAGACAAAAACAAAAACAGCAAGAAGAAAAAGTAAAAGAAAAAAAAAGGGGGGAGGGGGAGGGGGGGTGGGGAGAGAGGGTCAACTGAACTCAAATGTCCGAAGAGGGGGTGGGGAAACCACCAGCTACCCTCTCCGTCTACTATGTTGGTACAGAAAAAAGTCGACCTTATCATACAACAGATGCAAAGCCGACTCACCTTGCACACTATTATTCATCACACCGTCTTGATAAGGTCCTGATAGGTAGCCGTATTCCTAAATGTAAACCAGTCTTCCCAAACATAGGAAAAGCTAGAGATTCTATCTTATGCAGTATGTATCAGCTCCTCTATCGCAGCAATATGGTTGACACTGGTATTTTAATATACTGTACAATGAATCTAAGTCATGAAGAAAGTTAGTACTGAACGGTTTCTCTCTTCTGGACACTGTGATTACAGCAGGTTTAAACAGGAGGTAGTTAAGTAATGCACAGCATAAGTTAGTGCCTGTGGGTTCCACTTAGATCAATGTCTGTTCTGCCCCACCTGTATGGTATTTTTCTATGCTGGGTTACCATTGTTCTGTAATCTGACATCTAGTGGCAGTCTTGGCCCACAACAACTTGTTTACTATGTGAATTAGTATCGTCCTCTGTACTCCCCTCCTGTTTAGCCTGTACTGCAATTATCTGAAGTGATTATGTGTTAGATTCAACTTCTTGTCTTATTGAAAAGTTAAGCTGCCTGTGGATGGTGCAAAGTGGTATATGAAACAGAACAATGCCTGAATGGTGAAGTATCTCCACTCAGGTCCACCAACTTAGCATATCTTATTATTACTGGCTTAGGCAACAAGGACTGGGGGGTTAAATTCACCCCTGCAACCAACCAGTCTTCTCCTGGCTTTCATGGGAACTAAAAATAAAAAATACACTGGCGTTAAGCTTTAAATAAAAAAAAAGTTACATTTAAGTCCACTAGAATGAAGTTTTCAAAGACACCAGTGGCTAAAATAAATGTTGCCCTCATTGCCCATTCTAAGTATTCTGCCCTGTCTCTGCATGTGCCTGCCTTTGTGAATTCCCACTTCAATCTTTTAATGTCTGTGCAAGCTTGGAATGTCACATTTCATAGTAATATTTATTAAATACAATTAATGATATACTGAGTTTCAACTGAACATTTCTACCCTTTGTGAAGACTAGTCACATTTATCTACATTCCTTAATACATGGGTAGAAGCGAATGCCTTGGAATAGGGCACTATCTATTGTTCTAGCAGCCTTCACAAGACAGGATAGTAAATTACTTACATAAAGGCCTTGCTTAAGGTCACTCTGCTAGAAAAGAGATAACTAGGTTCATTTAAGAACTCCCTGTCTATGCCATGTGAGATGAGTTTTGTAGCAATTAAGTTGAGCCACTGTTTACATGTGGTAAGAGATGTTCAATTACTAGGATACTGTTATTAATACAGACCAGCACAGGGAGTTGTATGACTTGATGCCGTAAGTTCTTCTTCGCTTATTCATTCTTTGTTTCACCCTAAAAAGGGTTTGGGAACATGTCTTAAAATTCAATGTTCTTTTACTTTTTGTCAAGTGAGAAAAAAACTAAAAAATTTAGGTTTTATAATATAATCAATATGCAGGAGATTAAAGAGGGAAATGTTCTGATAATAAAATGAATATCTTACATAAAATAAATCAGAATAAAGAATGGCAAAACACCATCTTAGGAAAGTGTAATACTGGAGGCTGTGTGCCAATTACATCTTGTATTCTCAGAATCCATTAATGGATACGTGTAATATTGTGACAGTGGCCATTAAGTGGCCCAAATGGCCTGAATATGGCCACAACAGATGTATTGCAATGGAAAAAAAGATGTACATTCTCAAGGCTATATGGGCATGGTGCACTGCCGCCTTAGTAACCTTGCGGACGCCCATACTTTCAATCCAATACAAAGTGATAAGTGAAGATGAATTATCTCTTAAACTGTACACACATATCTTTCCAGCAAATTGCAATTAGAACTCAGCTCAGCTGTCCCACTTTCTAAGCAAAGCAATATATAATTATATATAAAAATGCTCCTCTTGAGTCTTGCTGTTACCTGTGGTTCTTTACTGCGTATCCCCCAGTATTTTCTGTCTGTGATAATGATCCCCTAGGCCCATGGCAGCTGGCAGCGTATCACTGACTCTGACTTGGCCCCTTGAGTGGGTGGGGTCAGCACTGGCCGAATCTACACAACACAAGCAGGCTGGCAGCCAATGACTGGAGCGAAGCGGCCGAGGATTGCATTGGATGATAGGGCCGGGGTAAGGGGGGGACGTCAGATGATAGATGTCAGAGTCTCAGAGACACAGAGAGCAGCTAGCGAACTCAGAAAAAAGTCTGCCGCATGGCGGCAGCTGTGGCGGACCCTGCTGGCTGGTGCAACACCTTGATAATTCCAGGGGGACACTTGACCCCCCTTGCCCCCTCCTGCGGATGCCCATGACTGGAGTGCTCTTCCACTCCTCCATTATGAAATCATGGAGCTGGTGGATGTTAGAGGCCTTGCGATCCTCCACCTTCCGTTTAAGGATGCCCCATAGATCCTCAATAGGGTTTAGGTCGGTAGACATGCTTGGCCGGTCCATCACCTTTACCCTTAGCTTCTTTAGCAAGGCAGTGGTAATCTTGGAGCTGTGTTTAGGGTTGTTGGAATACTGCCCTTCTGCCCAGTCTCCAAAGGAAGACTGTGAAGATGGTCTCAGCTGTTCCTTGAGCAGTACACACTCTCAAAACTCAATCCCTGCTGCAATACTGATGTTCCAGACAGCGTTGACAAGCAGTCCAGGTATCTGTCATGCTGGTATCTAATCCCCATTGAACAATAAATGATAAGTTCCAATGCGCTACTGTGAGTAAACAAAATCCCCATTGCTGTGCTGGCCGGTTCAAAGAATTTTAGTCAAATACAGGTAGGTTGAATTAAAGCGTTCTGTACCAGTCTCTGGCTGGGGGAAAATCCTGGTCTCATTGATTAGCTATAGTCTCCAGGCTAATTCCAGAGTTTACATATCTATCTATCTATCTATCTATCTATCTATCTATCTATCTATCTATCTATCTATCTATCTATCTATCTATCTATCTATCTATCTATCCACACATTTTTATAGAGATAAGACTATATTAAATAAAGTGTTTCACTAGTTACTAAATGCTTTTCAGCCATAAATCCTTTATCACCTACAATTTAGATGCTTGCACTTAGTTGAGGAAAAGTGATTTAGAAATTGTAACCTTTTGTGTGCAGGTACAGTAGGTGTTTATTACCTGACATTATGTAAGATTTTATTCTTCCTTTGGTTTTCTTAAAAGCCATTAAGACCACTTCAAGGAAAGACAAATAAGGCTAGGCAGGTCTTTTCCTTCCTCTTCAAAGATACTTTCAACCCTTTATAATTGAAAGGAACAAGCAGTGTCTAACCTACCTTATCCTTCTCTGATTCAGCACATGCTGAGGAATACATTAACATTTTTCTGTACCAAGACACAATTTTCTATTTTGAGAAGTTTGCCATGTAATAAACAATACTCGGCAATCCTGTAATTATCCTGCATCCTATATTTATTTTAAAAGATTAATGCAGAAAGTAAAATTGAGCTTTAGTCCACCACCACCCCCCCCCTTAGTTTTACCCTGGTATATAGAGTGCATGTTCAAGATACTAAAATAGAGGGTTCAATCGTTTAGGGAGGAGAAGTTATAATTAAAGGAGTTATTTTTAAATAAAATGTTTACCTTGAAAGTAAATAAAATTAAGAATACATCTGGATGTTGGACCTCTAGAAAATGGATATTGCATTGGAAGTGTGCACCTCCTTCTCCATACCTTTGGAACACACACAATGTGCAAAGAGCTTCCAGAGCTGGAAAATTGCTGGCCTCTAAAGGCTGCGCTGGGGAGTAGGTTTACAGGGGGAAAAGGAAGTGGATGGAGAACTCAAACATATCCCCTCCTGCGGGGGGCAGTAGTGGATTATGGAGTGGTATAGTTGATGACTGGCAGGAGAAGGGCAGTGTTTTGGGAATTTGGAGCCAGAGAGGTTCAGGGGTGCCGGAAGGTGCAGTGTTAGATAAATAATTATATATATATATATATATATATATATATATATATATATATATATATATATATATATATACATATATTTATGGTCGTTACCCTCTGACCGAGAGAGATGTGGATCACAAAAACACGCGACAAGACTTACAACATAAATAGACCTGAAGTGTGCCTTGGTGGTCTGGTCAGTATGCCAAGAAAAGGGGGCATACCCAAGCTAAGTAATGGGTAGTTAATTGAAGAAGGATATGCTGAGAAGTGCCCTGAAAAAGGGAAGGGCGGGAGGGTGTCAAATGCGATTGAATGCGCAGACTCACGGACATGAGGTGAGCTGGAAAGAGTCGGCCCAGTGACGTGTAGTACCGCACACTGAACCGACAAAGAGCATGTGTGAGTGGGCTGCTTAAATACCCTCCGGGCTCCTCCCATAAACTCAGGCCACCATACTGGCCTTCTTATTTATGGTCGTTACCCTCTGACCGAGAGAGATGTGGATCACAAAAACACGCGACAATACTTACAACATAAATAGACCTGAAGTGTGCCTTGGTGGTCTGGTCAGTATGCCAAGAAAAGGGGGCAAAAGACTCAGATAGGGAAATAGTTTATATTGATTTCTTGTATTTATTTAGCCAGCTTGGTAAAGGCTTGTGCCATCCCTTCATGAGGTTTTGGGATGTATGTGGCAAAACAAGGAGACTTCCATCAGCCTGGTATCTTGATTACGTAGTCTGGTACTCCCTGTTGGGAGGCAACTGAGGCTGCTCCAAAGAATGTCCAGAGAACTGACTGGGGTTTGAAGCCCAAGTTACTTAGGAGGATTCTGACATGCTTGACACACTGGCTGACACTCAGGGAGCTGGTTTAGAAAGGGTAGCAATGGGCTACCATCAGATTGGCTGGGTAGATGGAGCAGTAGTGGGTCGAGCACCGTCACTGGGCGTCAGGCGTTGTCAGTCTGAAACAGGTTGATGTCAACCCCAGGGGCTGGGTTGTTGCGTTTGCAGACTGTGAGAGTGTAGTGGTTCGAAAGCGAGTCGGGTGGCGTCGGAGCAGTGTGTGACTGCCGGAGCCGCTGACTAAATTTACTAGGTTGTAGGGAACCGTAGAAGGCCTGATAGATGGCTGTTCGGGTGACTAGTCTCGGCAAAGCCCTAAACAGGGAACGAGTAAGGATTTTAGACATGTCCCTAAAGAGGGGACTCTTGAAAGGTAGGCGCTTGCCACTGACTACAGGTTGGTGCTTCTGTATGCCCTGTAGGAGGGACTTGACTGCATGGGCTCGAGAATACTGACAGTTTACTGGGGTCCTGCAGGGACAGGAAATGCTGGATGCCATCTAGATATGGCGTGATAATATTGAGAAATGGTCAGCTGCATGTGGCAATACGATATGAAGGCTAGGATGTGTCCAACTGCTGCTTCGGGGCAAGGGGCCAAAAATTTGCGATTAGTGTTCCAAGCAGTGCGATAGGCCTTCAGTGTGTTGCGTGCCAAGGAGTGGTTAATAAGTTAGATTGCGTTGGTGAGATGTGACTTCAGTCCATCGTCAGCAATGTCCATGGTGGGACAGGGATAGTTGTTGGGTCGGCTCCAGGCTCTTGCTGGAAAAAACATCCATTCCAAGGTTGGAATAGGAAAGCGCATCAGCTGCTTTTTGCATTTGCCTGGAAAAGGTCTACATAAGATATTAACTGGTGACGGCTGACAGCTGCGCGAGCCTGCGCAGGAAGTGATGGGGAGTGATTTAGATCTACCTTAATCGATGATGTCGGCTGTGGCCTGATTGTCTGTGGTGAAGAACAGTGTCTGTCCTGTTCAAGTGTGGTCCCAGACCTGGGCAGCTGCCACGATGGGGTGCAGCACGAGGTGTGATGAAGACTGGGTGAAGCAAAAATATAAGAGATTTTCTGGGGGCCAAGTTTTGGAGAACCAGTGGCGGCCTAAAAATGGCTGCAAAAGCCTTTGGTGGCTCGGCTGACACTGCCGGGATGAAGATTGAAATGCTGTTCTATCAGGTGGGGAAGTTGTCCCACATAGCTAAGTCTGCTACTGATGCTTGGTCTAGTTTGAGAACTTGGACTGGATCTTGCATTGGTGTGAGAAAATCAAGACAATACACAGGTGCTCAATAAGACGATATACATGCACTCGCAGGCCAACGTGCACTCGCAGGCCAACGTGCACTCGCTGGTGCTGGATGAAAACCTGAACTAACCGCAGGGAAAAACACAGAGAAAAGATGAGTGACCCGCGTGCCACTGAAGATGATTGGCCAACTGGGTGCCACTGTGTGTTTGTGTGGCTGATTGTTTGTCACTGAGGTGTGTTTGCAAGTTTAGTTTGTATTTGGGTTTGCACGTAGGTGCCTGCCGCAAAGTGTTTTATACTACTGCAGACAATATTGTGCGGTTGCAAGGGTGTCAGTGAGTGTCAGGTTGCTGGGATGGTATTGTGTGGTTGCAGGGGCCTTGAGTATGAAGGTTTGTTTTGAGACGGCATTGCGTGTTTGCAAGGGTCTCAGTCTGGTTTGCTGAGACGATATTGCGTGTTTGCAAGGGTCTCAGTCTGGTTTGCTGAGACGATATTGCGTGGTTGCAAAGGTCGCGATGATTATGAGGTTTGTTTTGAGATGGCATTGTGTGGTTGCCACGACTTTGTATGGCTGCAAAGGTCTGAACGGGTGTCAGGTTGCTGAGATGAGATTGTGTGGTTGCAAAGGTCTAGACGGGTGTGAGGTAGCTGAGATGATATTACATTTAGCAAGGGTCTCAAATGAGTGTCAAGTTGCTGAGACAATGTTCCCCTTTATTTTTATTTATTTTTATGAAAACGACTGTGAATGAAACGCTGGTAAACATGAGTTACCGCATCTGGCAGTGTTTACAAGCTGTTACAGGCATTGGCGTTTCGAATGCATTTCGAATGCCTCTGAACATCCGTCTGAACCCATTTTTTTTTTTTTACCAACAGCAGTATACATGAGGCCAAAGATGATTTGTCTGGCTGCAAGGGTCTCAATGAATGCCAGGTTGCTGGGGCGAGACTGCATGGTCACAAAGGTCTTTGACGAGTGGGAGGTTGCTCAAGACAGTATTGCGTGGTTGCAAGGGTCTCAATGAGTGTGGCGCTGCTGAGACTGTATTGCGTTTGCAAGGGTCTGAACTATGGTGTAAGGCTGCTGAGACGGTATTGCGTGGTTGCAAGGGTCTCAATGAGTGTGGCGCTGCTGAAACGGTATTGCGTTTGCAAGGGTCTGAACTATGGTGTAAGGCTGCTGAGACGGTATTGCGTGGTTGCAAGGGTCTCGATGAGTGTGGGGCTGCTGAGACGGTATTGCGTTTGCAAGGGTCTGAACTGTGGTGTAAGGCTGCTGAGACGGTATTGCGTGGTTGCAAGGGTCTCGATGAGTGTGGGGCTGCTGAGACGGTATTGCGTTTGCAAGGGTCTGAACTATGGTGTAAGGCTGCTGAGACGGTATTGCGTGGTTGCAAGGGTCTCGATGAGTGTGGGGCTGCTGAGACGGTATTGCGTTTGCAAGGGTCTCAACAATGGTGTGAGGCTGCTGAGACGGTATTGCGTGGTTGCAAGGGTCTTGATGAGTGTAGGGCTGCTGAGATGGTATTGCGTTTGCATGGGTCTCAACAATGGTGTGAGGCTACTGAGATGGTATTGCGTGGTTGCAAGAGTCTTGATGAGTGTAGGGCTGCTGAGACGGTATTGCGTTTGCAAGGGTCTCAACAATGGTGTGAGGCTGTTGAGACGATTTTGCATGGTTGCAATGGTCTCAACAGGTGTCAGGTTGCTGGGCCGAGATTGTGTGGTGACAATTTTTTTTTTTTTTCACTTTTTATATTTCTTGCGTTTTTTTTTGGGCATTTTTTTTTTTTTGCATTTTTTTTTTTTTGCGTTTTGTAAGGGTCATGTGTTGCAAGGGTCTTAACAAGGGTGTCAGGCTGCTGAGACAATTTTGTGTGCTTGCAAGAGTCTCCATGAGTGTGGGGCTGCTGAGACGGTATTGCGTTTGCAAGGGTCTCAACAAGGGTGTCAGGCTGCAGAGACGAATTTTGCGTGCTTTCCAAGAGTCTCCATGAGTGTGGGGCTGCTGAGACGGTATTGCGTTTGCAAGGGTCTTAACAAGGGTGTCAGGCTGTGGAGACGAATTTTGCGTCGTTGCAACGGTCTCAACAGGTGTCAAGTTGCGGGGCTGAGATTGTGTGGTGGCAATTATTTTTTTTTTCTGCACTTTTATTTCTTTTTGCTTTTTTTTTTTTTGTGTTTTTTTTGCGTTTTTTTTTTTTTTATAATAATTTTTTTATTTTATTTTTTGTAAGGGTCATGTGTTGCAAGGGTCTTAACAAGGGTGTTAGGCTGCTGAGACGATTTTGTGTGGTTGCAAGAGTCTCGATGAGTGTGGGGCTGCTGAGACGGCATTGCATTTGCAAGGGTCTCAACAAGGGTGTCAGGCTGTGGAGACGAATTTTGCGTCGTTGCAATGGTCTCAACAGGTGTCAGGTTGCTGGACTGAGATTACGTAGCGGCAATTGTTTTTTTTTTTTTTTTTTTTTTTTGCGTTTTATATATTTTTTTCCTTTTTGCGTTTTTTTTGCATTTTGTAAGGGTCATGTGTTGCAAGGGTCTCAGCAAGGGTATCAGACTGCTGAGATGATTTGCATGGTTGCAAGGTCTCAACCAATAAGAATTGGGTTACTGAGAAAGGTTAGAAACACCTGGTTTGTTTGTACCTTAAGCAAGCAGTATAAGGTAGAAGGACAACGCCTGTTTGAATCATAGGTTCCGCAGGGGCCACTAATGAACGATATGGGAGACAACGAATGGTAGCAAATTGATAAGACATAAAGAATGTAATAACAAATCTTACTTGCGACAGTGGGCCATGCGAGTGAGTTTGCGGCGGACTGTGGCTGGAGTGAAACATGTCGGGAATGTGTAGCGTGATGCCGTGCATGGTGCAAAACAACGAGGTTTGGTGTAGAAAATAGAACACGAGAAGTGCGTATCCATGCTTTGTAAGCTCCACTGCGGGAACTAAACATATGGTACAGGTGACACCATGAGTGGCCACGAATTTGACATGACAAACAAGCTAACGAATCCTACCTGGGACAGTGAACGTGCGACTGGGTTTGCTTTGGACTGGAGTGGATGTGCAACACATCCGAAGAGTGTGGTGTGGCGCCATGCATGACGCACAGGCAATAACTTTGGTAAATAAATGAGAGAGAAGAGCCGTGTACAAGCAATTCGTAAGTTCCGCTGCGGGAACTAAAACACACGACATGGGGGAAACAATGAATGGCAACGGTAGAAAGTATGCAATGTATCTGATACAAAATGGTTGTAAAATGCATGAAATGAATCCGATACGAATTGATAGTAAGGAGTATCGAACGAATCTGATACGAATTTGTTGTAGAGTGTATGCTACCCCTTGCTTTGAAACCGAACACCTACCAACCACCCATCCCCCCAGGCTAATTAAGTGCAGACAAGGCACCATGTGAGTCCAATTACCACCTCAATCTGCCAAAGAACCCATACAAACACATGTCAATCTCCAAATGGATTTACAAATGAATTGTATGTTTGGCAGAAGGAAGTTACAAATGTGCTACGCCTGAGCCAAATTATGTTGAAACATAAGCAAAGGTAACTCAGAAGCAGATTTTTTCCCAAAAGGGATGCAGGATAGGAAGCATAACGAATTGCAAGATTGCACAAGATACGAAAAGGTTTGAATCCTACCTGCGAAGTAAGCAGGAACCGCCGGCGAAGACCATGAAGGGAGAAGCCGCAAAGCGCTTGCGATGTCAAATGCGATTGAATGCGCAGACTCACGGACATGAGGTGAGCTGGAAAGAGTCGGCCCAGTGACGTGTAGTACCGCACACTGAACCGACAAAGAGCATGTGTGAGTGGGCTGCTTAAATACCCTCCGGGCTCCTCCCATAAACTCAGGCCACCATACTGGCCTTCTTATATATATATATATATATATATATATATATATATATATATATATATATATATATATATATATATATATATATATATATATATATATATATAATTGTTTTGAATTAAATTAAATTGAATTAACCACTTTAATACCAGACACTTTCTTCCCTTCCTGCCCAGGACAATTTTCAGCTTTCAGCGCTGTCGCATTTTGAATGACAATTGCGCGGTCATGCAACATTGTACCCAAACGAAATTTTTATAATTTTCTTCTCACAAATAGAGCTTTTTTTGGTGGTATTTGATCACCACTGGGGTTTTTATTTTGTGCTAAACAAACTAAAAAAAAGCAACATTTTGTTTTTTCCTTCACTGAACAACACTGATGAGTTGACACTGATAAGGTGGCACTGGTGGGCACTGATGAGGAGGTACTGATATGTAGAATTGATGGCCACTGATAGGCGGCACTGATGGGTGGGAATTGGTTAAATGATAAGAAAATGTTTGAACAGCATTTACTGAATTTTTCCTCACCCTTTCCCCCCTTAGACTGTACCAACTCAGCGTCCCCATATTCTGAGGTATATTTACACAGCTCTGGAACTGAGCCCACCGCCGTTATTTCCAGGGCTGTGGAGTCGGTAGATAAATGTTCCGACTCCGACTCCGACTCCTCAGTTTTATGTACTTCCGACTCCGACTCCCCGACTCCGACTCCTCCTGTATTAATATGCGAATGTATTTTGTACATTCCTTGAGAGAAAGAAACGCAACCTACCACAGGACTACTGGCTGGGAAGCCAACAGTCTACTGTATTGCACAGTTTAAGCAAAAGACAAACACAATGAAAACAATCAAGTGGCTGGATAGTAGCAGCAGGCATAAACATCAGAAACAGGATCTTTACCAGTTCAAAAATACAAACCACATTATTTGGTTGTTTTAGAACAAAAACAAAGCTTATCTATAATGAACCAAAAACAAAATCTGTAAAACCTAGAAATGGTTTATATTAATCTTGAAATGTAGTTATAGGCTTAGCAAATGCAAATCAATTCAATGTAGAGTTCTAAGGAAGAGAATTGCCTCTGCCAGATCCTCTTTCATAGAGGCTCTTAAGTCAGACTTTATTATTTTTAGGGCTGAAAATAATCTTTCGACACTGACTTGGGTGGGTGGCATTGCAGTAACTATTCTGGCCACATCACTAACGATCTCTGGATAAACAAGGATGGCTTCTTCAACAGTAAGTTTTGATGAGCGATCATACTTTTCAACTTCTTTTAGTGCTTTATAAAACTCCTGTTGGAATTTTTTTATTTGGACACTTACTGGTTCTCTAACATGCGTTCCCTGTAAAAGCAGAACACACTATGGAAAGTATAAGTATTGCAGCTCCTAATTGTGCGTTGCGTGCCATATAGTGAAGCACATGAAAAGCATGCTTCTTCACGGTCACTTAACGTGTTCGTTTTGCGGTTACGTGAGGTACTGCATGCATTGGTCTTTATTCTTACAGTAGAGAAGTCATTAATTATAACTTTTTGTGAATTGGGACATTTAAACTTGCTTTTTTTTTTTTATTCCAATCTAAATTTAGTCGGAGTCGGTGCATTGTTTGCCGACTCCGACTCCGACTCCAGGTACCCAAAATTTCCCCCGACTCCGACTCCTCGACTCCGACTCCACAGCCCTGGTTATTTCACAATGTTTATGTTTGTCATCCTGCTGCTTGACTGTGTGCGCTAGACCTCATAGACTTTTATGGGGCAAGGGCACTGATCTGTCTAGCAGCTCTATAGATACTGCTGATACTGCTGATCTTCCCTAACCTGCAGCGATCCCTGCATGTTCCAGTAATCAACTTCTAGAACTGGGAATCTCCCATTGCTGAATAGATCATGCGACATGTAGGAGCCACAAATAAGTTATTAGTGATGGGAGACTTCCAGTGCTGGGAGCTGATTGCTGGTATCTGCAAAGATCACTACAGATCAGAGGGGATCAACACACTGTCACTGAAGGTTAGGTCCACTCTGGGGTATAGTCTGTGGAATAAGCCAAACTGGTGCCAATACCTGGCACATGTACAGTAATAGAAGGTAAGTAATAACATTGTGTTGCTACTATGCATGCACTAGTATCATCTACAACAGCCATACCCAGTGGGAAGCACATTTAGGTCCCTGTTATAGTTAAGTCGTTGTTGTAATAGAACTTGGTACTGCAATTTCTGGTCTGTCAGCTCACATCACCTACCTACTGCCCAGCTTCTGCGTTAAACAGAGAGAGAGAGAGGAATTGACATTGTTACTTCCTCTATGTAATCCCAGAAATAGGAAAGGGATGAGGAATTGTCTATCAGTGTCGGATTGGTTGCATTAGAGGCCATTAGAGGGTTCAGGAAATGCTGTAAAATAATGGCAGCCACACAAAATATTGAAATTTCCCCAATTTGGACATTTTCACTTAGGGGTGTACTCACTTTTGTTGCCATTGGTTTAGACATTAATGGCTGTGTATTGAGTTATTTTGAGGGGACAGCAAATTTACACTGTTATACAAGATGTACGCTCATTACTTTACACTGTAGCAAAGTGTCATTTCTTCAGTGTTGTCACATGAAAATATATAATAAAATATTTACAAAAATGTGAGGGGCGTACTCACTTTTGTGAGATACTGTATGTGAGAAGTGTCAGAACTTGCCCAGTGTGGAAGTGGTTATTGAAAAAAAAACACCAAGATTGTGATATAATCTCTGAAACAGTAAGCTCTAAAGCTGGTCATTTACATTGAAAATTCTGTAACCTAAATTACTTTTAATCCAGTAACCATCATAAATATGATCAAAAGCAATTAGCATAAACTAATGCTAGGTACACATGGGCCAGAAAATTGTCTGAAAACAGTTGGCTTGGCAGTTACCGTCAAACTTTGGGCCTGTGTGTACAGCTCCTGATTCGACAGAAGCCTGTGGTGGCAAGCACTGGCCGGTGTGTTCTGGCAAGGGGACCAGTCCCCTTGTCAGAACACAATATGATTGCGGACAGCTAGCTGTACTAACATTCCATAGTTAGTACAGCAAGCTCCTCTGGTTTCCTTTTATTTTTGGCCCACTGAAGTGAAAGTAAAAAAAACCTGCCAATTTTCAGGTTTCAGCGTTGACGCGTTTTGAATGACAATTGCGCAGTCATACAACACTGTACCCAAATTATATTTTTATCATTTTTTTCCCACAAATAGAGCTTTATTTTGGTGGTATTTGATCATCTCTGCGATTTTTATTTTTTGCGCTATAAACAAAAAAAGACAGAAAATTTGAAAAAAAAACCACAATATTTTTTTACTTTTTGTTATAATATCCCATTTAAAAAAAAAGGCCGATACGTATTCTTCTACATATTTTTGTTAAAAAAAAATCGCAATAAGCGTATTTGATCGGTTTGCGCAAAAGTTATAGCACCTACAAAATAGGGGATAGATTTATGATTTATTTTTAATTTTTTAATTTTTTACTAGTAATGGCGGCGATCTGCGATTTTTTTTTTCAGGCCTGCGATATTGCGGCGGACATATCGGACACTTTTGACACAAATTTGGGACCATTCACATTTATACAGCAATCAGTGCTATAAAAATGAACTAATTACTGTATAAATGTGACTGGCAGGGAAGGGGTTAACCACTAGGGGGTGAGGAAGGGGTTAAATATATTACCTGGGTGTGTTCTAACTGTGTGGGGGGAGGGGACTGACTGGGGGAGGTGACCGATGCTGTGTCCCTATGTACAAGAGACACAGATCGGTCTCCTCTCTCCCTGACAGGACGTGGAGCTCTGTGTTTACACACAGAGCTCCACGTCCCTGCTGTCACCGACGATCTTGTGTACCCGGCGGACATTGCGGCCACCAGGTACACGCATCAGCTTCCCAGCAATGCGCCGGCACAGTGTTTACCCGATGCGCGCCCCCCAGTGGCGCGCGCGGGTAATGCACAGAAAAAGACGTCCAAAGACGTCCACTCGGCACTTGAGAGCCGCGCTGTAGATGTCTTTTGTCTATAGCGTGGATCTAAAGTGGTTAAAGTGGATGTAAACCCCCAAAAAAAACATTTTTTTTGATGTCACAATGTTGAGTATAAGATTTCCTATCATCTGTGCCCAGTCTTGCCAAACAGAGTTCATCCAGCTCTGAGCAATCCTCTTTTATTGTTCAGTGAAAATTAACAGACTTCCAGATAAAACCATGTCTAAATACAAAGTCCTTTCCTCTCTCCTTGCTTTGAGTGACAAGTTATTTACATAACTAGCTTGGACATGTTTATCATATGTTATGTTAATCATGATATGAGGTGACCCACAGATCATTGTATATTACCAGGATGTGTTATGTGGGGGAGGGGTGGATTTCTCACTTTTTATACTGTGGATCACCTCATATTATGATAAACATAACATAACATATGATAAACATGTCCACATCCACTGTAAGCAATCTAAAACTTATGATTCTGATAAACTGACAGAATTTGTTCAATTCAAAGTCAAAACTGGGCATCTACTGATTAAACACACCTTTTTAACATGTTTAATTTGAATTTGCTTCACAGTAACACTGTGAAAAATTTTGACAAAAATGTAATAAAGTTTTTATTGCTCAATAAAACAGGTAGGTTCATGGTCAACTTAAATGGTATCTAAACTCAACCCCAAAAAAATAATAATACATATTGCAACTTAGCAATCCTTAGATGTGAAGGCGTGTCTCTCCCTGTTAATTACCAGGACAAAAACAACAAGCTTATAATTATTGTGTAATCTGCTTGTCTCTTCAATCCACTATGTACTGGAAATGAAAAAAGGCAGACATATTTGAGGTCCATCCTGTGTGGCAACTATGGCTCCTAGATACAATAGAAGAATGAATGTAGACAAGAAGTGTCAAGAAGTGTTTTATTCACAGGATTACCAGGTGAAAATAAAGTAAAACGGTCTAAAAAGAACAAATCAGTCACCATATATAAGGACTGACAAGCTTCAATATATAAACTTTTTGTTTTTAGATTTACTGTAGATACACTCAGAGCATTCTTGTTACCACTGAGCTCTTAGACAGCAGACAAATATGCAGGTCAGGTGGATTCCTGTTCTTGTTCTTAACCTTCCTATTGAAAGGGTTTTTTAATTGTATTGTTAGAAATGAAGATGCCCTTTAAAGTTTCAAGGAGGCAGGACACCTTCATGACTTATAAACAATTGAAAAAAAAACAGTTAGGGCAAGGTTTAGTGAGGAAGAAAAGGGAACCAAACTCTGGAAGCTGTGTCCAAAAAAGGCAGTCATGTGGCAAATGACTAATCACCAGTATTGCCTATGGTCTACCTGCAGCAGATCTTTTCCCCATTACTGCATTACTACAGTATACCTTGTTCTGTACTGTGTCTCTATGTAGGGTGGCCATCTAGGTAATGGTAGGACCTTGCTTCCGCATGTGAGGCCCCGTACACACGACCGAGTTTCTCGACAGAATTCAGCCAGAAACTCGATCTGAGCCGTATTGTACACTTTTCGCCGAGGAAGCCGTCGGGCCAAATAGAGAACATGTTCTCTATTTCCTCGTTAGTCAATGAGGAAACTTGGCTCGCCGAGATCCTCGGTGGCTTCACAATGAACTCGACGAGCAAAACGATGTGTTTTGCCCATCGAGTTCCTTGGACGTGTGTACGGGGCCTCAGAGCTTCCAGAAGGAAAACATTGAACAGCAGAAGAAACGTCTTTTTATGTAATTACATGTAATGAATGTGTTTTAATTTGTATTGTGAAACTGCACTGCATACAAATCTGAGTATAATTACAAACTTCCCCACATAGAGATCAGTACTTGCCATAAACAATTATGAATTACTAACAGCAAACCTGATGAGAACGTACATTCACTGAAGAATCCCAAACTAAGAAAACAATGCAATAACTAACTGAATATACAAAGAAAATCCCGCTAACAAGCATATTTAGTCACTTACATTGTACCAGGTTTGAATGATAGGAAGATGATCAGTGAGTCAAATAAGTGTTATGCCTTGTACACACGGCCGGATTTTCCAAGAAAAAAAGTCAGACAGGCTTTTTTTATAGGAAAGTCCGGCCGTATGTAGCATCCATCTGACTTTTTTTTCGGAAGTCCGACGGACCTTAGGTAGAGAACCTGTTCTCTTTCTTTCCGTCGGACTTCTGATGGACTCACAGTGGAATTTTGCACGGTCAAAAGTCCAACTGTGTGTACAAGGCATAACAGAACTAGTTCCAGACAATCCTGCACCATATCCCAGAAACAAGTAACAGATTTAAAGGAGTTGGTGGGACTTTTAAGGTGCCTACTTATCCAAGAGATCAGACACAGACAGTTATAAAAACACCAAAGTTTATTTTAATATATTGACTATCCAGCCACGCAACAGAGTTGGCTGTTAGTTTATAAAAACATAATTTAAAATCAACATACGGTACACCCATAACAGAGAAGTATATACTGTACAACCCCTTATTGCTGTTTCGATCGCTATCCACAGTAATTATATAACATACAATTGTTGAGCATTTATAGAAATAAATTATCCATCCTATATACCAAACCTTCTGGTTTTATAAAAAATAGATCAGCACAATATAGAACAATGGATGGACTCACTATTATTTGGATCAACTAAGAAAGACGTTCAAATAATATGAAAATAATTTTAAGGTATTCTAACAGAATGTTCAGTTAAGGAAAATTTTGTCCAAGGATTGACATCTATTAATGTGTGCCCCCTCTTAGACATGAAATAACATTTAGAAGAGCCAAATTGTAGTCCCTTGTGCTGATCTATGTTTTATAAAAAAAACTGATGGTTTTGGTATATTGGGGATAATTTATTCCTATAAATGCTCAACAATTGTATGTCATATCATTACTGTGGATAGGAATCTATACTGCAATAAGGAGTTGTATATACTTTTCTGATATGGCTGTATGCTGATTTGAAATTATGTTTTTTTATGAACTAATAGCCAGCTCTGTTATGTGGCTGAATATTCAGCATATTAAAATAAACTGAGAGGAGGCGCAGGCACTGATTTCCCCAAGATGGTCGCATAACCACGGAGCTCTGCACCCTTCTGGCCCTTTGATCCCCGCTACAGCTGACAGAGCCCGTGGACCGAGCCCGCTCCATTGCCGATCATTCCGACACAGCCCAGGGTACACCCCGATGTCCGCGAGCTCCACATGTAAGGACCTCTCCAGTCAGCTGGAGTCATTACTGCAACAGCCCGGCCCATCCAAAATGGTGGGTGCAGATGTACGAGGCACGAACACAAGGACAGATGAGTTCATAGCAGATCAGGACGCTGCTCCAGCACCAGCTCCCACACAGGGGAATGCCACAGTGAGTAACCCTCAAATGGCCACACTGTCCCTTACATCCACTGAATCCTTAATTTGCAGATCAATGGGAGACTTTCGAAATGTCTTGCAAGGATAATGAAAGAGCTCCGTAGTTCGTCAGTGCAAAAATTGTGGGTTTGCGCGTGCGCAGTGCGAACCGGTCGTGCCCCTGATGACGTCAGTTGTGACAAAACAGTCGTAGGGTGTCAGACACACACACACACACACACTACGCACGCGCAAACCGGCAATTTTTGCACGGACAAACTACGGAGCTCTTTCATTATCCTTGCAAGGAATTGTGTTCATTACTCCACACATGAGAGTTATTAATTTTATTTTTATTGTTTTGTACATTTTAATAAATCATCCTTTATACGTCTGCACATCGGAAGTGTTTTTCCCTTTTTTTCACTGGGTACATACCATCCCCCAATATCGGATGATCATTGCTCTTTACCTTGGAGATCTACTTTTGGAATACATCCAGTACACCCAGCTGGCAGCCCCTAAATGATCGTTTCTGGAGGGTCTCCATAAGGCGTTATTGAGAAACACCTGCATTTCTGCTGAGCCTGTTCTGACCCCCCTGAGAAGGGCAGATACAGGCTAGTCAGTAAGCCTCTGTTTCTTCCATTGGTGGTGGGTTTCTTCGCAGACTGTATTTCACCCACTTATTAACACTGAAGAATCACAGGAATATCCTGTACCCAGTTTTTCTTCACGGGTTCCTTCCTTCCTTGAACTTTTAGAGATTTACTGTATACTTATTCGTTTTTTTTAATACTTTTTTTCACATGATTTATTTTGAATTATTTGGTAACATACAATTTATTTTCAGCGCTACACTTATTGTATCCACTCCAGTTCTAAAATACACCACTTTTACATTGTGGCGCATTAAATGTGCCAAATAAAAAAAAAATATTGCAGACAGTTTGTATCTCACAAAAGTGAAGCTAATTAAGACCAACACTCTTTGGGCATACAGAGAGAGAAACTAGTGCTGACAGATTTTGCAAAAGTGTCTCATTTGCATTCTAAAAGTGGTACAGCATGCACTAAATTCAAGGACACGCTCAGACAGGTACATACATTTGGTGCATACTGCACCACTTATAGAATACATGAGATACACGTTCACAAAATCTGTCTGCACCAGTCTTTATGAATTCCAGGGATTGTTCCAGAGAGCCTCATCTTTGTTTAGATGTTTATTGGCAAACTGTAGTCTTGCTCTTATGTTTTTTCAGACAGCAAATGTTTTTTTTTTTACTGACACATCTCAAATACCGGTTATAAAGGTGCCGTCTCTTTTTGACTGTAGATGCATACACTATGGGCCAGATTCACAAAAGGGATACGACAGCGTTTCTCCTGATACGCCGTCGTATCCCTGTTTCTATCTATGCGACTGATTCATAAAATCAGTTACGCATAGATATCCCTAAGATCCGACAGGTGTAATAGTTTTATACTGTCGGATCTTAGGATGCAGTACCGCGGCCGCCGCTGGGGGGAGTTCGCGTCGTGAACCAGCGTCGGGTATGAAAATTAGGAGTTACGGCGGATCCACAATGTTTTTTCGCGTTCGCTACGTCACCGCTAGTCTAGTTTCCGGTCGCAAAGTTACACTTTTTTTTTGGTGCCTTAACTATAATCAGCAAGTGTATTGCTGTCTAAAGTATGGCCGTGGTTCCCGCATCGAAATTCAAAATTTAACGTTGTTTCTGTAAGCCGTCCGGAAATATGGAAGTACGCTACGCACGTCGTCGTTCAAAAAAATGACGTCACGTCACGCAAAGCACGGCGGGAGTTAGGAAATGGAGCATGCGCAGTAGGTCCGGCGCGGGAGCGCGCCTAACTTAAATGGCACACGCCCATTTGAATTGGCCCGCCTTGCGCCGGAGGCCGCGGGCGTAGTTTTCATCGCAACTGCTTGGTGAATCAGGCACTTGCGATGATAAATTGCGGCGGTGTAACTTATCTAGGATAAGTTACGCCGCCGCGATTCTACGTGAATCTGACCCTATGACACCCACTATTGCAAGAGTTACCTGCAGACCCTGTGATTAAATTTTGGGATTCTTGGAGACTTCTTTTAACATGAAACAGTTAGCTCTTGGACTAAATTTGCTGTGACGGCAAGTCCTGGACAAATACGCAGTTTATTTTCTCCACAGTAATATCATTAATTTCAAATAATTGGCTAATCTGTTTAAAACCCTTGCCAGACTCATAGCATCTACACATTTATTTATGAGGGCCCTAGAGAACTGTTTTGATCTTGGAATGAAAGCAGCACACATGTCAATAGCAAAGGGAACACCAGATCCCAGATATCTGAGCTTTAGTTAAGAGAAGTTCCACTTGCAATCTCCCTATGGAGATTTAAGCATTGACTTCCGAATCCAAAACACCTGATTATAATTTCATGGATTTAAAGTGGTGGTAGATGCATTGATGTACTTTCTTTTTTCATATAACAAATCTGCATGGTCCTTAATTTAGATTATAAGAATGAATGTGAATTTTATGTATCATTTAGAACATATTATAATAATAAATGTGAATTTTTTTGTATCATTTGTTCAAGAATATAATTTTTTGAATAAAGATATGATGTTTGCTTGTTCAAACCAACCTCCTTAGTGGTGTACTTACTTTTTCACATGATTATAGTAGTGCACCATGGTACTATTTATTGTGATTGTTGATGACATTTTCAACCACAAAAGAGCTGTTCTTGGCCTACCAGCTGTTTCTAGGTGGAACCTCTCAGGGAACAAAATTACAATACGACTGTAGTACTATTGTGGCACTTGCAGCTAAACACTGGCAATTTTAAAAAATGGGTTTCTAAAAGGCTACTGTTATTTTATTTTGAATTGCAAGTAAAACTTTTAAGCTTTTATTTTCTTTACTTTTAAGGGTATATTTTATTTTCTAATGTCAACAGCTGCCCTCTCCCTACTTTCTCAATCATGACAGGCATAGTATAAGTCCTTTAGACTGCACTAAGTGTCACCATTGTGATGTAGGCATAAACAAGCAAATTACTCATCCCATGAACCTTTAAGAAGTAGCTCCTGAACTTTTTTGGGGTGACATGCTACCCGCAATGCATGTTGTCACAATTGCAGTGCGATTTATCATGCGACAATCGCAACAGACCAACACCGCGATTTGAGATGTCATTCAAATGAATTCAATGCGAGTAAATCTGCCCACGTTTTAAAATGCTGAAATGTGAATGCAGCCTTAGTAAGTGGCTATTATGTGGGCAAGTTCTTAGGAGCTTTTAGGGAAAGTAACTCTGGGTGGTGAACATGAAGCAGAGCATGCCCTTGCATATAGCAAAGTTACATTCTCAAGGAGGAAGGTATGGAAAGGATATGGGTGCACATGATGCATGCCCCATAGCAACCTGGGGCACCCAAAGCACATGGTTTCCCCCCTTCAGACTCCAGCGGTAGGTGCGTTTTTAGTGAGTACGCCAGTCCAGAACTGAATTTATAAGGGCCTGGTAGACCACTGTTATTTAAAAGCACAAAAAGTTCACAAATACATCAGTAGCCCTCACAGGGGGGTTCCACCATTACTGTATCTTGCATACTCAACACTTTAGCCTCCTGGCTTTCATTCTTGCCATCCGGCTGTTTCAGACCTTTAGTCTAGGTCTTAAGCCTGCTCCTCAGAACAAACAGATTTCCTAGAGTTAAGCTCACACCTAGCTTACTCCTGATCAGTGCCTTGCTGCTCTATCACCAATGACATCTGCCTCCTGCAGATGTATGCTCTGGCTACACCTATGCAGCCTCTGACTCCTCTCAGCACAGACTTCCTCTCTGTTGGGTGGGGCCCTGAGCCACATGTCAGGTTAGAACTACATAGCCCAACACACAGCTGTGAAATTAATGTACCTTTCTCTCCAAAATATGGCATAAACCAACAGTCTTTAAGGTCGCACAGGGTCCCACCGCCACAATAGCTAAACTGGGGAGGAGGATATGCCACAAAAGAAATTAGCAGCACTGACCAGGCTTTACAACAGGAAGTAGCTCTAAGTTTCTAAACTGCACTGCAACATCATTTTCCTCAGTTCACATTTTCAAGCAATTACATGCATCAGTCTAGGTATGACACAGATGGTCGCTGGTAATCTTATTTTATTTGCGTTCCTTGAGTTCAGCTTTAAAAGTATAAAATAAGAAATAAACAAATTCATATATGGTATAGCAGGTTTATTTCGGAAATAAAACCATACTTTATCATAAAAACAGGTATCCTCCCAAACATGACAGCAGTTGATACATTTTCCAAAGAACTGGGAGTTGTTGAAGTGGTAACAAACCCAAAACCCAAAATGTAATATATTGAATATATTGCAATATACCGTATTTTTCGATCCATAAGACACACCTGACCATAAGACGCACCTAGGTTTTAGAGGAGGAAAACACGAAAAAAATAATTCTGAACCAAATGGTGTACTAACATATTTTCCAGTGCCCATGAAATGCAGTCTGACCATTGTCAAAGAAATGCAGAGTGACCATTGCCATAGTAAATGCAGAGTGACCATGCCCATAGTAAATGCAGAGTGACCATGCCCATAGTAAATGCAGAGTGACCATTGCCCATAGTAAATGCAGAGTGACCATTGCCCATAGTAAATGCAGAGTGACCATGCCCATAGTAAATGCAGAGTGACCATGCCCATATTAAATGCAGAGTGACCATGCCCATAGTAAATACAGAGTGACCATGCCCATAGCAAATGCAGAGTGACCATGCCCATAGTAAATGCAGAGTGACCATGCCCATATTAAATGCAGAGTGACCATGCCCATATTAAATGCAGAGTGACCATGCCCATAGTAAATGCAGAGTGACCATTGCCCATAATAAATGCAGAGTGACCATGCCCATAGTAAATGCAGAGTGACCTTGCCCATAATAAATGCAGAGAGACCATGCCCATAATAAATGCAGAGTGACCATGCCCATAGTAAATGCAGAGTGAGAGTTGCCACAAATGCAGCCTTACCTTATGTTACTCTTCCACCTAACAGAAGACAGAGCAGCCCGAGCGGCCGAATGCTCTATTTTCTGTCTTAGGAACCAGCCTGAAGATCACCCGGCGCCCACGGGGGGTTTGGAAAGTCTGTCCCCCGCTCTCCTGCCTCTCTTCCAGAGGTGGCGGCGGGAGCAGATGTGAGCGGTGGCAGAGGGCGGTGGCAGGGGCGGTGCCAGCGGCGGCGGGGGGCAGTTCCTGTCATACAGTATATTCGCACTATAAGACGCAGGGACATTTTCCCCCATATTTCTGGGGGGGAAAAGTGCGTCTTATAGTCCAAAAAATACGGTATATTATAATATTCATTAGATGTGGTAGCTGCAATAGTTTTATTTTTCTCTCTGTTTTTACCTGGGGACCTGGCCAGTAACATACTTCCTGCATTAGTGGGACACAACTCTAGAGGAATGAGAAGAGGAGGCAGCACTGCAGGCAGCACCATTGTCAGTCTGGGGGGGTTGTTATACAGTTACATAGTAGGCAAGGTTGAAAAAAGACACAAGTTCATCAAGTCCAACATATCTGTGTGATTTTATGTCAGTATTACATTGTATATCCCTGTATGTTGTGGTCGTTCTGGTGCCTATTTAATAGTTTTTTTAAACCATTGATGCTCCCTGCTGAAACCACTGCCTGTGGAAATGAATTCCACATCTTTGTATAAAAGAGTGAGCACCACCACACAAAGTACAAGTGCTGGAAAGGGCTTCAGTAATACACCTCTGTGTCTGCAAGCAGCTCACCTCACAGCTGTTAGCCAAACAGCATAGTTAATCGCACATGTGAATGATGGTAATAGTTGCAGCGCTGTAATAGTCTCCTTGATCTCAGTGGCATATGTATGATGAATGGTAAGACATAAGGAAACAGAAAACACTCATAGCATAACTCTGTTAGGCATCTGTAATGGGACAGGGACTGGTCATACAGCGATGCACTCAATTATTTAAAAAAAACATGGGCGTCAATCCACGAACTCCAAGTTCGAAAGCCCTCAGTATATGAACCCAAGTCCGCTCTGTCTCTCGGCCGTATGCAGATGGTAACTCAGTGGATACCGGTATAAGTATGAGAAAAGAGACTCATAGCATAATCCCGCAACGGTAACACATTTATTGAAAAAACACAAATAAAACTCACATTTAAAATAAGTCTGCGGTATGAAGCATCCACCAGCGCTGAGCTCGTCTCCTGACGTCAAACTGTGAGTATACCCAGTGCTCCAATCTCTATGGATTAGAGCATTGGGTATACTCACAGTTTGACGGCAGGAGACAAGCTCGGCGCTGGTGGATGCTTCATACCGCAGACTTATTTTAAATGTGAGTTTTATTTGTGTTTTTTCAATAAATGTGTTACCGTTGCAATATAACAAATGTTTGCCTTTGGGTTTAATACTGCTTTAAAGTCCAGCTCATGTGAAAATTATGGGAATGTCTTGCAACTGTGTATGGAAGAGCTCTGGGTCAAGTTGTTGGTGAATGAGAGGAATCAAGGAAGATTTATTTATCATTCAGGGAAACCAAAAGCAAAAAAACAGGTGATTCCCATAATTTGATAAGAATGTAATGCCCAACTGCAGTCACGCAACAGTCCAAAAAGGTCTCATTCATATTTCATAGCCTCCTCTATCTAGCCAAAGTCTAATGCCACGTACACACGGCCCGTGTGCCCTTGTGTATGGCAGCCGGTCTGACATGCACCTCCAACCAGCAGCCGATCCGCTCCCTATAAGAAATCTTAACCAATGGCTGAGAGCGCTGATGGGTGGGTTCTGACAGGAGGGGTCAGCAGTAAATATTGTTGTACTAACATTGGATTGTTAGTAAAGTGGCTCCAATCTGAGCTGTCAGTTTTTTTTTTCATTCAACCCAGTGTGTACTAGGCTTACATATTTAGAATTCTTTTTACAATTTCTCCTAAATTGGCACTCATTTTTACAAATACAATTATTTATTTATTTTACTTTTGTATTATTATCTCTGACTAGTATGCTGTTACCCTTCGCCTTACCTATTAAAATCATTTACTCTGCTAATTAAGGACACCCCAATGCAATAGAATTCTGTTTCCACTGATCAATATCAGAGCATAATTATACTTATGAGTGTACACTGTTGTGGTAAAGTGTTTACAGAAGCATTTCCAGAATCAATAGGACATTAAACTTTGTTTTTTTCTAACTAATGGTCTATCAGTTTACATTTCTCATTAGACCTAAACATTACAAAATAAATATAAAATGCCAGCAGTATTCCAAATTAAACCATACAAGCGTTTCATTTACATTTATCATAGGGGCAGCAGTACTTTCTAAAAACACTTCTGGTAAATTAAAAAAACTGTATGTAATAATGAGTGGGACATTGTTCTATATAAACTTTTGAGAAAGAACATGGTACTGCCTATAACAGAGATTATGTAAAAAGAAAAAGTATTGAAACCCTGTTATAGTTCCTTAAAGTGGAGTTCCACCCATAAATATAACATTACATCAGTAGTTTTAAAAAAATGTCATTAGTCCTTTTCGAAAAAAAAATATTTTTTTAGATGCCTTCAAAGTGTTGTTGCTAGGCAGAATAGTTAATCTTCCCACTTCCTGCACCTAGGTGCTTAATGCTTCCTAACCTACACCGCACAGACTCCTGGGAATGTAGTGGGTGTAACTTTCCAGGAGTCTGTGCACTCCCCAGTCTCAAAGAATCATGTGACTTGGACAGCACAGGTGCTGAAACCTGATCTGACACTGCTTGTGCAGCACTGAGCATGTGCGAGATCTGCAAGGCTGAAATCCAGGAAGTCATATAGTCTGGCTTCATGATGCCCACACTTAAGATGGCCCCAGTCAATTTCTATTTTATAAAGTGTCTAAATGCTGTAACAACCTAACAAAACGGACCTTAGTTTACAGACTAACTTTACTAGAATACATTAAGCTTGTGTATTACAGGGGTATTTATATTTAAAAAGTGAAATTGTGGCCGAAACTCCGCTTTAACCTCCCTGGCGGTATGATTCTTTCAGAAAAAAGGTGCTGAAAGCGGTACAATTATTTTGCAAGGAAATTTGGCGTTTTATACTGTAGGCCTGTAATTTTTAGGAATAACTCACTTAAATCTGACCAAACAAGAGTCTTGTAGGCATCCCGGGTATGAATTTTTTTTAAAAACAAAATTATAAATTATAATATAATAAATAATTATAACAAATAATAATATAATTATAATAAAAATTATTCAATAATGTAATCAACTCAAAATCACTGAAATTTGCTCAGTTGCAGAATTGTCGCTGTCATTACTTTTATTTTTTTATGACGAATTTCCCCACAAATCGCTATCGCACAATTCTGCAAGTGATTATAATTTATTATCGCTGTTTTCTAGCTGCTCTAAAACCATTTTTGACATAAAAAGACACTTTTGGTTGCTATGGACAATCTACAGTTTGCAGGGAGAAAGAACAATTTTTATTATATAAAAGTACATGTAGGACACTGAGCAGACCACTAGGGACAAGGGGGGTGTGTATTTTTTACATACAGTACTGTAATCTATAAGATTACAGCATACTGTATATATTGTGTTTGTTTACGTTTTTGAATTTGGCGCCGCTCTCCGCTCCCGTGCGTCGTAACGTTGTAGGGAACGGAGATCGGCGGCACAGGAGGACGCTGTGTGAATCGAGCGAGGTCCCGCTTGCTCACACAGCGCGGTGGCATCGCTGGATCCAGGGACAAGGTAAGTAAACCATGCCTGTGGATCCAGCGAGGCGAGCCAGAGTCTGACTCGGGGTTACCGATCCTAGCACAAAAATCTAACCCCGAGTCAGACTCGGGAATACCGCCAGGGGGGTTAAAGCGGAGGTTCACCCTAAAAATCATCTATATACCATTAGATCCAGCATACTGCTGACATCTACAGTATGCTGGTATTTTTTTTTTTTCGCTATACTTACCGTCTTATAGTTCTTTTCATCCGGCTCCGAGTTCTCACTCCCGCGGGGAGTAGGCGTTCCTATGAAGAGGGGTAGATGATTGACATGCGGGTAAGGTACGTCACACGTTCCGAAAATAGACGTACTAGGACTCGGCGCTATAAGGCACCTGCGCCTGCCATGTTGAGCTGACTGCGCAGGCGCCGTATAATGCCGAGTCCCAGATCGTCTATTTTCGGAAAACGTGACGCGCCTTACCCGCATGTCAATCATCTACGCATCTTAATAGGAACGCCTACTCCCCGGGGCAGTGAGAACCCGGAAGCCGGGCGAAAAGAACTATAACAGGGTAAGTACAGCGAAAAAAAAAAAATACCAGCATACTGTAGATGTCAGCAGTATGCTGGATGTAACGGTATATAATTGTTTTAGGGTGAACCTCCGCTTTAAACCTGAACACTAAACTTATAGAAAATACACTATTTTGCTGCTGCACACAGAAGGTTTTAACCTTTGTGCATAGAATGCAAAAAACCTCAAGCTTTTTAGTTCCACTTTAATATGCAAGCAGTATGTGTCTGAATTTGACTCGGTATCTGTCTCTTGCTGTCCGCTATACAACACTATACAGTGGGAGGTGAGAGGGGGAAGGAAAAAAGTAAAATGAGCCACTCATGTTTGTTGTAGTACATATTGATAGGAATAGAGAGTAGTGTAACAGAGAAATTTGTTCATCAGTGTGCTACTTTTATTTTACTATCCAATCACTTAGTGCAAACAGAGAAAGACGGTGCCTCCATCCCTGGGAGCCAGGACTGCTCTTTGTTGCAGAGTTGTTCAAATCTTAGGATTGCATGGACAGATACAAATCTTTTGGCAGGTAAAAGAGTTCCTATAAATGTATTTCACTTGTGTATTTAGCTTTATGCCTGGAGTGCTTCTTTAATACCAAATTAGACCCCTTTTCTCAAAAACGTAGTAATTACACTTTGGCCTGTGAACATACTTTCTAGCATGAGTAAAACTCTGTTAGCAGAGCAAATGGTGAATAACTCACATCATTAGTGAATCGTAACACTAAGTGAACAACAGAGTACATTTTTCTCCATAGGTCATAGGTCATATGAGATCAATAATTATTAAAGCAATTCTAAAGGTTGAATTTATTTTTATAACAAACATGTTCTATTTACCTGCTCTGTGAAATGGTTTTGCACAGAGCAGCCCAGTCCTCTTCTTCTTAGGTCCCGTCTCCTCCCCCTAATAGCAAGCTACTTGCTATGAGGCGCTCAAGCAGGCTCCCTCCCAAGCGGATATTGTCCATTCACACACAGAAGGTGGTTTGGCCCCACTCTCTCCTCTTTGGCTCACTGGCTGTAATTGACAGCAGTCAGAGCCAATGGCTCCCGCTGATGTGTGAGTCAATGAGGAGACAATGGATAAAGATGGGGTCAGATAAGTATAGGGGGGGGGGGCTGGGGGAGCTGCACCCAGAATGTTTTTTTTAACTTGGTGCATAGAATCTGCCTTTAGAACCAATTTAATGTAAAAACACAGCAGTTGACTCTGTAATATTGTAATATTTAGAGGTCAGGGTCAATGATTTTTCCAGTGTTTACAGCAGAGAGGAAAAAAACATAGGGACCAATAGGAGAAACCCATAAGGCTTTCTCACAAAATGTACACAGATCTGAGCTAGGCAGGCTTTGTAAAAGTGGTTTACTGTAAATGCCCACAGCAATTACTGCACTTAGCTTCCTCACTAAATATTTTCATTGGATGGAAGTTGAAACCCAGTTAGTTGCCACGGGTAACATTTCTAGTTTTCCTTGATCCAATTTTCTAGACTTCACCCCAAAGTACACCAGACACACCTCCCCTTTTAGAAAATCCTAAATCTGTCCATTTGCTAGTTTAGGCTTAAGGCACATTTTAGTGTGCATTAAATAAAAAAAAAAAACAGTAATGGAGGCTGGAAGTGGAGACATCAGTGTGTTCATGGGGGTAAATGAAAAAGAGAGACGTTGAACCTTATCTCCTCTGTTCCTAGAGAAGGTGCATTTCCTAAAGAGATTTTGTCAACATTGTCAGTCTCAATCAGAACTGTCCTTTTAAAGAAGAAAGTAAATACTCTCCTGCTATCCAAGCTTCTAGACAGCACTCTTTTAATGAGAAATAACTGACTAGTTCTTTCTTCAGAAACTGACACTTTCTATCATTCTTCCTGATCTTCTTGTTCCCTGGAACATTCAGTGGTGGTTCCTCCTGTTGAACCCTACATCAACATTGTGCAGTGTTGCCAACCTACCAGATTGAAATTTACTGACACAACACCAAAAATTTACTGGCACAATCAAGTTTTTACCGGCATTTCCAAAAGTTACAAAATTACAGTTTTAAGTGCAAATTAGAGTATTTAGGCTACAAACAAATACAATATGCAATTAGCAATATGTTGTTAGGTAGATAATACGGCAAACAACATATTTCCTATTTTATTTTCTATAAAGTAAGTAAGTAGTTCAGGGACAGGCTTTAGGAGGGCAAGAAATTAGAATCGGTGGCACTCACACATAAAATTGACTCTCACAGTGACACTGACAGCAGTGTGCCCTAGCACAGATGATGATGAGACCTTATTGACACAACACATCCCCTCCTGAGTCACAGTGACAGTCCCTCTCCAAGCCCAGTGATCCCTCCAGTCCACTCCAGTCTAAACAGCACTGACGGTCCCAACCTGCCTTGCTCCCATACCGCAGACCCGTACACAAGGATCTGGCTGCTCTGCTTGGCTCCATTGCACCATGACATCACGCGGCATGCTCAGGCACCGCCTTCGCCATAGCCACCCAATCACACTGTAGTAGGAACTCAGATGGTCTCAGCTCCGGAACCAAGCTGAGCGTCACGGCCATATTTTTTACAGGCAACCTTTTACTTTTACTGGCATTTACTGGCAGGAGAAAATTGCCTGTTTTTTACTGGCTGCCAGTAAAATTACTGATGGTTGGCAACACTGACACCATGACTAGTAATGTAGAGGTTGGCACAAGAGGTTAATACTCACCTTCCTCTTTACAGGGACAGCTTTGATTGAGAGTAGACTCTGTCTTTGTTGAGTCCTATTAAAGTAAAATTTTGATTACTACTTCAACATGCCTGGTTTACATATTCCTCAATTTTAAAATAATTACCCTTCCAAGTGGGTTGTATTTGCCCTAGAATCGGAGACAAAAAATAGTCTTTCTTTGTCAAAATATTAGTATGTAAAAGCTAGATATATTCAATCTCTATTTGCTAAAATGTTATTTTCACTTCAAATAGAAATTCTTACCTTATTATTTACCAAGTATAAACCTTGACTGTCATTTAGAGCCATAGAAAGGCCAAGCAAAAAATGCAGCAGTGCACAGTTAGAGCATTTTTTCTTTATTGTTGTTAATGCATCCAGGAATTAGAAGTCTTGTGGAAAGTCAATATAACACATTACAAGGGCAATCCAAATGATCAATGGTATGAAAAAGTATGTGATAGGATGATGGAGAATGGAGCAGCGAGTTGGCCCCGTCATAACATAAATTTGGATCGGTCAGAATGGAGGTGTCCTTCAGCTGCAAGATGGCACTGGCAGAGCGAACAGGTTGGATTTTTATGGCTGGCTGGAGATGTTAAAATCCATCATAACAGGCAGTTGGGAAAACATAAACAATTTCATGTAAATATTTAAAGTTATATAAAATACCCATTTGAACATAAAGTTTTCTTTTATGGCAAAAAAGCTAATTCAAGACCAAAGTCTTTGGGCCAGATTCACAAAAGGGATACGACGGCGTATCTGCTGATATGCCGTCGTATCCCTGTTTCTATCTATGCGACTGATTCATAAAATCAGTTACGCATAGATATCCCTAAGATTCGACAGGTGTAATAGTTTTACACTGTCGGATCTTAGGATGCAGTACCGCGGCCGCCGCTGGGGGGATTTCACATCGTAAACCAGCGTCGGGTATGCAAATTATCAGTTAGGGCGATCCACGAAATGTTTTCCCGTCGTTACCTCGCCGCAAGTGTTAGTTTGCCGTCGCAAAGATAGGGCTGCTTTTACAAAGTGTAAACTTAGTACACCATGTAAAAGTATACCTGTCTTTCCCGCGTTGCTTTCAAATTTTTTTTAAATATTTTTTTTTTCCCGTCGCAAGTCTTTTTTACCCGTCGCGATTCACAAAACGTTGGCGCGCTGTAACTTCGCGCAAAGCACGTTGGGAAATTTGCAACGGGAGCATGCGCAGTACGTCCGGCGCAGGAGCGCTCCTAATTTAAATGGGACTCGCCCCATTCGATTGGGCACGCCTTGCGCCGGACGGGTTTAGGATACACCGCCGCAAATTTCCAGGTAAGTGCTTTGTGGATCGGGCACTAACTTGGAAAAATTGCGGCGGTGTAACTTAAACCAGTTACGTTACGCTGCGCCCGGGCTATGTGAATCTGGCCCTTAAAGAGGAAGTAAACCCTGATGGGTTTTACTCCTGTTTATTTCCCTGCAAAGGCAAAGCATAATCGCATAGTAGCACATTATGTGTCACTTACCTTAACCACTTGCCGACCTCCTCATGTAAATATACGTCAGCAGAATGGCACGGACAGGCACATGCACGTACCTATACGTCCTCTGCTTGACGTGGGTCGGGGGTCCGATCGGGACCCCCCCGTACATGAGGCGGTCGGTAAGCCTCGGGGAGCGATCCGGGACGACGGCGCGGCTATTCGTTTATAGCCGCCCCGATCGCTCCCTGGAGCTGAAGAACGAGGAGAGCCGTGTGTAAACACGGCTTCCCCGTGCTTCACTACGGCGGCGCATCGATCGAGTGATCCCTTTTATTAGGGAAACTCGATCGATGATGTCAGTCCTACAGCCACACCCCCCTACAGTTGTAAACACACACAAAGTAATCCCCAAATGTTACAGCGCCCCCTGTGTTTAACTCCCAAACTGCAACTGTCATTTTCACAATAAAGAATGCAATTTAAATGCATTTTTTGCTGTGAAAATGACAATGGTCCCAAAAATTGTCCGAAGTGTCCGCCATAATGTCGCAGTCATGAAAAAAATCGCTGATCGCCGCCATTAGTAGTAAAAAAAATATAAAATAAAACTATCCCCTATTTTGTAAACGCTATAAATTTTGCGCAAACCAACCGATAAACGATTATTGCGATTTTTTTTTACCAAAAATAGGTAGAAGAATACGTATCGGCCTAAACTGAAGGGAAAAAAAATGTTATATATGTTTTTGGGGGATATTTATTATAGCAAAAAGTAAAAAATATTGAATTTTTTTCAAAATTGTCGCTTTATTTTTGTTTATAGCGCAAAAAATAAAAACCGCAGAGGTGATCAAATACCACCAAAAGAAAGCTCTATTTGTGGGAAAAAAAGGATGCCAATTTTGTTTGGGAGCCACGTCGCACGAGCGTGCAATTGTCTGTTAAAGCGACGCAGTCCCGAACTGTAAAAACCCCTTGGGTCTTTAGGCAGCATATTGGTCCGGGGCTTAAGTGGTTAAAAACGAAGCGTGCAATGTCACCGCTGTGCCCGCTGACGGAAGCTTTCATCTTCAGCCCTCTTCCTTCCAGGGCTGCGAACTCCGGCTCTGTGACTGGCCAGAGTCGTGTGACGTCACTCCTGTGCATTGGAGACGCCAGTCACAGCATGACCTCATTTAGAAACAACATCTAGTTTCTAAAGTGCGCCTGCGTTGTTGTCTATGGTGTGTGCACCATAAACATCGGTGCACGTCTCTATTGTAAATATCTCCTAAATCATAGAGGTTTAAGAGATATTTTCAGCACCTACAGGTAAGCCTTAATCTAGGCTTACTTGTAGGTAAACGTGGTTGTACATCTGAGCACCACAAAGAATCTGGGCGCACTTGAAAGGAAACCTTAAAAAACTTTTGTTAGTGTTGGAGCTTGCAGGCTCCATCTCATCGATTTAACCACTTGAAGACTGACATTTTAAATCCAATTCCTGTTCAGTAGACATGTGCAATTTGGTTCAGTCCATGATCGACCAAGTTAAATTCTGTATAAAGAATAGCTGGTTGCCGCCACTTTCTTAACAACCGATGACTCATCAGATGTAAACAAAATAATGCAGACAATAGAAAATTAAAAAAAAAGCAGCAAGCCCCCCCCCCCCCCCGCAATCCATACCAGACTCTTTGGGTCAGGTGTGGATTCTAAGAGGAACCCCACACCAAAATGAACAAACAAACAGTGTGGGCCCCCCAAAATCCATACCAGACCCTTATCCGAGCATGCAGCCCGAAATGCCAGGAAATGGGGGGGGAGCTCTGCCCCCCCACCCCAAAGCACCTTGTCCCCATGTTGATTGGGACAAGGGCCTCTTCCCCACAACCCTGGGCTGTGGTTGTGGGCGTCTGCAGGCAGGGGGCTTATCAGAATCTGGAAGCCCCCTTTAACAAAAGGGGGCCCCCCAGATCCCGTTCCCCCCTATATGAATGAGTATAGGATACATGATACCCCACACATTTTTTTTTTATTGCTGGCATTGTTTTGTTTACATTTGGAGCATGACAAATGTGCCATCTCCATTACGAACGCTAGTTTTACCAGACCGAGCGCTTCCGTCTCATACTTTATTCAGAGCATGCGTGGAATTTCATGCGTCGGAATTGTCTACACACGCTCAGAGTTTACGAGAACGGATTTTGTTGTTGGAAAATTTGAGACCGAGCTCTCAAATTTTTGTTGTCAGATATTCCGACAGCAAATGTCCGATGGAGCCTACACACGGTCAGAATTTCCCGACAACAAGCTCCCATCGAACATTTGTTGTCGGAAATTCTGAGTGTGTGTTTGCAGCATTAGTGTTATATGTACTTCTCCCCTACTGTACCAGCCTTTTCAAAGAAAAAATACATTTTGGTTGGCCCAGATTTTGTAGGATCTTCAACAAAATCCCATCCCATCATTTTATTGAAGATCCTACAAAATCTGGGCTGACCAAAATGTACTTTTTCTTTGTAAAGGCTGGTACAATCGAGTTTGCATTCAAGTGCATGTTTGTAGAAAGAGCTGCCAAAACTCCTGTGACCAGGACACACACAGCTGCTTCTGCCAAGCAACCAACACCTCAAATACTTGGATCAGCTGTGGGAACTCAATAGAGACGGATACAGTGGAGATCTCAGGTGGCGCTAACATAAAAACTTTATTGCAAATAGCAATTAAAATAAACCTGTCTTAAACCTGGACTTTATTTAAAAAAATTAAATGGACCCTGTTGTTATCAGGGACACAAGCTTTTGGTGTGTTTGAAAAGATGTAACAGAAATAAGGCAAAGAATGGCTAGCAAACAGCATCTTTTGATCTTATTTTATTCAGTCATCTCATGTGATTAGTCTGCGCATTGTCCCCAGGATGTTCTTGATATATGATCAGATTTCTCTGCTAAGTACTTGAAATGAAATGATTGCTCGGGCTCAATAATTGCAGTTGCAAATTACCGTTCTGATAACTCAGAATTCACAACTAGATGCCACCAAAAGGACAGCATCTAGACACTTTGTAATTTTCCTCTTAAGACACTAAACATTTTTGTTGACTTTTTGTTTTATGCAAAAATCATAAAATGTAAAATGTGTTTGTGATATGAAAGGAATTAACAGTTTATTGTACAACTAGATCTTAAAATTGAACAGCTAAAAAGACTGAAGAAATACATAAATGCAAGAAGATGTTTTACCTGCCAATTTATATTTATATTCATCCATTTGTACTAAAATAATTCAGCTCTGCCTAACCGTACAATCCTGACTGGCAATCCTAACATATCTTTCTGTCACTCTGCTTATAATTATATCAGCATGTGATTTGTTGGTTCTTGCACAACTGTCTCTCTCAGTCTAAGTTCTGCTGTAGAGGGACAGCAAGAGGCTGGCACCAGATTCAATTTAGGTATTTAAACTGCTTGCCTTTAAAAATAAATTTAAAGATGTATTAACGATTACAGAGCTGCAGTTAAGCGATTGTAAATTTATAAAAAAAATGTAACCACTTTACATACAGCACTGCGTTATTTTGACTGACAATTGCAGTCATGAACACTGTAACTAAATTAAATGTATGGTTTTTTTTCCCCACAAAAATGACTGACAGTTTTGAAAAAAAAAAATATTTTACTTTCTGCTATAAAACATAGCTAAACAAGTTTTATTAAAAAATCTAATTTATTTATCAATTTAGGCAATATGCATTCTGCTAGATATTTTTGTTAAGAAAAAATCCCAATAAGTTTATATCGATTGGTTTGTGCAAAAGTTAGAGTGTCTACAAACTATGGGATATTTTTTTTTTTTTACTAGTAATGGCACCGATTAGCGACTTATAGTGGGGCTGAAATATTGCAGCAGACAGTCGGACACTAGCTGACCCTTTTGACCCCTTTTGGGACCAGTGACACTAATACAGTAGACAGTGCTAAAAAATATACACTTTACTAATGATTTTGAATACTGAAACAGGCGCTCTGTATATTACTCGTATTGGCAAAGCTACTTAAAAGGTCAGGGATATTTTAATCTGATGCAGTCTATTTTAAAAGGGCCATAGCACCAGAAAAGTGTCTTTTGGGAAACTATTGAATTTCCACATCTGTTTCTGTGTTTATTTTTTATTGAAATTGGGTATATGTTTATGTTTGCATGCACTAAATATAATTTAAGTGTATTTTTTTTTACTGGGAATATAGCTGTGGGGGGTTAAAGCAAACTTCAGGCCCAAAATGTGCATTTTTCATGTGTGCAAAAATAAAATGGCTCTAGTAGCAAAAACGGCTGAAGAGTAAGGCCCCGTACACACGACCGAGTTTCTCGGCAGAATTCAGCCAGAAACTCGATCGGAGCTGAATTCTGCCGAGAAACCCGGCCGTGTGTACACTTTCGGCCGAGGAAGCCGACGAGTTCCTCGTCGAGCCAAATAGACAACATGTTCTCTATTTCCTCATTGTTCAATGAGGAAATTTGGCTCGCCGAGATCCTTGGCGGCTTCACACAGAACTCGACGAGCAAAACGATGAGTTTTGCCCGTCGAGTTCCTCGGACGTGTGTACGGGGCCTGACAAGTGTTACTAAAACCACAACAGTAAAATCAGTCTGTATATGCAGTAAAGCATGCTTGTTATACTCATTGTGGCATCTAAATGGTTAACCATTTGCATTGTGTAAACAAGGCTGTTTGATCCTGTTTTCTCTGATCCTATCCTTCTTTCATAGTCCCTAATATATCTCCTGATAGTACACAGGCTAGGGGACAAGCTGCACATGCTCAATTTTGTGTCTATTATTAGATTTTTTTTTTCTTGGGGGAGTGCATGTGATCAGCACAGGGCCAATCTTCCCTCTCGCACAGGCCGTCTTCTCCGCTCTCCGCTGTCGTCTTGGCGCTCCCCGGTTCTTCTCCCGCTCGTTCTTCGGTGCCTTCTTCGGTGCTGGCCGCCGCTATCTTCTTTTTAGCTCTCTTACTAGTGGCGGCGCAGCCCGTTCTTCTTTGCCGTCTTCTGCCTTGTTCTTTTCTTCTTATGTTGACGCAACGCTTCTTCCCGCTGTAATGCCGGGTGTCCAGTGCGTGATGATTTATATAGGCCTCTTATGACGTCACAGTCCCATTATGCTCCGGGACCAGGACCTGCAGGGCGCCCCCCCCCCTGCCCCAGAGCAGCCAACCCCCCCATGTTGAGGGCATGCGGCCTGGTACGGCTCAGGAGGGGGGGCGCTCTCTCGTCCCCACTCCTTTCCTGACCGGCGTGCTTGGATACGGGTTTGGTATGGATTGTGGGGGGACCCCCACGCCGGCGTAGGGGGTTCTCCTTGCAATCCATACCAGACCTAAGGGCCTGGTATGCCCCTGGGGGGGAAACCCATGTCGTTTTTTTATTTAAAATTTGGTCGGATCCCCGTCGCTTCTATGATGGCTTTTTCCCCATCGCGGCGAGCCGGCTCGGCACTGGCTCCCGCGACGGGGCTCGTAGGTGGTCAATCTCGCTGAGTAAGGGAGCGGGATTGACACAATATCGCAGTCACCTACAGTAGTTAATATAAACACTTACACCATGGACAAAAGTTATTTATTAGAAAATTAATAAAAACACAATTTCCCATGATGTAAATCTAATATCAATCATGTTGTCCAGCTTGTACATCCACATTAATCACAATGATCCATTTCCCCATACCCTACTTGTACAGCAAACCACACCTGCTGCTACTCCCATCACAAAAACAGGTCCCCGGCCGGCTGCTGTATGTCAACAAACAATCCAGCCGGGGGGGGGGGGGGGGGGCTGGCACTGTCATTTACCATGTGTGATACTCCTACCCTAAAACCTCGTACACACGATCGGATATCTGATGGAATCTAATCCGATGGATTTTTTCGCCGGATATCCGATGAATCTGACTTTCATCAGTCTTGCCTACACACCATCAGACAAAAATCCGATCGTGTCCAAACGCGTTGACGTACAACACTACGACGATCTGTAAAAAATTAAGTTCAATGCTTCCAAGCATGCGTCGACTTGATTTTAAATATGCATGGATTTTTGATCGATGGAGTTCCATACAGAAGATCGGATTTTTCTATTGTTTTTTTATCCATAGGAAAAATTTAAAACATGTTCTATTTTTTTTTTCACTGGTGGAAATCAAACCGATGGGGCCCACACACGATCGGTTTGTCCGATGAAAACAGTCCATCGGTCTGTTTTCATCAGACAAACCAATCGTGTGTACAGGGCTTAACATTAGTGCTACTGCCAAGCTAATTCTAGTGCTACTGCCACTAACTAGTTCTATCACAGCAGTAGCATTAGTATCAGAGGCAGATGCCCAGCTTATTACAATTTAAAAATAAAATGGCTGGGGACCATGGGTGATGTCATTGATCAAATCTGATTGTTAATATATTTGGTCATTGATGTCACCCAGCATCCCAAGCCAGTTTGTTGACATACAGCAGCCAGCCTGGGATCTGTCATTTATAATGGGAGCAGTGACGGGGAAAGACTGTTGAGCAAGACAGGTTGTCATGTCTACAGGTCAACATCATCAGGTGAATGATGTGATTGACATTGGGTTTATATTGGGGGGCCACTGTTTATTTTTTTTCTAATAAAGGACTTTTTAAACTGTGTGGGTGTTTGTATTCGGAGTTCAGCTTTAAAGAACATTAAACATCTTTACCTTTGTAACATTTGCTGCCTGCTGCAAAGTCTAAGATAGTGCTGATTTGGTATGTCTTTAGAAAGAAGCAGTACTCCGTCATATAGACTGCAATAAAAGGGTTCTTAAATGTTCTGACCTATCATGATTTATAACAATGGTGCACTATCACCACCACGCGCTGAGTCCTGGCACTTGCTACTGTTTAGGACGCCAAGATCCTGTGTATCATATTAAACTGTCCATTCCAAGTGCTTGTAAATACTTTTGGCTTTAAGTGTTTGCTGTTTGTTTTTATAGAAAGCCACTTCATTATAACCAAATGTGCCTTAATGTTTTTATTTGTGAGTTCTGAAACCAAGGGTTCGACTCCACAGCCCACACCAGTCTGCTCACAAGAGTTATAAATATCACATGCAAAGATGTATCATCTAAAGGAAACATACTGTTTAAAAAGTATGGTTAATTAGATATAATACAATAGCAGACTGAGATAGATACCCTTCTTAAAGGGAACCTGTCACAAAAAAAGTATTGGGGCTGCCATCGCGGGCCCTTATAAAAATGATAGATGTCTTATGGCCCGTACACAGGATCTGAAAATCGGACGACAGATCGTCTGACTTTTTTCGTTTAATAGTCGCAAGTAGAAATTGAATAGGTTACTAAAGCCACGAAAATTGTCATACGGCAGGAAAAAAATTAAATTCCGAAGTGATGTCATGTGTTGTAATGTATTTGTACTGTATTTTCGGACGACAACTATACTGAATAAACGAAAATCGTACGATCTGGTATTGTACGAGGAAAATTTTCGTGCTTGTCCGATCGAAAAATATTGGATGAATTGTTGGGATCGGGATCTGTCCTAACAATTCGATTAGCGTACGATTCTTCCTCGGATGACAGTTTTCCTACGATATTCGGATCGTGTGTACGGGCGTTGGTCCATAATGTTAATACTTTTGATTCACAGACCAGGAACAAACATGCTATTATGTGTCAGAATTTTCAGAATGCCTTATCTTTACACCTTTTCAGAGTTAGAATCTCAGAATGCATTAAAACCAAGTTATCAATATAACATTTGGAAAACTAACATTCTCAAAGGGGATGTCAGCAATGGCAGCCCCTATATTTTTCTCATCACAGGGCTACTTTAAGGTGAAATTAAATGATATTCTTATTCTCTTGTCCTGTACACACGATCGGTTTGTCTGATGAAAACAGACCGATGGACCGTTTTCATCAGACAAAGCGATCGTGTGTGGGCCCCATCGGTTTGTTTTCCATTGGTGAAAAAAATAGAACATGTTTTAAAATTTTCCTATGGATAAAAAACTGATAGAAAAAAACGATCGTCTGTGGAAGTCCATCGGTCAAAAATCCATGCATGCTCAGAATCAAGTCAACGCATGCTCGGAAGCATTGAACTTAATTTTTCTCAGCACGTCGTAGTGTTTTATGTTACCGCGTTGGACACAGTCGGATTTTTGACAGATGGTGTGTAGGCAAGACTGATGAAAGTCAGCTTCATCGGATATCCAACGAAAAAATCCATCGGATTAGATTTCATCAGATATCCGATCATGTGTACAGGGCTTCAAAGTAATTCATATACATCTGCTACTTGGTTCTGTAATTTTTTTTTTTTTCGCGACATTGTTCCTTTCTTCATTTTACTGCCTCCAATGTTCCCCATGAGCTCCCAAGCCTCTCATTTTTCCCTTTACTTGCACTTGTTTGTAATGAGCAGTGCACATTTGTTGAGGTCATATGCACTGCTCTATGCACACTACACATCTCATAGTCCATAGTCCATCTCAGAACAACAGAGGGTGGCTATGTTCCTACCTTGGAGAATGAACCTTGGAGAACAAACATAATCAGAAGTTGGTGCACATCAGCAAAAAAAAAAAAAAAAAAAAAAGGGATTTGGAGATTTGGAGGAGGTTAGGACCAATAGAAGTAGAAGGTACTTTTCTGAGAATACATACTTGAATATAATATATATATTTTTTACCAGAGTTTAGTGTCACTTTAATGGCTCTTAATATAACATCATCTAAAGACATAGAGACTTTTTTTTTATAAAACATAGATTCAGGAAAATCATTAGTGTGTTGATGTGGGTGAGTTCTCAGGAAATGTTGCCAGTGAACAAAGGTAAGGTACAGGAAGTTGAGGGATAACGAGGTTGCTTAGGTTGACCAAGGTTACCTCACTGCATGACTAGCAGCAATTAAAAAGTATTGCACACATTTTCTCTCTTGACTGCTCCACCAACTAGAGTCCAAATGAGTGACAACATGGCTCACTTATTACCTGCCTAAAGCAACAAATTTACAGAAGGGTAGAGGAATAGCTAACAGCTTTTGTGGTTTGCTTATCTGCCTCCCAAATTCAGAGAGATTGTGCAGGTCCATGGCAAAGTGTTTGTGCCCTCTCCACCTCGTAGTCTCCCATGGCTCACTGCCACATTGATTCCCCAGCTGGAGAGATGAAAGGGCAAGCAGTAGATGAAGCCTCATGGCTGGCAGAAGAAGACTGTATGACTGGGAGTTACAGAGTTACAATCAGGGGTCAAGTCCTGGGGAAAAAAGTGTGGGAACTCCCACCTAAGATCCACTCCCCCACCAAAAAAAATAAAAAATGATACGCTCATATGCATAATTATTAAACCGCATGTTTTTTGTTTTGTTTTTCGAAAAAAGAAGCAAGTTCTTTCTAAATCCCGCGATAACTCGGGAATAAAACGGGCATCGCCGCTTAGTGAAGGATTGTCTCGGGCGGCTCGGCTGCTCTCGGCTGCTTTAGTCCTGCAAAGGGAACTGAGTTCCTGCTGTGAAAAAAGTGCAGGAACTCTGTTCACACACGTTCCTGCAAGACTTGAGCCCTCCTTACAATTATAGCAAGAGGGAAGGACTGGACCTGACAATACTGTGTTAAGCAGCAGAGGTGAGCTAAATGTGCCTGTATTCAGTTCAGGGTGGGATTACCAAACATTACTGAAGTTCAGGTGTGAATCCAAGCCCACTGAAATCAATTGCAGCCGAATGTTAAAAAAAGCAATAATGGCCATTTTCTAGGCTAAAGGTGCTGGCTGGACTCAGCCCTTGCTTATCAGAGCAGGCTGCTCAGCTGTCGGGTTAATTGCCAGCTCCAATTTTTTCCACAGTGACTCACCTGATGATGATATCCTGTTCATCAGTCCTGCTGGTTACTAAGCTGCTCAGTTCAGTTACTCTCTTTCGTCACCTTGGTCAAATGCATCCAGAGACTCTCTCCTGTATACCTGTTGAAGACTCGCTTGGCTGACATTCCTTCTGGTTTCTGATCCTGATTACTGTTCCACTATGCTGATTCTCCAGTTTCCTGATTTCCTTGCCTGTCCTGAAGTACACTGATCTCTGGCTCCCTGACGTCCTGGCTTGTCTAACTATCTGTTCCAGTTACCAAACTCTGGCTATAATTTGACTATGTTGCTCCGTTTACCTATTATTATTATGATTAAAATAGTATGATTTTTTTAACTGCATATCTGTCTCTGGCTTACTCATGGTTTCTGACAAAAGGTAACCAATTATGAAACCAATGGTATGGAGGGCTGGGCATTGCCTTGTGGAACCTGTACCAAACCCCTATTTTTTATTTATTTACTGTATGTTTGGAGGGGTGATTTTACTTTAATAATGCTTAGGGGGCAAGAATAAAATGCAAGATTTCTTTAAATAACATACCTGGGGCATGCCTTATCCTAGATGAGGGTCTGGTAAGATAATAATAATATTAATAATAATAATAATAATAATAATAATAATAATAATAATAAGTTCCAACTAAAATGACTGTACATACCAGGTCTCCAAGTTCATTAAAACATTGGCATGGTAGAAGCAGTTACAAACAACACCTACATACCAGACTCTCAGCATGGATGTGGGGTGATGAAGACTTTCTGCACCCCAGGGATCTGTTTGGGAATCTGATACAGAGTTGAAATTGGCCTCTGCTTTGACAAAACAACTCTATTTTTCTGTCAGTCAGGGCAGCTGCGTCTGGGTGCTTTGGCCAGGTACAGAGAAATAGGGGTGAGAAGTGGAAGATTTCCTATATGTCCCCTGGGATAATTCTGAATTGAATTTGTTGGGGGCAACTGTTGGTACCATAGCAATATGGGTATAATCAGTGTAGCTCCTGAAAATATTTGGTGGATCAGGGGTCATGTTGAGGGTAAAACTGCAGATGAGACCAGGATGTTCAGAAATTTAAAGGGGTGGTTCCACCTAAAACTCATTTCTAGCAATATATTCGTAAGACCCGTTAAGCCAGCCTACCCGCAGTGTCTTTTTTTTTTTCCCCGTACATACCGAGATCTCGGGGGTCTCGTCCCTAGGCGGTGGGCGTTCCTATTTGATTGACGTTCCTCGGACGGGCGCATACGTGACGTCACGACTTTCCGAAAGAAGCCGAACGTCGCCGCGCAGGTGCCGTATAGAGCCGACTCTATACGGCGCCTGCGCGGCGACGTTCGGCTTCTTTCGGAAAGTCGTGACGTCACGTATGCGCCCGTCCGAGGAACGTCAATCAAATAGGAACGCCCACCGCCTAGGGACGAGACCCCCGAGATCTCGGTATGTACGGGGAAAAAAAAAAAGAAGCCAGCCTACCCGCAGTGTAACGGGTCTTACGAATATATTGCTAGAAATGAGTTTTAGGTGGAACCACCCCTTTAAGCAAGGGGGATTTTGACATTTTCTACAAAACCATTTAGGATTGCATTTATAATTTGCATTTATAATTGGAGGTCTGGGAAAAGATTTGAAGGAGGCAGTATTTAGATACAGAATATTATTACTATTATACCTTGAACAGTTCAATATTGACAAATGGGCATATTTCAAAAAACAGTTGCAAGGAGGAGGACATGGACAGAAGAAGGTTAGGTTAACATAACATACACTATATTACCAAAAGTATTGGGTCATCTGCCTTTACATGCACATGAACTTTAATGGCATCCCAGTCTTTGATTGTGAGGTCCAATATTGAGTTGGCCCACCCTTTTCAGCTATAACAGCTTCAACTCTTCTGGGAAGGCTGTTCACTAGTGTTGAGCAGAATATGCCATATTCGATTTCGCGATATATCTCGAATATATATTCGAATATTCGAGATATATTCGCTAAATTCGAATATTCGTGATATTTTATCGAAATTAAATGATTGCGATTTTTCGCTATTGCGAATGCGAAAATAATTGCGATTTTTTTGATAACTGCGGTAGGAGCACTCTGATTGGCTCAGAATATTCGTGATATTTTATCGAAATATCGCAACATGCGAATGCGATATTTATTGCGCAATTTCGAGAAATGCTGGAGGAGCGCTCTGATTGGCTCAGAATATTCGTGATATTTTATCGAAATATCGCAACATGCGAATGCGATATTTATTGCGCAATTTCGACAAATGCTGTAGGAGCACTCTGATTGGCTCAGAATATTCGTGATATTTTACAATACAAAATAATTGCGAATATTCGGCAAATGCGGAAGGAGCACTCTGATTGGCTCAGAATATTCTTGATATTTTACAATACAAAATAATTGCGAATATTCGGCAAATGCGGAAGGAGCACTCTGATTGGCTCAGAATATTCTTGATATTTTACAATACAAAATAATTGCGAATATTCGGCAAATGCGGAAGGAGCACTCTGATTGGCTCAGAATATTCGTGATATTTTACAATACAAAATAAAAAGTGTTTTGCATTGGTGGTGATTCTTTATCCATCTGTCACAGCCGTTTGTCAATCAAACACCTTGAAGATTGAACACGTTCATGCTGCATGCTTTGGACTTTTTTTCACTTCACATATCAAAGACATTTTTATGAAAGATTATTTTTCTATTATTGGGACTATATTTCTTTATATATTTGTTTCACTGTGTATTTCACAAGTTATTTGCGCTTGCTTATTTTATAATTTGCCCACATGTCTTGTCACTAGACATATTTTTTATTCTTGTAGAGCGACTCCATTTTCTGTCTTGTATTAATTTATGTTGTATAACATTTTTGAGTTGCTGCTGTATTCTCCCCTTTTTTAAGGTATGCGCAATTTTTTCCTTCTTACAAAAAAAAATAATATCAAACATACAAATATTCATAACATACACATACACAAAGCCCCCCCCTTTTGCATCAGAGACAATCAGAGTTCTCCTACCACAGTTATCGAAAATTCGCAATCATTTTCGCATTCGCAATAGCGAAAAATCGCAATTTTTTTTTTTTCAATTTGGCAACATAAAAGGATCGCCTCAGCTTAGCTACTCAGCCCAGGGTCTCTAATCATACCAGCAATGCTTTTAGACGTCGATAGGATGTGATCTGTTTTAAAAATCAAATTGAAAAAATGCGAATATTCGGAATTGCGAATATTCACCGCGAAATTCGAAATATAGCGCGATTTCTCGAATATGCTATATTCGAGTCGAATATTCGCAATGCGAATATTCGTGAGCAACACTACTGTTCACAAGGTTTAGGAGTGTGTCTATGGGAATGTTTGACCATTCTTCCAGAAGTGCATTTGTGATGTCAGGCACTGATGTGAACGAGAAGACCTGGCTTGCAGTCTCCACTCAAATTAATTTCAAAGGTGTTCTGTTGGGTTAAGATCAGGACTCTGTGCATGCCAGTCATGTTCCTCCACCCCAAACTCGCTTCTCCATGTCTTCATGGACCTTGTTTGTGCACTGGTGTGCAGTCATATTGGAACAGGAAGCTGCTATCCCCAAACTGTTACCACAAAGTTGGGAGCATGAAATTGTCCAAAATGTCTTGGTATGTTGACACCTTAAGAGTTCCCACTGGAACTAAGGGGCCAAGCCCAAACCCTGAAAAGCAACTCCACACCATAAACCCCCCTCCACCAAATGATTTGGAGGGATGGTCCAATACTTTTGGCAATATAGTGTGGATGAGTGAGTTTGGGGTGTAGAAACTTGACTGGCCTGCACAGAGTCCAGACCTCAACCTGATAAAACACCTTTGGGATTAATTAGAGCGGAAACTGCGAGCCAGGCCTTCTCGTCCAACATCAGTGCCTGACCTCACAAATGCGCTTCTGGAAGAATGGTCAAACATTCCCATAGACACACTTCACTGTTATAGCTACAAAGCGTGGGCCAACGCAATATTGAACTAGGCCTACATACTAAGACTGGGATGCCATTAAAGTTCAAGTGCATGTAAAGGCAGGTGTCCCAATACTTTTGACAATATACAGTGTACATATATATATATACACATACACACAGTATATTATATATTATTTTAGTAAATGATGTAATGCTGTTCTTTAAGTATCTTTTATGTACGGTTTGTATTCTGAGTTGTCATAGCCAACTTTTTTATCCTTTTAATTTTAACAAGCCATAAAAGGAGAGGTCACCTTGCTGCTGCCAGTGGTCACACTGCCGCACACCTAGTGGGAAACTCTCTGTCTTTTCGGCTGTCAATGCAGATCTGCTAACAAATATATCAAAAGCAAATTGTTTTCCTATTTCTAGGGCAGGCACCTAGCTGAGCCTTTAATGATTATATCTTGGAGCAAATTAAACACTTCATGAGTTGTTGACACTTGCACACTCCCCTGTATTTTTTACCGAATCGTTTAAAGAACAGCCAGTTAACCTCTCTGTTACACACAGAGAAAAAAAATAGAGTTAAAAGGTGTCAAACATATTTAAATTGAATTTAAACATTTTAATATATATTATAGGAAAGTAACTCTAGTCTAATGCTGGTTTCCATTATTAACAATGATACAAAAATCATTGTACGTTGATCCAAGACAAGTTAAACGTTCCAGCTAGCCATTCTTTTTACTGTATATTTGTTTATACAGCAGTCATTTCAGAAATGGTATGATTATATATATATATATATATATATATATATATATATATATTAATATATATATATATACACACACACACACACACACACACAGACAGTATACACAACACACACACTATATTACCAAAAGTATTGAGACACCTGTCTTTAAACGCACATTAACTTTAATGGCATCCCAGTCTTAAGCCCCGTACACACGATCAGAAAATCGTACGAAAAAAAACTACTTTCGAAGCAATGGTACCATAATCGGTTCGTTTGTACAGATCTTTCGAGAGTTGATCATGACAGTTCATCCGATATTGCATATAAAACATGCACCAAATTTGTATTCTGTCGTACAAGAATTTTAGCGACTTTAGAAAACTCCTCAGATTCGATCTGAGATTAGCATGCAAAAAAAAAATGGGTGATCATTAGTTCGATAATCTCATTGTGTGTACCGGGCATTAGTCTGTAGGGTTCAATGTTGAGTTGGCCCACCCTTTGCAGCTATAACGGCTTAAACTGTTCTAGGAAGGCTGTTCACAAGGTTTAGGAGTGTAGATGGGAATTTTTGACCATTCTTCCAGAGGTGCATTTGTGAGGTCAGAGGCTGATATGGATGAGAAGGCCTGGCTCACAGTCTCTGCTATAATTCTTGCTTTGTGCACTGGTCCAAATCATTTGGTGGAGGGGGGGTTATGGTGTGGAGTTATTTTTTAGTGGTTGGGCTTGGCCCCTTAGTTCCAGTGAAGAGAAGTCTTAAGGTGTCAGCATACCAAGTCATTTGGGACAATTTCATGCTTCCAACTTTGAGGGAGCAGTTTGGGGATGGCCACTCCCTGTTCTAACATAACTGCCCACCAGTTCACAAAGCAAGGTCCATAAATGGATAAGCGAGTTTAGGATGGAGGAACTGGCATGAACAGAGTCCTGACCTCAACCCGATAGAACACCTTTGGCATGAATTAGAGCAGAGACTGCGAGCCAGGCCTTCTTGTCCACATTAGTGTCTGACCTCACAAATGCACTTCTGAAAGAATGGTCAAACATTCCCATAGTTTAACCACTTCCTGCCTGGCCTATAGCAGAATGACGACCAGGCGGTGGTTCAGTTATCCTGACTGGGCGTCATATGACATCCAGCAGGATAACAGCCGACGCGTGCCCCTGGGGGTGCACATCACAGGGATCTGTGGTGCAGTGTGTCAGTCTGACACACCACTACACCGATCTCGGTAAAGAGGCTCCGCCGTGTCTAACCACGATGTAAACAGGAAGAGCCATTGATCGGCTTTTCCTCACTCGCTCTCCTAACAGGGGGTCTGTGCTGATTGTTTATCAGCGCAGCCCCCCCTCGGATGCCTGCCCAGGACCACCAGGATGCCGCCAGAACCACTAGGGATGGCCATCACACTTGACCACCAGGTATGCCACCCTAGACCACCAGGGAAATGCCAATCAGTGCCCAGGCAGCTGCCAATCAGTGCCCATCCCCAATGCCTGCCGGTGCCATCAGTGATGCCTATCAGTGCCACATATCAGTGCTTATCGGTGCTACGTATCAGTGCCCAGCAAAGCCGCCTATCAGTGCCCAGAAGTGGCGCCTATCAGTGTCACTCATAAGTAACCATCAGTGCAGCCTTTCAGTGCCCATCAGTGTCGCCTATCAGTGCCCATCAGTGCCACCCATGAGTGCCGCCCATCAATGCCCATCAGTGCTGCATATCAGTGCCACCCATCAGTGCCGCCTACCAGTGCCGTCTATCAGTGCCCATCAGTGCCACCTCATCGGTGCTGCCTTATCAGTGCCCATCAGTAAAGGAGAAAACATACTTATTTACAACATTTTATAACAGAAACAAAATAAAAACTTTTTTTTTTTTTTTAAATTTTCAGTCTTTTTTTATTTGTTTAGCAACAAATAGAAACCGCAGAGGGGATCAAATACCACCAAAAGAAGTTTGTGGGGAAAAATGATAAAAATTCTGTTTGGGTACAGTGTAGCATGACCGTGCAATTGTCATTTAAACAGCGACAGCGCTGAAAGATGAAAATTGGCTTGGGTAGGAAGGGGGTGTCTGGTATTGAAGTGGTTAAAGGCAGGTGTCCCAATACTTTTGGTAATATAGTGTATGTCATTTAAAAAAAATGTATAAACAAATAAATATATATATATATATATATATATATATATATATATATATATATATATATATATATATATATTTATATATATATATATATATATTTTTTTTTTTTTACCTGAAATTGTAGCTCCGAGGTAAGCGTTATTGCGTTATTATCGTCTTTATTCATTGCGCATGTGCTAGGCAGTTGTCTTTAATGGCCTCCCATACATTGGGATACATCCCATACATTTAATGGCCCATTGACCAACTTAAGGCAGTCCTTCAGAAGTCTATACAGCAGACAAAAGTAGGCACAGTATTGTAATCAGCTGCTTTAGAGAAAGAGGATGTAAACACAATAGGAGCATTGTGGGTCAGTAGCTACAAGTATCAAAATTCATATCCGAGGTTTGATTTCTTTTTTAGTAACCCTAGATGTTGGAGAGGGTATGGGGGACCTCTACAAATATGTTTCATTCCACTTTGACGACTACTTCCCTTACATTTGCTGGTAAAGGTTCATTCTCACATAAACTATTGAAAACAGATCCTTGCCAGTGTGTGATAAATCCTTGGAATGGTATGTATGTATAATCTTGGAAAACATCTCCATTGCACAAGAATCTGTATACCACTTGCTATCTTCTCCTGCCCTCGTTTGTTCAAAGAATCATTGTTGCTGAGCCTGGCCAAGCAGGCTTTTTGAAAAATGATTTTACCAAAAATAAATAAGGAAAATAAAATCTGCAGCTGCAGTGTTCATCAAAACAAATAGCTAATGGGTTTGTACCTTTCATGAGTTTATAGCAGCGAGATAAAGGTTGAACTCCCTTTTTACACATCCTGAGATTTCCTTGTAAATTTAAGACAAGCTTGGGGCCGTTATTTTGTTGAATAAATGTTGTCATTTGCTTGTCATCTTCACAGCCTTTCCTGAAGATTAGTGTGAGATTTTATAGCTCCGACGGAACGTGCTGTTCTGTGTGTGCATGTATATGTTTTTTTTTTTTCCCTTCTTTACTTCTCGCGCGTTTGGAAGAAGCTTGTAATCGAGTGGATTAAAAACCATAATTGGAAACTAGGTAGAGATAAGCAAGTGATGAACTATATGGCTGTGCTGTGCCAAAGCAGCACCACAGCACACAAAACACAGTCTTAGATTGTAAATCCATCCTACATTAATGACCGCTGAGAGAACTGGAAGGTACATCTTCCGGCTGGAATTGATTTCAAACAGAAAAATCACGCGACTGCTGATATTAATCACAGGACAGTGGAGTGCTTTTATCCTGCAGAAATAGTTGCCGATTCAAACTGGCCTAAAACTTTATACGATTTCCGATCCATCAGTGTCTACCGGTGTATACAGGCTCATATTTAGCCAGAAGTCTTCTGCCGTAAAACACCTTCAACTTGTTGTGGGATTTCATAGAAGTCTTAGAGGTGTAATGAGGATTTAAATGGGAATTGCAACATATTTATAAGCAGGGAACATCATTGCGGTATTTCCTTTTAAGGCTGTATTCACAAATGAGCAGAGCGATTTTCTGGTGTTTTTATTTGAGAGTTCTGAAAGCGTATACAAGCATTTTAGAAGTGTATTACAAGTGTTTTACATGTGCGTGTTCAAGCTTCAGTTGTTTTTATATTAGCCAAAAGAAAGCACTAGGGGGAGAAGATTAGTGGTGGAGAGCTACTGTTTGCCTGGAAAACGTGCAACACTTGTAAAATACTAATGTCGCACATTTTCAGGTATTTCCATTGAACTCTATGGGGCCAAAAATGCTCAGATCTACCTCAAAAGAAGCTAATGAAAGGTCATAGCAATATGCTGGACCACCATGGGATACCTCAAAGGGGGTCTGCAGTTCTCTCTCCCCTGTTTCTAATTTGGGAGGTTGCCGCAGTTTCCCTGGGCAGCAACAGCCATGGGATTGGTGAGCGAAGGTAAGCGGCTAATTGGTCGAATTTGGCAGGTGTAAAGCCTGCACAGAAGGAGTCTATAAAAGGAGCTGGAGCAGGGGTCTCACTGACCTTTTTGAACCGGATCGCAACGCCCACCCTCCCTATCTTCAGCAAGTCATGATGTTGTCCAAATGGGGGAGTAGTCGTCCAGCATTGGCTGGATGGTCACCGCTTAATTTTATTTAGTGTATTTTAGCCAGGATGGCTTTATATTTATTTAAATTTGAATATGTTCAAGTTAACCCCCCATGGATAACACCGTGGCCATATAAATTGCCAAATGAATAAATATATTTAAATGTATGAATAATGTGTTTCTTTATTACTGAATACCTTTGTGCTAGCCCATGTACTTTTCTGAGCGACAGCCATTTTGCTACAGGCAACATTCTATTCAATTTTATTCTCATCTGACCAGAACACCTTTTTCCATGTGGCCTCAGAATTTTCAAGGTGCGTTTAAGGTGGTCAGATGAGACTAAAATTTTATTATTTGGCCTCAACACCAAGCGATATGTCTGACGGAAATCCAATACAGCTCACCATCCAAATAACACCATTCCTACAGTAAGGCATGGGGGTGGTAATATCCTGTTATGGGGGTGTTTCTCTGCAGAAGGGACTGGGGCACTTGCCAGTAAGGATGAGCCGAACACCCCCCTGTTCAATTCGCATCAGAACTTGCGAACACACCAAATGTTTGTGTAAACTTTAGAACCCCGTTAAAGTCTATGGGACTCGAACATTTGAAATCTAAAGTGTTAATTTTAAAGGCTAATATGCAATTTATTGTCCTAAAAAGTGTTTGGGGACCCGGGTCTTGTCCCAGGAAACATGTATCAATGCAAAAAAAGTTTACAAAACGACCGTTTTTTCAGGAGCAGTGAATTTAATAATGCTAAAAGTGAAACAATAAAAGTGTAATATTACTTTAAATTTCGTACCTAGGGGGGGTGTAAAGTCAGCATGTGAAAAAGCGCACGTTTCCCGTACATAGAACTGTCCCTGCACAAAGTGTCATTTCTGAAAGAAAAAAAGGCATTTAAAACCGGCTTTGCGGCTCTAATGAATTGTCGGCTCTGGCAATTACAGAGATGATTCATTCATAAAAAATAAAAATAAAAAAGCTGGGGGTCCCCCCAAATTCCATTAACAGGCCCTTCAGGTCTGATATGGATATTAAGGGGAACCCCGCCGTCAATTTAAAAAAAAAATTACGTGGGGTTCCCCCCAAATATCCATACCAGACCCTTCAGGTCTGGTGTGGATTTTAAGGGGAACTCCACCCCAAATTTAAAAAAAAATGGTGTGGAGTTCCCCCAAAAATCCACACCAGACCCTTATCCGAGCATGTTAACCTGGCCGGCCGCAGAAAAGAGGGGGGGACAGAGTGCGGCCCCCCCTCTCCTGAACCGCACCAGGCTACATGCCCTCAACATGGGGAGGATGTCCCCATGTTGATGGGGACAAGGGCCTCATCCCCACAACCCTTGATTGTGGATATTACAGTGGGGGAGATGTCTGTGGATATTACAGTAGTGGAGATGTCTGTGGATATTACAGTGGGGGAGATGTCTGTGGATTTTACAGTGGGGGAGATGTCTGTGGATTTTACAGTGGGGGAGATGTCTGTGGATTTTACAGTGGGGGAGATGTCTGTGGATTTTACAGTGGGGGAGATTGTGGAATATTACAGTGGGGACTATATATGGTGGTGATCCGAAAAATGTATGTGCGTTATAAGTATTCAAAATTAGTCGATTAATCAATTAAAAAAAAATCCGATTAATCGAACACGAAAAATTTGATCAGTAACAGCCCTAAAAATATGATCTGCATTAGTCAAAATGTTTTAACAATAGGACGTACATGTTATCAGGGATGGACTGGCCATTGGGACTACAGGGAGTTTCCCGGTGGGCCGATGGCTCAGTGGGCTAGCTTCAGTGTAAGCGGACCGCCACCCCCCTCCGCTCCTCTGTCTCTCCCTTCCCTCAGCGCTCACCTCGTCTCCCTGCCCACAGCGCTCACCTGGGGGTAACAAAGAAGCAGGGGTTGGACCAGAGGAGCAGGGACGACAACAGAGGAGCATGGGGGAGGGGACAGACAGCTGACTCAACAGCCATGGCCTGGGCGTTTCTCACTTCTGCCTAATCTTGTCCCATAAGGGGGGCACAAACTGATTCTTTGCCCCGGGTGAAAAAATGTCTAGCTTCCCCACTGGTACTGCCTATAAGAGTACCAGTACCAGCCGTTCTACTCTAATAAAGTAGAACGGCTAGTTAAGGGAGAGAGGGGGCTTGGGTGGCCGGGGGTGCGGGAGCTGTCCGGCAGTCATGGGAGAGACCTGTCAAAGTGGGCCAGTCTGGATGAAATCCAGGGCCAAATTTTTGTCCCAGTCCAGCCCTGCATGTTATCATTTCTTTTTGTAAACATGTTTTTTTCTGATCACGGGAGAAAGGCAGACACTTGAGTACTACACAACAGCAAATTGTTTTCTTATTTCTTGTTTGTTTTGTTTTGTTTTTTTAGAACAAGGTTACAAATAAAAGATTTGATTTTAAACATTTGAGAATAAAAACAGACTTTTACATTTTTTACATGCATGAGTGAGTCAGAGAATGTCTGCCTGAATGAAACACTGAAAATGGCTGTACATCCACTACAAGTAAAATATACAGAGGGCTCACATTTTAAAGATGCATAATGTCACATTTAGGTGGATCCAACGTGTCCTCAGCACACTGTAGGACGTTTTCACCAATGTAAAGACTCTAGTAGTGCCTTGTCTTTATCCAAACTCCTAATGGTGAGTATGGCCACTGGTAAGCTTTTAGGCTATAACCCTCTAATTGCTTCACTGGTAGCAACTAGCCATCAGGAAGGACCCGTTGAAATTAACACATTTCAGACAAGGCTGTGGTCAAGTTCTGGAATGAGGTCAGGACAAAAAGTAGACAAGCATAGTGGGAGAACCAGGTATAAGAAAACATGAGAACATTAACGAGGACCTAGGCCAAAGCCAAAACCAAGCAAATTAGTTTAGAATGTTGTATTTGGAAGGTAAGCCACATCCAATCCAGAAGCACCACGTCAAATGTATATACCAGAAACAACCCTGGTAGTAATTATAATTTTGTGTGTGAAAGGAAAATAAATAGTAAATATATTGGATAACATATACAATTACTACACAAGCCATTTTGAAACTTACAGATACTAAAAAGACCATTTTGTTTCAGTCTGCATCCCCTGTAGTATTCTGAAACTATAAAATGCCACTTTCTTCCAATATAGCAACCCGAAGAGTTTTAATTTCTAGAAATGCAATGTCTTTCTTGTGTACAGTAACTAGCTCACTAATTTTCACATAAGTCCTGAGATACAGGTCAAGAAACTGAAATACAGTATAACTTTTAAGCATCCTCTGCAATACAAGTTTAATTTGTTGTGAGATACTCTCTAAGGCCTACTTGCTGTTAAAGGATGCAGACAGAGACAGAATCATTCTGGAAAGGACATGGTGAAAAAAATAGCTTTTTTTTTTTAAAGACATTTTTCACAACAAATGTAGCTAATTAGGGGGTGACTAGTCCTGCCCACTGGGTTTTGGGTCAGCATTCACTCTCAGTGGATCTCTCAAAAGTAACCATAAAGGCCTCTGGGTCATCATCGGCAGTCATCCTGGACAAGAAGTTTCCCACATGATTGGCTGAGGAGCCGTCTCCAACACCTTTGGCTTTAACGGGAGACTTTAGTGCAAGTGTTTGCACCACCTCAGTCAGCGCCTTTCTGTCCATTTCTGCAGAACTGGCCAATTTTTCAAAAATCAATTGTGTTTGTTCTTGTACAAGAGTTGTAAACAGTTTGCTTGCTGCTGTGCAGCCTTAGACAGCACCAACTGTTTCAGGATGTCCTCCATGTTGAGTCACTCCAGGTACTGGCTCTTTAAGTAGTAACTTACTACATCTGGCCGCAGGCCTCTGCCGTATGTGAGCGGGGAACAGGTAGCAGGTACCAATCTCCCTGGAATAAGCAGCTTCTTAGGCACAGATACCAATTCCAAGGGGGTAGTGAACAAACAGTGCATATTTACAAGTCTATATACAGGTGGTGTACAGTGTTTCCAAAAAAAAAGTAAATAGGACAAACAACTTCCAAAAAAAATCCCAGCCGTGTCCAAGTGTTAACTATACAAACAGAAATCCTTACTATGAGTCTGAAAAAGCCTAATGCTTGTCAGTCTCTGCATACACATCTTGTTTCCTTTTTACTGACCTTAGCAGCTCTCCCAGGTAAGACTTGTCTGGCCCCAGGTATGATAGACCTGGCTTTCTGTCTCTGGTGAATATAAATTGACTGAGGGGAGAGGACCAAGACCCGAATTAGATCATGGATCAGAGATCCCTAAATGTATATGGCAGGAGCCTGGGAGATGTGTAAACCCCTGAACAGGACATTTCCCAGCTCTTTCTGGGATGCTCTGCTACAACACCCAATAGTAGTAATATAAAAAAAGGCACCAAACCAGGTCGCAAGGGCCAACATTGATATATAGATACCCAGTATGGTTGGTAGCTAGGCAAACATAAAATGAATTTATATTGGTAATAACACTATCAAAGTGATAAGAGAGGAAGTAAACTCTGTCCCACAAATGCTGCATCTTAATCATGCCAGTGTAATAAAGTATTCCAACTCATTCTGCATTGTTAATAACCCCTTGAAATTGTTCCTAATTATTTTACAGCTGTTTTAAAATTCAGCACCATGCTTAGTAATGTCTTCTGGGTCCGCAGTGTCCTATATTTCCTCCCTTTCTGTGTTTCTAGCTGTAATCTCGCGCATGCACAGTCCAATGTGTGATACAGCTGATCTCCGCTCCTGTGTGCCGTGCTATGTGATGCTGCAAGTCCCACAAATCTCGTGGGATCTTTGTGCTATCGACACACAAGAAAGGATGACGCAGCCACTGCGTAGCGATGAATGATTCACGGCATGATGAGCGGGCCGTGAATCAGGGGGAATTATGCGCATGCGCCTCTGACGTCACGAATGTGAACTGAACAGATTACCAGCAAACCGAGCAGGTTAGGAGACAACTGCACACAGCGACTTGTACAGTGTCCATTGAGGTTTCAAATAAGGAACATTTGTGGAGGAGGGTTTACAACCACTTTAACAGTAAGTACTAGGCATAAGGTGATTCTTGGCATCCAGATTAGCATAAAGAGTAGCAAGGTCACCTCAAGTGCAACAGTGAGCAGTAGTAATGTTTAATCTACCAAGTGCTGGAACATTTCTGCCAGAGTGCATTTTTGATGGTGATGCTAGTCCTAGACCAATTGAATATGCACTGTCAAAAAGAAAGGGGAGGATGGTAACTAGGGGCAGGGGAAGAAAGAGTGCTTGCAGAAAAAATATTATGAAAGGGGTAGTCATTTGAGAAGTTCTTCTGTCAATTATGCCGCGTACAAACAATAATTTTTTGGGTTGTAAAAAACAAAGTTTTTCAGGCTCTAGAAGAAACAAAGTTTTTTTCAACTTGATCATTAAAACGGTGCGCGGTGACGTACAACACGTACGACAGCACTATAAAGGGGAAGTTCCATTTGGATGGCGCCACCCTTTGGGTTGCTTTAGCTGATTTTGTGTTAGTAAAAGATGAATGTGCTTACTCCATTATGAATGGTAGTTTTACCAGAACGAGCGCTCCCATCTCATAACTTGCTTCTGAGCATGCGCGGATTTTTCACGTCATTAAAGCCCACACACGACCATTTTTTACAATCCGAAAAACAACAACGTTAAAAACGTTGTGAAAAAATAGAGCATGTCCGAAAAAAAATTTGCTCATTTTTCAGAACCCAAAAAATGCACTGAAGCCCACACACAATCGTTTTTAATGACATTAAAAAAAAAAAACTTAATTTTTTAGAACCCAAAAAACAGTTGTGTGTTTGCAGCATTATTGTTTAGGCTTTTTTAAAAGCGTTGGTGCACTTATTGACAGTACTAGTTAAACTGCATGCAGTATGGGTACAGTATATTCACAGTACAGTATTGGCACAGGTGCCAGGTAGATGTGGACAAATTTGATAATGGTTTCATAAAGCATAGTATAGGGTTGGTATAGGTGCTGTCTAGGTTTGGAATAAGTGCAGTATAGGTTTGGTATGGATTGGGTACACTTGGTGCCCTGCTATGTCATTGGCTCAGTCCCTGCTAGCATTATCAGCAAAAAGCCATCTCACCAGTCCACAGAATGCTGCAGGGACCTCTCCCTGTAGATAGAGGGCCTCCTCAGTCTCCCCCTGAAAGCTCCCAATGAGCAGCGGTGAGAAATAAAGGGTGAGTGGATGCTCCAGGCTCCCTATGGCAGCAGGGCAGGTGCTGTGACGTTGGTGGTGCTTCGCTGAACTTGGGTGCCCTCTCCCAGTCTAAGGCTCTGATCTCTGCTGGTATGGTCTCCCACTGGCAGGCAAATATCCAGACAGTGCTGTCTCTCTCACTCTGTTGGGGCCAAGAGAAATAACTTTCCTCAGAAGTTTAATAAAATACCTTGCTCCACTCCTCCCACTCCACAGTGCCAATTGAGATCTGTAGTGTAAGAAGTCTATTCAGCTCATTATATGGCTGCCATCTCAAACTACATTTCCCCGGATTCTGAGAGCTTTGAAATGTATGGGCTTGCTTGATTTTTCCAGAGGAGACTGGTACAGTATAACATCAGTAATTTAGTAGAGGGAGAGAAGAAAAAAGGCAATAGGGTTGATATACTAAAACTGCAGAGTGAAAAATCTGTTGCAGCTGTATTTAGCTTCCAGGTTTTATTGCCAAAGCTTAATTGAACAAGCTGAAATCAGAAGCTGATTTGCTACCAGATTTTGCACTCTCCAGTTTTAGTAAATCAACCCCAATGTCTCTTTCTTCATATTGCTGTAGCCCAGTACCCAGCTACAAGAAATAGCAGGAGAAGTGAAGGGAGCACAGATTCAAAGAATTAATACAGTAGGATCAGAGGGGTCCTTGCCCTTCAGGTTTTCAGCTATTTTTCCAGCTTTTCCTACTTATTTTCCAGCTGGAAAAGTAACATCACTAAATCTTAATTCAACTCTCATGAGTGTAGCAGTCAAGACACAAGAGGTGTGGGTTGAAGACACAAGAGGTGCACTGCTATTACAGACACAGTAAGACAAATGTAAAACTTTCACAGTACTGCTTAGGTTCAATTAACATTTATGGATGTTCCCTACAGGATAGAACATTCTAATCTTTGAGTTCAGGTGTCACAATCTATGGTGAACGAAAGTGAACCACAACCGTGGAGATTTGAATTACATTAAGGGAAACATTTCTCTGTGCATTATGACATTCAGTATTGGACCCCAGGCGTCACTCTTAATCTTAACCACTTAAGACCCAGACCATTACACAGGTAAAGGACCTGGCCAGTTTTTGCAATTCGGCACTGCATCTCATTAACTGACAATTGCGCAGTCGTGCGATGTGGCTCCCAAATAGAGCTTTCTTTCTTTTGGTGGTATTTGATCACCTCTGCGGTTTTTATTTTTTGCGCTATAAACAAAAATAGAGCGACAATTTTGAAAAAAAAAACAATATTTTTTACTTTTTGCTATAATAAATACTTCCAAAAAAGATATATAAAAAAAAAAAAAATTCTCAGTTTGGGCCGATACGTATTCTTGTACATATTTTTGGTAAAAAAAAATCGCAATATTCGTTTATCGATTGGTTTGCGCAAAATTTATAGCGTTTACAAAATAGGGGATAGTTTTATTGTATTTTTATTAATAATTTATTTTTTACTACTAATGGCGGCAATCAGCGGCATTATGGCGGACACATCGGACAATTTTGACACATTTTTGGGACCATTGTCATTCTCACAGCAAAAAATGCTATAAAAATGCATTGTTTACTGTGAAAATGACAATTGCAGTTTGGGAGTTAACAACTAGGGGGCGCTGAAGGGGTTAAGTGTGACCTCATATGTGTTTCTAACTGTAGGGGGGCAGGGCTGGGCGTGTGATGTCATTGATCGCTTTTCCCTATACAGACGATCAATGACAGCGCCACTGTGAAGAATGGGGAAGGTGTGTTTACACACACCTCTCCCCGTTATTCAGCTCCTGTGACTGATCGCAGGACTTCGGCGGTGATCGGGTCCACAGGTCCCGCAGCCCTTATCATAGAGCTTCGGACCAGGTCGCTGGCAGCACCCGACCCATGGCTGGGCACTTAAAGAGGACGTACAGGTACGTGCTTGTGCCATTCTGCCGACGTATATGTGCAGGAGGCGGTCCTTAACTGGTTAAGCGAAGAGTTTGGGGTTCATTACATCATCTGTCACTCTAGAGAGGAATCTTTTTAGAAGGTAGGCCAGGAGGTATTATTGCATACCTGCAAGCACTAGACTAAAATGCATATCCAAACTTGTTTCATATACAGGCCAATATGACCTATAAAAGGTATAACAAATGTCATGCACGTAGCTTAAGGACATGGGGTTTTTATGATTATACTTTAGAGAAAGTCACTTGATAGTTGTATGAATCCAAAGTATTTATCTCCAGTTAAGATATATGTGCTTCAAGAATACTCATGCAATATTAAGTAAGGCAGGTCTTATGATAGTAGTATGAATCCACAATGGCTATCTGCAAGTATGAAGGTAATTTAAACACGCCAGAATTCAATATGTATACGGAAGATAATTGTATGCAATGTAAAACTAAGGTAAGTCACAAGCATGGAACTTATAGTTTCAGGGGTACTTATCACTTCCCAGAGGATAGATGATTCTACTAGTAGAGCTGTTTGTGGTCTGGAATGGCTTAGGGGGTCTTGAATCCGCTCCAGGTGATAAGGCAGAATGTCCCCACATCAAGAAAAGTATTGATGGTAGCGTGGATCCCGGATTCAATGCAATGATGGTAGCGTGGTCCCAACATTCAGTAGTTTGATGGAAGCGTGGAACCGGGATTCACAAGGCTACGGCCAACAATAATGGAACGCTGTGTTCAGGGGAGGGCTGGGCCAGGTGGCAGGGTGGCAATTGCCTCCCAGGCCACCCTAAATGCCTGCTACCATTTTATTTTTTATTCTGGTCTTGGAAGTCGGGCTGACCACTAGCTGTTGCATTCCAGGAGTTGTAGTCCATGCTCAAACTCCCGGTGGGTGGAAAACAGAGCAGCGCAGAGGTAACTACTGTACAACTCCCTGGGACTGGATTCTTGGAAGCAGACAGAGGCAGGGCATGCCAGGTAGTAGGGATGCAGGACTGGGCGCTGGCTGCAACTTGACCCCAGGACCAGGAGCATTACCCCCCCCAGGAGGCCGTGACGTGCAAGGACCTGCTGAGCCAGGATCACTGAGGTGAGAGACCATGACACCCCTAGCTGACCCCATCTCCCCCCCCCCATTCACCCCATGTAACCTGTCCCAGTGATCAGGCTGCATGGTGAGCTGATTCAGCGATTCAATGGGGCACTTGACTTGCCCCCCAGGCCTAAGGCTGCCAGCCCTCCCCTGGCTGTGTTTGTGTCCCAGAAGTGATTTTATAGAGCCAGGGAGTGCGGATGAGAGAAACCGCACGTTGCGCTCGGCACTTCCACGTTCCGGCGTGGAACGCAGTGGCGCCGAGCAATGACGTCATTGCGCGATCGCCAAATGTGTTCCTACGTGGAATGCAATCGGCGTAAAGTGACAGACGTTGCTTACATCAGGTCCACTTTGAACTTGTAGTTGAACTGTATTAACTCTTAATACACACCTGTGGTTATTGCTATTGGGCAAGTGTGCACATAGGCATTGCTAATGTGTGCTGTATTTGTACTTATCTGTCTCTGTCCTTATTTGCACTCTTTGCCCCATATCAGTTATATGAACAGCATGCCTTATCACCCCATTGTGCAAATTTTGTATCTGCCATGCAGACTATTCTTTCATGTCCTATTTTGGGATAATCTTGCCACAACTAAAAAAAGATCACTGTAATTTTTATAGAAATTACAATACTAGCCCATTTGCCTGTCTCTTCAAAATTGCCTGCACCTAAAGAGTACATCTATAAATAACACCTGACATATATTACACACTGAAAAAAATCAAGGTTATCACTCAGGCAAATTAGACTTTTAAATTTCATTGTACCAATTTCGTACTACAAATCCCCCTTGTGATATCTCTCACATATGACACCCCCCATCACCGAATGTTACAATTCCAAAGGAAGGAGCACAGGTCTTAGACTTGTGCAACCTTGCTAAGTCAATTCATTTTTCTGCCTGTCAGCTAGAACAAAATTAAATTAAACCTCTGGTATACATTTTGAAGGCTAAAATTTCACAACTGCAGAAATGTCTTGTTGTTAGAAATTATTTCTATGAGCCCCGTGTATGCGTACAGGCGTCTGTAATAGAAACCTAAATGGTAATTTACAGGAAACCTGGCCCAGTAGGAACAGAAACCATCTGCTTGTTGGATGGAATTTTGTGACTTCAGGCTGCCATTCCCTCTCCCAATGTCCAACCAATGAAACCCTCTAGTTGCAAAGGATTCTGGGTAATTGGCATTGTGGCTAGGATTCTGCACATGTAATTGTAAGAAGACATGAGGTCTTTTTGGCAGCCTACGGTACTTTCTGTGCCATCTGGTGAGCATAAACACATACATAATACAGACAATGGAGGCAATCCAGCTAGCTAACTGTTGGTGTTCTTTGAAAAAAAGACTAGTTTCAGTCAAGCAGAAGAATTGGTTAGTTAACCTTTTAAATGGTTGGACCACCTCAGGACAGACTAAAATCTGTTCACAGTTATAGAAGCATTCTTCCATGATAGCTTTTATCTACTACAGGTACTCCTCACTTAAAGACCAGGTTCCGTTCCACTGACCAGGTCGTTTAACGAATTGGTCGTTAAACAAGGAGCCACAAGTAATCAATACTTTAAACATTCTTAACTACTGTACTTTTTTTTTGAAAATAAGGTCTAAACACAAAACTTCAGCTCAATAACGTATTTTTAATTTGCATAAGTATAGAACACAAATGAAAATTCTGTACTGTACAATATAATGATGTACAGCACTGCGTTCGGGTGGGGGGAGCTGGTCGTAAGTCTGAGTAGTCGTTAAACAGGTAAGTCATTAAAGGGGGAGTATCTGTACTATTCTACTATTACATATGCATGTAACAAGAATAAGAGTGATGTACAGTAACCCACAGCACTCAAAAATAATATTTCATCTTTCAGTCTGATCTGAGCCCATAAAATTTAAATCAGTTTGGTCAGTATGGGCCGGATTCACAGACGACTTACGCCGATGTAAATATTGATACGCGGCGTAAGTTCTGTGATGCGCCGTCGTATCTATGCGCCCTATTCAGGGAACAAGATACGCCTGAATTTTGCCAAGATACGCCATCTCCTACGCCGTCGTATCTTGGGTGCATATTTATGCTGACCGCTAGGGGTGCTTCTGTTGATTTATGCGTTGAATATGTAAATGAGCTAGATACGCCGATTCACGAACGTACTTGCGCCCGTCGCAGTAAGCTACGCCGTTTATGTAGGGCGTACATCCGGCGTAAAGTTACCCCTGCTATATGAGGCGCAGCCAATGCTAAGGTATGGAGGACGGAACAGCCATCGGATTTTACGTTGTTTACGTAAGTCGTATGTGAATGGGGCTGGGCGTAGGTTACGTTCACGTCGTTGCCATTGAGCCGTCGTATCTTAGGGCGTAAATTTGACGTGATTCTGAGCAGGCGCGCGCATGCGCCGTTCGTACGGCGCTTCATTTACATGGGGTCACGATTCATTTCAATACTACATGCCCACTACCAGCCTACTTTGAATTAGGCGGGGTTACACCGGCCCATTTACGCTACGCCGCCGTAACTTAGGGAGCAAGTGCTTTGTGAATACTGTACTTGTCTCTCTATGTTACGTTGGCGTAGTGCATATGAGATCCGCTGCGCCCACACAGAGATACGCCGATCTCTGTGAATCTGGCCCTATGTGTGCAGCAATGGTGGAGTGAGTATCACACTTTTTCTAAGTGATCAGGGAGGAGAAGATTGTGACACATATTATTCGTTGCTAACTCCATCAAGCACTACTCACACAGTATGGCTACCCTGTAATACCTCCTTATTAACCACTTGATCTCCAGAAGATTTACCCCCATTCATGGGCAGACCATTTTTTGCGATTCGGCATCATGTTAATTTAAGTAAAAATTGCTTGGTCATGCGACACTGTACCCATATAAAATGTATGTAATTTTTCCCCAAAATAGAGCTTTCTTTTGGTGGTATTTGATCACTTCTGTGTTTTTTAATTTTTTGCGCTATAAACAAAAAAAGGCCGACATTTTTGAAAAGTGCTATAGAACAAAATATTTAAAAAAAAATCGATTTTCGTCATACATTTATGACAATATGGACAATATGGACTGCGATATTGCGGTGACATTCTGACACTTTGCCTGGAACTAGTGACACTAACATAGTGATTAGTGCTAAAAATATGTACTGCCACTGTACTAATGACACTGTCTGGGAAGGGTTTAAATCTGGGTAATCAAGGGGTTAACTGTGTGCCTACCCAGTGTTTGTGTGTGTGTGTCAACTGTGTGCTGCTTTTACTAGGGGAAGTAATTGATTCTAGTCCCTGAACACAGAATCCCCCCCCCCCCCCCCTGTCAGAACTGACATAAAAAACAACAGTCACTGCCCCTACCTATGACTGATCTTCACAGCAAGGAGCACTGGAAGGGGCAAACACATGTCAAAAACACACAGAATTTCCAAGCCCAATTTACCAACCAATCAGCAACCAACTGAATTTACCTGTCTAACAGTGCATTAAAAACAGGGGTTTAGTTGCACGCATTTGCAAATACATGCATAAGCTGCAGGCCCCGTCAAGGGTCCCTGTGTACTGCAGTCCTAACTCTAAAATTAAAGAGTCTCCTCAGTGGAAGCACATGTATGCTGATGGATAGATGAAGGGCAGATGACTGGAGGGAGCCTAACCCCCTTAAAGGAGCAGGAGCGCACTAAACACCCAGCACATTGCACAATGGCAGCAAAGGTGTTGCGTTGCCTGACCACAATGACAACAATACAAAAAACAACAGTCACTGCCCCACCTATGATTGGTCTTCACAGCAAGGAGCACTGGAAGGGGCGAACACATGTAAAAAAACACACAGAATTTTCAAGCTCAACTTACCAACCAATCAGCAACTGATTGGTTGGTAAGTTGAGCTTGGAAATTCTGTGTGTTTTTTGACATGCCTTGCACCCATAGATTGGCTTCTGCTGTGAATTATCACAGCAGAAGCGTCTGGCGGCACGTGGCGTGCCCCCTGCAGGTGGAAGTCTGGAATCACATATATATTTATGCTGTACGCACTGTGCTCTATGGGTGGCTGGCTGTAAATGGACTCCGCTGTCAGGATACCTGAGATTCAGTCTGCCAAAATGGCCTGTATTTTTTCGCTGACTTGGTTGGATCCAAAGTTAGGCGGGTATAAACAGACACAAGTCTGCTTACACCCATCTGTCCATATGGCTGCATGGAGCTTTTGACACAATTTTTCTATGAAAGGATAGATGTGGTGGACTGTTATATATGTTTATAATAATGGTGTAGACCGTGTAAAACATAAATGTAAAAAGTTTTTCCTATCACTTATTTCTGTTCTCACTCCCTAACAAAACTATTTTATCAAACTGTTCTGTTTACTTTCATGTTTTGCCATGTTGAGTCTCTGACCTCTGAACCAGCCATGGATAGGGTGATGGTGAAGACAGCTATTCCTCCAGGGGATAGAGTTATGGCAGCAAGATGACTTACAGCAGTGTCTGTGACGGAAAGCGCAGGGGCTCTTGTGAGAAAGTACTGTTTGGTCACAGCTGATCACGGGGTAAGGAGCCTCCATCAGAGGCTCCCTACCATGATCGGAGATGCAGTGTGTCAGAGTGCTGGCGTGCACCGGCATGTTGTCCTGCAAGACATCATATGATGTACAGTCAGGATAACAGAACCACCTGACTGTCATTCTGCTATAGGACGGGCGGGATGTGGTAAAAGAGCAGTAGTAAATTTCCCTCATACCTTGGTGTTTAGTGGTCTGTTACTCCTCAATACATTGGTGTTCAGTGGTCTGTGACCTCTTAAAACATTGGTGTTCAGTGGTCTGTGCCCCTTAACGTATATGTAAACCCTGACCCTATAAAACAAACCCATCCAATTTAAAATAGAAATTAAAGGCAAAACACTTGTGTATAGATATAAAAACATTACAAATACAGTTTTCCCTTTTTAATAAGTGATCACATACCCTCTGTTCTCAGCTGCATAAGAAGCTGGAGGGGGAAAATTAGCAGCATACTAATCTTCCCAGTGAATGGCTGTGCTGGGAGGGTGTGCCAGGACAAGTCATCATTGGAGGAGAGCAGGATGAATTCCTAGCATAGCTAGAGAACTGACAGTGTTGTGCTCTCATGCCTGGTGTGGTCAGGTTTTAATAGGAAAGCAGAGTGACTGGCAGGAACACCAGGGATGTCACGCAGTGAGTAGCACTTTCGCCTAGCAGCAAAAGGTTTGCTGGTTCGAATCCCAACCACGACACCATCTGCCTGGAGTTTGCATGTTCTCCCTGTGTCTGCGTGGGTTTCCTCCGGGTACTCCGGTTCCCTCCCACACTCCAAAGACATGCTGGTAGGTAAATTGGATCTCATCCAAATTGGCCCAGTATATATGTGTGTATGACTGTGTGTCCCTAGCGTGTCATGATCCTACGGGGTAAAAATGACTGCACCAACCAAGCAGATACTGGCTGGAAAAAGCGCCCAGAGGCGATTCAGTTTGCATGCGTTGCGCTATACAAGTCATTCATTCATTCATTCACACAGAAGAAGCAATCTAAAGAGAACCAACAGACTTTTTCATACAAGTACATGATCCTGCAGGCACATATCAGGAATATACAATTTTGGGTTATGATTTTCTTTAGGTGCATTGATGGTCAGTGGTTAGTGTATACAGACCCGTCGGAACAGGACAGGCAAAACAAGCAACTGCTTGGGGCCCCGAGCTGGCCTGGGGCCCCAGCAGAGCACTGCCGCCGCCGCTTCCTATAAATGCTGCAGCCTGTAGCGTGGCCGAGCTCCTTTCCTAATTCCTCCTGCAGTCCGGCCAGGTACCATAACCGCGTGGTACAGGAGATTCAGTTTCCTGTTCCTGGCCGGACTGACAAGAAGTGCACACACTCAGTGCTTACTTCCTTTCAGTCCGTCCGGGAACAGCAAACTGAATCTTCTGCAGCACGGTATGCGGTAAGGGGGGGGTAAAAAGAACATGGGGGGGAGCCGGGGAGGCAGTCAGAAGAAGTACTAGCTGACGTTCAGCAGAAGCAGCTGTGTGCGCGGGTATGCGGTAGGGAGGGGGGCAGCAGCTGTATGCAGCGGTATGCGGTAGGGAGGGGTGGGGGTTAAAAATAACATGGGGGGAGGCAGTCAGAAGAAGTACTAGCCGACGTTCGGCAGCAGCAGCCCCCCCCCTTATCTGGTATATAGCAGAATAATTTTTTACACTTGTCAACTTATCCCCCCCTCCCCCCGCTTCTCAACTTGAAACTCAGTAACACCCCTCCCCCGCTTCTTGCTTGGGGCCCCCAAATTCCTTCAAACGGCCCTGAGTGTATATACTGTAGTTTACATACTGTAATTGATCAGTGTCTGCATAATAACAAAGCTACAGTCACATCTGTTATGGTATTTAGATTTGTGTATTTAAGGTGATATCCCTTATTGTATTTACTGTTTAAAGAGGAGCTCCAGGCTCCCCCAAAAAAGTCAAATGTCAGCAGCTACAAATACTGTAGCTGATGACTATTAATATAAGGACACTCACCTGTCCAGGGATCCAGAGATGTCCTCACCCGAGCCAATTCTTCAATCCGCTTTGGATGCAGGCGCCGGCATCTCTAGTAAGGGAAACAGGAAGTTAAGCCTTGTGGCTTTGCAGCCATTTTGCTACTGCACATGCGCAGGCTTGTGAATGGTCCCATTCTTCTGCGACCTGTGATGAGTCCCAGAAGACTGCGGGGGAAGGAAGGGGGCTGAACGATCTGAGCCGGAAGTGGGAGCGGGTGCCTGTTAAAACCAGGTACCCACTCCCCCCCAAAAGTGCAAAATGTGGCAGTGGAGGGGGGAGGATGCAAACAAATGGAACTTACCCTTTTGGAAGCAGTTCTGTTTTTTGTTTTTTTTAAATATGTTTTTATTAAAGAGATTACAAACAGAGTATGAAGCGATACAAATGTAAACTTTTTGAGATGGCAATATCGGAAAAAAAGGGGGGGGAGGGGAGGGGAGTGCAACGCCCATAGATAATACATAAATAACACATAGTGTTGCACTTCTGTGCCCTTAAATTGAGGGCGTCGGAATAAGATCTGGGGGGGAGGGGTCACAGTACAAAAAAGTCATCTTCTCAAAGGTTACCCAGTCTAGACTCGTCCTGAGCAGACAGGCTAAGTTATATGTTCTGATGTTGGGCAGGGCTATGCCTCCCTCATGCCTGGGAAGGTGAAGTTTGGCAAATGCTATACGTGCCCGCCTTCCCCCGCCAAAGGAATTTAGATATGGCTGAGTTTAGAGTTTTGATATCTATATGGCATAGAAGTAAAGGAATGGTCTGTAGGGGGTATAGCAGACGGGCAAAGCTGACCATTTTCACTAGGTGACATCTTCCCAGTAGCGAGAGAGGCAGATCCATCTAGTTTTCCAGTTCCTGGGATATTTTTGTGAACAGGGGAAGATAGTTGAGATGGTATAGGGAGGAGGGCATCTTACCTATTTTAATTCCCAGGTATGTGATATAGGATTTAGCCACTGTGAACAAGGACTTCTGGGTCCAGGAGGGGACGGAGAGGGAGCCTATGGGAAGGATTTACTATAATTTATGCGGAGCCCCGAGCACTTTCTGAAGACATCAAAAGTTTCCTTAATCGTGATCATGTCTTGGGAGGGGTTGGAGGTACGTAGGTTGTGGTCGCCAACCTTGATACCGTGGAGGGGGGCAACTTGGGACAGATAGCGAGATAGGGGTTCTAGGGCAATATTAAATAGGAGAGGGGATAATGGGCAGCCCTGTCTAGTGCCCTTGTGGAGATGGAATTTGTCTGATAGGAGGCCCGCCGCTACCAGTTTCGCGGCAGGGGCAGTGTACATAGTCTTTATGAGATGAGCGAAGGGGCCCTGGAAACCCATTGTGGTCATGACCATGGAGATCCATTCGAAGCTGACATTATCGAAAGGGCTTTTCTGCGTCTAATGTGAGGATGGCGTGATCTCCTTTCGGGTCGCCTTTTGCATGTTCTAGGGCTAGCATTACCTTCCTAATATTCATGGTGGCTGTTCTGCCTTTCACGAAACCTGATTGGGCTGGGTGAATCAGGGAGGGTATGATAGTCGCCAATCTGGTGGCAACAATCTTGGAGAGGATCTTAACCTCAAGGTTCAAGAGGGATATGGGCCTGTATGAGCCAGGTTCTAGAGGGTCTTTCCCTTTTTTCTCCAAAAGTTTGATAATAGCCTGGTTACCTGTGAGTAGGTAGGGGCCGCCCGACCAGATGTGGTGGTAGACGTCGTGGAGGGTAGGGATGATCGTCGCGCGAAAAGACTTATAAAATTCACCCGTAAAACCGTCGGGGCATGGGGCCTGGGGCCTTGGAGGGGGCAAGGTTTTAAATGACTTTATGTACCTCTAAAGCGGAGATGGGGGCATTCAGGGCTTTAAGTTGGGAGGGGGAGACTCGATCCAGGGCAATGTTTTGTAGGAAGGTCAGAGCCGTCGGGTTATCTATCGGGTCAGGAGCGTAGAGGGACGAGTAATACTGACGCATAGTGTCATTGATACCTATGCGTAGGGCGATTCGGGCCCTTGCTCAGTCTCGAGAGTAATTTACAAATTTGTGTAAGGAGGCCTCTAAACGTGCCTTTTGGGTCTGTTCGAGGGTTGAAGAGCCTGCATGTAGAGAGATTGTCAACAGTATATAACAGTGTACATATGCATAACAAAGAAACAAATACACAAAATAAGAGGTGTTCAGAGAAAAAAAAAAGTTTTCAGCCTACTGGTAGTCTTCAAGTGCGAGGAAGAGGGGCAGGCATATCAGGGGTGAAGAGTGTGTCGTACGGGGTACAAGAAGGTCCAGAAGCGGTGGCTGAATGGAACAGAACCGTGGACCAGGTGGAGGGGAGTCAAGATGAGGAGATTTGACGTTGCTCCGGTCCAGATGCTCTGAAGCGTTTAGGAAAGTCTTTGCATGGGCTACCGTGTTCCAGGGCCCGATTCGAGGATGCTGGTTTAGGAGATGGGTTGAGATGAGATCCTGGGCGGTGTGTTCTCAGAAACGCTTCTGCTGTAGATGGATCATTGATGGAGAACTTAACCTGCATACGATGAAGCTCCGAGCATATCTGCTGGAAGGCCTTCCTTTTCTTGGAGACTTCAACCGAGTAGTCCGTGAAAACCAGGATATTCATGCCGTCTATCTGGAGGGTTATGGACTGTCTGAACTTCTGTAGGATGAGGGCCTTCTCCGAGTAGTTCAGGTACTTGCAAAAAATGTTGGAGTATGGCCTCAGATAAATAAGGTAGTTACTAGTAAAAGTGTACCATCATCCCGATTAATATATAAAAGAAGGGATGGGGACAGGGGACGAGGGACAGTGGCTAGGGCTGGTCCTCTAAGAATCCCCTCCCCCAAAAGGGGGCGTTTATGGGACTATCTCGGTACTGGGTAAACAATAACATACATATAATATAAAAATATATTTTATTACATACAATTGTTGAACAAAGAATACATGGTAAAATTGAAAAGACAGGACCTCAGGGAGTACCCCCGGGCAATTTTGTTGTTGCAAACATATAGACTGGTCTATGCCTCGACTAGTTTCGCGGTGAAACCGCTTTCTCAAGAGAACCAATCTATAAAGCAATTAAATACAATTAATGTTATGCAAATATGATAAATTCAACAATAGCCATAGTAATACAATGCAATAACAAAATAAAAGTAAAATGAAGGAAAAAAGCTCACCCATAATTAGGTGGTGAAGTGTGGTTTCAGGCAACCCAGGTGGGGTAACCCCCCCGCGACGGACAAGGGGGATATTGCGGAAAACTCTGATTGGAGGCATGAAATAGATACAAGTTCAAGTAGGAAGCAATGTCAAGGCAAGAAAGAGGGACACCTGTGGAGGAATTGAAGGAAAGGGGAGTGATAGGACAGGGGGAAAAGGGACCGAGAGGGAGGACAGAGGGGGGAGGGAATAGCTGAGAAAACCAGGGAGGGGAAAGAGGGAAAATGGAGGGAAAGGGGGGGAGAAGGTGGGGGGGAGGGGAAGGGGGGGAGAAAAAGGGGGGAGGGGAAGAAGAAAGAGGGGGGGAGGAAAACAAGGGGAGGGAGGAGGAGGGGGAGAGGTAAGGACAGGGCAGGAGAAGGGGGGGGGAGAAAAGGAGGGTGGGTGGGATAAAGTGCAGGAGGAAGGGATGGGAAAGGAAAAGGGGGGGTTTTTTGGGGGTAGGGGAATTAGGGAGGGCAAGGGAAGGGGGGGGGGCAGGAGGGATACCCATAACCAAACAAGGCTAAACAGAACCAATTTAAACTCACCAAATAGTTAAATGATGGTGGTATGAATGCCAACCCATATGTTGGTTCACTAAATTGCGGGGATGGTGAGACAGATGGAGGGTGTGGACATCCCCAGGTAATCATGGCCAGGAAGGTGTAATTAATATAGGTGGATACTGTAGGGTCCATCATAGCAAGGGACTGCCCAAAAAGGGGGAGTCAATAAATGCAGTGATAGTGGGTTAGTATGGGTAATTAGAATGGATATACAAATAGCCTGGAAGAATTATGCCTATGGGAGTCTCCCCTCCAGGAGGTAGGTAGTCCGTCTCAGAGCTGTGGTCCGCATATAGGAACCATGGGGAGAGATCCGCGGTGCTCACTCACGGGCAAAAGCCCTTTAAGTGAGCTCCCCAACCCCATGACCCCAGAGCCGCCGCCAATCAGCGGCGTCTGACGTCATAGGTCAGTTCCTCCACACAGCGCGGGTTCACGTTAGACGCTGTCCGCGCGTGCGCCCTCAACACGGACCATAGGGGCGGAGAGCCCAGTCCGGGGAGGGCAAGGAGGGGACAGGCAGAAGCTCATCCCTCCCAGGGGAAACACAAGTCCGCCGACATGGGGAGAAGGAAACCAGGCAGCCAACGACCACACATAACCACCAGGGGTCGCTATCTATATATACAGGAATTACAAGACATACATTTAGAATTAAAAGGCGATTAACAATAAATTGGGGGAAGAGTAATTCCCACAATAATTAGATCACAGATAGGTTGTTAAACCATACAGGAGGTGGTCACAAGGAGGGCTAATGGGCTGGAGGAGTTTTCAAAACCGAATAGAGCCCCTGTGACAGGGCAGCTACTTGAACTTGTATCTATTTCATGCCTCCAATCAGAGTTTTCCGCAATATCCCCCTTGTCCGTCGCGGGGGGGTTACCCCACCTGGGTTGCCTGAAACCACACTTCACCACCTAATTATGGGTGAGCTTTTTTCCTTCATTTTACTTTTATTTTGTTATTGCATTGTATTACTATGGCTATTGTTGAATTTATCATATTTGCATAACATTAATTGTATTTAATTGCTTTATAGATTGGTTCTCTTGAGAAAGCGGTTTCACCGCGAAACTAGTCGAGGCATAGACCAGTCTATATGTTTGCAACAACAAAATTGCCCAGGGGTACTCCCTGAGGTCCTGTCTTTTCAATTTTACCATGTATTCTTTGTTCAACAATTGTATGTAATAAAATATATTTTTATATTATATGTATGTTATTGTTTACCCAGTACCGAGATAGTCCCATAAACGCCCCCTTTTGGGGGGAGGGGATTCTTAGAGGACCAGCCCTAGCCACTGTCCCTCGTCCCCTGTCCCCATCCCTTCTTTTATAGTTCAGGTACTTGGCGATCACAGGGCGGGGTGATATGCGATCGGAATTGAAGAGACCCATACAGTGAGCACAGTCAACTGTGCAGGAGCCTGGAAGACCTAGAGCCTCAGGTATGCGATGTGAGCAGAGGTCTGAGAGTGCGGCGGGCTGAAGCAACTCTGGGACGCCTACGAAACGTAGGTTACTCCGCCTGGATCTGTTCTCCAAGTCATCCAGCTTGTCAAGTATGTACTTGTTTGTCTTATCCTGGGCCATTTCGGTTGATTGGGCCTGGTAAAATTCCTCTTCAATGTTAGTGATGCAGTGCTCGGCCTCGTTCAGCCTGGATGCGTGCTCCCCCAGCTGGGCCTGGAGCTTCTGCATGCCTGCATTAACCACCTTTTCCACGGAGGTGGCTATCATAGGGGCTAACAGCGCTGCCACTGCTTGAGCAATAAGGTCTATATTGTGCAGGTCCCCTTGGTGTGGAGGGGCTAGGGATGGCGGGGCAGTCTGTGGAGAAGTTGGGGGAGGTGGAACAGCACTCACCTCCATCGCGGGAGCCGTTTCCGCGGATGGGTCCGGGAAGGCCGAAGCCGGGGCCTCGATTTGCTGCGGCCGCGTACGATCGCGCGCCGTTTTTTTTCTAAAAACCTGTCCATCCTCACCTCGGGGGTTCGCTGGCTTTTTATGCCGAATTGGAGCCTGGTTGCGGGATCTGCTGAGGAAAGCAGCTACTCCATGCGGCGCCGGAACCGGAAGTTCCGGAAGCAGTTCTGCTTTAGTGTTGTTTACTTATTTTTGATTTATACACTTGCGTGGTTTTCTATTTATTTATTTTAATATAGTAATATATAGCCAGATTCACGTAGGCGGGCGCAACATTAGGCAGGCGTAGCGTATCGCATATACGCTACGCCGCCGTAAGTCAGAGAGGCAAGTGCTGTATTCACGGCGAGTTACGACGGCGTATCTACTGATACGCCGGCATAACTCTTAGTGAATCTGGCTAATAAAGTGTATGTAAATGTTAACAATGAACATATTTGATTTGCTCCCTTTTGTTCTGCTAATTCTACAATTTGAAAGTGCTTTATTATATTTGTTCAAAAAATATCCATTAACCCTGCCAGAATTCTATGGAAGCTGTAACTTCCTGTGCTGCACTCTTATTAGTTACATTGTTTCCAGCTGTCTGAGGACCACAGAACATCCCTTCTATGGTTTGAAGAAGAAGGGGGATGGGGTATGTGTTCCTGATCTAGTTTGACAATACTGCTTTATATATATAAAGTACAGTGAGTGAGCAATGTCACCTTCAGACAGGAAATTTGGTAATGGCTGGATCACCGGGCAGAATTACCAGAAAAAAGCGTGATTGAATGACTCAAATACAAGTGATCAGCATAGTAGCCGAGCACCTCACTTTTTCACAAGTAGGTGAGCAGTGGCATTCTTTGTACATCTGTCACTACACGTTTTTTGAATCACAATAAATATTTTATGTTTTATAAGTATTTTATCTAAATAATAAATCAGCAATAATATATTTCCTAGATTTCAACTGTAAATCCTGGAATCCATTAGTAAGTGCTTGATGCTTAGAATGCTTATTGAAGAACAAAAAAAAAATCTAATATAAACAAACCATTTCCATTAGATATTAAACATTTTGGAAGCCCTTTCAGGCATATGTGTGCAGATATTCTTGTAAGAAAGGAAAAAAGAAGAATAACAGCCCATTTATTATGCTCACACAGCTTGGTTATGTGATTTGACATGCGTGAATGGGCCAGCATCTCTAAGACATATCATGAAAGTGTCAGATCCATCTGATATACACAAGAATGGTCTGGTTATGACAACTTCCTTCAGGGAAGCCATATGGGGCAAGTATTTGTCTTTTTTTTCTAGAGTATGATGGATGATACCCATTCCACTAAAGACCAACATGTCTTGAGTATCAAGTAGTAAAGTACACCATGAACATAGTGATTTATTGATGGCGCATTGGTCAAGATCCCAAGTAAAAGTTAAACTGGCTTCTGGGTAGGAACTTTAATTTAAATCTAATTTTTACATACAGGATTTGAAAGCTGAATTATTGGGGTGTAGCCTCTGGCTTGACATCTGTTGTAATATGCTCTTGATAAGCAACAAGCTTGATTGTTCATCTCATCATCATGTGGACAATAGAAATTCAAGTTCATGAATAATTCATGTAAATACCACCTAGCCCTTAATTATTGCATTGGTATTTTGAAGGAAAAGTATTCAACACAATAATCAGTCATACTATTCTATACATTTCTAAAGATTAGTAAACGCTAAAACTTTTGCGCAAACCAATCAATATACGCTTATTGCGATTTTTTTACCAAAAAAATTTAGAATACATATTGGCCTAAACTGATGAAGAAATTTTATTTTTTGGGGGGGATATTTATTATAGAAAAAAGTAAAATTATTATTTTTTTTTCAAAATTGACACTCTATTTTTTGTTTATAGCACAAAAAATAAAAACCGCAGAGGTGATCAAATACCACCAAAAGAAAGCTCTATTTGTGGGAACATTTTTGTTTGGATATAGCGTCGCATGACTGCGCAATTGTCAGTTAAAGCGCTGCGGTGCCGTATCGCTTCTTGTAGAGATACTCGTGAGCGATTCGACCTTACATTGGCAGCCCGGAAAACCCACATTCATGACACAACTATGGCCTCATCTAGTTTAGATGTTGCACTACTCGCTCTAGCGGATCCTTCCTTTGGGAGACTCCTCCAGGCGAACCATCATTCAACTACTACAGGCTCCACTTAAAAGTGGACCCAATGTATCAACGAATCTGGTGAGAACTATTTCACATGCCTTCTTTTCCTTCTCTCTCTCCTTTTTCCTACTTTTTTTTCCTCTTCTCTCTTCCCTCCTTTTCCTTTCTTTTTGATTCTTATGGATTTGTTTTGTTGTGGTATAAATTTTTCCTTGTTTCTTGAACTACTTGGGCGGTCACCAGGAATCTGACCGATCTAGGTACTTCAAGTTCACTTATGATGTTTATATTATGGGAGCCATGTTTGCAATGACTCTAGATCTAAAGCTAATGAACACCCTACCCCCCCCAGTTTGGAGGGGAGGCCTATCCATATAACTTGAATGTCTGGGACAGGAAGGGTGCCCCTTTGGTTATTATAAGTAGATATGTATCCCTGTTGATATAGTTGTCCGCATTTGTACCCTTTTGTTTCTCCCGTCCCCCTCCCCCTTTTTCCCCTTGTCCCCTACCCCTACTCCCCCCCCCAATTTATGTGACCTTGTTGTGAGGTCAAACTGTTTATAAAAATGTAAAATTCAAATAAAGATTACATATAATAAAGGGGGTTTTGCAAAACATTACTGAAGTTTGGGTGGCATAGGCATAGAATTCCTCCTAAAAATATGTACTGGACTGTTATCTTTGATGAATATATGGTATGGATTTCAAAAGGAATCCCATACACAAAATAGCAAATAAATAAAATGGTCCTAAAATCCAAACCCATTGGATGTAGTTTTGATTTTAAGGGGGAATGACATGCAAAAACAAGAAATAAAAAGTGTGAGGTTGTTCGCCCACAAAATCCATACCAGACTCTAATCTGAGCATGGAATTTGGCTCATCAGGAAAGAGGGAGATAAGCATGTAAAACCCCTCTTTAACCATACCAAACCAAATGCCCTCAACATTGCAAATACCTTGCCTGCGGCAACCACCCTGGTAGAGCAGTTTGCCTCTGTGATGATGAGGGCAAGGGCCTCTTCACCACAACCCTATCCTAGTGGTTGGGGGGTTCTGTAGATGGGACTCTGGAAAGTTAAGAGGGCCCATAGATACAGGCTACTTCCTCCATGTAAATGAGTAAGAGACACCTTCCTGGTCCTTGACTAATATAGCTGGAAATTGCAGGGTGGATGTAAGAATCTTTGAGCATACAAAAGGCCCTATCAGGCATGGTCTCATGCTGACCCTCTTCACCGTTTAATATGCCATAAGACTTTTCAGACTTTCATCACTATTGCTTGAGGCCTTTAGATGTAGTAGCAAATGCAGATGTAGAATCCTGTGGTGTGGGGGAAGAGATGGAAAGGAAGGGGCAGAAAACAGAAGGATGGTGGCCATTTGTCTAAAAAACAGTATCATTCATGTGCTGCTCCCACAGAGCTTTGTATTGAACAGTCATGTGTCTCCACATGCATGTGGAAACAAAATGACTGGTAGATTTACCATGCTTGATATTCTGCGGGCAGATGCAGAAAAACACTACGGTGTCAACTACAGCACATGTATAGAAAAAGAACCACACTTCTAAACCCTGTGGCGTGGAAGTAGGATTTCCGGTGGCCTGCAACCATGGAGCAGTGCGATCTGGAGGGATGTGGCAGCTGCTTTCACCACTCGCACTCCAGCTGCCACTGGATGACATTGTACTATGCTGATGTTGTGCCTCTCCCTCAATTTACTTTTCTACATTTTTAGAGACCTGGATACAGTTTGTCATCTCATCATCCCCACCCTCCTTATCACTCAAACTCACTTGACCATAAGCTGCACCTGCAGGAACATTGTTGGCATTTGATTCCTTATAACTGTTATCCTTTCAATCATGTTACATATGCAGGGTCTGTTTGTTTGGCTTTGATCGTTTTGTCCCCACCTTACTCTGTAGCTAGAGAATGCTCTATGTCCCACCCTTCTTCTTCATACTTTAGCCTCTAATGTTCATTTGTTTTGGGCTAACGTTTTTTACAATCTGCAAGATGTCATTTGGATCGAGTCACTGTCTGCCAAGCTACTGAGACTGTAAGTTAAGCTATCTCATCACAACTGGATTAGCTATAGAGATTACACTTTCAGTGTTTAGATTGCATATGCAGAACACTCTCCCTCTTTGCTGCATGCACTATCTTCCTCAACATCTGATGAAATTATTTAAAATAGAGTTGAAGTAGTTGGAGGATGACAAAGGATTTGTTTTCTACTCCGCCACCTCCTATTTGTGTTCTGACTGCAAACCAACATTAAGTGATGTTTTCCGGGTCATTATGTATTTAGGCATTATGATAGACGTCATGACAGGGACCTGACTGGCACTATATTTTTTGCAATTGATGCATATGTACCTCACTAGAGAGGAATTTCTGTTAAAAAAGAGATATCCAATTAGAGACACGTTGGATATATGATCTTAACACTTATACACCATATATCCTCAATGCTGAGTGGGATATAAACAGTTTTTTTTTAAAGTTACTATTCTATTTTATATATATGTATTATTTATATTTCTTTAAATTGTTTATGTTTTTGTACTTTTGTGAAGTGTGAGCATCGTATCCTTTCTAGGCATTGTCCCATTTTGCTGATTTATATTTGTGCTGCAGTTTTTGCGATCTGTCACAAGATGACATTTTGTATTATCTAGGCTTTTTTTGTTGTCACATATTCATGTGTGTGCACGCTACAATTCTCCTCTTTCTACTTCCGGGTTACTATAAATAGAGTGTTGAATGATGCCATCTTTTAGCCACTCCCCTTAAATATGTCAGCTATAATGAAACAAGTTAGGTGGGCCCTGCGGTAGTGACACCATTACCGATGATCGAACCTGAAAGTCGGCTTTGCCGAGTGCTCGGAGGATTGGATGCTCATACAGCGATACATGTGTTACTGCTCATTTTAATCTTGTTAAATAAATATTATTGGAATTTACTGCACAAGGAGCTCTTTTCTTTCCATATGGTTTCCATTGCTGGAGTGTTTCATATGCATAGAACCGATGAAGACCACCAGATACCCTGTTTGATGTTAACAACTTTAGCGTTAGTTGATGTTACCTTGATTGGAGGTCATACACATTTAGTAAGGATATGGACACACTGATGTGAATGTGAAGGTGTCTTTCTTTTTCCTCATTGGTGGAAGATCTTTGGCTGAAGATTATGCTGTTCCCTTTTTCGAAGCTTTATCAAAAGTAGTTTTTTTGCAGATCTTATTTTATTTAACTTTAGACACTTTTCACTTGGTATAGTGGAATGTGGCTTGTCCTCAATAGATCCGGCGCCTCATCTCTAGTAACAATTAGAACAAAAAAGAAAGGGGATCAGGATTATAGCGGTGTCTAGACAGTATGAAAATACAAGTATTTGTTTATAAAATTATATATTTGATTACATTTTTTTATTTAACAAAATACATTTGTAGGTGCATGTAAAATACAGAGCATCCATATACTGTTTAATACTATCCAGAGTATTAAAAAGCCTATAGTGGTTACATGTGGCATATCCCTACAGTACATGTTTCACAAAACATTGGCTTCTTCAGGGGAAGTAGTAGTAACCAATATTTGAAAATGGCTCTAGAAATTCAAAAATACAACATATTCAGTAATGTAAAAAAAAAGTTAAATTTATCATTTACATAGTACAGCATATACATAATAGACTGGCAACACGACAAGGCTCACAGTGTCTCCAAACCCCCTGGTCCTCCTACCCCCCCAAAAACACCACCCCTACCTAGGGTCCTTCAAAAGACCGAGTCGGTACCAGGACCGTCCCAGGACCGTAACCAGGCACTGTATCACAGTGGCTGCAGGGGGCAAACGAGGACCACAAGGAAGAGAAAAAAGGCGAACACTTTATGCTAAAGAACAGAAAAGAGTCCTATTGAGGGGGCTAACCTAGCCTCAATACTTACAATTGCTCTGTTAAGAATTTATTTGAATCCAGGGACGCCAGTAGTAGCCAGAGACAGCAAAGCTGAAGATGGTTAGTGTAAAGGAAACAGATCCTTGTCAAATTAAATAGAAAAGGGAAAATATTGTAAGACAAGAGAGAAAGGATCTGACAATAAACAGTGAGACTGGAAAAATAGCATTGACAGAAATACTTGAATTGAGGTATAAATAAAAGTGAGACACTTGTTTGTATAGTAAAACTGCGTTTATGTGAAGCGGAAATAGAAAATGGTAAAAGAATTAAAATAGTGCATAAAAGATAATATTTATATAGATGCATAGATTGAGAGAGTACATAGCAATATGTAACCAAGTGAACCACAGTATGGTGAATCATATCACGCACCTATATTGTCGTCAGTAGACAATCCTGTGTCAAAATAGATGTCCAGACTATGGGAGTGCGAGTGCTGTAGCAAATCTCCATGGATTTTTAAATCTCAATTGGATTTGTTTATTAATGTTGGACATTTTTAATTATTCATATTTATAATTATGTATTGCATTTTTAATAATATATGTATTTGAGAACTACACTTTTTTCACAATAAGATGGGATTGCCTAATTTTACTAGCAGCTATAGCAATGGGGATTGAGATTGTGGTGCTTTAGTGCACCTGACACTGTGGTGACTTGCTGCAATAAAGTGGACCACAATAGTGTGCAGTGATGTGCTGCTAACAAAGCACAGCTTTGATCACATCAGTAAGAGAAAATTGAGTACTGTCCGTGAAACTTTTTTTATTTGCACTAACATACAATTTTTCAGGACAAGCTTTCAGGGTGTTACCCCTTCTTCAAGGTCCAAGCAGTACTGATTCACATTGTGAATCAGTACTGCTTGGACCTTGAAGAAGGGGTAACACCCCGAAAGCTTGTCCTGAAAAATTGTATGTTAGTGCAAATAAAAAAAGTTTCACGGACAGTACTCAATTTTCTCTGTCACAATTGCACTAATACGGCTACAATCACATCAAGTATCACATCAGTAACAAATACATTTTGCTGGTCCTGAAAAAAAAATTGGAACCGGAAATACACCTGTACACCACACACCAAAATCACTTTTTCATTTCATGTGTAATATTCAAAGCAAATTCACCCATCCATCCATGTCCCCAAGCTTTATTTTGTTTAGAAATAAATGTTAATGTGATTTTTGTTTAGAAATCACATTAACCTCCTCCCCCCTCACCCTCCGTACCCCTAGCATTTCTAGCTGTGGTCATGTTGAGTAAGGGCAGATAATTCATGTAGTGATTCATCTAGAATTACTGCCTGGAATTCATCTGCCCTTAGCTCAAACACGCAGGCAGAAGGGTGTGCTTAGCTGAGAAAGCCAATAAAAAAAAACACACCCCACAAAAAATAAAATAAAACAAATGTGGGACTAGTAGCAGCTAAACAAAAAAGGTAGTCCTAAAAAGGACTGTTGGGTCTATTCAGTTAGAATACAATGGGTGATACCCCCAGAGCACTAAACAGCACAGTGAATATGGGGAGGTGGGTTCACACCACTCTGTAACCCACCACACTGCAATTCACTGTGATGTAGCAACATGGCAGCGAACCACAATCCCATCTCTAGAAACTCAATTAGGCTTTATTGTTGTCTGTGTTCCTGTTAGTAAGATCTACTCCCTCAATTTGTTTTGGTGACCATTTGTAAAATCTGCAGCTTTTATTCGTCAACAGAATGGAAACAGAGGGGAAATCTTTCAATGGGGATACTTGTTGTGGTGACAATTGTCCAAGGTGGTATTTCTGCAATAATAACAATAGTAACTAATAGTGATTTCCCTACTCCATCCAAAATGAAAAGAAAACGTTTTGGCTATACAGTAGATATACTTTTTTTGTAGTTTAGGGAAGATTGTTTCAAACACAAATCAATACATCGATAATAGTAAATAGCGGCGGAGTACAGCGCTCTGGGTGTTTGCACGGAACAATCAATTGGGGGGCTGAAAATTATAAAAAGCATGTATAACATAAATTAAAGTAAAAATTCAAAATTCAAAATTAAAATAACAAACCACAACGGAGGTGTATGGTATAAGTGTTCATGAGTCCATAATAGGATCAGTCCCAGCAGGGTGCCAAAAGGCTATAGTTGATGGCAGTGGAGAACCAGTGTAGATGATGACAGTAGATCAGGGCAGCTATCCAGGAGCGAAGCCAGCTCAATATATGCAAGAAAAAAGTTATTCTTATATGCCAATTGTGCCTTCTCTATATACGCGCAGACATGGACATTACACATTATATTATATATACTTAAACTTTGCACAAAACGTTTTTTAAAAATTAATCCACTTTTTTATACTAGTTTGTTTCTAAATTAGTCCATGTACTTTCGCTCTGCTTTGTCTACAATTGCAGCAATGTTATTGAGCTTCATTAGCTCATTCTCTCTGTACTCCCATTGGTCGGCCCCCACCACATGACCGGTTATAATACAAGTCCTTTCCTCTACCCTATTACACTTGAAAAAGGAGCGCGCAGGTCGGTTCCTTGCGCATGCTCTGAAACGCGTTGTGGTCCTCCTCGGCCCCCGTCCAAGCTGACGTCACGTACCAGCAGACGAGCTCACTGCCTAGCAGCGGTTTAACAACACGGACATAGCCGTTTCTCCCCGGCTCCCTCCGGCTCCCGAGCTCACACGCATTACTGACTGTCAGCTACAGACCTACACCAGCCTCCCTGACTGCAGCATAATATTATGATGTAAGTGCTGGATAATTTTACTTTTTATAATAAAACACAGTATACTCAGAGGCTCTTTTCTCTTCACTTTTTTCTTACATCGATAATAGTGACTGCCCAATCTCTATTGGATAGCTTTAGGTCTGCCAAAAAATTTGAATTTAATGCAACAAAAGTGTTTTTCAATTAGCACCGTCTTCCCAATGTGGCTGATTTCTCCTGAAAACATAATAGACTTTAGGTAGTAGAACAACAAGTTAAAAGTGTAACTCCACTTTTGTTAAAATAATTGATACTACACATATACTGTAATTGTACATTTACAAGCAATTTTGTAATTTAATGTTATTAAAAATGACCTTTCAATTTCAATCGGGAGCCAGTTATGATGTAACTATAGCAATCATAACAATGTCAACAAACTATGTATGGAACTTCCTCATAAATGTATTTTCATGCTAAGCAAATAGCCATCTGGTTTTCTCGATAATTTCATTTGATTTTAACACTGGGCCTGTCAGGTAGCTAAAGCTGACAGATTCCACCTACAGTAGCAAGGTAGAAATTACTGCAGGAGGTAGGAAGTGAGTGGATTCATGTGTACAGCTTAAAGATAAAGCAGTGGGTGGAACTGCAATCTTTGCCAGAATTTTTGCAATGCATACAATTAAACAGGGATTTTTTTTTCAAACAACATTTTTCCATACTTATTTTCATTTATTTTTATTCTTTTACTGTCCCAGTTAAAAAAAATATGAACAAAGCATTTTTGGCTGTACTTCTCTTTAGGAGTACATTGCTGTTTTTTCTCCTATGACCCAGAGTCAGCTGATAGCGAGCCTACTATTAGCTGATGGTAAAAGATCGGGAAGGATGCTAAAAATACTGCTGGGGTCCACCTACAGTAGCTTTCTGCTTAATAGTTGGTCCCTTTTTCTAGTATGTGGCTGAGAACCAGAATTAGACATGTACACAGCAGAATTTTTTTTTTCGTTTCATTTGTTTGTTTGTTTTTTTCATTTTTCGGGTCATTCGTTATGATCGCAATTCTGAATTTTGTAAATTCTGAATTTTGTAAATTCAGAATTTTTCGAAAGAACAAAATCCGAAAATTCGAAATAATAACTAACTAATAATAGCTAACTATTAAATTATAGGTATTGGTACGTATGAACGTAACAAATACAAATTGAACAAATATGAATTTATGCAAAGTTAGGAATTACCCAAAATAACAAATGCCACATCTAAACAAATGGAACGGAATAAATGAAAAATAAATTCGTAATAATAAAACATTTTTAATATTATTTATTCATTAATTTGGATAATTTGTAGCTTTAATAGTTAGTTATTTTTTCAGATTTTTTAATTTACGAATTTTGAATTTACGAATTTTCATAATTCGTAAATTTGGGTTTTCATTAATTCAGATGTTTCCGAATTAATGAATTTGTCTAAATTTGTAAAAAAATGAATTCGGAAAAACACTAATTGCACATGTCTAGCCGGAATTAGCTACTTCCATCCACTCCCCAGCCTGGTGCTCCAGTGAGAGTTGGAGCAGGACAAGAGAGAGACATGAGAGAGACACTGCTCTCTGCTGCCAGCAGACTGAGAACTAAGCAATTGTTTCTTTGACTTAAAGCTGGCATGGGAAAGCTGCAGTGTCACCCCAATGGTCTTCATGACATCACCCCTGCACCTCTCCACCTCATCTAATCATTCAAGAAATTCAAGGCTTTCTCTGAATGACACCCATGCTGAGTGGTAAATTCGTAATAATAAAACATTTTTAATATTATTTATTCATTAATTTGGATAATTCGTAGCTTTAATAGTTAGTTATTTTTTCAGATTTTTTAATTTACGAATTTTGAATTTACGAATTTTCATAATTCGTAAATTTGGGTTTTCATTAATTCAGATGTTTCCGAATTAATGAATTTGTCTAAATTTGTAAAAAAATGAATTCGGAAAAAAACTAATTGCACATGTCTAGCCGGAATTAGCTACTTCCATCCACTCCCCAGCCTGGTGCTCCAGTGAGAGTTGGAGCAGGACATGAGAGAGACATGAGAGAAACACTGCTCTCTGCTGCCAGCAGACTGAGAACTGAGCAATTGTTTCTTTGACTTAAAGCTGGCATGGGAAAACTGCAGTGTCACCCCAATGGTCTTCATGACATCAGCCCTGCACCTCTCCACCTCATCTAATCATTCAAGAAATTCAAGGCTTTCTCTGAATGACACCCATGCTGAGTGGTCGACTTGATGTGTTCAAAATGCATTAAGCCAGCCACTCAGGATGGAATCGCCTAGGAAGTGGAGATCACTGGGAGTAGCGGTGTCTACTTAATTTATTTCCAGCTTCCAGCAGGATCTGCCAGGTATGGTATATGCATTATTACATTGGTCCAAATTGGAACAATAAAACTAGGTATAAAATACTAAATAATTGGAATTCATCTTTAATGAATACTAGACATATGCACTGCCGAAAAATTTGTTAAATTTCGTTTCATAATTTATTTATTTTTTGGGTCATTCAATATTATCGAAATAAAAAAAATAAGAAAAAAAATACAAAAGAACGAAAATTTGAAAACCACAAAATTCGAACATTACAAAATTCAAAAATCACAAAATTTGAAAATCCGAAATAATAACTAAGCTTACTAACAATAACTGACTATTAAATTATAGGTACTGGAATTTTCTTTCAAATTTTGGCTTTTAGTGAATTTACGATTTCAAATTTATCCAAAGTTACGAATTATTCAAAATAACAAATACCCTTTCTAAACGAATGAAACATAATGAAAAAAAAATAATACATAATAAGGAGTTTTTTTTTATTATTATTATTAAATAATACATTCCATTCATTTAGATGCAGCATTCATTATTTTGGATAATTTGTAACTTATAACTTATTTTAAGTTTTGGCGTGGAGTTCCCCTTAAAATCTATGCCAGAACCAAAGGGCCTGGTATGGATTTTGGGGGGACCCATGGCGTTTGTTTCCTAATTCTGTCATAGGGTTCCCCTTAATCAGTTCAATACACTGTAAGTATATATATATAACTAACCTGCCTCTAGCTAACGCTCTCTCAATCATAACACTATACAGTTTTGTTCAAAATTATTCAACCCCCCAATGCTGTAAAAGGATTTAAGGAATGCAGTGTACATTTGTAATTGTATTCAGAATGAAATCCTACAAGGACTTCTTAAAGAACCATATGCAACTAAAATGACATCAATTGGTTTTGTAATACAGTAGTAAATGTTTATTTTGTGAATTCTTCATTTACACAATTATTCAACCCCTTAAAGACTACCACTCTGAAGAACAGAGGTTCATTGAAGTGTTTTCAATCAGGTATTGAAAACACCTGTGGATGTCAGGGAGCAGCAATAAAGCCTAATAAGCACCAATTAGGCAGCTTTAAAATGACTGTGATACTCAGCTCCTTCTAGACATTTACTGGTGTGGTTACACACATGGTGAAGTCAAGAGAATGGTCCAGGAAGACAAGAGAAGATGTGATTACTCTTCACAGGAAGGGCAATGGCTATAAGAAGATTGCAAAGATGTTAAACATACCAAGAGACACCATAGGAAGCATCATTCGCAAATTCAAGGCAAAGGGCACTGTTGAAACGCTACCTGGTCGTGGCAGAAAGAAGATGCTGACTTCGACTGCTGTGCGCTACCTGAAGCGTAGAGTGGAGAAAAGTCCCTGTGTGACTGCTGAGGAACTGAGAAAAGATTTGTCAGATGTGGGTACTGAAGTTTCTGCTCAGACAATACGGCACACACTGCGTAATGAAGGCCTCCATGCCAGAACTCCCAGGCGCACACCCTTGCTGTCTCCAAAGAATAAGAAGAGTCGACTGCAGTATGCCAAAAGTCATGTGGACAAACCACAGACGTTTTGGGATTGTGTTCTGTGGACTGATGAAACAAAATTAGAACTGTTTGGGCCCATAGATCAACGCTATGTTTGGAGGAGGAAGAACAAGGCCTATGATGAAAAGAACACCTTGCCTACTGTGAAGCATGGCGGGGGGTCAATCATGCTTTGGGGCTGTTTTGCTTCTGCAGGTACAGGGAAGCTTCAGCGTGTGCAAGGTACCATGAATTCTCTTCAGTACCAGGAGATATTGGATGGCAATGTGATGCAGTCTGTCACAAACCTGAGGCTTGGGAGACGTTGGACCTTTCAACAGGACAATGATCCAAGCATACCTCCAAGTCCACTAGAGCATGGTTGCAGATTAAAGGCTGGAACATTTTGGAGTGGCCAGCGCAGTCACCAGACTTAAATCCGATTGAGAACCTCTGATGGGACTTAAAGAAAGCAGTTGCAGTGCGCAAGCCTAAGAATGTGACTGAACTGGAGGCTTTTGCCCATGACGAATGGGCGAAGATACCCGTAGATCGCTGCAAGACACTTGTGTCAAGCTATGCTTCACATTTAAAAGCTGTTATAACTGTAAAAGGATGTTGTACTAAGTACTAAGATTGAATGTCACTTGGGGGTTGAATAAAACTGATAATGATGTGAGCACAGAAAATACATTTGTGGTTATTTCATTATAAATGTTATGTTATATTTGTCTGACCTAAACGTGCCTCTTTGATTTAATTGTAAGCAGGATGACTGAATGATCAAAATCAATGTCAAACTGGCCAAAACAATCAATTTCAGTGGGGGTTGAATAATTTTGAATACAACTCTATATGACCACTGTGTACGTAGCCTTATATAGTGTGGAGCATGGACCCCCTGAGCCATGATTGGCTAAAGGCACCCGATCTTTGGCCAATCATGGCTCTCACAGCAGTGTACTTTGATTGGCCAAAGCATGCAGGTCAGGTGCATGCTTTGGCCAATCAGCAGCCGTCAATGCACTGCAATCTCACAGTGCATTATTTGGCACTCCGCGGCGCTCGAATTTGCCGCAAACGATCCAAATGTTCGGTTGGTTTGCGAGCAAACGAACACCCCATGTTCGAGTCGCACTTACGTTTGACTCGAACATCGGGACCATTCCTACTGCTAATGTCAATTTGTGGTCCAGCAGTCAGAAGGCCCACCTGTGTAAATGAGGCCTTACAGTGCCACCCTTATAATTTTGAAAAGAATAACTCTATTAGCTATAACAGTCTCCATTTTTCCCATATGCCTGGTTTACCCTACATTGTTTAATTTGGTTTTCAATAATGGAAAATTAACATTGAGTAATCAAAAAAGGTTGTGGGATCCACCTTCTTTGCAGCATCACTTTGTAAAAACAAAGAAACCTTTACTAACAGGAATACATTGTCTATCACTGCTGACTACATTCTAAAAAAAACTGAGAGGAAACGGTAGTAATGCGCTAATAACAACTTTTGCTACTGTTAGTATACAGTGTATAACGTGTGTCAATGATACCAAATGTTACACCCAAAATAGAGGTATCGATCAAAAAATGCAATGTGAGACAAAATATAAAAAACATCAAAACATTATGTGAACAAACAAAAAACACAAAAAACATCCCCCCCTTTTCACACACAGACCAGTGCAATTAGCTTGGAATGATAAGGAAAAACAATCCTATGGTGTGCTGGGAGTTTTCACAGTGCTTGTTAAGCTCAGGCTGACGCTTTAATACTTCAAGGTGACACAGCTCATGGAAAGAAACAAAGGAAAAAGATATGGTGCAATATTGTAGGTCAAGGGGAGAATATGTTTATTGAGTTTACCCCAGTGAAAATAGTAGGAGGGGGTTAAAAAGGCAAAAAAATTAAAAATTGGGTTTGAAGTTCCTCTTTAACCACTTTAAAACCGCACGCCATCATATGACGTCCAAAAAGGGGATCTGTTATCCTGGGTGGACATCATATGACGTCCTGTACTTTGTGCAGGGATATCTGAATGCTGCCTGCACCTAGAGGCATCATTCAGATATCATTTTCTTCCGGCGGCGATCCTGCGCACCGTAAGAACGATCCGTTCCGCCGCCATCCGGTGCTTCTCCGGGCTCTCCCGTGCCATCAGGGGCCCGGAGAGATGATCGCCGTCCATTCTATGTGAAGCATAGAGATGACTGGTGGCCCAGGCGCGATGTGATGACATCACGCCCGGGTACCCGTAAGTAAGCAAACTGCAATTGCGGCTAGTAAGAATGAGATCTGTGAATTTTTTTTCACGATCTCATTCTTTCTAGCCTGGAGGAGAGATGTGGGGTCTTATTGACCTCACATCTCTCATTAAAGAGGACCTGTCACACACTATTCCTATTACAATGGATGTTTACATTCCTTGTAATAGGAATAAAAGCGATTGAATTTTTTTTTTTAAAGTGTAATAAATAAGTAAAAAAAAAAATATTAAAACCCCCCTGTCCCCGGTAGCTTGCGCTCAGAAGCGGACGCACATGTAAGTCCCGCCCACTTATGTAAACGTTGTTCAAACCACACATGTGAGGTGTCGCCGCGTGTGTTAGAGCATGTGCAACAATTCTAGCACTAGACCTCCTCTGTAACTTTAAACTGGTAACCTGAAAATTTTTAAAGCGTCAACTATGGAGATTTTTAAGTAATGAAGTTTGGCGCCATTCCATGAATGTGCGCAATTTTAAAGCATGACATGTTAGGTATCTATTTACTTGGCGTAACATCATCTTTCATTTTTTACAAAAAAATTGGGCTTACTTTACTGTTTTGTTATTTTTTAATTCATGAAACCATTTTTTTTACAAGATAAAAAATTGCAATGACCGCCATTTTATTTCCTAGGGTGTCTGCTAAAAAATATATATATTGTTTGGGGGTTCTGAGTAATTTTCTAGCAAAAGAATGATGATTTGTACATGTAGGAGAGAAGTCCCAGAATAGGCCCGGTATGGAGGTGGGCTTTAAAGCCCTGTATTGAAGTGGTTAAGCTCAGTATTAAACTAGTCCAAACTCAAGGTTCAGTTAAAAGCTTATCCTTTAAAGTATACTTTATGAGCACCTTGAAGTAAGGAACAGAAATACATCCTGTTCTACAAATTCCTGTATTCAGGACAAGTAGCCACCTGCCAGAAGTGAAATAAACAAGTTGGAAAAGGTATAACTAATAGACCAACAAACCAGAGAACCTTTTCCTTATTTCATTTTTTAGCCTCCAATTTTTCTTTGCCTGCCTGTCTTTATTTTCCTGGCCATTTTCCTTGCACTCTATATTTTCTCTTCTCTCATGCAGTGTTCTGCAGGCTGTTCTATAGTTTTATAATATCTGTTGTCAGAGCGATAGAAAGATAGCGCCCGCCTGATGTGTTACTTCTAAATGGAAGACAGCAACTCATATGCCATATGTCACAGTGTCAAACTTATATGAGTAAACTTTTTCTCTCGTTTGCTGCAGACAAGACCTAATTGAACACAGAGCTATGGGCGCGTTTCTGGATATTTGTCAAACATTGCATAGCCGGCAGACTCATTGATCCTTGGCTGAGTGGATGTCTGGGACAGAGAAAAGCGCTGACGCAGACTTAAACCAGTCCATTCTACTATTCACAATCTGTCCTCTTCCCCTTTAGGACTTAGCTACAGGCATTGGATCAACATCAAATCGTATCTCTGGTAGACTGTGCTGCATGTTCATGAGGTTTCCGCAGACTGCTACTACTTGACTTTTTTTTCTGGAATTTATAACATTCTGCTAAATGTTTATAAATGAATGACAGCACATTTTTCTTTTAAAGAGCAACTTCACAATTTATTATTGATGTAAAGTTGATTTAGTACGTTATGTAAATGACATGCATACCACTGCTCTAGTGATCTATGTGTAACCACCATTTGCTATTATGCTTGTTGTGGTGAGGTACAGAAGAGCTTTTATTTTTTTTACTCTGCAAAGCATATATCTTTACCTGGCACATGGCAAAGTTATTTATCATTTCACAGACTGTTTGCCACCAGAATCCAATCACTTTTCAATCAGCTTGCCTGAAAAGGAGTTCATTGACTTCAAACTATTTCAAAATGTCCACCTCAATTTATCTGTATGGGACAGCAACTGAAAAGGGGAGATACACTTGCCGGCAGTGAGTGACATTAGAAGAAGGAATGTTCTGAAGGGAAGATCCAAAAGAAGATATTTTTAGAGGAACGGGCAAACAGGAGGAACCTCATACAGGATGCCTTGACTTCCGGTTAGATTCCTGCTTATATAATGCCTCGTGCAGAGAAGCAGGAAATTATTCTAATTAATTCTTCTGTCTGCCTAATGCCCCTTACACACGATCGAAGATTCCGACAGCAAAAGTCCGATGTGAGCTTTTGAACATAAATTCCGACCATGTGTATGCTCCATCTGACTTTTGCTGTCGGAATTTCCGCCAGCAAAAGATTGAGAGCTGGTTCTCAATTTTTCCAACCGAAAATATTCCTATCGGAAAATCCGATCGTCTGTAGCAATTCTGACGCGCAATGCTCGGAAACAATTTGACGCATGCTCAGAAGCATTGAACTTCATTTTCTTGGCTCATCGTAGTGTTGTACGTCACCACGTTCTTGATGGTCGAAAGTTCAGAGAACTTTTGTGTGACCGTGTGTATGCAAGCCAAACTTGAGCGGAATTTCGACGGAAAAAAAAATTCAGGATTTTTTCGACGGATAATCAGATCATGTGTACGGGCATTAGAGTGCCCAGGAGAGCTGACAACTGCACTGAAAGTGCCACAAGGTGTCTGCAAAAAAGTTTCTTGTGTTACAGTGACCATCTCTCAGTATCCAGAAGTTACGTTACTTTGTTCCATTATGGTACTAGCATATCTATTGGAATACAATGTCCATTTGTATTATATGTATGCAACAACTACATCAATATCAGTATTTAGTAGAGATATATTCTTCAACCAGTAGACGTTTATAATTTGTAGCTGCATCTTTGGATAAATTCCATGTCTTCTCTCTGTATCAAAAGTTCTTGCTTCCTGTCTACAGTTAAGCAGCAAAGCCATGTGGGCTATATACAGAATTTCTAACAATATCTGTAGATGTTTGTTCATCTCATCAGAAGTTAGTGTAATAGACTCTACTGCATAGTTTGAAGTAAGACTGTCAGCTAAATACGGAAGATAAAGACAATTTTTACAGTAGTGTCTGCTGGATAGGTAAGCTGACTGAGAAAAGACTTTCTTCAGGGTGGATCATCCTACAAGGATTGCACAACTGTCACTTCCTTCATTGTGTATAACCTTGAGCTCATGCACATGGCTGAAAGGGGGCACTTTACTAAAACTTCCCCAGAAGCCACAGCTGCTGCATACACTTCATACAGCCACCCACAGAAAGCAATTACAGGATGCTGTTGTTTGTGGGTTGATACCAACATAAACACACGTGGATGTGCATGTTTATGCAAATACCAGGCTATACCCATGTACATTAAAGTTGCATCCTATAGCTGCTTTCTTGCAAAGGTGAATGGCCCCCTTGCAACCGTGTGCATGAGCCTTCCATAGGACAGTCAGTAGGTTGCTACCCTGTTGTCTTGGAAGTAAATCTGTTACTATGCTATTGTTCAACCCCCCAGTCTAAACCCATGTGCTCACCAAAAGATAAACTTATATAATAGTTAGCTTAGCTAGATAGGGGAAGTGAACCTTGTTTGTCACATTGTTTGATGTTCTAATGACAATTCTTTGATCCCACTTTTAGATACTGAACATATTGCTCTTCTTGCACCAACTATTTATTATTATTTTCAGCATGCAACTGACCCTGAATAAAGTTACATATTGTTGATAAATGCCTGTCCCACTGTGTCTTGGGATTTTGAGGTTGTCAACAGTTTTAGGTAGAAGCTGTAATCAGATATTTATCAAAATGAACATGCTGAAAATCCTGAAGCACTTTTACCAATGAAACAGTTATGCCAAGCGTGTTAGGTATTTAAAATTTCCCAATAGACATCTTTACCTGGAGCCAAGTAAAAAAGAGATGAAAGTACAAAGTGTGGATCAAAGAAGCCTTCCAGGGCCTGGACTTTAACTACTTGCCTACAGTGCACTTTCACCCCCTCCCTGCCCAGGCCAATTTTCAGCTTTCAGTGCTGTCACACTATGAATGACAATTGCGCGGTCATGCTACACTGTAACCATGTGATTTTTTTATTTTTCTTCACACAAATAGAGCTTTCTTTTGGTCTTATTTAATCACTGCTTGGTTTGTTATTTGAAAAAAAATAATATTTTTTTTTGAAAAAAAATAAAGTTTCTGTCAGTAAAATGTTGTAAATATTTTAATTGATCCCCTTCACTTTTGTGTGCTGGGGAGGCGGCACTGATGAGGGAGCACTAATATGCCACACTTATGGGCACTGATATGTGGCACTATTGAGCACTGATAGGCATCACTGATGGGCATTGATGGGCAGCACTGATGGCCACAAAATTGGTGAAAGAATTGGTGAAATATTTTGGCACCGGTGAACTAACCTAGACCCAAAAGACCCAAACAACCAGCATCCTATAACCTCCCTCAATATATTCTACAAGGTTATGGAAAAAGCAGTAGTACAACAACTACAACACCATTTAGACACCCACAAAATGCTGGACCCACTACAATTGGGTTTCCGCCCTGGACATGGTACGGAAACAGCACTTCTTAAAATATGGGATGACGCTCTCGAAGCAGCAGACAATGAAGAATCTTGTCTCCTGATACTGCTGGACCTTAGTGCTGCCTTTGACACAGTAAACCACAAACTGCTGTTAACTCGCCTCACAGAGGTAGCTGGAGTGGCAGACTCGGATCTACCATGGTTTTCATAATTTCTGGAAAATCGTTCTCAGACAGTGAAATTAGGACCTTTCACGTCTGATTCACACAGAATGTCTTGCGGTGTCCCCCAGGGATCACCCCTATCGCCCATGCTATTCAATATTTACCTCCGCCCACTCCTAAAATAAAATTAGTAATCAAGATCTTCTCTATCACTCCTATGCGGACGACACGCAACTTTATTTTCGTATCAGCGACAAAAAGAACCAATACCCCGTATTAGGAAAATGCCTCACTCAGATAGACAACTGGATGATGGAGAGTCACCTCAAACTAAATGGAGCAAAAACAGAACTCCTTCAACTCCATGCAAACCAAAAGAAACTAGCCAGAACTCACTGGACACCACCACCCATCCTGGGACAAACCATCACCCCAAGCACCAAAGTCAAAAGTCTCTGAGTCATTTTTGACTCTGATATGACAATGGATGCACAAATAGGATCAGTAGTTAGTGGATCCCACCATCTTCTATGTCTCCTACGAAGAATTGTCCCCTTCATCCCCAAAGAAGACACAGCAGTAGTGGTAGGGACAATTATTAACTCTAGGTTAGATTATGCAAATTCCCTCTACCTCGGACTCCCAAAATACCGGCTGACCCATCTCCAAGTCGTCCAGAACACGGCAGCATGACTGGTAACAGGGAAAAACCCTGGGAATCAATTACCCCGTCCCTGAGATCCCTCCATTGGTTGCCCGTAAAAGACTGAGTCACATTTAAGGCCATATGCCTAAAGTACAAATGTGTACACGGAAGCGCTCCCCAATACTTATGTGAGAAAATAAAACAACAAAACCCCAATCGAGTGCTTCGATCAACTAACCAAAAATTACTACAAATCCCCAAAGCCCGCTACAAGACCAAATGAGAACGTCGATTTGCACTCCAAGGACCTCGACTGTGGAACGCATTACCAACTAACATCCGAACGGAAATTGATCACCTGGCCTTTAAAACTCAAGACCCACCTATTCTGAGGGAGAAACGGAAGGAAAGGGGATACCAAGCGCCTTGAGGCAAATCAGTTCGCAATTTTTGCCCTATACAAGTTATTCACTCACTCACTAATGGGCACTGATTGGTGGCACTTGTGGGCACTGATTGCTGGCACTGGTGGGGCTGTATTGTAATCAGGGCACTGATGATCAGTGTCCTGATTACATGTCTGGATGTCCCCTGCGAGGAGATGCAGCTGATCAGCTCTCTCGCCACACACTCTTTCAGTGTTACCGGCATCTCCGTGTTTACATGTGACCGGCTGTGATTGGACACAGCAGATCACATGGTTAGAGCCGTGGCTCTTTATATAGATCAGGGGTCACACTGTTTCATAGCAACACGATACAGCCGCGATCACTGCGGGCCCATGAGAGCAGTAGTTCTGGGACGATGTCATATGATGTTGACCCAGGACGAGAGCTGCACCACCCCTCTGTCATTTGACGGTGGGCAGGCAGCAAGTGGTTAAAGTATCAGGTCTGTGAGATAAAATATGGATGTAATTTGCACAGGAGCCAATGGCCGCGCTGCTATCAATCTATCCAATTAAAGCAGAGACATGAAGGTTTACAACCCCTTTAACCTCCCCTCAGCCCACCATCCCAATCCAAAGAGTTAATGCTTACTTGTGGGATTACAAGTGCTTGGATCCTCTTCGTCTAGGCGGCTCCTGTAGGTCACAGCTCCAGCAGCAGCACGCTATTCTCCTCTCATCTGGGTCCTCTCCAATCTCAGTGATGTCACGCTGGGCCAGGACTATGGAGTGCTTGTCAGGTGGGGTATAACCGCTGACAGGGAAGTGAAGGGCTGGGCTATGCTAATGTTGTGCCAGGTTTAGGAGTGCGCTCGTCACACTCAGCACATCTTTACAGCTATTACCGGCCAGAGGCCCGCCTGCCTGCCTGGTGTGTTAGTCATACACAGATTTTAGAAGCACAAGCACTTCACCTGCCCTGTGCCCCCCCTTCTTCCAGGAAGTGGTGCCGCCCAGGGCAACCGTCCTTTTTTCAAAATAAACTATTTATCACATGTTAATACCTTATTAAAAAAACACCAGAATTTTGAGTGACGCCTTAAAAACCTGCTTGCTGGCCAGTTGCTGCTTGGCCGATTTCATTCAACATAATTTGTTCCCCAGGTTACCTGCACATGTTATTGGTTTACCATAGGTGGACAGGAGGACAAATTCAATTGAAAATAAACTAAAAACAGACAGACTTCCTCTATCTTTTAACAGCACAGCCATCCAGCCTCCATAGGGGTAGAACAGTTTGGCAGTAGTAACATGAGTGTTTTATGACTGTGCATTCCCACAAGGTGAATTAAGTTTAGGATTAAAAAGAGGTTGTTAATCAGAATTTACAGTCCAAGTTACCTGAAAACCTATAGTGATATATTTTTACCTCCTACCTTCCGCTGTCTTTTTGATCACTCTTTCATTAGCAATCCTGGCAGCTGTGACATTGTTTTAATACAGCAGATTAATAAATGAAAGGTGTAATCTATGCTGTATCTTCTACTATAGACAGTCATGGGGGCTTTTGGTTTGCTCTCCTTTTAATGTCCCCAAGCATGCATTTAGTATGGCATGAAAGATTTCATGCTACTAAATAATTAACAAAGAAAAGGTTAGGTCTGTAATTGTTTTTACGATACAATACTTTAGGCATAAATTGCAGAAATGTGTCCCCACTGCAATGGCAGATTAGTGTTCTCAGGTAATCTAAAAGGGACAAAAAATATCTAAAGGCTTGTACATAGGTCATTATGTGATCAGAAACCTCAGGGTTGCCCTGCATCCTACTCCTTTGCCTCCATATTGGAAGCAAGGCCATCTGTTATACAATGTGATCAAAGAGGTGGTGAAAGTGCAAGGGTGCTAGTCCTAGAGTATCTATTTGTATGTAGTGCACCCCCTAAAGAGCCAAAAGTGATCCCCAATTTTGCACAGCCAGGCACACTGCATCTTCACAAGCACATTGCAGTCAGGAAACAGTCCAGTGCTTTGTTTTTGTTTTTTGTTGAGGGGAATAAACTTGGAAGGGGATAAAGGTATTATGGCATACCCACTTGACTTGCAAACTTCTTCAGGAACACTTAACTATACACAGTCTTTATGTACAATCTCTATATACAAATGTCTTCTGCCTCATGCACAAAACTTGCTTGCAGAATAAATCACAGCTGGCACACTGTTTGGATGGGATCTAACAGGGCAGTGTTTCAGATCCAGCAATTGCCCATTACAGGCAGGGACCGCATGACCCTTTTTGGTGTGTAGAATAAGTCCCAATGTCCAGTTATTCTCCCATGGATACTGATTCCAGCACTACCTCTTCAGGCACTGCCAGCCCACCTGGCTGCAGCTGCCCATTTCACCAGACCACCTGGCTGATCTTCCCACAGTCATCCCGCACTGTCACAATCACCAGCCACCCAGCTGTCTTCTCCCTGGAGATCTCTTGGACATGCTCACTGGCTCCTGCTGTCCTCACATCTGCTCCCATATATCCAGGAAGGAATCCTGATTTGTAGAGGGTCCCTCCAGCACCCGAGCCCCAGACCCAATGTCACCCCCCCCCCAGACTAGGGGGCTACCCTCAACCTTCCACCCAAACTCTCCTGCCCCTGCTGGGCTGATCTTGAGTATTTATGAGGTGGCCTGCCCTTTGCCAACCTTTCTGTTGGGGATTAGTCAGGGCCCACACGAATACTCCAGGCAGCTCCTCCTAACCTCCCTCCTATTCTTCTGGAAGTTTCTCGCAAGTTTCAGAAGTAGGGGGAGGTACCAGAGATGCTGTCTGCTGAGTCATAACAGCCTCCTGGAGTCACTCACCCTGACCCAGATTTAAACAGAGGCTTGACTGCCAGCCAAGCCAAACATTTAACCTACATTAACAAAAACAATATCACTACCTACTCCAGCACACTAGAGGGTGCTACACTTATAATACCCAGTAAATTAGATGTATTCATCTAGATACCTAAATGTACCTACAGTACCACCCCATATCTGTTATACTATTCTAGGGATGTGTTCTATAACTCACAGGACTTTGGAGCCTTCTCACTACTTGGCAGGTGATTTCTGACATCACCTGCCAAGTAGTGAGAAGGCTCCAAAGTCCTGTCTCAGGGGTGAGTATGCAGAATCGTGTCTATTCTGTCAGCTTGCCAACCCCTGGTAAGTTGGTCATAATTGGCTGGACCTAGCTTTGACAAAACAAGGAGACTATGTTGTGAGCAGATCCTTTTTTTCCTACTGCCTCCTAGGAAGAGGCTAGTTTGCCTTGTTGAGGTGCCAAGACTGAAGCCCAGGTTTAGAGAATATTTCTCCTCTGTGTGAGCAGGCTGTGTGCCTGGAAGCCTCAGATTTTCCATTTTTTTTGAGTAATCAATGAAGCAAATATACATCGCACTCCCCTATTTTGTGGCTGCTGCACTGCAGAAGAAGTTATGTGTGATGCTTCTGGATGCTTCTGGATATCCAGACCCAACAAGTGACTACTAAACAAGGAGTTGTAGGAGCTTTCTGTGAGTTTTTTTTACCTCTTTGTTCTCCTGTCCTTTAAAGTTTCAAGTCCTTGAAAACTATCTTTAAGTGTAGGCATACTTTACTGTAAAGGGCAAACAGGTGTGAACTATCATCGGACTGGTCTAGAGTGGTAAGTGGGGTACCCCAAGGCTCCATCTCGGGACCAATTGTGTTTAATTTATTCATAAATGATATAGAGGGTGGGATACATAGCTCAATCTCAGCTTTTGACGATGACACCAAAAATAAGCAGGCAATTACCTCACATCAGGATATAGAATTTTTACAGAAAGACCTGAACAAAAAAATGGCGTGAGCAACTACTGTAGATGGCAAATGAGGTTTAATGTGAAGAAATGTAAGGTAATGCACTTGGGGGCTAAAAACACCTGCACAAACTACTCACTAGGGGGAGAACCTCTGGGGGAATCAAGGATGGAGAAAGATCTGGGGGTCCTAGTAGATGACAGACTGAACAATAGCATGCAATAAGAAAACAAATCAATACTGAATTGATTATACCGCGCTCCTTAATAATTAAAGAGCAAACGTGCAAATATAGTGAATGTTTTAAAAAAAAATCTCATTAGGAACCAAAATATAAACAATAAAAATAAAAAGTCCAAACACAAAACTGTGTTAAATCATCCAGTGAAATTACAGCAAGTGTTCAGATCAATTTATCAAAATCTTCAAATTCTTGATTAAGCAGTAAGGTAAAAGTGACTGTATATCTTCCACCACCATCACCTGTCACACATCTTACTCACCAGACTTCCATAACAACCACAACAAGCGAATCAAAAAACGTTTCTGGATATGGAAGTTGTCATGTCTCCAAAGATGGTTTAAGAAGAGTTGTCCAGCGGTTAATGGGAAAAATTAAAAGAAAGGGCTCCCATGGTGAATTATGTCACAGTTTTTATTCCAAAAATATGTTAAAAACAAGATTAAAAGAAAATTCTTGCAGCTTAAACATCCATGTGCTTGGAAACACTGTTTCGCGTTCCAGCTGCGCTCCAAACGGCAGAAGTGACATATCACAATCAGGTAGATGACAGACTGAAAAATAGCATGCAATGTCAAGCTGCAGCTACCAAAGCCGGCTGAATATTAGCATGCATAATAAAGGGGATATACTCCAGAGATAAAACTATAATCCTGCCACTTTATAAAACTCTGGTTAGGCCACATCTGGAGTATTCCGTCTAGTTCTGGTCACCAGTCTTCAGAAGGAATGTGCTGGAGCTGGAGAGAGTCCAATCAAGGGCAACAAAATTAATACGAAGATTGGAGGACCCCAATTATAAGGAAAGACTACAAACACTACATTTATTCTCGTTGGAGAAGAGACACTTGAGAGGGGATATGATAGCGATTTACAAATACCTAAACAGTGATCCCATCATAGGAAAGAAAGCTATTCAGTTTCAGGGGGTGTAAGTGCACACAGGGTCACACAATGAGATTGGAAGAGAAGGTTTAACCTAAAGCTGCACAGGGGGGTTTTCACTGCCAGGGCAATAAGAAAGTGGAACTCCCTCCCACAATTGGTGGTATCAGCAGGGAGTATGGATATCTTTAAAAGACTCTTGGACATGCATCTTAGTGAACACAATATACAGGGATATGGGAAATAATTATTAACATTACATAGATACAGTACATAGTTACATAGTAGGTGAGGTTGAAAAAAGACACAAGTCCATCAAGTCCAACCTATGTGTGTGATTATATTTCAGTATTACCTTGTATATCCCTGTATGTTGTGGTCGTTCAGGTGCTTATCTAACTGAAGCAACGGCATGACGTGCCATTGCTTCAGTGTGCATGTGCTGATGACTTCGGCACATGCAAACACATGGGATATCTCCTAAACCGTGCAGGTTTAGGACATATCCAGGGTAGCTACAGGTAAGCCTTAATACAGGCTTACCTGTAACAAAAAGTGTATTATAAGGGTTTACAACCACTTTAAACTCCCTTTCGCGGAAAAGTTTTATCCCTATTGTGGTCACTGTTTTCTAAAACCGCTTTTGACGTAAAGGGACACTTTTTGGTTGCCATGGACAATCTCAACTTTCTCAGGCAGAAAGAACAGTATATATAATATAAAACTGCATGCAGGGCACTGGACAAAGCTCTAGGGACAAAAGGGATGTGAAATGATTCCATACAGTAATGTAACCTGTAAGTTTGCATATATTATGAATTTTGTCATTTTTAAATTTGACGCCGGGCTCCGCCACTGTGTGCCACGACGCTCGCAGGGAACGGAGTCAGACACACAGAGGCATCAGCCTGCAGACACAGCGGGGGGGCATTGCAGGAACCATGGGGACAAGGTAAGTAACCTGCACCAGGATCCTGCAAAGCAATCCTGAGTGGTACTGAAATGTAACCCAGAGCCACACTTGCATTACTGCCAGGGAGGTTAATTATAAACAAAAACAAAATATTTTACATTACTCAGCAATTGGTTTTAACCATTTTAATGATATCTTGCATTTTTTCACATGTACATTTCAGACTTGAACATTTGGGAGAAAACCTTCAAACAATATAGTTTAGGTCTATAAAATTAGATGATAACATTTACTGTTTTTTGTACATCCCATCATAGCAGAGAAAGATTTCAATAGTAAACACATTATAGTTGCTATTAGAACACACAGACACACACATACATACAAATTCTTGTTAATAAGAATAAGAAGGATATGGTATGTATATTTACCATCTTGCATTTTGCAAATTAGTTAAAATTTAAGATACTCAAAACTGTAAATAAGCAAATAGTCTTCACTGCTTCACTTTTATACTAAAATTATGCCCGTAAATTAAACTTAAAGTCCATTTTAAAAATCTCTCAGAATGATAAACAGCATTTTTTAACGTAAGTTGGTATTTCAAAGGACTTAATAGAAGTATGTTTTAGCTTTTTTTAATGGTACAGTAAATGCAGCTGGAAATTTAGATTTCTCACACACCCTTCTATGCTGTGCTGGAGGCGGTGACATTGACCAGTGCTTTTACATCATTTTCCTAAACTCTCACAGATAGAACAATATTCTGTCAATCTGAAGGGTATGGCTGGAGCTACATGTGGCCATTCAATGATAGCACAAGCAACACTTCCATTTAGGGTTCATGCACATGGCCATACAGTGTTCAGAGCCTGCGTAATTAACTTCCCAAAACCCGCTGCTGATGCATATAGTTGTCCATTGAGAAGGCAGGGTTTGAGCAAATCATCTGCATGTGATTTGACATATGTTCTGAAAACACACTTTCTGTGTTTGGAGCATAGGTAACCCTTGGCGCACAATCACAAACAACCTCCTCTTCTAATGCATCTCAATAGGTGCCTATACTTTGGTTCTTTTTACAGGATCAACAGGTAATTAGAAAATGTTTCAAGGGGTATTCTAAAAACAGAAATGTAAGTCTTATTAGTATAAGCAACCTACATCACATATGTGACAGGCATGTTGTCAAGGAGCAATGAAAGACTATTTGTCATGTGAATGAACGAATGAATGAATCACTTGTATAGCGCAACGCATGCGAACTGAATCGCCTCTGGGCGCTTTTTCCAGCCAGTATCTGCTTGGCCGGTGCGGTCATTTTTACCCCGTAGGATCATGACACGCTGGGACACACAGTCATACACACATATATACATATATACTGGGCCAATTTGGATGAGATCCAATTTACCTACCAGCATGTCTTTGGAGTGTGGGAGGAAACCGGAGTACCTGGAGGAAACCCACACAGACACAGGGAGAACATGCAAACTCCAGGCAGATGGTGTCGTGGTCGGGATTCGAACCAGCGACCCTTTTGCTGCTAGGCGAAAGTGCTACTCACTGCACCACTTCCTCCTTTTGGCCACAAGATGGAGATAGGGAGATGTTGACTTGTCCTTCCAGAAAACTCAGAGACACAGAGGACACTGGAGAAAAATGTGAGTTTCAGGAAGGGCTGAGGAGGCTGAGGTTATTTCAGAGGAAGAGAGAGTGAGTGAGAGAGAAGTGGTTCCTTCAGGGGTGGCGGTACATACAATTAATTTAAAAGTTTTACCATATTTTTAAATTCATGTATTGTATCCCTTTGCCCATGCATGGTTAAGTAAAAGGGGCACTTACTTTTCCTTCTACCCAGCAGCATGTACTCACCTTTCTCCTCCACTGTTCTATTTAGCCACCCAATGTAGTCAAATATCAGCACTTCAAGGTGTGGATGACTCATTCACCTTCTCCCATGTGATAGCACTGGTGTGTCATGATTGGCTCACCACTGTGGCACAGAAATGAGGAAAGGTATATATATATATATATATATATATATATATATATATGCTGAAGAGGAGAAAGGAGGTAATGCTTGGACAAAGGAATGGGTTTATGGGGGAAGGAGCTGACACTGTAGGGTTGATTTACTAAAATTGGAGAGTGCAAAATTTGTCATAGCTCTGCGTAGAAGCCAATCATCTTCCAGTTTTTCTGTCAAAGCTTAATTGAACAAGCTAACGTTAGAAGTTAAACTATTTTTTAAATGTACATAATGTTTATAGGAAACAATACCAGTGCACAAAGCTCATCTCAACTGTGAAAGCATATGTACACCCTCACCATATAACACAAATCATTTATATACACATTATAAATACCTTTCTCCCCTTTTTTATAAGTGATCACATTCCCTCTGTTCTAAGATGCTGAGCTGGGGGTGGAGAAACAGCAGGACACTGGTCTTCCAAAATAATGTCTGTACGCTGGATTGGGGGTGGGGGTGGCGTTTGAGGCATGTCAACACAAGTCATATCACTGGAGGATAGCAGGCTGAATTCTCAACACAGTTAGAAAACTAACCACAGTGTGCTCTCATGCCTAGTCTGCTCAAGTTTTGAAAGGAAAGCAGAGGGACCAGCAGTGACACCAGGTACTTCACACAAAGGAAGCAATACAACGTGAAAAGGCTACTTTTTCATACAAGTACATCGTACAGCAGGCACATATCAGGAATATGAAATGTTGGGTTTACATATTCTTGAATCATTCCAAAGGGTTTATAGTGGTGTGGAGCTAATTTGCTGCCTCCGTTTATGTTGATGACAAAAGTGTAGGATCTATAAATTCTAAGTTAAAGGGTAACTAAGAGTCACTAATCAACAGTGGGTATGAAAGATGACATGGGGCTGGATAGCCCTTGACCCTTTTGCCAAAGTACTTTGCTAATTTGAGGGCCTCAGTTTTTTGGGTTCTGGGATTTAAAGAATAAAAGATGTTTGATTTCAACTTATAATACTTTTTTTTTTTTTTTGCCAGGGAAAATTTTACTTTAAAGGTTTAAATGACAAAGGAGATTTTCAATTTCTCTATTTCATGAGATTTACCTCTTATTGACATATGCCTCATTTGTAGCCGATTAAAATCAAAGCAAATAAATTGATTGCCAGCCAGAGATGTTTCAAAGAAATTTAAAATCACATGTGTAGTTTAATACAGAGGCATTTTTTATAAATACAGCTCCTATGTAACTTTTTCATCTGATAGGTACTTCATCATGTCTGCTTGATAAATGGGCAACGTGTAAAGCACTTAATGCCAGGACACAAGAATAAAAAGTGAAATCTGTTGGCAAGGTTTGAATTATCCAACCAGTGAAATTGCAGAAAATGCTTTTGGGGTATTGATTTTTTTTGTTGTGCGAAACATGGCATTTAGGCATAGGATATGTCCAGACGTTCAAATTAGAATCCAAGCATCCAGCACCCATACCTCATTTTACCCATGTTCTCAATATTGATCAAATGTCGGATACAGATCCATGCAGCATTCAGGTCTTGGAGCAATAATGCCATGTCCACATAATGGGAAAATATGAATGGGGTCATTAGTCTGACTGCAACCATTTAATACTCTTGTAGCCTCATATCAGAAAACAATGTAAGTTTGTTGTTTTGCTTTAGTATTATTTTAACATCAGCAAACAATGTAAACTGTTTTCTTGGTTTTCTTGGTTTAGTATTCTTTTTATACTGTTCTCTGTCTTATTAAATGAAACCTGTACTGAGATACATCTTGTTGAAGCCATCTCTGATCTTTCCTAGTTTCCACACTAATGCTGCGTACACACGATCATTTTTCGGCATGTAAAAAACGATGTTTTTAAAAAATGTCATTTAAAACGATCGTGTGTGGGCTTCACATAATTTTTCGGGTTCTGAAAAACGAGGCAAAAAAAAATTCGAACATGCTGCATTTTTTAACGTTTTAAACAATGTCGTTTTTCGGGTTGTAAAAAATGATCGTGTGTGGGCTTAAACGACGTGAAAAACCCGCGCATGCTCAGAAGCAAGTTATGAGACAGGAGCGCTCGTTCTGGTAAAACTACAGTTCGTAATGGAGTAAGCACATTCATCACGCTGTAACAGACAGAAAAGTGCAAATCATCTTTTACTAACACAAAATCAGCTAAAGCATCCCCAAGGGTGGCGCCATCCGCATGGAACTTCCCCTTTATAGTGCCATTGTACGTGTTGTACGTCACCGCACTTTGTTAGAGCATTTTTTTTTAACGATCGTGTGTAGGCAACGTCGTTTTAATGATGAAGTTGGAAAAAAAATTTTTTTCTAGAGGCTGAAAAACGTAATTTTTTACAAGCCGAAAAATGATTGTGTGTATGTCGCATAAGCCTCGGTTCATACTTGCGGTGCAAATACACTGTGAATTTTCTGCAGATTCCACACAGCACCAAATTCACAACCCGTCCATGTGAACTGATTGCGGAGATTATGTCAAGTCAACAAATGTAGTGGGATTTTCAGAATCGGATCACATCCGATCCGATTCTGGTGTGGAAAAAAAAGGGTTCCTGCGTGAGTTTGGTGCGGATGCAGTGCGATTTGAGCCATACAAATCCATGTCTCAAATCCCAGAGACACTGCATGTAATTCGCACAGGAACGTGCTACAATTCCTGTGTGAATTACATGCAGTGTCCTGCACCGCATTTGTGTAAACCCAGGCTGAATGTATAGCTTCTACACTTTATCAGTTACTGAATAAAAACTTGTTTGATAATCAGGGGCTTTGACTTATCACTTCTTGTTCTGGATGTGCAACTAATAGCAATTATCATGTTCAATATGTCAATAAGGGAAGCCATCATATGCTTCATTTAAATAAATCTGTTCATGATCCTTACCAATGACACAAAATCTAATTATTAACTGCCATTATAGTATTGTTAGTCTGTATCCAGACCCTTAATTGAGTCACCTATTGTTTCTGTCTGTCTGATCATCTCTTGGAGATGTAATTAATATTGTGAACACTTTACCTTGTTATGGAACCATTGTGGTATGTTATGTGTTTATGCTTATAATAATGTGGAATGTACTTTGTATGGTTGTGGGCTGGGTGCCGAACGGTCTCTTCACCTAGGCTGGTTCAAGTGGCTAGTTGGTAATTAGTTTATGTTAATTAGATCACTGTCAGATATTAGTTGCTAGAGGTGGATTAGCATACAGTTTATGTTGGGTGTACCTTAGCTATGTTAATTTTAATCCAGTATACAGTTTCCTTTACATACGGTAATGTGATTAGGCTCACCTGATCTGGTGGGCTATATATTCTGTGTGATTTTACAATAATAATAGTTCAGTTCCAGAGCAGCTAAGCTAGTATTGTCTTGGGTGCTTGGCTATAATAATATCTGGTTCCTGGATCCAGACTGGAGGAAGCTCTATCGTTATGGAAGCACCCAAGCTGGGTGCTGGACAGTTCCGTCACAGATAGTATATATGGAGGTTTTCTATTTGTGTGTGTGATTGAACTAGATGGACCTGTGTCTTTTTTTCAAACTGACTAACTATGTTATTAAAGCGGGGGTTCACCCTGAAAAAACATTTTTCTTGATCTACAATACAAACGAGCATACTAGCGTCAGCTGCAGTATGTCTTTTTTTTTTTTTTAGCTGTACTTACGGTTTAATCCGTAACTTTCGTTTCAGACTCCGGCCGTGAAATGGGCGTTCCTATGAAGAGGGGTACTTGATTGACGTCCAGCTATGGCGTGTCATGCCTTCCGAAAAAAGCCGAAATAGGACATTGACATATACGGCGCCTGCGCAGTCAGCTTCTAGTCTGATGCGCAGGCGACGTATAGCGCTGTGAAGAGCCGGGTCCTACTCTGGCTATTTTCGGAACGTGGGACGCGCCATAGCCGGCCGTCAATCATGTTCCACTCTTCATAGGAACGTCCATTCCCCGCGGGTGTCTGAAACGAAACTTACTGATTAAACCGTAAGTACAGTGCATAAAAAAAAAAAAGGCATACTTTAGCTGATGCTAGTATGCTAGTTTGGATGGTCCAAAGTTGTGTTTTTGGGTGAACCTCCGCTTAAAGTAATTATAAGCAATATGGCAACTGTAACAATTATCACTAAAATGCATGCCTTGAATGTAGCATACACTGCACATGCACTAGTAGGCAGAATGGAAGTGAAAACACTGCACTAAATATTTGTTTGATTAAGGATATAACATTTACTGAACGTTTCTAACTTGAGCTTAAATTGGTGAGTTTAATTCTGCTTTAATAGCTAAGCCTTTGTCTATTTCCAAGCACTCTCTCGACTATTAACATACACAAAGAACAAGTACACATGACTGTCACAGGAAGGGTAGAGATGTCTTTGGTGTGTGGGCTGTGATTGACAGCCTGGGTTACTCTTTTTTATGTTGGGCAAGTTGCAATGTGGGGGTGCTTAACAGTTGAAGAAATAGATGTTAAAGGACGGAATAAAGCAATTTTTTTTAACAGATTATGCTCTAAACTAAAATGTTACATTTCCGCAGTCGTTTCTAGAAAAAATGGCAAAGATGTGCTGAAGGGAAAAAGTGATCAGTGCTGGGACAAGGTCATCCAGTGCCCAGGGCAAAGATGAAGTGAGAAGGGGATGGGTCTAATAGTAACACACGCAGTGAAATGTATGTAATGTTTTTGACATGTGCTTAAATGGCACCAATAGTTGTGGTACACTGCAGCAAACTGAAGAGTTTAAAATCAGTGTACAGATATACTGTACAAGTGCAAACTACAAGTGAATAGTATCTATAATAACAAAAGTATTGGGATCTTGCCTTTACACGCTCATAAACTTTAATGGCGACCCAGTCTTAGTCCATAGGGTTTAATATTGAGTTGGCCCACCCTTTGCAGCTACAACAGCTTCAACTTTTCTGGAAAGGCTGTCCACAAGATTTAGGAGTGTGTCTATGGGAATGTTTGACCATTCTTCCAAAAGCGCATTTATGTGGTCAGACACTAATGTGGATGAGAAGGCCTGGCTCAAATTCTCTGCTCTAATTCATTCCAAAGGTGTTTTATAGGGTTGAGGTCAGGACCCTGTGCAGGCCAGTCAAGTTCCTCCACCCCAAACTTGCTCATCCATTTTTTTGGATCTTGTTTGTGCACTGGTGCACAGTCATATTGGAACAGGAAGGGGCCATCCCCAAACTGTTCCCACAAAGTTGGGAGCATGAAATTGTTCAAAGTGTCTTGGTATGCTGACACCTTAAAGGGTAACCTTTAAGGTTACCTTTGTGCATTTTTTTCTAAATTCCAGCTCCCCTATGCACCAATATAGCATTCATGTACTTTTTTCAAAGCTTTTAATTAAATCTACAGTCACTTACTTGTATTGTGTTAATCCATGTATCCAGACGTTTCCATTAGTAATGTCTTCTTCCTGATCAGACTAGAGGTCTTTACACAGGAAGAAGTTGACCAGCTGACAGTTTTTTTAAATTAAATGCAATCAATCAGTGATCATCCTTTTGCATAGTGTATGACCATCTTTATACAAGTACATAGAAGAGAGTGGACAGAAACACTCAGCTGTCAAGCCCCATTCACATCTCTGCATAGCGGGAACTCGCATTCCCAAATGCGTCATTTTTTAGCGAGGGGGGGGAGGCTTTGAGCATTTTCACTCATCACACATAGGGCAGACCATCCACCTGAATGGGCTGCACTGCACACAGCAATCGCCCCATAGAAACTTCATAACTTTTTTTTAGAGTGGATCTTGGTGCATTTTTACTGTGATTTTTGGTGCAGTGCATTTCTGAAATGCAAGGAAATGCTCAGATGTTAATGGAGAGACAACGTGACCTATCACGAAACGCGTAGGGAAGAACGAGCGGCGTACTGACGTCTTCACCCCCCATCTGCTTGATCTCTATACAGACGGGATTGCCTGTTTGCGTCCGGCTACGGGCTTAAGGCTGATCTATTTAAATGAAAATGTGAGTTTTTACTATTATTTTTACCAATAAACACCGCTGGTTTTACACACTATATGAGGCATTCGTTTCCTTACATGGTACAACGATTAACGAGTATGAGAGCTGTGGAGTCTATCTGAGGTCTACTACACTACGATTGATCACTGTCAGTGGCTTGCTGGATTATTTATACATGCTGAATTAGGTCCTATGGACCAATGTTTCTGGTAAGCAGTTTACCTACTCATGGTGGTGGATTTCACTTTGGCTTTAGTCTCCGTCACAAAGCTTAGCATATTGTATTTCACACAGGTGTTTCCTGCACCACACCTTTGGATGGACTTTTTTTCACCTTATTTGCTTATCTTTATCACATGGTCATTTCAAGGTTGACCCTATAATTTATATTTTTATGGACTCTTTTTGCATATTTATATTATGTATTTATGGTTCACTAATTTCTTATGTTAAACTGTACTAGGTTTATCATATGTGCACGTTGGATGCTCCCTGCTCGGCAGCATTCAAAATATTCACTTAACACCTAGCGCAACTATATGTTTTTTCCAATGGAGACTTATTGTTCACAAAAGCCACAAAACATGCGCTCCCACTATGCTAGATGTAAATGGGGCCTGAAAGTGAAATTGGTGCGTTAACACAGGAAAAATGAGGCTCCATTCAAGCATGTGGGAATGCGAGTTCCCGCTATGCAGAGTTGTGAACGGGGCTTGACAGCTGAGTGTTTCTGTCCACTCCCTTCTATGTATTTGTATAAAGATGGCCATACACTATGTAATCTGATTGTATATTGTGTATTTAGTGAGAAAGGTGATCACTGATTGATTGCATTTCATTTAAAAAACGTGTACCTGGGAATAGGAGGGTGGGTGATGCACGGTGTGTGCTAATGAGGTCAGCTGGTCAACTCCTTCCTGCGTCATGACCTCTAGTCTGATCAGGAAGAAGACATTACTAATGGAAACATCTGGATACATGGATGAGCACAAAAAAAGTAAGTGACTGTAGATGTAATGGAAAGTGTTGATATTTTTGCAAAAAAAGTACACAAATGTTATATTGGTGCATAGGGGAGCTGGAGTTTAGAAAATAAGTGTACAAAGGTAAAATTACCCTTTAAGAGTTCCCTTCACTGGAACTAAGGGGCCAGGCCCAACCCCTGAATGAGAACCCCACACTGTAATCCCCCTCCACCAATGATTTGGACCAGTGTACAATGCAAGGTCCATAAAGACATGGATGAGCGAGTTTGGGGTGGAGGAACTTGACTGGCCTGCACAAAGTCCTGACCTCAACCCAATAGAACACCTTTGGGATGAATTTGAGCGGAGCCTGCGAGCTAGGCCTTCTCGTCCAACATCAGTGACTGACCTCACAAATGCGCTTCTGGAACTATGGTCAAATATTCCCTCCTGAATTGCATCTCTTTGTTCAGGTGGGTGGTTGGATGGGCTTAATCACCTGATTTTATTGCCCTTTGCTCACCTATGTGAACAAGCCCTAAGGCCTTGTTTACACTTGAAGTTGGGGTTTGGTGAAATCAGGTGGTTGAGCCACATTTTTACTGCCTCCTGCCCCTCCCAAATTGCAAAAGCAGCTGTATTAGGATATACACATTGTTATCATTTACACATTTGTGAAAGGGGTCACTCTGCAACTGCCCTGCAACCGCACCATTGCAGTGCTCTGTGCTGCAGGATTTTGGTGGTTAAAATAGGCAGTGAGGAGGCAACATAATGCTTCCTGACCATCTGTTAAATGCCCTCTGAAAAGTGATCGACTTTACTAGTGTAAAATAGCCCTTAAATAGGGAAAAGGCTAAGGGGGTCTGAGCAGGAAAGCACTTAGACTAATGCCTTGTACACAGATACAGGATTTCCGACGGGAATAGTTCTTGTTGAAAATCATGAGGGGAAAGCCGAAAACCTGCTCAGTTCAGTCTTTCCCCTACACACGTCCGGTTTTCCCGACAGGAAAACTGCAAAGGAGCTTTGGCCAGGAATCCCAGCCATGTGTATGCTCCATCACAGTTTTTCCCATAGGAAAACTGTCAAAAACTGCCGGACAAAAGTCTGCCGGATTTCCTGGTGGGAAAAAAGAGAACTGGTATTCTTTTTTTGTCCGGCGGTTTTTGGGCAGTTTTCTCGTCAGAAAAACTGCGAGGAGCATACACACGGCCGGGATTCCCAGCCAAAAGCTCTCCTCACAGTTTTCCCGCCAGGAAAAAACTGATCGTGTGTACGAGGCTTAAAGTGTAACTCTTTCAAAAAGCCATAACTTAGGTGTTGCACATTTAGCCAGACTGTAGATTTCATAATGATAGCTTTATGGAACGAGCAGAGACTAGGGTTGCCACCTGTCTGGGATTCACCAGAAACAATATTGAAACAGAAATGTGGCTTGGAACAGGGCCTGACAGAAGGGTGAGGGGGCACTATGCCGCATTACTATTCTCTTTGGAGTGCCCAAAGCCATCCAAGGTCTGTTACAATCCTATAGTGTATGCTAAGAAAATAAAAAATTGCTGTGCACAGCTAAAGTGTTTGGATTTGACTTGAAGAAAAAGTGGCAACCCTAGCAGAGACACCGCTGGAAACTTCACAAAGGTCAGTATTCAACTCATTGATTGACATTGTAATTACTGCTGCATAAGAAAGAAGGAAAGAGTGAAAATGTTTGTTGCAATACTTTGCCAGTGGTGTTCTGAGAATTATAAAAAGTCAAAGTGTGACTCCACTGATCAGCACACTGCCTACATGAAATATCAGTTTGGAGTGGGCTTGGTCTTCTGTTTATTTGTATGGCTTGTTACATTTAAAAAAAGCTGAAATAGCCCTGTCTTTACATTATATTTAGGATGTACTTATTTAACATAACTGGTGTCCTCTCTGATCTTCTCTCTCTGTAGAAAACAGAGTTTGTTCTCATTCAAGACTGCTGATTTAGCATTTGTTTTGTGTAGTGGAAAAGGAAATCCTCTCTACATGGAATGTAAGGTGTCTCAGCACAATTTACCTGCACACTAGGCACTGCAGATTTACAGCTCAGTGCTCATTAGATTTACAGCTTATTGCTTATGAGAACAATTTGATTTTACCATCCATCTGGCAAGCAAATATGACTTAGTGTCCCCCATGCTAGCCAAGCGGCCGGGATGCAGAGTGGAAACGGACAGACCAGCACGATGTGTGGCAGCTCCATTCAATCACAGACGCAGAACAGGGATTGAAGAGGGCACAACACAGAGAGTATTATGATATCTGCAGGCATAAATCACATCAAGATCACTTTTTATTTTGAGACATATTAACTCTGACAATACAAACTCAAGAAAAGTGAATTTCTTTTCCTCTGGTGAAGCTAGAAGGATCTTAAAGTGAACTGGTGATGATAGACATATAGAAGCTGCCAATGATGATGACTTATTTTTATTTTTTAAAGTTACAGGCTGTGGGATTGTTATATTTAGGGCTCATGCACATGGTTGTATCTGGCTGCATGGCTTAAATTTCAGGATATTTTCCTGCCAGAGAGCCCGCAGATGCTGTGTACAGCCGCTTATTAACCACTTAAGACCCGGACCATTATGCAGGTTAAGGACCTTGCCCCTTTTTGCCCCCGTGGCTTCCAAACAAAATTGGCGTCCTTTTTTCCCCACAAATAGAGCTTTCTTTTGGTGGTATTTGATCACCTGTGCGGTTTTTTTTTTTTATAAAACAACAATAGAGCGCCAATTTTGAAAAAAATGCAATATTTTTTACTTTTTGCTATAATAAATATCCTCAAAATAGAGATATAAAAATAAAATAGGGGATAGTTTTATGGCATTTTTATTAATATTTTTTTTTTACTACTAATGGCGGCGATCAGTGATTTTTTTCGTGACTGCGACATTATGGTGGACACATCGGACAATTTTGACACATTTCCATTGTCATTTTCACAGCAAAAAGTGCTATAAAAATGTACTGTTTACTGTGAAAATTACAATACAGTGAAGGAGTTAACCACTAGGGGGGGCTGTAGGGGTTAAGTGTGACCTCATATGTGTTTCTAACTGTAGGGGGGCGGGGCTGGACGTGTGACGTCAGTGATTGTCTTTCCCTATATCAGGGAACAGACGATCACTGACATTGCCACAATGTTTACACACACCTCTCCCCGTTCTTCAGCTCCTGTGACCAATCGTGGAACACCGGCGGCGATCAGGTCCGCGTGTCCCGCGGCCGTGGTCTCGAAGCTTCGGGTCCCGCGGGCGCGCTAAGGGCTCTTAAAGAGGATGTACAGGTACGTGCTTGTGCCCAGCCATGCCCTTCTGCAGAGGTCCGGTTAAAAAAAAAAAAGTCAGCAGCTACTAACACTGTAGCTGCTGACTTTTAATAAGGAAACTTAACTGTCCAGGGTGCCAGCGATGACGGCAGCCGAAGCCGAGCAATTGCTCGGGTCTCGGCTGCCCCGCCGCCATCCTCAGTCAGGGAATCAGGAAGTGAAGCGTTGCGGCTTCACCGCCCGATTCCCTACTGCGCATGCGCGAGCCCCGTGGCGCTACACAAGGTCCCAGAAGACACCGCTCCCCCATTCCCCAAGAGGCAGCGCAAGGAGGAGAAGAAAGAAGATGGACCGCGGAGCAGCGAATTAGGACAATCTGCCTAGCAATGGGCACTTCTGGTTTATATAAAAAAATATATATATATTATGTTTTTTTACAGAATTTGGGATTTTTTTTCAGGGTGGAGCTCCGCTTTAAAGTCAATAGCTTTAGGCAACTATACAGTCCCTTGAAAAAGTATTCATACCCCTTGAAATTTTGCATATTTTGTCATGTTACAATGAAAACATTTATTTTTTTGGGAGATTGTATGTGATAGATCAACACAAAGTGACACATGGAAGTGGAAGGAAGATGATAAATGGTTTTAAATATTTTTTACAAATAAATATCTGAAAATTGTGGCATGCAGTTGTATGCAGCCCCCCCTGAATCAATACTTTGTAGAACCACCTTGTGCTGCAATTACAACTGCAAGTCTTTTTGGGGATGTCTCTACCAGCTTTGCACATCTAAAGAATGATATTTTGCCCATTCTTTTTTGCAAAATAGCTCAAGCTCTGTCAGATTGGATGGAGAGTGTCTGTGAACAGCAATTTTTAAGTCTTTCCAATTGGATTTAGGTCTGGAATTTGACTGGGCTATTCTAACACATGAATATGCTTTGATCTAAACCATTCCATTGTAGCTCTGGCTGCATGTTAAGGGTCGTTGTCCTGCTGGAAGGTAAACCTCTGCCCCAGTCTCAAATCTTTTTCAGGCTCTAATGCCGCGTTACATACACACAATATTACACATAATATCAATTTCTGATGAAAAAAGTCAGATGGACTTTTTTCATCGTAAATTCTGATCGTGTGTGGGCCCCATCGGACTTTTTTCCGTCTGCGTTTAGAAATAGAACATGTTTTATTTTTTTACAATGGCAAAAAAAAAAACGATAGGGAATTTCTATCGTCTGTGTGCCGACGGAGAAAAAACCCACGCATGCTCAGAATCAAGTCAACGCATGCTCGGAAGCATTGAACTTCATTTTTCTTGGCTCGTCGTAGTGTTTTCTGTCACCGTGATTTGGTCTGACAGTGTGTATGCAAGACAGCTTTAACGGAATTCCGACAAAAAATTCCATCGGGTTTTAGGCCATCGGAAATTCCGATCGTGTGTACGGGGCATTACAGGTTTTCTTCTAATATTGCCCTTTATTTGGCTCCATCCATCTTCCCATCAACTGTGACCAGTTTCCATGTCCCTGCTGAAGACTAGCTTCCCTGTTCTTCCAAAACTCCATCTCTTTGGCCTCCCAGAATCTGCAATTTCCTGGTTCTCCTCCTATCTATCAAAGCTTTCTTTTAGTGTCATGTACAACTCTCCTGACGACGCAAATAGCGAAACGCGTAGAGGCTGCCTGGACACACACATAGAGGGTGAAGCACATTAGCACGCAAGGACCCCTTGTAGCAACACATGCGGAGAAAAGCGGGGCATGCACACCTCCTAGGACGCCATTTAAATGCTGGTCAGCGGCTTTTAACGGTTGACACTGCCAAAGACACTCAGTGCCGGTCAGAGGCACTTTATATTGTAAGTGTTATTTTTTACCTTTTTTTAAATAAATATATTTTTAACATACTACACCATGATGAGCCCCTTGTCTTTGAGGATTTAAGGATACCTTGTAAAAGGAAAAAGGAGGTAACACCCACTGACGGATAAAGAAAAGACACCACCTTGGAGCCTATTAATATCTGGGGTCTGGTGAGTGTTGATTTTAACCATTGGTGATGGTGGCACATTTTTATCGGGTGGAAGAGATAGCGGCACTTGTCTGTATACAGCACCACCAACATTGAACCTTTTGTTTGCTGGAACCTACTGTATAGGATCAAGATTGCTTGTCATTGGACTATTTTCAGTGCAGCTAGCACATTGCACTTTTTATTGGTTGTTTGATAACTATATATATATATATATATATATATATATATATATATATATATATATATATATATATATATATATATATATATATATATATATATATATATATATATATATTTTTTTTGCTATACATCATTTTTTGGGGATTACCTGTTTCCAATACCAGTTATTGGACAATTCACGGTGCAGTTGGCACATTGCACATTGTGTGTTTCATATACAGGGAGTGCAGAATTATTAGGCAAGTTGTATTTTTGAGGATTTATTTGATTATTGAACAACAACCATGTTCTCAATGAACCCAAAAAACTCATTAATATCAAAGCTGAATATTTTTGGAAGTAGTTTTTAGTTTGTTTTTAGTTTTAGCTATTTTAGGGGGATATCTGTGTGTGCAGGTGACTATTACTGTGCATAGTTATTAGGCAACTTAACAAAAAACAAATATATACCCATTTCAATTATTTATTTTTACCAGTGAACCCAATATAACATCTCAACATTCACAAATATACATTTCTGACATTCAAAAACAAAACAAAAACAAATCAGTGACCAATATAGCCACCTTTCTTTGCAAGGACACTCAAAAGCCTGCCATCCATGGATTCTGTCAGTGTTTTGATCTGTTCACCATCAACATTGCGTGCAGCAGCAACCACAGCCTCCCAGACACTGTTCAGAGAGGTGTACTGTTTTCCCTCCTTGTAAATCTCACATTTGATGATGGACCACAGGTTCTCAATGGGGTTCAGATCAGGTGAACAAGGAGGCCATGTCATTAGTTTTTCTTCTTTTATACCCTTTCTTGCCAGCCACGCTGTGGAGTACTTGGACGCGTGTGATGGAGCATTGTCCTGCATGAAAATCATGTTTTTCTTGAAGGATGCAGACTTCTTCCTGTACCACTGCTTGAAGAAGGTGTCTTCCAGAAACTGGCAGTAGGACTGGGAGTTGAGCTTGACTCCATCCTCAACCCGAAAAGGCCCCACAAGCTCATCTTTGATGATACCAGCCCAAACCAGTACTCCACCTCCACCTTGCTGGCGTCTGAGTCGGACTGGAGCTCTCTGCCCTTTACCAATCCAGCCACGGGCCCATCCATCTGGCCCATCAAGACTCACTGTCATTTCATCAGTCCATAAAACCTTAGAAAAATCAGTCTTGAGATATTTCTTGTCCCAGTCTTGACGTTTCAGCTTGTGTGTCTTGTTCAGTGGTGGCCGTCTTTCAGCCTTTCTTACCTTGGCCATGTCTCTGAGTATTGCACACCTTGTGCTTTTGGGCACTCCAGTGATGTTGCAGCTCTGAAATATGGCCAAACTGGTGGCAAGTGGCATCTTGGCAGCTGCACGCTTGACTTTTCTCAGTTCATGGGCAGTTATTTTGCGCCTTGGTTTTTCCACACGCTTCTTGCGACCCTGTTGACTATTTTGAATGAAACGCTTGATTGTTCGATGATCACGCTTCGGAAGCTTTGCAATTTTAAGAGTGCTGCATCCCTCTGCAAGATATCTCACTATTTTTGACTTTTCTGAGCCTGTCAAGTCCTTCTTTTGACCCATTTTGCCAAAGGAAAGGAAGTTGCCTAATAATTATGCACACCTGATATAGGGTGTTGATGTCATTAGACCACACCCCGTCTCATTACAGAGATGCACATCACCTATTATGCTTAATTGGTAGTAGGCTTTCAAGCCTATACAGCTTGGAGTAAGACAACATGCATAAAGAGGATGATGTGGTCAAAATACTCATTTGCCTAATAATTCTGCACTCCCTGTAGTATACTTTTTTCTGTATTGTTTTCATTATTTAGCCGGCTAGTAGCAGCAACGATAGCCACTCTTTCACAGGAGCACTGTGGCATATTGATTGATGTGTATGCCGATACACCAATTTATATTTGTGATTCAAAAACTGTGTCACATATGCATGATTTAACCACTTGACAACTGGGCACTTAAACACCCTTAATAACCAGACCAATTTTCAGCTTTTGGTGCTCTCACGTTTTGAATGACAATAACTCAGTCATACAACACTGTAACCAAATGAAATTTTTGTCCTTTTTTTCCCACAAATAGAGCTTTCTTTTGGTGGTATTTGATCACCTCTGCGTTTTTTTTTTCCCCGCTATTAATGAAAAAAGAACGAAAATTTTGTAAAAAAAATGAATTTTTCTTCATTTCTATCATATCATTTTGTAAAAAAGTAATTTTCCTCATACATTTGGCCTAAAATGCATACTGCTACATATTTTTGGTAAAAAAAAAAAAAAAATTTGGATATTATTTAGTCTGGGTGAAAGTTATAGGGTCTACAAGCTTTGGTACCAATTTCTGAAAATTGAACAATTTGATCACACCTGAAGTACTGACAGCTTCTCTCATTTCTTGAGACCCTAACAAGCCAATAAAGTACAAATACCCCCCAAATGACCCCTTTTTGGAAAGTAGACATTCCAAGGTAGTTAGTAAGAGTCATAGTTAGTTTTTTGAAGTTGCCATTTTTTCCCACAATTCTTTGCAAAATTAAGATTTATTTTATTTATTTTTTTTCATACCAATATTGTCATTATAACAGGTTATTTCTCTCACATGGCATGTATATTCCACAAATGACACCCCAAAATATATTCTGCTGCTCCTCCTGAGTATGGCGATACCACATGTGTGAGACTTTTACACAGCGTGGCCACATACAGAGGCCCAACACCGAAGTAGCAACTTCAAGCATTCTAGGAGCATAAATTACACATCTAATCTCTCAACCACCTATTACACTTTTGAAGGCCCTGGAGCACCAGGACAATGGAAACGCCCACAAAGTGACCCCATTTTGGAAAGCTAACACCCCAACGTATAATCTATGAGGCATAATGAGTCTTTTGAACAGTTCATTTTTTTGCAGATGTTTTTGGAAAATGTGGAAAAAAAATGAAAACGCATTTTTTTTACACAAAGTTGTCCATTTATAGGATATTTCCAACACATAGCATGTACATAGCAAAAATTACACCCCAAAATATATTCTGCTGCTCCTCCTGAGTATGGCGATACCACATGTGTGAGACTTTTACACAGCGTGGCCACATACAGAGGCCCAACACCGAAGTAGCAACTTCAAGCATTCTAGGAGCATAAATTACACATCTAATCTCTCAACCACCTATTACACTTTTGAAGGCCCTGGAGCACCAGGACAATGGAAACGCCCACAAAGTGACCCCATTTTGGAAAGCTAACACCCCAACGTATAATCTATGAGGCATAATGAGTCTTTTGAACAGTTCATTTTTTTGCAGATGTTTTTGGAAAATGTGGAAAAAAAATGAAAACGCATTTTTTTTACACAAAGTTGTCCATTTATAGGATATTTCCAACACATAGCATGTACATAGCAAAAATTACACCCCAAAATATATTCTGCTGCTCCTCCTGAGTATGGCGATACCACATGTGTGAGACTTTTACACAGCGTGGCCACATACAGAGGCCCAACACCGAAGTAGCAACTTCAAGCATTCTAGGAGCATAAATTACACATCTAATCTCTCAACCACCTATTACACTTTTGAAGGCCCTGGAGCACCAGGACAATGGAAACGCCCACAAAGTGACCCCATTTTGGAAAGCTAACACCCCAACGTATAATCTATGAGGCATAATGAGTCTTTTGAACAGTTTATTTTTTTGCAGATGTTTTTGGAAAATGTGGAAAAAAAATTAAAACGCATTTTTTTTACACAAAGTTGTCCATTTATAGGATATTTCCAACACATAGCATGTACATAGCAAAAATTACACCCCAAAATGTATTCTGCTGCTCCTCCTGAGTATGGCGATACCACATGTGTGAGACTTTTACACAGCGTGGCCACATACAGAGGCCCAACACCGAAGTAGCAACTTCAAGCATTCTAGGAGCATAAATTACACATCTAATCTCTCAACCACCTATTACACTTTTGAAGGCCCTGGAGCACCAGGACAATGGAAACGCCCACAAAGTGACCCCATTTTGGAAAGCTAACACCCCAACGTATAATCTATGAGGCATAATGAGTCTTTTGAACAGTTCATTTTTTTGCAGATGTTTTTGGAAAATGTGGAAAAAAATGAAAACGCATTTTTTTTACACAAAGTTGTCCATTTATAGGATATTTCCAACACATAGCATGTACATAGCAAAAATTACACCCCAAAATATATTCTGCTGCTTCTCCTGAGTATGGCGATACCACATGTGTGAGACTTTTACACAGCCTGGCCACATAGAGACCCAACATCCAAGAAGCACCATCAGGTGTTGTAGGGACACAAATTACACATCCAATTTCCTTACAATCTATCACATTTTTGAAGGCCCTTCATATTTCTAACACAGCATGTACATACCAAGAATTACACCCTAAAATACATTCTGCTGAGTAATGGGTACAAAAAAAAAGGATTACCTGTGTTTTTAGTAGTGCAATTGTCCACAGGAGGAGAGCCCTGATCCAGGCAGCAGGCAGGAACGTGGTCAGCGACAATGAATGGAATTGTCCAGGCAGCAATATTGTTCATAGTCGGTACATAGCCAGCAGTGCCAAAATATTGGTCCTGGTAGTAAGGCCAGGAAAGAATGGGGACAGGGGTAGAGGCTTCTCCCACCCAAATCTCTTTGAAGCCTCCGGGCAACCAGACCCTAATCTGGGAATGAGAAAACTAAAAAATTAGTTTTTTCATCCAGAAAAACAATTCTGGAGCCCCTCACATGTGTGAGACTCCTGTGTTCCCACTAGCATAGCAGGGTAAAAGATCAATCCAAGGGGCAGGCAAAAAACGTGGTCAAACAGTCCAGGGTCAATTCCAGAGCAGGCAGATGTAGGTACAGTTTAGGGTTAGGCAAAAGAGTGGTCGTATAACAAGCCAGGGTCAGTTCCAGAGAAAGCAGAGGTATTTTTAGCATTAGGCAAAATCGTGGTCGTATAAAACAGTCCAGGGTCGGTAACGGAGAAGGCAGAGGTAGGTACAGTGCAGTGGCATAAGGGGTGTGGAGGAAAATGACAGGGAATTTGAATTTTGTTTATCTAATAATTTTCAATAGTGTGGTAACGGCGGAAACATGCACCTAAACAGAGGCCTGGTTGGGAGGGACAATCGGGACAATAAACTGTTGTGTCTCTTCTGACTCCTCCTCTGGCGCACACCCGACATTTCTTCTGACGGGCTGCACCTGTTCGACGGGGGGGGATTTTGTCAGGAAAGTGCCGTTCGTGAAGTCTGCTCACGCAATCAGTGCGAAGAATGTCTGGTGGCATTTCAGGGAACAAAAGGGCGGTGATAACGTCTTCTTGGTAGAGTAGATATGGAACGGGATTCTGTGTTGCTTTTTTGTAGATAACATAAGAGTTATAGAAGGCCAAACTGAAAAAGTAAATGGACACTTTTTTATACCAGTGACGGGATTTTCGGGAGGGAAGATAGGGTTCAATCATCTGGTCATTGAAGTCTACGCCACCCATAAATAAATTGTAGTCGTAGACACAAGATGGTTTCTGCACTGGGCCGCTTCTTTTGGGGACTTCCACGTAGGTGTCATTGTGGATGGTGGTGAGCATGTGGACATCTCGTCTGTCCCTCCACTTGACAGCCAATAGCTCCTGGTTCCGTAAAGACGTCGTCTCTCCTCGTCTCAGCTTCTGATTCACCAATTTTTGGGGGAAGCCCTTTCTGTTTATTCTCACTGTGCCACATGCTGGGGTGTCTCTCCGGTAAAGATTTCTAAACAGGGGCAAGCTAGTATAAAAATTGTCCACGTAAAGGTGGTATCCTTTTCCAAGTAGTGGATAGATGAGCTCCCAGACGACTTTTCCACTTGTTCCGATGTATTCGGGGCATTCGGGGGGATGTAGTTGGGAGTCCTTCCCTTCGTAAACAATGAAGGAGTAGATGTACCCCGTGTCTCGGTCACACAGTTTGTACATCTTCACCCCATATCGGGCCCTTTTGCTTGGGATGAATTGTTTAAAGCCCAGCCTGCCGTGGAATTTTACAAGGGACTCATCTATTGAAATATTTTGTTGAGGGGTATATAACTGGGGGAATTTTTCAGAAAAAAAATTTAGAAGTGGCCGAATTTTAAATAATTTGTCAAAGGCAGGGTCATTTCGGGGAGGGCACTGGGTGTTGTCATTATAGTGGAGGAACCGTAGAATCATGAAGTATCGGGATCTGGGCATACGGGATGAGAAGACGGGCATGTGGTGGATGGCTTTGGTAGACCAATAGGCGTACCCTTTGTTTTTTTTTGAGAGACCCATATTGAAGGTCAGGCCTAAGAATATTTTAAACTCCTCTACGGTCAGGTCTCTCCAATGAAAGGGGCGGGCATAGCTGGAATCGGGGTTGCTTAGAATAAATTGCTGAGCGTAGAGATTGCACTGGGCCACAATAGATGACAATAATTCGTCTGTAAAAACTAAATGAAAAAAATCAATCGTGTCAAAATTATCGGTGTTCACCTGTACACCTGGTTGGGCGGTGAAAGGGGGGATACTTGATGCTCCAGAATTCGAAGGCAGCCACAGGGGGTTTTGAAGGCCATAGGGAAGGCTGGCATGGCCCCTATCCCTTTGGGGCAGAGAGGACACCCTACTGGTGCCTGACCTTTGTTGCACTGCTTGCGGGGTGGACGGCACTGCTTGCGGGGTGGACGGCACTGCTTGCGGGGTGGACGGCACTGCTTGCGGGGTGGACGGCACTGCTTGCGGGGTGGACGGCACTGCTTGCGAGGTGGACGGCACTGCTCGCGAGGTGGACGGCACTGCACTAGTAGTAGGCTGCTCCACGCCAGAACGCCTTCTTTTAACGGGCACAGGTTCCTCCTCTGAATCAGTATCAGACCCGCTTCCTGTTACGGGCTCATAGGCCGAATCGGAATCGGACAGAGACTCCTCACAGCTGTCATCAGACGCCCATAGTTTCTGGAAGGCCTGCTCGGTGGTAAAAAATTTTTTTGCCATACTGGTGGCTAGTGAGGCTGGACTGCAGAACACTGGTGGGCACTAGTGGCACTGCAGTGGCGCAGGTGTAACTGATGGGCAAATGTGGCACTGGTGTGGCTCTGGTTGCACTGCTGTGGCTCTGGGGTCACTGATTAGCAGGCGGCACTGGTGGGCACAGGCGTCACTGCAGTGGTGCAGGTGGAACTGGTGTGGCACTGGTGGGGCACAGATGGCACTGGTGGGGCACAGATGGCACTGGTGGGGCGCAGATGGCACTGGTGGGGCGCAGATGAGCACTGGTGGGGCGCAGATGAGCACTGGTGGGGCGCAGATGAGCACTGGTGGGGTGCAGATGAGCACTGGTGGGGTGCAGATGAGCACTGGTGGGGTGCAGATGAGCACTGGTGGGGTGCAGATGAGCACTGGTGGGCACAGGTGGCACTGATGGGCACAGGTGGCACTGATGGGCACAGGCGGCACTGATGTGGCTCAGATGACACTGGTGTGGCACTGGTGTGGCTCAGATGACACTGGTGCGGCACTGGTTTGGTACAGGCGGCACTGGTTTGGTACAGGCGGCACTGGTGTGGCACAGGTGGCACTGATGGGCACAGGCGGCACTGATGGGCACAGGTGGCACTGATGGGAACAGGCGGCACTGATGTGGCAAAGATGACACTGGTGTGGCACTGGTGTGGCTCAGATGACACTGGTGCGGCACTGGTTTGGTACAGGCGGCACTGGTTTGGTACAGGCGGCACTGGTGTGGCACAGGTGGCACTGATGGGCACAGGCGGCACTGATGGGCACAGGTGGCACTGATGGGCACAGGCGGCACTGATGTGGTTCAGATGACACTGGTGTGGCTCAGATGACACTGGTGCGGCACTGGTTTGGTACAGGCGGCACTGGTGTGGCACAGGCGGCACTGGTGTGGCACAGGCGGCACTGGTGTGGCACAGGCGGCACTGGTGTGGCACAGGCGGCACTCGTGGGCACAGGCGGCACTCGTGGGCACAGGCGGCACTCGTGGGCACAGGCGGCACTCGTGGGCACAGGCGGCACTTGTGGGCACTTATGGGCACAGGTGGCACTTATGGGCACAGGTGGCACTTATGGGCACAGGTGGCAGTGTTGTGGCACTGATGTGGCAGTGTTTTTACTTTTACTTTTTACTTTTGTGGCACTGGTGTTCACTGGTGTAGGACAGGTGGCACTGTTGGGGCACTTGTGGGGCACAGGTGGCACAGATGGCACTAGTGGGGCACAGATGGCACTAGTGGGGCACAGATGGCACTGCCTGGGGCACAGATGGCACTTCCTGGGGGACAGATGGCACTTCCTAGGGGACAGATGGCACTGCTGGGGCACTGCTGGGGCACTGCTGGGCACTGCTGGGCACTGCTGGGCACTGCTGGGGACTGCTGGGGATTGCTGGGCACTTACTATTGATTTGAAAAATCTCTCTCCTCTCCTCTCACGCTGCAACGGTGTGAGGAGAGGAGAGAGATGACCTGCATCTGACCCAGCCGCAGGGTTTGTTTACAAATGTGATCGCGCCGTCATTGGACGGCGCGATCACGTGGTAAGGAGCCGCGTCCATTGGCTCCTTACCGCGAGTGCTGTTGCTGCGGGTCCCGTAGACCCGGCGAGCACCGGCGATCGCGTGTGCGCGCCCGCTCGGGCGCGCACAAAGCAGTCTCTGGGAGGACGTACATTGACGCCCTCCTAGAGTACAGTAACCGCTCTGTAGCCGTATTTTGGCTATAGGGCGGTTACCAACTGGTTAAATTTAATTTATATATTTTCACAGATTGGTTGTATTTAGGTTACTCACATTTAAGATTGGGCACATTGTGGCCCTGATATATATATTCCACTTATGGTTGAGGGTGTATTATATTAAGTCACAGCTCACATTTCCAGAGACTAAACCCTCTGGATAATTAGATCAGCGCAGTAACATTTTTTCCTATGCACTATTAACCCCTACCAAGGGCACACAGTACTGCAGCAGATCACGGTTTATATTCATATTCATTTTATTTTCTTTTGCGCCGGTGACACTCACAACCAAATTCATGTACAACTCTAGCTTCCACTCTCTGCTTCCTATTTCTGGACCCCTTCTATTCTCCTTCTACACTTGTCCTTTGGTCACTTGACAACCTTCCATGGCTTCTAATCTCACCTCTATACTGATAACACCCAAATCTGTCTCTCTATTTCTCACTTCACCGCTTCAGTCTCTTTTTACATTACTAACATACTATCTGACCTTTAGATAAACGTTTAGTTTTACTAAGTGGTGGATCTCACACCACTTCCTAAACTTTTCTACAACTCAACTCATAGTATCCCCCCTTGTCTCCCCTGTGCCCTCTATCCTGACTAGGGATGAGCTTTGAGTTCGAGTCGAACTCATGTTCGACTCGAACATTGCCTGTTCGGCGAACAACGAACAATTTGGGGTGTTTGCGGCAAATTCGAAAAGCCACGGAACACCCTGTTAAAGTCTATGGGAGAAATCTAAAGTGCTAATTTTAAAGGCTAATATGCAAGTTATTGTCCTAAAAAGTGTTTGGGGACCTGGGTCAATGCAACATGTATCAATGCAAAAAAAAGTTTTAAAAACGACCGTTTTTTTCGGGAGCAGTGAATTTAATAATGCTTAGAGTGAAACAATAAAAGTAAAATATTCCTTTAAATTTCGTACCTATGGGGGGGTGTAAAGTCAGCATGTGAAATAGCGCATGTTTCCCGTACTTAGAACTGTCACTGCACAAAGTGTCTGTTTTTCTGAAAGAAAAAAAGTCATGTAAAACCGGACTCGTGGCTATAATGAATTGTCGGCTCCCGGCAATTCAGAGAGAATTCATTCATTAAATAAAAGCGTGGGGTCCCCCCAAATGTAATTACCAGGCCCTTCAGGTCTGAAATGGATATTTGGGGGGAACCCCGCCATCAATTAAAAAAAATTACGTGGAGTTCCCCCCAAATATCCATTCCAGACCCTTCAGGTCTGGTGTGGATTTTAAGGGGAACTACACCCCAAATTTTTCAAAAAAATGGCGTGGAGTTTCCCCAAAAATCCACACCAGACCCCTTATCCAAGCATGTAACCTGGCCGGCCGCAGAAAAGAGGGAGGGACAGAGTGCGCCCCCCCTCTCCTGAACCGTACAAGGCCACATGCCCTCAACATGGGGAGGATGTCCCCATGTTGATGGGGACAAGGGCCTCATCCCCACAACCCTGGCCGTTGGGGGCTTATCAGAATCTGGAAGACCCCCAGATCATGCCTCCCCATGTGAATTAGTAATGGGGTACATTGTACCCCTACCATTTCACAAAGGAAGTATAAATAGTTGTAAAAAACACACACACAACGTGGAAAAAAGTCCTTTATTAATAAATTAAAAAAAAAAAAAATCCAGCGGTGGTAATCCACTCTCGGTCCGGCTCCCCGCTCCAATGTTGTCGGTATCCAGCGACGGGTGATCTTCTCTCCGGTCCAGCGATGAGAAGATCATCCAGGATCCAGAGAGCAGCATCGCTGGCCGCCTCCCTCCACCGGAGACAGCCCGGCGAATGACGCTGCTGAAGCTGTGACATTTCTTTTATAGGTGAGGCGGGGCCACCCATCACGTGACCCCGCCCCCTCTTATGCAAGGGGGAAGCCAGGCTTCCCCAGTGATGTAGCAGAGGGTGCGTCAGAGGGGGACGGGGTCACGTGACGGGTGGCCCCGCCTCACCTATAAAAGAAATGTCACAGCTTCAGCAGCGTCATTCGCCGGGCTGTCTCCGGTAGAGACAGGTGGACGGCGATGCTGCGCTCTGGATCCCGGACGATCTTCTCATCACTGGATCGGAGAGGAGATCACCCGTCGCTGGATACCGACAATGTTGGAACAGGGAGCCGGACCGAGAGTGGATTACCACCATTGGATTTATTTATTTTTGGCTTTTTCCAAAAGCGCATTTGTGAGCTCAGGCACTGATGAGAACTAGAAGGTCTGGCTCACAGTCTCCGCTCTAATGCAAAACAAAGGTGTTCTATCAGGTTAATGCCTTCTCATCCAACATCAGTTCCTGACCTCACAAATGCACTTCCAGAAGAATGGTCAAAAATTTCCATAGACACACTCCTAAACCTTGAGGAAAGCCTTCCCAGAAGAGTTGAAGCTGTTATAGCTGCAAAGGGTGTGCAAACTCAATATTGAACTCTACGGACTAAGACTGGGATGCTAAGTTTCTGTGCGCGTTAAGGCAGGTGTCTCAATACTTTTGGTAATATAGTGTATCTGTATACAAGAATTAGATCCAAACTAAAAACAACAGTGTGCAAACTCACGTTAAAAAACAAAAACTTAAAATATAAATGTGCAAATAAATATCCTTCTTTTGTGCATACATCAACCATGAAAACTTGCTCTAAATGCAAGTATATAATACATTCAAATGTTAACCCAAAAAAGCTATTGATAAAATCATATGTGAAAGAATAAAGCCCACACCCAGTGTTCACAGGAAGTCCAGAGGGATAGTAGAGCATAATGGGAAAAATTACCAAACATTTATTGCTTCCAACTTTCCAGACCACCAACAGTGCCAGCTTCTTACCGGAAATGTTTGATCTCTATGGTATACAGTAAATAGATCGAATGTGTTTGTGAGAAGGGTTAAATGCCACTGGACACACAGTATTCTTCCATGTTTTACTCCTTCACTAACTAAGCCAGCCACCTAAAACACACAGCTCACCTCAGGAGTAAAAGGAAGTAAAGCAAACCAACATAGGGAAACATTGCTAAAATTCTTCTTTATCAAATACAAAAAAGATAATACAAATGACATGGGTTCAAAACACCAAACGCCAAACCGTTGTACACTAGTGAACATCAACAGAGTCACTGGCCACCTCTACATGTTTCCTCTGCAAGAGGACATCTTAAGGGAGCATAAAGCCACACCTTTTGTACCATTTGCCACTCCCTATTAGATTGTAAGCTCTCTAAAGCAGGGCCCTCCCCCAGTATTGCAACTCTACTGACTCCCTTTATATTTTAAAGTGGTTCACAAACTGCTGGCACTATAAAAATCCTATATAATAATATTTATATTACCTTGAATTCTTTCAGGGTCCATAATATGCATCTGGGGGTCAGACAGCAAATACCCACTTTACATCCAGGCCAAATGGGAGAAAAGGGTCTCAGTGATGGTCAGATAGAAAATTCTGGAAGGCAGAGGAGGAATCATCACTCCAGGTGAGCTGAGGAGATCCCACAGCAGGTCACCCCACAGTTGCTGGCCCGGCTCACCACCTTGAAAAACAAGGAAACTTGGAATAGGCAGCCACACACCACAATAGGATACCAATAAAAACGTCTTTATCGTAATGCAGACCGATGCAGTCATAGGAATAAATGGAAGGTTAACATGTTTCACACATCTTGTGCTTCATCATAACCTATGACCTATGACTAAGCACAAGATGTGTGAAACATGTTAACCTTCTGTTCAGTCCAGTGACTGCATATGCCCACATTATAAAAAAGAGATGCTTTTATTGGTATACTGTGGCGGTATGCGGATGCCTTTTCCAGGTTTCCGTGGTCAGATAGGGAGTAAAGAAAATGCTTGTTGCCACCAGACACAGCTTAGACTTTATGAACCAGGAGAACAGTTAAGACATCATAAATAATGATTTCAGCTTCTCACCTGCCCTAGATGTGTGCAGTGCCAAGGTCTAGGTCAAAAGCAGGATGGGGTCTCAGCACCTGTTCAATCACATTGTATAAATTGGCCCCTGCTTCATTCTTTTCAAAACTTTTGGAATTCATCTTTTTTGGACTTGTGTGCTGCATTAACAAAAGACTTCCCAAAAAGATATTATACTGGAATCCAGCATTAGTCTGCATATTGTACCTACAGCTTCAGATATCATGCTGGTAATGTTTGCTGGATTACAAAGATGTAATGACTTCCTGTTATGCTCTTTAAAAATGTCCATAGGACGGTTAGCAGCTTCTGTCAAGCTTAGTTATATCATCATAATGCATAATGTTCCTAATACCAAGAACAATACTTGCAGAGAAAGCTTTTAGCTTGAATCATATTATAATAAATTGTACTGTACGCCACGTCTACATTAATTGTCCTCAATCCTAAGGTAACATTGTTTCAGATTAATGTAACATGAGCTCATGTTTGCACTTAAAGTGTTTGAAAGATGTATCTGCCATTGTTCGGAGGATTAAACGTGCCATCCTATTAAACGTGCTATCCTAATGCGGTATCTGTCAGAATGGGGAATTGTTCTGTTCCTGTACTCTGCTGCTCATTAATACAACTTCTCTAAACTGAGAATGGTCACCATCTTTATTTAATGGAGCTATTTCTCAAATTAAATAAAAAAAAAGAAATATGCATGGCACTTACTTGCCAGTAATTAGAGGAATGATAGCTAATATAAAGTAGGCCTGTTTAATGTACAGCAATGTACCATTAGCATTCCTACAACATTTTATTGTGAGTCTATATTATTTTTTTAAGAATAGGCCATAACCAAGAGTAAAGGGCAAAGAAGATTACAAATATGCAGAATTATTTTTCTGGGTAACACTGATTATAGTCTAAAAAAAAAATGTACATACTAATTTTTGTCACTATACTGTAATAAATCCTTGAGTTAGCATTGTTGTGAATTGCAAATTGCAGGTTTTGTCTTTATCTGTTTATCAGAACATTAATTTGCAAACTAACAGCAGATGTTGCTGATTTGAGAAAGAGATACAGTATGTTGCCTTCTAATCCCTATTTTGCTGTTTACAGTTTTAGGCCTAATTCACATGGAGGGTGGTAAAAACTGGCAGTTCATCTATGTTTATACACTTGAGCTGGTGTACCGTATATATTGCCACAGTTGCTATGCCTTTTCTTATGACACAGCTAAAAAGATACAGCATGTTGTGTTTGGCAGACAGTGCCACCACTAAATGTGACCCATGCAAGTATATAGTGCCGAGCTGCAACCATGTGCCACACACTTGGCTTGCACCCTCAGCAGGATAGTTCAATAGAAATTACTGTTCAACTGAGGGAAGAGAAAAAAACAAAAAACAGCTATTCTGGAAGAGGGAGGATTAGCTGATGAATGCCTGACAGCTGTTGCTCTACTGCTCCATGAAAAACAATTGACCACAGATTACCACAGATTGCTTTTCAAAGGGGCAGTAGAGAGTGCTGCCCAAGTTAAAAATACAATAAAGTCAAAGCAATGCACTTAGAAAGCCATACATTCTTTATGTTGTGTCTGTGACGATTGAGGTATTCTCAGATGTGCAGCATAGGCTCATGCTGCACCGTTAGAAAATACCGCAATCATCCTGATCCCAGTGTCAAAGACACACCATCTTGGGCACATCTCCATCCATCATAGCGTAGAGCAGCAGCCCTGAAGAAGGGAGAGTCTTTGTTCCCACGAAACACGTTGGTTTTTTCATGCTCTACTATTTCCAATAAAAATGACCAATCACTTTTTATTTACTTCTGATTGGATACTGGGTGCTCCTCTTACCTATCCTTACAAGTTTATCCAGAAAGGACCTTGAGGCCATACCCAGAGGTAGCAGCCCAAGCCCTCAAAAGGGGCTCACTGCCACCTTTCTTCAAAGTTGGGTTGGATTTACCAGTAGCGACTAGGGATGAGCCAAACACCACCCCGTTCGGTTCGCACCAGAACCTGCGAACAGACCAAAAGTTTGTGTGAACTTTAGAACCCTGTTAAAGTCTATGGGACTCAAACGTTTAAAAATCAAATGTGCTAATTTTAAAGGCTAATATGCAAGTTTTTGTCCTAAAAAGTGTTTGTTTGGGGACCTGGGTCCTGCCACAGGGGACATGTATCAATGCAAAAAAAGTTTTAAAAACGTCTGTTTTTTCGGGAGCAGTGATTTTAATAATGCTTAAAGTGAAACAAAAAAGTGAAATATTCCTTTAAATTTCTTACCTGGGGGGGTGTATAGTATACCTGTGAAGCAGCGCATTTTTCCCGTACTTAGAACTGTGATTTTTGGGGGAACTCCACGCCATTTTTTTTTTAATTTGGGGTGGAGTTCCCCTAATATCCATACCAGACCTTAAGGGCCTGGTAATTGAATTTAGGGGGTCCCTCACACTTTTTTTTTATGAATGACTTTTCTCTAAATTGCCGGTGGCCGACAATTCATTATAGCCGCGAGTGATTTTAAATTACTTTTTTTCCTTCAGAAATGACATTTTGTGCAGAGACAGTTCTAAGCACGGGAAGCATGCGCTGCTTCACAGGCATACTATACACCCCCTAGAAATTTAAAGGAATATTTCACTTTTATTGTTTCACTTTAAGCACTATTAAAATCATTGCTCCCGAAAAAAAGTCAGTTTTTAAAACGTATTTTTTGCATTGATACATGTCCTCTGGGGCAGGACCCGGGTCCCCAAATACTTTTTAGGACAATAACTTGCATATTAACATTTAAAATTAGCACTTTAAATTTCTTCCATAGACTTTAACAGGGTGTTCCACGGCTCTTCGAATTTGCCGCGAGTACCCCAAATTGTTCGGAAAAAGGGGGTGGAGATAAAGGCCGTCTACTGTGGCCACCCTCACTGCGCGTAGCTGGAGAATAAATGTGAACTATAGTGATATTAATAAAATAAATGAATAAATTATTAAATATACATGAGCTGCTGCTATAAAAGTATGAATTCAAAAAATTGTTAATATGCAAATACAGTGCTACCTAATGTGAAAAAGGTACCAAATGTGATATTAAACAGCGCTCACAAATTAATACGTGAAAAATGAAACAACATATATAATATTAGTACAGTGACACAGTGAAAAATATGTGAATAATCCACCCTCTAAGTGAGATAATATATACGTGTCCAAAATATGTGCCAAAATTGCACCAAAAATAACAGGTTGGCAAAAAAGTCCATTAACTGACTAGGTGAACATAAATAAAGTTCATAGGTGAAAAACAGAAGAAATTCCTTCACAATCTTCAGTGAGTGCTTTCACCACACCATAGTGACTACGTGCTTCCACCACCAGAAATGCAAACTCACCGCAACAAATGGCCTGACACTCTCGTGTTTAGGCACACAGGCTTTTTAACTGACCCAATCAGTTATTAATTGATGGAGCTCCTTCTTAATAGAGTGGAGCATTCAGTTAAAAGGGTGAAGATCCGATGCAAACAGAAAACTCCAAGATGACAGCCATATGCAATGAAGAGAGAGAGCACAATAGTGTGATATTGTAACACAACTTTTTAATAACACACTAAAAATCTCCCAAAAGTAGCACTCACAAACATAATTCTTGTCAAAAGCAGTGAATGAAATCCAAAAATAGCACGGTGTACACACAAACGAAAATATTTTTCCTCCAGGTGAACTAGTGGTCACAGCGGACCAACGAATAGCCCAAGTTATTACTCACAGCCCTTATGCAGGTGGTGCTGGAGCTGCTGCTCAGGTGTTTAAGCTGGTAGCAAAAAAAGTTAGACCATTCCACGTCCAAACTAGCAGGTTAAGGTAGCGGTTGTGACTTTAGCAATCACACCCCGACATGTTTCATCAACTGATTTATTCATGGGGTTTGCTTACCATCTGTCTAATGCCGCTTTATATAATTGCCAGTGTCTCCACCTCACTCACGCATTGGTGCGCGCTCTACATTGTTTACACGCTACAGCTGTGTGGACGTGCGTCCCACTCAGCTGTACTGGCGTGCAGATGATTCGCCCCATCCAGTCAGAGCGATCTCATCCTCGAGACACCATGCCTGGCGTCGCTCCGACGTTGCTGTGAGGTGGAGGCCCTCAGTGGTGACGTCGGTGTACTACACCTCATCCCACTGCCTGTTGATCAATGTGGTGTCTGTCCCCGGTGGTTAAACTGCAGTATGACACTCTTCTAGCCTATAATGTATTACAAAGGGATGTGTTCTTACTATTACTGGCTATCAGCTTTTCGGATGTCCCCATGACCACAAGTCACCTCTAGGTTCATGAGTACATATAGCAAAGTAAGATCAGAGACACAAAGTACAATTATTTAAATACAAAAGCATATCGATTAGTGATATAAATAAAAATTCTATACATATATAGAATATATATAATATTTCTAAAAATATATATTACAGAGTTGCAGCTATTATCCATATTAAATAACACTAAATTATCAATGGGAATAATAATGATAAAATATATTGTTTTTTAAAAATTTCTAAAACAAATATTAAAAATCTTAAAACAAATATTCAAAATATTAAAAATATTAAAAACTGGAAAAAGGTATTGCTTTGAAGCATGGACGGTAAATGACATGTGTATAGATATATATTAATTAAAAAATATATATATTACTGTGCTGGTTCGAATTGAAGTGGGTGCCCTTCATTATGCATGAACCAATCCAAATCTATGATGATGACGGGTAGCCCAGTTGTTTGGCCACCTTTATAAAAACATAACTCATCATCATACTAAATATGTATATACACATGTCTCAAATATACTGCACATCATTTAAGCATTGCTAATGAAACAGTTCACGTCCAGTTCTATGTTCAAGCCCCTCGGAAACTGGCTTTTTAAGAGGAAGATCCATTGAGTTTCGCGCTGCGATAGATCTCTCACCCTATTTGAGCCTCTCCATGAAGGGTGAACATAGTCAATACCACAGAATTGGGCTAGCGTGGGGTCTTGGTTATGTTTTTCCTTAAAGTGGACTGACACACTGTGGTAATCGAAGCCTTTCTTTATATTAGCCAAGTGTTCAGCCACGCGTATTCGCAGTAACCGCTTTGTTCTCCCCACATAAAGTAGCCCACAGGGGCACCAGATCAGGTACACTACGTGAGAGGAGTTACACGTGATGAATTCTTTAATGGAAAAAGTCTTCCCATCACTACTCGTCACCTGTTTTTTCCCTCTATTGCTTATCTGCACAGTTCTACAACAGATACATTTCCTACACGAGTAGAACCCCTTAAAATCTATTCTGAGGCCCTGTTGTTCTGGGGGGTCTAAAATCTTACGGACCACCTTATCGCCAAAATTGGGAGCCCTCCTATAAATAAATTGAGGTTGACTCGGAAGTATTTCAGCAAAATGCCTATCCTTCCCTAAAATGTGCCAATGGTTTTTGAAAATGGCCTCTACCTCCCTATATTGTGCATGGAATCCAGAGAGGAACCCCCATTGGTGTTGATTATTCTTTGGCTTTTCTAACTTCTTCTCCAAGCATTTTTCTCTAGGGATAGCAGCGATATCTTCAATCATGGTATCCAACGCTGGCTCATCATATCCCTTCTGAATAAATTTATTCTTTAGTATTTGTGCTTGCGAGAGGTAGTCAGTGGCATCTGAACAGTTTCGCCGAACCCTTAAAAATTGTCCCTTAGGGATATTTTTAATCCATGCTGGATGGTGTCCACTATTAATGGACAAATAACTGTTCCGATCCGTAGACTTAAAAAATACTTTAGTTTTTAGTTTATTTGTTTCTCTTTGAATGGTGACATCCAAGAAATTTACAGTATTTTCACTAATTGTATATTCCAATTTAATGTTGTTGGAATTATTATTGAGTTCTTCCAGAAACTGAAGTGCTTCTTGTTGTGATCCTTCCCATATCAATAGAATATCGTCTATAAATCTCCGATAAAATAGTAATTGGGGTCTCCGGTTATGAAAAACATGCCTGTCCTCCCACTCCGCCATGAACAGGTTGGCGAGGCTGGGGGCAAATTTAGCCCCCATAGCCACGCCAACCTGCTGGGAGAAGAAGGAGCCATCAAACCAGAAATAGTTATGGGACATGCAGAACTCTAATACATGTCCCATAAATCTCTTCTGAGTGTGCGGTATGTCGTCCCTCCTGCTAAGTGCCCAATTTAACGCCAGAGCAGCATCATCATGCTGAATAATGGTATAAAGTGACGCTACGTCAGCTGTCACCAAATAGATTTCTCTTTCAGGCTTGATGCACACTTTATCCAGGGACTGTAGCAGGTCAGTAGTATCTTTCAGATACGCCTTGGTTGTACACACACTCAGTTGGAGAAATTTGTCAAGATATTCTCCCAATCTGGCTGTGACTGATCCAATCCCGTTAACTATTGGTCGGGCAGGTGGGATGGTTTCATTTTTATGGATCTTTGGCAAAGTATAGATCACCGGTATCCTACATGCTGAAGGTGCTAAGTACTTTTTCTCTTTAAGACTCAAAGCTCCAGTGTGATACCCCCAATCTACCAACGCATCCAGTTGTACCTTATAAGGTTCAGTGGGGTCTGATGGTAATTTTTTGTATGTAGAAGTATCACTCAACATATTGGACAATTGGGTACAGTAGAACTCCTTATCTAGGACTACCACCCCTCCCCCTTTGTCCGCTGGTCGGATCACAACATCCTTCTTATCCTCCAAAGATTCAATGCCTTCTTTAATATAGCGGGGGTTCACCCCCTTCTTCAGAGGTAGTTCCTCGATATCTTTGAGTACCAGCTGTTTAAAAACCTCTATAAAATGATTATTGGAAATCTGGGGATTGAATAAGGATTTATTCTTAAGTCCACTGTCTACTTTCGTTGCCACAATGGTGCTATTCATAGAGGACGTTACAGGATGGCTCAGGAAGTATTTTTTTAGATTTAGAGTCCTGATGAATTTATGTGCGTCTATATAGACATCAAATTTGTTCATCGTTCTTCTAGGAGCACATTTCAAACCCGTAGTGAGGACATTGAGCTCTTTCGGGTTCAGCGTTGCCTTACTCAGGTTGTATATTCCTATGTTTCCACTTCCCTCATTCGTTTTCTGGGATTGTTTTCTTCGGCCTGCCCTGCATCCACGTCTTCTCTTTGATACGTTTCTGGTCCTCTTTGTGGAAATTTTGGGATGACATGCTTGTCTCCTCCCTTGTTGTTCCTGGTCTGTGAGTTCCTCCTCGGAGTCCCTCCCCACCCTCCCCTCCCCCGATGTCCTAAAAAAGGCTGTTGAGAATAATAACCATTATTATAATCCTCTGCCAAGGGTTGGAATCTATTGCCCATATGTCCATATTCTGGTCCTGGGTAATATCCTAGAGGGGGCGGATGATGGGACCAATGTTGGTAATTCTGGTGTGGAGGATAATCATACTGATCTTTCCTTCCATAGAATTGTGGGGTCTGAGGGGACTGATACTGGTGACCATATTGTTGTCCATTTCTATCCTGTCTTGAAGGTCCAGGTGAAGCCTGCTGGGAGACATATTGATCTTTTTTACCTATGTTCGTCCCACTTCCTCGAGCTTGATTAGATGAGCTCCGATCAAGCTTTGGTTTTTTATTATTATTGGTGCTCTGTTTAGTAGCATCCTTCTTGGGTATGACATCCAGGATTCTTGACGATTGTTGTGAATCCACAATGGCTTCCTCATCAATATCAGTATTAGTGATTCCTGTGCTTTGCCAAGCATATATTCTATTATTTTTGAAGTCCTCAGAATCCCGATTGAATTTTTTAACTTTCCTTTTCTGTGTTTCTCTATCAACTTTTTCCAGTTTCTTTTTCATATTGACATTAAAATCCTTTATTAAACTAGTCTCCTTGATTGGTTCCAATTTCTTTTGTAAAACCTGAATTTTTTCATTCAATAGAGATAGTTTAATTTCTTTCCTTTTAAGAACTAAATTCTGCAACTCTTTCCCTACCCTATTGAAAAAACGTAACCATTCGGTCATGTACTTAGTGTCGGTTAAACCATCTTGGGGTGTCACCTCCCACCTCAAGCTTCTGAAAATAAGTCCCTCTTTGTTATAGTGCTCAAAAGTGAACACGTCCCACCAGGCTTTCACCTGTTTTTCTAACAGGTTCTCTAAACTTTTTAGAGTTCCTGGGTAGTCTTCCTCACACTCTGCCATTTCCTGGTTGGTGGAGAAGACTGATTCTGCATTAATCTGTCTATTCGACAGAAAATTAATGGCTTCCATAGCAGCAGTGAGTAAAAGATTATATATATGGAAAAAGGGGGTGGAGATAAAGGCCGTCTACTGTGGCCACCCTCACTGCGCGTAGCTGGAGAATAAATGTGAACTATAGTGATATTAATAAAATAAATGAATAAATTATTAAATATACATGAGCTGCTGCTATAAAAGTATGAATTCAAAAAATTGTTAATATGCAAATACAGTGCTACCTAATGTGAAAAAGGTACCAAATGTGATATTAAACAGCGCTCACAAATTAATACGTGAAAAATGAAACAACATATATAATATTAGTACAGTGACACAGTGAAAAATATGTGAATAATCCACCCTCTAAGTGAGATAATATATACGTGTCCAAAATATGTGCCAAAATTGCACCAAAAATAACAGGTTGGCAAAAAAAGTCCATTAACTGACTAGGTGAACATAAATAAAGTTCATAGGTGAAAAACAGAAGAAATTCCTTCACAATCTTCAGTGAGTGCTTTCACCACACCATAGTGACTACATGCTTCCACCACCAGAAATGCAAACTCACCGCAACAAATGGCCTGACACTCTCGTGTTTAGGCACACAGGCTTTTTAACTGACCCAATCAGTTATTAATTGATGGAGCTCCTTCTTAATAGAGTGGAGCATTCAGTTAAAAGGGTGAAGATCCGATGCAAACAGAAAACTCCAAGATGACAGCCATATGCAATGAAGAGAGAGAGCACAATAGTGTGATATTGTAACACAACTTTTTAATAACACACTAAAAATCTCCCATCATCCGCCCCCTCTAGGATATTACCCAGGACCAGAATATGGACATATGGGCAATAGATTCCAACCCTTGGCAGAGGATTATAATAATGGTTATTATTCTCAACAGCCTTTCTTAGGACATCGGGGGAGGGGAGGGTGGGGAGGGACTCCGAGGAGGAACTCACAGACCAGGAACAACAAGGGAGGAGACAAGCATGTCATCCCAAAATTTCCACAAAGAGGACCAGAAACGTATCAAAGAGAAGACGTGGATGCAGGGCAGGCCGAAGAAAACAATCCCAGAAAACGAATGAGGGAAGTGGAAACATAGGAATATACAACCTGAGTAAGGCAACGCTGAACCCGAAAGAGCTCAATGTCCTCACTACGGGTTTGAAATGTGCTCCTAGAAGAACGATGAACAAATTTGATGTCTATATAGACGCACATAAATTCATCAGGACTCTAAATCTAAAAAAATACTTCCTGAGCCATCCTGTAACGTCCTCTATGAATAGCACCATTGTGGCAACGAAAGTAGACAGTGGACTTAAGAATAAATCCTTATTCAATCCCCAGATTTCCAATAATCATTTTATAGAGGTTTTTAAACAGCTGGTACTCAAAGATATCGAGGAACTACCTCTGAAGAAGGGGGTGAACCCCCGCTATATTAAAGAAGGCATTGAATCTTTGGAGGATAAGAAGGATGTTGTGATCCGACCAGCGGACAAAGGGGGAGGGGTGGTAGTCCTAGATAAGGAGTTCTACTGTACCCAATTGTCCAATATGTTGAGTGATACTTCTACATACAAAAAATTACCATCAGACCCCACTGAACCTTATAAGGTACAACTGGATGCGTTGGTAGATTGGGGGTATCACACTGGAGCTTTGAGTCTTAAAGAGAAAAAGTACTTAGCACCTTCAGCATGTAGGATACCGGTGATCTATACTTTGCCAAAGATCCATAAAAATGAAACCATCCCACCTGCCCGACCAATAGTTAACGGGATTGGATCAGTCACAGCCAGATTGGGAGAATATCTTGACAAATTTCTCCAACTGAGTGTGTGTACAACCAAGGCGTATCTGAAAGATACTACTGACCTGCTACAGTCCCTGGATAAAGTGTGCATCAAGCCTGAAAGAGAAATCTATTTGGTGACAGCTGACGTAGCGTCACTTTATACCATTATTCAGCATGATGATGCTGCTCTGGCGTTAAATTGGGCACTTAGCAGGAGGGACGACATACCGCACACTCAGAAGAGATTTATGGGACATGTATTAGAGTTCTGCATGTCCCATAACTATTTCTGGTTTGATGGCTCCTTCTTCTCCCAGCAGGTTGGCGTGGCTATGGGGGCTAAATTTGCCCCCAGCCTCGCCAACCTGTTCATGGCGGAGTGGGAGGACAGGCATGTTTTTCATAACCGGAGACCCCAATTACTATTTTATCAGAGATTTATAGACGATATTCTATTTATATGGGAAGGATCACAACAAGAAGCACTTCAGTTTCTGGAAGAACTCAATAATAATTCCAACAACATTAAATTGGAATATACAATTAGTGAAAATACTGTAAATTTCTTGGATGTCACCATTCAAAGAGAAACAAATAAACTAAAAACTAAAGTATTTTTTAAGTCTACGGATCGGAACAGTTATTTGTCCATTAATAGTGGACACCATCCAGCATGGATTAAAAATATCCCTAAGGGACAATTTTTAAGGGTTCGGCGAAACTGTTCAGATGCCACTGACTACCTCTCGCAAGCACAAATACTAAAGAATAAATTTATTCAGAAGGGATATGATGAGCCAGCGTTGGATACCATGATTGAAGATATCGCTGCTATCCCTAGAGAAAAATGCTTGGAGAAGAAGTTAGAAAAGCCAAAGAATAATCAACACCAATGGGGGTTCCTCTCTGGATTCCATGCACAATATAGGGAGGTAGAGGCCATTTTCAAAAACCATTGGCACATTTTAGGGAAGGATAGGCATTTTGCTGAAATACTTCCGAGTCAACCTCAATTTATTTATAGGAGGGCTCCCAATTTTGGCGATAAGGTGGTCCGTAAGATTTTAGACCCCCCAGAACAACAGGGCCTCAGAATAGATTTTAAGGGGTTCTACTCGTGTAGGAAATGTATCTGTTGTAGAACTGTGCAGATAAGCAATAGAGGGAAACAACAGGTGACGAGTAGTGATGGGAAGACTTTTTCCATTAAAGAATTCATCACGTGTAACTCCTCTCACGTAGTGTACCTGATCTGGTGCCCCTGTAGGCTACTTTATGTGGGGAGAACAAAGCGGTTACTGCGAATACGCGTGGCTGAACACTTGGCTAATATAAAGAAAGGCTTCGATTACCACAGTGTGTCAGTCCACTTTAAGGAAAAACATAACCAAGACCCCACGCTAGCCCAATTCTGTGGTATTGACTATGTTCACCCTTCATGGAGAGGCTCAAATAGGGTGAGAGATCTATCGCAGCGCGAAACTCAATGGATCTTCCTCTTAAAAAGCCAGTTTCCGAGGGGCTTGAACATAGAACTGGACGTGAACTGTTTCATTAGCAATGCTTAAATGATGTGCAGTATATTTGAGACATGTGTATATACATATTTAGTATGATGATGAGTTATGTTTTTATAAAGGTGGCCAAACAACTGGGCTACCCATCATCATCATAGATTTGGATTGGTTCATGCATAATGAAGGGCACCCACTTCAATTCGAACCAGCACAGTAATATATATATTTTTTAATTAATATATATCTATACACATGTCATTTACCGTCCATGCTTCAAAGCAATACCTTTTTCCAGTTTTTAATATTTTTAATATTTTTAATATTTGTTTTAAGATTTTTAATATTTGTTTTAGAAATTTTTAAAAAACAATATATTTTATCATTATTATTCCCATTGATAATTTAGTGTTATTTAATGTGGATAATACCTGCAACTCTGTAATATATATTTTTAGAAATATTATATATATTCTATATATGTATAGAATTTTTATTTATATCACTAATCGATATGCTTTTGTATTTAAATAATTGTACTTTGTGTCTCTGATCTTACTTTGCTATATGTACTCATGAACCTAGAGGTGACTTGTGTTCATGGGGACATCCGAAAAGCTGATAGCCAGTAATAGTAAGAACACATCCCTTTGTAATACATTATAGGCTAGAAGAGTGTCATACTGCAGTTTAACCACCGGGGACAGACACCACATTGATCAACAGGCAGTGGGATGAGGTGTAGTACACCGACGTCACCACTGAGGGCCTCCACCTCACAGCAACGCCGGAGCGACGCCAGGCATGGTGTCTCGAGGATGAGATCGCTCTAACTGGATGGGGCGAATCATCTGCACGCCAGTACAGCTGAGTGGGACGCACGTCCACACAGCTGTAGCGTGTAAACAATGGAGAGCGCGCACCAATGCGTGAGTGAGGTGGAGACACTGGCAATTATATAAAGCGGCATTAGACAGATGGTAAGCAAACCCCATGAATTAATCAGTTGATGAAACATGTCGGGGTGTGATTGCTAAAGTCACAACCGCTACCTTAACCTGCTAGTTTGGACGTGGAATGGTCTAACTTTTTTTGCTACCAGCTTAATCACCTGAGCAGCAGCTCCAGCACCACCTGCATAAGGGCTGTGAGTAATAACTTGGGCTATTAGTTGGTCCGCTGTGACCACTAGTTCACCTGGAGGAAAATTATTTTCGTTTGTGTGTACACCGTGCTATTTTTGGATTTCATTCACTGCTTTTGACAAGAATTATGTTTGTGAGTGCTACTTTTGGGAGATTTTTAGTGTGTTATTAAAAAGTTGTGTTACAATATCACACTATTGTGCTCTCTCTCTTCATTGCATATGGCTGTCATCTTGGAGTTTTCTGTTTGCATCGGATCTTCACCCTTTTAACTGAATGCTCCACTCTATTAAGAAGGAGCTCCATCAATTAATAACTGATTGAGTCAGTTAAAAAGCCTGTGTGCCTAAACACGAGAGTGTCAGGCCATTTGTTGCGGTGAGTTTGCATTTCTGGTGGTGGAAGCACGTAGTCACTATGGTGTGGTGAAAGCACTCACTGAAGATTGTGAAGGAATTTCTTCTGTTTTTCACCTATGAACTTTATTTATGTTCACCTAGTCAGTTAATGGACTTTTTTTGCCAACCTGTTATTTTTGGTGCAATTTTGGCACATATTTTGGACACGTATATATTATCTCACTTAGAGGGTGGATTATTCACATATTTTTCACTGTGTCACTGTACTAATATTATATATGTTGTTTCATTTTTCACGTATTAATTTGTGAGCGCTGTTTAATATCACATTTGGTACCTTTTTCACATTAGGTAGCACTGTATTTGCATATTAACAATTTTTTTACCCCAAATTGTTCGCTGTTCGTCGAACTCGAAGCTCATCCCTAGTAGCGACCTTCCCCAACACACCCCTACCATAACTCAGTCACAGACCCTCAACTGAGCAAGTCCGTCCAGTGCAGTCTTCCACCTGTAAGAGATACATTTTTTATGGCACTCTAAACTCAGTTAGTGGACATATGTTTTGCAAGACATTTAGTCATGCAAAAAATGTGCTACAAACATCCTCTGATACATCTCAATGCATTTTACACAAGGCTTCCTGAAGATTCTTTGGGTGGAGTGAAACATGTTTTGACGGGTCCGGGGATGTCCCGGAATGGTTCAGAGTGCGGAACAGCAGCAGATCCTGGAATATACATCTAACCACTGCTGGAAATAATTAGTGTCGGTTCAAGGCACGTTTACACATGAGTGTGCAAAACAAAGGTTTTATGTAATGGGGAACATTTTACTTTTTAATAAATTTTGGTGTGCAGTGATGGTTTGCTTGCAGATTTTCCCACCTATATACCTGAGCTTGTGACTATAGGATGGATCAGAGAGTTCTGGTGGCAAAAGTCTCTTATGAGTCTCAACTGCATGGGGGGCATGTAGATTGCTCTGTTTGAACTTTGGAGCACCATGAATTTTTACCAAGCATGTGCACAGTGAAAATGGCACAATAACACTTTGAGACTGTATATCATATATATTATATATATATATATATATATATATATATATATATATATATATATATATATATATATATATATATATTATATATATATATATATATATATATATATATATATATATATATATATATATATATATATATATATATATATATATATATATATGTCTGTCGGTCTGTTTAAGACATATTGTATGCACATCCCTAGACATAATTAATGCATCTGCAACTGGATTTAAATGAATGTGACAGCTCAAGGGAAGGAACTGAGTTCAGAAAGTTGAAGGCATTACCAGGTAGATAACTATTATTAGGGGGGCTGCAGTCTCCAGTTACATTCACACTCACCGTCTCTGAGTTATTTATAATACTGACACCACCCTAGTTCATTGCTCCACCCTCACATATTCTCTCCTAAGCGCGGTACACCTCCCCTTTATTCACTTTCACACCCCTGGTGTGACTTCACTGCAGCTATGGAAGTGTTTGGGTATATGAGTAATAGAAACATAGATGTCGGGGGTATTTTTAGCCAGGAAGAGATTATTAACAGACAGGACATGCAAGGGCTGGTCAAACAGTTGAGACATATAATGGAGAAACAACTGAGAGTATGGTGGGACATTGCCACCTTGGAAACATATATAAAAGAAAAAATGACCCCAAGAAGATTACGATGGGACGTACATCCGAACGATAATGTTGATGACGCTGTGCTTATGAATGAATGGTACTGTTTTTTCAACACATGTGAGAACGAACTTTTACATAAAATTGTTAAAAGAAGGAAATTCAAGCTTAAAGCAATTGAAAAAAGTATCACAGAAATACAGAATTTACTAACCCCTTTTACAAGCCAGCAAGACTATAAGGATAAATCGAAGGAATTACAGGATATCATCAAAAAATATGATAATGATATCCAAATTAAAAAACAAAAGAAATTTAAGAGGGACGTACTTGATTATAAAAACATGCAGGTATACAAATGGCAAGCCTCCATGGAAGAACCTACTGAAGGCCTTGATGATACTCTTATGGATGAAAGCGACCCCACATTACTGGCCGATGCCGAAGCAAGTGCCCCTGGGCACTCGACCAACCCAGTGGCAACTAATAGGGCTGGAGAAGCCATATCGGGCACACCCCATACACCAAGATGGCAGCAAGGAAGACCTGAGAACAGAAGGGTGAGATACCAAGATAATGAGTACTATAGGAGCCCTAATCCACCAAGATGGAGATCGCATAGCCGTAATAGGCACTCTCCAGGCCGAGATCATTACCCTTACGATCCCTATTACAACCAAGGAAGAAACAATGGGGATTTTCACAGGGGAGGCCCCAACACCCGACCACCAGGAAGATGGCGAACGAGAACAGGACACGGGAATACAGGATGGAGAGGGGCGAATGGCAGCCGAGGGGTTACCCCTGGAAGATCAGCAGGAAGAGGAGAAAACCAAAGAAATCAAGGATACCAGGAACGGGCGCCCTACTCCAACCCATGGCACAACAGACCGTACCAACAGGACAGAGAAACAGAGCCCACCCAAAGAGAAAACGCGCCAGAGGGTGCAGGGGAGGGCAGAAGAAAACGCCCAAGGCAACATTAGGGAAAGGCATATTTAACCTTAGCGATATCCAACTAACTAAGGAAGAAATGCAGATCTTGGACTTAGGTTTGAAATATGCACCGGAAAAAGCATTGGACCAATTTGAGGTGTTCATTGACCTTCAAAAATTCCTTAGAAAATTAAATCTACGTAAATTTTTTCTGAACAACCAAGATGAGGACATAACGGAAGTATCGGAATACACTCAAACTAATTTACGGAACAATTCTACGTTCAATCCTAATACACCAGGGAACCAGTGCATAGGAGCTTTCAAAAAAATGGTGGAAGCAGATTTGAAAAAACTGCAGAAAAAATACAAAAATAAAAATAAGAATGTGTGGAAAACCATTAAAGAAATTGGTAAAAGAAATGAAGTCATAATCAGACCGGCAGATAAGGGAGGTGGCCTTGTCATCTTAAATAAAGTTGATTATGAAGAGGAGATGGAAAATCTGCTCAGAGTTGAAAACACCTATAAAAAACTTAAGGGCAACCCTAAAGCAAGGTTCACCAAAAAACTAGAGAAATTTGTCAAAAAAGGCAAAACCTTGGGAATTTTGAACAAAAAAGAGGCCGACTACTTAGTGTCCAATTCTACCAAAACACCCGTAATCTATTACACCCCGAAGATACATAAAAGACTAGAAAAACCCCCAGGTAGACCAATCATTAGCGGGATTAATTCCATCTTTTCCCGCTTAGGAGAGTACCTGGATATGTATTTACAACCAATAGTCAAGCAGGGTAGGTCACACCTCCGCGATAGTCTTCAATTGATCAACGAATTACAACACATTGATGGTGCAGAAAATTGGCTTCTAGCTACTATTGACGTCAATTCGTTGTATACGAGTATATCACAAGTAGATGGGGTGATGGGGGTAGAGAAAGCCCTACACCAAAATACTACGTTAAAACAAGCACAAATTAACTATATAGTAGAAGGTCTTCAAATGGCGATGGAATGTAACTATTTCTGGTACCGGAAAAACTACTATGTACAAACCAAGGGTGTGGCGATGGGGGCTCGTTATGCCCCCAGTGTTGCCAACCTGCTGATGGACTGTTGGGAGGACGAACATATATATAGTCAAAATATTCCCCAGATTAGATTGTACAGGCGGTACATTGACGATCTTATCATTTTATGGGACGGAACAACTGATATGTTCGAAAATTTCCTACAAGATCTGGACACCAACAGGTATGGCCTCACCTTTACCGGGAAGCACAATATGGAATGCATAGATTACCTTGACCTTCAGATCTATAAACAAGGATCTAAGTTACATACAAGAACACACTTTAAATCCACGGACCGTAATGGATACATTCCATCAACAAGTTGTCATCACCCACGCTGGAAAGCCAATATACCCAAAGGGCAAATGATGAGACTCCGGAGGAACTGCAGTTCCATCACAGACTACATGGCCCAAGCAGACATAATTGTTGACCGATTTAAGGAGAAGGGATATAAGGAAGAACATCTGGTAAAACTAAAAGCTGAAGTTCTAAACATGGATAGAAGTTCCATGCTGTCACTCAAAAAGAAGAGAAAAAATAACAAAACAGATGTGGCATTTATTACCGGCTTTAATTCCCAATATAAAGACTTCGAACATATCATCAAAAAATATTGGCCGATCTTGCAAGAAGACCATGCCCTTATTAAAGTTTTAGGTAAAAAACCCAGCTTCATTTACAGACGTGCACCGTCGTTACGTCACCACCTGGTGCACAACGTCCTTGATCCACCACGGACTATTAGTCTTTGCCCTGAACTTAAGGGCTTTTTCAAATGCCAGCGATGCCTGGCCTGTAGGGTGAGTAAAAAACAACCCAGAAAGAAAACAAGTTTTAAATCAAGAAATGACTTCAAAGAATATCAAATCAAGGAGCTGATCACCTGTGATACTACACACGTGACTTATGTCATCGAATGTCCGTGCCACTTACAATATGTGGGCAGAACCACCCGTCCCTTGAAAGTGAGAATACGAGAGCATATCAACAGGATCAAAGCCGGTTTTCCAAAACACCATCTCTCACGCCACTTCAAAGAATTCCACCAGCAAGACCCGACTAGTTTGATCTTTTACGGCATAGATACCATTAAAGACAACTGGAGGGGTGGCAATAAGACAACAGCCATCTCCCAAAATGAGACGGGATGGATATACCGTCTGGGCTCTTTGGCGCCCTTTGGGTTAAATAAGGATATTGACCTAAATTGCTTCTTGGCCAACCCTTAGATCTATCACATATATAAGATGACCCACCCAGTTAACTATTCCATACATTCTATATGGCCCACCGATTTTTCACCTTTCTCACACCCCTGTGACTAGCAGGGATGTCCTCGTAGCCAGCATTTTTAGTGCTGCCCATTTATATGCCACTAGCATAATGATTCCAATCCTAATATCTTAATATTTCATTCCTACCATTCTATGCTGCATGCCAGTTCCTCTTCTTGGACACCTATGAACTCTCTAAAATCTACCCTTATGTTCACATTAGAGACAGATACAGTCAAACCCCCTATGAGGGCTAACATACACGTTTTAGGCAGTTCATCCACCAATGTTATGGGCTAGCAATCTGTACACAATGTTACATTTTAGCCCCTTTTGTGTAGTGGCTTGCTTATAGGGGTGTAATGTTGTTATGAATGGCTGTCGTCCAACCCATTAATTAATTGTTTGTTGTGCCTCCAGAATCATTCAATTTTTTAGACTCCCCCTTTGGGGGTATAATAATTTTTGAATTTTTGAATATATTGGTGCCCTTGAAATTATGGCCCTATAGGCCATTAATCACCTTGCCTTTGGCTTAAACCAACCTAACCTATGTATTAACTTTAGATGGTCATGTAGCAATGCGTTATGACATCTCAATAACATTGCATTTCAGATTAGGGGTCATTATAGTCCATATGCCCTGATGCCCTGATTAGTCATGTTGAACATTTTGTATGATGCTACATACACCATATTAACGGGATTCACTACCTTAACCTGGTAGCTCTATTTCAATAGAATTATTTAAAAGAAAAAAAAAAAAAAAAAAAAAAAAAAAAAAAAAAAAAAAAAATTTTTTTCCTAAATAGAATTTTTTCTAATATAAATGCTGCCTAACCACTGGATTACATACTACTACATTTTGGCTAGTTGTCACTTTATCCATATACCCAGCTCTTCTACATTACTCCTTCCACTATATCCTCGTTTTTTATATTATAATTTTTATTTATATTTTATGCCGAGTTGTTATTGTACAACTATCCATCACTTAGTATTTGCGGCTTTTCCCTTTTCACTTTATAATGTGATACTTTACATTTTGAGGCTTTGCTATTGAATATATTATGGACGGATTGACGTTGTTATGTGGATAGCGTTCCCCCCTATAAGCAATGCCTAATAGATATATTCCCATAAAGGGTTTATCAAATGTATTATGAATCACTATCCAGGAAACCAGCACAGTGGACAATGATCTTTGCATGTCCTTTGTAGCAATATTGTTGTATGCAATGCCGATGTTTTACTGTTTAAATTATTGCTTAAATAGATCTGCAATATGTCCGAGGATACCAGCGCCAACATGCGGCAATAGGAACGCCCATCGGTATACCCTACAACATACCAATTAGTTGGGATTCCCTAATATCTCCTGATTGGCTTTTTCCGTAGAGGGGGAGGGATGCCTGCATGTTGACGCTCGCTATATAAACTATCTGACGAGGTATGCGTGTACCCGCTTCAGAAGACGTAACCAATACGAAACGTGCGTAAAGCGGACACACGCACACCCACACGCACTCCCGGATTGATCAGCTGTTACCCTGTGGAGCGCGCGGCGTTCCCCAGCTGGAGACGACACTTACGATCTTACCGGCTAGTAGTGCTGTGCTGGGAGGCTTATGCTTTTGCATGCTGATTGCCTACTACTTTGTTTTTATATTTTATCCCCACCAATTGTCCTTATCCCAATACCCATTGGAAATTGGTTTTAAAAAAACGTTTTATTTTATGTATGCTGTATTGCACATGCCTCATAGGCAGTGTTAATTAAACAAATAAACCTCCCATTTTTTGAACATACTGCGCCATGAGAATATTTTTTTCATTGGAGGAATCCCGGAATTAATAAAAAAGAAGCAGAGCCATCCAGGCCAGGACATCTGTGCGTCCATAGGACCCAGGAAGAACGATATCGCAGCTGCTGGAGATCCATTCTACTTGCACTTTACCCCTGCAGGGGTGAGTGCCTTTGGTGAGTAGGGACCCAGGAGGGGAGCACCGGAGCACTGTGCGAATCCACCACTGCATTTTTTGTGATTTATCACCCTTCGTGGGTGCACCAGCTCACGGACACTTATCTAAACATATATTCTTTTTAAGTTATGTTTATTTTCATTAATATTAATATTTTTATTTTTATTTTTATTTTTTGACATTACGTGGACTGTATAGTGTGGCTGCTATATTTAATCATTGGACTTATGCATCTATCTACTCTTATTTTTATTTTGTTATAGCCTCACTGCATTTATTGCTAAGTTACATACTTATTGGTATTCACCACCACGCCGGTACATATATATTTTTTGATTTCATTTATCACTGATTAATGATCACGGTTTATCTGATATATCTAAGTTTGTAATTTTGTGGCATCACTTAACTTACAGTTCACACACTGAGTGACCACCTTTGCGGCTCTTAGCCATTTTTTTGCACATTTGTTGTACAACTTTCAGAGTGTATATTATATGCCAATTAGGCCATCACATATTATCACACTCAGGTACTTGTATTCTTTTCACTTAGTTTGATCACATACAAGTCACATCCGTACCTCATTGGTACATTCAGCCTCTATTCTAGACAGCGCCACTACCCCTTCCATTTTTTTAATTTAGATAACTATAACACCTACACATTATTAGATGCATTCCACATACCATGACAAAATATATTTAATGCTAAGTCCACCTCAGTAGTTCTCCCCCACTTTCATTTACTTTTTTTGTGTTGTACTGAACTGCATGAGATTACTATTGTTTAGTCGTATGCTGAGATTTAGTGGCAGTTTGAAGCCACTGCACTTATTTACTAATGTGATTTTGGCATCTTCCTTCCTCTTTCCTTCCTAACTAGCGTTTGTTTTTTTAGTCCTAGCTTGACCCTCCCCACTTCTTTCATATTCCCTTACTCAGTTTTTTGGCAGAGATAGAAGTCATTGTTTCCTTACACTTTCACTTACACCGAAAAACATGATCTGTAGTGGAAATATCTGAAGTAAAAATACTTTGAATTAAAATTCTACATCTTATATAAGAGTTAAGCTGCCCGTGGAGTGTGCCAAGTCAGCAGGTTACCTACTGTCCCGACATACTGGGTTTTGAAAGGTATGTCAATGTGTAAAGCAGAATTTGAAACAAAACATACAATCTGCAAGCCCACTCACCTTAGGGCATCCAAGGTATAATGCATTTCTGTGTTCTGAATCTGTCTTCCAAAGCCCATAAACTGGGGCTAGCTGAGGGAACTGTATTTTATTATGGCCAAAGCGAACCATAGTATTATAGACATGCAAACATAGTAAAACTCACAACATACTGTATGCCAACACACAAATGTTACATGGAAGGTCTAGTGTAAATAAATACATTCTGACATGCATCCATGTTACCTTCCTACGATGCAATATGCTAGACAGTTTGTAAGCAGATTATAATAGCCAGTTAGGCACTGTCCCAGCCATTAGGGTAAGAGTTAATGCCATTTCCAGTTCTTTGGCATTTTGGTGAGTTCTTCTCTGGCCCACTAATTCTCTGATATATAAATATGGGACAGTGGATCGGCAAGGGAGACCCCCTAGAGAGTTCCAGTAGAGAGGCTACAAGAAGTCCTCAGCAGAGACCAGGGCCCACATCAGGACCAATGCCTGCAAGGGAATGAGAAGGAGAACAATACCCACGAGGAGCAGAAGTATGTCATTCATCACTGCCTGGATGTAATTTAATCAGAACCTGTAGTTTGCCCCGAAGACACCAGCTCTGGAAGAATACCTCTGTTGGACTCTGTGTTCCACAATCACTACCGTTGCAGCTATGCCGGGGCAGCACAGAGCCTGTAGTTAGAGTAGGGAATTAGGGAAGAATTATGCCTTTTAAATGTTGGACTCTGTCATTGCCTGTGCACTTTTCTAAGTAAAGCTGTCCTTGCCTGGTCTGAAGTTACTGAAAGTAACTGGCATAGTCTACCGAGTAGGTATTAAACACATTTGGGTATGAAGACATTGGTGTGGAGTAGTGTGCAGACACAAGCGGTAATCTAGGGTAACAGAAGTTTTATAGCAGCCTTTTGATAGTGTGTACCTGTTATAGGTGGAACAATCTCTAGAAGTGAGGGAGATGTTGTTGGCACTCCTTCCACCAGCAGTCTGTCATCCAGAGTGGCAGAAGCGGATTGATGCTGCAGAGTTTTCCCATTCTGTACAAAGGTACAGAAGTTTAATGCCGCGTACACACGATCGGTCCATCCGATGAGAACGGTCTGATGGACCGTTTTCATTGGTTAACCGATGAAGATGACTGATGGTCAGTCATGCCTACACACCATCGGTTAAAAAAATGATCGTGTCAGAACGTGTGACGTAAAACACAACAACGTGCTGAAAAAAACGAAGTTCAATGCTTCCAAGCATGCGTCGACTTGATTCTGAGCATGCGTGAATTTTTAACCAATGGTTGTGCCTACTAACGATCGTTTTTTTTTTCTATCAGTTAGGTATCCATCGGTTAAATTTAAAACAAGATTGCTTTTTTTTTAACCTATGGATAAATAACCGATGGGGCCCACACACGATTGGTTTGGTCTGATGAAAACGGTCCATCAGACCGTTCTCATCGGTTTGATCGATCATGTGTACGAGGCATTAGACTTAAGTTAAGTGCATGTGTGGAGACTGTTCAGGGTGCATGGAAGGGTCAACTCTGCTACTGGAGAATGGTAGTGAAAAATAATGGACAGGGGGATGTGGACAAGGCTCAGCATGTGCCTCCTAGATTACAGATAAATTGTACATTGTCACGGGGACCCAAAAATTAACTGGAGAACAGTTGCAGTGCAAGTGTACATGGTGTACCTTCATCTCGAGTAGAGGTCTGCCTCGAGGTTGAGTGTTTCCCCATGGCAGCCCCAGGGCATTGATGAAAATGGCATAAAGCAAAAGTACCCCATCTGTAGCAAAGTGATCCTGTACTAGGTGCCTAGCATAGCAGGACCTGACAAACAACTACCGCCTGCATTCTGAGAGAGAGAGAGGGGGAGAGAGAAAGGGAGAGAGATGGAGAGAGAGAGAGGGAGAAAGAGAGAGAGAAATCATTGGTAAGATCTTATCTAGAATATGCAGTTCAGTTTTCACAAAAAAATATTTTAGAGAACTGGAGAAGGTGCAGAGAAGGGCATCCAAACTGATAAGAGGCATGAATGATGATTAGAGAGCTATGAAGAATGATTAGAGAGATTGAGATAGTTTTGCCCCTGTACAAACCATTTGTAAGACCTTATCTGGAATAGTCAGTTCAGTTATGGGCACTAGTTGATAAAAAGCATACTGTATTAGAGAACTGAATGCCTCCACATATGGAAAGGCTTCTTTAAAGTAAGAGCTGTGAAAATACAGAATAGACTCCCTCAGGAACTATTTCTAGCAAAGCCAGTAGATTATTTAAAAAACAAGTTGGATGCATTCCCAAAATCACAAAATAACGAAAACTGTGTCGCTTCTGGTGTCTGAAGTCACACAGTGGGAGAAACAACATCAGTTCCTCTCACTATGTCTAAGAGAGTTGATGCCACCCAGTGCATCCTTACCGGGCTCTGCGATTGGACGGGAGGGCCCGGTAAATGCGTAGGACCTCCTTCCATTGCCTATAAAATGTATTCAGATAGCCGCTAGAATTACTTTTGGAAGAATACAATCACTGCAAAGAATACAAAAACAAAAAGCAATATGGCAGTATTGAAGAGGTAATGGCACCAGCGACACATGGGAGTCTATTTATACAAAAATTGGGGAGACATTTACACAGCTATTGTGATTGAATAATTTCCAAGTCTAATATTGCCATTTTCTTTTTATTTACTGCAGTTAGTGTGCCTAAGGCAGTATGTGTGTTGTGTCTTTCTATTGCTTCTTCATCGAGAACCACCATGGTCTTTGTTACAAGTGACAGTCAACTTTATACAAAGTTAGCATGGAGCAGCTGTAGTTATGCATTTCTACTAACCAAAGGTTTCAAAGGCCTGCTAGACGTTATAGAAAAATTGAAATTAAACTTGTGTTAATGTGTCACAGACATCTGAGGTAGCACCTCAGGGCCAGATTCACAGAAGAAATACGCCGGAGTATCTACTGATACTCCGGCGTATTTTCAAGTTTGCCGCGTCGTATCTTAATTTGTGATTCACAAACAAGATACGATGGCTTTTGGCTAAGATCCGACAGGCTTACGGCTTCGTACGCCTTCGAATCTTAGGCTGCAATACTTCGGCCGCCGCCGCTGGGTAGAGTTTGCGTCGTTTTCCAGCGTAGGGTATGCAAATTAGCATTTACGGTGATCCACGAAGGTACTCGCGTGCGTTGCGTCGTCGCAAGTCGTTTTTCCCGTCGCAAAGTTAGACAGCTTTTTCATGGCTTAACTTTACACCAGCCATGTTAAAGTATGGCCGTCGTTCCCGCGTCGAATTTTAATTTTTTTTTTGGCGTAAGTACGTTACGCACGTCGCCATTCACAAACACGTCGGGGCGCCGTAATTTCTAGCAAAGCACGGCAGGAAAGTTCAAAAAGGAGCATGCGCAGAACGTTCGGCGCGGGAACGCGCCTAATTTAAATGGTACACGTCCCATTTGAATTAGGCGGGCTTGCGCCGGACGGCTTTACGCTACGCCGCCAAAAGTTTACACGCAAGTGCTTGGTGAATCAGGCACTTGCGCTGAAAACTTGCGGCGGTGTAACGTAAAGACGATATGTTACGCCGCTGCATTTGTACCTGAATCTGGCCCTGAGTGCTCAGGATCCAGGGTGAAGTTGTTTTTACTTATATCATTCCATGTTAATCAAGAACCCTCTTAGTTGCCCACAGACATAAATCCAAATGTATCCTCCAATAGTCATTTTCTCTTGCTGAGTTTTACTAGATGTCATGGAGGAACACAGGCATCTTTAATAAGCATGCATTGATAAATTAAACAAATGTATAAATTCATCCCTATAGAGACAATTATTAATCCAGGAGAATACAGGTTTGAGTTGATTTTCTCATAGCTCTGCATGCAACAAATATTTTGGGTAACAGAGATAATTTTGCAGTGAGAATAGTTATAATTATAGATGTATTCTAATCAGTTGCTATGTGTTACTGCATCTACTGTATGTGTCTAGAATATTCACAAAACCCTTTGTTTTGTCAGTGTAGAGCAGCTCCCAATGACACATTGTATATATTTTTTATACTGTACATATAATTATATAGTTTGAGAAAGAATTGTTTAGCTAACATTAAATTCTCATATCTAAATGAGTTGTATTTCTGCTTAGTTGTGCTATTTGTTTTAAATTGTACACTGCCACCCATTGATGTGCAAATTGACCAATCCGCAAGCATCAATGACATCCAGGATTCTCCCTACTTACTACTGATCCGCTTTCATTTTTCTATTATACATTCAATTCACTCTGACAGATAATACTGCTTCCCCTATGATAACATATTCAGGACTTGGCACATTTTCTTCCGTGCTGTGTGCCAACTAATTAATCTATATCCTGTTTGGCTCATAAAAATAAGAACTTTTTTTTCTTTTCTTATAACCTTTACATCTTATGACAGTTTGTTTTATCCCCAAAATATCAATTCTGCAGCAAAGTTTGTGTTTTTTTTTTATAGATAATTTTAGAGAGACCAGGGGCCCATTAAAACTTAAGAAAATAAAATGAGAACAAATATTGAATTATTGCTAATAACAACCATATATGATTAAATTTGAAAACATACTACTGTATGCCTTCAAAACCATAAATGAGACTGGAGTCACCCTGGGTACAAAAAACTATCACAATTACCACCAACAAAACCACCTCCTAGAGAAAGGAAAAGGTTGGGGAAAATTGGATTTTCCCTGTACCGTCACAAAACATTACAACATAATGCTTTAAAATAAAGTTTATTCACAAACAGTCAACATACATATTAAAACACTGGATATTACATATCATTTTCACTCTAAATGGTTATACCTCCTCTGCTGGAGTCCCACTCAGAATGATAAGTGTCTCCAGTTACCATTAAACACTAAGGTTCAAGCTCCCATAGACCATTGAAGGATAAGCTTCTAACATGTTTTGCGGATTGCCCCACTTCTTCAGGAGAGCAAGATGGAGGAACAGGAAAACGGAATAATGGAGAAAGTAATAAAATATGTAAATATACAAACAACATCATTTAGGAATAATTGTAAGTATCCCATATCTTCTATGGGTTTTAATAAACATTGGAGATAGAAAAGCTACCTTGTAGGCTAGGTTAGCAAACTAAAGGGGGCAATCAAGGTCTCAAATATATATAAAAAAACTTAAACTCTAGCAACTAAACCCACAGTTAAATAATTACCAAATTCTCAGCCAATGAAAATCAATTGCGATCTATCATATCTAAGCACTGGCACCTCCTGTCGGAGGAACAAATGCTAGCCAAATATTTGAAACTTCATGCAGAATTGGTATTTAGGTGAGCTACTTTACTATGTGATCGCGTGGCAGCAAGCCACTATTGTTCTGATGGGACTGGACCCTTGTTCCCCTCCGGTACTTATCGGTGTGACTTATGCCCACGTTGTCCATGGGTGACCGAGGGTTCCCTACAACTCGTCTTCCAAATGTGCAACAATATTGGCTACACACCCATTGTACAACCCAAGGTGTTGTGTTTCTAATGAATAATAAAAAATATTTGCCAGCACATCATGGAACAACGTAAATAGCGTCCAAATGGATGATTTATTGCATGATCCCAACACAAAGAGAGTGCAACGTTTCGGAGCCACGCAGGTATGTGCGTCGTGGCTCCGAATCGTTGCACTCTCTTTGTGTTGTGATCATGCAATAAATCATCCGTTTGGACGCTATTTACGTCGTTCCATTGTGTGCTGACAAATATTTTTATGGTAACTTGTACCAGTATCCAGCTGGTTGTTGCTACAGCACCCAAATCCAAGAGCTCATCCAGGAACGTGTGTGATGGGAATATGAAGTATGTGTTTCTAATGAAGTGTCAATGCAAAGCCTTTTATATAGGCCAGACAATACGTCAATTTGGTCAATGAATAGTTGACCACGTTTGTTATTCTGGTAATTGCAAAATACTTACTCCAGTAATAAGACACATAGGTTTACACTACAGGTATGACAATACTGTGGTTTCCTTCAGTGTCTTGGAGGCCATTCCGAAAGATCCACGAGAGGGTGACTGGTATTGACGCATACATCAGCGTGAAATGCTCTGGATAGAGCAATTGAATGCAACAGTATTTAAGGGCTTAAACTAAATGCATGCATACAAACATTTTTTAGGATAAGCTGGGATCATCTGCTGTTGTCTGTTCTTTCATTTCCTTATTTTCCTTCCTTGCTTTCTTCTTACTTTTTCTTTTTTGTTGATTGGTTCATGATATCACTAGGTTCAGTACATAAGAGTGGATCTAAAAATATAGATGTACATTTTGTCAAGATTCTCATATGTATATGGTTATACTTATATGTAAATTCTGTATGTTGCTTGTTGTAATTGCTTCCTCTGTAAGGATTGATATTCTACATTGTATATTTGCTTTTTTTCAACAGCACTGTTTTGGCTTTGGAATTACTATTTGGCTGTTGTCATCTGGTTTGGCCATTGGGGGCTGTCTGGGTGTTGCCTCCTTGTGTAAGCATGCCGTGCCTATAGGGGGAGCTATATTGGATGAGGACCTCTGCTATGTTCCTCCCCCTTGCCGTTGAGGTAAATGGCAGGCCTAGCTTCTGGCTGGGACACACCGACTTCCTGTGACCTATTATACCAGGTCCAGTGGTGGCCCTTCGCATCCTTCCACCCTGCCTTCTCTGGCCTCAGATGGGAAATGCATGTGCGCCATAGCATTAGTGCATGCGCAATCGGGCATTGGACCCTGTGACGTCATCGGCCGGATGCTGGGCTGGCCGAACACGCAGATTTTTCCTATCAGGTATGATCTAAAGCTTTTACTCATGGTGGTTCACGGTGTGTGCATTGGGCACACATGTTGTGTGGAGTAGTCTTTGTGTTACCCTTCTGAATGTGTATCTTCTGAGCTCCTATATATATATATATATATATATATATATATATATATATATATATATATATATATATAGATAGATAGATAGATAGATAGATAGATAGATAGATATTTGTTTCTAGTATACTCATTTTTAGATACCATAATGGTGCCCTTTCTGTTGCTAACTTCTTGGAATCTACAACATTTGGATTTAATAATTTAATAGATTTTAACTTAGCCATGCTCCATCTTTCCCACCGCCTATGTGTCATTTGTGCTACTACTAAGGGTTGCTATCCATATATTGGAATTCAAATTTTGGTAAGTATGTTTTGCAATCTTAATTTTTATTGGTCATGTATTTTTGACTAATAACTTAGAGGAGAACTGCCTGTTAATGCATAATACCATTCAGTCTCTATAGGACTCCTTTGGATATGCTCCCATGCTCGCCCAGTGATGATTTGAGACCTTGATTGGCCCCTTTAGTTTTCTAGCCTAGCCTACAAGGGAGATTTTCTATCTCCAATGTTTATTAACCACTCATCGACCATGCTATTGACAAAATATGTCTACAGCGAGGTCGAGATATTCTAGGAGGACGTCCCTGGGACGTCCTCCCAGTATCTTGCTCCCGTGCACCCCCTGGGGCGCGCTCCCGGAATCATCCGTAACCGCCAGGTTTAGAAGACCCAGCACATCACAGATCGCGGTAAATTGTCGCTGATAGCAGCCGTTTACCACATGATCGATCTGTCAAATGATGGAGCGACCATTTGTAAACAAACCGGTGTCATGTGATGACGCCGATTCCTCCATCCCCTCTCTGTACCGATCGGTACAGTGTGATAGGAGAGGGGGAGGGATCGGATGGCAGCAGCAGTGCTGTGGGCTGGATCTGTGACAATTGCAGTCACAGATCCAGCCATCCATCCCTCCATGCTCAGCCATCCCTGCCATAACCAGCAATACTCTGCAATACTCTGGCAAATACTCTGCAATGCCCTGCCAATACTCTGCAATACCCTGCCAATACTCTGCAAAACCCTGCCAATGCTCTGCAATACCCTGCCAATACTCTGCAATACTCTGCAATACTCTGCCAATACTCTGCAATACCCTGCAATACCCCACAATACTCTGCAATACCTGGCAATACCCTGCCAATACTCTGCAATACTCTGCAATACTCCGCAATACTTTGGCCATTCCACGAGGGTGTGCAATTTTGAAGGGTGACATGTTAGGTATCTATTTACTCGACGTAACTTCATATTTCATATTATGCAAAAAAATTGGGCTAACTTTACTGGTTTTTTTTTAAAGCACAAAACAGTTTTTTTAAAAATGCTTTTGAAAAATTGCTGCGCAAATACCATGCGAGATAAAAAGTTGTAATGACTGCCATTGTATTCTCTAGGGTCTTTGCTAAAAAAGCATATATAATGTTTTGGGGTTCTATGTAATTTTCTAGCAAATAAATGATGATTTTATAAATTTCACAAAGACCAAATAATATTCACCAAGTTGTACTTATTTTTACCAAAGATATGTAGCAGTATAAATTTTGGCCAAAATGTATGAAGAAAAATTGCTAATTTTCAAAATTTTATAACAGAAACGAGAAAAATTCATTTTTTTTACCGAATTTTCGGTCTTTTTTCTTTTATAGCACAAAAAATAAAAAACCCAATGATGATTAAATACCACCAAAAGAAAGCTCTATTTGTGTGAAAAAAAGGCCAAAAAATTCATATGGGTCAGAAAATTCATATGGGTACAGTGTTGTATGACTGAGTAATTGTCATTCAAATTGTGAGAGAACCGAAATCTGAAAATTGATCTGGTTAGGAAGGGGGTTTAACCACTTCCATACAGGGCATTTTCACCCTCTTCCTGCCCAGACCAATTTTTAGTTTTCAGCACTGTGACACTTTGAATTACAATTGCGCGGTCGTGCGACGTGGCTCCCAAACACAATTGACGCCCTTTTTTCCCCACAAATAGAGATTTCTTTTGGTGGTATTTGATCACCTCTGCGTGTTTTTTTTTGTTGCGCTATAAACAAAAGAAGAGCGACAATTTTGAAAAAAACACAATGGGGGTTATTTACGAAAGGCACATTCACTTTGCACTACAAGTGCACTGCAAGTGCACTTGGAAGTGCAGTCGCTGTAAATCTGAGGTGTAGATCTGAAATTAGGGTAAGCTCTGCTGTTTTTATCATCCAATCATGTGCAAGCTAAAATGCTGTTTTTTTTATTTTCCTTGCATGTCCCTCTCAGATCTACAGTGACTGCACTTGAAAGAGCAATTGCAGTGCACTTGTAGTGCAAAGTGGATTTGCCTTTCGTAAATAACCCCCAATATCTTTTACTTTTTGATTTAATAAATATCATATTTTTTTTTCTTTTTTTTCCCTCAGTTTAGGCCGATACGTATTCCCCCTAGCCACCCGAGAAGGCTAGGACGTTATATGACGTCCAGTCTGAAGGACGGAGGGTTCCCGCCGACGTCATTTTACTATGACTCGGTAGGGAACAGGTTAAGTGCCCAGTGGTCAAGTGGTTAAAACCCATAGAAAACATGGGATACTTACCATTGTTCCTAAATGATGTTGTTTGTATATTTACATATTTTACTACTTTCTCAATTATTCAGTTCTCCTGTTCATCTTGCTCTCCTAAAGAAACGGGGAATCCGCAAAACATGTTGGGAGCTAGATCTTCAATGGTCTATGGGAGCTTGAACCTTATGCCGCGTACACACCATCACTTTATGTGATGAAAAAAAACGACACTTTCTGTGAAGTAAAAAATGACGTTTTTGAAACTTCAATTTTCAAAGACGAAGTTGCCTACACACCATCGTTTTCTCACAATGATCTTGCAAAGTGAGGTTACGTTCACCACGTTTTACCATTGAAGCTTGCTTCATAAGTAGCTTCTGGGCATGCGTGGATGAAAAAACGTCTTAGAAAACGACGTTTTTTGCTACACACGGTCAATTTCTGTGAAGTAAAAAGTGCACTTTTGAAAAACGACACATAAAATTGAAGCATGCTTCAATTTTTTTTGGTCGTTTTTTACAAGACATAAAACGACGTTTTCCCCCACACACAGTCAATTAAAGTGACGTTTTTAAAAACGTCATTTTTTTTCATCACATAAAGTGATGGTGTGTACGCGGCATTAGTGTTTAATGGTAACTGGAGACACTTATCATTCTGAGTGGGACTCCAACAGAAGTGGTATGACCACTTAGAATGAAAATTATTTGTAATATCCAATGTTTTAATATGTATTTTGACTGTAAATAAACTTTATTTTAAAGCACCATGTTGTAATGTCTTTTGATGGAACCAGTTACATCCCATTTTTTACCCCAGACACCATTATTTTCCAGCACTGCCTTAACCCTCTTGGACATGGAGTTCACTAGAGCTTCACAGGTTGCCACTGGAGTCATCTTCCACTCCTTCATGATGACATTACAGAGCTGGTGAATGTTAGAGACCTTGCGCTCCTCCACCTTCCGTTTGAATGCCTCACAGATGCTCAATAGGGCTTAGGTCTGGAGACATGCTTGGCCAGTACAGGAACCTTTACCCTCCGCTTCTTTAGCAAGGCAGTGGTCGTCTTGAAGGTGTGTTTGGGGTCGTTATCATGTTGGAATACTGCCCTGCAGCCCAGTCTCCGAAGGGAGTGTATCATGCTCTGCTTCAGTATGTCACAGTACATGTTGGCATTCATGGTTCCCTCAATGAACTGTAGCTCTCCAGTGCTGGCAGAGCTCATGCAGCCCCAGACCACGACACTCCCACTACCATGCTTGAATGTAGGCAAGACACACATGTCTTTGTACTCCTCACCTGGTTGCCTCCATACACGCTTGACACCATCTGAACAAATAAGTTTATCTTGGTCTCATCAGACCACAGGACATGGTTCCAGTAATCCATGTCCTTAGTCTGCTTGTCTTCCGCAAATTGTTTGCAGGCTTTCTTATGCATCATCTTTAGAAGAGGCTTCCTTCTGGGACAACAGCCATGCAGACCAATTTGATGCAGTGTATGGTCTAAGCACTGGCAGGCTGACCCCCCCACCTCTCAACCGCTGCAGCAAAATCAACCTCTGGATATAACGCTGAGCACATGCACTCAACTTCTTTGGTGGACCATGGGGAGCTCAGTTTCAGGGTCTTGGCAATCTTCTTATAGCCTAGGCCATCTTTATGTACAGCAACAATTATTTTATTCAGATCCTCAGAGAGTTCTTTGCCATGAGGTGCCATGTTGAACTTCAAGTGACCAGTATGAGAGAGTGAGTGTCATAAGACCAAATTTTACACACCCGTTCCCCATTCACACATGAGACCTTGTAACACGAATGAGTCACATGACACCGGGGAGGGAAAATGGCTAATGGGGCCAAATTTGGAAATTTTCACTTAGGGGTGTACTCACTTTTGTTGCCAGCTGTTTGGACATTAATGGCTGTGTGTTGAGCTATTTTGAGGTAACAGCAAATTTACACCATTGTACACTCACTACTTTACATTATAGCAAAGTGTAATTTCTTCAGTGTTGTCACATGAAAACATATAATAAAATATTTACAAAATAGTGAGGGGTGTACACAATTTTGTGAGATACTGTATATATATATATATATATATATATATATATATATATATATATATATATATATATATATATATATATATATATATATATAGCGATATCTGTCATAAAAAAAAATATACAAAATTCATTTGGGTACACTGATGCTTATCAAAGTAAGAGTATTACAGTACTAAATACTGAAAATGGTCTGGAAAGGAAGGGGAAAAACATGCTGGCAGTGAGACGGTGAAGGTACCGAGACACTTGAAAAGAGGATTCTGCTATCTGTACCAACGCAGAGGAACATACTATACAGGTAATTTTTCTATGTAAATAGAAAACTTTCTTTCTTACATACAATCCTTCTGGTGTTTGTTTATATTGTACACATTTGCATCTTTCCATCTCATAATGTTCATGTTGCCTATAACTGATATCCCTGCAGACACATGTACACATACAGACAAGCTTGTACGCACACATTGCATACACAAGCATTAGCTTCTTACTAATACTTTTGCATTCAGTAGCCAGGTTTATGTTCATATTTCCATCCCATGTCAGTGTTATTTTAATTGGCTGCAGTAAGGCCAGTGCAGTAAACCCTAAGAAGGGGTTAGGTATGATAGCCCTCAGCAGGAATGTAATTAAAGGGATCTTATATTAATCCAAGAGGGCTAACAGAAAGGACGTTGATTTATGAGCAATATCGCTGACATTTCCAGGAGTCATAAAGCCATTAAAATGAAGATCTTAAAACTATTAAGTTAGGAAGGCAGATATAATTGGACTGAAATTCCCTGTGTCTGTGAGCATTGGTGCTGGAGTTCTAAATTAACCCCTTCTCCAGAATATATATGTATATATATATATATATATATATATATATATATATATATATATATATATATATATGTTTTCATCTCCTTAAAAAAATGTTTTCATAAAACACTGAATCCCAATGGGATTTAAGACATAAAATAGCCAAAAGTAACAGGATACAAATCAACAGCCCAGAACAGATAAAATAAAAAATAAATTAAAAAACTGCTTTTGCTGCAATTTAATTTTGTTGTTGTTGTATGGATTAACAGAAATGTACTCTTTCATTTCAAATTGAAAACCAATCTCTGCAAAGTGATATACATGAGATACAATGAAAAAAATAACTATAAAGAATTGATTGTGTAAAAATATACCCCCTTCACACTAGTGTTTTGTAGATACACTTTTTTGCAGAACCTAGGCTGTCAGATGAAATCCAACATACAGCGGTTTAACTGGAAGTATCGTCACCAGAAGCTGTGTTACCCGGAAATTATGTCAGTGCTTCGCCATGTGTGTAACACAGGAGGGGAAGAGCACCACAAACTGGCTGCTTATTTGTTGAATCCAAGAAGGGGGAAACTTGAGACACTTAAATACTGCATAGCAGAGGAAGGGGAAGGGCCAAAAACACTACCAAAAAACACTACCAAAAAACACCAAAATACCACTGCTACAAGTGTCTCAGAAAGTATACACTACATTATAACCAATATAAAATATTATTATGCACATAAAAAAAATGTGTATATATAAAAATAATAATAATTCAATATTTTTATGGTAATTGTCAAAATAATTTATTCGATAAATAATTAATATTTAAAAATAAACGTAAAAGTTATAAGTAAAAAACAGTAATAAAATCAAACCAAAAGGATATACAAACCAAACCAAAAGGATATCCAAACTCAGACATGAAAGTGAAAACAAAATGCCTATTAACCAAGTATACAGTATATACCGTAAATAAATGTATGTATTAAATACATCACAAAACTGGGAAAACTTGTTGACTCGAGTATAAGCCTAGCGTGTCCATCTGCATGCCTCACTTTGCCTCACTGTGTCCAGGTGCATGCCTCACTGTGTCCATGCCCCACTGTGTCCATGCCCCACTGTGTCCATGCCTCACTGTGCCCATGACTCACTGTACCCATGCCTCACTGTGCCCATGCCTCACTGTGTCCATGACTAGACTGATGTTTATTGTTTAACATGGGAGTCTATGGAAGGGGTGCCCGGCTTTGAAAAATCGGTGCTCCCAGCCGTAGGTTTTCACATTTATTGAGGAGAAATTTGGAAATTGGGCTACATGTGTGCCAAGTTTGGGGTCCAGAGGACCTATGACCGGCCCGTACCGGGTCCCCAAATTCAGCAGAGAAATTAACGTTCAACATGGGAGTCTATGGAAGGGGTGCCCGGCTTTGAAAAATCGGTGCTCCCTGGCCGTAGGTCCCCTGAACAACAAACTTTGCACACTTTTAGAGGAAGAGTGGGGCTGCATGTGTGCCAAGTTTGAGGTCCAGGGGACCTACAGCCGGCCGGTACCAGGTCCCCAAAATCCCGGAGATCAGGCGCAAAAAGGTGACTCGGGTATAAGCCGAGGGGGGCATTTTCAGCACAAAAAAATGTGCTGAAAAATAACAGCTTATACTCAAGTATATACAGTAAGTAAAAAAGGGCTAAAAATAATGTTTGGTTTGTATAATACTTTATGAGACACTTGTATTAGTAGTATTTTGGTTTGATGAGCATTTTTTGGTAATTTTTTTGTCTCTTTCCACTCTTTGAATGGACAAAGAAGCAGCTGCATTGAAATACATTAAACGTTAGGGAGAATCAATGTGGTACTCTTTCCCTCCTGTATTACACACACAATCGAGCACTGACATAATTTCTAGATAATGCGACTTCTGATGACGCCACTTCTGTTCCCCATGGATCTTATAGGATCCCATCTGACAGCCTGGATTCTTGGTTCACAGCAACCTGGTTTTGGGTCCCCCTCCTCGATTGGCTGTGAAGAGGGGACAGACACAACCACTCCAGCCAAGCCCTACAAACGCAACATGTCAAAGTGTTGTGCTTGGTTGATATTTTGATTCTTGAACCTTATAATCTATTGACTTACAGTGTGTTTCATTTAATAAAGTGGCATAACTGCTTGGCTGTGACTCTGGAAAGACTGCATAGGAATATACCATAAATCTATGATAGCCATAGTCCTTTACTACCTGTGTGCGCTATTTCTATTGACTTTTTACAGCAATGAAGTTGTGACGGATCTCGGACACCCCAGGTGGACACATCCGCCAGACCTTTATCTCCTGTCCTCCAAACGCACCCCCAGCCTGCAGATTCGCCATAACCAGGCCTTAACCCCTCAATGACGAGACAAGCCACACAGGTGTTGAGGTTTAAACATGCAGAGCATTAACTCTTTATTAAGTACCAAACAAACACTTTCAAACACAGTTAGGGACACTCCCCTTAGCCTTGTCATAGAGGGGGTAGGGAACAAGGAAGAATCAATGGGAATTCAACACTTGTACATTAAAACAGAAACTAAGGTTGACATATAAAGGGATTATGATAAGCAGACAGTCCTTCCTTACACATCCCCTGCTGAGAGATGCCTCCAGTCCAGACCATTGTCTACATGCCATGACCCAACACAATTAAACACAGTAACAAGAGGGGGGGGAAGGCATGTAGCATTACATGATCCCAATGCCATTATAAGTCTCTCAGTCTCTTCTGGGCCATAGTCTGTGTGCAGGAGGCCAACCTACAGTCAGTGACAGTGGGCTCTGTCACATTTCTCCCCTCTTAAAAGCAGACTATCCAGGTCCCTGACCCTCAACTGGTCTGGACCTGTGTTAGTCACAAACTTCCTCCCCAGGCAAACAGGAAAAGGAAAAGTATGACAAATTATCCTCTGCCCCGATGTCAGCGCTTCAGCTGGTAGGGAGTGGAGGCTGGTAGTGCTAAGCTGTTGGGGAGAAAGAGGTACTTGCCTTTCTCCTGGTGTAGTTACCAGCCACTGGAAAGGTATCTGGCAGGGACTATCTCCCAGACTCTCTATCTCCTTTTCTGATGCTGAGCAGAGACCAACAGTGCTCTGCCCGTAGCCAGCGCTTCTGCTGGGGGGAATATATACAATGGTAGAGTTCAGCGGCTGGAGAGGGGGAAGGGTTTTCTCCCCTCCCGGTTCTGTGACAAGCCGTTGGGGTGACTTCTGACAGGGGCTGTCTCCAAAACCCTCCAAAAACATACTGAGGGCTGGGCAGGGGCCAGTGGCACTCTCCCCCGCAGCCAGCGCTTGTGCTGGGAGGATAAACACTGTGGTAGTGTCCAAGTGCTGGGGAAACAACTCACTGAGGTCATCCTTCAGACTCCCTGGATCTAACTCTGAGGGGTGGCAGAGGCCATCGGCACTCTGCCCCGTAGCCAACGCTTCTGCTGGGGGGATGAACTTTGGGGTAGTGTCCAGATGCTGGGGAGGGAAAATTGCTTTCTCCACTCCTGGTGGGGATATCTGCTCCTGGGGAAACAGCTCACTGAGATCATCTCTCGGACTCTCCCGATCCAACTCTTTTTCTGATGCTGGGCAGAGACCAACAGCATTCTACCCCATAGCCAGCGCTTGTGCTGGGGAACTGGATGCGATACTCTGGACTTGCTGCTGATCACCATTTACCAGCCTTCCAGCACCCATCTCAACTCCCCCTTCTTTTTTCTTTTTTTTCTGGGCTTACCCAGTGACGTAGCAGAGGGTGCGTCAGAGGGTGCAGGGTCACGTGACGGGTGGCCCTGCCTCCCCTATATAAGTAATGTCACAGCTTCAGCGCATCATTCGCTGGGCTGTGTCCAGCGGTGAGAGGAGGTTGGCGATGCTGCGCTCTGGATGGATGGATCTTCTCATCGCTGGAGATCACCCGCACCCGTCGCTGGATCAGGACAACGTTGGAGCAGGAAGCCGGGAACAAGTGGATTATCACCGCTGGAGTTTTTTTATTTATTTTTTATTAATAAAGGACTTTATTCTACGGTGTGTGTTTTTTTTCTTTTTACAAGAATTGACACTTCCTTTGTGAAATGGTAGGGGTACAGTGTACCCCATTACCATTTCACACAGGGGGGGTCAGGATCTGGGGGTCCCCTTTGTTAAAGGGGTCTTCCAGATTCTGATAAGCCTCCCACCCGCATACCCCCACAACCACCGGGCAAGGGTTGTGGGGATGAGACCCTTGTCCCCATCAACATGGGGACAAGGTGCTTTGGGGATCACCCCAAAGCACCCTCCCAATGTTGAGGGCATGTGGCCTGGTGTGGTTCAGGAGAGGGGGGGCGCACTCTGTCCCCCCCTCTTTTCTGCGGCCGGCCAGGTCAACGTGCTCGGATAATGGGTCTGGTTATGGATATTTAGGGGGAACCGCACGTCATATTTTTTTTAATTGACGGCGGGGTTCCCCTTAATATCCATACCAGACCTGAAGGGTCTGGTTATGGATATTTAGGGGGAACCGCACGTAATTTATTTTTTTAAATTGACGGCGGGGTTCCCCTTAATATCCATACCAGACCTAAAGGGTCTGGTTATTGAATTTGCGGGGACCTCCTCGCATTTTTTTTCTAAAAGTCTGTGTCCCATTGACTACAATGGGGTTCGGAGTTCGGGTTCGGATTCCCGAACCCAAACTTTTTTTTTAAAGTTCGGGTTCAGACCCGAACCCGAACATCCAGGTGTCCGCTCAACTCTAGTGTCTATTACTCCATAATGCTGTGATTGCTGAAGCATCCAAGTAATGGTTGCGTGCAGAGGCTCCCCAACCTCAGTCACTGAGGCCACTTCTTCAGAGTGGTAATAGGTCTTTTGGACTGTTCTAATTGCACACTCACACACTTTTGGAAGCCTGCCTATTATTTACAGGTTTGCAACCATGCATTTTTTTTATTTACTAATGAGGGAGTGATGGAAGGTAAAGCAGCAGAGAGCTACAAATGAAAAGAAGCAATCATAATTCAGTATGCAAAGCAGGCTAAGCTATGCGCTGACCTGAGTGCTGAAAGGTTAAGTCATTGACAGCAACTTTACACTTGTTAGCCAAAACAGGTTATGTGTTAGCATGTCTTCCTGACAGCCACAACACAATACAAAAGCGGTACTACAAACAAAAATGGCAAATGTGAGACTTACTAGCAAAGACAATGAGCTTTAATCTCACGTTCACTAAATAAGGTTTCCCAATCACAAACATAAAGAACATATAGGCCTGGATTCTCGTACCTCGACGCATAGTTATGCCGCCGTAGCGTATTGAATATACACTATGCCGACGTCGCGCAGAGCAGAGAGCACAGTATTCACAAAGCACTTGCTCCCAACATTGCGCCAGCGTAACGTAAAGTCTTCGGCGTAAGCCGGCCTAATTCAAAGTAGGTGTTAGTGGGCGTGATCCATTTAAATTAACCGTGACCCCATGCAAATGATGGGCCGAACGAACGGCGCATGCGCCGTCCCGTGGACGCATCCTAGTGCGCATGCTCAGAATCACGTCGGAAATACTCCCTAAGATACGTCGAATCACTGCCTACGACGTGAACGTAACCTACGCCCAGCCCTATTCACGTACTACTACGTAAACTACGTAACATACGACGGCTGTTCCCTGGTCCATACCTTAACATGACTTACACCTTCTTTATGAGGCTTAACTTTACGCTGGACGTACGACTTATGTAAACCACGTATATTATTTAAAAGATAATACAAGACTGCAATGCTAATCCTAGCCTCAGTATTTAGCTTTTGCCTGGCAGCCAAGTGCAATCTAAAAAGTATGAGATCCGATCCTGCTCACCTGCTCACGATGACAGACCTGGAACCTGCACTTGTAAAAATTTGTCAATAATGTCAAGGCCGTATTTATACACAAGTTTATAGTAAAATTTTATTCTGTAAAAGATTTTTAGAAAGTAAATTGCACATTTATATTATATATAGACATTCAGGTCACTTATTAAAGTAACAGATTTTATTAGTAAAAAGGGGTTAAAATGCAAAGCTTATGCACTTAGAGACATTGTTGGCAAGAAGTATAGAAACAAGCTACATATAAAGTCAGCATTAAAGAGTCCAGTCTACACCAAGAACGCTGTCAAGCTGGGGCAGGGATCCAAGCAAGCCTCTGAGGAACCGCTGCAGGACACTTGATCTGTCAAGGAGCTGTCAACCATCCAGGGTGCTGTGTCCAAGCAGAAAGCGTTTTGAAGGCAAAACCATGCTTCCTTCATAAGAGCTTGTTTCTATGCTTATTACCATCGATGTCTGTGAGTTCACAATCTCTTCTCTGCATTTTATCCACTTTTTATTAATAAAACTTGCTATACTATTGGCGGCTTTTTATGTGCATTTTTGTTGGTTCACATGCTGACGATTTAAAGTTATTACCGTGTTTCCCCGAAAATAAGACACCGTCTTATATTTTTCCTCCAGAAATCACACTATGGCTTATTTTTGGGGGATGTCTTATTTTTTTTACCGACAAGTATGGTACAACAGTATGGAGCCGACCTTACCGTATTTATGGGGCTGCCGACACCTCTCCGGTCACTTAAAGATACCGTGGAGCAGATAAGAAGGGCTGCACAACTTCTTTACAGCTCCTGAGCTCCGCACCAGTACAGTACGCCTATCACGTCTTGTTTTCCCGCCCGCGCCGCTACGCATACGACACACCATCGCTACGTCTTATTTTCGGGGATTCGACACACCATCGCTACGTCTTATTTTTGGGGGGGATGTCTTATATTTCGATCTTGCGTCGAAATCCCGCTACGGCTTATTTTCGGAGTACGTCTTATTTTCGGGGAAACGCGGTACTAGCCCCTATACACTATTCAATTAAGATTGTATGAGATCTATCCTCTGGATCTAGCAAATGCAGAGAAGAGTCCTGGTGATTTCTTGTATAAGGTCACTCATTAGTGAAGACTAGCATCTGTACCTGCAAAACTAGTCAGCAATGTCAGGTCCTATATGTTGATCCCCAAATGTTGATTGTAAATGTAAATACCGTGAACTCTCAAACATTACCTGCTAACCTACATTTATACAGTTTATAGGTCCTCATTTATTAATGCAAATACATGCGTTCAAAGCACACTAATCTGCAGAAACAATAACATTTCACTTGCATTGTACCACATTGTGAACCATCTGTGCATTATGGTGTGCATATGTGTGACCAGAAAATACTGCATACCAATTTTTTATGCATCAAAATGAATGGGTTGCCTTAAGGCAACAAGCCTGTTGCACATGACACAATACAATGCATAGTGTGAATATTGTTATAAAAGACTTGGTACTAGATTTCCTGAAACCTGCCCTTGTCACAGACGATTTCATGTCTAAGTTATGGTCCCTGGTTTTATCATCCTGGTTAGAGTGTAATCTGTGCCAATGTTTTTCAGCTCTGCTCCTCTCTGGTAGGTCATGTTTTGGGGCTTCCGAAGTGAGGCACAGTTGTATCAAATAGTAACATTGTAGAATACTCATTGGGGGTACATTTATCAATCCTGATCTTTGAGTTCAGGACGCAGACCAGAACTTATTAGTATCTGAGAAAACAAAGAAGTTTTCTCCATGAGACATAACCCCCGCAACATATAGGCCCGATTCACATACATCGGCGCATATTTATGCCAGTGTAGCGTATCTAATATACGATACGCCGACACAGCGCACATAGGCAAGCACTGGATTCACAAAGCACTTGCTCCCACTCGCTCTTAAAGATACGCTGGGTTTCCTCGTCGTAAGCCAGCGTAGGTGGAAGTGGGCGTGAGCCATGCTAATGAGGCGTGACCCCATACAAATGATGGGCCAAGCGCCATAGAGGTACTTAAAATGAACGGCACATGCGCCATCCCGTGGCCACATCCCAGTGCGCATGCTCAGAATCACGTCGAAACAACTGCCTAAGATACGTCTAATCACTGCCTCTGACGTGAACGTAACCTACGCCTAGTCATATTCACGTACTACGTAAACGACAAAAGATACGACGGCTTGTGTTCCCTGGTCCATACCTTTGCATGGGTTGCGCCTCATATATGGGGAATAACTTTACGCTGGACGTACGACTTACGCAAACCACGTATATAATGCGCCAGGCGCAAGTACGTTCGTGAATTCGGCGTATCTCCCTCATTTGCATATGTGCATAGAAAATCAATGGGAGCGGAAAATGCGCCCAGCGTAAATATGCGCTCACGATACGACGGCGTAGGCAAGTTACATCGGTCGTAGGAAGACTATTTTTAGGCGTATCTCAGATTGTGGGCACGGCGCATAGATACGACGGCGCATAGTTATACTTACGCGGCATACCTCGAGATATGTCGGCGTAAGTGCTTTTTGAATCCGGGCCATTATATGTAAGTTGGAAACCTAAGTGACACAATACACCCTTGAAATCTATGCCAGCCAGCGCCTCACATACCCTCGCCTTCTGTTCAGACTTGTGAGAAGGAGCATATTTTGCCAACATACAGTGGACACATGACAGCCCATCAGCAATCAATTGCTCGGTCCCTGACAAAAAAATTTTAACATCTTTTTTTCTCACGTTTCTAATGCATGGTAAGGCTTAACTTTACTTTGATTGAAGGTTTAGCCACAATGTCATGATAAACGATGTTTTTTTCAGCCAAATAAATGTGCCAACACCTCTCACTTGTTCTGCAACTACTCTCTGATTTCTGGAACCTGACTAGTAGACAGTGTCTCTGACATCTTAACATCTGGTAAACCTTTTGCTGGTGATATTTTAGTGTTGCTTTCTATTGAAATAGCCTCCCAAACCTTTAAGCGTTTGATTAGGACAAATTGTATATTTAGGGGGGTTTCTCTTTCCAGACGAAATTTTGGAGTATTTTACATCACTAATTTTCTCTCTGATCTCAAAGGATTTCCACTTAGCCAAAAATGTACTCTGTGTAGTGGGCACAAAAACCAAGTTTCTGATTTAACTCCAAATTTTTTCATCCTTATCTGTAACTTTTTTAGCATACCTTTTGGGGTTCTACAGAATACCCCGAAAACCTTATTAGTTTGGGGAGGGGGGAACACTAAAGCCACGTACACACGATCAATCCATCCGATGAGAACAGACGGACCGTGGTCATAGGTTAACCGATGAAGCTGACTGATTGTCCATCGCGCCTACACACCATCTGTTAAAAAAACGATCGTGTCAGAACGCGGTGACGTAAAACACAACAAAGTGCTAAAAAAATGAAGTTCAATGCTTCCAAGCATGCGTCGACTTGATTCTGAGCATGCGTGGATTTCTAACCGATGGTTGTGTGTACTAACGATCAGTTTTGACCTACTGGTTAGCAATCCATCGGTTAAATTTTAAAGCAAGTTGCCATTTTTTTAACCAAAGGTTAAATGACCTATGGGGCCTACACACAATCGGTTTGGACCGATGAAAACGGTCCATCAGACCGTTATCCTCTGGTTAACCGATCGTGTGTACGAGGCCTAAGCTGCATATTTGAGTAATTTTCAACAAAAAATACAGATTTGTGGTTACTCTTGGCATGAAAGGAATTTTTTGGTCCACCTAACAATACCTATATTTGAAAACACACGTAGCAAGATCTTTATAAGATGAATGCTTCTGAATACTGGGTGGCATAACCATTGACTACTAATATCTAATGGTATCCAACCAGATCTATAACAACCTTCTCCACAGGACATCAGTTATAAGTAAGGGTACAAGTAGACTTAAAAAGTGCAAAGGCAAGATTTACAATATTTCTCAATTTGCACAACAACACACATGCTGTGGAATGTGTGGGTCCTTGATGCAGACCAAACTGCCTATCAAAAAAGACTGTTACAAAAATTGGGACAAACCATACATCACGACAATGCCTATGATGATTACAATGGTCAGTTTAAAAGTCCTTTTAAAACTACATGTCCATCTAAGTGCAATGGCACCCTAGCACTAATGTCAGGATCATTATACACATCTAAACAGGGCAAAGAACCTGTTTCCACATATCGGTCCCTTGCTTGCTGGATGAGCAAGACAACACTCCCTTGCTGGCTACTTATGTTCTTCAGACCTTCTGTTAGTTACACAAAGAAGCAGGTGAGTATTTTTTTTTTTTTGCAATTCAGTCATAGGCAGATTTTCACAGGAGACTGATTCACCAGTGGACCATGACCCTAATGTAGTGATTTAGTAGTGGAAGGATGAGGATGAGGATGAATGAATTATTATTATTCAAATAATTTCCCGCAGCAATCAGTTCTTCCAAAGAGATGCATTTATTGAGTCCCAGCACAGAAAAAAAGTTCACAAGATACTTGCAACTAATGACAAAATCCAACAGAGTAAATATTACAATGAACACTAGCCTTCAGAGTCCCATTCATCCTAGCAAGCATTGACATACTACAATCCAGCATATTCCCAATCCATAATAATATGCACCTTCCATGCATGCAAAAATGTGTATTATGATCTAGACCTGTGCTCTCATCTTGATGGAAAAATAATGTAAGAAAAAATAAATGACTTGCCTTCTTACCAAATTGCACTAACAACACCCATGGACCTTTTACTATTATTTTGAAGTCTGATCACACAAATTTACAGTTTACAATCCCTTGCAAGTAACTCCTCTGGCCCTACTATACCCAGTATAAGCTTTTTCTGTTTGGCCACAGATTGGATGCTAGCTGCCCTAGGTGTGGCAAAACAGAAGGGGATATGATCCATATGTTTTGGAGATCTTCGAAACTGTTTTGGTATTGGGGGGAGATAGTAGGAATCATAAAGCAGGTATTTGAAGTCTATAAGGATATAGAACCCATGCAATGTGTTCTGGGCTGGGCAGAGGGAGAGGGAAAAATAGGAAATACCCAGCTTGAAATCTTGAGATGCCTATTCCAGGCAAGGAAGCTGAATAAACAGAAATAGCAATCTGCTCTTCCACCGTCTAGTAAAGAATGGGAACGAGCCATGAACACAATGATCCTGAAGGAAAGAGCTATATACATTAGACAAGTTGCCTTCAAAAAATGTGATAAGATCTGGAAACTTTGGTGGGAGAAAAACAGTATAAAAATGTTATAAAGAGCTGTTAGAGAAAGAAGGGGAAAAGGAAGCGATGATTTAAGGAAAGGCAGGGATAAAAGGTGAATGAAAGGTGAATGAATTGAGATGGATAAAAGGCTGGGGTGGATGAGTTTGATAGTGGAGGGAAGTCTGGATAGTGATGTGAAGAGAAAGGTGGGGTTGTTGGAAGGAAATAGACTAAATTAATAGGAATGAGGACCCTTTTTGTAGTCTTGCAGTGGTTGTAAACTGACAACTTGCACCTTCAGGTAAGCCTAGATTTAGGCCCCTTTCACATTGAGGAGTTTTTCAGGCGGTAAAGCGCTAAAAATAGCGCTGCTATCCCGCCTGAAAAACTCCTGCACTGCAGACTCGAGGGCTTTCACACTGAGGCGATGCGCTGGCGGGAGACAAAAAAATCTCCTGTCAGCAGCATCTTTGGAGCGGTGAGAGGAGCGGCATGTATACCGCTCCTTCACCGCTCCTTCCCATTGAAAACAATGGGAACCGCGGCAATACCGCCCGCAATGCGCCTCTATAGAGGCGCATTGCGGGCGATATTAACTCTTTATCGGCCGCTAGCGGGGGTTAATACCGCACCGCTAGCGGCTGATACCCGCGGCAATTCCGGCGGTATAGCGCCGCTATTTTTAGCGGCGTTATACCGCCACCGCAGCTCCCGCCCCAGTCTGAAAGGGGCCTAAGGCTTAGCTGTAGGTGCAAAAAAAATCTCCTTAACCTACACAGTTAAGGAGATATTTGCAGAAAAGACTGCACCGATGTCTACGGCGCATGCGCGTCATAGACAACGGCGCAGGCGCGCTAGTATGCTATGCATACTAGCTCATTATGCCTTTCTCTTGCAGGTTTTTTTTTTGCAAGAAAAACAAAAACGGGTTTACTTCCTCTTTAATGAAACAGAAGGGGGTTATTTACAAAAGTCAAATCCACTTTGCACTACAAGTACAAACTACAAGTGCAAAGTACACTTGAAATTGCACTGAAAGTGCACTTGGAAGTACAGTTGCTGTAAATCTAAAGGGTAGATCTGAAATGAGGGGAAGCTCTGCTGATTTTATTATTTAATCATGTGCAAGCTAAAATGCTGTTTTTTATTTTCCTTGCATGTCCCCTTCGGATCTACAGCGACTGCACTTCCTAGTGCACTTTCAGTGCAATTTCAGGTGTAGTTTGCACTTGTAGTGCAAAGTGGATTTGCCTTTCGTAAAAATAACCCCCATTGTGTTTATCTTCCTTTATTTTTTCGAATTAACGGGAGGGTGGGGCGGGGGAATTGGGAAATCAATGTTAACTTGTATAATGGAAAATGGTTTAATAAAGATAAGAAGTATAAAAAAAACCCTCTCTGGCCCTTTTAATATGAAAAATGCAACTTGCCTGCCAGCTGTGTTAGGCCATAAATTCTAGTCTACAATGCACACCTATGTACACATTAAAAAGTCTGTGTGTGTATATATACTGTATATATAAAAATATCCAACATAAATCGCCCAACATGTAACAACACCTTAGACAGTGCTGTTAATCAATTTCACTGCAGAAGGGAAAAAACTAAGGGGCCTATTAATCAACAGGTAGCAAACCTATATTATGGGGGGAAGAAAAAAACCAGCAGTATAAATGCTGCCAACAGACTTCATCATATACAGTATGCCACTTTTGGTTTTGACCATAGTTTCCATAGTTTCAATTTAATGGTCTTTTTTTTATTTATTTTTTATGTTTTTCTGTGTTTTTTTAAAAGGCTGTAGATTTTAGATAATAGCAGAGACCAACCAGCTAGACCAACCAACTAGAGTCACCACACAGATATTTGCTTATTTTCTGTATCATGTGTCTTGAGCTAATGACAGCTAGAGCCTAATAGGCTGCTGTTGGAAACAAGTCCATTATCCTTCACACTTATTTTCTAAATGAGGACCAGAATGGTTCTGAGAGGTACAATATTTTGCTCAGGACGACTTGCAGATCAGAACAAATAGAGTTTTATTGTGCATAACCATTTAGTTCCAATTATATCCCAATTATACAGCTAAATGAGTTTTGTTTCACAATTGAGTTATTAAAAGGTCCTAATTTGCTTGAGCATGCAGCAAATCTTTCCCACTACCTTGTTGGTGTTTTCCTTTCATAAATTGGTACTGAATTGCATTAATTGGCAAAATAGAAGTGGTTTCAAAGATAAAAACACTTACGTTTGTAACATTATTCAGTTCATTCTACACACTTAATGTATACTGTTATGAGAAAAATATGAGGGCTGGTGTTGCTTTCCTCCTTCTGAAAATATTAGTTGCAGATTTTTTGCGTGGCTTTAAAATGAATACTAATACAGTATATTTGGTTTGGTGTATTGACATGTTTTACCAAAACCCATGCACCATAACCTACAGTAACAGATATTAATTTCTTTAAAAAATCGTTAACTGCCAGGTTAATTTATTTTAATAGCGAAGTGTAATATACTATCTCAGCAGCAGTGATTTGAATTAAGTCAGTAGATTCACCCGTGGGTCGTCCAACACCAGCTATCCTACTTTTTGCCATGCTCATATATTTCACTGTTATATTTCCTTTACTTTATACAGAATTCCTTCATCTCTTTTCTTTTTTACACTTTCTTCACTATTCTTGTCATCTATAGCAGTGGTCATCTTCAACCCTGTCCTCAGGGCCCACTAACAGGCCAGGTTTTATGCATTACCTTGGGGAGATGCAGACTAGAAAACTGCAATTACTGAGCAGCAAATGATATCACCTGTGATGTATTTCAGTTATCTTGCAAACCTGGCCTGTTAGTGGGCCATGAGGACAGGGTTGATGACCACTGATCTATAGTATCCACTTATTTCGCTAGGGTTGGTTAAGCAGGGTTGGCAGCAGGGATGTACAGTGAGGTCAGTGGCTGGTGTGGCACTGGCTAGTATTATGCCCTGTACACACGATCGGAAATTCCAACAGCAAAAGTCCGATGTGAGCTTTTGAATGGAAATTCCGACCGTGTGTATGCTCCATCAGACTTTTGCTGTTTCTGCCAGCAAAAGATTGAGAGCTGGTTCTCAAATCGGAAAATCCGATCATCTGTAACAATTCCGACGTGCAAAACTCTGACGCATGCTCGGAAACAATTTAACGCATGCTCGGAAGCATTGAACTTAATTTTCTCGGCTCGTCGTAGTGTTGCACGTCACCGCGTTCTTGACGGTCGAAAGTTCAGAGAACTTTTGTGTGACCGTGTGTATGCAAGCCTTGGATGTTTTTTCCGACGGAAAAAACGATCGTGTGTATGGGGCATAAGAGACAGATACACACAGGGTTAGATACGCCGCAAACATTAGAGCAAGAGCAATAATTCATCCTTTGTAAATCTAAACTGGAAACCTGTAAAAAAAATTCAAGCGTTGCCTATGGAGATTTTTAAGTACTGAACTTTGGCGCCATTCCACAAGTGTGCGCAATTTTAAAGTGTGACATGTTAGGTATCTATTTACTTGGCATAACATCATCTTTTTCTTTTTTTTTATTGTTTTTATTAAGGTATTTTCAATGTAGTTGAAAAACAAAACAGGGCCATAGGGGCATACCCCGGCCAATCATTGCACGTAGAAACGTGCACAAAAAGTAACAAAATACAAGAACAGACATAACAGTTAACCTCACAGGCATAACATCATCTTTCACATTATACAAAAAAATCCGGCTAACTTTAGTGTTTTTTTTTATACTAAAAAAAAAAATGCATTTGAAAAATTGCTGCGCAGATACCATGTAACATAAAAAGTTGCAATGACCACAATTGTTTTCCCTATGGTGTGTGCTAAAAAAAAATATATAACATTTGGGGGTTCTGAGTAATGTTCTAGCAAAAAAATTATGATTTTTACATATAGAAGAGAAGTGTCAGAATTGGCCTGGGTAGCAAGTAGTTAATTACCATAAGTAATAATATACAAATAATTATTATATATTTGTTTTTATTTTTTTCCACAAAAGATTTTTATTAGGAAAAAAGTAACCATGTTTATACATATATACATAGATGTATATTTAGCATAACATGACAAATCTTCTGCTAATGTAAACATGACAGAATAACTTACAAGCTAGCATGAGTTGTTAAGACATCAGTAAACATGTGTATTAGAACAGCGTGATACTAAACATATCACCAGCTAAATTCTATAAGCCTAAAGACATCTTATGGATAACAGACATTCTTGTAACTTACGAGCGGTGCCTAAATGGAATCAAGAAGTAATGAGAATGATTGCAATGCCCCAGAGGCTAATATCAACAGGCCTAACCGCGGCCGTAACTGAGACCTTAGACTTGATGTCCCTAAAGTAGGGAAGACAAGAGGTGTTTGAGGTGTGGAACCTGGAAAAATGTGTCCGGTTATATCGCCATAGGGGTATAGAACGGGTGGTGGGGGGGAAAGGATAAAAAAAAGGGGGGGTCCAGGTCATGAGGATCCCTTTTCTGGACAATCACTCGCTAACAAGGGAAGCAGGACTTGTAGTATTCCAAATTCCTGAAATGTGTCCAGCAGGCCCAGGTTGTTGTGAATTTCTGTATACGGTCTTGGGAGGTATGAATTAATTCCTGTATTTCGGTCACCCTTCTCTAATGGTTGGGATATCTGTTGAACGCCAGTGTGTGGGAATGCAGAGTCTGGCCGCATTGACCATATGCATGGCCAACGCTTTCTGGTAGGTGACCCGAGATATTATGGAATAGACTTCTTTCCAGAATGGTTGAAGCAAGGTACACTCCCACCAAATATGTATCATGGAGCCTACAGCTCCTTTGCATCTCCAACAAACATTTGGAACTGAAGGGGAGAACTTGTGTAAGCAGGCTGGGGTCCTATACCATTTAGTTATGATTTTATATCCATTTTCCTGGATCGCTACATTCATTGATCCCTTGTGAGCAAATGATTAGATGGACTCCCAGTCCTTTTCCGTGAGTGTCAATTGTAAATCTGTTTCCCAAGAGGTATGCAAGGATTGCGTTGTGGAGGGGCCAGTGTCAATTTGTAGTAGGGCATAAATGTATGAAATGATGTGTCTTTGTGGCGTAGTGCGTGAGCAAAGTGCTTCAAATGGTGTGAGTTGTCTATTCCATGTTACGTTTGAGTCTGTGGAAGTAAGAAAGTGTGTCAGCTGACTATATGACCAGAAAGGGAAAGTGCTAGTACAATATTCAGAGATCAACACTTCATAGGAGTGTCTACAGCCTTTGTGAAAGAAGTAGCAAGCTAGAAGCTCCTTGTGTGGCCATTCCGATTGAAGAAATGTTTTAGATTCTCCCGGTGGGAACTCAGGATTTCTTCTCACGTGAGTCAGTGGTCCTGGTTATGAGGATAGATTGAAGAGAGGTACTGCTTTCCTAAAGGCCAGTAGTGAGGGGAAGATGAGCGGGTGTATCTTAATGGACTGGGGCCAATATCGGGGTGCCAGTCAAGGGAGTGCATGCGTCTGGAATTGTGAGAAAGAGTTTTCTAACATCACCCACATTTTCCCCTGTTTGTGAACTTTCCAGTCCACTACCCTGGTCAGGTGGCAGGCTAGGTAATACTTATATAGGTCAGGTAAGCCAATCCCACGTGCGGTTTTAGTACAGGTCAGGTGTGACTATTTAATGCGTGGGGCTGTATTCTTCCATATAAAGGTTGTGCAGGCCCTCTTATATGCCGCAAAAAAGGAGGGGGGTAGGTGAATTAGGATTGTCTGCATTATATATAAAAGGCGGGGGAGGATAACCATTTTAATGAGCGCCGAACGGCCGAACCAAGAAATGTTTAAGTTGGCCCAGTCTTTCAAGTCAGTTTGGATTTTCGAGAGGGAGAGAAGGAAGTTTTAGCTATACAGGTCTGTTAGTTTTCTGGTGCCTAGATAGGTAATGGCCTCAGACTTCCATTGAAAAGGGAAGGAATCCTGGCAATGAGAGATGTCCTGTGGGGGTAATGTTACGTTGAGAGTATGGGACTTAGAATAGTTAATTTTAAAGTTGGACAGCTCGCCAAAATGTTTTATGTCTTTCAGTAGGTTAGGTAGGGACAGATACATTTGTTTTTAAGGTGATTTACTATATTTTCAAATATACTTCATATTCATCACATTCTTCATTTTTCCACACATCCTCTTTCCCCTCTATTTAACTCAGATTTTTCCCATCTTTCACCTTATACATTCACCTATACACACCACATGGAGTGTTTTCCTTCTTATTTGTCCAATTATTCTCCCCTCCCCCCTTTTCTATCATGTTTCTTCCTTTTTTCACTCTCACCTTTCACCTTCATCTTTCACCCTCACTTTCACCTTCATTCTCACTGTCTCATTCATTCACAACACATCACCACTATTCGATGGTAGTGTATCCTCACTTCTTCACTCTTTTTCTGCATTTTCTTTTCTTTTTTCTTATTTTCCTGGTTTTCACTCTTTCATTTATTTTCCTAATTTTTTCAGTTTTCCCCCCTTTTTTTCTCTTTCTTTATCCTGTAGATTCTCCCAAATAGATATGCATGTACACATACATGTGTCCACATGCATCTATTTTAGGCATAGATATATACATATGTACAGAACTGGGTTCCACCATTCCTGTATCTTGCCAAATCAACAGTTTAGCCTCCTGGCTGTCACACTTGCTATACGGCTGTTTCAGGCCTTTAACCTAGGCCCCAGTTCTGTTCCTCAGAACAAACAGTTTCCCAGAGTTAAGCACACATCTAGCTTACTCCCATTAAGGACATCTGCCTCCTGCAGACATGCACACAGCCTTTAACTTCTCTCAGAGAGATTGGGAATTCACCTGATTCCCAGGACAGACTTCCTGTCTGTGGGTGGGGCCCTGAGCGATAGTCAGGTCAGAAGTAAATAGCTGAACACACAGCTGTGCAATTAGTGTGTCTATCTCTCCAACATATGGCGTAAACCAGAAATCTTTCCCATAGCACAGAGTCCCACCCTCACACCCTAAATAGCTCCCTTTACCTTTGTGCAGTCCTCCTTCACTTACCTCATCCTTTGATTTTGCTTTTAAATGTCCTTATTTCTTCTGAGAAATCCTCACTTCCTGTTCTTCTGTCTGTAACTACACACAACGTAATGCAAGGCTTTCTCCCTGGTGTGGAAAAAGCCTCTTGAGGGGGCGAGCAGGAGTGTCAGGACACTCTCTACTTTGCAGATAGAGATAGGAGCTGTGTGTTAGTGGGCCCGCTCCCCCCGCAAGAGGCTTTCTCCACACCAGGGAGAAAGCCTTGCATTACGGTGTGTAGTTACAGACAGAAGAACAGCAAGTGAGGATTTCTCAGAAGAAATAAGGACATTTAAAAGCAAAATAAGTGAAAGAGGACTGCACTAAGGTAAAGGAAGCTATTTAGGGATTTGTTTTTACCTTTACAACCCCTTTAAAGGGGTGTTCCAGGCTTTTTTTGTGTTTATTAAAAGTCAGCAGCTACAAAAAGTGTAGTTGCTGGCTTTTAATAAACACACGCTCACCTGCTCCACGTTCCAGCGACGCGCCGCCCGAGGCTCCGCTCCTCTCCCCCCCTCCCCGGCCGGCATCTTCATCCTAAGTGTGGGCACCTGGCCGTGACAGCTTTCGGCTTCACGGCCGGGCACCCACTGCGCATGCACGAGCGGCACTGCGCTCTCTCATTGGACAGGCGATCGCATGGGACCTGTCATGTGTCCCAGGCGATCGCCTACTGCAGCCCCTCTCTGTAGGCGATTAAGCTATTCGCCTATGATGCCCCTCGGGATCGGAGGAAGTGGGACAGGAAGTCCCACTCCTCCTGAAGCCCCCACTAACCCCCCCACTAACCCCCCCAAAAAATTACATGCCAAATGTGGCATGTAAGGGGGCGAGGAGTGGGTTAAGCGGAAGTTCCAATTTTGGGTGGAACTCCGCTTTAAGCAGTTAATGATAGAGGATTGTTATCTATTTCTTATAGACTTCTGAATCAACATGATGCACTAACAGGTCTCAGGTATTTCAGGGAATGGGAGACAGAGTCGGAGAAAAGTAAGATACTAAGGTTGGTATATACTTCCTCTATTTGTATTGGAATATAAGAGACGTGGTATAGGGTACCGAAATGTTAGCTGCAGAATATCTCTATCTAAATTCTGGTGAGGCTGTGGTCTACCAACCTCATATTTGGTTGGAATGTCCCAAGATCAGGCCATATTTGTCCGAGGTCAGGAAATGTATATTTTAAATTACCACGTCCCAATTTTCAATTACCCTTTTTCACAACACTCAAATGTCTATAGTGGCCTATAAGAAGAATATCGTTCCTCATTTGTTAAATATTGCTAACGGGCTAATACCAGTTTATTGGACAAAGTCACAGATGCCTTCTATAGAACATTGGATGTAAAAAGTCAACAATATTATGGAGGCTGAGAAATGGATACACATCTACTAGAATAGATATGAGAAGTTCCAGGCTAAGTGGCCAATCTGGATATGTTTTAGAACTAGGGGAACTAGAGTTAAATTATTATGTTTTGTATTGTAGGCTAGAACAAGGCCAATATGTTTTATTGTCTAAGTATTTTTTGTCTTTGCCTATTTGGTATAGAGCTCCATAACCTCTTCCAGACCACGCTATGCCACATAACGGCAACAGCGCAGTCACATGTTCCTGGGAGGGCATCTATTGATGTCATCTGTGATCGTGCTTCCTGTGCACCCCCCCGCAGCGCACATCAGCAGGTAACTGTGATTGCTATATCCTTCAAACACAGCTAATCACAGATCGGGGTAAAGATCTAATCACAGCGGCTCTTTACCATGTGATTAGCTGTGTTCAATCACAGCTGATCACAGTGTAAACAGGATTTGCTGGTTATTGGCAGTCCTCTCCTCACACTGGCGCTGAGGAGAGGAGACCCGGTAAGCGGCAATCCACATAGGGGACATTTACACTGATAATCAGGGTGCTAATCCTCAGTGTCCTGATCATCAGTGCAGCCTTAACAGTTTCCATTAGTCCTGCCAATCAGTGCTGCCTGTCAGTGCCCATTAATGATACCCATCAGTGCTGCATATCAGTGCAGCCTCATTAATGCCACCTCAACAGTGCCCATCAGTGCCGCCTCATCAGTGCCCATCAGTGTTTATTTGTGCAGTTTATCAATGCTCATCAGTGCATCTTATTAGTGCCCATTAGTGCAGCCTCCTTAGCGCACATCAGTGGAGGATACAAATTACTTATTTACTAAATTTACAAAACAGAAACTAAGAAAACCTTTTTTCTTTTAATGTTTTCTGTCTTTTGTTTTGTTTAGCAAAAAAAAAAAAAAACGGTAGTGATTAAATACCACCAAAAAAAGCTCTAGCATCTCAAAAAAAATCTAACTTTTTAGTAGTGTTGCATGACCGTGCAATTGTCATTCAAAGTACGACAGCGCTGAAAGCTGAAAATTGGCCTGGACAGAAAGAGGATGAAAGTGCCCAGTAGACAAGTGGTTAAATTAGGGATTATGTTAGCCCCCACCTTCATTCCCCTCCCCTTTTTCTTGTTTTCTTTTTCCTCTGGTCATATTTTATCAATGAATATAGAATATATGCACTTTTGATTAGCCTAAATTTTGGTAATAATAAGAAAATAATGATTAAAAAAAGAAAAATTATATATTTGATTATATTTGTTTGTACTGAATAGACGTGCTAAGAAATACTTTATTTGTGCACTTGGAAAGCTCCTTTTTGCAATTTTGAAGTACTTTAGGTAGTTATATGTAAATATTCAATTATTTATATAGACATTTTAATATTTAATAATTTTTAATGAATACATAGCTAAATAAAATGTTTTTTTTTCTGCTAATTTCTCTATAAATAATTTGTAATATTAACCACATTAAGCCTCTTAGTTAGGTATTCAATGTGAGTCTATCTACCCTTTCTATTTTTTTTCACTTTTGAATTTCCCAAAATGAATTGCCTCACATGCATCTAAACACTGACCTTTTTATCGCTACAAACTGGCAACTATTTTCCCACTGAGAATTTCAGAGCCTATCTGAGGTTTTAGAAGTTCTCTAAAAATAAATTACATTTGCCACAGCGTTTTGTCTTACAGCTGCTGCCTCTGGCACTGGGATGAACCTTGTGCTTATACAACCTAAGCACAGCCATCATTATTGGTTCCAGTCCAGCTCTGACATCTCTCGCCAGGAAACACTATAAGCTTTCTCATTTTCTCTATTTGTTAGGATTTTGTTTCTTATTTTGTCTAAATTGGCTAAAGATAATAACAAGGAACACCTTTTCTCCTAATTATTTTACTTGTTTGCAACGCATATTAAGCTCATTCATGTAATAAAGTTGTTCTGTGAAAACAGTAGGTTTTAACTTGAATTTGATAATTCACTTTTTACCTTTAAATGTTTTATACCTTAATGCAATCCTGTCAGGTCCTAATGTGGAAAGGCTAATTATATTCAACCTAGTATAATCTTCAAATCAATTCCTGTTTGTGTGGGATGGACCTTGGATTCAAAACCCAAGCTGTTCACTAAGCATTAGCTTCTATGAAGGCCCAGCAATCAGCACTCTGGCCACTGAAGTTCTTGCACTGAACTCTTGAATGGCTAGGCTTTGTCTTGGGAATGTAAGAAACTAAAGCATATCTAACCAAAACATACTGTTTCATATATTGTATGAAATTATTTTATATAGCGCAGTCAGTGGACAGTGAAAGAAGAAGGAACACACTGATGGGCTGCTCTCTCCTCCTAGCAGCACACTCCTTGCACTGCTGCACACCTTATTTACTCATTGTGCTGCTTCCCCCCAAACTCCTGCTTTCTTCTTAGCTCTGCTGTAAACTAAAGTAAAGCCTCGTACACATGCTCAGTTTTCTCGACAAGAACCAGCAAGAAAACTGCTGGCAGAGCTTTCTTGCCGAGTAAACCCAGTGTTTCTCGTCTGGAAATCTGCCCAGAATCTCAACGAAAAAAATAGAGATCCTGCTCTCTATTTTCTCATCGAGATTCTTGTCGGCCTGTTTCCCGATGAGAAACCTGAGCGTCTGTATACTTACCTGTCGCCGTGGAAACCCGCGCATGCTCAAAATGACTTTGACGCATGCGCGGTAGTTTCCACGGCATATGTAGGGTGAAGCAAGATGGCGGCAATGGCATCGAATGTGATGAGCGCATGCTGGTCGTACGTGATGACGTCACTGCGTTCTTGCCTTTCAAAACGTGACCCCGCCCCCTCCGACGCACCCTCTGCTACGTCACTGGGTAAGCCCAGTCTTCCCCCTTGCTGGGCTTCCCCAGTGACGTAGCAGAGGGTGCGTCAGAGCGTGCGGGGTCATGTGACGGGTGGCCCCGCCTCCCCTATATAAGAAATGTCACAGCTTCAGCCGCGTCATTCGCTGGGCTGTGTCCAGCGGTGAGAGGAGGTCGGCCATGCTGCGCTCTGGAAGGATGGATCTTCTCATCGCTGGACCGGAGATCACCCGCACCCGTCGCTGTATACAGACAACGTTGGAGCAGGAAGCCGGGACCGAGAGTGGATTATCACCGCTGGATTTTTTTTTATTAATAAAGGACTTTTTTCTACAGTGTGTGTGTGTGTTTTTTCCAACTATTTACACTTCCTTCGTGAAATGGTAGGGGTACAATGTAACCCATTACCAATTCACATAGGGGGAGGCCAGGATCTGGGGGTCCCCTTTGTTAAAGGGGTCTTCCAGATTCTGATAAGCCCCCTGCCTGCAGACCCCCACAACCACCCGGCAAGGGTTGTGGGGATGAGGCCCTTGTGACCTGGTACGGTTCAGGAGAGGGGGGGGCGCACTCTGTCCCCCCTCTTTTCTGCGGCCGGCCAGGTTAACGTGCTCGGATAAGGGGTCTGGTGTGAATTTTTGGGAGAACACCACGCCATTTTTTTTTTATTTGGAGTGGAGTTCCCCTTAAAATCCACACCAGACCTGAAGGGTCTGGAATGGATACTTAGGGGGAACCCCACATCGTTTTTTTTTTTTAATTGACGGCGGGGTTCCCCTTAATATCCATTCCAGACCTGAAGGGCCTGCTAATGGAATTTGGGAGGACCCCCACGCTATTTTTTTTTTTTTATGAATGAATTCTCTCTGAATTGCCAGAGCCGACAATTCATTATAGCCGCAAGTTCGGTTTTAAAATACTTGTTTTCCTTTCAGAAATTACACTTTGTGCAGGGACAGTTCTATGTACTGTAAACATGCGCTATTTCACATGCTAACTTTACACCCCCCTAGGTACGAAATTTAAAGTAATATTTCACTTTTATTGTTTCACTTTTAGCATTATTAAACTTTTTTTTGCATTGATACATGTCCCCTGGCACAGGACCCAGGTCCCCAAACACTTTTTAGGACAATAACTTGCATATTAGCCTTTAAAATTAGCACTTTAGATTTCAAATGTTTGAGTCCCATAGACTTTAACAGGGTTCTAAAGTTCACACGAACATTTGGTGTGTTCGCAAGTTCTGGTGCGAACCGAACAGGGGGGTGTTCGGCTCATCCCTATACATCACCCACTGCTCTACCAACACTTCCCATTGCCCTACAGCCTTATACAAGTATATAGTATGTGTTATTGAGCTTTGGGGTGCACACCCTAATGCAATAAGCTGCGCACGCCTATGCTGGAATCATTGTCTCCATTGCAAACTTTCTCCTTACATTTTATTCCATTGACAGCCATAACTTGAACAGGTTTTGTTCAAAGTGGGTTGCATCGTCCACAAAGCTATCCATAAGATAGGCCCAGGGTATCTACAAGAAAAATGTACCTGTTATGTTCCCAACAGAGCGTTGAGATCTGCTAATCAGGCTAATTTGACTGTCCCCAGGTTTAGAAGAACTAGATGTGGGGGGAGGACACTGGATGCGCAGGGATCAATATTTTGGAATTCTCTACCTCTATATATAAGATGTGAGAAGGATTTATTAAAATTTAGGACGTTTTTAAAAACTTTTTTATTTTCTCAAGTGTATGGCCCTAATTAGGGTAAGATATTAGTACTTCAGTTTTTAAATGTTTAGTATGTGGTTTTATATCATTATCGTACAGTAATAAGAGATTTTGGTTGTATTTGTATATGTCGGTTCTATGAGCGCATCGAGGCCTTTGGGTAATGACTGCGCTTCCAATAAGCATTTTTATAAATAAATAAATAAATAAACTTTTGGGATTTCCTATTACTTTCTGTCCTGTGAGAGTGGTGATGAGAACAAAACAGCAACATTTTTTTTATATACATAGGCTTTAAAATGACCCTATTACATAATCAAATACTTACAACCAAGAGCTTATGAATAAGCTGGCGTGAAATATGTTAGTGTATATCGGACTATAGAACTGAGCAATCAATGAACATCGATCTGTCAGTTCACAGCTTTCAGCGAGCAGAGAGCATTTGACTGTCATTTACCAGATCTCTGCTCTGTCCTTCCAGCGCTCACTGGAGCACTGAACTGTTGAGGGGCATGAGCAGTTGACTCTCAGTGGCTCGCTGAAAGTCAGGACCTTTCCCAAGCCTTTCTCGGTTAAGTGACGTCAACTGAACATGGGTCACAGGTGTGCAGAACGAACTGCACTCCTGTGACCTCCATAAGTATAGCCAATAAAGCTTTGGCTATACTTCTCCTTTAGGCTTGGTTCACACTATTGCAAACTGGATGTGGGTTTCCCTGCATTCCAATTCACATTTCCGGAGATTGTGACCGACTCCATGGAGCCGGTTCACACATTTCTGGAGTGGCTCCAGAGCGAATTGCACAGGAGTCCTGTGCGTTTTCTGGTCCATTTCAGGTCTGAATTCAGCCCAAAATTTGGACTGATATTGGACCTAGAACGGTGAACAGGGACGCACCGGACCCCTGCTGTGAGCCACTTCGTACTGCAGTGAGACACTCCGTACTGCAATGTGAACCCAGTCTAGGGGCCAGATTCTCGTAGATCGGCGTATCTTTGTTCCGGCGTAGCGTATCCTATTTACGCTATGCCTCCGCAACTTAGACGGGCAAGTGCTGTATTCTCAAAGCACTTGCTCCGTAAGTTGCGGCGGTGTAGCGTAAATAGGCCGGCGTAAGCCCGCCTAATTCAAATTTGGAACAGGGGGGCGTGTTTTATGTAAATAACTTGTGACCCGACGTTATTGGCGTTTTTCACGAACGCCGCATGCGCCGTCCTTGGAATATCCCAGTGCGCATTGCTCCAAAGTACTCCGCAAGGACGTATTGGTTTCAACGTGAATGTAAATGACGTCCAGTCCCATTCGCAAACAACGTAACATTTTCAAAATTCGACGCGGGAACGACGTCCATACTTAACATTGGTACGCCGCATGTACGCCTCATATAGCAGGGGTAACTTTACGCCGGGAAAAGCCTAACATAAACGGCGTATCTGTACTGCGTCGGCCGGGCGTACGTTCGTGAATTTGCGTATCTAGCTGATTTACATATTTTTATGCGTAAATCAGCGTACACGCCCCTAGCGGCCAGCGTAAATATGCAGTTAAGATCCAACGGCGTAACAGACTTACGCCGGTCGGATCTAATAGAAATCTATGCGTAACTGATTCTAAGAATCATGCGCATAGATACGACCGCCCAGACTCAGAGATACGACGGCGTATCTGGAGATACGCCGTCGTATCTCCTTTGAGAATCTGGGCCTTAGTCTTTAATGCTGACTTTGACAGAAGTTAGAGGACTAGAATGCTGGAGCTCTACTGAAGAAAAGGGATTTTCGGAACATTATCACAGGTATTCAGAGTCACCATAAGGTGCTTGCACTTCAGCCGTTATCAGCATAGTTCTTAGGATCACACAGGTTAACATTAAAGTAGAATTTCAGTCAGCATACTGTAGACATTTCCACTACATTTATCTTATACCTGGTTATGTACAGTATGTCTTTTTCCCAATGAGTCATATCTGCGCTCTGAAGGTTACAATTTACAAATCATCGCCCCTCATCTGACAGCTGGATGAGCTTGCAATGTATCTAAAGACCTGAAAAGAGTTCAGAGATATCAAACTTTACTGGTTGTATGACGGTTTCAGGGTCAGTGTTTTAATAGATAGAGAAGCTAGATTAGGATGACATCTTTGAAATATGCACTTTAAAACAAGTCAGCTATGGCAGCTTCTATAGTTCTATCCCAACAGGATTACTTTAACCACTTTGTACCCAGGTCATTTCTGACACTTCGCTCCTACATGTAAAAATCAACTTTATTTTTAGTAGAAAAATTCTTAGAACCCCCAGCAGTATATATGTTTTTTTTTAGCAGAGACCCTATAGAATAAAATGGTGGGTGTTGCAATTGCAAATGTCACACAGTATTTGCGTAGCGTTTTTTCAAACGCAATTTTTTGGAAAAAAATACTTTCATGAATCAAAACAAAGCATTAAAGTTATCCCAATTTTATTGTATAATGTGAAAGATAATGTTACGCTGAGTAAATAGATACAAACATGTCACACTTTAAAATTGCATCTGCCCGTGGAATGGCGGCAAACTACGGTGCTTAAAATTCTCCATAGGCAACGCTTTAAACGCCTTTACAGGTTAACAGTTTAAAGTTGCAAAGGAGGTCTGGTGATAGAATTATTACTCTCGCTCTGACATTCCTGTCAATACTTTACATGTTTGGTGCGATCACCGTTTACATATGCATGCGGGAGTAACGTGTGCATTTGCATTTGCGCCTATGCACAGTGGGATGGGGCGCTTTAAATGTTATTTATTAATTTATTGTATACACTTTTTTTGTACTAACTTTATTGCTTTCACAAGGGATGAACAACATCCCTTGTGACAGCATGGGCCATGACAGGTCCTCTTTATGGAAAAACCAAAAGCCATCGCTGCCGGCTGCATCGCTCATGGGACCATAGAGCCCAGGAGAGGTGACAGGAGGGGGTGGGACCCCTTTCTGCCACCCACAGAAGTGATTGAGTGGCTAATTAGCCACTCAGATCATTTCTGTCTGAAACGAAATCACTAGCTGAAAATAATAATACATGTATGATGCCTGTAGGTGCATAACCACTGAAACCCAAGGACGTACCAGTATGTACTTTGGGAAGGAAGTGGTTAATAAATGAGAGCTGATAGAATAATTCCACACCCTCAATTAACACCTTTCTTTTATCTAGCACATACTCCCTTTACATGTGTAGTAAAATGATTAAAATTTAAGAATGCTGTAGATTACTTATTAATGCTACAGGTTTCAGTGAGGGAGGAAAGGGAAGGAAAGAGGGGCCATCACTCAGAATGATTTGGCAATGTTCTTACTGTAAATTAATGTGCAGTATTAAAAAAAAAAAACTAAAAGTTTCAAAATGTTCAAATAAATGTCAAAACTAAACTGATGGCAGCGTTGACATTTAAATAAATGTTTTAGTAGTAAGAACAAATTGAATTTTTATGATATTCCTGTGCTTTATATATGTGACAACAAACCAAAAAGGAACATTTACCAAAGAACTATAGGCTCCAGAGCTTTGGTACTGAAGGAAGTTCTGATGCACGATGCCTAGTCAGATAATAGATTACAAATAATGATTTGTCTAACATTTAAAATAATTAGCTTGATCAAACCTATATACTGTATATCAGGGATATGCAATTAGTGGACCTCCAGCTGTTGCAGAACTACAATTCCCATGAGTCAAAGCAAGACTCAGACATCCACAAGCATGAACCCAGAGGCAGAGTCATGATGGGACTTGTAGTTTTGCAACAGCTGGAGGTCCGCTAATTGCATATCGCTGCTGTATATCATCACTGAATGTAGCAAAATTAAAACACATGCACAGGTTATATACACCACAAGTTAGATACACCTACAGTGAATGTCACTGTAGTGCCCCGTTCCCAAAGATGGGGACGCTATTTCAAATTTAAGGGATGTCTGGGCCAATAGTTCTGGCTGTGGTACTGCCTGATAGTATTTTACCTTGTTGCCTGTAGGTGGCGTTACCACTTCAGGCCCAGGTTGGAACGCAGGGGTACCATGGTGTATTGCAGGGCTCAAAATTTCAAGTCCTGAGCTACTAGCCAGGCCTCAAGGGTTACTCGCCACCAGTTGCCCCACCCAACCCCTACCATGCCCTGCCCCAAATCCCACCCTCATAAATTATCTCATGAAATGACACTTAAATGTTTTATGCAGAATTAAGTTATAAAAATAAACAACTTTATCTGTGTCCCCATTGCAGCTATGTGTCCCCAATTTAGCTATGTGTCCCCAATTCAGCCTGTGTCCCCAATGCAGCTATGTGTCTGCCAGTGCAGCCACGTGTCCGCCAGTGTAGTCACGTGTCCACCAGTGCAGCCATGTGTCCGCCAGTGCAGCCACGCGTGCGCCAGTGTAGCCATGTGTTCCCAATTCAGCCTGTGTCTCCAATGCAGCTATATGTTGCTAGTGCAGCCTGTGTTCGCCAGGGCAGCCATGTGTTCCCAATGCAGCTCTATGTCCCCAATGCAGCTTTGTCTCCCCAATGCAGCTTTGTCTCCCCAATGCAGCTCTGTGTCCCCAATGCAGCTCTGTGTCCCCAATGCAGCTTTGTCTCCCCAATGCAGCTCTGTGTCCCCAATGCAGCTTTGTCTCCCCAATGCAGCTTTGTCTCCCCAATGCAGCTCTGTGTCCCCAATACAGCTTTGTCTCCCCAATGCAGCTCTGTGTCCCCAATGCCTACCTGTGTACTGTGTATGCCCGTAGGGAAGGAGAAAGGAGAGGAGAGACGCTGCCGCCTGGTTGATCAGCGCACAGGGAACAGCTTTTATTTCAATACAGCCCCTCCCCCTTGTCCAGGCACTTTGATAGACAGATCACCCGTCCAATCCTGGGACGGATGATCTGTCTATCAAAGTGCACAGACAGGGGAGGGGGCTGTATATGACGGCACGCAGCGGGGAACACAGCTATTGAAATGAAAGCTGTTCCCTGCGCGCTGATCAACCAGGCGGCAGCGTCTCTCCTCTCCTTTCTCCTTCCCTACTATCGCTCCGAGTACGAAAAACCCAGGCTGCCGGCGGTGCTCCCCCCGCCCACAGGCAGCCCACACACTAGCCCTCAAAATCCACTCGCAAAATGCGAATTTTTTGAGGGCTGGTGTATTGGGTGTCCCTCCTGTATTGGGGGTCCGGAGGTACCCAGGGCCCCAGATGGAAACCCCCCTTTTTTTTATTTATTTTTAAATTAAAAAAAATATAATTTTTTAATATATTTTTATTTTATTTTTTATTAACCACTTCCCGACCCCCGCATGTACATATACGTCCACAATATGGCACGTACAGGCACATGGGCGTATAGGTACGTCCTCGCCTATTAGCGGGTGGGGGGTCCGATCGGGACCCCCCCCGCTACATGCGGAGGTCGGGTCCGCTCGGGGAGCGATCCGGGACCACGGCGCGGCTATTTGTTTATAGCCGCTCCGTCGCGATCGCTCCCCGGAGCTGAAGAACGAGGAGAGCCGTGTGTAAACACGGCTTCCCCGTGCTTCACTGTGTCGGCGCATCGATCGCGTCATTCCCTTTATAGGGAAGACACGATCGATGACGTCATTCCTACAGCCACACCCCCCAACAGTTGTAAACACATACTAGGTGCACCCTAACTCCTACAGCGCCCCCTGTGGTTAACTCCCAAACTGCAACTGTCACAATAAAGAATGCAATTTAAATGCATTTTTTGCTGTGAAAATGACAATGGTCCCAAAAATGTGTCAAAATTGTCCGAAGTGTCCGCCATAATGTCGCAGTCACGAAAAAAATCGCTGATCGCCGCCATTAGTAGTAAAAAAAAAAAAATTTATAAAAATGCAATAAAACTATCCCCTATTTTGTAAACGCTATAAATTTTGCGCAAACCAAACGATAAACGCTTATTGCGATTTTTTTTACTAAAAATAGGTAGAAGAATACGTATCGGCCTAAACTGAGGAAAAAAAATGTTTTTATATATGTTTTTGGGGGATATTTATTACAGCAAAAAGTAAAAAATATTGCATTTTTTTCAAAATTGTCGCTCTATTTTTGTTTATAGCGCAAAAAATAAAAACCGCAGAGGTGATCAAATACCACCAAAAGAAAGCTCTATTTGTGGGGAAAAAAGGACGCCAATTTTGTTTGGGAGCCACGTCGCACGACCGCGCAATTGTCTGTTAAAGCGACACAGTCCCGAACTGTAAAAACCCCTTGGGTCTTTAGGCAGCAATATGGTCCGGGGCTTAAGTGGTTAAAGGGCCAATTTTTTTTTAGAGGTCTGGGGGTCCCCAGGGGCCCGTAGTTCCCCAGTGCCCCGGATGACAACCCCCCTTTTTTTTTATAAAAAAAATATTTTTTTATATATTTCTTTATTTCTTTTTTATATATATATATATATATATATATATATATATATATATATATATATATATATATATATATATATATACATACATTATTATTATTATTATTATTATTATTAAAGGACCCAGAGGTCCCCAGGGCCCCGGATGGCAACCCCCCTTTTTTTTATAAAAAACATTTTTTTTTATATTATTTTATTTCTTTTTTTTCTTTTTATATATATATATATATATATATATATATATATATATATATATATATATATTTTTTTTTTTATTAAAGGGCTCAGAAGTCCCCAGGGCCCCATGTGGCAAACACCCTTTCTTATTTTTTTTATAAATGTTTATTTTTTTATTTTTGTTTATACTTTTTTTTTATTAAAGGGCCCAGAGGTCCCCAGGGCCCTGGATGGCAACCCCCCCTTTTTTTTAAATAAATGTTTATTTTTTATATATATATTTTTATTTTTTATTAAAGGGTCCAGAGGTCCCGGATGGCAACCCCCTTTTTTTTGTAATTTATTTACCCCAGATGGCCCCAGATAGCAACCCCCTTTTTTAAAAAAAACATATATACCCCCCTTTTTTTTATTTATTTTTAAATAAAAAAATATATAATTTTTTAATATATTTTTATTTTATTTTTTATTAAAGGGCCAATTTTTTTTTTGAGGTCTGGGGGTCCCCAGGGGCCCGTAGTTCCCCAGTGCCCCGGATGACAACCCCCCTTTTTTTATAAATTTTTTTTTTTTTTATATATTTCTTTATTTCTTTTTATATATATATATATATATATATATATATATATATATATATATATATATATATATATATATAATACATTATTATTATTATTATTATTATTATTATTATTATTATTATTAAAGGACCCAGAGGTCCCCAGGGCCCCGGATGGCAACCCCCCTTTTTTTATAAACATTTTTTTTTTTTCATATTATTTTATTTCTTTTTTTTCTTTTTATATATATATATATATATATATATATATATATATATATATATATATATATATATATATATATATATATATATATATATTTTTTTTTTTTTTTTTATTAAAGGGCTCAGAAGTCCCCAGGGCCCCATGTGGCAAACACCCTTTTTTATTTTTTTTATAAATGTTTATTTTTTTATTTTTGTTTATACATTTTTTTTTTTAATTAAAGGGCCCAGAGGTCCCCAGGGCCCTGGATGGCAACTCCCCCCTTTTTTTAAATAAATGTTTATTTTTTATATATATATTTTTATTTTTTATTAAAGGGTCCAGAGGTCCCGGATGGCAACCCCCTTTTTTTTGTAATTTATTTACCCCAGATGGCCCCAGATAGCAACCCCCTTTTTAAAAAAAAACATATATATTTTTTATATATATTTTTTATTTCTTTTTTCTTTTTATTAAAGGGCCCAGAGGTCCCCAGGGCCGCGGATGGCTACACCTCTTTTTTATATATATTTTTCTTTATTTCTTTCCTTATTTCTTTTTTTGTAAAGGGCCCACCGCTTCTAAATTCGCGGTAGCCCCCCCCTGCTTCTCAATTTCAGGCGGCAGCACCCCCCCCCCGGTTCTTTGCTCCAGGGGGCGCATGCCTGAAGCTGTGTAAGTGGCCCCATAATTCCTGATGGCGGCCCTGCCGCCCGTTAAGCCCCTGTGCTGCCCACAAATCAGGCTGAAAATCATTAGCGGCACGCAGCCAGTGACAGTACTGCTTCCCTTCCCAGTGTTTTAAAATGTACAGCACCCCTGGCTTCCCTTTAGACGTGCACTTCTCCCTTCCTGCCACTGGGTGCTGCTTGTATATAAAAGTGAATTAGAATGTGATTTTATAACATCCCCAGTTTGCTCTTCCCGAGGCTGACTTCTTCATGTCCTGCTCCTCAAGGTATGTCACTGTTTGCTAATCTATATTGTAAATAGAAGTTTTCTGTAGAGTGTGCCCAAAGTCTTTATAATATTTGATGATTCACTGCAGGTCTGGTCAGTGTTTTAAAAAGTTCCTCTATTTTACACATGGCATGGCATGGGGGTCACATCACCGTCTGTCCATTCTGCTTTAGCACCATGGGACCCCATGCCATGCCATGTGTAAAATAGAGGAACTCTTTAAATCACAGACCAGACCTGCAGTCCATGCTGAGTAAGGCCTCAGAGCACATGGCATTACTGTCTGTATTTAACTGCTCGATGGGCTTATTTTGGGCCTGGCTGGTTCACATGTATGTGTTTTGGCGGCCCACATTTGCGCAGGCACAGCAGCCCATGCATTTGAATGGGCCGCTATGCCTGCGTTTCCTGCAAAGAAAAGCGCATGCCTCATGTAATAGGCTGCGCACACGGCACACCTATGCCCATCAAGCACTGAAATACAGCACTGTCTGTCCATTCTGCTGTCTGCTGTGACTTATCTGCAGTTCCCGCACTGTCAAACTTGCTGCATTTTTAGACGTTTAGGTCACGCTTTTAAAAACACAGTGCGTTTGTATGTGCAAGAACTGCAGGTAAGTAGCATGGTGCAAAAGCAGAATGGATTTCAAGGCAACTGTATTTTTAAAATGCTGAATGCACCTTTTTTCTGCAGGAAACGAAGGCAAGGTAGCCCGTTCAAATCGATGGGCTGCTGTACCTGCACAAATGAGGACCGCCAAAACACATACATGTGAACCAGCCAGGCCCAAAATAAGCTGGAGGGGGGCCCAAAAAAAATGTTTGCACAGGGCCCAAACCATATTAAAGACGGCCCTGGCCTCGTGCTCTCCTGGCGCAGGGTGTACATGCTTTCAGTCTTGGCACCACATTGGTCTGAGGCTGTGTTTCTGTCCAGTAGGCCCAGCTATGCTGGCTGGGGCCTATGGTTCTACAGGGGATCCCAAGCTGTCCGCCTGGTAACCTTAGGAAAAGGGACCTGCTATGCGAGTTGTCTTACAGTCCGCCGGATTGGGTTAAAGGCTCTTTGGCTGTAAGGCAGGATATTTGGGACTTTAAATCCTGTGGCAGAGGATTCCTGACTATCCATTCTGTGTTCTCAGACGGTCTGTGGCAGAGACTGTTTCTATACTGTTCGTGCATCATTCCGGCTGCTAGGCCATGTGAGAGGGGTCTATCTAGGTGAGCAATACCCACTCAGGAGTGAGTGGCGAATATTGGAACTTTGAATACTATTGTGCATTCTTTACCGCATGCCTGAGCCTTCCCCTTCTCTCTATACTCTCTACTTCCTTTACAAGTTTTATGCAACAAAATTACAGCCTACAGTTGAAGGTTTAACATATTGTGTGCAATTTCTACAAACTAGTAGTGCTACATCACATTGACTGATTTATAAATATAACCTTTCCTTGGTGATAAGTGAACCAAGCAGAGTTCTGTTCACTAGACATTTACCAAACATTAAAAAAAAAATTGAAAACCCAGAATATAGAGTTGAAAACCCAGAATATAGCGCTGGAACCCCATTGAAGCTTTTGGGAGGCAAATCTTTTATTTTTTCTGCTCCTTTCCAGGACCAATTTGCAAGCTGTTTGTAAAAAAAAAAAAAACATGGGCACCGCCAATTAGGACAAGTACCAAGGCAAAATAAATGCCTTTCAGTTGGGAGTGTGTCTTTTATTAAGGTTTATAGGACAACAATAAAAATACACAATTACATGCTTGGTTGATACCTTAAACCTGCACATGAAGTGGAAAACTGTGCTAAATAACATATGTCCCTACAAACAAACTTAAGCAGCAATCAAAATAAGAAAAATAATAAAATTGCACTAATTATATAAAAGTCCATATATGTGACCAAATGAGTTCATTCAAATGTACAAAAAGTACACAATTAATGTGATAAAGTGAATAATTAGTGGGATTGCTTCAGCAGTCCCACTATTGTTATTCGTTTTTTTTATTTATTCTTAATTTAAATTTTATTATTCCGTACTTTTTTTGGCTCTGCGTAACTTCTGCATAGTTTCAGCTATTAAAACCATTCAACTTTTAAAATGTTCAGTTCTTTCAGCTAATGATGGGACTTCTTCATTTTTTTGACTATTTATACTTTTTAAAATATTAAGCTTTTTAACACTTTTTTTAACATTGAAGTGAATGAGAGCATGCTTCAAATCCTTAAAATCTTCTTCCACTCCCAAAAGTTTCAGCTCCTTCATACTTTCACCTACAGACGCCAAACAAACTGTAAAATGTTCACAAAATAGTCAGCTATCCTGCAATATCTTTTCAGTTTAACATCATTTACAGTTTTTGTTAAAAAGCTGTTTAAGTTTAAGCTATTCAACTTTTTCTTACGGATTTAAGTTATTCATACAGTTACTGTATTTATTGGGGTATAACACTGACTTTTTTACCCTGAAATCAGAGGGTAGACTGTGCCTGCGTGTTATACGCAGGGGGCTGTTGAAAGTTTTTTTCCTGAAACTTCCTCTTAAAGTTAGGGTGCATGTTATATGCCTGTGCGTGTTATATGCGATAAATACAGTAGCTTTAGCAATTCAGCTATTTAGCATTCCCACGCATTTTCTGCAGGAAATGCATTTTCTTGTTCCATGATAGTGTCCATCAACCATCACCAACAGTATCACAGTGAATCCACCACCAGCTGTAGAAACAGCTTATCAGCTCCTGTTGACCCCTTAATAGAGGGGGTCGGTGAACACCTATGGCTTAAAACTTAGTCTGGGCCTTTCTCAGCATCAAGGGGTCACTCCACTTCTCCCAATGGTACTCAAGGGATTCAATAGGATTTAGACACCGGAAAGAAACCATAAGCTCAAGATAATGTAAAATCCTTAGGTTTAGTAAATGAAAGTTCTCGCTCACAACAATAAAAAGTCTGAAGTTTGGCATGTCGGCTGGCACATACCAAACACCCTGTCTGTCGGGACATGGAAAAAGGTGGTGACGTCAGCTCGTCGCTCCGCCCTCTGCATTTCATCACAAATTATGTTGTCCTGGGGCACCTTATTGGGAGTATATGGAGGGCCAAGGCTAACTATGTTCCATCAATGATCAGTGAAGAATTTGAAAAATGTGTGCCTTAAGAGGATTTTTTGTTTTCCTCAATGAAGAATATGAAGGGGCTGTCAGAGCATGATGGACTACACCAGCAGAAATGCAGAATGTCTAAGGAATCCTTCACCCCCTGATATCCTGAAAATGTTTTATGATCTTTTTAAGGATTCCAGCACCTCCCCTGGTTTAAGGCTCACCCTGCCATCTGCATAAAGTTAACCCCTAAAAGGCTGCAGTGCAGGGTAAGTTCACCCTTAGAAACAAGTTACATGTTCCTGCTCCTAATCGCGGGTGCAATGCTTTCCAGGCTCCTAAAAAAAAATAGTAAAGGCACATTTAATTAACTGCAAAAATTGTGCAATGATTTTTTTTTTTTTATAATTGTATCCTTTAATTGTACAGCAGACTCTATGATTAGGCTCCATCTTGGGGTAAAACACATTAGGATTGATAGGTCCAGGTGGACTTGTCTGCGCATTGGTTTGTTTCAATAAACCTTGCCTTGGCTTTTATGGTAAGTGGCTATTTTTCACTTTTTTTCCAAGGACCAATGTGCTCAATTTGTAGGTGTGTGGTAGAGAGCATTGTTACTTCTTCCTTTTATGTTTGGTAAGGTAATTTTTTGCTGCATGAATGAATGAATGAATGAAGGACTTGTATAGCGCAACGCATGCGAACTGAATCGCCTCTGGGCGCTTTTTCCAGCCAGCATATAACACAAACTACAGCAGGTGACAAAGATTTCCCAGTGGATTATTGGCAGTCTGCTGTTAAGTATTTTTAACTCATCTTTAAACTAAAATAAAATCATTGGCCCGGATTCACAAAGCTCTTACGCCGATGTATCTACAGATACGCCGCGTAAGTGCAAATATGCGCTGTCGTACCTATGCGCCGGACTCTGAACCCAAGATAAGCGTGAAAATAGGCTTCATCCGACCGACGTAACTTTCTTACGCCGGCGTTTCGTGGGCGCATATTTACGCTGGCCGCAAAGGGGCGCTTCCATTGATATCCTATTCAAATATGGAAATGAGGGAGATACGTCGATTTCCGAATGTACTTGCAAGTCGCAAGTTGCAAGTCGTACATCCGGCGTAAAGTTATTCCCCATATAGGAGGCGCAACCCATGCAAAGGTATGGACCAGGGAACACAGCCGTCGTATTTTACGTCATTTACGTAGTACGTGAATATGACTAGGCGTAGGTTACGTTCACGTCGTAGGCAGTGATTCGACGTATCTTGAGCAGTTGTTTCGACGTGATTCTGAGCATGCGCATTGGGATGCAGCCACGGGATGGCGCTTGCGCCGTTCATTTTAAGTACTTCTATAGCGCTTGGCCCATCATTTGCATGTGGTCACGCCTCATTAGCATGGCTCACGCCCACTTCCACCTACGCTGGATTACTCCGAGAAAACCCAGCGTAGATTTGACAGCGAGTGGGAGCAAGTGCTTTGTGAATACTGTGCTTGCCTCTCTGCGCTGCGTCGGCGTAGCGTATATTCGATACGCTACGCCGGCATAAATATGTGCCGATGTATGTGAATCCGGGCCATTGTATCAAGATATTAAATACTTTCAGAGGCCTCTGAAGAAGTTGTATTTACTATGCCATCACAGCACATAATGTAATGGAAGAGTGGGTACACACATGTGGCTTGTGAAGGTGTCCGGTACTAGGCTCAAATTACCTGCTCTCCTATTATTTATTGGGAAAGATGAGTGTAGCTCTGAGTACACTGAGCAATGAGTGTGGGATCTCTGTTCTGCCCTGACTCTTTAACCCCCTCAGCTGTATTCTCTAGTCTGGCTCGAGGTGGAATTTCAGAACCAAATGCGGTAACCCCGAGCCAGACTAGGGATCGCCTCGCAGTGTCCACAGGCAGAGTTTACTTACCTTGCCCCTGGATCCTGCGATGCCTCCCTGCTGTGTGATCGAGCTGTGTCTCCTCGCTCGATTCACAGTGCCCCTTTGCCGCCGAGCTCCGTTCCCTGCGATGTTACGACGCACGGGGGTGGAGATTGGCGCCAAATTCAAAAAACGTAAATACACACAATACATACAGTATACTGTAATCTTATAGATTATAGTACTGTATGAAATAAATACACATCCCCTTTGTCCCTAGTGGTCTGCCCAGTGTCCTGCATGCACTTTTATATAATAAAAACTGTTCTTTCTGCCTGGAAACTGGAGATTGTCCATAGCAACCAATTTTGTTTTTCAAACTTTATCATACCCGAGATATCTACTAGACTCTGGTTTGGACAGATTTAAGTGAGTTATTCCTAAGAATTACAGGCCTACAATGTAAAACGCCAAATTTCCATACAAAATAATGGTACCGCTTTCAGCACCTAAAATCTGAAATAATCATACGGCCAGGGAGGTTAACACTGGCCGTATGTCCCCACTGACACACCTTATTATATAAGTTGAAGGCTGCTTACACCCGTATAACTTAAGTGTTAGTATGTTACCATGTCAACATTAGCATACAAGAAATAGGTCACAGCTGGATGGTAGATCAAATAGGTACAGTATATTATGGCAAGGTGGAATAAACACAATACGCAAACCAATAAACAGGTCACAAAATATGTTCGACAGCGTTAGGCTAACTGATGGGAATACTAACCTCAAATGTGACAATTAACAAGACTGCAATAATGCTAAACCAAATTAAACTGGTATACACAGTGTCAATAACAACCACATAAACAGTGAGATAATATATATAAATGGCAATAACTAGTCAAAAAGTGCACCCCTAAGAGTGGAAGGGTGTGGGCATTTATGAGAGGGTTCCCCCCAGGGATGGCTGTAAAGCACCTGGCACCTAATTAGAAAATTGAATGCAGCTAACGTCCCATCTTTCAAGTGGTGCTGTCAGAGAAACATATAAATAAACATTATACTTTCAACACTAGATGGCAGCAAAGTTGACAGAGCTGTCAGAGAAACCTTCAGCTGCAGACTGGCCTCACATGACATGCACCACATGACTTCCTGGCTGCCTATAAAGCTGAGAAAGTGCTCAGAGGAATTGCTGGTTTGTCTTCAGCTTCCTGTACCTGAGTTCCTGTTTCCTGTTGATTGATTACCTGCTGTGACCCGGATTGACCCTGACCTACTCTGATCTTCTCCTGGACCTGACCTCGGCTTGTTTTACGGACTTTGTTCCTGTCTCCTGTGTTCGACCCTCTGCCTGTGACCAGGATTCACCTTCAGTCTACTGTGCCTTGACCTTCTGCTTGTGACCCAGTCTTGCCTCCTGTCTCCAGTGCCTTGACCCCCAGCCTGTGACCTGGATTGTCTGCTTACCTGTGCTTGATCCTCAGCCTGTTCCGGACTTTCTACCCGACTTCTCCTGCTGGATTCTGATACCCATCGTTCCCTGCTCCAGTTCTACAGGACTTCCATGCAAGCTCTACCCTGCCTGCTGGTAGTTTGTGCATCTTTGTGCCATCCACCCTCTGTACAACCTCCAGGGGGTGGACTGCGCTTAGTTGCAAAAGCGAACCGCTCTCTGCATCTCGACCTTGGTGAGTTCCCTCATGTTACTCTCTCTTTAAACTGTATGCAATGGAAAGACTGTTGGGCTGTTAAGTAAAGGCATCACCTGTGGGCAGTAGGAGGATAAGCAGAGTTGGTTCTGCTCACCACCCTGATACCCAAACGATCTGATCCAGAATGCTTGGTGGTCTGTTGTCCATGGTGACTTGGTCCTCATGATCAGGTCCCCACAAGGCTCTGGTCATGCTGGTGAAGACACTCACACTGCAGCAGGTCTCTCTAGCTCTGGTCCCAGCACAGCAAAACATTTTTCTTAGGCTCAGTTCTCAGGCTGCCTCAGGTTCAGTCTCTGCATGTGGGAAAAGACAAGTAGGAGGAGCAGGCCTGTACCACAAAGTCCACAGCACAAGAGGCTTTCAGGTGCTATCTCCCTGATGCAGCAATGGTAGAAACAAACAGCATGTCTTCACCACACTGCTTTCCCTTGGTAAAGACCCCTACCTCTGCAGAATTGGGATTGGAAAACTTGTGTGCTCTCCTCTTGTTGCATGGTATCCTGGGAGTTGAAGCTTTTGGCTGCATTTACTTCCCCTTTGCAGCGCTCTTCAGGGACTACATGTCCCAGTGTCTTCAGCTGCTGTTGTATCATCAGTGTCCAGACTGCTGCTTGGAAAAGATAGGGAAAAGTAAAAGGCGTGAATTGCACACATGACCAGCTCACTGGCAGAGGGGAATATCACATAGCCTGCTCTGCTCACAGAAGACTCCCAGCACTCCTATAGATATCAGAGTGTCCCGCTACACTAGTACACTACACTCCTCGGTTTATCCTTTTCTTACTATCTATGAAGTTACTAACCCGGAATAAGCATATGCTCATTAGCTTCCCTGGCATTGGCTCCATGCTTGTTAAGAGTCAGGGACTCACTGTGTTTGTGACTAAGAATAAGTGTGACAGCTCCAAAGGATGTATCTTCAGAAATAAGTACCGTATATACTTGAGTATAAGCTGAGTTTTTCAGCAAATTTTCTTGTGTTGAAAATGCCCCCCTCGGCTTATACTCGAGTCACCTTTTTGTGCCTGATCTCCCGGACTTTGGAGACCCGGTACTGGCCGGCCGTAGGTCCCCTGGACCCCAAAAAAATATAGCCACACTCTTCCTCTACAAGTGTGCAAAGTTTGTTGTCCGGGGGACCTACGACTGGGAGCACCGATTTTTCAAATTCGGGCAACCCCTTCCATAGACTCCCATGTTAAACGGTAATTTCTCCAGTAATTTTGGGACCCGGTACTGGCCGGCCGTAGGTCCAGTTCTCCTCTACAAGTGTGCAGAGTTTGCTGTCTGGGGGACCTATGGCCAGGGAGCACCAATTTTTCAAAGCCGGGCACCCCTTCTATATACTCCCATGTTAAACATAAGTCTAGTCATGGGCACAGTGAGGCATGCACATGGACACAGTGAGCCAAAGTGAGGCACAGTGAGGCATGCAGATGGACGCCCTAGGCTCATACTCGAGTCAATATGTTTTCCCAGTTTTTTTGTGGTAAAATTAGGTGCCTCGGCTTATATTCGGGTCGGCTTATACTTGAGTATAAACGGTAAGAAAAAATAGCTCCTATGGGCCAAATCCACAAAAGAGATACGCAGGCGGAACTGCTGTTCCGCCTGCGTATCTCTGTGCCTAACTTTGGGAGCGATCCTCAAAAGGATTTTTCCCAAGTTAGGCAGAAGATCCGACATCCGTAATTTAGTTACGCTGTTGAATCTTCGGATGCAGTACCGCATCCGCCGCTGGGGGCATTTCGAGTCGAAATCCCTCCTTGCGTATGCAAATTAGTACTTACGGAGATCCACAAAGCTTTAGGCATTGTGTGATTTGCGTAAGTTACGAATTTGCTTGCGCAAAACTAAGGTTGGTTTTATATGGACTAACTTTAGTAGACCATGCAAAACCATACCTTTTTTTCGATCGCCGCGTTTTTTTTTTAAATTTGATTTTTTTTTCCCGTCGCGTAACTTTTTTTTTCCCGTCGCAACTTTACGAACCCGTCGCTATCGACAAAGCCCGACGTAAACTACGTATGCGCGATGCACGTCGGGAAAAATTACGTCACACGCATGCGCAGTCCGTCCGGCGCGGGAGCGCACCCTAATTTAAATGGGAATCGCCAATTTTAATTAGGGATCGCTTAAGATGCAAGGAGATCAGCTACACTGGCGCAATTTTAGAGGTAAGTGCTCTGTGGATCGCTACCTAAAATACTAAAATTGCGCCAGTGTAACTTTTCTGCCTAAAACTAAGATCCGCAATTTCTTTGTGGATTTGGCCCTATATTTCTATCCTGATTTCCTTAAAACATATCCAAGCTCTTTGAAATCAGAAACTTGTTTAAACCATGCCATTTACTATATTCACTTAGTGACAGCAGCTGTGAACCCTGCAGCATTAAGAGCTGGAGCAGTAGGAGAAATCTGCATGGTGCTCCCTTGGTAGGACAAAGCTGCTCCAACAATGTAGACAGTAACGCAGGTGAACATGGGGCTCATGGGAAATTTCAGTAATATCCTAAGCAAATATCTAAATTTAGTAAAATCAAATAAAAATGGAAAGAAATGATTATCACAATGCTCATCATCATGAATTAAACATTGCAGAGCACTAAACTTTACAGCGTGGTGTAAGGCTGAGCCAAAAACTCATATTGAGACAGCTGTGTTCTTGTGGCCTCAGTTGTTTCTGGACAGCTGCTTCGTCCAGGTCAGAGATCCATAAGTGTGCTGTGCTGCTGAGTGGGAAGTGACTGAGTCAAAATATGTAACAGACTAGAAAAAAAAACAGCTGCACAGTACTATACTTGTCAGTAAGGTTGATTTCATTCAGGGTGTCCTCTTGCTAAATATGTTGTCATTGTAAATACCACTATCACACATTCTCATGTACAGGGGATTTAAAGTATTACTGTTTGGCTGCTAAATTTGCTAAATTTGTAGTAGTTCTAAATATTGACAATGAGCCTAGACTAGAAATCAGGGAAACTGGGGAATTTCTTCAAAACTTTGATATTTTGGAAAATGCATTGGAGTCATAAAGAAAGGCACAACTGGAAGATGTTCAGTGGGGTGTAAATGGTTGCTAAGGGTATGAATGAAAAATTGAACATTAGGTTGCATCCCTAAAAAAAAATCATGGACTTTGGAGGCAGAGGTAAAGTTTACATATGTATAAAAAATTGTAGAACTTAATTAAGGACTTAGGCCCCTTTTACACGTATGGACCGTATGTCCGCATTTTCATCCATCCGTTTGCGGATGAAAACGGGACATACATTGGGCCCTTTGTGAATGCGGGTGTCAGCTGACACCCGTAATCACCCGCCTCCGCAAAGCTCCGATTTTGCGGACGGAAGAAATCCTATTTTTTCTTTCGTCTGCGGATCGGATGAACACGGACACACGGTCCGTGTTCATCCGATCCCCAATAGGGGAGAGCGGAGAAAAGACAGGGCGGTCCCTGCACAGTGTGCGGTGACCGCCCTGTCAGCCGACGGCTCAGCGGGGATTTTACGGAGGATCCCCGCTGAGCTGACGGACACACAGAGGCGGATCATTACTGATCCGCCCCGTGTGAAAGGGCCCTTAAAGTAAAAAGGGAAACAAATACCCTATATAATGATATAGTAACAAAAAACACATACAAATATACATGTCTCATGGCTACATAATACAAAGATACCCTTGAGAACCATATAATCCATCCATAGAGTCGCCTATGTACACCTTCAGGTCAGTCTAGGTGAATTATCGTGGTCAACCAAACGTGTTTCAGATGTATAGTCCTTCCTCAGGGAGTGGGGTATATTTGCTTCTGTGTAATAATCAATTAGTTTCATCTGAAAGTCTGTACATAAGCACATACTGTATATGTGAACATAAATCTACAGACTTTCAGATGCAACTAACTCATTATTACATATCTATTTTCAGAAGCAAATCTATACCATTCCCTGAGGAAGACAAATGAAAGTAACACTAATGCCCCGTACACACGATCACTTTTTGTCTTGAAAAAAAATGTCATTTTCCATCATGAAAAAAAACGAAATTTTTCCAACTTCATCATTAAAAATTATGTTGCCCACACACCATCGTTTTTGAAAAATGATGAACAAAGCGACGGCACTCTAAAGGGAAAGTTCTATTCGCCTTGAGGCTGCTTTTAGCTGGTTACTTGCTTTTTTGTCTGTGATGCAGCGTGATGAATGTGCTTACTCCATTATGAGGGGTAGTTTTACCTCCAGTCTCATAACTTGCTTCTGGGCATGTGCGGGTTTAAAACGTTGTTTTTGCCCACACACGATCAATTTTTTATGACACAAAAAATGACATTTTAAAAAATGACATAAAAAATTGAAGCATGTTCGAATTTTTTTTTGGTCGTTTTTCAGAAGACAAAAAACAATGTTTTGCCCACACACGATCATTTTAAATGACATTTTTTAAAATGTCATTTTATTTCATCACAAAAAGTGATCGTGTGTACAGGGCATACCAGTTTACTGTTATACTGCACTCCACTATGCACACAAAGGGGCAGATCCACAAAAGAATTACGCCGGCGTATTTTAAATTTCCCACGTCGTATCTTTGTTTTGTATCTACAAAACAAGATACGACTGCATCTGGGATCGATCCGACAGGCGTACGTCTTAGTACGCCGTCGGATCTTAGGTGAATTTTTCCGTCGGACGCTAGGTGGCGTTTCCGTCGAATTCCGCGTCGAGTATGCAAATTAGCTAGTTACAGCGATCCACGAACGTACGTCCGGCCGGCACATTTTTTTTTACGTCGTTTGCGTTCGGCTTTTTCCGGCGTATAGTTACCCCTGCTATTATGAGGCGTGCTCAATGTTAAGTATGGCCGTCGTTCCCGTGTCTAATTTTGAATTTTTTACGTTGTTTGCGTAAGTCGTTCGCGAATAGGGATTTGCATAGAATTACGTCACCGTCGTAAACATTGGCTTGTTCCGGTTTAATTTCGAGCATGCGTACTGGGATACCCCCACGGACAGCGCATGCGCCGTTAAAAAAAACGTTGTTTACGTCGGGTCACAACGTATTTACATAAAACACGCCCCCATCACATCCATTTGAATTGCGCGCCCTTACGCCGCCAAAGATACACTACGCTGCCGTAACTTATGCAAATTCTTTGAGGATTCCAAAAAAATAAAAAATAAGTTACGGCGGCGTAGTGTATCTTAGATACGCTACGCCTGACGCAAAAATGCGCCGATGTACGTAGATCTTCCCCATAGCCTTTTACATCCCAGAATGCACCAGTTACAAGGATGAGACAAACAATTTACCACTGACAGGGGTGCTTACAAGTATTAGCTATTTTTTTTTTTTTGTATTTATTCCTGCTAGTCCATCTAACACTCCCCTCTCCCCAAGACTGACAATGCTGCTGTCCAAAGGTGCACCCTGTGCACCCTGTGTGCCCTGTGCTTATTGAACCAGAGTGGGGGTATTCTAATATAGGAGGTGTGTTGCTGGCCAAGCTGCAATGTAATATTATTTTCCTTTTGAGTTTAACTCTTCTTTAGCCCTGGTTCACACTGGGCTGCGGGAGTGAAGCCGTGCGAGTTCAGCTGAACTTGCACGATTTCACTCCCGCCGGCAGTCCCGATTTTGGCCGCGATTTAAGAGACATCTGTGCAGGTTTCTGCACAGATGTCTATGTAAATCGCGTCCCGAAATCGCAAAAAGTAGTACAGGAACTACTTTTTGAAATCGGTGCAGCGCCGCAAATGCGGCGTCGCACCGATTAGGACAGTGTCATTGCCGACAATTGGCGGCAAATGCCACCGATTTGAGATGCGATTTCACATGTGAAATCGCATCTCAAATCAAAGGAAATCGTACCCAGTGTGAACCTGGGCTAAAGTGCATTTTATTTTTTTGCAATAGTAGTATAGTCAGAGTGTGGCCTCTAAATAAAATAAACGGATCTTTCACTAATATATCTACCCAAGAAAACAACCTCTAAATAAAAGGGAAAAAAAGTGTGACTTTTTTCGAAAACATTTTTTGCAGTTTAATTAGCAAAAAAATCCTTTTTGGTAATTTTGCAAAAATTACTTCTCACGTCTTTATTAAACCCATTAAACAAACCCACAACAATAAAATCAGTCTGTATATGCAGTAAAGCATGTTTGTTATAATTACTGTGGAACCTAAGGGGTTAATCCTCTGCATTGTTTGACCCCTTCTTCTCTGATCATCCCCTTCTTCCACTGTCACCAATCCATCTCCTGATAGTACAGCTTGGTGTGTACTGCTAGAGGTTTTTTTTTATTCTTGGGAGGGCACATGTGAGAATGGGAGGGTGCATGTGATCAGCACAGGGCCAATCAGTACTGTCCAGAAAGAGGGTCAGGGGTCCTGTAGCCTCATAGGGCAATCAGGGGAGAATGAAAACTCCTCTTACAAGCTTTAACCAGACACTGATAGAACACTGATAGAAGCGATGCGACTACTATATACTGCTGATGAGAAAAGGTATTCGTCAGTTTATATTTATTAAAACTGTTCCATTTCCATGTTCTGGGTACTGCTGTGGTAGACCAGATATAGTGAATGTGGGGTTGTGGGTTTAGTAACACTTTAGTAACACATTAAGATGTGCGTCAATATCATGTGAGATGCAGTGTAGGCATAATGATCTCAAATATATGGATATAAGCAAGTTATTAACCCCAAAAAATACCTATTTTTTCACTCAACAAAATAACATTTGAAAATAGATTAGATGGTATAGGTAGCACAAAAAAAAAAAAAAAATTCATTAATAATTATCTATTACAGACCACAAGATAATTTCCCAGTACGGTGAGGGTTAATGGAGCCGACAAAGCAGCTATGAGAGGCACTCATCAAGAGTACCCAACTATGCCCATCCTCTGCCCAGCTCTTTCATTCATTGATGCCGTATTACAAATAGCGCGCCCTTTTGCTCCAGTGGTGGACTATTCCTTGGTATTGTCACCTTCAGTATAAAGTTATGGACCCTGCGTCAATCTAGAAGATGTCAGGATCTTAGCCCACTGGAGCATAAGGAGATGATACCGCAGGGACAGGGGGATAGGAAATATTTGTCGTTCAGAATGCAGATTGGGGTAGTCAGAGGTTTCAGGAAAACCTGGTGAGGAAAATAGGTCAGTCTTGTTTTAAACCATAACTAAAGGAAACATTTTTTTTGAGTGGAGTGGAGAGGACTTGGAACACCTGTCAGGTTTTTATTGTTGACTGTTTCCATGTTGCAGAGATCCATCGTCTCTATTTCCCCTGGTGACTGTTATTACCGAAAGTGAAGGTGAAAAAAAATCTAAAATTTTGAGTTGTCACCAGAACAGGAATAGAGAGGAAATCTTCCAACAGGGAGATTTGTTCTGGTGATCATGATGTCAACCAGGGATTCCCTCACTTTGAAGGCATTTCCTCTCACTTCCTGATTTGGCTATGGAACCTGAAGTGACGGGAAATATCCGCAATGAGCACACACAGCAAAAAAAAAAACTAAAAGGGGTTACAATCCTCTCTCAATTTATCCAAAATGAAAAAAAAAAAATGTTTTACCTTTATTTTTACTTTAAGAGACTGCTAATAAAATTCTTTTTTTAAGCCTGGAGTTCGGGCTGCAAAAATTGGGTGGGTCTGCCATCCTCAAGTCCACCTTTCAGAATACCTGGCTCAGTATAGGAGATACATAAACCCTCACAGGAAAAGGCTGTGCAAGGTACTTTTTAAAACAACTCTGTGGATTTGACAGACTAATAGACTGTGCAAAAGCACTTGAAGGGTTCACTGAGCAGAACTGTGAGTTGTTGTTGAGGCTGAGCAAAAACCTTCTGCATAGGCTTTTAGATATTTGCTGAAGTAAGCAGGACTTTGTTTTGTTTTACTACTGAGGTGAAGCTTTATTTTCTGTTAACTGGCAACATAAAAATAAATGTGAGGCCCATAATCCCTCGAAGAGACTGAAATGTACAGTACATTCCTTCCACAGAGCTGCCATCTGAGCATGTTACCTGTCACATTAATGACTCGTTACTTAGAGTCAGAAAAGTAACAAAAAACATACTCTGTGTAAAATATATTTTTATTAAGCACTGTAAACAGATAATATTATGTGGGGGGGAATGACTACAAACAAAATGTATACTTTTGATAAAAAAACAGCAAAAACAACAGCAGAAAGATTTGGCAATTTGGGGAAAAGTATTCCATAAGATTTACAGGCTAGGCAAACCTCAACTGCAGGGAGCATAAAATACTTTGCCATTTTCTCTCTACTAATGAGGGTTTTCATGTTTCTCCTAACCCTGTTCCACTGAGTTTGTTCGATAGTATGGTGCAATGAGTCCCCAAAGATATAGCCATCCATCTCCATTATGCAGTTATGAAGAACACAGGTTGACTTGATGAAATTCATAGCATTTTCCAGAGCTATCTGGATGGCAATATCTGCCGATTGTTTAACAATATACCAAACATGCACAAAAAATAAAAACCTCACAGGTGATCAAATACCATCAAATGAAAGCTCTATTTGTGGGGAAAAAGGGGCGTAAATTTTGTTTTGGTACAGTGTCGCACGACAGCGCAATTGTCAGTTAAAATGACGCAGTTCCGTTTCGCAAAAAATGGCCTGTCATTGAGCAGCCAAATCTTCCAGGGCTGAAGTGGTTAAGGTTTCACACTATTATGGTATCCTCTATTTCTTCCTTATGTTGCATGAGTCTATATAATTATAACACCAGCAAGAGAAAAGAAAAAGAGTTGGTCAAAGTGGAAAGTGGATGATGTTTATTTTGACGTTCCTGTAGTGGGTGGTCATATAAATCTGGTGAGTTTTCTGTGTTGGTGGTGATGAACAAATAGCGCTGCATAGCTTTGATTAATATACATTGTTCCCATAATATTCCACAATAATGTAGGTGAACCAGTAATCTGCTTTTAAAACCACCAACAGGACTGAAGAAAAATACTTCTAAATTTAAATATTTGAATTTTTAGGACACAAATTATATTCAGAGTGTTCCCTCCTTTTTGGTCTAAGTATCACTGATACATAAAGTTTTAGCAAAATGCTGAGAAAATCCCAGCAATTACTTTTGTAAACTTTCTATGGAGCCCATCTTGCTTGCAATAAGCCCAGCCCACATTAAAGATGAACCTTGCTTTGGCTGTTCATAAAACAAACTGGTTACAATAATGTTAACTGGTATTTGAATATTTTACCCACATAAAAACAGTGGGCCAGATTCAGGTAGAATTACGCGGCGGCGTAACGTATCCCATTTACGTTACACCGCCGCAGGTTTACAGCGTAAGTGCCTGATTCACAAAGCTCTTACCTGTAAACTTGCGGTGGTGTAACGTAAATCCGCTGGGCGCAAGCCCGCCTAATTCAAATGGGGCGGGCACCATTTAAATTAGGCGCGTTCCCGCGTCGAACGTTCTGCGCATGCTCCGTTAGGAAATTTCCCGACGTGCTTTGCGTGAAATTACGGCGCCCCGACGTTTTTTTTTAAAACGTTGTTTCGTATTCCCGGACGTCTTACGCAAAAAAAAAAAATTGAAATTCGACGCGGGAACGACGGCCATATTTTAACATGGCTGTTCTAAAGATAAGCCATGATAAAGCAGGCGGAAGTTTGCGACGGAAAAAAACGACTAGCAACGGCGTAAGAGATTGCGACGAACGCACGTATCTTTGTGGATCGCCGTAAGTAGTAATTTGCATATTCTACGCCGACCGCAATGGAATCGCCACCTAGCGGCCGGCCTAGAATTGCATCCTAAGATCCGACGGTGTAAGTCAATTACACCTGTCGGATTTTAGGGCTATCTATGCGTAACTGATTCTATGAATCAGCCACATAGTTAGGATGGGCGGATCACAGAGATACGACGGCGTATCAGGAGATACGCCGTCGTATCTCTTTTGTGAATCTGGCCCAGTAAACATAATAAATTATAGACATGTGCACATTTATTTTCTTTAGTTAAAAAATGCATTTATCTGAAAATCTGAATTAATTAAGGTTGAATCTGTCATTGAAGGCTTATAGTGTCTGTCGAATGTTCTAAGAAGATTCGACGGAGCAGCTAAACTGTATGACGCCGCAATTGTACATTTCCGGTTGAATGTTCCGCTTACAAGCTATAGAAGAATTCTAATGTTGTATGACACTACTAATAATTATATTTATACATTATTATTACTAGTCAACCAACATTCAAATTCTTCTATAGCCTATGGGCCGAGCATTTGATCGGAAATGTACAATTGCGTCGTCGTATAGTTTAGCTTGTCGAATCTTCTTAGATCTTTCAACAGACACCATAAGCCTTCAATGACAGATTTGACGTTTGTATGTTTTTCGCTGCTTCGTCGAATCTTCGTCGTTCATGTCGAATGGTCCACCCCAACACTGTCTTTATAATGTTGAATCTTTTCTCTCTATGTAGAATAATCTTGGACTAATGGAGTTAAAGTTAGGCACATTTGACCACAGGTTCGATAGACACAGATTGCTATTGTCAGTGTCATGTCGAATCGAACTGTTGCAGCAACGAAAACAAAATTAAAGCATTTTTTAAGTCGGATCTTTCAGATTTCAGAATCTGCACATTCGTTTTTGTTTGATAAAACGATAACAAAAATACCCGAAATTCGGTTGAAAATGCATGCAAACCAATGCACATGTCTAATAAATTCACCATATACTGTATATCAAACATTGCATACCTTGCAGCTTACACCTGGGTGAAGTAAAAAAAAGTCTGAATGTGCCATATTCTCATAAAAGTTACGATGGAGTATCTCAGGATACTCCATCGTATCTCCCTTTTTTGGCCAGTGTATCTATGCGACTGATTCTTAGAATCATTTTCGCATAGATACACTTAAGATCCGCCATCTGTAAGTCACTTACACTGGCGGATCTTAAATGTAATGACTCCGGCCGCCGCTAGATGGCATTCTTCCTTATGTTGCATGAGTCTATATAATTATAACACCAGCAAGAGAAAAGAAAAAGAGTTGGTCAAAGTGGAAAGTGGATGATGTTTATTTTGACGTTCCTGTAGTGGGTGGTCATATAAATCTGGTGAGTTTTCTGTGTTGGTGGTGATGAACAAATAGCGCTGCATAGCTTTGATTAATATACATTGTTCCCATAATATTCCACAATAATGTAGGTGAACCAGTAATCTGCTTTTAAAACCACCAACAGGACTGAAGAAAAATACTTCTAAATTTAAATATTTGAATTTTTAGGACACAAATTATATTCAGAGTGTTCCCTCCTTTTTGGTCTAAGTATCACTGATACATAAAGTTTTAGCAAAATGCTGAGAAAATCCCAGCAATTACTTTTGTAAACTTTCTATGGAGCCCATCTTGCTTGCAATAAGCCCAGCCCACATTAAAGATGAACCTTGCTTTGGCTGTTCATAAAACAAACTGGTTACAATAATGTTAACTGGTATTTGAATATTTTACCCACATAAAAACAGTGGGCCAGATTCAGGTAGAATTACGCGGCGGCGTAACGTATCCCATTTACGTTACACCACCGCAGGTTTACAGCGTAAGTGCCTGATTCACAAAGCTCTTACCTGTAAACTTGCGGTGGTGTAACGTAAATCCGCTGGGCGCAAGCCCGCCTAATTCAAATGGGGCGGGCACCATTTAAATTAGGCGCGTTCCCGCGTCGAACGTTCTGCGCATGCTCCGTTAGGAAATTTCCCGACATGCTTTGCGTGAAATTACGGCGCCCCGACGTTTTTTTTTAAAACGTTGTTTCGTATTCCCGGACGTCTTACGCAAAAAAAAAATTGAAATTCGACGCGGGAACGACGGCCATATTTTAACATGGCTGTTCTAAAGATAAGCCATGATAAAGCAGGCGGAAGTTTGCGACGGAAAAAAACGACTAGCGACGGCGTAAGAGATTGCGACGAACGCACGTATCTTTGTGGATCGCCGTAAGTAGTAATTTGCATATTCTACGCCGACCGCAATGGAATCGCCACCTAGCGGCCGGCCTAGAATTGCATCCTAAGATCCGACGGTGTAAGTCAATTACACCTGTCGGATCTTAGGGCTATCTATGCGTAACTGATTCTATGAATCAGCCACATAGTTAGGACGGGCGGATCACAGAGATACGACGGCGTATCAGGAGATACGCCGTCGTATCTCTTTTGTGAATCTGGCCCAGTAAACATAATAAATTGTAGACATGTGCACATTTATTTTCTTCAGTTAAAAAATGCATTTATCTGAAAATCTGAATTAATTAAGGTTGAATCTGTCATTGAAGGCTTATAGTGTCTGTCGAATGTTCTAAGAAGATTCGACGGAGCAGCTAAACTGTATGACGCCGCAATTGTACATTTCCGGTTGAATGTTCCGCTTACAAGCTATAGAAGAATTCTAATGTTGTATGACACTACTAATAATTATATTTATACATTATTATTACTAGTCAACCAACATTCAAATTCTTCTATAGCCTATGGGCCGAGCATTTGATCGGAAATGTACAATTGCGTCGTCGTATAGTTTAGCTTGTCGAATCTTCTTAGATCTTTCAACAGACACCATAAGCCTTCAATGACAGATTTGACGTTTGTATGTTTTTCGCTGCTTCGTCGAATCTTCGTCGTTCATGTCGAATGGTCCACCCCAACACTGTCTTTATAATGTTGAATCTTTTCTCTCTATGTAGAATAATCTTGGACTAATGGAGTTAAAGTTAGGCACATTTGACCACAGGTTCGATAGACACAGATTGCTATTGTCAGTGTCATGTCGAATCGAACTGTTGCAGCAACGAAAACAAAATTAAAGCATTTTTTAAGTCGGATCTTTCAGATTTCAGAATCTGCACATTCGTTTTTGTTTGATAAAACGATAACAAAAATACCCGAAATTCGGTTGAAAATGCATGCAAACCAATGCACATGTCTAATAAATTCACCATATACTGTATATCAAACATTGCATACCTTGCAGCTTACACCTGGGTGAAGTAAAAAAAAGTCTGAATGGGCCATATTCTCATAGAAGTTACGATGGAGTATCTCAGGATACTCCATCGTATCTCCCTTTTTTGGCCAGTGTATCTATGCGACTGATTCTTAGAATCATTTTCGCATAGATACACTTAAGATCCGCCATCTGTAAGTCACTTACACTGGCGGATCTTAAATGTAATGACTCCGGCCGCCGCTAGATGGCATTTACGTGAAGGACTCATTTGCGTATGCAAATGATCCTTCTATGACCGATTCCCGAACTAGTTCGCGTCGCGTAACCGTCGCTAACGTCGTTTGCGTAAGCGGAAAATTACTCCTGCTATATGAGGAGTAAGTTTCCGCAAGTCCCACGTAGGCCATGTTACGGATGGCGTCGGGTCCGCGTCGTGTTTTTTCGTCGGGTACGTCGTTTCCGTAAGTCGTTCTTGAATACGACTTTACGTCAATGACGCACACGTCGGCGTCATTGACGTTTTCTGCCAAGAACTGGAGCATGCGCACTGGGCTTTCTGAAGCCCGGCGCATGCGCAGTTCATTAGAATCGGGGGCGCGCTTAATTTGAATACAAGCCGCCCCCTTGGAGATCCGCCAGGCTACGCCGGGGCATTTACACTCCGCCGTCCCAACTTATGGAGCAAGTGTTTGGGGAATACAACACTTGCTCCTGTAAGTTGGGACAGCGGAGTGTAAGTGCCTTAAGCGCAGCCCGCAGATTTTTAGAGAGAATATGTGCCAATGAGAGCAAAGGTACAATGTACAAGGTCCAATATGATTCCCTTTTTTCCCTTTCTGTCATTAGAGTGAGTATATCATCAAAAAATAGTAATGGATTCCACACAGAAAAGAATGAGAAGCCAATGATGTAAGGAAGTGACCCCACAATTTTTTTGAAGACTCCTTTAAATAAAGAGTATTAAATGAATAATAAAAATCACTACAGCCCATGCAAAAATGACATGGAAACACATGTACAGTAAAAATGCAACTCTGCAGGAATGCCTACAGCACCACCAGTTTTTGAAAATTTGCAGCAAACCTTCAAGTGGCTTTTGAAGTTGTGTGCACCATACAGGATAAAGCAACTGGGATTTCCATGCCCCCCTGTGAGAGGCTAGGTATCACACAGTTTATGAAATCAATAGTAGATATGCGACTCCAAACATGACTTTTTCTGTACCTCCAGCTCTCCCAGGAGAGCACCCCTGCTTAGCTGTTCCACTTGTCAAGTAGAAATGAACGGGATTCACACTGGTGTCATCACCAAGTAGGTATCCATGATAAAGCCCTTCGTAGTGTGAAATGTGTTGGAGTGGGAGATTGACAGGAAAGACTATGGGGTGGTAATACTAAAGAAAATAGATTGTTCACTTTGCAAGTGCAGTTACCCTAAAGCTTAGTAAATGAGATTTAGCTTCAGTTTGCAAAGAATACCCAATCACATGTATTTTTGCTTGCCCATGATTAGATACTGGAAGCCAGCAGAGCTTTACCTACTTTAGTAAACTGGAGAAAATGGACTTGCAGAGTAAAACTGTACTTGCAAGTTTCACACTCTATTTGCTTTTAGTAAATTCACCCCATATGTTGTGATTCCTCTAGGTCAGGGATCTCAAACTGGCGGCGATTCAGCTGTTGTAAGACTACAAGCTCCATAAACCATTGCAAGGCTGAAAGTTACAAGTATGACTCCCACAGGCAGAGGCATGATGGGACTTGTAGTTTCGCAACAGCTGGAGGGCTACCAGTTTGAGACCCCTGCTCTAGGTATTATATTACCACTGGTAATGCCATCTATGTGTGCCCCATTCAATTCTACTTGACAAGAGGGCATCACATAGTCACACAAGCAAAAGACGTGCCTACTGCAATGCCCTTCAATGTAAAATTATTAGCGCATAGTGGAGAGGATTAAAAAAATGAAAACAAAAACAAGTTTTTTACCCTGCACCAGAAACGGGAGCAAATAGGACAACGGTGATGAGGCTGCATTTATGCTTTAAGGTCTTCCACATTATTTATATTCCAATCCGTAATAATTGAATTGATCGTTTACTGGATTTGAAGGCTCTATCTTTTTACCTTCCTTCAATGTTTTGTTTTAGACATCATCATTCAGAGAACTGCAGAAGAAATATAGAGAATGGGTCTGCCAGGGAAACCTGGGAAAATTAAACACTTTCCTTTATTATTCTCAAGACTCACTCTTAGAGCCAGATCACACTTCTGCGGCACGACTTCGGGGGCGACTCTGCAAGTCGTCCTGAAGACGACTTCAGAGGCGAACCGCAAAACGACTTCTGTATAGAATTCAATGCAGGTTGCCCCGAGCCGCCCCAAAAGTCGTGCAAGAACCTTTCCTGGTGCCTCCATGGCAGCATACTAGTGATAGAGCTCCGCCTCGACTCCTCCCTCAGGACTAGTGAATAGAATAAATTAAAGGCATAGCCCCTCCCCCAACATTCTCCTTTTTTTCCTCCATACCTTCTTGTACTGGTGAAGAGTAGAAGTATGTCCATACCTCTGCAGTCGGCAGCGTCCGCCGGGTTTAGCCTTTCCCGCGCGCAGTCCCTGTTCTTGGGCCGCTAATAGCGCTAATAAGCTGGGAGACCCCTCTGTGGATCTGTTGGGGTCGCATCGCAGAGTTTCCTCATAGGAACGCAAACTGCCAGGAGCACCTATAAATGACATGGAAGCTGCGGAAGGATCGGCTCCACTACCCCAGGCCAGACATTTCTTTCCCTTTTTTTGTTTTCCTTATGCTGTGCTGTATATATGTTTTTTCTTTCAGAGTATAGTGCTGTGCAAGAAAACCTTGACCTTCTGTGGGTGCCCTGTCGCTCTGACAGTCTGGGGGTCTGGCCTGTATCAGGTGTCTCTGGCTGCAGCTGATCCCTTGTTATGGCGGGGGGGGGGCCGTGCTGGTCGGCGCCCACACTGCTAGTGCATTACCACTTACATTTCCTGAGGATCCCGGCGCCCTGATACAGTACTTCCTGTGTCACGGGCGCCGGCGCTTCTGCGCATGACTCCCACAGGCAGAGGCATGATGGGACTTGTAGTTTCGCAACAGCTGGAGGGCTACCAGTTTGAGACCCCTGCTCTAGGTATTATATTACCACTGGTAATGCCATCTGTGTGTGCCCCATTCAATTCTACTTGACAAGAGGGCATCACATAGTCACACAAGCAAAAGACGTGCCTACTGCAATGCCCTTCAATGTAAAATTATTAGCGCATAGTGGAGAGGATTAAAAAAATGAAAACAAAAACAAGTTTTTTACCCTGCACCAGAAACGGGAGCAAATAGGACAACGGTGATGAGGCTGCATTTATGCTTTAAGGTCTTCCACATTATTTATATTCCAATCCGTAATAATTGAATTGATCGTTTACTGGATTTGAAGGCTCTATCTTTTTACCTTCCTTCAATGTTTTGTTTTAGACATCATCATTCAGAGAACTGCAGAAGAAATATAGAGAATGGGTCTGCCAGGGAAACCTGGGAAAATTAAACACTTTCCTTTATTATTCTCAAGACTCACTCTTAGAGCCAGATCACACTTCTGCGGCACGACTTCGGGGGCGACTCTGCAAGTCGTCCTGAAGACGACTTCAGAGGCGAACCGCAAAACGACTTCTGTATAGAATTCAATGCAGGTTGCCCCGAGCCGCCCCAAAAGTCGTGCAAGAACCTTTCCTGGTGCCTCCATGGCAGCATACTAGTGATAGAGCTCCGCCTCGACTCCTCCCTCAGGACTAGTGAATAGAATAAATTAAAGGCATAGCCCCTCCCCCAACATTCTCCTTTTTTTCCTCCATACCTTCTTGTACTGGCGAAGAGTAGAAGTATGTCCATACCTCTGCAGTCGGCAGCGTCCGCCGGGTTTAGCCTTTCCCGCGCGCAGTCCCTGTTCTTGGGCCGCTAATAGCGCTAATAAGCTGGGAGACCCCTCTGTGGATCTGTTGGGGTCGCATCGCAGAGTTTCCTCATAGGAACGCAAACTGCCAGGAGCACCTATAAATGACATGGAAGCTGCGGAAGGATCGGCTCCACTACCCCAGGCCAGACATTTCTTTCCCTTTTTTTGTTTTCCTTATGCTGTGCTGTATATATGTTTTTTCTTTCAGAGTATAGTGCTGTGCAAGAAAACCTTGACCTTCTGTGGGTGCCCTGTCGCTCTGACAGTCTGGGGGTCTGGCCTGTATCAGGTGTCTCTGGCTGCAGCTGATCCCTTGTTATGGCGGGGGGGGGGGGGCCGTGCTGGTCGGGGGCCCACACTGCTAGTGCATTACCACTTACATTTCCTGAGGATCCCGGCGCCCTGATACAGTACTTCCTGTGTCACGGGCGCCGGCGCTTCTGCGCATGACTCCCACAGGCAGAGGCATGATGGGACTTGTAGTTTCGCAACAGCTGGAGGGCTACCAGTTTGAGACCCCTGCTCTAGGTATTATATTACCACTGGTAATGCCATCTGTGTGTGCCCCATTCAATTCTACTTGACAAGAGGGCATCACATAGTCACACAAGCAAAAGACGTGCCTACTGCAATGCCCTTCAATGTAAAATTATTAGCGCATAGTGGAGAGGATTAAAAAAATGAAAACAAAAACAAGTTTTTTACCCTGCACCAGAAACGGGAGCAAATAGGACAACGGTGATGAGGCTGCATTTATGCTTTAAGGTCTTCCACATTATTTATATTCCAATCCGTAATAATTGAATTGATCGTTTACTGGATTTGAAGGCTCTATCTTTTTACCTTCCTTCAATGTTTTGTTTTAGACATCATCATTCAGAGAACTGCAGAAGAAATATAGAGAATGGGTCTGCCAGGGAAACCTGGGAAAATTAAACACTTTCCTTTATTATTCTCAAGACTCACTCTTAGAGCCAGATCACACTTCTGCGGCACGACTTCGGGGGCGACTCTGCAAGTCGTCCTGAAGACGACTTCAGAGGCGAACCGCAAAACGACTTCTGTATAGAATTCAATGCAGGTTGCCCCGAGCCGCCCCAAAAGTCGTGCAAGAACCTTTCCTGGTGCCTCCATGGCAGCATACTAGTGATAGAGCTCCGCCTCGACTCCTCCCTCAGGACTAGTGAATAGAATAAATTAAAGGCATAGCCCCTCCCCCAACATTCTCCTTTTTTTCCTCCATACCTTCTTGTACTGGTGAAGAGTAGAAGTATGTCCATACCTCTGCAGTCGGCAGCGTCCGCCGGGTTTAGCCTTTCCCGCGCGCAGTCCCTGTTCTTGGGCCGCTAATAGCGCTAATAAGCTGGGAGACCCCTCTGTGGATCTGTTGGGGTCGCATCGCAGAGTTTCCTCATAGGAACGCAAACTGCCAGGAGCACCTATAAATGACATGGAAGCTGCGGAAGGATCGGCTCCACTACCCCAGGCCAGACATTTCTTTCCCTTTTTTTGTTTTCCTTATGCTGTGCTGTATATATGTTTTTTCTTTCAGAGTATAGTGCTGTGCAAGAAAACCTTGACCTTCTGTGGGTGCTCTGTCGCTCTGACAGTCTGGGGGTCTGGCCTGTATCAGGTGTCTCTGGCTGCAGCTGATCCCTTGTTATGGCGGGGGGGGGGGGCCGTGCTGGTCGGCGCCCACACTGCTAGTGCATTACCACTTACATTTCCTGAGGATCCCGGCGCCCTGATACAGTACTTCCTGTGTCACGGGCGCCGGCGCTTCTGCGCATGCGCGGCGCGTGCGCGGCGCATGCGCGGTGACGTCTCGGGACGCGGCGGCCATTTTGGATACTGGAAACAGGGCTTTTTTTGCCCTTGTTTCCAGTCTTTTGGCTGGGGGCGGATCCTGGGGGAAGATTCCCTCAGGAAAGCTTAAATAAAGACCCAGAACAGGGCTTGACTGTTGCTGCAGTGACAGATCTAAGCCCTGCTGGATTTTCAGCCCCAAAATTGTTGGTAAGAAGCGAGGAGATGGGGGAAAAGGTGCCGGCACAGCAGCACCTGTCTGAAGGTTGCAGACAGGTGACTTGCTTGTCCATCATTCAATGTCGCACATATTATTATTATTATTATTATTAATTATTTATTTATTTATTTATTTATTTATTTTTTGCGGCCTCTCTACACTTTTTGCAGCCGATCCTTCCGCCCAAGCTCTACAATGAGTCATTCGCCGCGTAACAAAGATCCTCACACCATTAGGTATGGACCAACGATTCGTGAGTATTTAAAAAAAAAAAAATGCCCTCACTGTTTTCTGACGTGAGTTCCTTACACCGTAGCCCTGCCCACTCCAAGAGGACCAGAAAGTCATCAAGATCCCGTGATAATGACAGCCCAGTCCGCAGATCGGATTCCTCGCGACACCGGTCCCACTCATCAAGGCGAAGATCCCGATCTCCACGCCATAGATCACAAAGGTCAAGATCCAGGGGTCATGACCACTCGCCATCTTCTAGAAGTCAAAGAAGGAAGAAGTGTTGGACATGCGGGGCTACGCCACTACCCGACAAGGTAGTTTGTAAGGACTGCTTTACGGACTATGCGTCCAACCGCGAGCAGGAAAATCGGCATGCAGTAGAACTGCTGGACAAAGCTATGAGAGACTCCTTCTCCAAGCTCTTGGCTTCTGTCCCTGTTCAGCCGACCTCGCAGGTACCACAGACTCAGAATGTGGAATCCAGTCTCCCGGGGCCCTCAACAGTCGGGCAACCTGTACTACCGACTGATCGGTCAGGCAGAGACTCCTCACCCGGAGATGACTCGGAGTACTCAGCAGAGGAATCAGAACCCTCAGGGTTCAGCTTTTCCCTGGTAAGCCCGTTTATCCAGGCAGTTAAGTCAGCAATCGCCTGGAAAGAGGATGATCCCCCTCAAGAGGCGACAAGCTATTTTCCCTTTCTCAAGAGGAAGCAGATTCTTTTCCCATTAATGGGGGAGATTAGCCAGATCATTCTCAACGAATGGGCAAAGCCTGATAAAAAGTTCTCTTTGACCCGGCTCAACAAGTTGTATCCCTTACCAGAATCTGGAACACAGGCACTAAACTCCATGCCTGTGGTGGATGCATCAGTAGTACGCCTTGCCAAAAACGTGACCTTACCAATGGAGGATTCCACCTCCTTCAAGGATCCTATAGACAGGCGTATTGACCTAGAACTAAAGAGGAGCTACTTGGCGGCAGGAGCAGCCTGTAAACCGGCCATCGCCCTCACGTCAGTCTCTAATGCCATTAGGTCATGGACAGATAACATTGAGACTGCTCTGCGTCAGAACGTCCCAACAGATGAAATAATAAAAGCCTTAGAGGAACTCAGGCTATCAGCAGACTTTGTCGGAGTCGCCGCCATTGATACCATTAGATGCTCGGCGAGATCTATGTTACACTCTGTGATGGCAAAAAGGGCCTTGTGGCTGAAACCTTGGTCAGCTGACCTTTCATCCAAACAGAGCTGGTGCAAGATTCCCTTTGATGGGAAGGCGCTGTTTGGAGATAAGATGGATAACGCAATCTCTAGGCTGTCAGGAGGGAAGTCTGGTATGCTCCCACAAGACAGGAGAACACGAAGATTCAGAGGCGGTCCCTCTAGGTTCCGCCGCTCAGATTCAAGAGACTTCAGAAATTCGGGTCAATTCAGAGACAACAGAAGACCTTGGAGAGGCACTCAGCAATCCTTCTTGAACAGGAAAATGAAAGCCCCTCCGGCTCCTCAGGAGCAAAAGCAGTCCTTTTGACGCCGAGCCAGCCCTGACACTCCCGGTGGGAGCCAGGCTAAAGCATTTCATCTCAGCCTGGGCCACCCATTGCCAGGACCCCTGGGTTCTGTCCACTATCCAATGGGGGCACTCTTGGAAGTTTTTTCAAACTCCACCTCGGAGCTCGTTCAAGAGATCGGAAATTCCATCTTCTCCCCTGAAAGCTCAAGCTCTAAAAGACTTTTTAGTGTCACTCCAGCGTCAGGAAGCAGCCATTCCTGTGCCCTTGGCAGAGCAATTCACGGGTTTTTACTCCACCTTGTTCCTCGTCCCCAAGAGGACAGGCGGATGGAGACCGGTGATAGACCTGAAGAGACTCAACCGGTATATTCACACCGAGAGCTTCAAGATGGAATCCTTGCAGACAATAATCCAGGCAGTTCAGCCGTTGGATTGGATGATCTCTGTCGACCTCCAGGACGCATACCTGCATGTTCCAATCCAGCCGAAAGTCCAGAAATACCTGAGATTTGCAGTGGGTCATACTCATCTTCAATTCCAAGCTCTACCCTTTGGACTGTGCACCTCTCCCAGGGTATTCTCCAAAATCCTATTGTCTGCCCTAGCCCCCCTGAGGGAGAAGGGCTTAAGGGTGTATCATTATCTAGACGACATCCTACTCCTTGCAAGCAGCCCAGAGCAACTGATGTGCCATCGAACCATTCTGCTCCAAACTCTAAGGGAGTTAGGGTGGTTAGTCAACCTAGACAAGAGCCAACTCACACCAACTCAACAGATGGTCTACTTGGGCACAGCATTCAACACCCTGAGGGGTACAGTGTCGTTGCCACCGCCAAAGAGGGAGATTATCATTCAGAAAATGATCAAAACCATCCAGAGTCCGGTTTTAACAGCCTCACAATGTCTGAGCCTCATTGGCACTATGTCTGCCTGCATCCCCATGGTCCCATGGACCCATTGGCACCTGAGATTCTTTCAGACTGGTTTCTTGGCGCAGTGGAGGAAACGTCGACTGTCCCAGACGATCCTGATCACAGGACTGATGCGAAAGAGTCTTCAATGGTGGACAGAACTAGAGAACCTCTCCAGACCCCGTCACTTGGGGTCCCTATATTGGACCACAATTACGTCCGATGCGAGCGGACAGGGCTGGGGAGCCCACTGCGGGGAATCCAAGGTACAGGGGAAATGGTCATTCTCCACCCAAGGCGTAGTGTCCAACATCCTAGAATTGAGGGCAGCCTTTATGGCACTAACTTCCCTGACATCCCAAGTCAAGGGTCAGAGGATTCTGCTTCGCCTGGACAACAGGGCAGCGGTTGCGTATCTGCAGAAACAGGGGGGCACACGCAGCAGATCGCTCCTCAAGGAAGTAGAGCCGATCATGCTTTGGGCAGAGAAGAACCTCCTGGACCTTCGAGCAGTATACCTCCCAGGCAAGCTGAATACGGAAGCAGACACATTGTCCAGAAGATTCTGCGACAACAACGAGTGGGCGCTCCACCCACGGGTGTTCCGGCAGATTGCCAACTCTTGGGATCCCCCACAGGTGGACCTGTTCGCCTCTTCGGAGAACACCAAGCTGGACAGGTTTGTCTCCAGGTTTCCACATCCGCAAGCCGAAGCAGTGGATGCTCTGACATGCCCATGGAGTTTCTCCACGGCATATGCCTTCCCTCCGCGGTCACTGATACTCAAATTTCTCCTGAGATTACTCAGGGAATCAGTGCAGGTACTGACGATACTCCCGTACTGGCCGAAGAGACCTTGGCTTCCACTTGCCATGCGTCTCAGTGTGAATCCACCAATCAAGATCCCAGCATTCCCTCAACTTCTGCTGCAGGGCAAACTGCTTCACCCAAACCCTCAGAGGTTGGACCTTCGAGTCTGGAAGTTGAGAGGCGAAGGTTCGAGTCCCTAGGCTGCTCGTCAGGGGTCATCTCAACCCTCTTAAAGGCCAGGAAACCCACAACGAATAATATATATTCAAAGATCTGGGATAAGTTCGTGTCCTACGCAGTCGATAACGGCTTTGATCCTATCGTCCCCTCTACAAACCATGTATTAGGTTTCCTTCAGACAGGACTTGACCTAGGCCTTAGTCTAAGCTCCCTCAAGGTTCAGGTAGCAGCAATCTCAGCCGCAACCAGCAAAAGGTGGGCAGAAGATCCTTTACTAGTTATCTTCTTTAAAGGCGTCCTGAAGATCCGTCCGCCTGCTAGACGATCCTTCCCTAAATGGGATCTGTCTCTGGTCCTCGAGGCTCTGTCAATCCAACCTTTTGCTCCAGTAGAACAAATAACCCTTTGGAACCTAACGCTGAAAACAACGTTTCTGCTAGCCATCACCTCCGGTAGGAGAATCTTAGAACTCCACTCCTTAGGAATTGGGGAAGACCACATCTCTTTCTTCCCTGACAGGGTGGAACTTCGCCCACTCAGAGGGTTCATGCCGAAGGTCGCCTCTACAAGCCACCTGTTAGAACCTTGGGCTCTACCAATATTTGCAGATACTGATGCAGAAACCTGCCACGAACTGGATGTGTCCAGAACACTCAAGGCCTATCTAGAGGCCACCGGCTCCTTCAGAACCTCGGAGAGACTGTTCATCGTACCTTTTGGTAAACACAGGGGCAAGGAAGCCTCCATCAGGACTCTAGCATCATGGGTCGTGAAGCTGATACAGAGGTCCTACAGGGCGAAGAATATGGAGCCTCCATCTCGAGTGAATGCTCATTCCACTAGAGCAGTCGCTACTTCCTGGGCAACAAGGGCTAACGTATCACTGGAGACGGTGTGCAGGGCAGCCACCTGGTCGTCTCGTAACACGTTTCTCAGGCACTACCACATTGACCCAGGAGCTCTCACAACGGTGGAGTTCGGAAGAAGGGCAGTTCAGGCTGCTATGTCCTCTTCTGATTAAAAACTCTTATTGTTAAGCATTATCCCACCCGCGTCAAGCTAGTTATTTATCACTAGTATGCTGCCATGGAGGCACCAGGAAAACGGAAAATTGTATCATACTTACCAGTAATTTTCCTTTCCTGGTGCCTATCCATGGCAGCATACGCTCCCACCCTCGGTATTCTATAGTACGGAGAATGTTGGGGGAGGGGCTATGCCTTTAATTTATTCTATTCACTAGTCCTGAGGGAGGAGTCGAGGCGGAGCTCTATCACTAGTATGCTGCCATGGATAGGCACCAGGAAAGGAAAATTACTGGTAAGTATGATACAATTTTCCGTTTTTTCTAAGTCGGAGCGACTTGCGTCGCTCCTATTAGAACGGTTCCATTGCATTGAATGGGACGCGACTGAGTCGCCCCAGTGTGAACCAGCTCTAACATCTACATGTACAAATATAATATTTTATATGACGGCCTTCAAAATATGTATATCTTTTGCACTCTACCAACTCACCTGTTCTGTTAATGTATGTAGAGGATTTTTGTTCTCAAAACTTTTATTACCATATTGTTTTTCTGTTCGCTGCCAAAGAGTATTCATGTATTTATTCATAGCTAACATGGTAAATGCACATTTTTTTCTTGAATTATTTGGGCGATAAGTAAATTCCAAATTGTTTCACATATCTTTTCATGCCACAAAATCCATCATCGACTACATTTCTAGCACTATTTTATCTTCAGATAACTAAATATCTGAAGCTTCAGCAACTGCACACAAAGTAGTTGCAAATCTGATACAGACAAAATAACTGGTTGTTGAAAAAGCATGAGGGAAAAAAATCTTTACAGGCAAAATGTTTTTATTTCCTAAAGTGGATATTATAAGGAAATTACTACAGGGGAACTAGAGTGTAAAAAAAGATGAAAAGGACCCATTGCTCCAAATTCCTATTTCCCTCATGTTATTAAATTATGAACTATCATGTCCCACTTTTATTACCGGTGGCTAGTCCCAGACAAAATGTCCAGGTTTCAATAAAATAAAAGAAACTGTGTTTATGAGTCCTCAGGGCAGGTGTTTTATGCTGCAGTAAAAATATAGTGTAAGATGGTACATTTTGCTTTATGAACACACTGGAAGCACGTATATCTTTGAAGTTTGATAGGGCAGACACAGTAGGGATCTGTCCTTTTTGCCAGGTAATGTTTCCTTGCCCTTGATAAAGCCGCTTTAGATTAACACTGACTTCTGCCTTTTGTTATATGGGCTATGGCTTTGTTCAGAGAGCGCAAGATTAAAATGACTACTTCAAAGGCTCTCGCTCTGTAGAGAGATACAGGAACCTGCACGGTTGGGTTCTGTCAAGATTAAGACCCTGGAAATCTGTGCCTCAGGTGTCTGCAGATCAGAACTTTCTCTCCAGCTGTTCCATTGGTCCACCTTAATCAATTAGAAGTTGAACCACTTAAAAAGCAATGGAAGCAAATGAAAGCAGGCTGAAAAATACATACAAAACATACAGTCACACCTTGCTGGCCATCTGGTGCATTAGTGTTTTATTCTGAAAGCTCTCAAAAAGCCAACACAACAGTCTCATTTGTTCTAGTTCTGACAACAGCAAACTGCCTCTGGCACTTATGCAGGTGCTTATCCAATAAAAAGATAGCCAAAACTAGGCTAGCATCAGGTGGAATAAACAGACCATGAAGGGCAGGAAAAGACTTTCAGAATATGTAATGTACCATTTTTTTTGTCATTGTTTTTAAGGAATGCTATAATATGTTGGCCAAGTATAGAAATGAATTCCATGTATGCCATACAAAGTAAAATATAAACTAGCAATGAGACAAACTCCTGGTTTTGATGATCCATACTCTGTATGCCATGCTATATGGCCACACAATCTACAACAGGCAATTAAACCAGTTCTTACTTTTGATGGTCGCTGCTGTGTATGCCATGCTAAGGATCTCCACAAAAAGCATAATGAATACTGTTAGTCCATCACATGTATGCTATAGTAAAGAAGGCCACACAAAGCACAATAAAAACAGACAATGAGCCTAATTCTTGCTTTTGATAGTTCATGCCATGTATGAAGTGTGTGTATATAAATCTGCGCAATGAAACTCCAATGCCAGTGAGAAGAAAACAAAAGTGGGGAATGACGCCCTAAAGTGAATTAATAAACCAGCTGCCTCTACATAATTAGTTCCACCTAAGTGGAGTAAATGAGTAAATAGGGTTAGAGAGTAGGAGTGGCGCTATTTATTAATTCCTAAAACTTAAAACGGTAGTAAACCCGCTGTCTTTTTTTTTTAAACCTGAAAAGCAAAAGCCATAATGAGCTAGTACGCACCGCATACTAGCTCATTATGAAATACTTACCTCGGAACGAGGTGAGAGGAACTTACCTGGTCCACGCCGAGCGAGATGTCATCTTTCCTCGGCGTGTCTTCCGGGTATCGCCGCTCCAGCGCTGTGATTGGAGGGAGTGGCGATGTCGTCACTCCCGCACATGCGCGCAGGTGACTTCTCCCCGGCAAGGTCTAGCGGCTGCCTTTTGGTATACTACCACTTTAAATGTCTCTGTCATGAAGTGCAATAGTGAAAATGAAATAGGATAAATAAATAAAATAAATACTAATTAATGCCATCTGACCATATGACACTAAAATATAGTGACTGTGTAAAGTGAATGCGTGCCTGTGCAAATGATTAGGTGCAGTCCTGGAAAGAATTTACGTGCAAATTAGCAAAATAAATACTGCATATATAATGGTCCAAAGCTACAATATGTGGATTGAAAACACTGGGGGTTATTTACGAAAAGCAAATTCACTTTACACTACAAGTGCAAAGAGCACTTGAAATTACACTGAAAGTGCACTTGGAAGTGCAGTCACTGTAGATCCGAGGGGGACATGCAAGGAAAATAGAAAAGAGCATTTTCGCTTGCACATGATTGGATGATAAAATCAGCAGAGCTTCCCCTCATTTCAGATCTACCCCTCAGATTTACAGCAACTGCACTTCCAAGTGCACTTTCAGTGCAATTTCAAGTACACTTTGCACTTGTAGTGCAAAGTGGATTTGTCTTTCGTAAATAACCCCCACTGTGTGCTAAGGGTGGCAACAAGAGGCACTATTTGAGCATTACTTTTGACAGCCTAGTCATGGCTGTGAAAGCAATCATGTATCTATTCACTTCAAAAAGTTAGGGAGTTTGGCATCAGTCATTATCTGCAAAAAAATATTTTGGATGGAACACATAGTTACATAGTTAATCTGGCTGAAAAAAGTACATCTAGTTTAAGCAATAGAAGGGGAGAAAATATATACAGTGTGTGTATGTATATATATGTATACATATTTTTGGTAAAAAAATCGTAATAAGCATATACTGTAGTGATTGGTTTGTGCAAAAGTTATAGCGCCTACAAAATAGGGGATAGATTTATGATATTTTTTTTTTACTAGTAATGACGGTTATCTGCAATTTTTGTCAGGACTGCGATATTGCAGTGGACAGATCAGACACTTTAGACACTTTTTGGACCATTCACATTTATACAGCGAACAGTGCTATAAATATGCACTGATTACTGTAAAAAATGTGACTGGCAGGGAAGGGGTTAACACTAGGGGTGATCAATGGGTTAAATGTGCTCCCTAGGGAGTGATTCTATTTAATTTTTTTATTTTTTCCACAAAAAGAAAGGAAGAAAAGAAAAAACAAATGTCAACAGCCTTATTATCAGAGTTACAATTCTTAAAGTTTATATACATTCACATTTGCCCTTTCCCCCTCCCGCTTTAATACATTTTAAATCATCTGGACAATCCCTCGTAATTTTCCCGCTACCTTTAATTCTATTTAAGTACATTTCTTATTATTCCCTCTTTAATTTGTACTACTAACCAGCAGGGTTATTAATTGGTAGACTGTCCACCTTTTTACTATAACCCCTATTTTCCGCTTTCCTCTCTCTCACAAAGGGTAAGGATAGGAACCTAACCTATACCCTCCCCAAACAAAAACAAAAAAAGTCCTCTGTGGCCTCTCTCTCTCTCACCCTGTTGAACTATTCTGAGATCGATGGGGGCCTAGTGTCTCACCAATGCAGGGGGATCCCTACTTTGGCTGCATTAATAATGTGACACAGTACCGATCTTTTATAAGTCTGGACCGGAATTTGCGAGCAGTGGAGTAAAAAGAATGCAGGATCATCAGGTAACTGTATATCAGTAAATTTTTGTATAATTCTCCACCCAATAATGTCTTATATTTTTTTTACAGGACCAGAATATATGTAACAATGTCCCACATTCTTCCCCACATCTCCAACAGCTGTCCGTGTTTTCAATTGAAAATGTATTATGTCATACTGGGGTATAATACCATTGCGTAAAAAGTTTATAATTAGATTCCTGAGTCTGCCTGCAGACTGAGGAATGTAAGGTCAGATAGATAATCTGTTTACGTTGAAGTGGGGTAAAAGTCCTATCTAGGTCCTTCTCCCAGTTACTAATACATGGCATCTCAAAGTCGTCTGAGGCCCCGTACACACGACCGAGTTTCTCGGCAGAATTCAGCCAGAAACTCGATCGGAGCCGTATTCTGCCGAGAAACCCGGTCATCTGTACACTTTTGGCAGAGAAAACCGACGAGGATCTCGTCGGGCCAAATAGAGAACATGTTCTCTATTTCCTCGTTAGTCAATGAGGAAACTTGGCTCGCCGAGATCCTCGGCGGCTTCACAAGGAACTCGACGAGCAAAACGATGTGTTTAGCCCGTCAAGTTTCTCGGACGTGTGTACGGGGCCTGAAGGTTTGTTTAATAATCCGTACATTTTAGAGATCCCCCGAGAGAGTGCTTCTTTCTCATGACAATTAGTGTTGAGCAGAATATGCCATATTCGATTTCGCGATATATCTCGAATATATATTCGAATATTCGAGATATATTCGCTAAATTCGAATATTCGTGATATTTTATCGAAATTAATTGAATGCGATTTTTCGCTATTGCGAATGCGAAAATAATTGCGATTTTTTTAATAACTGCGGTAGGAGCGCTCTGATTGGCTTAGAATATTCGTGATATTTTATCGAAATATCGCAACATGCGAATGCGATATTTATTGCGCAATTTCGAGATATGCTGGAGGAGCGCTCTGATTGGCTCAGAATATTCGTGATATTTTATCGAAATATCGCAACATGCGAATGCGATATTTATTGCGCAATTTCGAGATATGCTGGAGGAGCGCTCTGATTGGCTCAGAATATTCGTGATATTTTATCGAAATATCGCAACATGCGAATGCGATATTTATTGCGCAATTTCGAGATATGCTGGAGGAGCGCTCTGATTGGCTCAGAATATTCCTGATATTTTATCGAAATATCGCAACATGCGAATGCGATATTTATTGCGCAATTTCGAGATATGCTGGAGGAGCGCTCTGATTGGCTCAGAATATTCCTGATATTTTATCGAAATATCGCAACATGCGAATGCGAAATTTATTGCAGATATTTCGAAAACTGCTGTAGCAGCACTCTGAAATCGAATATGTATGATATTTTAACCAAAATACATATTGCGATTGCGATTTTTCGATCGCGCATGCGCAATTGCGCGAACAACACGCGACCATTTCCTGGAGCCTTGCCAGTTTCCCAATATTACAGCAACATGGTGGGAAGCAATTTCTCAAAGTCTGAGGAAAAGTTGCTGATTTGTGTAAGTATTTTGACCACTGTTATTTCATCATCTTCAACTGCATTTAAGTCTAGTTTAAAAGTTAGTATATATGATCAGATATTAGTATTTAACCAAAAATGTGTCTCCTGCTTTTACAAAACTACAAGTCCCAGCATGCCTGGACAGCTGCAGACACCCTGGTTGGCAAATGTGTATTTAGGCACTTTTCCTTGTTATTTAGCATAATGAATTTAAAATTTTTTTGGACATAGGACGTATGCGAACGTCCTGACTTCAGTGTCCTCAAGGCCCAAGGACGTTCGAATACATATTGCCCTTTAGATGTTGCAGAACTACAACTTCCAGCATGCCTGGGAATGCTGGCACTTCTAGTATTGTAAGTTCTGCAGGCCCACATTTTTCAGGCCTTTATGCACGGGTCTCTAAACTGTGGCACCCTAGATGCAGCAAAAGTAAAATTCTTAGCATGCACTGAAAGACCGTGGCTGATGGGAGTAGTAGTTTTGCAACAGCTGGAGGTGGACTGGTCTTGAAACCCAGAGTTAGGTAACAAACCCGTAGTGTTTTGCAACCATTCTGCCTCCAGCTGGTTATTTTCTGTTGAAAAGCCTGTGGCGTGCAAAACACAACCCAAAAACTCCACCCGGTGCAAGGAAAAATTTGCACACACCTAAAGAGTGACATCACAAAAAACTGCGACGGTTGCATACGTCAGTGGTCCTCCGAAAAGGTCCCGTCTCTGACCCCCCGGGGCGTTAGGCTCCTAGGCTCCTGACAGGGAAAAGAGTTACTGTGGTCCATACAGCCGAAGCCATATGGACCCATCTCGGTCCAAGCAGCGCAATCAACACGCGAACAACACGCGACCATTTCCTGGAGCCTTGCCAGTTTCCAACTTATGATCGCAGCGCAATCACACAGCAACATGGTTGGAAGCAATTTCACTAAGTCTGAGGAAAAGTTGCTGATTTGTGTAAGTATTTTGACCACTGTTATTTCATCATCTTCAACTGCATTTAAGTCTAGTTTAAAAGTTAGTATATATGATCAGATATTAGTATTTAACCAAAAATGTGTCTCCTGCTTTTACAAAACTACAAGTCCCAGCCCAGCCCAGCATTTAAGTCTAGTTTAAAAGTTAGTATATATGATCATATATTAGTATTTCACAAAAAATGTGTCTCCTGCTTTTACAAAACTACAAGTCCCAGCATGCCTGGACAGCTGCAGACACCCTGGTTGGCAAATGTGTATTTAGGCACTTTTCCTTGTTATTTAGCATAATGAATTTAAAATTTTTTTGGACATAGGACGTATGCGAACGTCCTGACTTCAGTGTCCTCAAGGCCCAAGGACGTTCGAATACATATTGCCCTTTAGATGTTGCAGAACTACAACTTCCAGCATGCCTGGGAATGCTGGCACTTCTAGTATTGTAAGTTCTGCAGGCCCCCATTTTTCAGGCCTTTATGCACGGGTCTCTAAACTGTGGCACCCTAAATGCAGCAAAAGTAAAATTCTTAGCATGCACTGACAGACCGTGGCTGATGGGAGTAGTAGTTTTGCAACAGCTGGAGGTGGACTGGTCTTGAAACCCAGAGTTAAGTAACAAACACGTAGTGTTTTGCAACCATTCTGCCTCCAGCTGTTTTTTTCCTGTTGAAAAGCCTGTGGCGTGCAAAACACAACCCAAAAACTCCACCCGGATGCAGTGAAAAATGTGCACACACCTAAAGAGTGACATCACAAAAAACTGCGACTGGTACATACGTCAGTGGTCCTCCGAAAAAGGTCCCGTCTCTGACCCCCCGGGGCGTTAGGCTCCTGACAGGGAAAAGAGTTAGCAACGCATATCTCCCCTATACGTGTATCCTGTGTTGTTAATAATATATTCATAATTATGCAAATGATAATGGCTGCTATATTTATGCAAAAAAGGTGGCGACCGAAATGGCAGGATATAAAATCTTTCATGTTACCCCTGTCATTGATTAATAAGGCGAGAATGCTTCCAATTGTTGAATAGCATACATTTACATCATATATCCATAAGGCTGTCAACAGAAGTATTACAATATACTTTGTTCTTCATCTTGCAGAAGTTCCTGGAAACAGGATACGATGACCTGCGGCGGCAGCCACAGAAAAGGGCTGTGGTCAGCGCCCTAATCGCTGACTTTGGCGGCCAACATGACCACAAGGCCATTGTTAAGAAGTGGTCTGACCTCAAGAGGCGCCAAATGGGTAATGTCAGACGTCTTCGGGCTAAATATCATCCAGGTAAGTTATTGTTGACAGTTATGTTTTTTTTTAAAAAAGTGTATTTTGTGCGTGAACTCGAAAGAGAGAGGAGCCGGCCTGCAGGAGTTGGGAGGCCTCCCCCAGAGGCAATCTGCCACCTTTCTCCATGCCCCGGTTGGCAATGGCGGGTGTGAGGGGGTCCTCCCAACCCAACCTCGCATAGCACACCCACCAGTGGCGGGGCTGAGACCACCAAACTCAATTCACAGGTAGCCGAGAGCGGGATCCGAACCCCTAGCTGCAGAGGTGAATCAGTTGTCAGTGCAGTGGCAATCGCGTGGAGCCACCGCAGCTCCTTTGGTGACAGTTATGTAAGGTCATATGTAATTCATGTAAGGTCAGATGTTGTTAACCAAGATGCCATGTTGTGCTAACATATATCACCACCGGCCAAGGTATTCATAGTACTGTTGAAAAAAGACATGGGGCAGCAGACAGGAACACAGAAGTTATGTGGGAACATAATTTTCCCATTGCTTTGCATGGGACTTTAAAGAAAAACCCCGACCATGGCAAGTGGGGGTGGGTAAGGTTTAAACCACCTATCCTATGTTTGTGGCTGACATATAAGTAACCTGTGTGCCAAGTTTCATATAAATATCTTTAGCCGTTTGTACGTGATGCTGGAACATACATACATACATACATACATACATACATACATTTATGCACACACACACGTTGAGTTTTATATATATAGATTACCACTAAATTCCTGTGTTAGGAGTGGGGTTGTTATAGTAATCCCGTGTGCTCCATCAGGCCCTTTTTTTAACATGAGATGGTCTGAACAAAACAAAGGAGACAAAAACAGCTCATTTTAACATGGTTGCATCCCAGCTCACGCTCAGTCCCCTGTAGTGCCCACAAGACCCTTTAATATAACATTGTCCCATTGGTTAACTGTCTATATAAATCAATTTGTATTCATATACAATACAGCACAGTACACAGAATTTGCATACGTCATTAGAAAACATTTTTATAATATATGAACATTGTGTTATTATAGGAGCTCCAATGCCAGTTGTCCGCGCCAAGCGCAGAAGGCGCCAGGCCGATGAGGAGGAGGAGGAGGATGCGGCAGAGGAGGATGCGGCAGAGGAGGACATGGATGAGGAGGAGCAGCCAGGGCCCTCCCACTCCCCAACCCCAGCTCCTGTTGAGGAGCAAGCTGAGGAGCTTCCCCCCCCCACCACCCCAACTTCTCAAGCAGAAGAGCAGGAGGAAGAGAGCGGTCCTGTGAGCCTCATTCAGGAAGGTAAATATGTGCACAATGATTAATAACATTTCAACAACAAAATGTAGATATAAAAATGGACAACATATAAAGCGCACCTGTCAGATTGTATAACCATAATATGGTATTGATGCTAGAAGTATACAGGTAGTGCATAATTATTAGGCAAGTTGTATTTTTTGAGGATTCATTTTATTATTGAACAACAACCATGTTCTCAATGAACCCCAAAAACTCATTAATATCAAAGCTGAATTTTTTTGGAAGTAGTTTTTAGTTTGTTTTTAGTGTTAGTTATTTTCGGGGGATATCTGTGTGTGCAGGTGACTACTATTACTGTGCAGAATTATTAGGCAACTTAACCAAAAAATAAATAGATAGCCATTTCAATGATTTATTTTTAACAGTGAAACCAATATAACATCTCAACATTCACAAATACACATTTCTGACATTTAAAAACAAAACAAAAACAAATCAGTGACCAATATAGCCACCTTTCTTTGCAAGGACACTCAAAAGCCTGACATCCATGGATTCTGTCAGTGTTTTGATCTGTTCACCATCAACATTGCGTGCAGCAGCAACCACAGCCTGCCAGACACTGTTCAGAGAGGTGTACTGTTTTCCCTCCTTGTAAATCCCACATTTGATGATGGACCACAGGTTCTCAATGGGGTTCAGATCAGGTGAACAAGGAGGCCATGTCATTACTTTTTTTTATTTAATACCCTTTCTTGCCAGCCACGCTGTGGAGTACTTTGACACGTGTGATGGAGCATTGTCCTGCATGAAAATCATGTTTTTCTTGAAGGATGGTGACTTTTTCCTGTACCACTGCTTGAAGAAGGTCTCTTCCATAATCTGGCAGTAGGACTGGGAGTTGAGCTTGACTCCATCCTCAATCCGAAAAGGCCCCACAAGCTCATCTTTGATGATACCAGCCCAAACCAGTACTCCACCACCACCTTGCTGGCGTCTGAGTCGGACTGGAGCTCCCTGCCCTTTACCAATCCAGCCACGGGCTCTTCCATCTGGCCCATCAAGACTCACTCTCATTTCAGCAGTCCATAAAACCTTAGAAAAATCTTTCTTGAGATATTTATTGGCACAGTCTTGACGTTGCAGCTTGTGTGTCTTGTTCAGTGGTCATCGTCTTTCAGCCTTTCTTACCTTGGCCATGTCTCTGGGTATTGCACACCTTGTGCTTTTGGGCACCCCAGTGATGTTGCAGCTCTGAAATATGGCCAATCTTGTGGCAAGTGGCATCTTGGCAGCTGCACGCTTAACTTTTCTCAGTTCATGGGCAGTTATTTTGCACCTTTGTTTTTCCACACGCTTCTTTTGTTTGATGATCACGCTTCAGAAGCTTTGCAACTTTAAGAGTGCTGCATCCCTCTGCTAGATATCTCTCTATTTTGGACTTTTCAGAGTCTGTCAAATCCTTCTTTTGGCCAATTTTGCCAAAGAAAAGGAAATTGACTAATAATTATGCACACCTGATATAGAGTGTTGATGTCATTAGACCACACACCTTCTCATTACAGAGATGTACATTACCTAATATGCCTAATCTGTAGTAGGCTTTCGAGCCTATACAGCTTGGAGTAAGACAACATGCATAAAGAGGATGATGTGGTCCAAATACTCATTTGCCTAATAATTCTGCACTCCCGGGATGTGTTAGACACATAACAAGTGTATACACATGATAATGATTGATTAATAAGCAAAAAAAAATATTTATTTATTTGGTAACGTTATTTGAAATCCAAATGTTTTTTTATTATATCCTAAAAGCATCAAGAGATCTGAAGAGGCAAAATATACTCATTGAAAAGACGCACCAGAAGATCCTTCAGAACCAGCGTAAGATGAGCTACCTCAACCAACAAAATGCTCTGCTAGAGCAGCAGCTATCGGGTCAGATTGCGGAAATGCACCGCATTCAAAAACGGATTGAGAGCTATATTTAAATTTATTTTTGTATTAAAAAAACTTATTTTTTGGAAATGTTTCATTTCTTTTTGAGATAGAGTTGTAGGTTTTTCAACACATCTAACTTCACATCAAACAAATCAACATCAACACATTTAACTTCATAATAAGCAAAAACATTTTATACTATTATTTTATTTAACATTAACCTAGGACAAACTAAAGCACACGACACAGACACGACGAACACAAAATAAACTGTTGAAAAATGAACATAACAAAAGCAACAATATATATATATATATATACAAAGAGAGAGAGAGGGAGAGCAAGAAAGAGAGAGAATGCAGATGAGCTCTTGCAGTCAGCCCAATGGTTGCAGTATAAATGCCGCAAAACAGGGTTTAACATAAGGTTCATTGTTATAGTTACACTTGCTGTTTAGATCCGGTCTGGTAGTCCGGTCTGGTAGCTTGTAGCGGAGGCTGTTGGTGGATCCGCTGTGCCAGAAAGCTCATGAAGCTTTACTCAGCATGGAGGCAGCAGCAGGAGTATTAAAATATAATATAACTAGACAATGCATTTCCTGAGGAAAATGCGAGTGGGAATGCTGAATAGCTTAATTGGTGAGCCCCTTGCCAAAGACATTCACCATAACCACTACACTATCTTTAGGACACACAGCTTCTTTCTCTATCTGCAAAGTATAGAGTATGCTGACTTCCTGGTCGCCCCTCCCCCCTCAATAGGTTTCCCCTCCCCCCCAGGTCAGTGAGGAGGAATATTGCACTGAGGTCAGGAAAGTTATTTATGGAAAGAAATAACATTACAAACGCTTTTAATTCACAGATCTAATACATGATTTAAGCCTCCAAACAAAGCTTAATAAATCCTCAAACGTACATGCAATTGATACAACGACTACACCGTTTGAAATACACGGCCCTTGTAAACGCATCGATATGAAATTTATGTAGATAAACTTAAAAATGTGGCCATTTCTGCGATTTAGAAAAGAGCGTCTTTGTGAGTTCTGCAGCAACATTTTTTAGATAATTTCACATGAGAGTCTATGAGACATAATTTCTGGCTGTTGCTCCAATAATTAAAACTAAAATACGTATCGCAGAATTGGTCACATTGCCATAAACCAGACAAGCATAGCTACGTTTTGATCTAAAAATTGTGTATGAAAAGTAGATCTTGTGGGCGTGAGACCAATTTGTTTCCCCTTTTTGTAAAGATATTTTTAATTACAAAGATCTCCAATGTTAAGGTCACCTGACAGACTCTAAATCCCCTCCATAGGATTACATTATAACCTATTGCATTTTTGTGAAAAATTCGCAAAACGTAAATTGCGTTTTCACCAAAAAATTGTAAACGATAACGATTTGAAAAGTCATAGCCGGATAGCTAAATATTTTGTGACCGCTTTAAAGTTTTTTCAGTGTCTGTAAGTGAAAGTATGAAGTAGCTGAAACTTTTGGCATGGCATGTGAATTCAAAGGGGAAAAGGATGTTCTCATTGACTTCAATGTTTAAAAAAAGGGTCTAAAAGCTTAAAATTTATAAAAGTGTAAAAAGTAGAAAAAAACTTGAAGAAGTCCCATCATTAGCTGAACGAGACGAACATTTTTACAGTTGAATGGTCTCAATAGTTGAAAGTATGCCGAAGTTACGCAGAACCAAAAAACTTAAGGAATAATAAGATTACTAAATTTACGGATATCAATACTGGAAATGTTTATTAAAGCATTCACACTAATTAAGATTAATACATTTACGGGTATCCATACTAGGAATGCTTATTAAAGCATTCCCACTAAGTATCACACAGGCATGATTTACAAGCAGTAGTGGTAATAGTAATACATAGCATAAAAACACTTGGGGAATACTTTACAGCATCAGTAGTGGTCATAGTAGTCAATAGTGTACCAAAAAATTGGGACACAGGTGTCTTGACTGAGCTGTAATAGTAGTAGTAGACATTGACAATACAGTGTCAAATCACTCGGGCAAGAGGTGCCATGATGAACAGCAGTCTTAATAAGAGTATATAGGGTGTGAAATAACTGCTGACATAGGTGTCTTGACTGGGCAGCAGAAGCAGCAGTAGTAGTATTAACAGTAGTAGTTGATACAGAGTCATATCACATGGGCAGGAGGTGCCATCATGAACAGCAGTAGGAATAGGAGTATATAGAGTGTCAAATAACTGCTGACATAGGTGTATTGACTGGGCAGCAGCAGCAGAAGCAGCAGTAGTATTAACAGTAGTAGTTGATACAGAGTCATATCACATGGGCAGGAGGTGCCATGATGAACAGCAGTAGGAATAGGAGTATATAGAGTGTCAAATAACTGCTGACATAGGTGTCTTGACTGGGCAGCAGCAGCAGAAGCAGCAGTAGTATTAACAGTAGTAGTTGATACAGAGTCATATCACATGGGCAGGAGGTGCCATCATGAACAGCAGTAGGAATAGGAGTATATAGAGTGTCAAATAACTGCTGACATAGGTGTATTGACTGGGCAGCAGCAGCAGAAGCAGCAGTAGTATTAACAGTAGTAGTTGATACAGAGTCATATCACATGGGCAGGAGGTGCCATGATGAACAGCAGTAGGAATAGGAGTATATAGAGTGTCAAATAACTGCTGACATAGGTGTCTTGACTGGGCAGCAGCAGCAGAAGCAGCAGTAGTATTAACAGTAGTAGTTGATACAGAGTCATATCACATGGGCAGGAGGTGCCATCATGAACAGCAGTAGGAATAGGAGTATATAGAGTGTCAAATAACTGCTGACATAGGTGTCTTGACTGGGCAGCAGCAGCAGCAGAAGCAGCAGCAGTAGTATTAACAGTAGTAGTTGATACAGAGTCATATCACATGGGCAGGAGGTGCCATGATGAACAGCAGTAGGAATAGGAGTATATAGAGTGTCAAATAACTGCTGACATAGGTGTCTTGACTGGGCAGCAGCAGCAGCAGAAGCAGCAGCAGTAGTATTAACAGTAGTAGTTGATACAGAGTCATATCACATGGGCAGGAGGTGCCATGATGAACAGCAGTAGGAATAGGAGTATATAGAGTGTCAAATAACTGCTGACATAGGTGTCTTGACTGGGCAGCAGCAGCAGAAGCAGCAGTAGTATTAACAGTAGTAGTTGATACAGAGTCATATCACATGGGCAGGAGGTGCCATCATGAACAGCAGTAGGAATAGGAGTATATAGAGTGTCAAATAACTGCTGACATAGGTGTCTTGACTGGGCAGCAGCAGCAGAAGCAGCAGTAGTATTAACAGTAGTAGTTGATACAGAGTCATATCACATGGGCAGGAGGTGCCATGATGAACAGCAGTAGGAATAGGAGTATATAGAGTGTCAAATAACTGCTGACATAGGTGTCTTGACTGGGCAGCAGCAGCAGAAGCAGCAGTAGTATTAACAGTAGTAGTTGATACAGAGTCATATCACATGGGCAGGAGGTGCCATCATGAACAGCAGTAGGAATAGGAGTATATAGAGTGTCAAATAACTGCTGACATAGGTGTCTTGACTGGGCAGCAGCAGCAGCAGAAGCAGCAGCAGTAGTATTAACAGTAGTAGTTGATACAGAGTCATATCACATGGGCAGGAGGTGCCATGATGAACAGCAGTAGGAATAGGAGTATATAGAGTGTCAAATAACTGCTGACATAGGTGTCTTGACTGGGCAGCAGCAGCAGAAGCAGCAGTAGTATTAACAGTAGTAGTTGATACCGAGTCATATCACATGGGCAGGAGGTGCCATCATGAACAGCAGTAGGAATAGGAGTATATAGAGTGTCAAATAACTGCTGACATAGGTGTATTGACTGGGCAGCAGCAGCAGAAGCAGCAGTAGTATTAACAGTAGTAGTTGATACAGAGTCATATCACATGGGCAGGAGGTGCCATGATGAACAGCAGTAGGAATAGGAGTATATAGAGTGTCAAATAACTGCTGACATAGGTGTCTTGACTGGGCAGCAGCAGCAGAAGCAGCAGTAGTATTAACAGTAGTAGTTGATACAGAGTCATATCACATGGGCAGGAGGTGCCATCATGAACAGCAGTAGGAATAGGAGTATATAGAGTGTCAAATAACTGCTGACATAGGTGTATTGACTGGGCAGCAGCAGCAGAAGCAGCAGTAGTATTAACAGTAGTAGTTGATACAGAGTCATATCACATGGGCAGGAGGTGCCATGATGAACAGCAGTAGGAATAGGAGTATATAGAGTGTCAAATAACTGCTGACATAGGTGTCTTGACTGGGCAGCAGCAGCAGAAGCAGCAGTAGTATTAACAGTAGTAGTTGATACAGAGTCATATCACATGGGCAGGAGGTGCCATCATGAACAGCAGTAGGAATAGGAGTATATAGAGTGTCAAATAACTGCTGACATAGGTGTCTTGACTGGGCAGCAGCAGCAGCAGAAGCAGCAGCAGTAGTATTAACAGTAGTAGTTGATACAGAGTCATATCACATGGGCAGGAGGTGCCATGATGAACAGCAGTAGGAATAGGAGTATATAGAGTGTCAAATAACTGCTGACATAGGTGTCTTGACTGGGCAGCAGCAGCAGCAGCAGAAGCAGCAGCAGTAGTATTAACAGTAGTAGTTGATACAGAGTCATATCACATGGGCAGGAGGTGCCATGATGAACAGCAGTAGGAATAGGAGTATATAGAGTGTCAAATAACTGCTGACATAGGTGTCTTGACTGGGCAGCAGCAGCAGAAGCAGCAGTAGTATTAACAGTAGTAGTTGATACAGAGTCATATCACATGGGCAGGAGGTGCCATCATGAACAGCAGTAGGAATAGGAGTATATAGAGTGTCAAATAACTGCTGACATAGGTGTCTTGACTGGGCAGCAGCAGCAGAAGCAGCAGTAGTATTAACAGTAGTAGTTGATACAGAGTCATATCACATGGGCAGGAGGTGCCATCATGAACAGCAGTAGGAATAGGAGTATATAGAGTGTCAAATAACTGCTGACATAGGTGTATTGACTGGGCAGCAGCAGCAGAAGCAGCAGTAGTATTAACAGTAGTAGTTGATACAGAGTCATATCACATGGGCAGGAGGTGCCATGATGAACAGCAGTAGGAATAGGAGTATATAGAGTGTCAAATAACTGCTGACATAGGTGTCTTGACTGGGCAGCAGCAGCAGCAGAAGCAGCAGTAGTAGTATTAACAGTAGTAGTTGATACAGAGTCATATCACATGGGCAGGAGTTGCCATGATGTACAGCAGTCTTAATAAGAGTATATAGGGTGTGAAATAACTGCTGACATAATTGTCTTGACTGATCCAAAGGAGTCATGGGAGAAAATCATGTGGTCAGATGAGACTATAATATAATTTTTTGATCATAATTTCACTAACCGTGTTCGGAGGAAGAATAATGATGAGTACCATGCCAAGAACGCCATCCCTAATGTGAAGCATGGGGGTGGTAGCATCATGCTTTGGTGGTGTTTTTCTGCACATGGGACAGGGTGACTGCACTGTATTAAGGAGAGGATGACCGGGGCCATGTATTGCAAGATTTTGGGCAACAACCTCCTTCCCTGAGTTAGAGCTTTGAAGATGGGTCGAGGCTGGGTCTTCCAACATGAGAATGACCCAAAGCACACAGCCAGGATAACCAAGGATTGGCTCTGTAAGGAGCATATCAAGGTTCTGGCGTGGCCTAGCCAGTCTCCAGACCTAAACCCAATAGAGAATCTTTGGAGGGAGCTCAAACTCCGTGTTTCTCAGCGATAGCCCAGAAACATGACTGATGTAGAGAAGATCTGTGTGGAGGAGTGGGCCAAAATCCCTCCTCCAGTGTGTGCAAAGCTGGTGTAAAACTACAAGAAATTTTTGACCGCTGTAATTGCAAAGAAAGCCTACTGTACCAAATATTAACATTGATTTTCTCTGATGTTGAAATAGTTATATTCAGCACTGTAAATACATCAGGTCCGGGGCTTCATCAGGGAATGCATGGCAAGGGACCCTTCAGCGCCCTGAACCGACGACGGGTGCCAGAAAGTCACCGCCGATCCAGGACTCATTCATCTTTATGAATGTGAGTCTGTCCACGGACTCTGTGGACAGACGGGTCCTCTTGTCCGTGACCACCCCACCTGCCGCGCTGAATGTCCGCTCAGATAGTACGCTGGAGGGGGGGCAAGACAATAACTCCAGCGCATACTGAGCGAGCTCGCGGCAGGTGTCCAATCTGGCAACCCAGTACTCCATGGGGTCGTCGGTGCTCATACTGTCAGAAGCACCGACGGACGCCATGTAGTCTGCCACCATGTGGGCCAGCCGCTGGTGGTGACTGCTGCTGCTGCTGCTGGTGGTGGTACTGGGTCGCTCGGTTTGGAAGAACATCCTCATCTCTTCCATTAGGTCCCCTGCTCGGCTGCAGCTGGGTGCAGCCACCTGCTGGGTGAGATGAGGGGGGACAACTGGAGGCCGGGGAGTTGCCTGCTCCAACCGTCTGACAATGGCTGCCTGCAGTTCCTCCATCCGGTGCTGCCTCCGGCTGGCTGGGATGAACTGCTCCAGTTTCCCCTTGCACCTGGGATCCAAAAGGGTGGCCATCCAGAAATCATCCCTCGTCTTGATGGTCTTAACCCGGGGGTCCCTCCTGAGGCATCTGAGCATGTGGGCAGCCATGGGGAAGAGCACAGCCCGCTGTGACTCCTCAATGCTGGCCAGGTGAATGAGGTGCGACTCTTCTTCCCTGAGGCGCTGCTGGTCAAACTCAGACATGCCCAACCCCCGGACTATCGGTGCCCCCAACACCGGCTCTCCCTCCTGACCAGGCCCTGACTCCGGGACGACACCAGCAACCACCTCCTCCTCCTCTTCATCATCATCCTCCTCCTCCTCCTCCTCCTCCTGGTCCTGGCCCTGGTCTCGGTGGAGCATTGCTGACTCCTCCTGCTCCACCAAGGCACTCTCCCCAGCCTCGAGCAGGCGATCTAGTGTCCTCTCCAGCATGAACAGTATTGGCAGCACGCTATTGAGGCCAATTTGCTCACTGCTGACCATCTTGGTCGCCTGCTCGAAGGAGGACAACACTTGGCAGACCTGGTTTATCTGCCCCCACTGCGCACAGGCGATGAAAGGGAGTTGTGGTGAAGCCCTCTGAGTGCCTAGTTCCATCAGGTACTCCCTCACCGCCCTTTGCTGCTCCCACAACCTCTTCAGCATGTGGAGGGTGGAGTTCCACCGCGTCACACTGTCCACAATCAGCCTGTGAAGGGGCAGATTGTACTTCCGCTGCAATTTGGACAGGGACGCGGTAGCGGTTGGGGAGCGCCTGAAGTGGCTGGCAATCCTACGCGCCTTTGCCACAATGTCACTCAACCCTGGATAAGTGCGCAGGAACTTCTGCACCACCAGGTTGAGGACATGTGCCAGACAGGGCACGTGCGTCAGACTGCCAGCATGGAGGGCGGCGAGTAGGTTGCTGCCGTTATCGCAGACAACCATACCTGGCTGGAGCCTTCGGGGTGTCAGCCACTTCTGGACCTGAGCTTGAAGTGCTTTCAGCACTTCTTCTGCAGTGTGTCTCCGGTCCCCTAAACTAACAAGCTGGAGCACGGCCTGACAGCGCACGTGCCCCACACTTGAGTAGCTACGGGGGCGCTTGCTGGGAGGCTCAGCAGCTGCGGAGACAGTGGCTTGAGGGAGACCAGCAGTTCTCCCCTGGACACCCCGGGGCGGCACCACAAGATCGGTTGCCGACGATCCCTCACCGACGCCTCGGAGGGAAACCCAATGGGCCGTGAAGCTGATGTAGCGTCCCTGCCCATGCCTGCTGGTCCAGCCATCCATTGTCAGATGAACCCTGTCGCTGACAGCGTGATCCAGCGACAGGGTTACATTCTGAACAATGTGCTGGTGTAGGGCAGGGACACCAGTCCTGGCAAAGAAATGGCGGCTGGGGACACGCCATTGGGGTTGGGCCTGCTCCAACATCTGCCTGAAGGGGTTGCTGTCAACTATGTTGAAGGGCAGCAGATGTTGGGCAATAACCCTTGCCAGGAGCCCATTGAGGGAACGCACACGTCGGTCTCCAGGGGGGAAGGGAGTGGTGCGGTCAAAGGCGTCTGAAATCGACGCCTGGCGCCGGACGGCAGTGCGGGACACAGACGTGGAGGGTGCTGTGGAAGTAGAGGTCTGGCTGCCGGTACCAGTACCTCTACTAGAGGGAGCGGGGGGGCATGACCTGCTGGAAACAGATGAAGATGTGGCAGGGGCTGCTGTACCCTGCTCACTTGTGGTGGTGGCGCTGCTACCACCACCACGCTTCATCTCCTCATACAACGCCCAGTGGTTTATCCTGAGGTGCTGGTTCAGGGCTGTGGTACCCACCCGAGCCAAACACTTCCCTCTCTTCACCCTCACTTTACAAATCCGGCAGATGGCCACGGTAGGGTTGTCTGCCACCAGGGTAAAGAAATTCCAGACAGGTGACTTCAGCACCGCCCTCCTGTCAGATGGGGTGACGCTTACTTGCACCTGCTGGGATTCGGTGCGCACAGGTGGAGCTGCCTGCTGCTGCTGCTGCTGCTGCTGCTCCTCCTCCTGACACCTCCTGCTGCCATCACCAGTGGAGACCCTGACGATGGTCTCCCTGGTGGTGACCTGGCGCACCGTTTCACCAGGGTGCCTACCTTCCCCGTCGTCACTGACGTAGTGAGCCGACGCGTCAGATGGCAACCATGATGGGTCACCCTCTTCGCCCCCAGAGATGTCAGACCAAGGGCTGAGATGTGTTGGTCTGAGGGAACCACGTGACATGGAGCCTCTAGCCTGGCTCCGCTGTCCCCTCACCCACGCCTGGGTCTGACTAGGTGCTGCTGTTTCCTGCACCAAAACAGCAGCACCAGTTTGAAGGGATGTCTCTGGGATACTGCCAGCAGGTATCCCATCCTCCTCATCCATCCCTTCAAAAAGGTCCTGACCATCAGGACAGAGCTGGAGGTCTGCCTGATGCATGGCCTCCCCCAAGAGATCCCTATCACTGTCGCTGTCGAACAGTAAGATGCTGGACTCTTGGGGGCTGGGGGGGGGTAGTACAGGCAACGGTGTAATGGTGGTACTACTGTGAGTCGGGACCGACGACTCAGTGGCACTGCTGTGCCCCATGTAGTCCACCACTACTTGAGCCTGAGATGGCAATATCGGGCGGCTGCCCGATGGGAAGAACTCCCGGATCAGGCGTACTCCCCTTGCACCCGATCCTCTACCACTAGTAGGGGCACGAGAGGTACCCCGTGCTGGCAGCGATCCAGCACTGGGAGTAACTCCCCTACCCCTACTGCCACGGCCACGGATGCCGCTCATAATTGCTGATATGTGTGTGGGGGGGTTAAACTTTATTGGGGGGGAAAATGTGAACAAAATGTGTTTTTGTGTTTTTTTTACAAGACAGGCACGCAGACAAAGACGTACACAGACAGCTACTAAACTATAAGAAAAGTAGTACACCAGACAAGGACTACAAAATTAAAGAAAAAAAAAAAAAGCACTAAACAAACACTAACTTTTTTTTTTTTTTTTTTTTTAAACACAAAACACAGACACTAAACACACACTAAGCTAAGCTAGATGAAATAAATGTACACTAACAGTGTGTACACTTACTACACAAAATTTAACTAAACTGAACACAAAACTTAGCTTTTATAAAAGCTCTTTAGGGAAAACTAAACAAAATTTGAACTGAGATGCCTATCAAATATCACTGAACAGTGAACCTGCAAGATCTGACAGTAACACAAGATGAACAAAACTTAGCTTTTAGAAAAGCTCTTTTATAAAGCTCAGATCAATATGTGTTCTGAAATCTCTTGCAAATATAACTGAACAGGGAGGATTGCAGGATCAAACAGTAACACAAATGAAAAAAACAGCACAAAACAGCACAAAACGTAGCTTTGAAAAAAGCTCTTGGGTCTATTGCTTTGAAAAAAGCAGTTGATATACTGGAAAAGATCCACTGGAATCACTAAATAGCAATGCTGGTGATGATCTAAATCAATCAAGAACAAAGACACAGGAAACCAGGAAACCAGGAACACAGAAACAGCCTCCACACTCTATAGCAAGCTTCTGAATCTGCAATGAAATGGTGCTGGGAGTGAGCTTATATAATGTCCATGCAGGCAGGTTCCTATTGGTTGCTAACCTGTGACGAGTGTGGAAGGAGAACTCTGATTGGCTCTGATGCAAAAGGGCGGAGCAAATAATCGCGCAATATTCCTATTGCCGAATATTCGCATTGCGAATATTCGGCAATATAAAATGATCGCTTCAGCTACTCGGCCCAATGGCTCTAATCATACCAGCAATGCTTTCAGACGTCTATGGAGATCACTAGGATGTGATCTGTTTTAAAAATGAAACTGTAAAAATCGCTCTGATGCGGAAGATCGGGGCGAGGAAAATAATCGCGCGATATTGCGTTTGCCGAATAATCGCATTGCGATCTTTCTGGAAAATTCAATGAACGCTTCAGCTACTCGGCCCAGGGTCTCTAATGATACCAGCAATGCTTTTAGACGTCGATGGAGATATCTAGGATGTGATCTGATTCAAAAAAAAAATTGTAAAAAATCGAATATTCGGAATTGCGAATATTCACCGCGAATTTCGAAATATAGCGCGATTTCTCGAATATGCTATATTCGAGTCGAATATTCGCAATGCAAATATTCGTGAGCAACACTAATGACAATATGACTCAAAGGTCGTTAGTTGGTGTTGGAAATTTATAGAAGATCCCAAGGATCTCATAAAGTGGTTTATTTGAAGAGCTTGCCAGAAGTTAGTTTCGAAGGGTCCCAAAACTTGCATCAATAATTTAATGGTTGGCCAGGTTTCAGACTAATAAAGTCTGAAACCTGGTATAGCCCCTTATCTTTCAGATTTTGGAATGCTCCTGCTTCCATACCTAGGCTAAAGCTTGGGTTCCCCAAGATGGGGAACAGGGGTGATTGTCTTGATAAGAATTTCCCATTTCAGCAAATCCTCGCTGTGAGTTGTGCCAATTATAGGATGTTTCTTAACAGAAGTCAGCAAAACTGCATAACACCATGGAACTCTGCACAGAGGGACAGGGCTCAATTACTGCTCCATGTCAATTCATCTTTTGAAATCGGTATGTCTACACCAGTCTACCAATCTTGATAAATGCACCGCCCATATAAATTTCATAAAAAGAGTACGTATTTGGCGCAGGAAGGTCACAGGGATCGTAATTGGCAATGCTTGAAGCAAATACAGAATTTTCGGAAGGATAGTCATTTTAATTATATTGATACGGCCAAACCACGAATGGAGTCCGTGTTGCCATTTATCAATAAGTGATCGTATTAAGTTGTACACTGGTGGAAAATGTATCTTAAAAGTATCCTTTTCCGTTGATGCTATATTTGTACCCAAGTACTTGAGTGCTGTTCCCCATTTAAAGACAAAATTTAAATTTAATAGTATTACGTAATAAAGGCGTTATTGCCTCATGGCCTCAGATTTGGTATGGTTTATTTTTAGGTTGGATAGAATACCGTATTTCTCAATCTCTCCCACCAAATTGGGAAGGGAGGTATGTGGATATGACGTGGAGAACAGCAAATTGTCTGCGTATGTCGAAACTTTATGGGTGCCCTCCCCCACCTGCACTATGTCTGGATTTTGACCAATTCTATTCAACAGAGGTTCCAATGACAAGGCGAAGAGTAGGGGTGAGAGGGGGCACCCCTGGCGAGTACCATTTGAGATGTTGAAGGGCTGTGAAAACACACATTTGCTTTTACTGCCGCCTGCCGGTCGTATAAACACCTGTAATCCAGCTGATCATACGTTCCCCCATGCCCACCTGCCTCAACAACCCAAAGAGAAACTGCCAGTTAACTATATCAAATTCTTTCTCAGCATCAGTGTTTAAAAACACACAAGGTGTGTTTGTTTCATTGGCATGATGGATCAGGTTAAGGAACCTTGTCGTGTTGTCTCTCTCCTCTCTTGTAGGGATAAAACCTACTTGGTCTAGATCTACTATATGTGAGATGGTTGAAGTCGGCCACCTGTATTTTAATAAAACGTTTTTAATCAGTGTTAATTAATGAAATAGGTCTGTAGCAGTGGCGGCCCGTCCATAGGGGGCGCCCAGGCGCCGCCCCCTCCCCCCAGGCAGTAAAACAAATAATTTTTTTTAAACATGTCCCTTTAAGAAACAAAAAATGAAAAAAAGTCCTTATGTGCACTGTGTCCGGGCGCTGGGCGCCGGGCACAGTGCTGTATGGATAGCGCCACGTCTGTACAATCACGAGATTGCAGACGAGGCGCTACATTGGCAGCTAAAATATGCCTGGCATGCCTTCCTCTCACCTTTTCATGTACTGTTTTGTGATACAAACTTCGGCGGCAGCAACAGCAGCATCGACGGCACAACACCCCACCCGCTTATTCAAAGATTTTTTTTATATATTGTTCGGCGGCCGTCAAAACAGCATCCCCCCCCGCTTATTCAAAGTTTTTTTTAGTCTAATATTCGGCGGCCGGCAAAACCCCTAACCCCCCAGGTTATTCAAAGTTTTTTTTTTATATATAATATTTGGCGCCCGGCAACCCCCCCCCCCCTTATTGAAAGGTGAAATGACGACAGGCAGAAAGTATTTTTAATGTACAATGTGGGTGAAAGGACGGCCAGCAGCAATCACCCCCGCTTATTGAAATTTTTTTAATTTACATTGTGGCCGAAATGGCGACCTTCCCCCCCGCTTATTAATTTTAATTTTGGTGGATAATGGTGGATTAATGCCAATTTTGGGCGATAATGGCGGCAGACAGCAACCCTGTGCTGTGATGTGCAACACCCACGCTTATCATTTATTTTATTCACACAGTAACCCCTCAAATCCTCCAGTCCTACTAGTGACATCATGTAGGACTGGAGAAGTTGGCACCTGCAAGAGTTAGTTAAGGCTCTGCAATCATAATAGTTGTACATGCAAAGTTTGGCAAGATTTGCGGCCGACAGCACCCCCCCACCGCTTATTAACAAAATGGCGTCCGTCAGCACCCCCCCCTTCGCTTATTAACATTTATTTTTTATTTTTTTACATTAAGATTTATGCAGCAGCAGCTTATTTATTCACTTATACAACATTTTTACATTTTTTGTACATTGACAAAAAATAGCTCCACAACCCAGCCCCCCCCTCCCCGCTTAATACCTTAAGAGTGCTGATGGCCGCCATTTTCAATTTTCACCAGAATTTCCATATAAAAATTTTTAATAAGCGCTTTTTTTTTATCATTTAGGCTCTGTTTCCCCTTGTGCAAATTGTCCTGCGACTTGGGACTGGAAAGCTGCATGACAAGTCGTATCCGATGATTTCCAATGAGAACCGTTAATATCTGTGCAATGTCAAGTCACAGCGACTTCAAAGTAGTCCCTGCACTACTTTTGTCTTTTGGCCCACTTTGATGTGACTTGAGGTCCGTAGACCTCCAGAATACATAGGCATTGCCTCAAGTCACTGCAAAATCGCTGCAAAAAATTGTGGCAGAATCTTACGACTTTCAGGCTAACGCAGCATGAAAGTTTCACGATTCATGCCGCAATTTTGATGCGACTTAAAGCAATGCCTGTGTATTTTGGTGGTCTATGGACCTCAAGTTGCATCAAAGTGGGACCAAAGTAGTGCAGGGACTACTTTGAAGTTGCTGTGACTTGAAGTCGCACAGATATGAACAGTTCTCATTGGAAATCATGGGGTATGACTTGTCATGCAACGTTGAAGTCCCAAGTCGCAGAACAAGTAATGCAGTATGTCAGCAGTCTCTGGTAATCTTGTGCAGTATGTCAGCAGTCTCTGGTAATCTTGTGCAGTATGTCCGCAGTCTCTGGTAATCTGGTGCAGTATGTCCGCAGTCTCTGTTAATCTTGTGCAGTATGTCCGCAGTCTCTGGTAATCTCGTGCAGTATGTCTGCAGTGTCTGGTAATCTTGTGCAGTATGTCCGCAGTATCTGGTAATCTCGTGCAGTATGTCCACAGTCTCTGGTAATTTTGTGCAGTATGTCCGCAGTCTCTGGTAATTTTGTGCAGTGTGTCCGCAGTCTCTGGTAATCTTGTGCAGTATGTTCACAGTCTCTGGTAATCTTGTGCAGTATGTCCGCAGTCTCTGGTAATCTCGTGCAGTATGTCCGCAGTCTCTGGTAATTTCGTGCAGAATGTCCGCAGTCTCTGGTAATCTTGTGCAGTATGTCCGCAGTCTCTGGTAATCTCGTGCAGTATGTCCGCAGTCTCTAGTAATCTTGTGCAGTATGTCCGCAGTCTCTGGTAATCTCATGCAGTATGTCCGCAGTATCTGGTAATCTCCTGCCCATTTAGAGTCCTTCATTACTAACAGTGTAATTTTTTAGTTTGTTTGCGCCGATCTGTAAGGCTGCGCTATATACTATGGTTTGTGATGTTGGGACTATATAATCTGTCCTGTGATGCTGAGCTGTATACTCCTGACACTATGAGTGAAAGCAAGTGGAATACAGGGGAAGGAGTGGGTGAATTATATAAGGGGTGTGGCTTATAACAAGTGGGAGGGACCAAATGTGGAGGGGCGGGGTCTTGCGCCCCCCATCCTAAAACATCACCAGCCGCCACTGGTCTGTAGCTTCCACATTTCGCTGGATCCTTCCCTTCTTTTGGGATTATTGTAATATGAGCCCTGAGTGTATCAGGGGGAAATGCAGAAGTCAGACCTACTGCATTAAAAGCCTTTTGGCATTTGCTTACTCAATATCTTGGAAAATTCCTTATAGTATCGACTACATTTCTAGCACTACATTTCTAGCACAGTCTAACTGTGGGGGGAGGGGACTGACTTCTATTCTTCGATAGTCTTCTATAGTAGACAATTCTTCTATAGTAGACAGTCTAATTGTGGGGGGAGGGGACTGACTGGGGGAGGTGACTGTAACGGTCAGGGGTTAACACTGTTTACGATTTTCAATTCCACCAACCCAAGACCGCTTATCCGACACTCCACAATCCAGCAGACATCCATATGGATTTTCTCAGAATAACGAGACACAAGCTCTGTTCTCTGGTTCCAAACGAATGAATACTTTAATGATAGACTCAGCTCTTCTTATACAGTTAGCAACCAAATATGGACAATGACTCAACTCCACCCACAACATGACACAAGGAACTTCAATACACATTACGTTAGATAATGACATTCAGATGAGCTAATTACTAATCATTACCCAGACGTTCTGACTCCGCGATAAGTTATTCTCACCTGCTACATACTACACATTCCTTTAGTAAACATAATTGACATGCTAATCCACTACACCTGAAAGGTCAGACATCTGACCTTTCAGACTGCCAACACATATCTATCATCAATAGAACTTTCACACAATACAGTGTTATTAGCATCACACAATGAGAGGTCCTTCAGAAGCCAGACTTAATTAACACAATAGACAATATGTGTCCCCACATTGAATGAGTCATTCTATTGACCGGTTGTAATTAGTTCTTCTAGACATTAAGGAATATATTGTGGATTACTGTTCCATGCTAAAACAATCCAACATATGTCCCTTATTTCCTGCAATACATGAATTATCATTACTGTCCCATCTCATGTAAACCGAGATATAATTTCTCAGTCATCCTATGCCCCTATTGGACATAGGATGACCCTAGACCCAAGAGTCATTAGTGAAGCTGGTACAGGAGTACCCCACATCCTTCAAAAGTCTCTGGGTATCACAGGCCATTCCGTTACAGTGACCGATCGGTCTCCCTATGTACAAGGGACACGACACACCATCGGTCTCCTCTCCCTGAAAGGGTGTGAATCTCTGCGTTTACACACAAAGATCCATGTCCCTGGCTCTGTAACTGCCGATCACGGGTACCTGGTGGACATTGCGGTCACCAGGCATGCGCATCGGCACCCAAGTGATGTGCCCCCTAGCGGCCGGGAGGCTTGAGGACGTCATATGATGGCCACCCAGGATGGCAGAGTCACCTTATGGCCGTCATATGACTATAAGTGGGATGGGAAATGATTAAACAATTTGTTGCAAACATTCCTCAGAGATTTTGGTCCATATTGACATTATAACATCACACATTTTCTGCAGATTTGTCGTCTGCACAACCATGATCCAAATCTCCTCCACTACATACCAAGGGTGCTCTATTGGATTGAGATCTGGTGACTGTGGAGACCATTGGAGTACAGTGAGCTTATTGTCATGTTCAAGAAACCAGTGGTGAGATTATTTGAGCTTTGTGACATGGTGCATTACCCTGCTAAAAGGAGCCATCAGAAGATGGGTACATTGTAGTCATAAAAGGGATGGACATGGTCAGCAACAATACTCAGGTAGGTTGTGGCACTTAAACGATTCTCAATTGGCACTAAGGGGCTTTGAAAGCACTGCCAATTAATTTAATTGTGCAGGGCATTTTGGGAGCGCTGTATACAGTGATCCCAAACCACCCAAAAGATGCTGCTTGCAGGACTTTCTGCATTGTCCCCCAAGCTCACCGCCCCAGTGTGAAAAGTCACACTGAACTTAATGGGAGGCAGTTTTCAGGCGTTATTTAAAGGCTATTTCTTGCGCTAAACCGCCTGAAACCCACCTCAGTGTGAAGCCAGCCTAAATCTATTTTCCTCCAGATGTAAAGAGTGCCCACTTATCCTCTGTGATGACCTTGAAAAACTCACCACCAAGTTCGCTATATGGACCATTTATATATTTATACATGTTCATCATATCTGCCTATAATCTCTTCTCAAGAGAGAATAAATTCAGTTCCTCTAATCTTTCCTCATAGCTGAGCTCCTCCATTCCCCCTATCAGTTTGGTTGCCCTTCTCTGCACTTCCTCCAGTTCCTTTTTTATGAACTGGGGCCCAAAACTGAACTGTATATTCCAAATGTGGTCTTACTAATGATTTGCACAGGTACAAAAATGATATCACTCTCTTTGGAGTCCAGTCCATATCTCTTAATACAAGAAAGGATTTTGCTTGCTTTGGAAACGGCAGCTTGGCATGCTGTTATTAAGCTTAAAGGGGTTGTAAAGGTTCGTTTTTTATTTTCTAAATAGGTTACTTTAAGCTAGTGCATTGTTGGTTCACTTACCTTGTCCTTTGATTTCCCTTCTAAATGTTTTTTTTTGTTTCCTTTGTCTGAATTTCTCACTTCCTGTTTCTCCTCAGTAAGCTGTTCTAAATGACTTTCCACTGCTCAGATGATGGTGGAAAACTTACTGAGGAGAAACAGGAAGTGAAAAATTCAAACACAGAAAAAAAAACATTTAGAAGGGAAATCGAAGGAAAATGTAAGTGAACCAACAATGCACTAGCTTAACCACTTCCTAGACTGGGCACGTATACCCCTTCCTGACCAGGTGAAATTTCAGCTTCTGGCACTGCGTCGCTTTAACTGACAATTGCGCGGTCGTGCGACAATGCTCCCAAACAAAATTGGCGTCCTTTTTTCCCCACAAATAGAGCTTTCTTTTGGTGGTATTTGATCACCTCTGCGTTTTTTATTTTTTGCGCTATAAACAAAAAAAGAGCGACAATTTTGAAAAAAAGTCAATATTTTTTACTTGTTACTATAATAAATAGCCCATTTTTTTTTAAAAACTTTTTTTTCTCAGTTTAGGCCGATACGTATTCTTCTACATATTTTTGGTAAAAAAAAAAAAAAAAATCGCAATAAGCGACTGGTTTGCGCAAAAGTTATAGTGCTTACAAAATAGGGGACAGAATTATTATACATTTTTATTATTATTTTTTTTACTAGTAATGGCAGCGATCTGCGATTTTTATTGGGACTGCGACGTTATGGCGGACACATCGAAAACTTTTGACACATTTTTGGCACCATTCACATTTATACTGCGATCAGTGCTATAAAAATGCACCGATTACTGTATAAATGTGACTGGCAGTGAAGGGGTTAACACTAGGGGGCATGGAAGGGGTTAAATGTATTCCCTGGGTGTGTTCTAACTGTGGGGGGAGGGGGGTGACTGGGGGAGGTGACCGATGCTGTGTCCCTATGTACAAGAGACACAGATCGGTCTCCTCTCTCCCCTGACAGGACATGGATATCTGTGTTTACACACACAGAGATCCATGTCCTTGTCCCTGTAACCGCCGATCGCGAGTGCCTGGCGGACATCGAGGCCGCCATGCACGCGCATCGGTATCTCAGGAATGCGGCGGGCACGCGCGCGCCGCCGGCGGCGCTCGCGCACGCCCTCTAGTGGCCTGGAAGAGCGGAGGACACATATATGCATCCTGTCAGAGATTTAGAACCACCCTGCGGCCGCACATATTCGTACGGCCGTCGGGAAGTGGTTAAAGGAACCTATTTAGAAAATAAAAGACAAACCTTTACAACCCCTTTAAAATCTACCAGAACAGCCAGATCCTTCACCATTGTACTCCCCCCTCACTGCGTTTTGGAGTTCGGGCAATAGCAGTTTTTTTATTGCTGTCTGTGTCCCACTGTGTCCCATTGCTATCTGTGGCATTCTCCTGCCCAAGCACTGCAGTTGGAGAGGAATTCAAGAGGAATATATTCCTCTATAATTTCCTGGGTCACTGGGGAAGCTATCCAATTGGATGCTGCAGCCACATGTGACTCTAGCAATCTAGAGTCACATGGCTGTGCACACCAGGTTTGGTGTGCATTTTGCGAGTTGGTAGGGTAGGAACAGGTACTCCACCTGGTAGGGACAGAATTAGCAGCAGGGAAAGTTTCCTGATGAGAGGAAAGCGTAGGACTTGCAACTGCTCTGAGCATCTACCTGCTTTGGGAAAAGACAGCCAGGCACTGTCCCTCAGGCACTGTCCGTTCATCTGAATCCTTCTCTCTACAGACTGTTAGACCTGTTAGTTTTCCTGGCTTGACTGTCTTCCCACCAGGTTACTAGTGAACTGTCTTTGCATTATTTCAATACAAGTGCTTTCATAGCACTTGGACTGTTTGTGTTATTGCCACTGCACCATGCTGCACCCCATCTACACAGTGCTTAGACTTTGTTCAGCTCAACTATGTCACAAAAGCCAAAAAATTGAAAGAATGGATAACTCAGCCCCCTTCCTATTGGAAAGTGGGCTTTCAGCAGCCATACTGGTAAATAACAAGATAAGCACCCCCCCCCCCCTCATTCCTTCACCCATTCACTTGAGTGGGGTTCAATGAAAAACGTTCAAACTTAGAGAAAGATCACATACTATTAGAATGTATTTTCTTGGGGTAATTTTTTCCAGCTCTGATAAAACAGAAGGAAAATAAATGACTGGACGCACCATGAGCTAATGAACACTGCAGGAGAAAAAAAGGTACCAGCATCTCTATTCACTACCTTCATTATAAAAAAGATTGAAGTCAACAAGGCTAATCAGATTTATAGGAATAATTGAGGTCAACGTGTAGGGGACACAGAGAGAGAGAATTACTTTGTATTAAATACAAATGAAATTATAATCTTCTCTCCAGGAATGATAACCACCGTGCAAACACAAGGAGCAACCTAAATGATTTAGATATTTTTTATCTAAACAACAATAGACAAGGAAGTAAGAGCAGCATATACAAAACCCTTTAACACTTCTCTGTAAAATGAGCAAAGGGATTCAGAGCAGAACAAAGCCAGTCCACACAGAGTTCTCTCTAAACCATGCTAATATCACTTTCTTAAGGAATTAATTTCCTGCTTGAATAAGTCATGAAAAGGGAGTTATTCCAGTCTTTGATATTTAGACTGGTATTGTGGATGGAATGTTATGATAATTTTTCAAACAGCATTCCAGATTTTTAAGTTTCTGTTAAATGCATAGAAATGTAAGATAGCAGTGAACAATGTATAGATGAAGCACGTTGTCTACATTAGGAGTTTGTTCAGAAACAAAAGGAAGGTTGTAAATGAGATGCTGCTGGAGCTCGGGGAGTGAGGAGAGCATGCAATCTATATGCTGGCCTCCAGCTTCTGCACTCTTCATAGCAAGAAACCAATCCATTAAAAAAAAGAAGAGAGATGGTTGCGAAATTAATAATAATACTGAAAAGCATGTTCATTTTTAGAGCATAAATAAACACTTTGCTGAGATTTTATGTATTATGAAGAGTATAAATCTTGAAAACCTTGGGATTCATGGATAAAGTGGTGGGTATTAGCAATCCATTTTGAAATCCATGTACAGAACTATATTTTCCATACTTGAGTAGAAAACAGATTTTACCTTTCTGAATGACCAGATCTATAAAGATTCTTTACTCTACTGACATTACCTCTGCTGTTTACCGTGGTTGATATGGCATCACAACTTTCCAATGTAAACGCAAAGCGTAGGCATTGTATTTACAGCAGTTGGCTACAAGCACTTCATTAGGGCGCTATATAGTATGATCAGAAGCTGATCATTTCAGCTCCTGGGTTTAATGCTGGGTTCCAGGTCCAGTGATAAAAGAGCTTGCACCACAAAAACCTTTGAGACCAGCCACCTCTTTAAAATTATGCTGTGGTGGCTCTTGGACAAAAATTATTATCGGTGCACTGTTTTAAAATGAAAAGAAAACGATTACCCCCAGACGGGACTTTTAAGGCCAGACTCCAATAAGTATGTAAAATTTAATTTATTAGATGTTTTCACCAAAATGGGTAGACACTTGTTTACAGAATAATTCTGGATGTTAGATTACAGAAATCTTCTGGAACAGTCAAAAAATATATATAATAAGAATAAAAAAACGTATAAAGGAATAGTGATGAAGTGACACCTGGGGCACACGTCCCGTGTGTGGACCCAGGAGAAACAAAAAACAAAAAGATGTTTTAAAATGACACTGGGAACTCAAGTAGTTAATTTATTGCACCAAGGAATTTGGTGGAAGACAGTCATTATAATTATGGCCCAGGATAGTAGTTAAGGGGACCATTGTACCCAATAATCACTGGAAATAATATATATATATATATATATATATATATATATATATATATATATATATATATATATATAATTTTTTTCCAGTAAAAAAATATCCAGTAAAAAAATATCCAGTAAAAAAATATCCAGTAAAAAAATATCATAGTCATTATCCATTGCATTTTAATAACATAAATACATTTCAAGTAGAATTACAGTTGTACAAGTGGAAATACCTTCTCCAATATAATTCTAAATTGTATAGTTTAGGTTGACCATCCAGAATATGGGAAGGACATATCTTTCTCATGCAGTCACTGGTAAATGCTATCAATATGCTGTAGGTCCAGTGGTAGACACAATAGCTGTTGCATTAACATGAGCGTATGAGCTTCTTGACATTTTCCCATACATGCCTTAATCAGGGCACATAAATATGCAAAAACTCTAATCTTTCTGATGGGAACAGCCTAGACCCTTGTGCATCTGTCCCTTAATTAGCAAGAAAGTAAAACCGAGAAGTTATCAGAGTTTAACAAGAGATTGGCTAATTCTGTTCTTCCTACAATTGTTCGCACTTTTTTTGGATGCTCTCATGTGTAAGTAACATTGTTTATTGTTGAACAGGTTGAGCAATGAGTACGGTATCTTAGAACTTAAGAGGTTCTGGAAAAGGATTTCCCAGTCTATATGATGTGTAAACAGATAAACACTATTTATTTATGTACTTTATTCAGGCTGGCTGGGATTCAGAACTGAGATAAATAAACTCTGTGGGATTTTTTTAATTAGGCCTGCAGGATATGCTCTTTAGAGCCAGAACGTCGAAATAGATATAATTGTTCATTGTAAACCCCTTAAGAGAAGAGCAAAAAAAAGGTTTTGTACCTGGCATCTCAATGTTCCTGCTGTTATTGAATAAGCCCAACATGAATTTCTCAAGTATGCCAAGATGGAGAACATAAACCAGTGGGTAAGAATCCATATTATAGTGATGAAGCAGAACCCAACTAAATTGTCAGATTTTTCTTTTATTTCACTCAGATAGTTTTTACTAAACTTTTGACATTAAAGCGGGGGTTCCGCGGTCCGGACGTTTTTTTTTTTTTTTTTTGGTTCATTAAACTCTTCCAATGTTCAAAAAATAGTACTCACATATTTTAAAGCGGAGTTCCACCCACAATTTCACTTTTTAAATATAAATACCCCTGTAATACACAAGCTTAATGTATTCTAGTAAAGTTAGTCTGTAAACTAAGGTCCGTTTTGTTAGGTTGTTACAGCATTTAGATAGTTTATAATCTAGAAATAGACCGTGGCCATCTTAAGTGTGGGCATCATGAAGCCAGACTGTATGACTTCCTGGATTTCAGCTTTGCATATCTCGCACATGCTCAGTGCACAAGCAGTGTAATAGGTTTCAGTCAGGTTTGCAAGGACTACTGGGAAACATGATGCCTATCCCAGAAACCCTTGCAAATAGCCTAGGCAAATAAGGAGGAGGAAGTAATGAAGGACTACAAAATAAAGGTATTTACAAGCAACAAATTAAATAAAAATTGTCCATTCTGAACACTATGAGATTAGAGCATGCAGCACAGACAAACATAAAAAAATGGGTGGAACTCCACTTTAATGTCGCTACTGCCCCGCATTCTCCGTCGGCATCAAATGTGTCTTTATAAAATGTTATGCTGTCAGTTTCCATTTTGCTTGTGGGCAGCGATTTTTGCTCTTTATGCCTTTTTATTTTTTGTTCAATACGTTTTTATTAGTCGTAAAGTTAGGTAGGACAAGAATAAGAACATGCGATAATCAAATGTAACAAAAAGTACAAAATCATAAGAATACAAAAGAATACAAAGGAGGAGCACCCAGTTAAACCATTCATTACTAATAACCCTTCAAACATCCTACACCAAGAGGGAGCAATAAGCAGCCTAAGATTCATTGGTGGCAGAAGAAGAGCCGCTGAAATAGGTCAACCAGTACCCCTTCAGTTTAACGCACTTAATCCGTCCTATACAAGACAAAGAAAAAAAAAAAAAAGAACGCAAAGTAGAGAGAATAGCAAAGGTCGAAAAAGAAGGGATCAAGACAAAGGGAAAGGGGGGTTCCCTGCCACAGATCACTTCTAGACATTGTGACATATAAAACCCATCGAGCTACATCGAACTACCGGGACACCAATATTTACACAGGTTGAGACATAAGATCAGCATATGCAGGAGTAAATTTAGAGGCAAACCAGTCAGACCATATTTTTTACATGACAGATCAGCTTTATTCCTAATGGAGTGGGTAAGATCTTCCATCTCTTTATGCCTTCTGAATCGTCTCCTGGGAAGCGTGATGCTGTGCTCCCAGGAGACATTGCTAAATCGTCCCAAGAAGCACTGGGGCGCAGGGAGATGAAGTGGCACGCCCCCTCCCGCAGGAGGAAAACCAGGAAGTGCCAGCTACAGACTACAGATCTAAGGTATTGGATTGATATTGCAAAGTATGGATAGCGATCTGTTTAAATACACACGAAGATAGTCCGATTAAGCAATACATAAGATTTAGGATGAACCTCCGCTTTAAACAATACTTGTACAGTAATCCCTTTCCCACCTACGTTGCTGTGCTAGCAAGGGTCGGTTTAACAAGACTTCAAGGAATGTTATCAGAATTCAGAGAAGAATACTAATCTGCTGCAGCAGTGGAGGGTTCTGACAACCACTTTGACCAGACCCTGTCATATTTTTTTGGACAGCCTCTATGTTTATAGGTATCTTTGTATAAGGGCATCACATTATTGACAAGTGTTTTCCATAGACCTACAGAGGAAGGGGCTTTCTGCTTCCAGCATTGGACAATGGACTTCCTGCCATAGAACAGCAAGAGACCCAACAGGGTTTTCTCAGCCATCCTGGGCACCAGGTCCTCCACCAGCACCAACAGGCATATTCTAGAGATACTCAAAAATTCATTCACCTCCAGAAAGATTTGTGACCAAAAAACTGTAATTACCGGGCAGGACCAGAATATATGAATGTAGTCCCCCGTAGCATGGTCACAACGCCAGCACTCTGGGGAGAGGGAAGACCTCATCCCGTGCACCCGAGCGGGAGTGAGATACGCTCTATGGAAATCTTGTACTGAATAAGGCGATATCTCAGGGAAACAAGTATTTTAAATGGGAAGTCCCCTACATCCTCCCAGTCCTCGGAGTCCAGCTCCAGAACACCCTGGCCCCATTGCTAACGGAGCCTGCACAACTCAGGAGGAGAGACTCGGAGAATATGTGCATATAACAGGGAGGTGGGTTTGTTTGTACTGTCAGAAAAGTGATGTAGGTTGGGATTGTTCCAGTGGGGGGGCGTTCGGGGGTACTGAAGTCGAAGGATAATTTTCACAGGCCAGGCCCTCCCTCCAGGCCCTAAGGGTGGTACACATAGAGGGGGTTAGGTCGTACAAAGCCTTCGGACCCCGCAAAAGGAGGTTTGACAAAGCCTCTGCATACTGTAACACTGCAGCATCAGTGGCCCAGACCGAATTGGATCTACCCGGAACAACCCACCAGAATGCAGTGACTAATTGAGCCACAATTAAATATTTGTGGCAGTCCGGGAACGCCAGGCCCCCCTGCGAACAAGGGCACATGAGAGTGGTTAACTTGAAGCGGGGAGGACGTGGGCCCTATAGAAAGGAGGAGAACATTTGATTTAGTTGGGAAAAAATGATTTAGAGATCCACTGAGGGGAGTTACGAAAAATAAATATGTAAACTTGGGAAGGATTTTTATTTTGATGAGGTTGATACGCCCCAACAGGGACAGAAGAAGGTTCTCCCATGCTTTCAGCTTGGCTCTGACTGAGTTGACTACTGGGGACAAGTTCAGCGAAATGAAGTCAGCCACATTCCTCAAGATACGCACCCCTAAGTATGTAAATTCATCCACCCATTGTAGCTGAAGGGAAGCCGAAGCCTCTCCTTTAGCATTCTCAGCTATAGCAAGCAATTGCGACTTTGACCAATTTACCTTAAAGGAGCAGTAAAGTAAAAAAAAAAAAATTGCTGAAATTACTGTTTACAGGGTATAGAGACATAATAGTTAACTGATTCCTTTTAAAAATGATTAAAAATAGATAAAAATCAATCATATAATGTGCCTGCAGTTTAGTTTAGTTTTTAAACTAGTTTCATGTTTCGGTGAAGTACAGAGACACACAGAACAAAAACAAACAAACAGGGCAGTGTTTGTTTTTAAAATGAATCTGGTTCTGAGGAGTTTTAGACACACAGTAATCACACCTTCTTGATCATGGACCACAGTGAGAAGCTCGCATGAGTTTTTTCATAAGGAGCCAGACACGCAGGAAGTGTGGAGATCAGAGAAGGATTACAGCTACTTCAAAGCAAAAATGAAAAATGAGGACATGAAACCAGGACTGCAGTAAGGTAAAGGAAGCTATTTAGCAAAAAAAAAAAAAATCCTTTAGTGACTCTTTAAGCCCTGCCACCTTCAAGAATCTTTCTAGGACCAACAATGCCCCTTTAACCTCTTGACCACTGGGCACTTAAACCCCCTTCCTGACCAGACCAATTTTCAGCTTTCGGTGCTCTCACAATTTGAATGACAATTACTCCGTCATACAACATTGTACCCATTTGAAATTTGTGTCCTTTTTTTCACACAAATAGAGCTTTCTTTTGGTGGTATTAGATCACCTCTGGGTTTTTAATTTTTTGCGCTATAAAAGAAAAACGACCGAAAATTCTGTAAAAAACAAAAAAAACAAACTTGTTTCTGTCATATTCGCAGGTTATTTCTCACACACAGCATATGCATACCACTAATGACACCACAAAACACATTCTGCTATTCCTCCCGAGTATGGCGATACCCCATGTGTGCAACTTTTACACGGCGTGGCCACATACAGAGGCCCAACATGCAGGGAGCGCCATCAGGCGTTCTGGAGCACCCAGGCCAATTCTGACATTTCTCTCCTACATGGAAAAATCACAATTTATTTGCTAGAAAATTACATAGAACCCCAAAACATTATATATGCAGAGTATTTGGGTATGGCGGAGTATTTGGGTATGGCGGAGTATTTGGGTATGGCGGAGTATTGGGGTATGGCGGAGTATTGGGGTATGGCGGAGTATTGGGGTATGGCGGAGTATTGGGGTATGGCGGAGTATTGGGGTATGGCGGAGTATTGGGGTATGGCGGAGTATTGGGGTATGGCAGAGTATTTGGGTATGGCAGAGTATTTGGGTATGGCAGAGTATTTGGGTATGGCAGAGTATTTGGGTATGGCAGAGTATTTGGGTATGGCAGAGTATTTGGGTATGGCAGAGTATTGTGCAGGGAGGGATGGCTGGATCTGTGACTGCAGTTGTCACAGATCCAGCCACAGCACTGCTGACACCCCGTGCTCCCCCCCCCCTCTCTCCTCTCCTCTCGCACTGTACCGAACGGTACAGAGAGGAGAGGGAGGAACCGGCGTCATCAAATGACGCCGGTTTGTTTACAAGTGATCGCTCCGTCATTTGACGGAGCGATCACGTGGTAAACAGCCGCGATTCGCGGCAATTTACCGTGATCCGTGATGCGCCGGGTCTTCTAGACCCGGCGAGCACGGACACTTCCGCGAGCGCGCCCCAGGGGACGCGCAAACGCGGAAGTGCATGAGGACGTCCCAGGGACGTCCTGTCACAGTAACTCGACCGCGCTGTAGCAGTATTTTTGCTATAGCGCGGTCGACAAGTGGTTAATCTAATAATCTAATCTTTAATCTATTTTTTTTTTTTTACAGTAATCTGCATTTGGAGGAATTGAAATTTGAATTACCTTCTCAAATGTATGTCTCCTGAAGCTTGGTAATCCAAGCTGTGTCTTTTTCATGTGGATTTGTTGCCTGAAAATAGCTGTTAAGCTGTATTGTGCTCCTTTACTAAATCCATCATGCGATACATTCATCAAAAGTGTGTTTTTGTAAATGTATGACCTACTAGAGCTGTTGAAAGTGCTCTTTACTAGATTGTTCTATGTTTTTGGCCCTATTCTGTGCTGCTGCCTATGTTTATATTGATGGATCTAAAGAAACTTGACTATATTTATAAACAAAAAAAAAAAGATTTATTTTTCATGTTCCTATCTAAGTTTAACTTGTTGTAATAGTGTATATAACCAAAACTATTATAGTCATCTGGAGTAACTGTCATGGTTGACATACTCCATTGTTGCACTTTTGAAAACAAAGTTTATTTAACCAGATGCCGACTGGCACGCACTGATTTAGAACCGCAGAATGACACGGGACATGCAAAAGGGTGTACCCGTATGTCCCTTTGAAATTCCCGCATAGCGGGCGAATGCCCACGGATCTTGCAAACTTGATGTTCGCCAGCAGTCCACTATTGTGGTGAGGAGAGGTAGAAACATGATGTTCTGCCTAGCAACATGATAGGGATCTAATGCTCCCTGTCATTGGGAGTAGTGATCTCTGTCATGTTGTAGTGGCGGCCCGTCCATAGGGGGTGCCCCCCCAAGCTGTAAAAAAAAAAAATTCACTTTAAGTGTGACCAGGCACCGGACATGCGGTGGTCTATGGGAAACTTCTCAGCCTGCAATCAGCTGATTGCAGGCTGGGAAGCTGATTTGCCCGTGTTTAGGCCATGTGCAGAGTGCAGGATGTGCGCCCGCACACACTCCCACTCTCCAGTGATTTGTCCCTGGCTCTTGTTCCTTTTTTTTCATTGGACCGGACCGTGAGCGGGCAGTGCTTTTTCAGCACTATGCGTCACTTCCCTAGAGTCGGGCTGGAGTGAACAGGACAACTTCAAGTCTCTGAGGCCCCGTACACACGGTCGGACAAAACTGATGAGAATGGACCGAGGTTCAGTTTCATCGGTCCAAACCGTCCGTGTGTATAGCCCATCGGTCTGTTTTCCTTCGGTCCAAAATTTTAAAACATGCTTCAAAACTGAACCGATGGACCACTGCCGGATCGGTCCAAACCTATGGTTAGTACAGAAAGCATCGGTTCAAAACCCGCGCATGCTCAGAATCAAGTCGACGCATGTTTGGAAGCATTGAACTTAGTTTTATTCAGCACATCGTGTGTTTGACGTCAACGCGTTCTGACCCGATCGTTTTTTGGAACGATGGTGTGTACACACATCAGACCATCAGGCCACTTCAGTGGTGAACCGATGAAAATGGTCCGTCGGACCATTCTCATCGGTTTGGTCCAACCGTGTGTACAAGGCCTGAGACTATTGCAACCCTGTAATGTGAGGCAGGGATCGATCACAGGTGCGGCGGGTGGGTGCAGTGCCTAGACCAAGTGCAGACGAACCAGAGCAGCAGAAGGTAAGTGACTGGGTGCGGGGATCGATTCGGATGTGAGCTCTCTCACTGTCACTCTCCTTCCCGGCAACATGCTTCCCATCATGTGCGGCAGGTGGGTACAGTGCCTAGCCTGGCTGAGCGCAGGAGAACCAGAGCAGAAGGTGATTGACTGGGTACAGGGATCAGAGGTGAGCTCTCTCACTGTCACTCTTTCCCAGAAACGTGCTTCCCATCCCCAGAGTCCAGTCAGACTCCTCTGCACGGCGGCTAGACTGCTCCACTCGCTCAATGTGTACTGTGTCCTGCCGTGAGCCTCGCTCCCTCCCCTAACTTCCGTTCACTTCTCCTTCTCAGCTTCTGCAGAGCCTGTGGGCTTCCCAAACTGCCTCTCCACCCTAAAACGGCCCCCCTGTCTCTCCACTCTAAACAAGAACCCCCCTCCCTGCCTCTCCACCCTAAAATGACCCCCCCTGTCTCTCCACTCTAAACAAGAACCCCCCTCCCTGCCTCTCCACCCTAAAACCCCCCCCCCCTGTCTCTCCACTCTAAACAAGAACCTCCCTCCCTGCCTCTCCAGGCAGGGAGGGAGGTTATTGTTTAGGGTGGAGAGGCAGGAAGGTGGGTTATTGTTTAGGGTGGAGAAGCAGGGAGGGAGTTATTGTTTAGGGTGGAGAGGCAGGAAGAGGGGTTATTGTTTAGGGTGGAGAGGCAGGGAGGGGGGTTATTGTTTAGGGTGGAGAGGCAGGGAGGGGGTTATTGTTTAGGGTGGAGAGGCAGGGAGGGGGTTATTGTTTAGGGTGGAGAGGCAGGAAGGGGGGTTATTGTTTAGGGTGGAGAGGCAGGAAGGTGGGTTATTGTTTAGGATGGAGAGGCAGGGAGGGGGGTTATTGTTTGGGGTGGAGAGGCAGGAAGGTGGGTTATTTTTAAGGGTGGAGAGGCAGGGAGGGGGGTTATTTTTTAGGGAGGAGAGGCAGGGAGGAGGGTTATTGACCCTAGCCAAATGCAAAACTAGTCAAAAACAGTCAGAAAAGATGTGTAGGGGGAAAAAAATGGCAGACACCTCCACCTGAAAAATCATTCCTTTTTTGGAGGTTGTCTCATTGTTGCCCATCTAGTGCACCTGTTAATCAGTTTCAGCTGCTTTGCTGTTCATTGAAATTAACAACCCCCTCTGCATACACCCCCCTCCCTCGACTTACCATTGTAAGGGACTGAACCAGAATCCGGACCGTTTTTTCCAGCCTCTGTGGCCGGCTGGGTTCCGGTCCGGATGTTCGGGTCCACTGAAGTCCACAGTCAGCCAGGAAGAGAGCACAGCAGTGCTCTGGTTTTTGAGACTCAGGAAGGAACCTAAGTGAGAAGAGCTCTGGGTGTTGGACTAAAAGGTTTTCTTTGCTGCATATTTTGTGGGTGACGGGGACCAGCCCTGCACTGTATAGAGAGGATACTATTTGTTTAGTTAGCGCCGGACGACAAGGATTTCATTTAGAGCCGGTTCACACTAGGGAGACACGACTTCCAGCACGACTTTCAGAGGCGACTCCGACACGACTTGAACATGAACCACAGGGCGATCTGGGGCGATTTACAACACAACTTGAAGTCGTCTCCAGGACAGGAGACTTTCCAGTGGCCAATAAAACAACAATCAGCTCTGGGAGAGGGAGGGGGAGGGAGGGGGGGCAGGAGAGATTTGCCTGAGAAATGTATGTTATCTTCCTGGAAAGTAGCTTCAGATAAGACAGTGATCCGACTTCTGAGGCGACTTCCATTGAAATCAATGGGTACAAATCGCCTACAAGTCGGATTGAAGTAGTACAGGAACCTTTTCTGAAGTCGGATCGTCTTGAGTCGTGTGTATTAACACAGCTCCCATTCACTTCCATTGTTTTTCTCTACAGCGCGACTTGGGACGACTTGAGGCGACATGAAGTCGGATCGCAAGTCGCCCCAGTGTGAACCGGCTCTTAGTGTTTTGTTTATTTTTATTTTGCAAACCTCCTGTAAATAAACCTGGCATCTGCCAGATTTTTAAGAAAGTGCTCGTTTGCTGACTGTCATTCAGAAAATGTGATCCCCAAGAGCTAATCTCCCACACATGGTAGAGAATGCGGGCACTTTTCTGAAGATGGAGGAAGTGTTAAAGGCCCTGCTACAGGCCAATGCAGCTCAGCACGAAACCAACCGCCAAGTCGCAGAGGCCGCTGCAGCACAACAGGCGGTCCAGCAGGAGATGAACCGGCAGTTCACGGAGGCCCTGCTGGAATTGAAAAAGGGGTTTATACCTCCTGTGTCAGCGGAACCAAAGATGGTACGTGCCTTTCTTCCACCTGCAAAAGATGACACCTGTGGATGAAGTTGAGGCATACCTTGCGACTTTCGAGAGAGTCGCTGTCCGCAAAGGATGGCCAAAAGAGCAGTGGGCAGGTCTGTTGGCCCCATTTCTAACAGGAAAGAACCTTAAAAGGCCTATTTTGACCTAGAACCAGATAAGGCCCAGGACTATGAGACTCTAAAGACGAAGATACTTTCCCGCTTGGGTGTCACCATGGCAGTCCAGGCCCAGCGTGGTGTGCATCAGTGATCCTACTCCAGCAACCAGCCACCCTGTTCACAAATGTTTGACCTGGTCCACCTCACCAGGAAGTGGTTGCAGCCAGAGACCTTGACAAGCCCACAGATCGTGGAATGTGTGGTAATGGACTGGTACCTGTGTGCACTCCCTGCTGCTTTGAAGAAGTGAGTCAGACAGGAGGACCCCAAAACTGCAGCCCAACTGGTGGACCTAGTGGAGAGGTACAGTGCTACTGAGAACTTGGTGAACCCATCTCCGCCCCACTTTGGTATGTCTAGGGGTGCAAATTCTCCCAGCGGTTCTGGTAAGACTGTTCCGGGGTTCAAGAGCTTGGGGAAATTTGATAAGACTGTTGTTACAGCTGAGGAGACTGTGGGTCCTAGACCTGGAGACTGGCTAAAGAAGCCAGGAAGGTCTTTGGGACCGTTAAGAGGACTGTCAGTAGAGCATATACAATGTTTTCGTTGCCATGCATTAGGGCATATTTCTGCAAACTGTCCTATAAATAATGAACCTATGCAATGCGATTATGCTTATAAGAAAAAAGGCATTTCTCTGTTTACACAGGTCACATGTACTGCAGTTTTGTCAAAGTCACATTGAAAAACAGATGTGTGTTATTTCAGTGGATGGAAAAACTACACCCCAGTACTATTGAGGTAATTTGCATCCATGGGGACACTCAAGACTACCAGACAGTGGTGGTTGAGGTTGATACCCCCTGGGGCAGTGTAACACATTCAGTGGGGGTGGTACCTTCACTGCTTAATGAAACTTTAGTGTGAAGAGATTTTCCCCATTTCTGGAACTTATGGGAGAGCAAAGAGAGGCTGGTAGATAGAGATCCCCCTGCTGGGGAAGCATGGGAACCCTCACCAGACCCTTATTGCTAAAGGGAAGGGGATGCTGTTGGTGGGATCAAAGAAGCCAGAGATTATCTTCCTTTCCCTGTCATGGCTGGGGAGCCGGAGGACCTGGAAGCTAGCTCCCAGCCTGATGGTAACGAAGAAGAGAACCCCTCTGATCCTGACATTGAGAGTAGACAAAATGTGGTACTCGAGATAGAGGTCAGGATAAAGGATTTCTGTACCGAGCAACTGCGAGAGACCACCCTCATGAGAGCCAGGGAAAACGTTAAGATGTTGGACAGGGAACCGGTGGATCCTAATTGGGTGGTGTCTTTTTGTATCAAGTGATAAAACATGGAGAGGATGAGGTAGAACAGCTACTGGTTCCCAAACCCTTCCGCAGGGTGGTGCTAGACCTGTCCCATGGTCACGTAATGGGGGGACATCTCGGTATTGAAAAAAATCAGGGAGAAAATCGCCCAGAGGTTTTTCAGGCCCGGGTTGCATGCAGATGTTAAGGAGTACTGCGAATCGTGCCCCAAGTGCCAAATGTCATCATCGGTGCCCTTTGTTTGCAGCCCCCTTGTCCCTCTACCAATAATCAAGGTCCCCTTTGAGAGGATTTGCATGAACCTGGTGGAGCCGGTTGTGAAATCTGCCCGGGGTCACCATCTGGTGATCCTGGACTTTGTGACTCGCTATCCTGGGGCCATACCCTTGCGTAACACCTCCGTTAAGCTATCGCCAAGGAATTGGTCCAGGTGTTTAGTCGAGTGGGGATCCCAAAAGACATCTTGACTGATCAGGGCACCCCAATTATGTCCAAGGTTACCAAGGAACTGTGTAAATTATACAAAATCTCCAATCTCCGTACCTCTGTCTACCACCCCCAAACAGATGGTCTGGTCGAAAGATTTAATAAAACTTTAAAAGTATGCTGAAAAGGTGGTTGAAAAAGATGGGAGAAACTGGGATTTTTTGCTACCATATCTCATGTTTTCCATACGTGAGGTTTCATAGACATCCACAGGCTATTCCCCCTTTGAGCTTTTGTATGGTAGGCATCCCAGGGGGCTGCTAGATGTTGCCAAAGAAACATGGGAAGGAGAGGCCACCCCATATAGAAGCATCATAGAGCATGTCTCCTTGATGCAGGATCGCATCGCAGATGTCTTGCCCCTGGTGCGAGAACATATGGAGCGAGCCCAGGAGGACCAGAGGAGGGTCTATGACCATGGTGCCATGGTCCGTACTTTCAGCCTCGGGGACAGAGTGTTGGTACTCGTTCCCATGGTGGAAAGTAAGTTCCTTGCCAAGTGGCAGGGTCTCTTTAAGGTCGTCGAAAGGGTGTGGGTGGTAAACTACAAAGTCTACCAGCCAGGGAAAAGGAAACCACACCAAATTTACCATGTGAATCTCTTAAAGCCCTGGAAGGACCAAGAGACTTTACTGGCCACATCTCCATCTCCAACAGACCGGGTACCCATGACACGATGTCCCCATCACGGATTCCCTGTCCGTGGCACAACAAAGTGTTGTAAGGGCATTTGTGCATAAAAATAGAGACTATTTCTCCCCCTTACCCGGACAGACCAACATGATCCAACATGACATAGTGACGAAACCAGGGGTTTGCGTAAATGTAAAGCTGTATAGAATCCCAGAGGCCAGGCGAGAGGTAGTCGCAAAGGAAATAAAAAATATGTTAGAGTTGGACGTAATAGAAGAGTCCCACAGTGAGTAGTCAAGCCCCATAGTGCTGGTCCCAAAACCTGATAGCACTATCAGGTTTTGTAACGACTTTGGAAAACTCAACAGTGTGTCCAAGTTCGTTTGGTACCCGATGCCCCGGGTTGACGAACTTGTGGACAGGTTAGGACAGGCTTGCTACATAATGACCCAATACCTAACGAAAGGCTATTGGCAAATACCGCTAACTGAATCGGCCAAGTAGAAGACTGCCTTTTCTACCCCTGAGGGATAATTTTAGTATAAGCGGATGCAATTTGGTCTGCACGGAGACCCTGCTTCATTCCAGCGAATGATGGACAAAGCCTGAGACCACATTGCCTGTACGCAGCTGCATATTTGGACGATGTGGTCATCCACAGCACAGATTGGGAATCACACCTGCTTTGTGTACAAGCGGTGATAGATTCCCTTAGGGAAGCAGGTCTCACGGTCAATCCCCAAAAAATTGCCATAGGCCTGGAGGTGGCCAATTACTTTGGATACATTACTAGCCGGGGAGTGATCAAGCCACAGACCAATAAGGTGGAGGCCATTCAAAAATGGCCCCAACCGATCAATAAAAAACAAGTAAGGGCCTTCCTGGGCATTACGGGGAATTACAGACGGTTCATACCCAACTTTGCAACCATGGCCGCCCCTCTGACCGACCTGACGAAGGGTAGAGGGTTGGTCATGGTCAAGTGGAATCCCGAAGATGAGGAGGCATTTCAGAATTTAAAGCAGGCCCTTTGTGGGTTATCGGTACTAGTGACCCCGGTCTTCAGCAAGTTTGTCGTACATACAGACACCTTTGAAGAGGGCCTAGGGGCTGTACTGTCACAGAACAGGGATGGAGAGGAGCACCCGGTTGTATACATGAGCCGGAAGCTAAACAAGCACGAAATGAACAATGTCATTGTTAAAAAGGAGTGTCTCGCCATTAAATGGCTTTAGACTCCCTAAGGTATTACTTATTGGGGAGGTCATTTAAGCTGGTTACCGATCATGATCCCCTAAAGAGGATGTGTGACAACAGGGAGAAAAATGGCTGTGTGACTGGTGGTTCCTGGCTTTACAGCCCTTTAAGTTTAAGTTCCAAAATAATGCAGCTGCCCTCTCCCGCGTGCACTGTATGCTTGGGTCAAGTGCTCAGCTGCAGGGGCTTGAGCAGAGGGGGAGGATATGTGACGGTATGCAAGGTGAGATACACGATAATAGGTACATTTCGCGTCACATTCGTTCCATTGTAAGGGACTGAACTGGAATCCGGACCGGTTTTTCCAGCCTCTGTGGAAGGCTGGGTTCCAGTCCACTGGAGTCCACAGTCAGCTGGACTTTAAATATCCAGGAAGAGAGCACAGCAGTGCTCTGGTTTTTGAGACTCAGGAAGGAACCTGAGAGAGAGAGGAGCTCTGGGTGTTGGACTAAAAGGTGTTTTGTGGGTGATGGGGACCAACCCATAGAGAGGAGACTGTATAGAGAGGAGACTATTTGTTTAGTTGGCGCCGGACGGCAAGAATTAAAATTGACTGTTTTGCTTATTTTTATTTTGCTAACCTCCTGTAAATAAACCTGGCATCCGCCAGATTTTTAAGAAAGTGCCCGTTTGCTGACTGTCATTCAGAATAGGTGATCCCCCCGAGCTAATCTCCCACAATATATATATATTCAGTGCAGGAGGGAGGTGCACTGAAAAAATCTTCCACCAAAAAGGGAAACCCAGGTAGTCTCCTTACCGAATCCACTGACCGTTATATCAGCGGTCAGTAAGGCACAGGGATGATTATAGTCTTCCCAATCAGACTTTCTCCGGCAGGTGAATGGAAAGGGCAGATCCTCAGCAACAGTCCCCAATACATGGAATAATATGGCTCATATATATTGGAAAATTGAACAAAAACACTCTATAGTGAAGTACTGCAAAGATCGCAGGTTTAATAAAGGTTGGGTTGCACTTACAGTTAAGATGAATTAAAACGGCATGGGATAGACAGAAAGTGGCGTTTTGATCCGATCCAGTCCTGTCAGCTGGTCTCCGTGTGTGTGTGTGTGTGTGTGTATCTCCTCGTGAGCGTGATGACGTTCCAAGCAAAATCCGGCCGTTCCTACGCACGTTTCGTCATAAATGACATCGTCCCTAGGGAAAGAATCTCTTATAAATCAGAGACCTAACTGACACTTTTTTGGGGACCAGTGACACTAATACAGTGATCAGTGCTACAAATATGCACTGTTACTGTACCAATGACACTGGCCGGGAATGGGTTAACACCAGGGGCAAGCAAAGGGTTAAGTGTGTCCCTAGAGGGTGCTTGTTAACTGTGTGGGGGTTGCTCTGACTGGGGAAACACAGAGATCTGTGTTCCTGTAAACACTACAGTATGTTCTGCCTTTCTGGGGAATGATCACAGGTGGCCGGCAGACATTGGGTCTGCCGGACCGACTGATTAGCTCCCCCTCTGTACAATCAGAGGCTTCTGCACAAAGTAAAGTACAGTACAGGTACGTCGTTTCGCGCAGCCATGCTGCCTTGCAGGAGAAAATGTGTGGAAGGTGGGTCAGAAGGTAAGAAAAACCTCACAAATGAGAAAAAAATTTTTTCCCAATATAAGAAGAATATAAAGGGGAATATTAGCTTTGTACATGAAGTGGTCGATCTAGAAAATTCCTTTATTTGGATAACACAACAGAGCTTTCTGGTTATTTTGTCTGTGGCACATAATAGAATGTGAGAACCTATTCATTGGATGCTGTGAAGGTACACCAGACACATTTAGTGCAGCAATAGAAGCAGAATTATAGTGAAAACAATTCTGTGAAAGGAATTTCATCTCTTCAGGAAATACAACATCCATATAAACCTCAAAGAAAACTTAATTTGTAGCACTGGATGTAATAAAAAAATAAATGCTTTCATAAGATATACAACTGGAGTAGCAAATTGCTCATTAATGATTGCTGGGGAATGCTCTTTAGTTTGCAGAGAGATTTCAGGCTGTTTATTTGTTTATGAATAATCGCAGTTCAGATATGCTTGTATGTTATCATGAGACCGGTAAAATGCTGGGAAGACGATGTGTTACTGGAACATCGACATGAATTGGTTTGATACATCTATCCGCATAAGCTCTGAGGGTATGCTAAATAGCGCTTAAGGTATGATATGACATTCTATGATAATAACATTGACTAAAAGGCCACTTTACTATGCGTTAAAATAAGTAATCACTCCCTACCAATCAAAATGTTAGTTTAGAAGAAAAGCCTATTAAAAAGCTTATTTACTTACCTATATCTCTGATCATATGATATCCTGAGCGTTTTCTCAAAAAGTAGGGGCTTTATTCTAATGTCCATGTGACTTTCTGGGTGATGGGGACACTTTTCAATGGTAATGATGAATGCACCGTTGAAGTTTTCGGGAACCAAATATTACATTTTTTTAGTTCTTTTTCAAGGCCAGTTTGCAAGATTTTGGTAAAATAGGTCATTGGCAGCTAGGCATTGCCAGTGGTGACATGTATCAATGCAAATAAATGTTTTAAAGAATACAATTCAGTAAGCAGTAGATCTTTTGATAATGCCCAACCACTTAAGCCCAGGACCATTTTGTAGCAGAAGGACCAGGCCACTTTTTGCGATTCGGCACTGCATCGCTTTAACTGACAATTTCGCGGTCGTGCAAAGTGGCTCCCAAACAAAATGGGCGTCCTTTTTTCCCACAAATAGAGCTTTCTTTTGGTGATATTTGATCACCTCTGCGGTTTGTATTTTTTGCAATATAAACAAAAATAGAGCGTAAATTTTGAAAAAAAAACAATATTTGTAACTATTTGCTATAATAAATATCCCCCAAAAATATATAAAAATATATATATATTTCCTCAGTTTAGGCCGATACGTATTCTTCTACATATTTTTGTTAAAAAAAAATCGCAATAAGCGTTTGATTGGTTTGCACAAAAGGTATAGCGGCTACAAAATAGGGGATAGTTTTATGGCATTTTTATTAATAGTTTTTTTTACTAGTAATGGCGGCGATCAGTGATTTTTATTGTGACTGCGACATTATGGCAGACACATCAGACACTTTTGACACTATTTTGGGACCATTGTCATTTTTACAGCAATCAGTGCTATAAAAATGCACTGATTACTGTGAAAATGACACTGGCAGTGAAGGGGTTAACCTTTAGGGGGCGCTGCAAGGGTTGAGTGTTCCTTAGGAAGTGATTCTTACTGTAGGGGGGCGTGGCTTGGTGTGTGATGTCACTGATTGTCGTTCCCTATGATAGGGAACAGGAAGAATGGGGAAAGGTTTGTTTACACTTACCTCTCCCCGTTCTTCAGCTCTGTGACCCGATCGCGGGACATCGGCAGTGATCGGGTCCCCAGGTCCCGTGGGCGCGGTCTGGGAGCTCAGAACTGGGTCGCGAGCATGCCGGCATCCAAACTTGTAAACAAAGTGGCCCAGTGATCTCAGGTAATTTAATTAACCAAATATGGCCCTGGGAAGAAGGCGTTATGTTTTTTTTTTTGCACACATGTTGCCCCTCCCTTTCCTGGCCAGCAAGGCTGTATGCTCAAATAACATAATCTTGTATGAATTTTTGGGGGATACCATAACTTTTTTTTATGGGATCCTCCTTATAATTCCATACCAAACCCCTATTTAGGTCTGGTATGGATTTGGGGGCTGGAGGACCCATCTCTTTTTTTGCATGCATTCCCCGTAAAAAAAAAAAAAATGACATCAGACCCTTATTTGGAAGGGGATACTGGGGGGGATTCTATACCATTTTTTTCTTTTTGCATGACATCCACTTAAAAATCTGTACCAGATCCTTATACGGCAATGTACCTTGGGTGGCTAGAAGAAGAGAAGAAAAAAAGAAAAAAATGAAAGTGTGGATTTTTAGATGGGTCAGTGCCTTAACAGACGAGTCTCCCGAGCAAGGTACAGTTTTCTCATGTTGATGAGGAGAATGGCAAAATCTCCTTATCCCTGGCCCAGTGGATGTGAGGGTCTGGGGGATTTATAATTTTATAAAGTCCTGCCAGCAGCTTCTTTGCAGCGCATTAGGAGAGGTGAACTCACCCCTCCTAAAGCGCCCCTGCCCATTGAAATCAATGGGCATCACCGCCGATTGGCCATCGCTTTTAGCTCTTTTTTGGAAGTTAAAGGCACCCAGATAGCAGCCAAAAAGCACAGCAAAAACGACAGTAAAGGGCCGCAAAAAATGGCCTTTTACCGCCGACGCCCAGGCGCTTTCAGTGTAAAAGCAGCCTAAGCCCTTTAAAAGATTCTCTGAAAGTTCTGGGTAAACTGATGACAAAGTGAGAGGAGACCTGAGAGAGACATATAGGTCTAACAATATGTAGCAGCCAGGAACTAGAAGCCAGCTAGCAGCACACCCCTTCTTGCCCAGGCTAGTTTTCATTTTTCAATGCTGTCACACATTGAATTAATCAGCATGTAACACTGCACCAAAATGAAATCATTTGTATCATTTTTTGCTATATAAATTAAAAAATACCCCAAATTTTGAAAAAAAAAAACTTCTTCTTAGTCTCTATCTGCATAACTTTAGGTCAAATGTGCTCTGCAATAGTTCTATGGTAAAAATACCCCAAATCAGTGTATATTATTAAGTCTGTGGGAAAGTTATACAGTCCACAAAAGATGGCATATATATTTGCAAATTGATCAATCTTAATATACTGACTCGTTTCTTGAGACCCTAAAATGCCAGAACAGTACAAATAAACCCAAGATTACCCCTTTTAGGAAGGTAGGCAGTCCGAGGCATTTAGTAAGAGGCATTGTGAGTTTTTTGTCACACTTTTTTGGAAAACAAAGAAATCAAATATAAGTTTTTTTTTTTTTTTTTTAACAAAGGTGTAATTTTAAGTTATTTCTAATGCAGAGCATGGACATACTAGACATGTGCACAGAATTTTTTTTCGTTTTTTTTTGTTCTGTTTCGTATCGTTCCGTAGGTTCGTTCCCGTTCGTTTTTCGTAAGACGCCCGTTTTCCTGTTCGTTCCCGTTAGTTTTTCGTACGACGCGATTTTTTCGTATTCCGATCGTTTCGTATTTTGGTTACCGTTTTATTTTCGTACATGCGGGATGGTTCGTTATTCTGTTTAATTCATGTTCGTTACTTGTTAGACAATAATTTTCGTGAATTTTCGTCATTTTGTACTTTCGTAAATATATCGCGGGATTCACGGCACTTTCAACACGCGGCTCATCCATAGTAACTATTGTTAAGCCCCATACACTTGGTCAGACTTTTTTAACAACAAACATAAAAACGATCGTTTTACCGAACGTTCGTTCGTTTTTAAACTCCATCAGAAAACCATTTTTGGGTTCCAGGTTCAAAAGTCTGGCCAACTGATCTCTCCCTTCAGACGAAAATCCACAGAAAAGTTTATTTGGCTTTACTGTACTACTGTACTCAGCACAAAAGAGAAGCTGCTTCACTAACTAACTACACTCACTGTCCATTCAAAAAAACGAAAATGACATCTTATAACAAAAGATTTGCATTCTGTATTTTGAAACCAAATTACGAACAGAAAAAAGGAATTCAGAATACAGAATACAAATCTTTTGTTAAAGGATGTCATATGAACATACAAACAGAAAAAGAAATCAAACAAAATACAGAATGAAAATCTTTTGTTATAGATGTCATATGAACATACAAACAGAAAAAGGAATCAAACAAAATACAGAATGAAAATCTTTTGTTAGATGTCATATGAACATACGACTGAAAATCAAAAAAACGAACAGAACAAGGATTCAAACAAAATAAAGAATGCAAGTCTTTTGTTATAGATGTCATATTCGTTCTTTTGCCGTTTTCGTTTTGTCGTATTTTCGTCGGATCGTTCGTTCGTATTTGCGGTTGTTCGTTATGCGACTCATTCGTAATCCCGTCGTTTTCGTATTTTGGTGCTTTTTCGTATGTACACATTATTCTGCGGGTACGAAAATGAACATTTTCGTACGAAAATAACATTCGTACGAACGGGAATGCACATATCTAGGACATACCTCAAAACACGTTCTGCTATGCCTCCTGAGTATGGGAATAACACTTGTATTATACTTTCAAGCAAACAAGATATAGTGAGTCTTTTTAAAAAAAAATATGAAAAAAATACAGGAAAGTAAATGAAAATGTTTTTTTTTTACACAAAATTTTCAACAAAAGTATATTTATAACACACATCATAGGCATACTTAGAATTATACTCCAAAACACATTCTGCTACTACTCCTGATTATGGCAATACCACATGGGTGAGACTTTCTCACAGCCTATCCACATATATAGGCCCAAAATTCAATGAGCACCTTCAGGCGTTCTAGAGGTGTAAATTACACATCAAATTTCATGTCTGCCTATCACATTTTTAGATGCCCTGAAGCACCAGAAGAGCGGCAATACCCACAAAATGACCAAACTTTGGAGCGTAAACACCCTAAAGTATTTTTTAAGAGGCATGGTGAGTCTTTTGAAGCCAGAAGTGTAGGACTCAACAATGCGACCGCTTAGGATGATGCTTGGCCAGGCAGGAGGCAGTTAATAAGGCAAACTTAGTTTAATGCACACACACTAATACAAGACTTGCGCTATAACACAAATATAGATGTGGATTTACTAAAGGAAAATAGACTCTGCAAGTGCTGTTGCTCCCGGGCTTAGTAAATGAGATGAAGCTTCACTTTGCAAAAAGTACCCACTCATATGCAAGGAGGCTAAAAAAACTGGGGTAGATTCAGAGAGAATTTACGCCGGCGTATCCATAGATACACCGTGTAAATTCAAATCTGCGCCGGCGTATCTACTTTCTGTATTCAGAAAGCTAGATACGCCGACATTAGCCTAAGATACGACTGGCATATGTCTCTTACGCCGTGCATTCTCACGCTGGCCACTAGGTGGCGCTCCCATCGTTTTCAGCATAGAGTATGCAAATTACTTAGTTACGCCGATTCACAAACGTACGTGCGCCCGGCGGTAGTTTTTTGCGTCGTTTGCGTAAGTCGTTTTCGTCGTAACGTTGCTCCTGCTATTAGGAGGCGCAGCCAATGTTAAGTATGGACGTCGTTCTCGCTTCAAAATTTGAATTTTTTACGTTGTTTGCATAAGTCGTTCGCGAATAGGGCTGGACGTAATTTACGTTCACGTCGAAACCAATACGTTGTTGCGCCATACTTGAAAGCAATGCACACTGGGATATGTACACGGACGGCGCATGCGCCGTTCGTAAATCACGTCAATCACGTCAGGTCATCACCTATTACCATAAAACATGCCCCCTTCCTCATTTGAATTACGCGCACTTACGCCGGCCCCATTTAGGCTACGCCGCCGCGACTTACGGAGCAAGTGCTTTGTGAATACTGCACTTGCTCCTGTAAGTTGCGGAGGCGTAATGTAAATACACTACGCTGCGCCACCGTAACTTATAGCGCAGCTACCTGAATCTACCCTACTGTGTTTGTGTTTGCACATGACTGGATGATAAAAGTCAGCTGAGCTTCAGTTACTAAACTCGGGAGCAACTGCACATACAGAGTGCAACTGCACTTCCAATGTGCACAGTCTATTTACCTTTCGTAAATCAACCCCATAGTGTTGCACGAGTCACCAATTATTTGCACAAACACTTCTCTTAACACAACCAATAACAATAGAATTAGACTGTGCTTGTGGTATAATAAATAAAAAAAGTAAAGCTGCACCACTACCGTGAGATATTATCACAAATAACAAATCATAAATAAAATGTGTTGTGCTACAGTCAAAATATTTAAACAGTGAGTCCAAGTGTTAATTTCATAACACAAAGAATCCCAAGACAGTGGAACAAGTTAAATAAGTCTCGTATTCCAAATTCCTCCACCTTGTGAATTCACAGCCACCAGATATATAGATGTGCTCTTACCAGAGAGCATATACCTATTACAGGGGGTCAAAGCAGGCTCATGTGTCTCATCCACTGTTTTACCCAGAAAAGAAAAAGCGGTAAGAATCACTCTGGACCATCCATAGATTTAGTGATAAACCTCCTGCTTCAGGTCATCATAACCGATGGTATCATGGGCGTCTGCTCCATAGAGCGGGGGGGGGGGGGCGATTGCCCCCTGGAATCCAGTGCTGTGCTTTGTGGCCTGGGCCGGGGGGCGGCAAAGAAGCGGGGCAGTGGTGCGGCAAATTCAATTAGAGACGCTCTCTCTCTATCTTTGGCTGACAGAAAAGGGGAGGGGGCGATTGGGGGAGATATACAGTACAGACAGCCTGTGGCTCTCCTCTCCCTGTCACAGCACTGTCACAGCACCGTCACAGCGCCGATGCCGAGTTCTCTGGTAAATTAAGCGGCGGTGCTGTGACAGGGAGAGGAGAGCTGTGGGCTGTCTGTACTGTATATCTCCCCCAATCGCCCCCTCCCCTTTCTGTCAGCTAAAGCAAGAAGAGAGAGAGAGTGGCTCTAATAGGATTCGCTGCGCCGCCGCCCCGTTTCCTGCCCGCTGTTCCCTTGCCATGATTGGCCACAGCAAAGGGACAATCGGAAGACTCTGGGGCAACATGGGAAATGTAGTCCCTGAAGAGTGGTGGCCCCGTGTGTCCACAGACACTATGCAGAGTGCTGGGGGGGTGTTACAAGAGGAAACAAGAGAATACTGTGCTGGGGGAAGCCAGAGAGGGAGCCACGCTGTACCCGCACCACCAGAGAGCCATGCTGTACCCACAACACCAGAGAGCCACGCTGTACCCACACCAGAGAGGGAGAAAGACCGAGCCACTGCCAGGGTACAGGCATGCTACACTACTGACTAGCGTCACCCCAGCAAACCCAGAGTGAGCGAACGTCCAGCCAGAGGGATCACTGTTGCGGTTTCACCAGGTCTGGTAAGAGGGCCTGTTGGCCATTATCCATTACTGTTCCTAGGGACTGAGCCATTAGGAAGTGTCTTACCTGATATATCCTCCCATCTATGCTGGGGGCAATTATTGCAGAAAATTACACCAAATGCTGTGAGTTTTTAGTGCGGAAACTGACAGCAGTGCTGAGGGTCATTATTATGTACACTGGTACAGATGCTGAAGTTTTTATTTTAGAAATCTGCTCCAATATGGGGGTTATTATTGTTGCTACTGACACCAATGCTGGCGATTTTTATTGCGGAAACTGACAGCAAAGCTGGGGATTGTTATTGCAGAAACTGGCACTGATCCTGGGGGTTGTTATTTCCTTGGGGGGAACTCCGTGTTTTTATGATATTGTTATTCAAAGTTGCTAGTTGCTTGATAGTTGCATCAGGTTTCTCAAACCTTTGCATGCCTGCGCTTTATGTGATAATGGCTAAGCCCCTCCCCTTCATGACATTGTCAAAAAGGGACAGAGCATGGATGACCTTAAAATGATGCCCCCCCTGAAAAAAGTTCAGCTGACCCCCATGGATGGTATACCCCAATAAAGAGATAAGCGCCAATAGTGTAAAACATCTTACAAGCTGACGTTATTAAAAGTATTGCACTTACATGTTCCAAGATTAAATGCAGCATAAACAAATCCAGTATACAAAATGGTGATTGCTTGCACTTCCAGGTAAACGTGATGATGTGGATCTGTAACTCCGGCCGACCAGTTTTGTCACTAGAGGACTTCTTCCGGGGCATGAGTATCACATCCCGTCATCGCTATATATATATATATATATATATATATATATATATATATATATATATATATATATATATATATATATCAATCACAGCCATCCAAGTCTCGCTCTCACTTCCCAATATGTGCAGTTCAGTACGCTGGTCAAGCTTTGTTTCCCTTATTAAAAGGAATCAAGCCTCGTTTTAGAACTAAAATCTTGCTGCAGCAATGCCCTTATGCCCTATCATGATGGAAGTACTGGAGAGGAGGCCCCAATGAAGAGAATTCAACCTATTCTGGTTTAGATAGTCACCACACCACAGTGCAGATATATTTACTGTAAGTAAACCCAATATAGGAAGTGAAAAACAGGCTCTATCAGTAACATACAAACAAGTGTCATTAATGTATAAACTGGAAAGTGAAATGACATAGCAATAACAAAAAAATTATAAAAAAAAAATGAAAAGAATATTAAAGCAGGTTTAGGAGGTATCTAAAAAACAATTCACAGCCCAGTCAACATTTAACCCATGTGGGGTATAACTTTTAAGAGGATAGTTCCACTTCTTAGATAGTGGTGACTATCTAAACTGGAATAGGTTTAATAGGTTGAACTACTAACTAGGCAGTATAGATGCCCCTCTACATTATACAAAATGACACCATCCATTTCAGACACCTGCTGGAATTGTGATGGTGACAAGGACACAATATTATCACATTTCCTCATACATTATTGAATAATTGTTATTAGAATTATATTATTATTTGTTATAATTATTTATAATTATTTATTATATTATAATTTATAATTTTGTTTTTAAAAAAATGTCATACCCGGGATGCCTATTAGATTCTTGTTTGGTCAGATTTAAGTGAGTTATTCCTAAGAATTACAGGCCTACAGTATTAAATGCCAAATTTCCTTCCAAATAATTGTACCGCTTTTGGTACGTAATTCCAGACAGAATCATACCGCCAGGGAGGTTAAAAGCAAGAGCTCATAGTCAGTAGGCAATAGGGAAGCCTGTAGTCCCCTCCATAAGCATTCTGATGAGTTAGATATAACTCCACAAAACACGTCAAGCTTTATAGGATGCAGCCTTTACTTCTATACATATTTTCAACCACAAGTTCCATTTAATTTATGTTTTTTGTATTCAATACATCATGTTTTACCTGTACTACTCCATAATATGAGGCAACATATTATATGTTATTGGCCAATGGTATGTGCTTTTCTGTTTTCCTGTGAGCCAGCTTACTCAATGTGTTTTATGTACATATCTTCAATGTCATGAACTTCATGTAATAAATGCTGTAGGATTTGGGCGATCAGACTCCAGCGATAGATGCGTTTTCCAGTGAGTGCACCAGTCCAGAACTGAGATTTTAAGGGCCTGGTAGCCCACTTTTATTTAAAAGCACAAACGTTCTCAAATACATTAGCAGCCCTCGCAGGGGGTTCCACCATTCATGTATCTTGCCAACTCAACAGTTTAGCCTCCTGGCTTTCATACTTGCCATCCGGCTGTTTCAGGCCTGTAGCCTAGGTCTAAGTTCTGTTCCTCAGAACAAACCATTTCCTAGAGTTAAGCACACACCTAGCTTACTCCTGTCAGCGTCTTGCTGCTCAATCATCAAACGACATATGCCTCCTGCAGATATGCATGCTCTAGCTGTCCCCATGCAGCATCTCTGACTCCTCTCAGAGGGATTGGGAATCCACCTGATTCCCAGGAACAGACTTCCTGTCTGTGGGGTGGGGCCCTGAGCCATGTCAGAGTCAGAACTAAAAAGCCCAAGACACAGCTGTGCAATTAATGTGTCTTTCTCTCCAAAATCTGGCATAAACCAGCAATCTTTCACATAGTACAGAGTCCCACCCTCACAATGCATTAACACCTTTTTACTTATTTGATGGTACTTGCCTCATTTAAAGTCCCAAATCTCCTTTTTCCTTCATACATATGAAATGGAAACATATTGCAATAAATACAGTAAGGTTTACAAGTGAAATAAGATGGTTTCTACTTATTGGGTTGGATGGCGGTTGATCCATCAGAATCTCTAAATCATAACATAACAAATGAATCTGAAAATAATTGTGTTCCATTTGTTATTTTTGGATGCACAAAACTCCAGTTGATATCATCCAGTCAGCTTGTTATATTTATCTTTGTGGGTTGGACTAGCAGGGATGACTCAGAGTGCATAATTAATTTCCCAAAATAACGAATTTCCATGTTAAAACAAATATAGTCAATTTTTCGAAAAAATAAAAGAAGAATAGAACTTTAGAAAATATCAATATATTTGTAATAACTAATATATTCTCTCTCAAAATATTAAAAACATTCCAAAAATTACAAACAAAATTATTTACTTAACAAATTAAACTGAAATGAAAAGAAACACATTTTTCTGCCATGCATATCTCTAATAATAGATTTCATAGATGATATATCTGATTTTTGATTCACGCTGCCTCCATTACATTTCTTAATTAATTAATCCTAGACTCATCTGTTTAATTTCTTACTATTGACACATGTTGGTTCTTCCTTATAGCTTCACCTGTAACTATGTGGTTTTCCTAAAATTTGTATGTATTGTTTTCATGTATGAAGCTGTATCCCTTCTATTCTTTTATTCTTTTTTTTAATGAAAAAAAATTACATTTATAAAGTATAAAGTAAAAAACAAAACAAAAAAACTCAGTTGTGTAATATAATTGCTTGTGTTTAATAAAATGTTGTCCCTGGAATCCATCCGGCATTGCATGGTTTGCCTTAACAAATATTTTAAAGATTTATGCAGCTTGATGTGGCCTCTTGGGTCACTGCTTCTTTAAAGCGGGTGCAGGTTACAGTCTGTGTAATTATGTATGCTCAGATGTTTGACTTTTTGTAATACAGGGAGTGCGCAAATTAGCACATGAATGATGCACAGTGACACAGTATTTGATCATGAACCTATGATCACAAATGATCAAATCCTTAAACTAAACTGAGTCTTTGATATGTTTTTACTAATTCCTGTATTACAAAATCCATTAGCTTTCTTTTAGCTCCTTTCTGTCCTTAATCAATACATTGATGTCCCTCAGCATAATGCCCAGTGCTGTGTATACATTCATAAACATCCTCAATTTGAGAGCTAACAACCAGCACTTTTCACCGCTGCTAGTTCTCAAACCCAGCTATCACTGATAGCTCCAATTCCCACTAATGATCAGGAATCAGAGTTATTCCTATGATATGTTGACTATGACATAGTGAACAGATGTAATCTGGAAGCTTCATGACAAAAAAAGGCCTTCAACCTTCAGATAATACTGCATATCCCACTGCAGCCTGAAGGTGTCACTGCTAATTTGTTTACAACTATAATTGTCAGATACAAATAAAGTATTTAAAAAAATGTAATTAAAAAAAATCTTTTTATTTTTACATTTATAAATATCTGTTTTTTTATTAAAACAGTGTAAACAATATATATTTGATATGGTCTTAAAAAAGATGCATCTAAAAATAACCACAAAGGGGCAGATCCACAAAGATAGTACGCCGGCGTACTTTCAAATTTCCCGCGTCGTATCTTTGTTTTGAATCCTCAAAACAAGATACGACGGCATCTGGGTTAGATCCGACAGGCGTACGTCTTTGTACGCCTTCGGATCTTAGATGCAATTCTTCGGCGTCTGCTGGGTGGCGTTCCCGTCGTATTCGGCAATGAGTATGCAAATTAGCTATTTCCGACGATCCACGAACGTACGAGCGCCCGTCGCATTCTTTTACGTCGCTTCTGTTCGGCTTTTTCCGGCGTATAGTTAAAGCTGCTATTTGGTGGCAAACGCAATGTTAAGTATGGCCATCGTTCCCTCGTCGAATTTGAAAATATTTTATTTTGTTTGCGTAAGTCTTCTATGAATGTGGCTGGACGTAATTTACGTCCACGTCAAAACAATGACGTCCTTGCGACGTCATTTAGCGCAAATGCACGTCGGTAAATTTAGGAATGGCGCATAAGCAGTTCGTTCGGCGCGGGGACGCGCTTCATTTAAATGAAACACGCCCCCTACTCACCAATTTGAATTACGCGCCGTTACGCCGCAAGAGATATACTACGCCGCCGTAACTTACGGCGCAAATTCTTTGTGGATTCAAAGATAAAAAAAGTAAGTTACAGCGGCGTAGCGTATCTCACATACGCTGCACCCATGCAATTGTATGTGGATCTGCCCCAAATTGTGCAAATTAGTCATATCATTACTGTCAAGTTAATCTATGCACATTGATGCTGCTAAATTTAGCCTGGGCATTTAAGCTCTGACCACTGGTCACAAAATAGTTAAACAATATTGTACTAAAATATATTTTAAACTTAGGGTGCCAATAGACATTAGAAGGTAGTTGGATATGCAAACATGAACTGAGTTTGTTGACCTGCAGGTTTATTTCTTCAGTACACCATGCAGTGGTATGCAACAGAAAGCTAGGCATGTTGCACACATAGAAATAAACAAGACTCATAGGAGGTGATCACAGTTTTAACTAAACTTTAAAAAAAATCCACACTTACAAATCCATTTGCTTAAATTACATTTCCACCAGTTTTACCAATAAAAGAAAATATTTCCCCTCTGCTTTACTTTATTAACTCCATTAGCAAGTGTGAATATTTCAATCTTTATGATTGTCAGATAAATGCTGTCGTATACACTGCTCCTCAAGGCTGGAAAATAATCTCTATGACACGTTTAGCAATTCAAATCGTCCTTTTTACCCAATTAAAATTAATCAGGTCTATGAAATGTGTTGAATATGATGACCCTCTAATACGATGTTGAAGCATACAGTAGAACCTAACTGAAAGATAAAGCAAATGCTTAGACTAGCTATAGGTGGCCTAGTAGAATGATTTGCAAAAAACACCTTGCTTGAAAAACGCTACATTTATAAATCAAAAATAAATAATGTTGATGTATAATAGGATTAGATAGCACATATAGATAAGCAAATTAACATTTCAAGAGACAGACAATCACATGATAATTTAAACAATTTTTGGCATAGCAGGAAACAATGTTTTCCAGCCAACTTCTGACCTCCTACAAACTACTATCCCTTATTTCTCTACTTTTTATCTCTACTGAAAGCTCAAGTGTAGCTGCATTCTTGCTCATTCAGTTCTAAAATTTACACAGCTCCACAATATATTACATCAAGATTGGTTACCTGAATTTTCTCTGCTGTAGTTAAAGCATATGTATACCCTAATTGAATGACATTTGGGAGTCGGTTTAAAAAGCAGCAGTACGGATTAAATCATGGCCATGTCGCTGTTTAAAAAAAAGAGCATTTTGGTAATAAGTAAAATACTTTTTGTGTTTACCATGTTACTAGGAATAACCCAAATTGTCCTGGGTTTGGTTCAGACGAGGTTTGGTGAACGTCAAAAAAGTTCAGATGCCGAACCCTATTAAAATCAATGGAAGATGGATTTGTAAAAACAATAATGCTTATTTTCTAGGCTAACAGGCAAGGGTTTGTCAAAAAAAAAAAAATAGCATGAGCAGTGGGCACTGTTGTAATTGCAATCAGCCAGAGAAGCAGTGGCGTTTTAAATGCTTAAAGGGGTTGTAAAGGTTTGTTTTTTATTTTCTAAATAGGTTCCTTTAATCTAGTGCATTGTTGGTTTACTTACCTTTTCCTTCGATTTCCCTTCTAAAAAATGTTTCTTTGTTTTCTTTGTCTGAATTTCTCACTTCCTGTTCCTCCTCAGTAAGCTGTTCTGGCTGACTATAGTGACTAACCACAGCTCGGATGATGGTGGCAAGCTTACTGAGGAGAAACAGGAAGTGATAAATTCAGACAACGAAAAAAAACATTTAGAAGGGAAATCGAAGGAAAAGGTAAGTGAACCAACAATGCACTAGCTAAAAGGCACCTATTTAGAAAATAAAAAACAGACCTTTTCAACCCATTTAAAACCCAAAGACCAATTTTTCAGCATCCAAAAAATCTCTAATCTTGTTCCCAGTGCACTACATTGTGGTCTCATCATACACACTGGCTCCCCAATTGTTGCTGAGCAAAATAAAGGCAGCTTGCAGGAAAAAGTGCATTTTTTTTGGCTTTATAAATTCAATTATTGCTGCAGCAGATTCTAGACATAGTACAGGTCTGCCACTTTACAGTTAGACTAATGCCTCGTTTCCACTGAGCGGATCGTTTCGGGTCGGTACAGTATGGAACGTTTAGAATGGTCCGGTCTATTCTGGTGAGCGTTTCCACTGCAAGTTGGACCGCCAGGGGCCATACAGGTTTTAGAAAAAATGCCTCTCGTGATGTCACACTAGTGCGACGAGAAACGTGATGCAGCGTCACTCAGCGTCAGCCAAACAACAACAACAACAACAATGGAGGTCATTCAGCAGCTCGTCTTTTCTCTACTTGCCTTTTGGTTCTTTGTAGTCAAAATAGATGCCGCACTGTATGAGAGAAGGTTGTGAGTGGCAATGAGAAACACAGCAGAAAAGAAAAGAAAACTTCTAGCTTGGATGTTTAGCCGGGAGGAGAAGTACACATTTGTGCATGATGCTCAGGTTCTAAGATTGTCCACATTTTGGGATTGGGTTGGCCAGTGAGGCCTGTATCCCGTTTGCACTAAGAACATTTGTGGGGTGAATGTTGGCTATTATGTGCTATACTCTGCCTACTCTTTACACAATTGTCTCCTGAAACCATTTCCTGACAATGGCTGCCTAACAACAGAACAGGAAACCTACAACAAGAAAACACCCAGGGCATGTGTCGTAGTGGAAAATGCTTTTGGAAGACTTAAGGGTAGATGGAGGTGTCTTATGAAGAGGAATAACAGTGACATTAAACTTGCCAAATCCATGGTATTAACGTGCTGTGCTCTTCACAATCTTTGTGAAAGTAATGGCGAAGACTTTGACCAGGATTGGAATACATCTCCAGAAGAGCCATTACCAGTAATATCAGCACAGGATATTGAAGAAGAGTGCAGTGAAATACGTTAGGCTCTGATGCACACCTTAACGTTTAAGTTCTGACCGTGAATTATTAAAAATTTTAATTACTTTTTGCTATATTTTTAATAAAATGTTAAATGAAATCAGACATACTCAGAGAAGTCTCTAATGTTTTTTATTCAACATAAAAATATAGATTTATTTTTTACAAAAACTTAAAGAGGTTGTAAAGGTTTGTTTTTTATTATCTAACTAAATTCCTTTAAGCTAGTGCATTGTTGGTTCACTTCCTTTTCCTTCGATTTCCCTTCTAAATGTTTTTTTCTTTGTTTTCTTTGTCTGAATTTCTCACTTCCTGTTCCTCCTCAATAAGCTGTTCAGTAAGCTGTTCTGACTGACTAAACACAGCTCAGATGATGGTGTCAAGTTTACTGAGAAGGAACAGGGGGCCAGATTCATGTAGAAATCCGGCGGCGTAACGTATCCCATTTACGTAACACCGCCGCAAGTTTTCAGCGTAAGTGCTTGATTCACAAAGCACTTGCCTGTAAACTTGCGGCGGCGTAGCGTAAAGCCGTCCTGCGCAAGCCCGCCTAATTCAAATGGGGCGTGTATCATTTAAATTAGGCGCGTTCCCGTGCCGAACGTACTGCGCATGCTCCGTTTTGAAATTTCCCGCCGTGCTTTGCGCAAAATGACATTGCCCAGACATAATGTTTTGAACGGTGACGTGCGCTACGTACTTTCGTATTCCCGGACAACTTACGCAAAAATAAAAAAAATTGAAATTCGACGCGGGAACGCCGGCCATACTTTAACATGGGCTGTCTATTTTTACACCACCTAAATAGCAGCCGTAACTTTGCGACGGGAAAAGACGGCTAGCGACGACGTAAGAGAATGCGACGAACGCGCGTACCTTCGTGGATCGCCGTAAACAGCTAATTTGCATACCCAACGCGGAAAACGACTCAAACTCCACCCAGCGGGCGCCAAAGTATTGAATCCTAAGATCCGAAGGCGTACGAAGCCGTACGCCTGTCGGATCTTAGCCAAATGCCGTCGTATCTTTGTTTGTGAATTCAAAATAAAGATACGACGCGGCAAATTTGAAAGTACGCCAGAGTATCAGCAGATACTCCGGCGTACTTTTTCTGTGAATCTGGCCCAGGAAGTGAGAAATTTAGACAAAGAAAACAAACATTCAGAAAGGAAATGTAAGGAAAAGGTAAGTGAACCAACAATGCACTAGCTTAAAGGAACCTATTTAGAAAATAAAATCTAACCTTTAAAACCCCCTTTAATTACATTTTTTTAAACATAAACATGGGTACAGGTCCTGTTCTGCAGGAAAGGCACTACTGTCTGGGTGGTGACCTGGGTTGACGACTGGCTCTAAGCACTTGAACAAGCTGACCAAGAACACAGAGGAAGGCCTGGTTGAAGGTAGCCAACTGCTCCATCTGCTTCCGAGCGATTTCTGCTTCCTGGCGCATGCCGCATAGCTTCCTGTGCATCCTGACGCAGTGTTTGAAACCTCCTCTCAGAAGGTTATCCATTCTTTCCAGCTGCCTTTCTTCTGCTGCCCGCATATCCTCCATAGGGATGAGCCGAACATACCCGCGTTCGGTTCGCACCAGAACTTTCGAACGGACCGATCGTTCGCGCAAACATTTAGAACCCCATTGAAGTCTATGGGACTCGAACGTTCGAATTCAAAATAGCTCATTTTGAAGCCCAATATTCAAGTTATTGTTGGAAAACGTCTTTGAGAACCCGGGTCTTGCCCCAGGGAACATGTATCAATGGAAAAAAAAGTTTTAAAAACTGTGGGCCAGATTCTCGTACAATTGCGGCAGCGCAACGTAACCCGTTTACGTTACACCGCCGCAAGTTTTCAGTGTAAGTGCCTGATCCACAAAGCACTTACCTGTAAACTTGCGGCGGTGTATCGTAAACACGTCCGGCGCAAGCCCACCCAATTCAAATGGAGCATGTACCATTTAAATTAGGCGCGCTCCCGCGCCGGACATACTGCGCATGCTCAGTTTAGAAATTCCCGCCGTGCTTTGCGCGATGTGACTTCATTTTTTAGAATGGCAACGTGCGTAGCCTCCATTCGTATTCCCGGACGTCTTACGCCAAAACAAAAAAAAATTAAATTCAACCCGGGAACGACGGCCATACTTTAACATGGCTCGACTAAAGTTAAGCCATGTTAAAGCAGGTGTAACTTTGCGACGGAAAATAATTACTAGCGTCGACGTAACGAACGCAAAAACCTTTGTGGATCGCTGTAAATCCTCATTTGCATACCCGACGCTGGAATACGACCCGAAATCCCCCCAGCGCGGCCCGAAGTATTGCATCCTAAGATCCGACGGTGTAAGTCAATTACACCTGTCGGATCTTAGGGCTATCTATGCGGAACTGATTCTATGAATCAGCCGCATAGATAGGACAAGAGATACGACGGTGTATCAGGAGATACGCCGTCGTATCTATTCTGTGAATCTGGCCCTGTATTTTTTTCTGGAACAGCGATTTTAATGATGCTTAAAGTGAAAAAAAAATCCTTTAAATATCGTACCTGCTGGGTGTCTATAGTAGTGGCACGTGTTTAGAAATGTCCCTGCACAACATGCGTTTATGGGCAAAAAAACAGCACACGTGCAGTAAGAGCAAATGCGTTTATGTGCAATTAAATAGCCCACGTGCAGTAACAGCTAATGCGTTTATGTGCAATTAAATAACACACGTGCAGTAACAGCTAATGCATTTATGGGCAAAAAAACAGCACACATGCAGTAAGAGCGTGTGACGGTAGTAGAATGATATCCCCGTCAAACATTCCCTTCTTCCCATAAAGAAAATCACCCAATATTCCACGAGGAGGAATATTCCTGGGATCGCCCAATAAGCCACACATGAGCCAAGGTTACTGCTGGAACAAGAGACTTTAATGGCAGCATGCTGCAAGTTATATATACAGTTTACAAGCTAATCCTCAATAAAAGAACAATGAAATCTCCACCCCCTTCTCACACACTGGGGGCTTCCATACAGATCACAGGCAGACACTTCGGCGCCGACTCTGAAGACACATTTCTTTAGATAATGACATCAGTGAAGTTAATTACTAGTTGGAACAGAATACATTATCTAGACAGCTTGGCTCCTTATATAGAAGAGGTAATTACCACGATGAAGCAATCAGAATAATAAACATAAGCCACTTATCCAATCATCTAGCCTGACGATACAATACACAATAGATCAATTACCCTTTAAAATAGAGAGCTGGCTGAGGGTGGGACATTAACATTTCAACAGTCTGTTACACAGAGGAATGAGTCACACATGAAATCACCTTTTACCTCTAACACACTCAGCATTACTAGCAGGGAGAATTTCACTGAAGCATATAGGCAAAAAGTCCTTCACAGAGCAACTGCATTTATGGGCAAAAAAACAGCAAACGTGCAGTAAGAGCAACTGCGTTTATGGGCAAAAAAACAGCACACGTGCAGTAAGAGTGACTGTGTTTATGTGCAATTAAATAGCCCACGTGCAGTAACAGCAACTGCGTTTATGTGCAATTAAATAGCCCACGTGCAGTAACAGCGACTGCGTTTATGTGCAAATAAATGGCACATGTGCAGTAACAGCAACTGCGTTTATGTGCAATTAAATAGCACATGTGCAGTAACAGCAACAGTGTGTATGTGCAATTAAATAGCACACATGCACTAACAGCAACTGCGTTTATGTGCAATTAAATAGCACACGTGCAGTAACAGCTAATGCGTTTATGTTGCAATTAAATAGCACACGTGCACTAACAGTGAGTACTATGTTTAGGTGTAAACTAAACAGCATACAGGCAATACAACACACTAGAGCACTGCAGCTAGCACAATCTACTGCCTAACAAATAGGAATAGCTGATCTAGCTAAGCTATACAGTGTATAAATATATGTACAACGCCTAGGATGTTGTGAGGGCTTACCTTGAGTGGAGTCCATTTTGCAGATTTGTAAGCTCACCCTTGCAGGTACACACAGCCCACGGTAATAAGGTAAGACACTACCTGGGCTGTGAGTCTGTGCACGGGGGCTAGATAGGGATTAGCCAAGGATAGTCAAGTATAGCCGTGGCCCAGGATTCCAGAATTCAGAGTAAGGTCAAAAGCCGGGGTCAGTCTTGTAGCTGAGCAGACGGGGTACACTGATGACAGCTGAGGGTCAGGTAACTACTGACGGAAAGTTCAGGGTTTGCAGACAGGAACCAAAGACAAATCCATGGCCCAAGCCGTGGGTCAAGGGCTGGAGAAGGCAGGGAAAGTTCCGAAAGTACAGGCCGGGGTCAAAGGGAAGGAGACAGCAGCATTCCAGGGAACGTAAGCCAAAAGGGTCAGAAGCCGGGGTCAGTCTTGTAGCTGACGACAACCACAGGAACACAGGAACCATTGGCACAGACAGGACAATCAGAGAACAATGAACTGACACATCCCTCATAGTGAGGCAGGGCGTTATACCCTGGTTGATTAGGAAACCGGCCTCAGCTGGACCAGGAAAGACAAGTGCAGATTGTAGGGAGATCCAGACACAGGCAATCAGCACATAGTTCAGAACCAGGCTCTGACGGACAGCAAGCAGAATATCAACTGAGAAGTGGCTCAGAGGCAAAGACCCGGAGCAGCAACGGGGAGGTCCTGGGTTCAATTCCACCCGAGCCACCTGGGGCGCGACCCCGCCTCGCTGTCTGTTTGGCACGGTAGCGACCGAGACAGATGTGTATATATCCTCTACACACTGTAAATTTAACTAAACTGACTAGCCTGCCTGATCTAACCTATCTATCTATCTATCTATCTATCTATCTATCTATCAGACAAGACACTGGGGGCAGATTCATCAAGGGGATACGACGGCGGATCTCCTGATCTGCCGTCGTATCTCTGAGATCCCACGGTCGGATCTATGCGACTGATTCATAAGAATCAGTTCCGCATAGATCTCCCTTAGATCCGACTGGTGTAAGTGCCTTACACCAGTCGGATTTTAGGCTGCAATCTACCGCTGGCCGCTAGGTGTCGTCGCAGTTTTTTACGCATCGGATATGCAAATGAGGAGAACCGCCGATTCAAGACCGAACGACCGCCCGTCGCTTTTTTTTTACGTTGTTTGCGTTCGGCTTTTTCCGGCGGATAGTTACCCCTGCTATATGAGGGGTAGCTAATGTTAAGTATGGCCGTCGTTCCCGCGCCGAGATTCAAATTTTTACGTTGTTTGCGTAAGTCGATCGGGAATACGGATGGCCGGAATTTACGTAGCCGCCGAAAACATTGACGTCCTAGCAACGTCATTTGGAGCATGCGCACTCGCAAATTTCGCCGGCGACGCATGCGCAGTTAAATCGGCGCGGGAACGCGCCTGATTTAAATTGTACACTCCCCCTAGTCGCGGAATTTGAATTCCGCCAGGGGAGTTACGATCCAACGGTGCAATTTTCGAGGTAAGTGCTTTGTGAATCATGCACTTGCCTCGCAAAATTGGAACGGCGGATCGAAAATCAGATAGATTACGCGGATCTATAGATCCGCTAATCTATCTGAATCTGCCCCACTGTGTCTCTCTCTAACTGACTGACTGACTTATTTTCTTTAACAATGCCGCAACACACTACACGCGGCCTTATATAGTGTGGGGCATGTACTAAACCCCCTGAGCCATAATTTGCCAAAGCCACCCTGGCTTTGGCCAATTATGGTTCTTCGTTTTTTGCGCGCTGTGATTGGCCAAGCATGCAGGGTCATGGTGCATGCTTGACCAATCATCAGCGCGCAATGCCGTCACTCGAATTTGGCGCGAACACCCCGTTTTGTTCGAAATGTTCGAACGTACGAACAGACAATGTTCGAGTCGAACATACGTTCGAATCGAACACAAAGCTCATCCCTAATCCCTCATGACTGTGCGCAGATCCAACTGCAACCGTCTCCTTTCACCTGTAATATACAAAAGACCAAAATATCGTTTTTGGTAACATCTGTTAAACCACTACTGTAAGCCCCTTTCTCATCTGCCCCACTAGACTGTACCACACTGATTGACTGTCCCACCTCTGTTCCCCCTGCTCATCTGCTCCACCAATACACATCACTGCTCTTCTGCCCCACTGCTGAACCCCCCTTCTCATCTCTTCCACCACTGTACCCCATGCACATCTGCCCCACTGCTGAACCCCCATTCTCATCTCTTCCACCAGTGTACCCCCTGCATATCTGCCCCGATGCTGAACCCCCCTCCTCATCTTTTCCACCACTGTGCCCTCTGCACATCTGCCCCACTGCTGAACCCCCCTTCTCATCTCTTCCACCACTGTACACCCTGCACATCTGCCCCACTGCTGAACTCCCCTTCTCATTTCTTCCACCACTGTACCCCCTGCACATCTGGCCCACTGCTGATTTACATTGAGAAAATGCACAATTAAAAATTTCTCTATTATCATCATGTCTTACCATTGTTCTGGGGTGCATTGGGCATACTCTGTGGTTGGCTACTCTGTGGTTGGCTACTCTGTGGTTGGCTACTCTGTGGTTAGCTTGATGAAATACTACTGCTGCTGCTGAAAGACATTGAAGGTCCATCATCTGAAAAGTTCAACGCATCATTGGAGAGTCCATCAACTGTTTCTGAAAACATATGGTTATATATATTTTTTAAATGGTTAGCAGAGCGATATCCTATGCCAAGTTTAAAAAAACACTAACCAAAGGGGTCTACCATGGATTCGAGAATTACAGTTGCAGAGTCCAGACCTCCCTCCCTGCCTTGGTTTGCCGGTTGATGACTGTAAATGGCGTCCATGTCGTCGTACCACCTCCAAGTACTCGGACAGTTTCCACTATGGCTGTTGGCGTCCTTAATTTTTTTATATTCTATGTTAAGCTTTTTAAGCTTTGCCCTACACTGACCCGACGTCCGTTCAAATCCCTCGGCTGCCATCCGCTGAGAAATATCTTTATACACCTTTTCATTTCTCACTGATCCATCAAGCTCACTCTGAATAACGCTATCACCATCCTTCTCCTTTATATGGACTGAAAGGCGATGTGGTGTTTGTTTGGCGCTTTGCTTTGACGTCAGCATTGATGTTTTCTGTCCACCAATCAGTGGAATGTATCGTGTGACGCCACTAGCTCCGCCCCAACCGCACCGTTCCATTTTCTATGGCCCCACATCTGAAGCAGGACCCTGAATGGTGCGGTACGGTACGGTTCAGTTTTATGGCACGCTTTCATAATGGAAACACCGAAAATAGCGCACCTTACCGAACGGATCCGCTCAGTGAAAACTAGGCATAAGGGGACCCCCCAGGCACTATATTGGAAGTATTTTTTAATTTTTAGGCTTTCACTTTAAAAATCAATAAAATCACTGCTCATTTAAAAATTATGTTTTTCACAAACTTTCTTTTTATTGATACATGTCCCCCAGGGCAGGACCCAAACCCCTATAACCATTATATTTCTTGCATTTAAGTCTTCAAAATAGGTAGTTTTGATATTTGAAGTTCGGGTCCCATTGACTTTAACCACTTTACTACCGCCCACCATCAATTGACGGCGGCACGCTAATGCTCTAGTTCTGGGAGGACTTCATATGACGTCCTCACCTTGCCGAGCCACTGCCTTTCTGGAAAACCTGATGGGCATGCCCGGCGGCCGAGATGTCCGCCGGGCACCCGTGATTGCCCAGTGACTGAGCAGGACTGTGGATCTCTGTGTGTAAACACAGAGATCCACATCCTGCCAGGGAGAGGAGACCGATACTGTGTCCCTTGTACATAGGCACACAGATCGGTCACCTCCCCCAGTCAGTCCCCTCCCCTACAGTTAGAATCACTCACTAGGGTACACATGTAACCACTTGATCGCCCCCTAGTGGTTAACCCCTTCCCTGCCAGTCACATTTACACAGTAATCAGTGCATATTTATAGCACTGTTCGCTGTATAAATGTGAATGGTCCCAAAATAGTGTCAAAAGTGTCCGCCACAATATCGCAGTCACGATAAAAATCACTGATCGCTGCCATTGCTAGTAAAAATAATAATACAAAAAAAAATGCTATTTTGTAGCCGCTATAACTTTTGCGCAAACCAATCAATATACACTTATTGCGATTTTTGTTTTTTACCAAAAATATGTAGAAGAATACGTATCGGCCAAAACTGAGGAAAAAAATAGCAAAAAGTAAAAAATATTACTTTTTTTTTCAAAATGTTCACTTTTCTTTTTGTTTATAGTGAAACAAATTAAAACTGCAGAGGTGATCAAATACCACCAAAAGAAAATTTGTGGGGAAAAAATTATTAAAATTTAATTTGGGTAAAGTGTTGCATGACCGCACAATTGTCATTCAAATTGTGACAGCGCTGAAAGATGAAAAATGGCTTGGGCAGGAAGGGGGTGAAAGTGCCCGGTACTGAGGTGGTTAATGGGGTACGTTATTTGGGTCCGAACATTTGCGGTTTTCGAACGTTCGAATCCGAACCAGACAGGGGTCCATTCGGCCCATCCCTACATAGAAACAGCAGTGTCAGAGGAAGTTGCCGCCCCTTACCTAGGGAAACCTCTCCCCCCACTCCAGGAACCAGGAAATTATAGATTTGGAAATACAAAAAGCTGACCCCTGAGCCCTGTGCACTATGCACTCCTGATGCTCCTGTGCTCTGGTCATTATGCACTCATGACACCTACGTTCTGTGCATTATGCCCTCCTGACCCCTGATCTATATACACTATGCTGTGTATATCATATTCCTGCACTCTTTATGCTATATTGTACTACGAAGACACATTACTCAGTAGTCAGTGTTAATAGAGGTCTTCTTTAATTTAGGCTGTGTGCGGAAATGGTTTCATTGAATGGTTTTTTATGTTTTATACAGTGCCTTGAAAAGGTATTCATACCCTTTGAAATTTTTCAAATTTTGTCATGTTACAACCAAAAATTGATTGTTTGGGGATTTTATGTGATAAACCAACACAAAGTAGCACATCATTGTGAAGTGGAAGGAAAATTATAAATGGTTTTCAATTTTTTTGCGAATAAATATGTAAATAAGTGGCATGCATTTTTACTCTGATACCCCTTACTAAAATCTAGTGGAACCAATTGTCTTCAGAAGTCACCTAATTAGTATAGAGTTCACCTGTGTGTAATTAAATCTCAGTATAAATACAACTGTTCTGTGAAGCCCTCAAAGGTTTGTTTAAAGAATAGCATCATGAAGGCCAAGGAACACAACAGACAGGTCAGGGATAAAATTGTGGAAAGTTTAAAGCAGGGTTAGGTTATAAAAAAATATCCCAAGCCTTGAACATCTCACGGATAACTGTTCAATCCATCATCAAAAAAATGGAAAGAGTATGGCATAAGTGCAAACCTACCAAGACATGGCCATCCACCTAAACTGACAGGCCAGGCAAGGAGAGCTTTAATCAGAGAAGCAGCCAAGAGGCCCATGGTACCTCTATAGGAGCTGCAGAGATCCACATCTCAGTTGGGAGAACCCGTACATAGGAAAACTATTAGTCATGCACTACACACTGGCCTTTATGGAAGAGTGGCAAGAAGAAACCCATTGTTAAAAGAAAGTCATAAGAAGTCCCATTTGCAGTTTGCGAGAAGGCATGTGGAGGAAACAGAAAACATGTGGGAGAAGGTACTCTGGTCAGATGAGACCAAAATTTTATGTTTTGGCCTAAAAGCAAAACACTGTGTGTGGTGGAAAAAACTAACACTGCACATCAGCCTGAACACGCCATCCCCATCGTGAAACATGATGGTGGCAGCATCGTGTTGTGGAGATGCTTTTCTTCAATAGGAACAGGGATGCTGGTTAGAGTTGATGGGAAGATGAATGGAGCCAAATACAGGGCAATCTTAGAAGAAAAACTGTTATGCCGCTCACACAAGATCGGACATTCCGACAACAATACACAAATGTTGTTGGAAATTCCAAATGTCAATAACGCGGTCACGTAAAACACTATGACTAGCCGAAAAAAATAAACTTCATTGATTCTGAGCATGTGTCTAATGGATTCTGAGCATGCGTAGGATTTTTGTGCATTGGAATTGCATACAGACGATCAGAATTTTTGACAAGACTTTTGTTGTTGGAAAAAACATTTGTTGTCGGAAATTCACACAGCAAATGGCTGATGGAGCCTACACACGGTCGGAATATCCAACCAAAAGCTCACATCGAACATTTGTTGTCGGAAATGGCCAATGGAGCCTACACACGGTCGGAATACCCGTCCAAAAGCTCACATTGAACATTTGTTGTTGGAAATTCAGACTGTGTGTACGTGGCTTGAGAGTTTGCAAAAGACTTGAGAATGTGGTGGAGGTTCACCTTCCAGCAGGGCAACAATCCTAAAAATACAGCCAGAGCTACAACAGAATGTTTAGATCAAAGCATATTCATATGTTAGAATGGCCTAGTCAAAGTCCAGACTTAAATCCAATTGAGAATCTGTGGCAAGACTTGAAAATTGCTGTTCACAGACGCTCCCCATCCAAACTGACAGAGCTTGAGCTAATTTTGCAAAGAATGGGCAAAAATGTCATTCTCTAGATGTGCAAAAGCTGGTGGAGACATACCCAAAAAGATTTGCAGCTGATATTTCAGCAAAAGGAGGGTTCTACAAAGAATTGACTTAGGGGGGTCGAATACGAATGCACGCCACACTTTTCACATATTTATTTGTAAAAAAAATGAAAACCATTTATCATTTTCCTTCCACTTCACAATTATGTGCCACTTTGTGTTGGTCTATCACATGAAATCCCAATAAAATACATTTACGTTTTTGGTTATAACATGACAAAATTTGGAAAATTTCAAGGTGTATGACTATGAATACTTTTTCAAGGCACTGTAAATTATTGTGCTGAGCTTTGTGTCTGTTAAATTCTATATTAGAATTTCATCACTACTCTATAACATTAGTTTATGTATATTCGTAAGAGCAAATACTTTGAACCCCCAAAAAAGTTCACATATATATTTTGACTAAATAACCCACTGGTTAAGTCATGCTGTACCATAGCACTTTTAAAATCTTTAAAGTCTATTGTAACAGCCATTTCATTTCTAAAGAATGTGCAATTTGTTCTTCAAGAGGCATGCATGAATACAGTCTGTGTATAATAGTCTAATTGTGGCTCTGTGAAAATATCTGAGCTTCTGATGTTGCGTAGGAGGGCAGCATATGCTACAAATTTTTTTAGAACACACTCCTGATGTCTTTTATTCTTGATAATGTCTGGAACATTGCTAAAAGCTTTTGTGACAAAACACCATAGCAGATGAACTGTTAAGTCCATTGCATTTGCAACAAAATCTGCCTCTTGCTGATAGGAAAAACACTTGTTAAAAGTCTGCAGTATTAATATCTCAGGTTTTTCATGTCTTGAATGAGCACAAAGTTGGCACTTTACATTTCACTCTCCCACATTTATAAATTCTGAATTTTAGAACCTCATTGCCACGGTACAATGATAAGTCACGTTCTCATTTTGTTGATCGATATCGTTACAACATGGTCTGACTGAGTGTTAAAATAATTAATCTATGTGATGGTATTAAAAGTGTGGCTACAAAATCCTGAAAAGTTTGTTTAAAAAAATGCTAATGGAAATTATAGTTAGTCTTAACCAATTTTTTTTTTATTTCTGTCTGTGACCCTGCCGAGGAGATTTTCTCTACTCACTGTCCCTTTGACATCCGTAGGAGTATTGGTTGTGACTGGAGCAAGAAGCCACACAAAGCAATAAAAACTGGGCGCATGTGAGATAGCGGCTGATGGCGGATGTGTGAAGCAAGTGCTCCATCAAGACCCAGCTTCCTTCTCCACAGGGTGCATTGGGTGTTTAAGCACAGGGGAACCCAAAGTGGTACATTCTCATCTTCAGCAGCCTCTATGGGTAAAATAGGCAGGCAAAAGCTGTCTAGCTCCATACAAAATCAGATGCTCTCCAAGGATCCCATGATGGATTGCTCGCTTCCTCTTGCGCCTCCTATTCTCCTTACACAAAGCAATGCAAAGCCTCCAAAATCTCTCAAAGACCTGGGTGAAGGTATTACCATTAATACCTCTCCAATACTACAGCCACTTGTGCCTTTCTTAGCAGCTACAATATTGAATGATCGGTTGCAGGCTCTGTTACAAAACATTACATGCATTTTTACAGAGGTGGGCAAAATTGCTCAGGAGTTGAGATGCAAAATCTCACTCTCTGGGAGGAATGCACTAACCATCTTGAGACACAATTTTGATGACTTAGTACAGTATGTCCATGTCTTCGATTAAATAAATGTCTCTCCAAAACATAATGCTTCGCAGCTCCAAATTCACCAGGAAGACTTGGAAAACAGGAAAAGACGGCATCATCTGCACCTCAGGGGATTCCTTAAAATGATTAGTGACTACCGTACCTATTAGGCATGTTTACCACTCTTGCTCTATCTATCCCAGATATAGACTAGCACATGGATCACACATCAATCTTTGGACCCAAAACCCTTGCAGGTGCATACCCAAGGATGGTATTGTCTGTTTTCATTACTACAACAGCAAAGAAACCTTATTTGTGAGCAAACGCAATAAATCTTTGATTTTAAGAGTGAGAAAATCCAGATTTTTGGTAAACTCTCTCCCATTCCCTTCGCCAAATGATGTTCTCTCAGGCTGACTACCTTGCACCTTCAAAAACATTGAATGCAATACTGCTGAGGGTTCATCTTTAGACTACTTATCACCAAAGATGGCTCATAACATAGCCTGCAAGACCTCCAAGAAGGAGAAGCTGGAGTCAGTTATAGCTTAAAGCTCTAGGACTAACACTTCTTCCTGAAGCTTTGGCCTTTCGTCTTCCTAGATCTCGCCTGACTGCAACACCAAGCAAGATTTGATCCCCAGTAAAGCCTAAGAACAGACGTCAGTTTCAAGCCTCTCAATGAATCCCCCGTCTCAACAGCTGACCTGATCTCCTGTGGTGAGAACTTTACTTTAAAATCTCCATCCTTGTCTAAGGCCCCGTACACATGACCGGATCGATCCGCTGAAACTGGTCCGCCGGACCAGTTCCAGTGGAAAGATCCGGTCGTGTGTAGGCCCGAGCGGACAATTGTCCGGCGGATCGGACAGTTTCCAGCGGACCAAAATTGCTTAGCCTGCTAACAAATCTGTCCGCTGGAAACCTGTCCGTCGTACGTGTTTGGTCGTCTGTACAGACTCACCGGACACGTCCGACCGACCGCCATCCCTCGCATGCGTCGTACTGATTCGACGCATGCGTGGAAGCTTTGAACTTCCAGGGCCGCGCACATCGCCGCGTCATCGTCGCGGCGACGGCGCGGCCACGTCCCCGTGTATTGTTTACGCACGGATTTCTGTCTGATGGTGTGTACAACCATCAGACAGAAATCTGCGGGCGGACATGTCCGCTGAAAACGGTCCGGCGGACCGTTTTCAGCGGACTGTCCGTCCGTGTGTACGAGGCCTAACAGGACTCTCTGCCTAAATTTATTGATCCCCTTGGGGACACCTGTTCATCCCTATGAGTAACATTATTGCTTAATTTATGTTTTACTTTGATAATACTGTAGCTATTCTTACAGGAAGCCGATGATGGCGCCAACCCAGTATTCACTGTCTCCGTGTACCCCTACTTATACCATTGGTGGGTTCAATGGTATCCTGAAATGTTTGATCATCCTACATTTACTTTGTTTTAACTTTGGGCTCTCAGTGGCCCTTCATTATAGTTTCAGTTCCCAGTTCTTAGGCTATACATGATCAATGTCTTGTACAACCCAGAGATCCTGAATAGTTTGTCCACAGTTTAAATGCTATCTTGAGTCCAAGTTGAAATATTTAAACTCTCACATCTTATCATCCTGTAGATGGGTAGAAGTTACAGCTTCCTGTTTACACTACCCCAGTTGGGAAGCTAAAAGGTCATTGTGTTCCCTGGTTTTCTGCTTGGCGGGTTTTGCTGGGTCTGGCTTATGTATTATAAAAGAAAAATTGGGGTTTTATTGCCCTGAAAAAAATAGAATAAAAATGGGAACAGCTGGAGTCTGTTATAGCATGGGAATGCAGGGGTTGAAACTCTGCTATGCTATTATCAGAACCTGGAGGACCAGAGCATTGCTGAAACTGGAGTTAAACCCACTATGGACTCTTCCAATTATGGATTTAATCTGAGCAGGTATGATGGGGGCATAAGCAAGTATGACCTGGTCACGTGTCTACCTACGCTATCCCCGGCGCTAGTGGAGCCAACAGAGCTGTGTGGAGCATGGGAGTGTGAACGGGCCATTTGGCTTTTCATTTTATGTGTTAAATTTTTTTTTAAATAAACAGTATTATGCTATGGGCATCTTCTGTACTTTTATCCCTACCTTACTTCCTTGAATGAGGCATTCAAACTAGCTCCAATCAATCCAGCAGGTGTGCAGGCACTATCTTGTCAACGCTATATTTGACTATCTTTTTCAGTAAAGAAGTCAAATATCTGTGGTAAGCGCATTATGATTTTTGAGCACTTCGGGTGAAAATGAATTATTATGTCTGGTGAAGGAACACATTCTCACCTTTAGCACGAATATATACAGAGTTATTGAAGAAAATCTGTCACGTGGTTTTTCTTACCATATATATATATATTGGGACTTATGAACAATCAGCCACTATTGTATAAAGCAGCACTAAGGAATTTTGGAATACATCACGTATATGAATGTTTTGCATATATTTTAATATTTATGTGGTTGGTTATTTTTGAATTTAATTTGGTATAATCACTACATATGGTGGTATATAGTAGTTTATTTTCCAATTGAGTGCCCTTTATTCACTTGTCATAGTATCATTATACTACTTGAGAGGAGCAGCTGGTAAATCTCACTTTATATTTTGTTTGTTATTAATAATTTTGGCGCTGAATTCACTTTTTTTCACACCATGTGTATGGCATCCAGTACAAAGTGGCTAACATAGCACCATATATGCATATATACAGTTGTGCTCATAAGTTTACAGATTTTATGATTTCTTGGCCATTTTTTAGAGAATATGAGTGATAACACAAAAACGTTTCTTTCACTCATGGTTAGTGTTTGGCTGAAGCCTTTTATTAATCAATGGTGTTTACTCTTTTTAAATCATAATGGCAACAGAAACTACCCAAATGACCCTGATCAAAAGTTTACATACCCTGGTGATTTTGGACGATAACATGCACACAAGTTGACACAAAGGGGTTTGAATGTCTCTGGCATCACTCCCAGGGCCATCTTAATAGCATCATGGGCCCCTGGGCAAAGTAATGCTCTGACCCCTCTATACCCTAGATATTCCACCCAGCACTGTAACCATATACCATAAGATACCCCTTGTATTGTGACACCACTACATCCCTGATACCCCCTACACTGTGGCCTCTCTACATCACTGATACCTCTAGCACTATAGCCACCCAAGAGGGTATACCGCTCATGTGACCCTTGCTTGGAACCCAGTGAGGAGGGGACCAAGGAGGAAATGTCAACTGCCTGCCCTACAAACCCAACCACCCAGAAACATTACTCCTTGGCTGACCTCAGACTCAAAAAAGAAATTGCCAGCTCACTCCACAACTCTTATTTACAGTTTTAACATTACTTTTAACCACTTAAAGACCTCAGGTGTTTTTCAGATTTGGTGTTTGCAAGACTAAAACATTTTTTTCTGCTAGAAAATTACTTAAAACCCCCAAACATTATATATATATTTTTTTCTAACACCCTAGAGAATAAAATGGCGGTCATTGCAATACTTTTTGTCACACCGTATTTGCGCAGCAGTCTTACAAGCGCACTTTTTTTGGAAAAAATTCACTTTTTTGAATTAAAAAATAAGACAACAATAAATTTGGCCCAATTTTTTTATATATTGTGAAAGATAATGTTACGCCGAGTAAAATGATACCCAACATGTCACGCTTTAAAATTGCGCCCGCTCGTGGCATGGCGTCAAACTTTTACCCTTAAAAATCTAGATAGGCGACGTTTAAAAAATTCTATAAGTTGCATTTTTTGAGCTACAGAGTAGCTCTAGGGCTATAATTATTGCTCTCGCTCTAACGATCGCGGCGATACCTCACTTGTGTGATTTGAACACCGTTTTCATATGCGGGCGCTACTTGCGTATGCGTTCGCTTCTGCGCGCGAGCTCGTCAGGACGGGGCGCTTTAAAAAAATTTTTTTTTTGTTTTCTTATTTAATTTTATTGATTTTATTATTTTTTACACTAAAATATAAAAAAAAAAAAAATGATCACTTTTATTCCTATTACAAGGAATGTAAACATCCCTTGTAATAGAAAAAAGCATGACAGGTCCTCTTAAATATGAGATCTGGGGTCAAAAAGACCTCAGATCTCATATTTAGGCTTAAATGCAAAAAAAAAAAAAAAAAGGAAAATTTGTCATTTAAAAAAATGACAGAAAAAAAATTGTCTCTTTAAGAGGCTGGGCGGGACTGACGTTTTGACGTCACTTCCGCCCAGCAGAGCTATGAGGACGGGTGGGGGCCATCTTGCCCTCACTCAAGTCCTCACACACAAGGCGGCAGCATCGGATCTCCTCCGCCGCTACCGACGGCTCCGGTAAGCGGCGGAGGGCGCGGAAAAGCGGCGGGAGGGGGGGGGGGCCCCTCTCCCGCCACCGATAACGGCGATCTCGCGGCGAATCCGCCGCGGAGACCGCCGTTATCGTTTACACGGCCGCCAGCTGAAAACATGGATATCTCAGTTGTGGCAGCAGCTGCTGCCGTTACTGAGATATCCATGTTTAAAAAGAGGACGTATATATACAGTGGGGGGTCCTTAAGTGGTTAAACTAAACAACCCTCAATAACATTGGATCATCCTATGAAATTAGAATACATACAGTATGTGCACAAGGTCCTTCCCAAACTAAATTCACTCTTTCCTTATACAAACTTCTACATGTATCTTCTTTGACACCATAGAAGATCATCTGTACGTTGCAAAATTGAAAAAAAGCCCTTTATGTGCTATTTTTTTGGCTTTGTTGGCTAAAATTTGGGCGGTAGCAGCGAAATATTCCTTTTGTGTGGTCTATAAAGAAAACATATATTGTATAAGCTTCCAATGTTTTTGTACAGGACCCCTGAAGTCTTATATGCCTATGGTTCAACAATAACTAAATAATGCTGGAGATGCAGTCAGGATATAGGTACATTATATTATATCTTTTGGAAATGTTCTCTTATCCAAGCTATTTGAGCCCAAGTACAGACAATACGGCAAGTGTTATATGCATCCATTATGTTTGATACTTTACATTGCCTTCTCGGACTACCATTTGCAGGAATGTCTAAAAACACCAAGAGATTGATAACACACGTCTTATCCCCCAATATTGGAAATCGTCTGTACTCCCAACTCAAACCCAACTCTCACATAGCATAGCAAATATTAGACAATTAGAATATCTCACTGCTAAAGTAAATGATCGATTGGGTCACTTTAGCGAAATATGGCAATATTTGAACTCATCCTATGGCTTTCCTGAACTAAATCCCATTCCTTATGATAATCCTCTTTCCCTGAATATATCACAATCGGAAAATAACTATCTCTTTAACTGGTGTGCACCTTTTCCCATCCAGTTGTTTTATTCATTGGTTTAATAGTTTTACTTTGTTCTCTTCCTTTTTTAACTCTGGATATGTTATGGTATCTCTTGGAAGCTTTCTATATGTAACTGCTGATTTGATACCTAATTATGGTTCTATGATATTTTTAAATGTATCCACATGATGTGAGTTGACCATAGTTATTAGACATAATGGCCTGGATTCACATACATTGGCGCATATTTATGCCGGCGTAGCGTATCTTTTTTAGGCTATGCCGACGTAGCGCAGAGCGCCAAGCACAGTACTCACAAAGCACTCACCCCCAAATCTACGCTGGGTTTCCTCGGCGTAAGCCAGCGTAGGTGGAAGTGGGCGTGAGCCATGCTAATGAGGCGTGACCCCATGTAAATGATGGACTAAGCGTCATAAAGATACGAATAATGTGGCCGCATCCCAGTGCGCCTGCTCAGAATCACGTCGAAACAACTGCCTAAGATACGTCAAATCACTGCCTATGATGTGAATGTAGCCTACACCCAGCCCTATTCACGTACTACTACGTAAACAACGTAAAATACGACGGCTGTTCCCTGGTCCATACCTTTGCATGAGTTGCGCCTCATAGATGGGGAATAACTATACGCCGGACGTAAGCCTTACGCAAACCATGTATATTATGCGCCGGGCGGAACTACATTTGTGAATCGACGTATCTCCCTCATTTGCATATTTGCAATGAGGCGGCCAGCGTAAATATGCGTACGGCGTAGGAAAGTTACGCTGGTCGGATGAAGCCTATTTTCAGGCGTATCTAGTTCTGTGGGCTTACACTTACGCGGCGTATATCGAGATACGTCGGCGTAAGTGCTTTGTGAATCCGGGCCATAATGTGTAATTCAGATTCTGACAAATTGTCATTATTTTTAACATCTTACATCTATTTACTGAACATTTTCATGCTCTGTTTGTTTTTCTCTGCAGTTACCTGTTTGGATTTTGTAATCCTTATACTATCTTAAAAATACTCAATACAAACTACAATTACAAAACAAAGCAATAAAAACATTGTTAGACTTTCTAATGCTTCCACACTCTACTAAAATGCATTTTAGCTTTTGTCTAGCGACGTCACAACGCAACTTCCGGTTTACTCATCTGCCAATCAACATTTTCGGCAATCTGAATACTTTTGAAGTGCAAAGGAGGGATTGGAGGTCTTTTAGACCCCCGATCTCTCCATAAAAAGTCCAAAAAGAGTACCTGTCACCGCCTATTACTGTCACAGGGGACGTTTACATTCTTTGTGACAGCAATAAAAGTGATATTTTTTTTTTTTTAAACACAATTTATTAATATAAAGATAAATAAAATAAATAAGAAAACATAAATATTTTTAAAGCGCCCCCGTCCTTGCAAGCTCGCGCAGCAAAGAAAATGCATACGGAAGTCGCACATGCATATGTAAACGGTGTTTAAATCACACATGTGAGGTATTGCCACGATAGTCAGAGCGAGAGCAATAATTCTAGCCTATGGAGATTCCTCCCCGCCTCCATTTTTTTATTTCTTTGTTTCTTTTATTTCTTTGTTTCACTCTCCCACTAGTTATATCTATATTTTTCTTTCTATCTCATTTAAAATTATTAGAATATGGGAAAATGTCAACGGGTGGCGGCGTGTCTTTCACCTGGGTTTTTCTACCCATCCCTCCCTGTGAACAGTGAAAAGCAGCATCTACTTGATTCTCATTTGATGATCTATCGATCAATATTTACAAATGTCTGTAAGAAAACCAAAAATGTTGTATACTCTGTTACTCTATTCACTTTTAGATGATCATCTAAAAGTGAATAGAGTAGGAGAGAATTGGACAGATTGGGGTTCCAAATGATTGAAGAGGCTCTGGAAAAGTCTTTTTATTCTCTAGAGATTCTCTGCTAATATATATATATATATATATATATATATATATATATATATATATATATATATATATATATATATATTGTAGCAGAGCGTTCCAGAGAGAGCCTGGAAAAGTCCTGTGCAGACAGTCTTTGCTCTGCCCTGGGACACACAGATAGAGTTGGTCTGTGAGAGCAAGAAGGTTGGTAAACAAAACTGTTAAGCAATCTATGTGGAAGCTGACAAGCTGTAGGCTTGCTCAGCCTGGTAGTGAGGGCGTGCATATTGTATAGTTAGAGCCGGGACACGGCTAGGCTTTTCTTTAATTACTTTTGTTTTGCTTTTCTGCACACTGTACAGCACCTGTAAAAAGACTTTGTATATAGCACCAATAAACACCCCACTGTTTGTCACTTATATTATGGACTTGGTATCTGTGCCTGCTCATCCCAGGGAGCGTTTGTACCTGCTACCTATCCCCCAGCTTACAATATATACTGTATAATGTTTGGGGGTTTTAAGTAATTTTCTAGTAAAAAATCCAGATTTTAACTTTCAAACACTAAATATCAGAAATAGGCTTAGTCATGAAAGGGTTAAATGGATTTGGAGTCTTTTATCCTTTTGTCTGGTACTCCTTCCAATAATGCATGTTTTTTTTTGGTAACCTGCTGGGGTACCAACTGGAGGGTAGCCTTGTCTGTCGTGAGAAGCCTAACTTGAGCCAGTGAGCTCTCTGAATGTTTTAGCCCTCTTACTACTTTAAATGATCTCACATCAAAGTTCCATCAACTCGTGAAGGCTTTTTACTTTACTATTATTATTATTATAATACAGGATTTATATAGCACGTTGCAACAGTTTGTGCAGCGCTTTACAACATTCGGGCAAACAGTACAGTTACAATTCAATACAAGAGGAATTAGCTTGTTAGAGCTAACAGTCTAGAAGGGAGGGTAAAGTGAAAAAAAAGGTAGTAACTGTGTCCCCCTTGTTATTCGCTCTATCCTTGGAACCATTCCTTAGCAGAGTCTGCCTGAACCCGGATATCCAGGGCCTATCTATCGGAGATACCCAGTTTAAAATTTTGGTTTATGCAGATGACTTGTTCATTTCCCTGATGAACCCCACCATCTTGTTCCCCAATCTTCTACGCAAGTTCGAAACCTACGGTTCGCTCTCCACCTTAAAAATATATTTTCACAAATCAGAAGCAATGGGGATTGGGTTTCCTCCGACCATGCTATCTACACTTAAGTCTAGTTTCAATTTCAAATGGACGGAGACGGCCCTAAAGTACTTGGGCACTTGCATCCCTTCGACTATATCCCGTACATTCGAACTAAACTTTCCTGTCTAGAAACCGTATACCGTATACATTCCCATGGGCAATAAGTTTAAAAGGCTAAAAATAAAACCTATGTGGCTCACGGTCAAAGTTAAAAAAGCTATAAACAATAAGAAAGTAGCTTTTAAAAAATATAAAAATGAAGGAACACTAGTGTTGTTTAAATGTTACAAAGAATATAACAGGATATGCAAAAAGGAAATCAAGGATGCAAAAATTCAAAACGAACGACAGATTGCAAAAGATAGTAGGACAAACCCCAAAAAATTCTTTAAATATATTAATAGTAAAAAGGTGAATTCTGAGCATGTAGGCCCCTTACAAAATAATCTAGAGTGGGTGACTGGGGACAAAGAGAAGGCAAATGTATTAAATGTTTTCTTCAGCTCTGTGTATACAATGGAGCATGGGGGAGCTCATGTCCAAAATGGGGGTGGGAGTGACACAGCCCCTAATCCACAATGGCTCAAAAGTGATATGGTCCAGAAATATTTAGACAGAATAAAGGTGGATAAAGCACCTGGACCTGATGGCATCCATCCACGGATCCTAGGTGAGTTGAGCTCTGTCATTTCAAAGTCACTGTATCTAATATTTAGGGACTCATTAAAGACAGGAATAGTACCACTGGATTGGCGCAGGGCCAATGTGGTGCCCATATTTAAAAAGGGAACAAAGTCTTTACCAAGTAACTATAGACCTGTTAGTTTAACTTCTATAGTTGGGAAGATACTGGAACGTTTAATAAAAGACCACATGGATGAGTTCTTGCAGGAAAAAAACTATTTAAGCAGCAGACAACATGGATTCATGAAAGACAGAAGTTGTCAGACAAACCTGATTTCCTTTTATGAAGAGGTAAGTAAAACCCTGGACAGAGGGGTGGCTGTGGACGTGATATATTTGGATTTTGCAAAAGCGTTCGATACAGTTCCGCACACACGGCTCATGTGTAAGGTAAGGTCTACAGGATTGGATATATCAGTTTGTAAATGGATAGAAAACTGGCTGAAAGACAGAATTCAGAGAGTCGTGGTTAATGATTCTTACTCTGAATGGTCCAAGGTTATCAGTGGTGTACCCCAAGGTTCAGTGCTGGGACCCTTACTTTTCAATATATTTATAAATGATGTTGGGTCTGAGATCAAAAGTAACATTTCTGTCTTTGCAGATGACACCAAGCTATGCAGTGGAATAACGTCCTTACAGGATGTCTCCAATTTACAAGCCGACCTCAATGCTCTGTCTGATTGGGCGACTAAGTGGCAGATGAGGTTTAATGTAGATAAATGTAAAGTTATGCACTTGGGGGCTAAGAATATGCATGCATCATACATACTAGGGGGAGTACAACTGGGGGGATCTGTAGTGGAGAAGGATCTGGGGGTTTTAGTTGATCATAAGCTCAATAATGGCATGCAATGCCAAGCTGCGGTTTCCAAAGCGAGCAAAGTCCTTTCTTGTATTAAGAGAGGTATGGACTCCAGAGACAGAGATATAATTTTGCCCCTGTACAAATCATTAGTAAGACCTCATCTGGAAAATGCAGTTCAGTTTTGGGCACCAGTTCTCAAAAAGGATATAGGAGAACTGGAGAAAGTGCAGAGAAGAGCAACCAAACTGATAAGAGGCATGGAGGAGCTCAGCTATGAGGAAAGATTAGAGGAACTACATTTATTCACTCTTGAGAAGAGGAGAATAAGGGGGATATGATCAACATGTACAAATATATAAGAGGTCCATACAGTGAACTTGGTGTTGAGTTATTCACTTTACGGTCATCACTGAGGACAAGGGGGCACTCTTTACGTCTAGAGGAAAAGAGATTTCACCTCCAAATACGGAAAGGTTTTTTCACAGTAAGAGCTGTGAAAATGTGGAACAGACTCCCTCCAGAGGTGGTTCTGGCCAGCTCAGTAGATTGCTTTAAGAAAGGTCTGGATTCTTTCCTAAATGTACAGAATATAACTGAGTACTAAGATTTGTAGGTATAGTTGATCCAGGGTAAATCCGATTGCCTCTCGGGGGATCAGGAAGGAATTTTTTCCCCTGCTGTAGCAAATTGGATCATGCTCCGCTGGTTTTTTTTGCCTTCCTCTGGATCAACTGTGGGTATGGAGTTGGGTGTATAGGATTTTACTGTGTTTTTTATTTTGTTTTTTTGTTTTTTGTGGTTGAACTGGATGGACTTGTGTCTTTTTTCAACCTGACTAACTATGTAACTATGTAACTATGTACTGCTGGAGACGTGAAACAAAGGTCTGCACTCGTGGTTTGGCAGAATCAATCTGTTGAAAATGTATATTCTACCTAAATGTCTTTACTTATTCCAAGCCTTACCAATTAGGATTCACCTAGCTTACTTTAAATAGGTTAACTTGCTTTTCATCAAGTTCGTCTGTGCGCACAAAAAGTCACGCCTCCCCTTCCACTTACTCTCACTCACTTAACAATATGGCGGCTTAGCCCTTCCTGATGTTCGAAAATATGACCAGGCAACCCATTTGGGCAGGATCATTGACTGGTGCCGCCATAGCAGATCTGAACTATGGGCTCAGATGGAACAGGTCCAAACACACATTCTGCTTTCCGGATCTTTATGGTGCTATGACCACCTCCAACTGCCACTGAAAGGTCACCCATTAATGGGAATGATGCTTTGTATAAGCTCACTAGTTTGTGAACAACTATCTCTCTCCCCATCGAACTCCCTGTTATTCCCTGTTTTGGGAAACCCAAAATTCTCTCTGGGTCTTTGCCCCAACACATTCAGAAATGTACGACAGTCTGGCACAACCCGAGCGTTCCACTTTCTAACAGGTGGCAGATGGCCCTCCCTAGAGGTACTGACGTTAGAGTCAGGCCCCTTTAAACTACCCTTCTGGCCAGCACTTCAACTGCAACACTTTCTTGACACCCTTTCAGATTTGCAAGGCTTCGCTCGCTCTCTGACAACGCTCGAGCAATACTGTTTTGAGGAAGGCACTTTAACACAAGTTCTTTCTAAAACTTACTCCCTACTGAACTCCCCAGCTGCTCCACCACACCTGCCGTTTTTGGATAAATGGGAACAGGACCTGCAGCAAAAATTTACACCTGACCAATCCCAATGTGTACTTAAATTTGCCTTAAAGTCACCGGTCTGCACCAAAATCAAAGAGTCACATTGCAAAATTCTGACGAGATGGTACCTCACCTCCCATCCGGAATCAACATTACCCAGTCCCCCCCCTCTTTCATACCCCTTATTCCCCTCTAAACCTTCCATTTCCTCCCCGCCTCCATTTTTTTATTTCTTTGTTTCACTCTCCCACTAGTTATATCTATATTTTTCTTTCTATCTCATTTAAAATTATTAGAATATGGGAAAATGTCAACGGGTGGCGGCGTGTCTTTCACCTGGGTTTTTCTACCCATCCCTCCTTGTGAACAGTGAAAAGCAGCATCTACTTGATTCTCATTTGATGATCTATCGATCAATATTTACAAATGTCTGTAAGAAAACCGAAAATGTTGTATACTCTGTTACTCTATTCACTTTTAGATGATCATCTAAAAGTGAATAGAGTAGGAGAGAATTGGACAGATTGGGGTTCCAAATGATTGAAGAGGCTCTGGAAAAGTCCCGGAGGTGAGCATGGGAGGAGGTGACGATTAAGCTAGAGAGCAGGAGGTGTTGAGAGAAATGAAGAGAACAATTAGGTTGGTATTTTGAGACTAGGCTAGTGATGTAGCTGGGGGCTAAGTTGTGGATGGCTTTGTAAGAAGTTATCAGTATTTTGAATTGAATTTGTTGGGTGAGCTGAAGCCAGTGGAGGGATTGACAGAGAGGAGTAGCAGACACATAGGTATTGGTAGGGTGTATGAGCCTGGCAGCAGCATTCATGATGGATTGAAGGGGGATAGACAATGTAGAGGTACGCCAATGAGAAGGCAGTTGCGGTAGTCGAGGCGAGAGATGTCAAGGGAGTGAATTAGGAGCTTTGTTGTGTCAATGGTTAGAAAGGCAGCACAATTTGGACAGTGATTGGACGTGGGAGTTAAAAGAGAGTTCTGAGTCAAGGGCTACACCTAGGACCTTGGCATGCGGGGATAGGCTTATAGTTGTGCCATCGATTTTGATAGAGAGATCAGGGGAAGGGGCATGTGGGGGATGTAAGATTATAAGTTCAGTTTTAGAGTTTGGAGTTTGAGGAAGTGGTGTGATATATCTGTTAGTAAATTAGTGATATGCAAGGAGACAGAGGGAGCGAGCTGAGGGGTAGAGAGATACATTTAGGTGTCTTCAGTGTAGTTTATCCTAGTTTAAATGGCATATGTGTGTGGGTGAGTAGCCCTGAATTCACACTTGTTAATCGGTTTCTAGACTGTAATTGTTCTAGTGTAACTGAGCCCCAGAAATTAAGAATAACAAACATCGTTGAAATTAGCTTGCCTACTGAAAATTGCATATGTCTGACTTTTCTGATAATTCGTTGCTGATAGTTTCTCTGACTCTCTTCATGTTCTTGCCATAACCATGCCACACAACATCATTCAATGCCTTTAACAATTTTTTGATGGGGGTTATCATTTTGGGGTGCTAGTTACTTTCACTTGAGAGCTTTTCATCCCTGTAGCATCTCACAAAAAATCTTGATTTTAATAGATTTTTTCTTACCAACTGAGCAGAGAACTCCACATTAATACACTCTGTTACTTTCACCTCCTGGTGGGTGGTTTGGATGTAATGGTTCTCATACCATCTGAGTCAGTGCTAAATAAAGGCATAAATATTGGTTCTTTTTCATACCCCAGCTGTGTGATGGAAAGAAATTATGTGTCATAGACAAAAAGGAAACTACAGTATGTCCATTTGCACAGTAGCTTTAAGGAATGAATAGAAAGCCTTAAAGTAAGCCATTGCCTGACTGTAAAGTTAGTTCATTTGAGAGAGCTAATGGTTGTAGCTCTATATTTTTTAAACAAAATCAGTGTGAAATAATTACAGTACTTTGCAAAAATAAGCCAAAGCATTAAGGGGATTTCAGAATGTGTACAGTTTGTGCTCATATGCTCTATTAAGCTATATGTATTAGCTGTATACAAAGAACGTCAGCCCTGCAGTAAATATTGGATAGTAAATAAATTCTATTTTTGAACAACCTGTGAACAAATCTCAAGTGCTCTTATGAAAGGAAGCACATGGCTTCAAAGGCATAATGCAGTTGAGTAACATTGTAAAGCTGGTATAATTTTATCACGTCTGTGACTACTTTGAAAGCAGATTTGATAACACACTGTGTTATCAAAAGTTCTGACCTCTGACAAATCTCATCTTTCCCCAAATGAGATATACTATAAACATACACATTCTGAAGAGACTCTTAAATACAAAAGCCCTGTTTATTTTTACTTGAAACTTGGTTTATGTTGTATACTTTCCCCCAATATGTTCAGAACTCCAGCATGAAACAAATCCTGCACTTGGCCTTTGTGTAACGTTTCTGTAATGAAGATCAGTCATGGCTGCTCTCTTCTTATGTATCTGCCAATCTCCTTGTACCTGGTAGCAACTAGTGGGAGGACCTGCTGTTTCCCTCCCACTTCTGTGTTCTCTGCTTATGCTATGTGCAGCACATTGTCACAACTTCTTAACCATGTAATATCTGGGTTTTCAAAGGCATTTGGTGTACACAAAGGTGATTTTTATCACTTGTGGCATTGAGGAATATATTTCAATTAATGTTTTTGTGCCTGGAGTTAAACTTTTACCACAGCAGAGCTTTTAGGTATAGGGGAACATGTAACCTCCTTTGGTGTATTTCATCAGAGTACAGTTTAAAATCATCTTAAACCAAAGCTTACCCAGTCAGTCATCTCTGCCTGTGTTGGGGGAGGGGGGGAGGGTAAGAGAGCATGGCCTAATTAGTATACCATGTTTTAAAATATATTGAGCTATCAGAAAGCGCTGTCACTTCACCCCTACAATGAGAGTGTCTCTTAAATAAAAAAGATGGTCTACATACCATGTTAATGTATGTACATTACAATGGTAAGGATAGGCTGTAGACTGTAAGAGCCATACTGTATAACAACAACAAACCTTCTCTCACCTCCCTTGAAAGACTGCACTATGGCAGTCATCATGCAATGGAAGCACAATATTTTAGACTGGATCCCCTTCATTTAAGGCAATAGTGACTATTTTCGTCTAATAATAGATATTATCTAAAATAAAGCCAGATCCCATAGAAAAACCAAGACAGGGTATCCCTGGGGATGTAAGGGGCTACTAAGGCAGTGACGGATAATAATATATGTTACAAATAGTTTATTATAAATATATGTAAATATACAAATTAGTGTGATAAATAGTATCAAAAGATTACAGAAGTAGTATGCTAACCAATGCTAATTAAAATACCAACTTACTATGGCCGGCCAGTGCTGCACCAAAGAACCTAGTTCATTACTGGGTGCAAACAAACACACGAAAAAGGACTGAGACAAACATAATCAACAGCTACGCACCCTACATTGCGAAACGGGTTGACGTCACGTAGTGTCGGATGCCACAGAAGCTATTCCCCGTCCAAGCGGGAGATTGGAAAAGCATCGGGCCTGGAGCAAAAATAAAACACAACAGCGTGTGACCTACACACAATATAACCTGGCGCAAGGATTTGGAGAAAGAAAGCAGACACTGGGACACATACTGGAACGTAAGATTTGGCAATCCTTAACACACTGACCAGCAGAGGTGCATCTGTATGCTACAGATGCCGGCAGCAGCACACCTCTTTCAGAGGATGTCAGATGTGAGATTCAGCCACACACCCCCTCACTTCCAACTACAGGGACTGGTAAGATCATTCCAACTATATGATAACCATTAATAACCCCGGTGCCTGTGTTAAATGCAATACCAGCCTTCATGCAAATCCTACAATGAATGATACGAATGTTTGAACTGCTGAATTTTCATGTTCTGGAATGTTGCAGATAAATGCGCTTTGCATTCAATAGAGATAGTTGCATTGGGAATTTGAGTAACAATCAATATATGGGAATTTCTCTTTCCTTTCCAGCCCATATATAGGACAATCATCTTATCGCAATCCGCGTTTCCATTACAGTTCTGAAACTCACTTGGACTGTGCTATTTCTCCATATCTGCTCCAGCAATCATCCCGTTAGTGGAATATCCCATAATAGCTTACTCTGCTCATTGCCCAATAATTAGTATCATCCAATCTACCATGGGGACGCCCTGCTGACAATTCCCTTATCTTACAACACATTTAACTTAATACTTGGTATTTATTTGTCGCATGGCAATTTCAACAGGTGCGCTCCATAAGGCGTCCGGACCGCCACAGCTAAATGTTGTTTATGTTTGTCTCAGTCTTTTTTCGTGTGTTGTTTGTTTGCACCCAGTAATGAACTAGGTTCATTGGTGCAGCACTGGCCGGCCATAGTAAGGTGGTATATTTATAATAAACTATTTGTAACATATAATATTGTCCGTCACTGCCTTAGTAGCCCCTTACATCCCCAGGGATACCCTGTCTTGGTTTTTCTGTGGGATCTGGTTTTCTTTTTATGCAGATGTTTTGGCTATGGTGGTGACCTCCATACTGGAGGAGAGACAATTTATATGTACATGGGATTAGTACCTAATATGTCAATGGGGATGTGTTCACCTTTTTATGGTGTTCATATTATCTAAAAGACTATGATATACAGTATGTGTGTGTGTGTATATATATATTTACACACAAATCAAGCCCAGAGAATCCTGCGTTGTTCCTATTGCTCTTCTGCTGCATGTCCTGTCCCATTCTGCCACTTTGTCATTGGGAGCCAACAGTCTCTTCAGGGTGCTTGCAGCTAGCCCCCTGATGGAGCTGTGCTAGATAAATAATCATTTGAAGTAGAATTAGAAGTTGCAATTAGAAGTTGCCTGCAGCCTCTTGGAATATGAGGAGGGGGAGGATTGTAATGGTAAAAAGTGAAGAGTTAGGAAGGCTCCATCTAAGACAGAGGTGGGAGCCAGAGCAGCAAGAGGCTGCTAAATGTAAGATCAAAGTGTTAGTGGGTGAGCAGTCTGTAGAAGATAGGTAAGGTTCTGGAGTGTAAATTTAGAGCAGCAGTGCTGAAAGTGCAAGCCAGAAGTGCTGAATGTTTGTTGTTTTGTTTGTTTTTTGGATGGAAGACAAATGCTTAATACCCCTACATGGGAAACTCCTGTCATGGTGCCTTTAAAGTCCTTAAAGCTCTACCATTGATGCTAGTCCTCACAATTATATTATGGTTAATATAAAGAAATAGTCAATATTATCACAAAGGTCACAATAGTCCCTACAGAGATCCTTATGCCGCGTACACACCATCACTTTATGTGATGAAAAAAAATGACGTTTTTAAAAACGTCACTTTAATTGACTGTGTGTGGGGGAAAACGTTGTTTTATGTCTTGTAAAAAACGACCAAAAAAAATTGAAGCATGCTTCAATTTTATGTGTCGTTTTTCAAAAGTGCACTTTTTACTTCACAGAAATTGACCGTGTGTAGCAAAAAACGTCGTTTTCTAAGACGTTTTTTCATCCACGCATGCCCAGAAGCAAGCTTCAATGGTAAAACGTGGTGGAACGTAACCTCACTTTGCAAGAACATTGTGAGAAAAACGATGGTGTGTAGGCAACGTCGTCTTTGAAAATTGAAGTTTCAAAAACGTCATTTTTTACTTCACAGAAAGTGTCGTTTTTTTTCATCACATAAATTGATGGTGTGTACGCGGCATTACATTTGAAAGGTCCAGTTACTGTATGGTGTGTTTAGCTTGGAGATTATAAAATTACTGTTTTGCCAGAAGCTTCCTTGGGGCTAGGAGTGGAGTATGCAATCCTTGACTTCATAAGTTTCTCATGGTACTTCTTTGTGAAAAATTTGGGATAAATGAACTCCAGGCTGATAACTATTTGGTACTATGCAAACAGTGGTGGTGCGTCCATAGTGGGCGCATGATCGCCGCCCCCCTCTCTCCTGCACCCATCAATCAACAATACATAGATTCATGCATTGCATGAATCTATGTATTGTCGCCTTTGCCGCCCACTATTCAGGTGTCTGGCCCCCTTTTGAGCATCGGCCATCTAAATAAGAGCGGTGGGTGTGTTTTTGGAAGTGCCTGATTAGAGCCAGTGGCCCTAATAGACTTCTTGCTTAGACCCTGTGGACTCTAATCGGCTTCCAAATGGTTAAGGAGACACAAAAGAGAAGTGCCACCTAAGTGCAATATGTCAGATACTATGTTTAATCTCAAAATAAATGCACTTACAATACACAATTACAAAACAGGCTCATCAGGGTCTCATGATGCACGGTGCAGTCCGGTCTTGGGTCCATCTAGATCCACGGATCTGCAGGCAGGGAGAGGAATCTATCCTGTGGCCACCAGGAAACAGCCAGGTTCAGCGTGGAAGCGCATATAATGACGTTACCAGAGAGCGGGACCAGGTAAAGCACCGCAGGGAAGGTGAGACTAGAAACAACAGGCTACGCGCTCGGAGACAAGCTCCTTCTACAGGCCTACTGGGATACTGCAGGTGTAATAGTGTTTATATACTGTGGCCGCCCAGAGAACAGCAAACCACAGCACACAAGCAGCATATTAAGACATCTATACACTATAACGAAGGTCTGATCATGAATGGGCCAATGCTTGTTAGATATAGTGAAATGACTGAATATAATTAAATAGCTGTCAAGAGAATATGACTGCGCACAAAAGCATAAAAACACATTGATAAAAACAGGGATCTCATAATTATACAGCATCACCAATAAAATACATATTTATATACGTATAAAAACAAAACTATAAAACAATAAAAAGGCATATATTGTCTGTTATATCTAAAATTGGGGGACTAAAAAACTGAGGTAATTCATATACAAACATAAATCTACATATATGTAAAAAATATGTATATACATACATATATGTTATAAAACATACATATATAAAAGGGGAAAATATAAGAAGGTGGGTTCTTGCCTAATTTATATTGTTCCACATATTTGGTCGAGCAACCATATGGTGCAGCGACCAAAATCGCACCCTGGTCCCGCTCTCTGGTAATGTCGACTTCTGCGTCTCCATGCTGAACCTGGCTGTTTCCTGGTGGCCACAGGATGGATTTCTCTCCCTGCCTGCAGATCTGTGGAGCCTGTTTTGTTATTGTGTATTGTAAGTGCATTTTGAGATTAAACATAGTGGGGCAGATCCTCAAAGAAATTAAAAATTAGTAATTGAAGTAATTTAAGTAATTTAAAATTTTGCGCGTCGTATCTTTGTTTTGGTATCCACAAAACAAGATACGATGGCATCTGTGTTAGATCCGACAGGCGTACGTCTTCGTACGCCGTCGGATCTTAGATGCAATTTTTCGGCTTCCGCTAGGTGGTGTTCCCATCGTAATCTGCGTTGAGTATGCAAATTAGCTATTTCCGACGATCCACGAACCTACGACCGGCCGTCACGTTGTTTCCGTTCGGCTTTTTCCGGCATATAGTTAAAGCTGCTAGATGGTGGCGTACTCAATGTTAAGTATGGCCGTCGTTCCCGCGTCTAATTTTGAAAATTTGACGTTGTTTGCGTAAGTCGTCCGTGAATGGGGCTGCACGCCATTTACGTTCATGTTGAAAACAATGACGTCCTTACGACGTCATTTGGAGCAATGCACCCTGGAAATTTTTACGGACGGCACATGCGCAGTTCGTTCGGCACGGGGACGCGCTTCATTTAAATGAAACACGCCCCCTACCCGCCCAATTTGAATTCCGCCGCGAGAGATACACTACGCCGCTGTAACTTACGGCACAAATTCGTTGAGGATTCAAACCAACTCAAAGTAAGTTACAGCGGCGTAGCGTATTTGACATCTGCGCCGGGTGCAGCGTATGTATGTGGATCTGCCCCAGTATCTGACATATTGCACTTAGGTGGCACCTCCCTTTTTTGTCTCCTTGTCTTCCCCTAACAGAGTTTGCTTTTCTCTGAGGACAGCTGCCGCCCACCATCTTCCCATCTCCTTCCTTTTAGGATTGGTCGTTTTGTACTACTATAGACTATAAAACTGTGACTGTTTTCTAGACATAGACATTGCCCGCTTTTTAAGTGTTTGATAGTACCAGTGTTTGTTCCAAATTTCTGTACTTGGCTTCTAAATGGTTAACCAGAGGGCGCACATGCTGTGCGTTCCCTGGTTAAACAGTGCTGTGTTAGGGAATCGCTTCCCTAACACTGACCCACCTCTCAGCCAATCAGGTGCACCGGGTCTGGTTACCTGATTGGCTGAAGCGACAGGCGAGCATAGATGATGTTGAGGGAGCGTGGAGGAGGATGGCTGATCCAAGAAAGGTAAGTGCCGGGCGGGGGGCAAACTGGCAATATTTGAGGGGGCAATCTGGCGGCATTTGAGGGGGAAAACTGGCGGTATTTGAGGGGGCAAAGTGGCTGCATTTGAGGGGGCAAAGTGGCTGCATTTGAGGGGGCAAAGTGGCTGTATTTGAGGGGGCAAAGTGGCTGTATTTGAGGGGGCAAAGTGGCTGTATTTGAAGAGACAAATTGGCTGTATTTGAGGGGGCAAACTGGCTGCATTTGAGGGGGCAAACTGGCTGCATTTAATGGGGCAAACTGGCAGCAATTGATGGGCACAGTGACTGCATTTGATGGTACAGTGGCGAAAATTGATAGGCACAGTGGCTGCGTTTGATGGGCACAGTATAGGCAATTGGGCACAGTGGCTGCGTTTGATGGCACAGTGGCAACAATTGATAGGCACAGTAGCTGCAATTTATGTTTTTTGTTTGTTTTTTACTTTGTTTGCACCCCCCCCCCCCCAAATATATTGAACACCAGCCGCCACTGTATACAAAGTTAATATGTACAGTACATTTCTGTAGTAGTCCTAGTTAGATTCGTTTTTTTTCCTGATATGCTATTCTAACTGTTCTTTTCCTCCTTAGATCAGCAAAGGGTTTCTCCTGGAGTCCCATAAACATCCCAGGCACTCACAAAATCCTGCAAATTTGGGACTTTCAACAAGACCAGGTGATGATTACAACAGCACACCACCCCCATCAAATCATTCCCTTCAACTGTTACCCTTTGCAGCACCACCCCCTCTCGTTAGAATGTAAGCTCTATGAGCAGGGCCCTCCTGTCCCTTCTGTATTGAACTGTACTGTAATTGTGCTGTCTCCCCTCTACATTGTAAAGCGCTGCGTAAACTGTTGGCACTATATAAATCGTGTAATAATAATAAGGTCTACCACATTTACATAGGCAGCAGTATATACATATCCACTAATACTTCCAAGATGCTGGAAACATCTGGGACACAAGGGGTCTGTTTCCCTAGTGTGCACTTACAGTGCCATTTTTAAGGCCCATAAAAATGAGCTTATGCTCACTTTAAAATTGTTTCTTCCCATACAATTAAAATTGATCTAAAAAAAAGTTAAAGCTGAACTCTGGGAATGAGACTAAATGTACTCTTCCAATGCAACCCCCACCACCACCACTGCAAGTGTTAAATACTTGTTTAGTCTAGAGTTCCTGCTGGAGCCAGGGATAAGATAAGTAATACAATTTATTCCTGCCCTGTAAACTAAAGGAGCATCTACCCCCCTGGAGAGTAGTTAAGGGGGGAGGGGTGGCATTGCAAGGGTACATTTTGTCTCCTTGAAATTCAGCCTAAAATGCACCTGATGCCAAAGTGTATTTTCGATTGACAAAAAACCTTACTCTGATCTAAATTCTTTATAGCTATAAGATTACTTTTACAAGTGAAAAGAGTTAACTACTTCTGGACCCAATGTGTATGTACGTCGCTATTTGACATTAAATACCAGGGTAATGGCAGCAGCTAGCTGCCAAAACCCTGGTATATTTTTACATAGTGGGCAATCCACTTTAACATAAAAGTGGTCTCAGCCATGGCTTTGCCACGGGATCACTTTTATGGGTGGCGGGAGAGGTGCTCTCCGTCCGCTGCTTCCCAGTCATTTCCGCCGATTACCGGAGAGATCAGCAGTGGTGGAAACAATCTGATCTCTGGGACTGATGGGAAGGAAGTTAAGTGAGGGCAAAATGGCCCCCACTCAACTCTATGCCCTTGGAGGACCAGAGCGACGTCAAACGTCACGGCCGCCCTTTTTGTTTTACATTTTTATCGCATTTAGGTGTAAATGTGAGATCTGAGGTCTTTTTGGCCCCCATATTTTACATTTAAGATGCCCTGTCCTGCTTATTTCTTTTACAAGGGATGTTTACATTTCTTGTAATAGGAATCCAAGTGATTAAAAATGCTTTTTTTAAAGTGACAGTGTAAAAAAAAAGAGAAAACAGAAAAGAAGCAAACACATACCCAAGTCACGCCCACATATGTAAACGGTTTTGAAACCACACATGTGAGGTATCGCCACAATCATTAGAGCGAGAGCAATAATTCTTGTACAAGATCTCCTTTGGAACTTTAAACTGGTAACCTGTAGAATTTTTTTAAAGCGTTGCCTATGGAGATTTTTAAGTTTTTCGCCATTCCACGAGCGTGCGCATATTTAAAGCATAACATGTTAGGTATCAATTTACTCAGCGTAGCATTATCTTTCACATTATATAAAAATAAAAAATTGTGCTAACTTTACTGTTTTCCTATTTTTTTAATTAAAAAAAGTTTTAAGTTCTAAGCATTTTTCTAGCAAAAAATACTGATTTTAATTTGTAAACAAGTGTCAGAAATAGGTTTGGTCCTTAAAATGGAGTTCCATCCAAAAGTGGAACTTTGCACCCCCTGACATGCCCCACTTGGCAAGTAATTTTTTTTTTTTGGGAGGGGGTACCTCGTTTTCACAGGTACCTGGCTCCTACTTCCTCTCTTGGCACTACAGCAACGAGCAGAAGTTCACCTCTCAACCCCTCCCTCTCTGTAATCTTCTGGGACATGTCACAGGTCCCAGAAGATTGCTCAGCCATTCATAACATGCAGCATGGCTCGCACATGTGCTGTGCACACCCGGGCGCACACACTTTTTAATTCAATCTTATTTTATTCAGAGGTAAAAGAGAAAAAGATAGAAGGACAAATATCGTCTCAAACATTACATACAGTAAAAGCAAATATAACAACTGTAAGCATCTTGTTTGACGTAGAGAAACCATGTCTAAGTTATGTGATAAAAGGGAAAAGAGGGGAGAAAAAAAAAAAAGGGAATAGGAGCATGTTTGTGTGAACTATTATATGTCCGTGTGAATGTGCATTCTCCCGTTATATGGAATAGTAAGTAGTTGTGTCTATCAACCTCACTTTAGTGAGGGGTTCAACTTTGAATCACACGTGGTATATTAGGAGAGATTATACACGGATCTGGAAGTAAAATAAGACCCGTGGGGTCTCACAATGGGTAGATAGCCATAGGCAGGTCGGGGCCACGATACGTTAGCTCCATGAGGTCTTAGGGAAGCATTTAGAGATCAAGAAAAGGACAAGAAGCAGGGGCATATAAAAAGGGGGGAAAAGAGATCGGGGACAGGAATCAAGAGACAAGGGTCACTCCATCATGGCTTCAGGGTCACATCTTCCACGCCACACTCGGCCCAAGATGCAAACTCAGAAGAGTATCGGAACATGGACCACGAGGTCCAGGTGAGAGAAAACTGCTCACTCTTACCACCCTCCTCTGCCAACAGACGCTCAAGGTCCCTTATGCGGTCCACTTCCACAGCCCAGTCCCCCAGGGAAGGCATGATTGCCGATCTCCAATGACGGGGGATCACCACTCTGGCCGCCGCCAGGAAGTGACGTAGTACATAATTTTTGATGGATTTGAGCGTGCCAGGAAGTATAGATAAGAGGGCCATCTCAGGGGAAGGGTGGATAGAGGTCGCCATCAATTTGCAGTATAGTTCGAAAATCCGCTGCCAGAATCCCCTCACAGGAGGGCAGTCCCACCAGATGTGGAGCATGGTTCCCTGGGATTCAAGACACCGCCAGCAGGTATCCGGCACTGCCGGATTGAAATGACGGATAATTGTCGGGCATCTGTACCATCTCGTTAGCAACTTGAACCCCTTCTCTTGGGTCTTGGTGGCCAAGGATAGTTTGTGTGTCAGGACAAAACACTTCTTCCAGTCAATAAGGGAGATAGAGTGGCGAAGGTCCGTTTCCCAGGCCGCTGTAAACGGCGGGGGGTCAGGGGAGAAGGTATTAAGCAACAGGGAGTAGAGCTGAGATACCACATGTGTTGGAGGATCCGCCTGCAGAAGCAGCGCCTCAAACTCCGTTGGTTCAGCAAGGATGCCCGGAATGGATGGGAAAGTCCGAATGTAAGAAGCAATCTGTTGCCTCAGAAGCCATTGCATGGGGTGTCGGGAGGTCAGATCGGTCGGGGTATCAGTCCTCAAGGTGGGGTCTGCACGGAGGACCTGGGCAAGTCTCCCATGGTCCTCCTTTCGCCATGGTCCGAGTCTCGTTACGGACATGGCCGGCGGAAAGGCAGGGGTCCCAAAGAAGGGAGTCATGGGCCCCATGTGGTCCGATAAGCCCCTCCTAGATCGTAGGTGATCCCAAATCCGGAGCGTTTGAAGGGTAAGGTCACCGAAAGGGCCCGAACTCCCCCGAACCATGGGTGAGGTCCACGGGAGAGCGGGGAGATCAACAGGGTTCATGTGGCTTTCCAACTGAACCCAGAGTTTGGTTGAAGAGTGATGGAACCAGTCTAATATACGAGTGAGCACCGCAGCCTTATGGTACAAGGAGGCGTCTGGGGCTCCAGCTCCCCCCCTAACCTTCGGAAGAGATAATGTTTCATATCGTATCCTGGGACGGGCAGCATTCCAAATGAATTTGGAGAACATCCGGCGCAACTTTTTGAAGCACGAATTAGGGATATGGATAGGGATGGTTTGGAACAGATATAGGAACCTGGGGAGAACATCCATTTTCAGGGCATTCACTCTACCCAACCATGAGAGCCGTTTGAATGCATAGGTGGTTAAATCTACTTGGGTCCTAAGAAGCAGGGGGGTAAAATTCAAAGAAAAGTGTTGGGATGGGTCCGTCGGAATTTGAATTCCGAGATATCTGATGGAGGTAGAGCCAGTTATGAATGAAAAGGCATTTGACAGTCTCCGTTGGTCTGACTTGGACAAAGATTTGTTAAGGAGTTCCGATTTAGTGTAGTTTACCTTAAAATTGCTAACTGCTCCGAATTTCCGAAACTCCTGAAGCACTGAGGGCAAGGATGTATGTGGGGCGCACACACTTTTAATGCCAGCGCTGCAGAGAAAGGGGGGAGAGAAGTGGGGCTTTGGGCAGCCGCATAGCTGGACCATGGGACAGGTGAGTGTCTGTTTATTAAAAGTCAGCAGCTACACTTTTTATAGCTGCTGACTTTTAAATGGGTGGAACTCTACTTTAAGTGGTTAAAGTGGTTCTAAAGGCAAAAGGTTTTTACCTTAATGCATTCTCTGCATTACAGTAAAAAAAACTTTTAATAGTAGTCCCCGCCGCTCCCCTAAACACTTACCTGAGTCTTCTCTTGATCCAGCTCTGTCACATCTGCAAATGCTCTTCTCCCCTCTTTCTGTATTCATAGGAGACTCTGACAGCAGCTGCTGTCAATAAAATCCTGTGAGGAGGGAGCAGGGGGTGGGGCCAAGCTGCACTGTCTGTATCTATGAGCGAACACAGTCTAGTTTGGGATTGTGCCCGCACAAGTGCCCCCAAAGCAATGGGGATACGAGGGGGAGAAGAGAGTGCCGGCGGGGGACCCCAGAAGAAAGGGTAAGGGTCCCCTCTGTACAAAACGATTGCACAGAGAAGATAAATATAACGACCCGGATTCACAGACACTGGCGCATATTTATACCACTGTAGCGTATCTCCTATACGCTACGCCAGGGGTAATGAATTAAAATTCACTGAGGTCCGGTCAGCAAAATTTTCTTCCAGCAGGGGTCCGAACATCATGTCATTACCCGTTGCGCCTTTTCGCATGTGCCAAACCGCATGTTGCTGCCGCACTATTTTGGAAAAGACGTCAAGGACGTCTTTCTCCAGTTTTTTTGCGGGCAGTGCTGCCCATTAAAAAGGGCTGACCTACCCACGACATGTGCACCTCATGCACATGTACAGATCTGAACCCATTCTTACATCAGCATCCTCAGTCCCCAGTGCACATCAGAGCCCTCTTGAGGAGTGTCCTCAGGTCCTCCTTTATATCTCCCCCCTCCTCAGTAATGTTCTCAGACTTCCTTGACACTAACCCCCCCGCCAGTACTGTCCTTTGCCCCAATTTACATTATCCCCCCTCATTACTATCTTCAGCCCCCTTCACATTACTGTCCTCAATGCCCCCACATCACAGTCCTCAGCCTCCCCCCTGTCATGTCCACATCTCCCACCCTGTAATATCCACATCTCCCCCCATACATCACAGTCCGCTCAGCCTCCCTCCCCCCCACCCTAATGTCCTCAGCCCACCACATGACAGCCCTCAACAACTCCACTTTAATGTCCTCAGCGAGTTAGCTTTTTCCGCTTTCCAGACTAGTGTCCTCACTCCCTGTAACTCAGAGGCATAACTAGAACCATCTGGGCCCCGGTGCAGGGAACCATAAAGGCCCCCCTGATCTCTGGTCCCGGGGCCCTTTCCAATGATCATGGTGTCCGTTTTGTCCCATGTGAAAGGGCCCTAAGGGGGAGCTCTGTGGATTGTAATATAAAGGGGAACTCTGATGTAAGGGGTGCTCTGGGAACCGATATAAGGGGGTCTCTACTCACCAAAGCCCTCACTTATATCAGAATCCCCCTTTACATTACAGTCCACGGAGCTCTCCCTTACATTGGTGTGCTCAGAGGCTGGCGAGATAAGAGAAAGCCTCCATCATAGATGGAGGCTTGGGTCAGTGGTGGTGCGCCCGGTCGCTGCCCCCTCTCTCCAACCACCCCCCTCTATCACCAATAGATAGATTCATGCAATGCATGAATCTATCAATGGCCGCCGCCATTGATTGCTATTCTTGGCACTCGCAGTTCCCCCAGCTGTGTTAGAAAAGAGAATGAATATAAGGTAGCATGGAGGAAACCACTGCTGCCCCCCCCTCCATCCAGAACTGTCCCGCCTCCTGCTGTCGGCTCTGTGTGAGGATTACAGAGACGGCAGGGGGAAGAAAAGGCTGCTAAATGGCGGGGGGGCATTGTGCCCACCCGCCCGCCGTCTGCCCTACTGAGACAAGGTAAGTGCCGGGCAGACAGCAGTAGGGGGGGCACAGTGGGAGCATTCGATGGGCACAGTGGGAGCATTCGATGGGCACAGTGGGAGCGTTTGATGGGGCACAGTGGGAGCGTTTGATGGGGCACAGTGGGAGCGTTTGATGGGGCACAGTGGGAGCGTTTGATGGGGCACAGTGGGAGCGTTTGATGGGGCACAGTGGGAGCGTTTGATGGGGCACAGTGGGAGCGTTTGATGGGGCACAGTGGGAGCGTTTGATGGGGCACATTGGCTGCGTTTGATGGTACAGTGAGGCTGCAATTGATGGGGGGGGGGGGGTTTCAGTTTATTTGAGCACCAGCTACCATTGACTTGGGCAGTGGAGTTCTGCCACTGTGGTCAGCAAGCAGGCCTACTCACCTGTGCTATACATACACATAGGCTGACAGAGCATGCTGGGGCTTGTAGTGCACCATACCAGGGAAATCCCAGCAGGCTGCTGTATTGGTAGACGGGCACTGGAGGTGACAACAAACTCTCTCTTCATGACTGACCCACCTGTGAGCTGCTTTCTTTTCAATCACTGAGAGGTTTGAAGGAAGGAAGAAAGGCTGTCCTGGAGAGCTGTGGATCCCCTGTTGTGGAGTGTTGCAATCTTTCATCCACTATCTATCTAGCTGCAGGCTGCTGAACTTTCCCTTTGCAAGGCACGGAGCTGCCAGGGATTGGATGTGGGCGGGGCTGCTGGTGCATACAGGAGGAGAAGCTCCTGCTCTCTCTATCTCCTCTCCTGTCTGAGTGTCCGGAGGAGGAGGGGGGTGGGCTGTCAGTGCGAGGTCTTGGCAGTGTGACAGAGAGTAGACGCTCTCTGCTCATAACTGCAGCCAGCAACAATGGAGCGATATCCCGGTCTCCTGGGGGCCCCCCCCGCAGTGAGGGAACTACAGAGCCACTGCAACTTTGCCCCCTCACTCACCTTGCATAGACCGAAGATCGGAGGGAGGCACGGCATATCTCCGATGGAGGGCGGGTGTTGTAAGATGATGATTGGTTGCTAAGACTGCCCTTCATCCTAGCAGCCAATCACCTGCTTGTTTACCTCCGGCAACTCCGCCCTGCATCCAGAACTGTCCCGCCTCCTCCTGTCGGCTCTGTGTGAGGATTACAGAGACGGCAGGGGAAAGAAAAGGCTGCTAAATGGCGGTACCGCGGCGGGCCGCATAACAGAGTGAGGCGGTCCGCATTTGGCCCGCGGTCCGCCATTTAGTGATGCCCGCGCTACGCCGACGCAGCGCAGAGAGGCAAGCACTGAATTCACAAAGCCAGTGCTTCCAAATCTGCGCTGGGTTTCCAAGGCGTAGGTCGGCGTAAGTCGAAGTGGGCGTGAGCCATGCTAATGAGGCGTGACCCCATGCAAATGATGAGCCGAGCGCCACACAGATACGTTTCGCCAACTGCCCAATGCGCCATCCCGTGGGCACATTTCGGTGCGCATGCTCACAATCACGTCGGAACAACTGCCTAAGATACGTCTGATCACTGCCTCCGGCGTGAACGTAACCTACTCCTAGTCATATTCACATCCTACGTAAAATACGTCGGCTTGTGTTCCCTGGTGCAGCCCTTTGCATGGATGCTGCTGAGTTACACCTCCTTTATGGGGCATAACTTTACGCCAGACGTATGACTTTACGTGCACTGCGTCGGACAGACATACGTTCGTGAATCGGCGTATCTCCCTCATTTGCATATGTGAATAGAAAATCAATGGGAGCGCCAAATACGTCCAGCGTAAATATGCGCTGGCATAGGCAAGTTACGTCGGTCGGATGAAGCCTATTTTCAGGCGTATCTTGGTTTTGTGGGCACGGCGCACAGATAAGACGGCGCATATTTGCACTTACGCGGCGTATCTTGAGATACGTTGGCGCAAGTGAATTGTGAATCTGGGCCCTAACCTTTTTTTTTATTTTAGGAAAAAGATTAACAACTGCTTTAAATTGGTTGATATAAGTAACTAGTTGACTGCAAATGCCTTCACTACAATTTTTGTAATGTTTGACGTCGAATAAAGTGAGGAAAAGCTTTTTAAAGTTGGAGTAAACCCATCCATAAAACATGGCAGCTTCCTTGGCTGAAAATGAGGGGGACTTACTTACACTTTAATGCCTTGTACACACGATTGTAATTTCCGATGAAAAAAGTCAGACGGAATTTTTTTTAATCAGATATTCCGACCGTGTGTGGGCACCATCAGACTTTTATCGAAATAGAACATGTTTTATTTTTTTCCGATGGGAAATCCGATCGTCTGTGAGGAACTCCGACGGAGAAAAAAACACGCATGCTCAGAATCAAGTCGACACATGCTCAGAAGCATTGAACTTAATTTTTCTTGGCACGTTGTAGTGTTTTACGTGACCGCATTTTATACGGTCGGAATTTGGTGTGTATGCAAGACAGCTTGAAAATTCCATCGGATTTTTACCCATTGGAAATTGTGTGTACAGGGCACAATACGCTCTTCCTTTTCAACCCTCCTTCCTTGCAGTATTCTCCTAGGCATGTAGAATGATATTGAAATTTCCAGCGTGTTTTTGTCTGTATAATTATTACTGAAATTTGAAAATGTTCCTCCTAAGAATTTGCAAATGTGCTAAGTATGAACTGGCATATTTGCAACATGCTAACAATCAGGAAAATACTTAATTTATTAACCACAAAAGTTTTGTTTTTTAGCAACTTACACAAACGGCAAATAACCTGTCCTTGCATTCACAAAGTGTCATTCTCAATGCAAAATGATGTTTATTTTCTCTGCAAATCTACTCAAAATAACAGATCTAGCTATTCTATAAATATTTTTTATATCCTGGTGTCTATTGAGAGATTTATCATTGACAGGGCCACTTTAATGTAAACTCCAGATGTGGGTAAAACTAAAATGAGTATTATGATGTTATCTTAGAAAGCTATTCCTCTGCCATCTCTTCTTCACCATATATGTATATATATATATTTTTTAAACGCCTAAACTAGACACCTCAAATAAGCCGTTTCACCTAAAAAATCTTGGCAGATAAAAAAAAAAATCCTGTTCCATTCCAGTTTTCAGGTTTTAAGAGAGGAGCTGATCAGCAATTGCTTCAGCTGAGCCCTTCAGTCAAACAATTTAGCATGGCCTTTTCTACCCCAATCCCCTCTCTTATCATAAATACTGTACAGAGTGGAGAGTCTGAACTTCCCTTTCCTCCAGAAATGGAATACCTGCACAAGCAAATGTGACAGACACATGAATATCAGACACAAACATTATGCTCAGCACTATTGCAATGAATATTAAACAAATTCCTAATTAGATGCTGCAGAAGAGTGATCTTTGTTCCTCTCTGCAAATATTCATTTTGTATATGTTGCAAGCATGCTGCTTCTTTTGGCAAAAACAAATCAGCCTGCTGATATTGAAGTTAGAAGAAATGTATGTTTTTTTAGCATTAACTGCTTCTTACTTGTACTTAAAGCAGAATGTTACTCACTCAATCAACATTAACTATTTTTAATTTTTATGCTGCTAGCATTAGTAAATAGATAGGAATATATATTGTATTTAAAAAATGTTGGGCATTTTTTTATTTACTTCCTGGTTTCTGGCAATCGTGGGCATTTTATTTTCTTTCATCTGGAGCCTGCATGCCTGAGCTAATGGCAGATGAAGGCAATGCTACATGGACCATCTGCCCTTACTCAATATGGCCACAGCTAGAAATGATGGGGAAAGGGTTTGGGGTTCAAAGTGATTTCCTAACAAAATAAAGTATGGCAACATGGATGGATAGGTGAGTTTGCTTTGATTAATAAAAATGTATTAATTACATTTTACAGATACAGTTAAGCTCTGCTTTAAGCCTTATTTATATGACAGAGGTGTAATTAAGAGCAGTCCATGAAAAAGCCTACCCCCAGCCAAAATTCTTACCCAGTCTGTATGTTTCTTAAAGTGGAGTTCCACCCATTTTTTTATGTTTGTCTGTGCTGCATGCTCTAATCTCATAGTGTTCAGAATGGACAATTTTTATTTAATTTGTTGCTTGTAAATACCTTTATTTTGTAGTCCTTCATTACTTCCTCCTCCTTATTTGCCTAGGCTATTTGCAAGGGTTTCTGGGATAGGCATCATGTTTCCCAGTAGTCCTTGCAAACCTGACTGAAACCTATTACATTGCTTGTGCACTGAGCATGTGCGAGATATGCAAAGCTGAAATCCAGGAAGTCATACAGTCTGGCTTCATGATGTCTACAAGATGGCCACGATCTATTTCTAGATTATAAACTATCTAAATGCTGTAACAACCTAACAAAACGGACCTTAGTTTACAGACTAACTTTACTAGAATACATTAAGCTTGTGTATTACAGGGGTATTTATATTTAAAAAGTGAAATTGTGGGTGGAACTCCCCTTTAATACATTTTTTTTAAATACATTTTATGTTCACCTAAGTCTACTATTGGGCTCCCTCATTGACACCCTTTCTAGGTGTGAAAGAAACAGGGGGGTGCCTCTTGTTTCTTTTATACATTTATTTTATATGTTTTGCAGAGTTGCTGGACATACTCTGAGGATGGCTGCCTCTTTTTAAATTACCCCATTACTGTGGTTTAACTTTGTTTTTACCTAAAGACTGACTAATCAAATGTACATTATTACAAACTAAGGGCATTGCCTCCTGGAGCACCAGATACCCAATTTACCTTCACTTTCTAGGTGTGAGAGACAGGTAATGGTGCACTGCATATCTGCATTGATCATTTTATTTGTACTTATATTTCATTTAACAAATAACTTCTAGGTGCAATTATTCTTTGCATTGGTTATCTCCAACAACATGCCTGCCTTTATACTAACATAATCAAGGCTGCTTTGCTGACTGATATTATAATGCATATAAATGGGCTAGATTCAGCAAGAATTTACGTTGGCGTATCTATTGATACGCCGCGTAAATTCAAAGCTGCGCCGGCGTATCTTCTTTCTGTATTCAGAAAGCAAGATACGCCGAAATTAGGCAAAGATCCGACTGGCGTAAGTCTCTTACGCCGTCGTATCTTAGTTGCATATTTATGCTGGCCGCTAGGTGGCGCTTCCGTCGATTTCACTGTAGAATATGCAAATGAGCTGGATACGCCGATTCAGAAACGTACGTGCGCCCGGCGGATTTTTATACGTTGTTTGCGTAAGGCTTTTTCCGGCGTAACGTTACTCCTGCTATATGAGGCATAGCCAATGCTAAGTATGGACGTGGGGACAGCGTCGAATTTTGCGTCGTTTACGTTGTTTGCGTAAGTCATTCGCGAATAGGGCTTTGCGTAAATTACGTTCACGTCGAAAGCATTGACTATTTGCGACGTGATTAGGAGCATGCGCACTGGGATACGTTCACGGACGACGCATGCGCTGTTCGTTAGAGACGTCATTTACGAGGGGTCATGTTTTATTTACATAAAACACGCCCACCTCTTCTCAATTTGAATTCGGCGCACTTACCCTGACAGATTTACGCAATGCCGCCGTAACTTAGGGCGCAGGTTCTTTGTGAATCCAGCCCCAGCCTCACTAAGTTACGGCGGCGTAGCGTATCTGCGATACGCTACGCCCGCACAAACTTACGGCGGGCCTTCTGAATCTAGCCCAATGTATGTAAGTAGCAAGGACTCTTACATAAGCTGCAATGAAGAAACGTTGTGAGTAGGATGGATGGGACGATTTGATCAATCTGATGCAAGCAAAATAAGCACTTCCTCAGCCTTGTCTCCCATGATGATCAGAATGCAAGACTACAACTGTGTCATATATTTGTTCTTACAGCCAATAAATGTAGAGGTACCAGGATTTTTATCATTGCTGTGTCCTTGAACTAGAAAAAAATAGTCAAAGATAATAGTGGGTAACAACAATGACATGGTTCTGGAGAAAAATCCTGATGGAGGCTTTGTCTTGGACAAGGGTGATGGCATGGCAAGTAGTTATTGGGAGAATACTTTGGACCAATGCGATGCCATCATTTAACTCACTAATAGTCATGCTACTTTGATAGAACTGGAAATGATGATAGGGATATCCTATATGAATCCTGATTGTGAAATGTGCCAGAAGCCATGCAAAACAGTCTGGCATGAAGGTTTGCTTCAAGTACAAGCTTTACTGAACTTGGTCAGAGTTATATGAAAGTGTATTGCCTGGAAATCATAAAGGAATACATAATGTTTAATAATGAATCAATAGTGTCCTAAAATGTGTCTTGTTGACCATGAAAAATGTCATGCTCAGGGTGACTGTGGTGCTTCGGCATGACTAGTGTTGCACAGAGGAGCTCATTAGCATCAACAGTGTTGTTTTAGGATGTTGTTTTCAGTATAGTATTCTACAAATGATCTGCAAACACAGTATGTTATTCTAATATATTAGCAGATCCATTGTGGAGGTTTTTATACGAATTAAAGGATTAAAAAGATACTACTTTCAGTTCATTTACCTTTTAAGGAATATATAGACAAAGAGGTGATAATTTATGAAAACTAGTAGGACGTTAAAGCAAAGCATGGGCCCACAACAAATATTCATATTCAATTTTCCTACAAGAATGCGGAAGTTGGTTCCTATAGAAAGCAACTTCTCAGTCTCAGAAAGAGTTTAAACAGTATGGGCCAGATTCACAAATCACTTACGCCGACGTATAACACGTTACGCCGATGTAAGTGCAAATGTGTGTCTGCGTATGTGTGCGCCAGACCCACAAACAAATATGCGCCTAAAAACAGGCTACACCCCGCCGACGTAGGGTGGGCGCATGGTGCGGCTCCCATTGATTAGCCATTCAAACATCCAAATGAGGGAAATACGGCGATTCACGAACGTGCGTGTGCCCGGCGCATGCTACACGAGATGCGCGTAAGTTGTACGTCCGGCGTAAAGTTATTCCCCATAAAAGAGGTGCAACCCGGCAACAGACATGCACAGGTCTGCACCAGGGAACACAAGCCGGCATATTGTGCGTTGGACGTGTGTCTGGCTGGGCGTACGTTATGTTCACGGCGTATACAGTGATCCAGCGTAGCTTAGGCAGTTGTGCCGGCGTGGTTGTGAGCAGGCGCATGGGGGCTGTGCTTGCGTCCACGTCACGGCGCATGCGCAGTTCGTTATACTTACCTGTCTGGCGATCGGCCCATCATTTGCATGGGGTCACGCCTCATTTGCATGGGTTCACACCCACTTCAACCTATGCCGGCGTGCGACTTCGAAACCCATGCCACGCTGGCGCAGCATTGGGAGCACTGGCTTACTGAATGCAATGCTTGCCTCTCTGCGCTGCGTTGGTGTAGCGTACAGTGCTTGCTCTACGGTGGCGTAATGTGCACCTTGCTCTCTGTGAATCTGGGCCAAAATTGAGAGGAATGGAAGCAACTGATATAATATTCTAAACTCTAGATAAATATAAAGAAATACTACGGAATGCAGTTAGATATTCAGAATAAATAGATGTCGTTTGGTGTGTAATTAATGATCTTTACTGGCCAGTTCATATTCTCTTCTGTTTTTGAAAAAAAAAAATAGTTGTCTTTATTTTAAATATCTGAATGTGTTCCAATATCAGCCTCCTGTAATTCCTTGTGTAAGCAGATTCTAATTAGGAAATTAAGAACCAGCAGTAGACCCTGCTATAGTGCACATGTGATGACACTGAACATGCTTACACAGTGATTGTCACCGTTATATATACAGAGAGCATCAAATGTGGCCCTTGAAGTTTTTGAAAGGTTGCATATGTATAGTTGTCTCTGAAGGTGCTGCTGGTTAAGATGGGTTATCTGTTACTCGCCTCGACCTTTTCCAAGGATGTCTGCCCCCTGACACACCAGGCTGAATAACCAAACCCACAATTTCATGGCAAAATCTGTGACATTAGTACCGATCTAATAATGATATTTTAAAGAATGTAAGCACCAGACCAATTAGTAAGACAAACTTAATATATTTAATACAAAGCAAGGGGAGGAAGAGAGAAGCACCAAGCCATCTATAGTACAGTATGGTTTATTAGACAAAATCAAAGTTTAAAAATAAGTAATGCACTCACAAATTATCTGGTGCAAAATGCATGTATAATAGACAGCGTGTCAGCACGAGGGAGCCCAGGAGTGAATAGCGGGCCCTGCTAGTCCATTTCAGTTGCAGCAATAGTGACCGGGAGTTAGGAAGATGGCAACTTGTATGCTCGGTGACCTAGCATACAAGCTGTAGTCTCCCCAACTCCCAGCCTCTACTGCCACGGCTAAGATGGACTTGCGGTACCTGCTATCCACTCCTGGGCTCCCTTGTGCTGACACGCTATCCACTATACATGCCTATTGCACCGGATAATTTATGAGTGCATTACTTGCCTTTTAAACTATGATTTTTGAATTGTTCATGTAGCCAACAGGGTTGGTACTGATCTATACACTCAGTGTGTTTCTCTGTTCCTGAAATGTAATATATTGTCATGAAATAAAGTGTAGGCAAAGATAAAAGATAAATGGAGCAACAATGGTAGTGATACACTTAAAATACAAGATAATTACGAGTAACTGGACCAAGGTTTTACCAATCAGCTTAAACTGTAACAGATTCACCTAGTGTATCATAAGGGCAGCCAGAAATAGATAGTATAAACCCTAGGGGCTATGCTGTATTAGTCCCTGGTGTGACTTTGCTAGGCCCAAGTCTGCCTGCAGGACCTCAGTGTTTAGGAAGGTGAAGAATTGCTAAAGTCTGTATTAATACCATAAAATAGGGAGGAAAACAAGTCTTAAACAATTAGGATTTTTTTTATTTCTGCCAGCGTGGCTGGGGCCCTGTTGGTGGTGCACTAATGATGATGATGGGTGACTTCCAGATACTGCCAGCTCAATAAGGTGGGAACTCGAGGAAGATTTCTGGCAGCAATAAGTTGAACAAGACAAAACAGTAATACAATGGGCAAGCAACAAGTGCAGGAAGGAGTTATGTAGATCTGAGTTAATATGTTATTAAGGTAATATAGTGCTGCTTAGTGGTATGTTGTATAACTGTGGTAGCGTCTAAGGAGCTTGATGGCAAACTGTGTAACTGGAGTCTCACTTGGTTTTGTGGTGCAGGTTGTTTGGTTGGTTAGCTTTGGTGGTGGGTTCCAATGGTGGAGGGGCTCCTTGTGGAATGATGGTATGAGCTCTGGCAAACCCACTCTACAGTATATGGCTGAAGCCACAGATAATGACCAGTGAACCCACTCTGCTGGACTGTGGATGCAGTTAATAACTGGTTAACCTGCTTGTTTGAGGCAGTAGATGAAGACGAGAAGGCTACACTGGTGGGTGCCCTGGGACTCCTTCTCTAGTCTGGCACCAAGTCCTTAATTTCTCCCAGGAAGACAGTAAAAAAAATCCCTTTGCCCTCTCCCTGCTTCCTCCTGGGATCTGTAGTTTTCTGCAGTATCCCCATGCAGAGTGTCATCCACCTTAGGAACTACATTCCTCAGTGTGCAAAGTGGCAGCTAGTGTGTCCTCTTTCTGCCATTGTTTGGCTGAGCAAGCAGGGAGGGACAGGTTTGTGGAACACAGACACATGCCACCTGCTGCTGCACTCTGTCCCTTTGTGCAGAGGGGCAAGTAGGGGGAGGCGTGATCACAGGCAGCTGCTGACTTTGTGCTGACGCACAATTCTTTTGATTTTGTAAATGTGCTAATGTAGTCCCAGGGTTTGGGCTCATGGTGACTTGGGCTCAAAGGAACGATGAGGCAGCACTGGACCTTGGAGTCATTCGTCTGTCGAGAACAGCACCAGGTATAAGGTGAGCATTTAAGTGAAAGCCATTTTTTTACTTTATAAAGTGCAAACAGCATATTAGTAAAAAATAAATAAAAATCACCTCAGCTGTCGCAGCTGTATATCCCATACAGCTGTAATATATATATATATATATATATATATATATATATATATATATATATATATATATATATATATATATATATATATATATATATATATATATATACTTTTCCTTCTGAAGTTTTTGTGTGTGAATTGGTTTATTTTTTTGTTATTAGAGGTGATTATTATTTTTTTATCTTTTTTAACATGACACTAAGAACAAGATTGTATTGTTAGTTGCTATTTGGACTTCTTTTTAATGCCTCAAAAAATAAAATACACAAAAATATTATGGAGATGATAAAACAGATTTAAAATGTCTGTTTTATTTTTTAAATTGTGTTTATTTTTATAATTTATTATAATTACTTTTTTTTATGGATTTGTGTTTGTAAACAAATTCAGTAATAATACTCTGCTGAAAGTGAGTACTTTGGTGAGTTATCATTGTTCTCATCTCACCTTCTGACATTCATATCATTCAAACTTTGCTTGAAATAATTTTATAATTCCTCATCACTCCCTTTCAAACAACAGAACAATTGACGCTTGGAGAAAGGCATGGTTAACTGTAGATATAAGTGATTAAATTAATCATACCCTAATTGTAATCCTGTGACCAAAGGAAACAATAGTCCAGCATCTCAGACATTCCTTAGGAATCCGTTCTTTATATAGCTAAATCCACAGGTGCCATCAAACTAAAACTAAATTCGCCCACATGATTTTATAGATGATTTAATAGAGAAAATACAAAGGTGGTGCAGAGGTGACAGACTGCCTGCATTAGACTAGGCATAGCAATGGATACCTATTCTGTGTTTTAATTATTATGGTATAATGAAGTAACAAAAAAAGGTCTGTGACTGAACTTAGGTGATATGATCATATTAAAACTAAAATCTGATTGCTGTGTATTGCTTCACTGTACTGTACTAGTGTATTATTATTTTGCCTGTCTTTATTAACTATGCATCACTGCATTTAATGTGATTGCATGCTGTATCTGTTGCTGATTCTGTTACCCAGGACTGCTAGAATTTGTAGCGTGACAAAGCCTTTATGAAGCCCTTTGGGTGCCAACTCCGACAATGCAGAAACATGGTTTTATATAGTGACTACATAAATCTGAGGCAGCCTGGGACTTAAAGGGTATCGAGAAACGTGCTGTCCTACCTAGCTTAGAAGGTGCAGCCTCTCTCACAACATTGGAAGCCTGTGTGAGAAGGTGACAACTTCAATCCATGGACAAACCTCCAAATTATTGAATAAAAGTGCTTCCAGCAAAGGGTACTGTTAATACTATAGTACACAGTACAAGGACATTTTAGACTTTTGTCCACTTCCAACCTCATGGCAAAAGTTTGGGTAGGTCCTTTTCTTTTGCAGCCTCTTGTACAAAAAATAAATAAACAGCTCCACAAAGATATGTTTTGTTTAATGTGTGGCCTGAAAATATCCCTGACCTTAAACCTGCTGAACCACTTTACGAGCCGGGTCTCCTATTTTTACATTAGTACCTGAACTTGTAATGATAAAGAGGTCTGATCACCCCAAAACTGTGTTGAGAGAAGCGGAAATTCATACTGAACACTGTGCCACACGCATTTCTCTAAATTTGCAATGGTCAAAGTTAGGGTGATATTGGACTGATTTAAGAGGCTTGATTAGCCTATAGGTTTTCACGGGCGCAGTGATTTCATTGTTGCTGCCAGCTTATAGAATTTCTTGCATCCTTATTGACCATTTAACTTTAAAATTTGCATCTTTTCCAACAAAAAAATATGAAGCAGGGTTTTTGTGAAGAATATTCTAATGTGAACACATTCTAATTTGTTAGAATGTGGGTAAAACAAAGATTTATTCATGCTGTGGGTAGGCAGTGGGTGGGTGGAATTGAACATAATATACCATGATTGGTACTATAACTTTACACTGCAATTTTATTATCTGTTTTTCATGTGAATGTGCAAAGCAAAAAAAATATTTGTGATCTGCACAGAAAATATTTGATTAACCCCTAGCGGGAGATTTCTGCTAGCACAAAATGAAAAGACTGCTTTTAGCATTTTAGTAATGTGGCAACTTGTATAAACAAACAACATTAACAATACCTAGAGGCAAGAAAATCAATTGGTTCAATTCAAGGTTTGGTTTAGGTTTTCTTGGCTTAATCCTCTTAAAGACCCTACATGTACAGAAAAATACGTTGCGTTATTAGCCTTTTTTTTTTGCTAAACCACTCAACTACTTCCACTTTCAGATCTTTATAACATAAAGACTAAGGCTGCATTCACACCTCGGCGTATATATGCCTGAAGTGCGACGCTCGTGCCGCTGGAGGGGCGAATTTCCATTGATGTCTATGAGATGGTTCACATATCACGCCTAAACGCCATACGCCTGCCGCCTGAAAACAAGTCCCGGACCCTTTTTTTCAGGCGGCATTGGCATTCGGGCATAGACATCAATGAAAATTATTTGTTAAAAAAAAAAAAAAAAGTAAACAAATCGCGGCAAAATACGCCACGTACGTGGCGTTACAATGTGAATGCAGCCTAAGGGGTCTAACCAGGGGTTGAAGGATGGAAAATTGCTCACTTTCCCCATCAACAGTTAGTTTTGATGGAGGAATTCCTTCCACGGAGCTACTGTACTCTGACAGCTGGAGTTTTATCAGCCATCAGAATAAAATAATCACTGCTGGCAGCTATAGCCACTGGCAGTGATCAAACAAAAAAAATGAAATGCTGGTTGTATTGGAGTCAATCGATAGATCAACTTCAATATAACCAGCCTGCCCATACATAGAATTCGATCCATGTATGACCGACTTAAGATAAGAACTAGGAGGTCTCCTTAAATTGAAATTTAACACTCTCAATCAACACCGACTATTTTTAATCCTTACGCTGCTAGCATTAATAAATAGATAGGCAAATTATAATTACTTGTTTTAAACCTTTTTTGAATTTTTTCAGTACCTTCCTGGTTTCCAGGCCAAGGCAAATGATGTAATACATACCAGGAGTCTTCAAAAGAGGATGAGGGGCTTTCTCAGCTAAACACAACCCCCTGCCTGCACGTCTGAGCTAAGGGTAGATGGATTACAGGAAGTAAATATTACAGTACATGAACTATCTGTCCTTACTCAAGATGGCTACAGACAGAAATGCTAAGGCCCCATACTCACGACCAAACATGTCTGCTGAAACTGGTCCGCAGACCAGTTTCAGCAGACATGTTTGGCCGTGTGTTGGCCCGAGCGGACCATTTTGGGACGGATCAGACAGGTTTCCAGCGGACAACTGTTTCCCGGACTTGTTTTAAAACAGTCCGCTGGAAACCTGTCCGCCCGGACATGTACGGTCGTCTGTACAGACCTACCGTACATGTCCTGCCGCCCGCATCCCTCGCATGCGTCGAATGACTTCGACGCATGCGTGGAAGCATTTTTAAGGCGGCCCGCCCACGTCGCCGCGTCATTGTCACGGCGACACCGCGGACACGCCCCGCGTAATGTTTACGCGCGGGCTTCTGTTCGATGGTGTGTATAGCCATCGAACAGAAGTCCCCGGGCAGTCCCCGGCCAGACATGTCCGATGGAAACGGTCTGCAGACCGTTTTCATCGGACATGTCCTGCCGTGAGTACTCGGCCTAAGAGGTGTTTTTCTCAGCAAAATGAAGCATGGCAACATGGATGGATGGATGAGTTATCTTGGATTATCAACCACTTCAATACCAGACACTTTCCCCCTTCCTGCCCAAGGACATTTTTAGCTTTTAGCACTGTCACTTTTAAATTACAATTGCACGGTCATGCTGCACTGTACCCAAACAAAATGTTTATTATTTTATTCCCACAAATAGATTTATTTTGCTGGTTTTTGATCACCTTTGCAATTTTAATTATTTTGCTAAACAAATAAAGACTGAAAATGTTGAAGAAAAAAAGTTTTCTTTGTTTCTGTTATAATAGTTTGTAAATAAGTAAGTTTTCTCCTTCACTGACAGGCACTGATAAGGTGGCATCAATGAGGTGGCACTGATGAGCACTGATAGGTGGCACTGATATGGAGCACTGATGGGCAGTGATAGGCGGCACACATGGGCGCTCATATATGGCACTGGTGGGCACTGATGGACACTGATAGGTGACACTGGGCACTGAAAGGCTGCACTGGTGGGTACTTATGGGTGGCACTGATAGGTGGCCCTGATGGGCACTAATAGGCATCAATGATGGGCACTGATAGGTGACACTGATGGGGACTGATAGGCATCACTGATGGCACTGGTAGGCATTGCTTATGGGCACTGATTGGCATCTGCCTGGGCACTGATTAGCATATCCCTGGTGGTCCAGGGTGGCATCCCTGGTGGTCCTGTGCTGATAAACAATGAGCACAGACCCCCCTGTCAGGAGAGCTGGCGATCGGCTCTCCTCTACTCGCCTCTGTCAGACGCCATTTTAGATGCAGTGTGTCAGACTGACGCACCACACCACCGATCGCCATTCTGCACACCCCCCAGGCGCGCAATTGTGGCTTATCCTGCTGGACATCATATGATGCTTAGTTAGGATAACTGAACCACCACCCAGCAGTCGTTTTGCTTTAGGGAAGTGGTTAAAAATGGATTAAATAGCATTTTTTAGTTTTGGTGGTCACATGCAGTGTAGTTCTGCTTTAAGATAACAGAAGGAAATGTAATGAGGATGCTAGAAAGCTCTGAATTTCTGACAATAATAAAAAAAAAAATCTTTGCACTTATCAATTAAATATCACAAAATGCTTGCTCTTTTGATTGATTGAATATTTTTGTTAAGCGTTAAATCACATAAGTATCAAAACGCTACCCGGCAACGGGACCAGGTGCCTTTTGTTACCATTGATTGGCCATTTTCAACAGCTGCAGGGGTTTTTGCACACTTTGGCGTGTGCGTGTACACTGTCAAGCTTACTGTCAGCTATCTGATAAAAGTGATTTGAGCAGCTTTACACTTCCACAGCCACCTGTACATGATACTCCCAAAATGTCATAGCAATAAAGTAAAGTAAAAAAAAATTCAAGTTACATATAATCATTAAAAAAATACATTTTAAAGTCCAACTTACAATAAGCCACACATTCATGTTTACAAAACTGGAAAGGGTAGAGGCAAGTGCTTTCAACATTACTTACCGTATATACTCAAGTTTATTTGCCGACCTGAATATAAGCCAAGGCACCTCATTTTACCACAAAAAAATGGGAAAACTTATTGACTTGAGTATAAGCCTAGGGTGTCCATCTGCATGCCTCACTGTGTCCATGCCTCACTGTGTCCATGCCTCACTGTGTCCATGACTAGTCTGACGTTTAACATGGGAGCCTATGGAAGGGGTGCCCGGATTTGAAAAATCGGTGCTCTCTAGCCATAAGTCCCCTAGACAACAAACTTTGCACACTTGTAGATAAGAAAAGGGGCTACATGTGTGCCAAGTTCCGGGTCCAGAGAACCTACAACCGGCTGCTACTGGGTCCCCAAATTCACCAAAGAAATTACCGTTTAACATGGGAGTCTATGGAAGGGGTGAACGGGTTTGAAAAATCGGTGCTTCCCGGCCGTAGGTCCCCTGGACAACAATCTTTGCACACTTGTAGGGGAAGTTTGGGGTCCAGGGGACCTATGGCTGGGCAGTACTGGGTCCCCAAATTCTGGGAGATCAGGCCCAAAAAGTTGACTCGAGTATAAGCCAAGGGGGCATTTTCAGCACAAATAAATGTGCTGAAAAACTCGGCTTATACTCGAGTATATATGGTATATAGGGAAAAACTCAAAACTGTTTGATTTATCATTCTTCAAAGTAGTCAGCAGGCAAAGATATGATATTGTAGCTTATTATGGCTATGTGTCATCTCAAGTGTGTGTGGCCAGGGTTCATCTGCAAATAAAAAAAAAAGGTTCTTTCAGTTGGTCTAACAAATTCCTGGATACTTAAAGTGGAGTTTCCACCTGAAAAAAAAAATTCCATCAAAAAAAAAAAAAAATGAAAAATTATTTTTTTTACTTACCCTAAATAGCTGTTGCTATGCGGAAGTGCCAAATCTGCCTCTTCATTCTCCGCAGTGGATTCTCTTCCTCCTCCTACACTCAGTGTCTTCTTGTGAATGGGGCGCGCTGCATTCTGGGAACTGTGTGTGTCCCAGAAAGCAGCCGGCCCATTCACAAAGCGCCGCGCTGCTCACGCATGCGCAGTAGGAAATGGGCAGTGAAGCTGCACGGCTTCACTGCCTGTTTCCCTTACTGTGGATGATGGCGCTTGGAGCTGCCAGGATCGGCCTAATGTTGACCCTAAAATCCTGTAAAAAAACATTTTATTACATTTTACTACTTACAGTTTTGGTGTCTTGTCCGGCGTCCATCGACGGCCTCGTCCGGTCCGTCTGCGGCCTCGGTGGTGTCCTCCCGGCTTCTCCCGCGCTGTCTTTGTGTCGAATCCCCGCTTCCCGCGCTCAGTTTGAAGCCTCCGCAGACATATACCAAGCGCAGTACACTCGGGTATATTCGGCCACGCTCGGCTTCTCACGCATAAACGTCACAGAGCGTAAATACGAGCGAAGCCGAGCCTGGCCGAATGTACTGCGCTCGGTATATGTCGGCGCAGGCATTCAAACTAAGCACGGGAAGCAGGTATAGGTGTATATCGCGCACCCATGATTTTGCCATGATTTTCAGGCAAAAAAGTGAGTGGTATAAGCCGATAAATAAGGTACATGGTATACTATTTTTAAAATATGGGGTGGGATGCAATCTATAACTATTATTAATTTTCTGATAAACATCACCCCAATTAAAAAATAAACAATTTGTATGACCATAAGAACTGGACTTTGAGTATGCCATAGTATTGGTCTACGCATTTTGTGGGAGTCCCCGCTTCTTCAGGACCTCAGAAATGATATGCAGTATGTAGCTCTAACTATAAATATATCGTAGAGAAAAGGTGTCACAAAAATACATACAAAAAATACAAAATTACATTTGAATAAAAGACAAACAAATTATAGGGATGTTTCGCACAGACAAGAGAAACATACAGCAACAATATTTACCAATAATATATTTTTAATAATTCATGATATATCATACCTGTAAAGGTAAATAGTAGAAATCATAAATGGTATAGACCAAGCAAAAAAAAAGGAAGATCTCCAGGTGAGGATGTGCCTGTCAGCCCATGGGAGACACCCAAGACATACAATATATATACATATATAAGGGGTTAGCTCAGTAGCGGGGTGTGTGACCCCTTGGATGGGTTCACCACACACTGAATTTATACAGACAGGCAGTCGAAGACGGTTGAAAACAAAGATTTTATTCTTCGATCTTGCTGGAAACAAGTGCAAGCATCCAAACAGCATAAACAAAATCAAACATAAAATAAACCCTGGCCACTTTGGACGTCTACCTTCCACACAGGAACCTATCTATGGAGTCTAGCACAGCCTACTGCTGGGTAGACAGTGCTGGTCATACAGCGGAAAAACAATAGTCTTTTGATTTTTATCACACAGAAAAATCAATCCTCTCCTCACCTCCTCAGAAGACTTTCTGGCACTGCTCTCCTTACTCACAAAGACTCAGGATGATGCAGCAAATCAGTGGTAATCCGCTGGATTACTTATAGAGGCCTTAATTGCCTCATTCTGAACAGCTGAAGTCTTCCAACGCCCTTAGACCTTGTCTGGCTATTTTTGCAGCCGATGCCTAATAACAATTGGTGTATTGTCTAAACAAGGCAGAAATGTCTGTCCCGTCTGACAACACCCACAGATTTACCTGACTTCCTGTCACTATATATATATATATATATATATATATATATATATATATATATATATATATATATATATATATATACACCATTCATGATTTCTACTATTTACCTTTACAAGTATGATATATAATGAATTATCATGGTTCATAAAATATATATATATAACATGTCCTACATTTTTACTTAAAGGGGTTGTAAAGTAATTTTTATTTCCTTAAATAGCTTCCTTTACCTTATTGCAGTCCTTCACTTACCTCATCCTTCAATTTTGCTTTTAAATGTCCTTATTTCTTCTGAGAAATGCTCACTTCCTGTTCTTCTGTCTGTAACTTACCACCGTAATGCGAGGCTTTCTTCCTGGTGTGGAGAAAGCCTCTTGAGGGAGGAGGGGGCGAGCAGGCAAGTCATGACATGCTCTACTTTTCAGATAGAGAAAGGATCTGTGTGTTAGTGGGCGTCCTGACACTTCTGCTCACCCCCTCAAGAGACTTTCTCCACACCAGGAAGAAAGCCTCGCATTACTGTGTGGAGTTACAGACAGAAGAACAGGAAGTGAGCATTTCTCAGAAGAAATAAGGACATTTAAAAGCAAAATTGAAGCATGAGGTAAGTGAAGGAGGACTGCACTAAGGTAAAGGAAACTATTTAGGGAAAAAAAATCCTTTACAACCCCTTTAATACTGTATAGTATATACTTTGTGATGTTTATATGTTATTTTAATATGCAATTTAATAAAGATTTTTGGATTTTTTGTTACACAAGTTTGAAGTAGTCTAAGTTCTCAAAGGCCTTTTCAAAGTCCAGTTATTGTGGTCTTACTAATTGTCAAAATAATTATACAATCTTCAGTTTTGTACAAAAATGCTAACTTTTCAAGCTGATTTTGCCCTGTCCTGCTTATATGGTGGGACATACTGACTGTGGGATGTGTGGCCCCAGCACCTCATGAATGAACACTTGGCTTCATTGCCTACCCATGTATGCTCAGTCAACTGTCTATTTTACTCTCACATGGTGCTTAGCTCAGCTGCTGCAAAAGACAGTGGACTACACATGTGTGAGTAAGTAACAAAATCGGCTTCTTGCTCATAAAAGTGCTGGGGCCACACATTGAACAATTTATATATCGTGCCAACTAGGCAGGACAGAGAGGAGAGCCCAATGGAAAAAATCAGCTGGGAAAATATGCATCATTTTACAAAACTGTAGACCGCATACAAATTTACTGAGAAAGCTGCAGTGCATGTCCCCAGCTCCTGAATGCAACACGTAGTGAGCTGTTTTACACTCAGCTTGAATCTTCCTAGGAAGATTTTTTAAAAAGGGATCACAAATGCCTGACAAAAATCCCATTTAGATGTCGGTGTGTACTCAACTCTGTGCTACAGTTCTACCATGAGCAACATAGAAAATTGTGTAATTATGCGTCCAATTAATTTGTAAGGTTTGGAAACAAATAAACCAAAAAAAGGGTAACAGGAAATAAATAATTATAAGCACTAAATTTGTGTATAATATTTACAATGGGTAAATAGAAACCGTTTCTAGACACCATAAACAAAGTCATTTTGTAAGTTAGTATGCCTTTATAAGATTATTGCATTTACTTATACAAACTATCATGGGTTACTAGGCAATCAAACACCATTAGTTATCAATATAAAAATAATTCTCCCAGCTAACTTTTAAAAACATACATAGAAATAATATTTGTGCATCTAAAAAATTTAAAATTAAACTGGAAAGCATTAACATTAATGTCAGTTTTATTCAGGACCTAGCCCAATAACAAGCTTAAATTCCTCACTGGTTAGATCCAGCCGTAATGTCCTTTGAACTTCTGTTGTAGAAATCATAAAAAAGCTTAAAATAACTGATCACATTTTTATCTCCTACCATCATCCAACCTTCTCCCTACATTCCTCATCTTGCATTCAAGCCTAACAATTCATCCCATTTGACTCAAACCATTTAATCTTGGCTAATGTAATGTTAAACCATGTTCTAAATCGCTTCATTTTTACATAACGGCATTGCCTGGAGAGAAGTAAACAAGAAATCAATTCCAGGAAAACCATTATGGCTTTTGAATTTAAGTAAAAAACACAGATTCCCACACGTCTTTGGGAAAAAGCACATCCCAGCAGAAATTTTTAGGAAGACATAAATGAGTCTAACCCTTGGGATTAAAAATATGAACTTTACAGTGAGTTGTTAAAGTGGAACAATACCCATATCTTTTTTTATGAAACTTGTGACATGTGACAAAATGTGACATAAGCCAGAGTTCAGTCCAACAGTTGGGTCCCCAATTTTGTCTGTGACCCCATTTAATTAATTTTTCTTAATCAAATCGTGACATTCATAAGTATGAGTGGTTGCCCTCTCTAAATTGCTTTCCATACCCACTCAGTGACCCCCAAAACTAAAAAAGATTGGGTATAAAAATGGATTTGTTCTTAAAGAACAACTACAGCTTCCCCACCTAAGCCAGTTTACATAGTGTCCAAACAAAATAAAAAATATGATAACCAGTCTCTGCCTCTTCTAAATGTCTAACGGAGCACCTCTGTTAATACCTTCTATATAAACTGGAGAAGAAATAAAGACTATGGCCGGGATTCAGAGAACACTTTCGCTGGCGTATCTACAGATACGGGCCCAGATTCAGAAAGGACTTACGACGGCGCAGCGCCATGTACGCCGTTGTAAGTCCTAATCCGAGCCGTTGTATCTATGCGCCTGATTCTTAGAATCAGTTACGCATAGATATCCATTAGATCCGACAGGCGTAAGTCTCTTACACCGTCGGATCATAACTGCATTTTTTTTCTGACCGCTAGGTGGCGCTTCTGTCGAATTCCGTGTCGAGTATGCAAATTAGCTAGATACGCGAATTCACAAACGTATGCCCGACCGACGCAGTAAAGTTACGACGTTACGACGCTCCAAAAGGAAGGAAAGGATCAACTAGACACATCATCTTATAGACCGATATCTTTGCTTTGCTCAGATGTAAAAATCTTAGCCAAGGTATTGGCAACGAGAATAAATAAATATATTCAGAAATTAATACATCCAGATCAATCTGGATTTATTTCAAATCGGTCCACGAGCATAAATATAAGAAGGCTGTACTTAAACCTACAGACCCCGGCAGAGAACACGGGAGATAGATCTATCCTAGCATTGGACGCCACTAAGGCCTTTGATAGTCTGGAGTGGGACTATCTCTGGTACGCTCTGGAGAAGTTTGGGTTTGGCCCATCTTTTATCAAATGGATAAAGCTATTGTACAATTCCCCAAGGGCCAAAATAAAAATAAACAATGACGTTTCACAGTCGTTTGAATTGGAAAGGGGAACGAGACAGGGATGTCCACTGTCCCCCCTCCTTTTCGCCTTGGCAATTGAGCCCTTGGCGACTGCAATTAGAGCTAGGCAGGAAATTCAGGGGTTCCAGAGAGGAGTAGAGGAGGAGAAAGTCGCGCTTTATGCGGACGATATCCTCCTTTTCTTGGGCAACTCTACAACCTCCCTCAAAACTGCAGTTCAAACAGTAGAAGCGTTTGGACGATTTTCGGGCCTGGTAATAAACTGGGAAAAATCAACACTCTTACCTGTGGACCTGGTAAGTAATATTGATGGGATAGGAATCCCTCAATTAAAAATTGGGGAGAAGATGGAGTACTTGGGAATTGTGGTAACACGTAACCCAGAACAATTTATAAATAACAATCTAGCACCACTTCTGGTTAAATTTAAACGCAAAGCGGAAATATGGGGACATTTGCCACTGTTGGTTGCCGGCCGTAGCAACCTCATTAAAATGATTTGGTTGCCACAATTGCTTTATATTCTTCACAACTCCCCAGTATGGATTGACAATCAATGGTTTAAGAAGATAGAAACCCTCTTTAGGACCTTAATTTGGAAAAAGGGAAAAGCAAGGATCAGTCTTCAAACGCTGCAATTACCAACAAATAGGGGAGGGTTAGCGGTTCCGCACCCCTACAGTTATTTCTTGGCGGCACAGTTGCAGCATTTGGGGGGCTGTGGTACAGAGGGGGGAGGAAACGCAAGCGGGAAAATGATGCTAAGAGGGTCCCCACATAGTTCTGTAATAGAGGCCTTAGAGGCCAACTCGTTCTTGGTAAAAAGCCCAACAGTAAAAATGATGGTAAGAGTGTGGCAAGCAGGAAAAGCAGCTTTGGGCTATCAAGGATTAACAGAATATTCTCCATTATGGGAAAATAAGAATTTAAAAGACATTTTGGCCATGGGGAAATTAAAAGAATGGGTTAAACGTGGGATAACCAGAGTGGCACAACTGTACACAGGTTACACATTAAAACCCTTCTCAGAGCTAAGTAGGGAATATGGTATTCCAAATTCCATGTTCTTTTCCTATTTGCAGGTTAGACATGCACTACAAGCCCAATTCAAGTTACAGCCGGTAAGATGGCAAAAGTTAACGCATTTTCAGACTAATCAAGACAGGGGTCTTGAAAGGTCTTATCTCAGATCTGTACGAACGAATCAGGGATCAGTTGGGAGGAAATGAGAGGCTTTGCAGGAATAAACAGAGGTGGGAAGAGGATATTGGCCCAATAACAAATGAGCAGTGGGACAGGATACTGGAATTAGGGACAGTGGTTTCACTAGCCCCGTCACAACGGGTCTCCCATCTATTCCTTTTCCACAGGGTTTATTATACTCCCAAGAAACTATTTAGATTCGGATGGAAGCCAGATGATAAATGTCCCAGATGTCAAAACACAGGGGACCTCATCCACATGATGTGGAAATGCCCAAGACTGCATAGATATTGGGTTAAGATTTTGGACATTATAAATGCAACTTTTGGAATTACCCTGGAACTTGAAGCCAGGGTTTGCCTATTAGGATGCATTGAGGAGAGAATGGGGCAGAGGGATGTACTAGTAGCAGCCACAAGAAGTCTGTTCCAGGCGAGGAAACTAATAGCACTAAAATGGCAAGCACAAAATCCACCTACAGTAGCAGAATGGCTCAATACAATGAACAGCACAATAGGGAAAGAGAGGGGAACATGGATTAGACGCGGCAACCTTAAAACATTTAATTTAATATGGGAGCACTGGTTAGTGAAAATAGGCCGCTCACTCTAATTAAGTATAGACTAGTAAAGAACAACTTAATGTAAGGACAAGAACAGGATTTAAAACGTGTATGCACTTTAAATGTAAGATAGGGAGGGGGAGGGAGGAGAGGGTTGGGATGGATGGAGATTTTTAGTGTTTGTTATAGATCTTTTTGTATGCACATAAAATGCACTGAGTGTAAAATATGAATTTATATTTCCTGTCATGTATACGGATGGAAAACAATAAAAAAAATACTGGATTAAAAAAAAAAAAAAAAAAAAGTTACGACGTTTACGTTAGGCTTTTCCCGGCGTATAGTTGCCCCTGCTATATGAGGCATAAGTGCGGCGTACCAATGTTAAGTATGGGCGTCGTTCCCGTGTCGAAATTTGAAAAAGTTACGTCGTTTGCGTAAGTCGTCCGTGAATGGGGCTGGACGTCATTTACATTCACGTCGAAACCAATGACGTCCTTGCGGCGTACTTTGGAGCAATGCACACTGGGAAATTCCAAGGACGGCGCATGCGCCGTTTCGGCAAAAACGTCAATCACGTCGGGTCACATTTGATTTACATAAAACACGCCCCCCTGATCCAAATTTGAATTAGGCGGGCTTACGCCGGCCGATTTACGCTATGCCGCCGCAACTTACGGAGCTAGTGCTTTGAGAATACAGCACTTTCCCGTCGAAGTTGCGGAGGCATAACGTAACGCGGATATGTTACGCCCGCACAAAATTACGCCGCTGACTGTGAATCTGGCCTATGCAGCGTAAGTGTCCAGATGCACCGTCGTATCTATGCGCCTGATTCCTAACACTAGATACGCCATACGGCATCGTATCTCGGGTGCATATTTACGCTGGCCGCAAGGGGCACTTCCGTAGATTTACACGTTGAATATGCAAATGACCTAGATACGCCGATTCACGAAGGTACTTGCGCCCGTTGGATTTAGCTACGCCGTTTACGTAAGGCTTACGTCCGGCGTAAGTTTACCCCTCATAAAGCAGGGGTAAGTCATGTTAAGGTATGGACGTCGGAAACGTCTGAACAGCATCGTATTTTACATCTTTTACGTAAGTCGTACGTGAATGGGGCTGGGCGTAAGTTACGTTCACGTCTAAAGCATTGAGCGGAATACAGCAAGTCCTTTCTGAATACAGTACGAGCCACTCTAAGTTACGTTGGCGTAGCGCATATCAGATGCGCTACGCCGCACTAAAGATAAGACAATCTCTCTGAATTCCCGGCCATATACTGTAGAGCAAAGACCGATTGCCATTTTTTCCATTTGCTTGGATGATTGAGAGGCTGACAGGATGCTGAATTAGCACCATTATCCCTTGTGGATGAAACATGATTTATGGGTGGAAGAGGTGTTTATCTCTGTTGTTTGACTATAGTTTACATATTATATATTTAATCAGATATGCAACTAGTTGTGTGCATTGAGTTCATCTCTAAATAATGGAATTTTCTTGCACAGTTAAGTAATTTAGAATCCAGTGCAGGCAAGATTTGATCACAATGATCAAAGCTCTGTCCTTCTATGTTCTTACTGGAGGCCAGACTCACAATGTCAAGGTGTCTTAATATTCAAAGAAAGCAAACCAAAACAGTTCTTTGTTCTGTAAACCATAGAAAAAAGTGTATTTAAACTTTTTGGAATATTTTATTAACTCTACATTAAAACAAATGTACTTCTAAATGTTTGGCAATGTATATGCATGTCAATGTTGCTATGAATAATTTAGCTCTTCATAGTAGGTATAGGAGGTCATCAATCAGATTCCTCAGCGTAAGAACACAAAGTTCTACAGCACTCAACCAATTTGCTAACACTAAAGCCTTGTACACAAGAACGGACTTCCATCTGACTTTTCCGTGGATTCTAGTCTGAAGGGTGTTGTCCGTGAACCTGGTATATATACACACGGCAGAACATTTTCAGCCAACAAAGATGAACGTAGTGACGTTTCAACATACTTACGACACTTAAAAAGAGGAAGTTCAATGCTTATGTGCCACCCTTTGGGCTCCTTCTGCAAATCTCGAGTTAGCCCTTCAGACACCTACACTACTAGGATTGTACACACTGCAACTACTCTGCAATCTTGGCCCTGGTGCCTGTGTCTACAAAACTTGGGTACTTAGCAATACTGCCAGCTCCTTCCACCTCTTCTTTCTCCATGCTAATGTTAAAGGCACTACATTCTTTGCTAATGTGTGGTGTGGGTGTTTAGTTTGGACATCTAAACATTTGACATGTACACACATTTGAAGCCAGATTCCAACAATACTTACTAGGGCAAACAAAAGGCTCAAAAGTAGTTTATTCAACTTGTTGAACTCTTTCACCCTCTGTCTATCTTGCGTCAGGGGATGTTCTGTCCAGTGGAGGCTCTGTGCTGTGTCCAGTTCTCAGATCACACTCCTCCAAATGTGGGAACTGACCACACTCATGTTCCTCTAAAAATAAACAATACAACATTCATTAGGCCACCTCAAGTCACATCTGTTCCTAGCATCCCTTTTGCTGAATAAGCTGACCAACCTTGTACTTGTGACAATGTTTACTCCTGACTAGTGGATGCCAACATGCTGCACTTTGCTTTATTCGGCATTGAAAAATGCATTGAAAAGGGAAGGTGATGTCATTTTAAAACAGAAAATAAATGGCTAAATGCCCACATTGAACAACTCATGCAGTTGCCACCCACCCCTCTTGTCTCCTATAGGATAGGGGATATACGATGATCATTCTAGCAGGCGTGACTCTGTATGACTGTGATCCCCAGGGCCTCTCCTCTACCCTGGAAAGGCTGCATTAATGGGCACTGATGATCCACGCAGCAACCATAAAGTGTTCTTTACCCCTTAACCACTTAAGACCCGGACCAAAATGCAGGTAAGGGACCAGGCCCCTTTTTGTGATTCGGCACTGCGTCGCTTTAACTGACAATTGCTCGGTCGTGCGACGTGGCTCCCAAACAAAATTGGCGTCCTTTTTGTCCCACAAATAGAGCTTTCTTTTGGTGGTATTTGATCACCTCTGTGGATTTTATTTTTTGCGCTATAAACAAAAATAGAACGACAATTTTGAAAAAAATTCAATATTTTTTACTTTTTGCTATAATAAATATCCATCAAAAATATATATAAAAAAAATATTTTTTCCTCAGTTTAGGCCAATACGTATTCTTCTACCTATTTTTGTTAAAAAAATTGCAATAAGCGTTTATCGATTGGTTTGCGCAAAATTTATAGCGTTTACAAAATAGGGGATAGTTTTGTTGCATTTTTATTATTATTATTTTTTTACTACTAATGGCGGCGATCATCAATTTTTTTCATGACTGCGACATTATGGCGGACACATCGGACAATTTTGACACATTTTTGGGACCATTGTCATTTTCACAGCAAAAAATGCTATAAAAATGCATTGTTTACTGTGAAAATGACAATTGCAGTTTGGGAGTTAACCACTAGGGGGCGCTGAAGGGGTTAAGTGTGACCTCATATGTGTTTCTAACTGTAGAGAGGCAGGGCTGGACGTGTGACATCATTGATCGCCTTTCCCTATATCAGGGAACAGACGATCAATAACAGCACCACTGTGAAGAACAGGGAAGGTGTGTTTACTCTCCCTGTTCTTCAGCTCCGGGGACTGATAACGGGACTCCAGCGGCAAACGGGTCCACGGGTCCCGCAGCCGCGGTCACGGAGCTTTGTACCGGGTCTCGGGCGTGCACCGCGACCCACGGCTGGGCATTTAACAATCACGTACAGGTACGTGATTGTGCCCAGCCATGCCATTCTGCCGACGTATATCGGCGTTAGGCGGTCCTTAAGTGGTTAAGTTATGCCCTAAGCCCATGGCCTTTGGCCCACCTAGAAACACCCCTGTTGGTGGCTAAATGAGTGTGTTTGAAGTTTCACTTACGATTTTGGGAGGAAAATGGCCATGTTGTCTCCCCTGTTGGGGCCTCCCTTTGTCCCCTCTGGTGGCTTGTCTGGTGACTTTTTGTTTTTTTATTTTTCCTATTGAAAGAATAAAATACAGCAAAAAAGGGTACTCAAAAAAAAAAAAAAAACTAGTGTAGTTCATATCTGCTTTAAATGAAATGTTATCTTTACCCAAAATATTTATACCTAGATTAGAGAAACAATTGTGTCTATTTTTGAAAACCTACTTGTAGAAAGCAAATTTACAGCTTATTACAAACATCTACATAATGATTTTAGTTATTAATCTGGCTTACTTTTTTTTATTATGTGATGGATGGAGTCCATCTAGTCTTTCTCGCGGTGCTTTAAATCAGACCAGCGCTTGCAGATTTGATCCTTCGTTCGGTGCCCCCGAATATTCTCCCTCAAATACCACGATGGCCATCTCTAGAATCCAGTCTTTTTGGCTGTTGGGCCTTTAATAGTTCTGCAGCTTACAGTCGTAGTCATATTTCTCAAATGTGCGCACCATCTCCCCCTTGCTTATGGGGGTGGCCTTATGTTTTCTAAAAGCTCCACCACAGCAGGGCCTGCTACATTTTGGTGATTCTTCCATCATGTCGTCACTCCCGAATGTTCCGCCGTGTATGTCGCATGCAGAATAGAGAATCTGGTCATGCCCCAGTATCATGACGCTCTGAGAGCGAAGTTTCACGCATGCGCAGGGTATATCAATCCAAAACGAGCGGTCGATGTAACAGCCGTAGGATCATTCCGATAGTTGAGAGACGAACACTAGCCAAAAGGAGCCATGAAAAAAAGGTATGTTTGAAAATTGGGTCACCGGTGGTTAGTGGCATATACTGCTTAGATAGAGGCCTATATTGTGACCAGATTATGAGTTATAAGCCACCCATTATGGTTTGTCTTGTGTTCTGTCTAGCAGCCATATGATACTTGACAACAAAATGAGAGACAAGTTGAATTCCCACAAATTCTTGCTGCAATTTATCCAAAAATACAGGGAGCTCACCTGTCTGTGGCGAGTAAAACATAAAGATTATTCAAATAAAATCAAGAGAAGGGAAGCAATAGATCAACTGGTGGAATTGGCGAAGGCAAACTACAGTTTGGTGAAGACAAAAATTGGAGGCCACAGGAGCATGCATAATGGGGAGTGAAAGAAGATCGAGAAATCCAAAAGATCGGGAGTAGCAGCAGAAGACATTTATGTACCCAAGCTGTGGTACTTCAACAGCCTGCAATTTTTGTCAGATCAAACTGTACCATGCAGATCTCTATCCACACTACCCTCCACATCAGCTATGGCCACCGATACTGACCCTGAACCTACATGGGATGAAGATGAGGAGCTCAGCTTGACCCAGGTATAGCATTGTTGAAAAGATTTGAAGACAAAAATACAATGATGTTAATTATTAGATGTTTTTATGGATAATATTTTTCTGCGTTAACAAAGTGATTTCCATATCAATAGACAGTAGTGGCCAAAAAGGATTAGGACAAGAATGATAAATGCTGGAGTCAGAATGATAGTCGTTTCTATTTGGACACATTCAAGTTTAAACAGTCATGAGCTAAAAAGTGTTTGTGATTGATGACAAAAAAAATTATTTATGTTCCATTTTCACACACAGAAAAGTTTGAGCCAATAAGAGGCCGGGCCCAGCGGGCAAACAAAGTGCTAAATCCCTCCCCTGCACCCTTCTATTAAAAGGGCCAGGAAGAGCCCCAACCTGGATGAGGCCACGGCTGACTTCCTGAGTCGGGGCAACATCAGCCTGCACAACAGCACCCAATAGTGCTGAAGGATTCGGCTGTTTTACTGCAAATAAGCTCTGTGAGGTGGACGGGGAGCAAAGGGAGCTATGCAAGGGGCTAAATGTCCAGCTCCTCAGCAAGGCGAGGAAACGTGAGATAACATGAAAAACACATGTGTGTGATTTGGAGCACACATCTCCACCACCTCCACAACAAGCCTACCCACCCCAGCAACCCTACCCATCTCAGCATCCCCACCCATCTCATAAACCCTACCAGCCTCAGCAACCCCACCCAAATGAGCAACTCTACCAACCTCAGTAACCCCACCCATCTCAGCAATGCTACCAACCTCAGCAACCCCACCCACCCCAGCAGCATGGTGGTCAGTGGCAAATTCAGCCGCTGTATCCCCAACAAGGCCACTAGTCTAAGGTGTTTTGGGACTACTAATTTATATATTTCCTTTTTTATTAGTATAAGTATGATTTTCTTGGTTATACTTTAGTTCCTTTTCCGTGTATCATTTGCTCTTTTGGTTTCAGTTTGTTAATTTTGATGACAGAGAATATGTCTACAAATTTTTTACTTTTATTTTTGTTCTGAATGCACAAAAAACGAAATGGCCTCAGCTGATGTGGAAAGAAGTGTAAAGAGCGATGGGCGTGGTTCGGTCTGGTCTGTCAAAAAGCGCAGCCTGTTGTAGTGCCACAGCCTGGGAACATATATGTCATCTGCTGCTGCTCCCGATCTCTCGGAGTCCACGATCTTCTTGTGGTCCCTATTGTATGTACTCCTCAGGTTCCCAATTTTGCTCTTCACATAATTGATGTCTGCCCTGGGGTACAGAGCCTTCACCAATTCCACCAGTTGATCCATTGCTGCCTTCCTCTTGATTTTTATATGCCCATTTTGTGCTTACTTGCTTATGTGTTTAACTTCAAATGGCAGTTTGAGAGTAGGCAGGTCAATTTCTAAAATACAATCTAAAATTAATAACAAGGGACACAAACAGAGTTGGAGCTTTGAGATTCCAAACTACTAGGGGATAATGGGGTTGTGCTAACTTGACACAAAAAAACTATATTATATTATATGATATCACTAGAACACCAATCCTTTGTAAATATGTTTGTCATTACTCCGTCAGTATCACCAGCAAAGCAGTTTTATTATTATCCCATCGAGATTTCATAATTTGCCGCCTCACGAATGTGATATCTTCATTATGAACGCTAGTTTTACAAGACCCAACGCTTCCGGCTGGTCCTTGCTTCCAAGCATGCATGTTTGTACTTTGGATTTTAGTCCGATGGACTTGTGTACACACGATCGAATGAGCCGACGTAATACATTTGTTGCCGGAAAGTTTGAGAGCATGCACAGCGAACATTTGTCCATTGAGAAACTGAAAACAATTGTCCGATGGAGCATACAGACGGTCAGATTGTCAGACAAAGCACGTCCGTTGGACCGTTGTTGTCAAAAAGTCCAATCATGTGTACAGTAGGTGAACGCGATATTGTGTCAATCTTGCTCCCTTTCTCGGCGAGATTGAGCACTTACGAGCCCCATCGCGGGAGCCAGCGCCGAGCTGGCTTGCCGCGATGGAGACAGAGCCGTCATAGAAGCGACGGGAGATCTGACTTGGATTCCACATGGGTAGGTATCACATGGGTAGGTACAGAGCATGATGGGACTGTGAGGCCTATATAGGTCCGATGAAAGCAGCGCACCTGCCATTTCAGCGAGAAGAGCCAGCGTGTCAACATCTGGAGAAGAGAAGAAGATGACGTCACAGCCCGGAAGAAGAAGAATACCTCACAGCACGGAAGAAGAAGATAGACATTCAGCGCTGAAGGAGAAGGCACCGGACAGCTGGAGGAAGAACCGGGGTGCGCCGAGTCAACAGCGGCGAACATAGCAGAAGACCCCCAGAGAGTGAAGAAGACCCCCGGATAGCCGAAGAAGACCCCCCCGGATAGCGGAAGAAGAAGCACACCACCCCCCGCCGAAGACGTCGGAGGAAACCCGCCGAGGAGTGGGCGCTTTTATAAAAGCGACCCCCCCGGCGGTGGAAGAGAACCGGACGGTGGCGAATGAATGAATGAATGACTTGTATAGCGCAACTCATGCGAACTGAATCACCTCTGAGCGCTTTTTCCAGCCAGAGTCTGCTTGGCTGGTGCGGTCATTTTACCCCGTAGGATCATGACACGCTTGGGACACACAGTCATACACACAGATATACATATATATATATACTGGGCCAATTTGGACAAGATCCAATATACCTACCAGCATGTCTTTGGAGTGTGGGAGGAAACCGGAGTACCCGGAGGAAACCCACACATGCACAGGGAGAACATGCAAACTCCAGGCAGATGGTGTCGTGGTCGGGATTCGAACCAGCGACCCTTTTGCTGCTAGGCGAAAGTGCTGCTCACTGCACCACTGTGCTGCCCACCCGAAGACGTCAAAGAAGAAGCCCCCCCTGGTAAACAGAGCTAAAGAAGACAGGGGGAGCCTCCAGAGCAGACTAATAAAATATTTTAATACCCTGTGTTTTTTATTTGTGTTTTTACCACTTTTCCTCCAGGTGAATGTGTAGGGGTACGATGTACCCCATATCCATTCACTTAGGGTGGGGGGCCGGTATCTGGGGGCCCCCTTATTAAAGGGGGCTCCCAGATTCCGATAAGCCTCCCGCCCGCATACCCCGACAACCAACGGCCAGGGTTGTCGGGAAGGGGCCCTGTCCTCATCAACATGGGGACAGGGTGCTCTGGGGTGGGGGGGCCGCAGTGCACCCCCCTGCCCCAGAGCACCCAACCCCCCCATGTTGAGGGCATGCAGCCCGGTACGGCTCAGGAGGGGGGGGCGCTCGCTCGTCCCCGCTCCTTTCCTGACCGGCCGGGTAGCGTGCTTTGGATACGGGTCTGGTATGGATTGTAGGGGGATCCCCTACGCCGTTTTTTTCGGCGTAGGGGGGCTCTCCTTACAACCCATAACAGACCTAAGGGCCCGGTATGCTCCTGAGGGGGGAACCCATGCCGGATTTTTATTTAAAATCCGGCGGGGACGTCCCCCTCAGGATTCATAACAAACGCCGCACACATGTAGAATTGGCGGGAATCCAAGTCGGATCTCCCGTCGCTTCTATGACGCGCACGTTGGAATGTGCTGTCACTATTCCAGTGAGTGCGAGATCTCGGCACCATGTCGCCGAGAATCAGCGCGATGCTGTCATGCTAAAAACACAATATCGCAAACACCTACTGTATGTGTCTTAACTTAGCACCCATACTAGGAAAGTTAAAAATGATTGCTGTTTTCTACAAAAAAATATATTTTCAATTACCTACTGTAGTTTGTACAAAGTAATCTTAACCAATCTATGGAATGGCAAATCATATAGTTCTCTATCACTGTGTTTTGTGCTCATTGCAAGTGGCACGCTTTTACAGAGTGTCTGGTTAACAAATCTTCTAGTTACCTTCATGAGGTTGTAAACATCAGGTGGTTACTGACTAATGCCAAAGCTTTATGTAAATGTTATCTGCTCTCTGAACATCCATCAGTCTCTGATTGGCGACTGCTCCTTCAATCAACACCCCACTGATGAGGCTTCAAAATACAGCCAGCACATTTAAATTCGTTCTGCATTGTGCCCTACAAAGGGGCATTCTTGATCCTGTTGCAATATTCTATTTATCAGTACACAAGGAGGTTAAAGCAGAAATTCTAAATAAATTGTAATAGTGTGACCAGTAATTGTGGAAATGATCCAAGAACACAGGGCATTTTTCCTGGACGACTCCAGTTATGGATCAAGTCTTTGGTGAAGCTTCATCCAGCTGAAATAAGTAACCAGTTAATGCAAAGTAGTGTGCAGCATATATATTGTTCTATGCTAATTGTATTTAGCCCTGCCATGTTGCTTTTTCATACTGACTAGTTTGTATTGCTAGTTTGCAACTGATCAAGAGCTATACATACGATTAATTTTTGTTTTGGTCCTCCATAGGAAAGCAAGAGGTTCCTTTTAATAGTGGTCTAAGCAGCTGCCACTTCATTTGGCCTCTGGGAGCAAATAGAGAAGCCTGTGCATAAGATCCAAGGGCCAGATTCACAAAAGAGATATGACGGCGTATCTCCTGATACGCCGTCGTATCTCTGTTTCTATCTATGCGACTGATTCATAGAATCAGTTACGCATAGATATCCATAAGATCCGACAGGTGTAATTATTTTACACTGTCGGATCTTAGGATGCAGTACCGCGGCCGCCGCTGGGGGGAGTTTGCGTCGTAAACCAGCGTCTGGTATGCAAATTAGGAGTTACGGCGATTCACGACGGATTTTCACGTTCGCTACGTCGCCGCTAGTCTAGTTTCCCGTCGCAAAGTTAGTCGTTATTTGACCTGCCTTAACTTTACACAGCAATCGTATTGCTGTATAAAGTATGGCCGTCGTTCCCGAGTCGAAAATTAAAAAATGAACGTCGTTTGCGTAAGCCGTCCGGGAATACGGAATTACGCTACGCGCGTCGCCGTTCGAAAAATTGACGTCACTGCGCGCAAAGCACGACAGGAATTGCGAAACGGAGCATGCGCAGTAGGCCCGGCGCGGGAGAGTGCCTAATTTAAATGGCACACGCCCATTTGAATTGGCCCGCCTTGCGCCGGACGTCTTTACGATACACCGCCGTAAGTTTCCAGGTAAGTGCTTTGTGGATCGGGCACTAAAACTGAAAACTTGCGGCGGTGTAATGTAAACGGCTTACGTTACACCGGCGCTATTGTTCGTGAATCTGGCCCCAAGTCTTTATATGGAAGCTACACAGAGAGGAGCACTCATATGACAGCACTTTGCATGATTAGGAGGTAGAATGTGGGTTAACTGTGTCCATTCAATCCAGGAGACTTAAGCCCTGTGCACACGATCGGATATCTGATGGAATCTAATCCGATGGATTTTTTCGTTGGATATCCGATGAAGATGACTTTCATCAGTCTTGCCTACACACCATCGGTCAAAAATCAGACCGTGTCCAAATGTGGTGACGTAAAACACTACGACATGCTGAGAAAAATTAAGTTCAATGCTTCCGAGCATGCGTCGACTTGATTCTGAGCATGTGTGGATTTTTGACCGATGGACTTCCACACAGACAATCGTTTTTTCTATCGTTTTTTTTATCCATAGGAAAATGTAAAACATGTTCTATTTTTTTTAGCCAATGGAAAACAAACTGATGGGGCCCACACAGGATCTGTTTGACCAATGAAAACAGTCCATTGGTCTGTTTTCATCGGACAAACCGATCGTGTGTACAGGGCTTAAGGCTATCTAATGGTGCAGCAGAAGTATTGTATGGGACAGCACTGACTGAAGGTAAGTATTGTAACAAAAGCTGTTTTTTGTTATTATATTCTAATACTAAGACTTTTAGGCACTTAGTAGACACGTGTAAGAATAGGTTGGCATATTTGCTAAGTTATATTTGATAGAATAGTCTGTAAATACACAAAATAGGTCAAAATGAATACAAATGTGCCTTGCATTAGGACATCAGCAATGGTAAGGCTTCAGAGACCTGTATATACTGCCCTATTTCTTTGTCTTTGCTTTTGGTTTGGAATCCTAAGGCTGGAGGGACATTCTATTAAAAAATATATATATATAAAAACAACATATAGAAGAGAAGTTCTTAGCTTGTCTGCATCAACCAATCCGATTTCACCTTAATTTATATACTGCCATTTACCATCTGGTTGGCTTCCATATCCAACACATCCACCTGATTTTTTTTTCCAATTTTGTTCTAGTCTATTACCATTTACACAAATACTCAGATGGTTCTTCTGAAAATTTGCAAATCTTTCTTGTGTTTACATACGTTAAGCTAAACATATCTGCCTGTGAACATATGCATTTGATATAAATAGCAGTTTGAATGTATAAAGGCATATTTCCATAAAGCCATAATGGCAGACAGGTGGCGGATAAGTGTGCAGTCAGCAAGGCTGACGTATTGTTCACAGAAGCTGCTGGAATTGTCTGTTCACCGCTGAGGTTAAAGATGACGGAGATGATTGCAGGTGTGCAGCCCACTACTTATTCTTATTCCTTTACTGTATGTCATTCCAATCCACTTTGTTTTAAAGTATAGCTTTGCTGTGGAAGCTGACAGTTATTCAATACTCTGTTCCCAAGCTCTAGACTCAAATTTAATCAATTTTTTTTATACATTTGACATGAAATTTTATTTTAGAGAAAAACAAAATGGATGCCAATTTAGACCTTCTGCTTTGACTAATACTTTGTGGATAGCGATCACTGTAAAATGCGGGTCTGTTTGAAGGTGGAATTTTCTCTGTAAGGTTACATTGGACCATTCAACTTTAACAGAACCTGTGTTTATTTCTGGGTGTATTTATTTTCCACACTTCATGCTGGCAACATAATATACCTATGACAAAAGTGAATGCAAATCTTTGTGCGGGACGGAAAAAAATAAGTGCCTTTTTGTATTGTAAATAATATTCTTATTATTAAAGTAGCACCAGCGTGTCTGTGTGCCTCTTAACTGCTCATAACCGAAGCCTGCAGTAATGATCATTATGGCCACACTCTGAATTGTAGGCACTGCTATTGAAAATCACAGAGGAACATTCTAGTTGGACATAGGTATAATACATCTCCTTCACCAATGTTAGATAGTTCTGCCACCATAATTTGGCATGATTTTATGCATTTGTCCATCCAAATTTGTGTTATGTCAGTTTTGGATAGAATGGAGAAGGGTTAGAACTTCTGTCCCTTATTACTGCTTTCTGCAGCTTTGCTGGGGAGATTTTTTTCTCACTGCATGTGCCAGTGACAATGCATACACTTGTATGTTTCTTTCAGGTTCCTCCATTCATGCTAAATCATTCAAATGGACACATTTCCCCTTCCAGATATTGTATTTTGACAGCCAACACCCACAGTTGTCAGAAAACCATGAACTGTTTATCTAATGAGATGCGGGCACTGCTGGGTCAACAATTTTCCAATTTCCAATTGACTCTTGTCACGACGGGTGGTGCCAACAGTGGAACCCATGGCTTGAATTTTGGCCAATTCAGGTGGGATCAGTCGACATTAAAGTCATGTATGGCATGCTTAGAAGTGATTTGCAGGCAGCTATAAAAACTCTAAATGATAGCTGTCACTGAAAAGTAAAAAGATCTTCTCAATGATGCCTCAGAAAGGAACAAAAAGCGGACAGAGGTTATAACCCTTTTTCACTCTACCCATTGCTAAACAAAAAAAAATGTGACTGGAATTAAAATTTAAATGATAACATTTACATTATAAATGAATAAATTATATTATAAAATGTAAAGTTCAAAATCATGTCATGTCCATTCACTTTGCATCTTATAGCTCAGCTTTGTCCTCTGCAGGAGATAAACTCTAAGCCAAGCATCCAAAAGAGACTCTGCCACTGAATTGTTGAATAATGAGGGTGGGGTTTATCTCTGGCAGAGCCTAGCTTACAGTTGGCACAGGAAATTAGGTCTATTTAGGCAGTGGTCTCCAGATAATGGAACTTTCCATAAGTACTGAAAGGCATAAGAGGGTGTAATAGGTACTCAAGGTTACCTTTAAAGTGAGTGTGCTTTCTACCATCACCTCTGTTATAGTAAATAAAGTGCCCCAGTATATGTGTTTTTTTAAAATAAGCCGCTATATAACTTATTTTATAGCATCACTTCGCGCTCACGTGACTGGTCTCCTCTCTCAAATTGACAGCAAAGTGGGAGGGGCTGAGAATCCCCACTGATGTCAGCCAGAAGGAGGAGAGGAGGAGAGAGGCGGCCCGTCACGTGAGTGCCAAGCGGCGCTATAAAAAAGGTATATAGCCGGTTATTAAAAAAAAAACACATACACTAAAAAGAAACATCATTTACTATAACAGAGGGGTTGGTAGAAAGAACACTGAGTTATGATAGCAGCAGGAGGGGAGTGGATGAAACTGACAGGCAGGGAATGAGGCAGAAAAGAGGACAGAGGAGAGCTTCAGATGATGGAAGCATGTAAACTGACCACGGTGTCCGAGCTCAGCAGCCATGATAAACCGTGGTCAGTTTACAGAGGGGAGGGCAGAACCAGGCAGGATCAGGAGCCTAATGACACAGCACAAACACTGTGCTGTATAATATGCTTTAATGGAACAGGATCCATTTTTTTAAGGGTTACAAACACTTTTAGTATCTGCTATTCAATCATATTGCAATACCTGTGGCCGGTTCATATTAAAGAAATGTTTTAAATAACAGGATGTTATATGTAATTATTTTGCTGGTTATTTTATACTTTTTGGCATTTTGGAAAAACAGGCTCCATAGAAAATGATACCACTTTAAACAAGTATTTTTTTATGACACCTGCAGCATGAGGGCATAATTCTAGAATGGCTGCAGCTTTTGCCATAAAGCATGAAATGTAGTTTGCACTTGCACAGTGAAAATGTCAAATGTGTTGTATATTTGCACAAGCTGCATGTAAAAAGCAATTGGTTTTATGAAATTCTGTAGTTGAGGCCTCAAATTCCATTTGTAGTCAAGTACCATCTAAACATTCAGCTCACTAAATCCAATTCTACATTATGTATACAAGGAATGCAGAACGGCTCATCAAATGCAATTATGTGAGCAGTTTTATAATATCAACAGATGTGTGAATAATACATAAGTCTGAATGGTGGCAAGGAACACATTATGGGCTCTGTGTATCAAGTCAAAGACAACTGTGCCTTCATACTTAGCACTATTTGCTGAATTACAGAGGTCGTGGGAGGGTTAAGTCAGAAAAGATCCAAGATTTGGAAGAAAAATAGTTATGAATGGATTTAAATTGTCAGTAGAAGAACTCTGTTCTGCATAGCTTATGTCTAGTATTTTCACAAACCATTTAAGAAGACTCTCATTGAATAAAAATGCAGGATCCAGCAGCTGGGGGAGGTTACACTACAATGAATACTGCTTATCTGCAAGTACCCACTCCCGAAACAATGGGCTGGAAATTTTGCAGCAATCTACTTCATAGGCCAGCTTTTGACTTTGCATGGGTTGAAAATGTGGGCATAATGCCCCATACACACGTGCAGGATGTTCGACGGGAAAAGTTACTGTCGGAAATCCTGAGGGGAAAGCCGAGAACCTGCTCGGTTCAGTCTTTCTCCTACAAGTGGCTGGTTTTCCATAGGGAAACTGCCCAAAAAAACATGTTTTTTTTTTCCATGGGAAAACTGATCATGTGTACCAGGCATAAGTGTGTATAGGACCCATAAACTTGGGATTAGGAGATTTAAAAGCATGTGAGGAACATTTATTATATTTCTCACATTGTCACCCCCAGTCTTCTTTTTCTTTAATAAAATGACTTGGTTGTAGCAGCCAACACACCTTTTAGATCAGCCTTATTTCCACATATGCTTAAATCATCCCTGCCCCAATGCTGTGGTTCCATTTCAGGGGACTTGTCATTCTCCATGGCTGGTGACTGGTCACCTCACAGCCCACACAAAGTCTAAACAGTAAACATTGGTGTTATCAAGCTAGTTTAGCATGCAAGTTTCAGAATAGAGGTTGATTCTCTTCTCACCCAAACCCACCTCTTCCCTCCCAGGTCTGCATTACTATACAGATCTGACTAGCTCTTCTTATCTACAGTATCTCACAAAGCGAGCACACCCTCATATTTTTGTAAATATTTTATATTAATATGTGACAACACTGAAGTAATGACACTTTGCTACAACGTAAAGTAGTGAGTGTACAGCTTCTATTACAGCGTACATTTTCTGTCCCCTCAAAATAACTCAACGCACAGCCATTAAGGTCTAAACCACTGACAACAAAAGTGAGTACACTCCTACATGAAAATATCCAAATTGGGATCAAAGTGTCAATATTTTGTGTGGCCACTATTATTTTCCAGCACCGCCTTAACCCTCTTGGTTCATCAGAGCTTCACAGGTTGCCACTGGAGTCCTCTTCCACTCCTCCATGACGACATCACGGAGCTGGTGGATGTTAGAGACTAGGGATGAGCTTCGTGTTCGAGTTGAACTCATGTTCGACTCGAACATCGAATGTTCGACCGTTCGTCGAATTACGAACGTTATAGGCCGTTCGCACAAAATTCGAGTGGCGTGTCACGCCCATAATTCCCTGCGGCATCGCAGTGCATTGCTGGCTGATGATTGGCCAAGCATGCACTATGACCCGCATGCTTGGCCAATCACAGCTTGCAAAAAACGGAGAGCCATAATTGGCCAAAGTCAGGGAGGCTTTGGCCAATTATGGCTCAGGGGGTTTAGTACACGCCCCACACTATAAAAGGCCGTCTGCAAGTCGGCCTTGTGTAGTGTGTTGCGGTGGTTAAGACAGAGAGAGAGTGTGATTTATTGCAGGTAGATAGAGCAGGCAGGCAGGCTAGTCAGCTAGAGTTACAGTGTGTAGAGGATATATATGCATCCCAGGTGTTGTATATATATTTATACACTGTATAGTTTAGCTAGATCCGCTCTTCCTAATTTACTGATAGGCAGGCAGGTGATTGTGCTAGCTGCAGTATTCTCACATCATCTCTTATCGGCTGTGGTAAAGTGCTCACAACATGTTTTAATTGAAAGTATTCCCAATCACTAAAATGTTGAACCCCTTCCTGTGTTTGAAGATCATTTCTTGACCTTATTTTCTCTTGTGTAACTACTTCCCCTAATCTTTTAGTACCCAGATACTTGCCCATTCATGTCTTGTTGCCTGGTGGAAAATAATTTGTGCCTGCTAATGGGATTAATGGGGAGTTATATTCCCACTTTTCCCGCCTATATATTGTGTCCCATATTTTAAATACATTCTTTGTTATGCTGTGTGTATCCGTGCCCATTTTTCAAAATTTAGGTGGAATCCAGACATTCTTGTTTAATTGTGTCAAACTTTTTGTGTCTTCCATCTGTGCCCACTTCTTTTTAGTGTATATGTTTGTCCATTCAGCTAACCTTGCTAAAATTACGGCCTGGTAATATCATTTTATGTCTGGGAGCGCCAACCCCCGAGTTTTTTTTTACGACTTAGAATAGTATAGTTTACTCTGGCCTTTTTGCCCTGCCAGATATATTTCAAGATTATAGTTTTTATTATCTTAAAAAAGCTTTGTGGAATTCTTATAGGGAGCATTTGGAACTTATTTTTCGGTAAAATCATCATTTTAAATGCATTGATCCTACCTACCCAGGAGATCGGTCTCTTTGCTCGATTTTTCAAATCTTGTTTTATTTCATTGACTTATGGGATATAATTGGCTACATATAGTTTTTCTACTCTTGGTGTAATCTTTATTCCTAAGTATGTTAATGTTTTTTTTCCCAGATGAATGGAAATTCTTTCTGTAAGTCTTTTTCTTCTTTTGCGTCTATTCCCAGGTTCAGGATTACCGTTTTTATAGGATTGATTTAAAAATTATAAAGTTCCCCATGTTTTTTTATTTCTGTCATTACATTGGGAAGAGAGAGTCCAGGCTTGGTCACGTAGGAGTATGTCGTCTGCGTACGCCGCAACCTTATGCTCCTCCTCTCCCACTCTCACCCCCCCTATACCCGGATTGCTCCATATCCTGGCCAGTAATGGTTCCAACGATATTACATACAGGAAGGGCGAGAGCGGGCAGGCCTGTCTGGTTCCGTTCATCATTTTAAACTCAGACACACTCCTGTTGACCTTCACCCTTGCCGTCGGGTAATTATATAGGTTTTCCACCCATTTCATGTATCTAGGTCCCATTCCGATAATTTGCAAGGTTTTCATCATAAACCCCCAGTCGACTCTGTCAAAAGCTTGTTCAACATCTATTGACATGAGTATGACTGGGGGCTTCTTCTTTTCATCCTCCTGTAAAAGCAGTAAAGTTCTTAGACTATTATCCCTCCCTTCTCTCCCTATTATGAATCCCGTCTGATCTGCATTTATTAAGTCCGGCATTAATGCCTTTATCCTCATTGCCAATATGTTTGCATAAACCTTAATGTCAGCATTTAATAATGCTATTGGACGATAATTGGAACAAAGAGTACCATCTTTTCCTATTTTGGGAATACTTGAAATATTGGCGAGGAGAGATTCTTTCCTTATTTCTTCCTTTTCTCCCAATCTGTTGAAATAATTGCATAGCTCTGGGACCAAGAGTTCTTGAAATTTTTTTATAATACTTAATCGGTAACCCATCTGGGCCTGGACTCTTACCTCCAGTTGTTTCTTGGATGGCTTTGTGGATTTCCCCCTGCGTTATTGGGTCATCTAGGAGTTCGGCATTTTCTTGCGACAGCTTTGGCAAGTTACCCTCACTCTAAGTATTCCTTGATTTTTATTTTCCTAGTTTCTTTCTGCTCCTGAGTTTCTCCCTTTCTGATGGAATACAATGCGCTATAGAAGGTCTGAAAGGCCTCTGCAATTTCAGAGGTCTTGTATTTTATCTGCCCTACTTGTTTTTTTATTTTTTCAATATAGTTTGTGTTTTTTTTCCTTAGATAATCTAGATATTTCCCCGGTTTATTTCCCCATTTGTATCTTTATTTTGCTACGTTCTTGAAGATGTTTCTAGTTTCGAGTTCCATCAAGTCTCTAAGTTGGGACCTTTTTATGACTATTTTCTGATATAATTCACTTTCTCCTTGGTTTTTATGTTTTTGTTCAAGGTCTTGTAACTCCCTTATTATCTTATTATTCTGTTTGCTTCTCTTGCCTTTTTTTCCCCTGCCCCTATAGAGATTAACTTACCCCTAATGCTTTGTTCATTTCTTATGTCAGAGGTTTACAGGCACTTTAACCCTTGCAGTGTCGTCACTACAAGGGATTTTTTGTTTAGTTGACAGCAGTTGGGCTTTAAAGTGGTTTGTTAAGCCACTCTGGCTTCTTTATACCATCCCCTCTGTGTCCTAATCCTGTGTCCCCCTGTGTGTGATTTATAAAAAAAAAATGCTGATTATACCTCATTTCAGAGTGCCTCTCAGCACTCACATGACCAGCTGACTCTCTCCGATCTCCCATCTGAGTGGATATCCTCCCACTGACGCCAGCCGGGTGGGGAGGAGGAGAGGAGGAAAGAGCCGGCCAGTCACGTGAGCGCCGCTCTGAAATGAGGTATCAGCATTTTTTTTATAAATCACACACACAGGGGAACAAAGGGCACAGAGTGGATAATATTAAAATAACACTGTTATTTCAAAAGCAGGAGGGGTGGGGCGGGGACTGTTGCAAGCTGACAGGTAGGGAGGGGACCACGGTGTCAGGGCTCAGCAGCCATGATGAACCGTGGTTAGTTTACAGGGGAGGGCAAAGCCAGGCAGGATCAGCCAGGTATTTCAGGTGATACAGGGAGCCAAATTACACAGCACAAGCCCTGTGCTGTATAACATGCTTTAAGGGAACAGGATTCTTTTTTCTCCCATCAAATCCTGATTTGTTTTTAGTATCTGTAGTCAATAATCCACAATCACTAATGTTTTTCAGGTGTAAAGACTATAGAGACACTAGAGGGTAGTTTACCTAGACAGATGGCAGCTGATGTAGCCTGCTAAACAATAGCATGCAATTGTAATTTTAGCTTTTGTGATGCATGTTTTACAGCTAGCAAAATATAGAGTGTGAGATAAGACCAAATAAATAAACTTCTACTCTCATAACGCTGAGCTTTGTGAATTATTCCTATAGTGCCTACGTATTTTCAGTAAACTTGGACAAGTAATGACATATTTTTAAATGTTTACTAACAGTCATTGTTTTATTTCTTTGGTCAAAGTGGTTGCCTTAATGTATTGCAAAAATGCATTTCTGGTGCTCTCGAGCTGTTAGTCATAATTGTGGGTTATTAACAAGCTGGGACAGTATTGTACTGCAAATTAAAGAAGGAAAAAACAGGGCTAAAGAAAACGGTGTACAGCTAATGGAAATTGCATTTTGTAGAAAATGGAAATGCCATCACTACTAAAAAAAAATGATGTATTTCAGCAGCCATTATGTTATTTTTATATTTGCTGTTATGGCAATGTTTGCATATTTTCTCTGTTTGTGTTTCTTTTGTGGCAAGTTTTAAATTAATTTGTTTTCTGTCACTGTACTATAAGGTATTTTATGACAACTTGTTCACAGAATTTGTTAATCGTGTAATCATGTAATGGCTGATTTTTTTTTTTTTTACTTTTGTGTAAGAGTTTGTATTGCCTTAGGTTCTTTCTTATTTGAAAATACCTGCGGATAATGAGTGATCACCATGATTGGTACCATCTTGCTGCCATGTAGGCTTTCATTGTAATGTTGATGGTCCTCTGCAACATCTATAACATTGAAAAAATATGCAGCGCTAAAAATTCTTGTAAAGAGCAAATTATGCATCAATGTGATGGGAACACAGTGACCTGTAAATAAGTGTCCATTTAAAACAATCAACGCGAAAGAAAACACAGAAGAAAAGTCCATCAATAGGGGGTGTATGACCACATCCTCATCATTGGAAAACAATTTTTTCTGCACGGTAAAATCAGAAGTAGATGGAATACTCTTACCAGATGACGTGGATCTGCTTGTCAGCGACAACAGATCATAAAGGCATGTAAGGACTCCACTCGGCTCTGCTCGGCTGGATGATGGCACAGTAGTAGACTCACCACGGGGTATCCTGCTGGATGGCTGTGAGCCTGGACTGGAACCTCACCGTAGGTGTGCTTGCTCCAACTCCAATTCGTGAACAGGAACAGAGGGTCCGCTTATTTAAACGCCAACTGGTGATGTGAACAGTGGTGTCCACTGATGCAAGGTGCACACTGGTATGGAGTTTGAAAAAACTTTGCATCCAAGCAAGTCATGCAGGGAAGAGAAAGAAAACAATGCTCCGGATGGTGCAGGTAAAAGAGGGTAGGTTTTATTGTAATAAAACCAACAACATAAAAGTGATCACTTTAGTATAAAAAGAGAGTAAAAGCAATATGGGGTGCAGGTATAGCAAGCCCGACGCGTTTCGTCCAAGTGGACTTCAACTGGGGCATCTGATGCCCGATGCCCCAGTTGAAGTCCACTTGGACGAAACACGTCGGGCTTGCTATACCTGCACCCCATATTGCTTTTACTCTCTTTTTATACTAAAGTGATCACTTTTATGTTGTTGGTTTTATTACAATAAAACCTACCCTCTTTTACCTGCACCATCCGGAGCATTGTTTTCTTTCTCTTCCCTGCATGACTTGCTTGGATGCAAAGTTTTTTCAAACTCCATACCAGTGTGCACCTTGCATCAGTGGACACCACTGTTCACATCACCAGTTGGCGTTTAAATAAGCGGACCCTCTGTTCCTGTTCACGAATTGGAGTTGGAGCAAGCACACCTACGGTGAGGTTCCAGTCCAGGCTCACAGCCATCCAGCAGGATACCCCGTGGTGAGTCTACTACTGTGCCATCATCCAGCCGAGCAGAGCCGAGTGGAGTCCTTACATGCCTTTATGATCTGTTGTCGCTGACAAGCAGAACCACGTCATCTGGTAAGAGTATTCCATCTACTTCTGATTTTACCGTGCAGAAAAAATTGTTTTCCAATGATGAGGATGTGGTCATACACCCCCTATTGATGGACTTTTCTTCTGTGTTTTCTTTCGCGTTGATTGTTTTAAATGGACACTTATTTACAGGTCACTGTGTTCCCATCACATTGATGCATAATTTGCTCTTTACAAGAATTTTTAGCGCTGCATATTTTTTCACTGTTTCCATTTTAATATTTGTCGTATTGCTTGTGTGGCTGCTCACTTTATATTTTTAGATTAGCGCAGTATTTTCCCCTTTTTTCACATTTTAACATCTATAACATCAAGACCTACAATACATTAGGTGCAAACACCATGTATACATTTTTTAAACTAAAATACTTATTTTTAAGTTTTTTTTCATCCTTCGTGTTCGCGTACTTTTAATTTTCTTCAGCTTTTTTTGCAGCCAGCTCTTAAGTAGATGCATTCCAGTGATGGATGCATAAGATTTCTCAGGGCAAGATTTCTGATGGTGATAACAGTAGACCACGCCTACATAATGTGTGTCAAAATGGCCTCTTAAAAGTCTCCATTGTCTCCATCAGAAGCCCATGTGACAGGGTCACAACACAGAATAACAACTGAGAGAACAAAGATAGATTTTTAACGCAAAATGTAATGCCATCTTCAGTGACCAGATAGCTAATGGAACTCCTCCAGTTAAAAAAAAAAAAAGCCTCATCATATAAAATTATTTAAATTATCCAGTACTTAAATACATACTGTAAATGACACCAGCTATAAAGTCCTGTAACTAACAAAATAATATTTAGCCCTGTTTCACAAAATAATATTTAGCCCTGGGCACGTTTTGACATGCGATTTGACACGGCAATGGCACCATCCTAATCAGTGCGACGGTGCATCTGCGGCGCTGCACTGATTTATAAAGTTGTTTCTGTACTACTTTTTGTGATTTCAGGCCATGATTTACATTGACGTCTGCACGTTATTAATTTTCAGATCTACACTTTACATACACTTGTCTCAATCTCAGCTCTCACGACACCAATTATTTGTGTAAAGAAAAAAAATATACATACATAGAATACTTTTATATAGGGTCCTGTGCTACTTTAGTGCAAATTACAGTGCGATTTGGCTGCATAGAATATGCAAAGCACATCCAAAAATGCAACCAAAGTCACATCAAAGTAGTGTGAACTGAACCTTAAAGCTATAATTGAGGAAATAATTGGTAATGTACCAGATACACGTCATCTAAAATCAAGCCACATAATCTTCCACCACTACTGCATGCTCTGAGCTGTGGTGGTATTGGAAGTGTCAGATTCACTGTCATTTTATTGGGATACCATCACTACAGACCATAGAATCTGCTACCCAGATTGAAGGCCAAGCATTAGCTGCAGATTTTTCATAAACTTCTAGGAAGCCCATGCAGACGAGACTAATCTAAATATGCCTTAACACAGAGCAGCCACATATATGTGGCCCTGTGTAAACAACTTACCATGCTGAGAGCGTGCTTCCTCCAGTACAGTAGCCAGCAGAGATCGGTAAGCCCCCAGTGCATACTTGCGATCAGAAGCTTTCCGATCATGTGACCGCTGTGACAGCCAAGTGCAAGGAGGCGGTCGGTGCCAAGGGGTTAATGGTAACATTAATGAAGGCTTGTTTTTATAATTTAGAGTGTAGGAACATTTAAAAATCTGGTCTACACAAATGTTTTTTTTTATATAGTTTTTTTTGTGAAAACTGCTAAGAGCTCTACATTTAACAAATCCAGAAAGAATGAGCTAGAATCACGTAGCTCTTCCGTTGGCGTATCTATAGATACGCCGCGTAAGTAGAAAGATGCACCGTCGTATCTATGCGTGCCATTCTGGTAGCTAGATATGCCTGAATTCTAGCTTCCTCCGACCGACGTAAGTGTTAGTACGCCGTCGTATCTAGGGTGCATATTTACGCTGGCCGCTAGGGGCGCTTCCGTAGATTTACGCGTAGAATATGTAAATGACCTAGATACGCCGATTCACGAACGTACTTGCGCCCGCTACGCCGTTTACGTAAGGCTTACGTCCGGCGTAACGTTACCCCTGCTATATGAGGCGCAGCCAATGTTAAAGTATGGATGTTGGAACAGCCGTCAAATTTTACGTCGTTTACGTAAGTGGTACGTGAATGGGGATGTGCGTAGGTTACGTTCACGTCGAAAGCATTGAGCCAACGTATCTTAGGGAGTATATGCGATGTGACTCTGAGCATGCGCGCGCATGCACGGATCGTTAGTGAAAAAATTTACATGGGGTCACGGCTACTTTGTATACAACACGCCCACTACCTTCCACATTTGAATTAGGCGGGCTTACGCCTGCCTATTTACCCTACGTCGGCGCAACGTATGGTGCCAGATCTTTGTGAATAATGGTCTGGGCGCCCTATTTTACGTCGGCGTAGCGCATATGAGATGCGCTACGCCGGTCAAACTATACGCTGAGCTACGTGAATCTAGCTCCATATATTTAAAGTATTTGTAAACCCTAACTATCCATTCAGTTTAAAATAGAAATTAAAGGAAAAACATGTGTGTATACATATAAAGAAAAGGGAATTAAAAAAAAATGTAAAGTTTCCCGTTGCGCAGAGGGGGTCGGGGTCAGCCGTGACACCATGAGGAAACCGCCGGAAACCCTGGTTTCGTCAGAGGGGGTGGGGTCAGTAACGCTCGGGACGGGTGGCCCCGCCCTTGGCTATTTAAGGGCTGTCACATGTCATTCGGCAGGCGTCTCCCATGGAGGCGGAATAGATTGAGGATTGAGGCGGCGTGTATCGTCTGGTCGTGGAAGGATTATATTGCTGGAATTTTTTTTCTTTTTTATTAATGGACTTGTCCCCAGTTGTGTGTGTGTTTTTTACAATTTTTGACACTTTTTTGGGTGAAATGGTAGGGGTACAATGTACCCCGTTGCCAATTCACATAAGGGGAACTAGGATCTGGGGGTCCCCTTTGTTAAAGGGTGCTTCCAGATTCCTCTACCCCCCCTGCCCGTAGACCTCCACAACCATCGGGCAAGGGTTGGGGGATGAGGCATGTGGCCTGGTACGGTTCAGGAAGGGGAGGCACTCTCGTCCCCCCTCTTTTCCTGTGGCCTGCCAGGTTGTGTGCTCGGATAAGGGTCTGGTGTGGATTTTTGGGGGGAACCCCACGTCATTTTTTTTTTTAATTTTGGGAGCGGGGTTCCCCTTAATATCCATACCAGACCTCTAAAGTCTAAAGATTTTGAGGGGGACCCCTACGCCATTTTTTAAATGGCACAGGGTTTCCCTTAATATCCATACCAGACCTGAAGGGCCTGGTATGGAATTTGGGGGGGACCCCCACCACGCATTTAAAAAAAAAAATTCAATGACTTTTATCTATAGAGAAGCGCAGTATATGTGGAAGAAGGTATATAAGAAAATCTGTCGTTTTGGGGGGCCACTGGTTTATCGCACCAGTTATAAAACTTTTTTTCAGGATATTTTGTCAATGTGTGTGTAGCAGAGGTAACGCAGCGAAAGAGGCAAAAATTCAGCAGTAACCAAATACACCGCCAGTCACAATGCTGCACAATACAAATCCACTATAATATGCTTTCTACATTCAAAAGTATATTATAAGTATATATTACACCTATATACTGCAGAGCAAGTAGCACACCTATACCAGTGCTTGAAAGGACTTTTGTGGACCTGTTAGATAGCGATATGTGCCGCTACAGTCTGTCCCTGCTGGAAACAGCAACCTGTCCCTACACTGACAAAAAGTATATGAATGTATTACACACCTATGTACTGCAGAGCAAGTAGCACACCTACAATACCTGTCGCCGAGAATGTGTTTCCAGCATGACGGCATCACGCTAATTCGCGGCGACATGGTGCCGACATCTTGCATTTGCTGGAATAGAAAAAAGCACATTCCAGCGAGTGCGTCATAGAAGCGACGGGGATCCGACTTGGATTCCCGCCAACTCTAGCCGCGGCGTTTGGTATGAATCATGAGGGGGAACTCCACGCCAAATTTTAAATAAAAAGCCGGCATGGGTTCCCCCCCCCAGGAGCATACCAGGTCCTTAGGTCTGATATGGATTGCAAGGAGACCCCCCTATGCCAAAAAAACGGCGCTGGGGTCCCCCCACAATCCATACCAGACCCGTATCCAAGCACGCTGCACGTCCGGTCAGGAAAGGAGTGGGGACGAGCGAGCGCCCCCCCCTCCTGAGCCGTATATAATTTATATAGGCCTCTTATGACGTCACGGTCCCATCATGCACCGGGACCAGAGCATGATGGGACCGTGACGTCAGAGGCCTATATAAATCGGTGCGAGCCGCGTACCTGCCATTACAGAGGGAGGAAGCGGCGCGTCAACATCTGAATAAAAGAAGAAGGCGGAAGACGGCAAAGAAGAGCGGGCTTGCGCCGCCGCTAGTAATTGAGCTAAAACAAAGATAGCGGCGGCCAGCCCTGAAGAAGAAGGCACCGGCGAGCGGGAGAAGAACCGGGGAGCGCCGAGATGACAGCGGAGAGCGAAGAAGGTGGAAGAAGAGCCCCTGGAGAGTGGAGAAGACCCTCTGGAGCAGACCCCCGGAGAGCGGAGAAGACCCCCGGAGCTGACTAATAAATTATTTTAAAACCCTGTGTTGTGTGTTTATTTTTTTGACATTTTTCTTCCAGGTGAATGGGTAGGGGTACGATGTACCCCATATTCATTCACCTAGGGTGGGGGGCCGGTATCTGGGGGCCCCCTTATTAAAGGGGGCTCCCAGATTCCAATAAGCCCCCCGCCCGCAGACCCCGACAACCAATGGCCAGGGTTGTCGGGAAGAGGCCCTGTCCTTATCAGCATGGGGACAGGGTGCTTTGGTGTGGGGGGCCGCAGGGCACCCCCCTGCCCCAGAGCACCCAACCCCCCCATGTTGAGGGCATGTGGCCTGGTACGACTCAGGAGGGGGGGCGCTCGCCCGTCCCCACTCCTTTTCTGACCGGCCGGGCAGCGTGCTTGGATACAGGTCTGGTATGGATTGTGGGGGGACCTCCACGCCGTTTTTTCAGCGTAGGGGGTTCTCCTTACAATCCTTACCAGACTTAAGGGCCTGGAATGCCCCCTGGGGGGGAACCCATGCCGTTTTTTTATTTAAAATTTGGCGTGGAGTTCCCCCTCATGATTCATACCAAACGCCGCGGCTAGAATTGGTGGGAATCCAAGTCGGATCCCCGTCGCTTCTATAATGGCTTTTTCTCCATCGTGGCGTGCTGGCTCCCGCGACGGGGCTCGTAGGTGGTCAATCTCGCCGAGAAAGGGAGCGAGATTGACACAATATCGCGGTCACCTACAGTATACCAGTGCTTGAAAGGAATTTTGTGGACCTGTTAGGTAGCGATTTGTGTCGCTAAAGTCTGTCCCTGCTGGAAACACTGACCTGTCCCTACACTGATAAAAAGTATATGAATGTATTACATACCTATGTACTGCAGAGCAAGTAGCACACCCATACCAGTACTTGAAAGGACTTTTGTGGACCTGTTAGGTAGCGATTTGTGTCACTAAAGTCTGTCCCTGCTGGAAACACCAACCTGTCCCTACATTGACAAAAAGTATATGAATGAATGTATTACACATCTATGTACTGCAGAGCAAGTAGCATACCTATACCAGTGCTTGAAAGGACTTTCGTGGACATATTAGGTAGCGATTTGTGTCGCTAAAGTCTGTCCCTGCTGGAAACACCAACCTGTCCCTACACTGACAAAAAGTATATGAATGTATTAGACACCTATATACTGCACAGCAAGTAGCACACCTATACCAGTCCTTAAAAGGACATTTGTGGACTTTTTAGATAGCTATTTGATTGAATACAGCCTGTCACTGCTGGAAACACCAACCTCTCCCTACACTGACAAAAGGTATATGAATGTATTAGACACCTATATACTGCACAGCAAGTAGCACACCTATACCAGTCCTAAAAATGACATTTGTTGACCTTTTAAATAGCTATTTGATTGAATACAGCCTGTCCCTGCTCCAAACAGCACCCTCTCCCTACACTGACAAAAAGCAGAATGTAAGATGGCTGCCAGATCAGGTCTATTTATAAGGTAGGGGGTATGTCCATGTGCTGAAATGTCTAAATTGGCTGTCCTGCACCACCTGATGGATGTATCATAGGTCAAAGTTTTTACCCATGTAACATTGCCAGCCGCCGCGAACATCGCCAGATGTCCACCGGTTTGGCGGGATGCGAACAAGCAAAGTTTGCCGCGAAACGACCGCTGGGCGAACCGGCAGGCCATCTCTACTCGGGAACTTGCTTTTGTGGCTTAAGGGGGAGCCAATCAGCAGGTCCGGTAGACTTGATGTCTGCCAGAGACCTGTGATCATTTCCTGCAGTGACAGAACGGGGACCTGCCTGTCTAAACAAGGCAGATCTCCGTTCTGACAGGGGAGATCAAACAGATCCTGTCTTTTTGCTAAGCAGAAAGATGGATCTTACCAAAAATATGTAAAAGAAAACATATTGGCCTAAACTGAGGAGGAAATGTTTTTTTTTAAATATTTTTGGGAGATATTTATTATAGCAAAAAGTAAAAAATATAGCTTTTTTTCAAACTTGTTGCTCTATTTTTGTTTATAGCGCAAAAAAAAAAAAACGCAGAGGTAATCAAATACTACCAAAATAAATCTTTATTTGTGGGGAAAAAAAAGACATACATTTTGTTTGGGTACAGCATCACATGACCATGCAAGTGTTAGTTAAAACGACACAGTGCCGAATCGCAAAACAATTCCTGGTCATTATGGGGGTAAATCCTTCCACTCCTTAAGTGGTTAACAACAAATGGCAATTGTTTCCTGATGATCACGGGTGATCTCTCAGGTGTTTCAGTTTATGAAGCTGAGATGAGGGGTGGAGAACATGTTTTTCATGTTTTTCACTTCTCATCACAAGACACACCCTTCTGTCATTCACTTGTATACAGATGACCAGTTTATGAAGGGGAGATCTGAGGATCTCACTGGCTATCTCTGTAAAATATCTCCGTCCCAGATTCTCCAGCTCAGAGGTGGAGAATATGGGTGAGAAGCTGCTGTGATGTGAAGAAGGAGGTTTCTTTCCTCCTAATATCAGCAAAAGCAAGCTTAAAGATTGATATAAATAATAACTATATATGTTTATTTATGTATATAGGTGATTATATATATATATATATATATATATATATATATATAATTACACACACATATACACAGTATAGTTATAATGTATTTTCTTTTAGGACCCATTCACATCTGAGCAATGCAGAATTGTTGGCAGAATTGTGCAATTCTTTCCACGATTCCAAATTGCTGTAAAATTCTGTCAAAATACGCAATGCGTTTTTGAGTGCCATTCATTGTTAATGGCACCCCAAATGCAGTTAGCAAACATGCATTTTGCCACACATTTTCTCATTTGACAACTTGCCAAAATGCGCATTGAAAAAATGCACAATGCTCCATACCCAAAATGTACATTTTGGTGCTTTTTTTTAACATGTATTTTGGCTAATTTCTTTACCTGCATTTTGGAGTGCATTCCAGAAACACATGCAAAATGCATGATATGCTTGCGGTGTCATTAATTGTTAATGGCATCCCAAAAGTGGCTAGCAAATGTGTGGTTTGCCAAAATACGCATAAAAAGCAAATCAGAGTGCACTTTAAAAAGGTGTCAAACTATATGCTAAAAAAAGCGCCAAAGTGTGCATTACAAACCATACCAAAATGCATCTTAAAATAACCTGTGCCAAAATGTGTGTTTAAAAAAATGCACAATAAAAAAACCTACGCCAGATGTGTGTTAAAAAAATCTGCCATGTTTAAAAAAATGCCCAAATATGCATAAATAACGCCAAAATTAGCAATTAAAAACACACATTTAAACAATGTGCCAAAATGTGTGTAAAAAAACTGAGTTAAAAAAGCGCTTATTATTTTCATGTAATAAAACAGCCTTTTTAACTTTGGTTTCACTTTTAAAACTCAGCTGCTCTGTAATCACACAAGTTTCTCAGGAGATCACAGGCAGCCCCTCCCCCTTCTACTCAGATCTCAGGTGTTCTCAGAGGAAAAACTTCTCATCTCTTCTCCTTCTGAGAACAAATGTTCTCCGCTTCATAAACAGGGTGCCAGAGGAGAAGATTTTTCTCTGAGAACTGAAATGAGATAAATTATCACCGTTTGATAAACGTACACCTAAGTGATTTAGAAAACCATTTACTTTACTTTGATCTAAAAAGTAAATATACACAAAATATAATACTTGTTTAAACAATAAGGTGCAGACACTAATGAAACAGTTGTACATGCAATTCTGAAGACTGTCTTTGCCTTGAGCTGCTGTCCATTTGAGCCACTCTTATGCCACGTACACACGATCAGTCCATCCGATGAGAACGGACCGATGGACCGTTTATATCAGTTAACCGATGATGCTGACTGATGGTCCGTCGCGCCTACACACCATCGGTTAAAAAAACAATCGTGTCAGAATGCAGTGACGAATAACACAACGACGTGCTGAAAAAAATGAAGTTCAATGCTTCCAAGCATGCGTCGACTTGATTCTGAGCATGCATGGATTTCTAACCGATTGTTGTGCTTACTAACGATCGTTTTTTTTCCCATCGGTTAGGAATCCATTGGTTAAATTTAAAGCAAGTTGGCTTTTTTTTTTAACCGATGGTTAAATAACCTATGGGGCCCACACACGATCGGTTTTGACCGATGAAAACGGTCCATCAGACCGTTGTCCTCTGTTTAACCTATCGTGTGTACGAGGCCTAAGAGATTATGGGACCCCCCACTATAGAAGGCAAGATGTAGAAAAAACTAAGAAAATGCAGCTCTGGTCCTAAGTTTCTCTATATGAACCTCTGAGTCTAATAATTAACAATGTGTCCTATATGTGCACCGCCCAATATTATGCTCCATACACACGATCTGGCTTTTGCCTGGCCAAACTCGCTTTGGAATTCCGACAGAATTCCATCAGAGTAAAAAAGAACATGTTTTCTATGTAAACTCTGATGGAATTCATTGGAATTTCCGATGGAATTACTCTGATGGGTCATACACACGGTCGGAATTTCCGATGGAAAAAGTCAGTCGGACTTTTTCCATCGGAAATTCCGATCGTGTGTACGAGGCTTTAGGTGTGTATGAATATGTCATGTAGACAAGCAGATATGAAATCCTAATGTGCAAACAGTGCATCGATAGAATGCAAATAGCTCCATAAATTTTAGTGCAAAGTATACCATATATAGGTGTCCGTTTATGAAGCAAATCTATTCACTGCTTCTTTCTCCGGCATTCACGGTGAAGATTTTCCTCCTCTTTGTGCCAGTTTATGAAGCGGAGAAGATTGCTTCACCTTTGGAGGAGTGAAGTGATCTTCCAACGCTTCAAACACTGGAGAACGGACCAGAAATTCACAGAAATACGGAGATGTCAGTTTATTGAGCAGTGATAAATTATCACCGCTCAGTTCTCTGAAAGACACGTGGTTAATGTAAAATAACGAGTTCCCCTGCATAATATATATATGTATACACACACACACACATTGTATATACATGTATATACACACACATTATATATATGTACATGTATACATTATATGTATTTATGTATATATATGTATACACATAAAAATTACAGGGGGACATGGTTACAGTGTTGGGGGGGTCTGAACGAGGTAGAAGGAAGTTAAAAATCTTCCTCCTTCCTCCTCAGAACCCCCGAGATTCCCTCTTCACTCCCCGCTTCACCAGCTCTCAGATGGTGAATCGGGGAGTGTGAATTCTGACTCAGATCACAAGTGAAGTGCTCAGATCACAGCTTTATAAACTGTCCGTTTCTGTGTCAGTCTATGAGACTTCTCTGTGTGTAGGGATAATCTGTGGGAGAACAAATTCAAACACTTCTCCCGCCGATTATCTCTGTTTCATAAACTGTTTATGGGTTGTGATCAGTGGTGATCCTTCGGATTACCGCTCTTCACTGCTTCATAAACGGACACCATAAATTACAAAGTACTTATGAAACTATATACATATTGTATAAAAAAAAATAACATAATGACATAAATTCATCAATCATATGAAAATTAGCCAGAAAAACAAAACAAAACAAAAATAGTCCATGAAGTGATTAAAAGGAAAAATCCCAAAAGTGACAAATTGTAAATATCGATAATTTCCTTGTTGAGGGTGATTCTGTGCTTATTAAAAGTGCCACCCAGTGTAATCCTCCACCAATTACCAGAGTTAATGGCTGGTAATATTATAAACCAGCAATTGCGCCTCTGACAAATCTCCTGATTCAATCCATAACAGTGCTCCACTGCAGGTCATCTTCTCTAGGTATCTCATGCAGGTCTCACATAAATGCAAATTTGAAAAAAGAAGGGTCCCATAGCATGATAGCATTTGTAAAGACTTTATTAAAAATGAATAAAACATTCACATTGTTTAAGTGTCCAACCCGACACTAGGGAATCAGCACCAGCCACTAAACTGTGCTTCAAGCCGCGAGTACGATCCTGGCTTGCGCAGTGATGTCAGTGTCCTTGATAAGAAGCCTATCAAAGTCCAGGAACAATAAGACATTATTAGAGGAAGAATGTCATAGAATCATACACACCCTCAATTACTTTATTATACCAAGGGACTATGGTTTCAAGTGCAATATTCTGTAATTTGTAATGCATTATTACTTCTATGTAAAATCACGGAAAGGATCTGTATAACTGAGTTAATATTCTCTTGGAATTCCTTGTAAGTCACTGGTAATAATTCAAAACTGGAAGAATATATTACAGTTGTAAGAATCAAGCTGTTTTTGCCTTATCTTATACTCTATTTTTTAGGAAAAGTTACTTGTTGAGGGTGAGCTTTGCTATCCTAATATTTTAGTGTTCTGATTTTGCCAGAGAGAAAAAGCTGAATATTATGGATAAAATAATACATTTGACTACCAATATGTTTAAATTGCCCACTGAAGTTATACACAGATTGTCTTTTTGATATATACATAGAAAAGAGTTATGGCATAGTGCAGATTACACTTAGGAATACACTTGTAGTTTGATTGTGATTGGTAAATGTTATATGTTTAAAGCAGGCCTACAATGCTTACTGAAAAGTCTGCCACTGATAAGAAAATGAGAATAAAAAGCAGATGTGCAGTGTATAGCTAGTGTCAAACATACCTTTCATAAAAAATATGCTGACTATAATAGTAATGGTATCCAGCTGGTCTACTATGCGTTGACATAAACTATGAAACTTAGCTGTATATGACCACAGCTCAGATGTACAATCTATGCATGTAAATGGATTTCACAGTGTTGTGCATATCTGTGCATTTCAATATCTTCATGGATTGTTGATGCCTAACCTGAAACTCCCTGGGCCAGATTCACAGTACAAGTACGCCGGCGTATCTACTGATACACCGGCATACTTTCAAATTTGCCGTGTTGTATCTTTAGTTTGAATCCTCAAACCAAGATACGGCGGCTTTTGGCTTCGATCCGACAGGCGTGCGGCTTCGTACGCCTTCGGAATGTAGGTGCAATACTTTGGCGCCCGCTGGGTGGAGTTCGCGTCGTTTTCCGCGTCGGGTATGCTAACTAGCTTTTTCCGGCGATCCACGAAGGTACGCGCGGCCGTCGCATTCTCTTACGTCTTCGCTAGTTGGCTTTTCCCGGCGTATAGTTAAACCGGCTCTTTTGTGGCCTATATTTAGACTTGCCATGTTAAAGTATGGCCGTCGTTCCCACGACAAATTTTAAAAAAAATTTTTGTGTAAGTCGTCCGTGAATAGGAAAGGACGTAACTCATGTCGACGTTCAAAAAATGACGTCGGTGCGACGTCATTTCGCGCAAAGCGCGGCGGGAAATTTCAAAACGGAGCATGCGCAGTACGTTTGGCGCGGGAACGCGCCTAATTTAAATGATCAACGCCCCCTACCCGGATCATTTGAATTAGGCGGGCTTGCACCGGAGGGATTTACGCTACGCCGCCGCAACTTTACAGGCAAGTGCTTTGTGAATCAAGCACTTGCCCGTAAAACTTGCGGCGGCGTAATGTAAATGCGATATGTTACGCCGCCGCAGATGTACCTGAATCTGGCCCCCTGTCTTTTTAATGTTTATTCCATAACAGTAAAAATGCAGAATAGTAACAATAATCTACTCTTTAAATGCAATAAAAAATAAAAATCTTCAAACAGTATATTGTATGTACACGCATTGAGTACTTGTACCTTGTTTTGACTTGTTTATAATTAACAGGCAGTAATAAACAATAATAAAAAATAAAAAATAAAAATGATTATAGATGAACTTTGTGATTTTGGTAAAAATTGTTTTAGCAGAGATTTGTTTATGATTTTGGCATCAGCTAAATTTTGTATTAGTGGTAATTTTCAAATTAAAATAAAAAATTACAAATTTTCTAATTCATTCACTTTATTTAGACAACATTTGTTTGAAAAAAATAATAATATTTTGCAATATTTAGAGGATGTGGATTATTTTGTTTAGGGGTCTATTTATCAATGTTTTTACCAAGATTTACACAACTTTTACTTACAATTTACATATGTATGCTTGCTGAGTCCTCTGTTCGTGAGCCCTCGACTCTGCAACAGCTCTGTTCTCTCTGACTTAGGCCTCGTACACACGACCGAGTTTCTCTGCAAAAACCAGCAAGAAACTTGCTGGGAGATATTTTTTGCCGAGGAAACCGGTCGTGTGTACATTTTCGTTGAGAAAACTGCCGAGAAACTCGACGAGTCAAAAAGAGAGCATGTTGTCTATTTCCTTGACGGAACAGGAGAAAATTGGTTTGTCGAGTTCCTCGACAGCCTAACAAGGAACTCGACGAGGAAAACAATGTGTTTCGCCCATCGAGTTTCTCGGTCGTGTGTACAAGGCTTCATCTGGCTGGGATGAGGAGATGGTTGCAAATACCTTTGTACGTACATATGTAGAATAGCATGAATTTTGATGGGGTTTTGTGTACTTTATACATTTTTAGGCTGAACCCTACTTGATTCCATTATGTGATATGGCTTAGAGAAGTACCGCGATAATTTTTTTTTTCTGACCCAGTTGGTTGTGGAATACTGCTATCGTATTGTAGGTAAGGAGAACGGAGATCTCTTAGCTAGCTGTTGGGTGCATGTATAAAGTAGGTAGAGCTTTGGTGATTTGTTTATTAATTGTGCCTTGATGGGTGTTTCAGGTTCCTCAGTATATTACCATACCGATTTTTTGGGATAATAATCTCCAGGACCACCATTCTCTTGCTTTTTCAGGAAAATAATAACTTAAATTGGTAAGATGAAACATAATACATCCTATATATGTAGCCCTGGCAACGCAGTGCCATATCGAAAAAATGGCCTGGTCAGGAAGTGTGTAAATCCTTCCGGGCTGAAGTGGTTAATGGCATCCCAGTCTTAGCATGTAGGGTTCAATATTGAGTTGGCCCACCCTTTGCAGCTAAAACAGCTTCAACTCTTCTGGGAAGGCTGTCCACAAGGTTTAGGAGTGATTTGGACTGATCGCTATATACATGTGAATGGTCCCAAAATAGTGTTAAAAGTGTCCGATATGTCTGCCGCAATGTCACAGTCACAATAAAAATTGCAGATCGCCATCATTACTAGTTAAAAAAATAATAATAAAAATGCCATAAATCTATCCCCTATTTTGTAGATGCTATAACTTATTGCGTTTTTTTTTACCAAAAATATGTATAAGAAAACATATCAGCTAAAACGGAGGAAAACATTTTTTTTTTAATTGGGATATTTATTATAGCAAAAAGTAAAAAAATATTGTGTTTTTTTCAAACTTGTCGTCCTTCTTTTTGTTTATAATGCAAAAAACGCGGAGGTGATCAAATACCACCAAAATAATGCTCTATTTGTGGGGAAAAAAATTTGGGTACAGTATTGCATGACTGAGAAATTGTCATTCAAAGTGCGACAGCGCTGAAAACTAAAAAGTGGCCTGGGCAGGAAGGGGGCGAAAATGCCCTGTATTGAAGTGGTTAAGGGGAAAACATTTCTGATAAATTTTTGAACATATAAAAATGTTGAAAAAACACTAATTTCACCACATGCTGTTGCTTGCATTGCATCAATAGATGAGTCCAGTAGCAACGAACTCTTGTCCTCTCACACAAATTTCTACGTCTTTGGAGCCTTAGCAACAGCAACATCAGGAGCATTTCCTCACACATGCTCATGATTGGATTCATAGTAAAACCAGAAAAAAATAAGAAAGCTATCTACAAGCACACTGCTCTCTCTTCTCTTATGCCCTGTACACTTGATCGGTCCATCCGATGAGAACAGTCTGATGGACCGTTTTCATCGGTTAACCGATGAAACTGACTGATGGTCAGTCGTGCCTACACACCATCGGTTAAAAAAACGATTGTGTCAGAACGTGGTGACGTAAAACACAATGACGTGCTGAAAAAAACGAAGTTCAATGCTTCCAAGCATGCGTCGACTTGATTCTGAGCATGCGCGGATTTTTAACCGATGATTGTGCCTAATAACGATTGTTATTTTTCTATCGGTTAGGTATCCATCGGTTAAATTTAAAACAAGATTGCTTTTTTTTCAACCTATGGATAAATAACCTATGGGGCCCACACACGATCGGTTTGGTTCGATGAAAACGATCCATCAGACCGTTCTCATCAGTTTGACCGATCGTGTGTACGCGGCATCACAGAAAGGCTGAAATAGTTAATAATACTTGTTTTTCATGCATTGTGGGCATTTGGGAAGGTCTTCTGAGGTTATCTTTAACCACTTAAGCCCCGGACCTTAAGGCAGCTAAATGCCCAGGCCAGGTTTTGCGATCAGGCACTGCGTCGCTTTAACAGACAATTGCGCGGTCGTGCGACGTGGCTACCAAACAAAATTGGCGTCCTTTTTTCCCCACAAATAGAGCTTTCTTTTGGTGGCATTTGATCACCTCTGCGTTTTTTATTTTTTGCGCTATAAACAAAAATACAGCGACAATTTTGAAAAAAATGCAATATTTTTTACTTTTTGCTATAATAAATATCCCCCAAAAACATATATAAAAACATTTTTTTCCTCAGTTTAGGCCGATACGTATTCTTCTACCTATTTTTGGTAAAAAAAAATTGCAATAAGCGTTTATCGATTGGTTTGCGCAAAATTTATAGCGTTTACAAAATAGGGGATAGTTTTATTATTTATTTATTTTTTACTACTAATGACGGCGATCAGCGATTTTTTTTGTGACTGCGACATGGCGGACACTTCGGACAATTTTGACACATTTTTGGGACCATTGTCATTTTCACAGCAAAAAATGCATTTAAATTGCATTGTTTATTGTGAAAATGACAGTTGCAGTTTGGGAGTTAACCACAGGGGGGCGCTGAAGGAGTTAGGGTTCACCTAGTGTGTGTTTACAACTGTAGGGGGGTGTGGCTGTAGGTCTGACGTCATCAATCGAGTCTCCCTATAAAAGGGATCACTCGATCGATGCAGCCGCCACAGTGAAGCACGGAGAAGCCGTGTTTACATACAGCTCTCCCCGTTCTTCAGCTCCAGGGAGCGATCGCGAGGGGGCGGCTAGAAACGAATAGCCGCGCCCTCGTCCTGGATTGCTCCCCGCGGGTTACCGACCGCCGCATGTACCGGGGGGGGTCCCGATCGGACCCTCAACCCGCGGAAAGGCAGGGACGTACATGTACGCCCATATGCCTGTACGTGCCATTCTGTGGACGTATATGTACATGTGGCGGGCGTTAACCGGTTAAATAACACTTCTAATCTCAAACGCTCAAGACCGCTGCTAAACATGCATAAACTTGGTATGTAAAAGTGAAAATGGACGTTTTTTCACTGTCAGTTTCCAGCTGTAAAATTTCCAGCGTTCAGAAAAGGTTTTCACCCTGTATACATGAGTCCTTAGTTGAATATTGTTGTGCTTTGTGTATTTCTTCCAGTGTGACACTTTACCTCTGTACAGAAACTTCCTGTAATAAAGAGCAGTCACTGTTGGTCTGTCTCCTTGTGTAGGGTGACTAATCTTGTATTCTCTTCCTGTAGCTTTTTGCAGGTTGACTGTTGTGGGTCCCTACCATGGCTCTGCTGTCTGCACAGGCTTCGTTGCAACAGAGTAATTACATCACTGCTTCTTTTACAATGCAATATCTAGGTTTTGCAATGGCATTTGGTGCACACAAAGTAGTTTTATATTATTTGTGGCATTTAAGAAACATATTTGAATTAAAGTTTTTGTGTCCAGGGTCATCTTTGCACACACAGTTAGGAACACATGGAATTTTAAAAAGTATTTTACTATACTTTATGTATATATTTTAATAATTTAAATGGATTTACACAAAGCAATATACATGTATAGAGGAGATGTACTGAATATGTTTTTTAAATTTGTCTAGACAGACACTTGAAGAACCTCTTTAGCACAGATGAAAGTAAAGGAAAATCCTGAACACACGTGGACCAATTAAGCTTGGAAATGTGCAAAAGATATCTCCAGAAGTAATTAGGATACATTCTGGATTGTGTATATATATATATATATATATATATATATATATATATATATAAAATACATATTTATGTACACATGGCTCAGTCAGTCTGGTGATGGTTGGGGGTTATATGTGAAAATTGTGCTAACATGACAATTTCAATAGTAAAATTCTTCTTTTATTTTCAAACTATGGGCTGTAGAAATTATATTTGTAGGCTGATTATTTTTACTACATAATTGTGTTCGCAGATTTAAAAAAAAAATACACTTGCCCAGATTGGAATCTTCATATATCCCTGATCCAGATTGGAAATCTGTTTGGGGATTTTGGTCATGATGCAGAAAAGAACATTCCTACCAGGGCTCAAGTCCTGCGGGAACGCGTGGGAACGGAGTTCCTGCACTTTTTTTACAGCAGGAACGCAGTTCCCTTTGCAGGACTAGAGCAGTCGAGCCGCCCGAGCCAATCCTTCACTAAGCGACGATGCCCAGCTCGAGTAACTGTCAGAGGCAGGCGAACCTTAGTAATCTTTTATGTTACTGACTGTATATGGATTCATCGGGTAGTGTGCGGGTATTCTGTCACTTCCTCGATGCCGCAATGTCTCCTGGGAGATTTTGTCATTGTTCCCAGGAGACATTGCGGGATTTAGAAAGAACTTGCCCAAAAAAAAAACATGCGCTTTAGTAATTATGCATATGAGCGTATCATTTTTTTTTTTGGGGTGGGGGAGTGGATCTTGGGTGGGAGTTCCCACACTTTTTTCCCCAGGACTTGACCCCTGATTCCTACTAATGTTTCTTCTAAGTTCTGTCATGATCTTTCATCCTCACTTCACTTCACATCTTGCACATCTTTGTTCATTTATCTTTTTAGAGATGGGTTGGGAAGACACATTAGACACATTAGTTGTATATCACTAGTTGAAAGAGGTAATTTTTTAACTCAGGTTGAAGGTTTTGATACTGACATCATACTGTTGTGTATACAGTTTTAAAACAGAGAACAGGCTGAACTCCAGGCACAAAACTTAATGTTCAAACAAGGCAGATGCTGCTCCAGGCGAGAAGTCACTACAGTCCGAATGTGCTGGGTGCAAGCCAAGGCCTGCCAGGGATGCACAATAGGAAGAACATTTGGTCCCCAAAAATTTTAAGCACCGGTCGCCACTGACCACAAGTGTAAGGAACATTCTTCCCAGTGTCTATCACCCTAATGTATTATGAGCTGTAGATATAGTACATTTTTGTCAAGGGTTCCTCTGTGTTGAAAAGTGAAAAGGTTGAGAAAGGCTGGCATAGAGAGATAATAGATCAAGGTTGAATTATTTTATGTGTCTCGGCATGAAACTGTAAGATCAGAGCTGTTCACATTGAGCTCAGATCATAAAAACTCTTAGGCCCCGTACACACGTCCGAGGAACTCGACGGGCAAAACTCATAGTTTTGCTCATCGAGTTCTGTGTGAAGCCGCCAAGGGTCTTGGCGAGCCAACTTTCCTCATTGAACAACGAGGAAATAGAGAACATGTTCTCTATTTGGCTCGACGAGGAACTCATCGCTTCCTCGGCCAAAAGTGTACACACGACCGGGTTTCTCGGCAGAATTCAGCTCCGACCGAGTTTCTGGCTGAATTCTGCCGAGAAACTCGGTCGTGTGTACGGGGGCCTTAAATGGTGTGACGGTATGCGAGGTGCGATACATGACAATAGGTACATTTCACCTCGCATTCGTTCCATTATGAGGGAGTGAACCGGAATCGGGTCCGGGTTTCACAGCCTCTGGGGCTGGTTAGGGTTCCGGTCTGGATGTTTGGGTCCACTGGAGTCCACAGTCAGGTGGACTTTAACCTCCCTGGCGGTATGATTCTTTCAGAAAAAACATGCTGAAAGCGGTACCATTATTTGCAAGGAAATTTGGCGTTTTATATTGTAGGTCTGTCATTTTTAGAAATAACTCACTTAAATCTGACCAAACAAGCTTCTAATAGGCATCCCGGGTATGACATTTTTTTAAAAACAAAATTATAAATTATAATATAATAAATAATTATAAATAATTATAACAAATAATAATATAATTATAATAAAAAATATTCAATAATGTAATCAAATCAAAATCACTGAAATTTGCTAAGTTGCAGAATTGTTGCTGTCATTATTTTTTTTTTTTTATGACGAATTTCCCCACAAATCGCTATCGCACAATTCTGCAAGTGATTATAATTTATTATCGCTGTTTTTTAGCTGATCTAAAACTATTTTTGACATAAAGGGACACTTTTGGTTGCTATGGACAATCTACAGTTTGCAGGGAGAAAGAAACGTTTTTATTATATAAAATGACATGCATGACACAGGACAGACCACTAGGGACAAGGGGGGGTGTGTTTTTTTTACATACAGTACTGTAATCTATAAGATTACAGTATACTGTATGTATAGTGTTTGTTTACTTTTTTGAATTTGGCGCCGTTCTCCATCTCCGTGCGTCGTAACGTCGCAGGGAACGGAGATCGGCGTCACACGGAGGCACTGTGTGAATCGAGCGAGGTCCTGCTCGCTCACACAGCGCGGTGGCATCGCTGGATCCAGGGACAAGGTAAGTAACTTTGCCTGTGGATCTAGCGAGGCAAGCCCGAGTCTGACTCGGGGTTACCGCTCGCAGCAGGAAAATCTAACCCCGAGTCAGACTCGGGAACACCGCCAGGCAGGTTAAAAGACCAGGAAGAAAGCACAACGGTGTGCTGGGGTTTTGGAGACTCAGGAGGGAACCTGAGTGTGAGGGGCTCTATGGAAAGTAACTGCAAGAAAAGGTTTGCTTTATTGTTATTTTGTGGGTGATGGGGACCAGCCCCGCACTGTATAGAGAGGAGATCTTGTTTGTTTAGTTTAGCGCCGGACGGCAAGGACTTTATTTGTTTATTTTGACCTGCAAACCATTTACAAATAAAATCTGGCATCCGCCAGACTTAAAAGAAAGTGTCTGCTTGCGGACTGTGATTCAGAAAAGGTGATCCCCACGAGCTAATCCCTCACAAGGGTTATAGAAAAAATAAATCTACATTTCAACAAAAGGAAGAAAATAAATCTTAATTTCATCAAAAGGACAAATAAATCCACATTTCAACTTAGTTTACATAGAAGTTGGTTAGGTAAAGAAAAACAGTGGGCTAGATTCAGGTAGCCCTGCGTAACATTGTGCGGGCGTAACGTTTCTCCGATACGTTACGCCGCCGTAAATTAGGGCGCAAGTTCTGTATTCATAAAGGCGGCGTAACGTAACGTATGTGGGCCGGCGCAAGCCCGCCTAATTCAAATGGGGATGATGTGGGCGTGTTTTATTTAAATTATTGTTGACCCCGCGTATTTTACGTTTTTTACAAACGACGCATGCAAGAATCCCAGTACGCATGCTCGAAATCCTGCCGCAAATCGTCATTGCTTTCGACGTGAACGTAAATTACGTTCAGCCCTATTCGCGAACGACTTACGCAAACGACGTAAAAAATTCAAAATTCGACGCGGGAACGACGTCCATACTTAACATTGCGTATGCCTCCTAGAAGCAGGAGCAACGTTACGCCGGAAAAGCCTTACGCAAACGACGTAAAACATTCTGCCGGGCGCACGTACGCTTGTGAATCTGCGTATCTAGGTCATTTGCATATTCTACGCCGAAAACGATGGAAGCACCACCTAGCGGCCAGCGTAAATATGCACCCTAAGATACGACGGCGTAAGAGACTTACGCCAGTCGTATCTTAGCCTAATTTCGGCGTATCTTGCTTTCTGAATACAGAAAGAAGATACGCCGGCGCAGCTTTGAATTTACGCGGGTTCTTTTTAGTCCTGAAGATAATTGAGATTAACTTCTGGCAAGGCATTTTTCTTTACACAGATGACTTTCTGTCCAGTGATCCCATTAAAGTGTGTTGCAAGTTGACTTTTTTCTCTCAGAATGGCTTTTTATTTTTTCTCTCAGAATGGCTAGTGACAGAACAATAGATGTTTTTACCTTCAAAACAAGTACATATGCAATGCTAAATATCTGAAGTTTTGTACTGCTTGTTGAAACATGAACATACAAATTTGTAAAATCTTTTTTTATTACAACAATAATTGTAAATTTAGTTTAAAGGAAAGTAATAGACTGAGAGACCATTTTAGATGTTGATTCATGTGTTCAAATACTATTCCAGGACTTGAATCTTCATCTCCATTTTTAAATGTCTATATGAAACATGCCAATTAAGAATTTTCCCATAAATATGTCCCCCGCTATTCCATTTATTCACAATCATTACCATCACTGTCAAATTTATCATCTCTCCTCTGTAGCAAACAAACACTTCAGAAAAATGCAATCAGCATAATAATGCACTGGGTAATGAAGGACATGGTTGATTGTCAGGTAACAACTGACTCAAAGGATGGAATGGGAGTGGAAAGATGCCCTTTAAAGAAAAGTATGTTATTATTTTTGCCATGGTAACATATAAATTCTGGCAATTACCAGTAATTTATCCCCAATTTCCAAACAAACTATTGAGTATTTGATATTTGAATGTTTTGTTTACAGTTGAGCTTTCACTTCCAAATGTTCTTAACACTAAGCAATTTGAACTCTAAAAAAGCATTTATGACCTAGAATTTTTTATTTTATACAGGTCAAATTAGTATTTTTTTTCAGGTGAAATTACTGAGTGACAATGCCTATATTTTTGAATCTGCACCTTCAAGATTTGACCTGACTTCTTCCACCACAGATCGCATGCCGCGTTTTTCGGGTTCTAAAAAATTGCGTTTTTTTATGTCATTAAAAATTATCGTGTGTGGGCTTCAGAGCATTTTTCGGGTTCTAAAAAATGGGCAATTTTTTTTCCGAACATGCTCTATTTTTTCACAACGTTTTTAACGTTGTAATTTTTATGGTTGTAAAAAATGGTCGTGTGTGGGCTTTAACGACGTGAAAAAAAACATGCATGCTCAGAAGCAAGTTATGAGACGGGAGTGCTCGTTCTGGTAAAACTACCATTCGTAATGGAGTAAGCAAATTCATCACGTTGTAACAGACAGAAAAGCGTGAATCGTCAAAATCAGCTAAAGCAGCCCAAAGGGTGGCATCATCCGAATGTAACTTCCCCTTTATAGTGCCGTCGTACATGTTGTACGTCACCGCGCGTGTGTAGGCAAGGTCGTTTTAATGATCGGGTTGCAAAAAAAACTTTGTTTTTTCTAGACCCTTAAAAACATCATTTTTTAGAACCCGAAAAACGGTCGTGTATACGCGGCATTACAGTTACATGCTACGTAATGTAAAATAAAATCGAAATTCAACAGGGATAGCGGGAATCATTTTCTGCCTAGCATCAAAACTACAGAGGTCTTTCCAGAAACGTGCATCCAGTGTCTGTGAATAAAAATAAAACATGTCCAGTTTTGTATTCAGGGTCAGAGAGAAGCAGATGTTGTAGTCTACATCCATGCAAAGCAAAGCTGACTTTTCAGTTAGAACTTATGTGCTTTGAGATATGGGGCTCAAACATGTTTTCTACAAAATACATAGGCCCGGATTCACAAAGAACTTGCGCCGACGTATCTCAAGTGCAAATATGCACCGTCGTATCTGTGTTCCAGGCCCACAAAACTAAGATACGCCTAAAAACAGGCTTCATTCCACAGACGTAACTTGCCTACGCCGGCGTAGAGTGGGCGCATACTTACGCTGGACGCATGTGGCGCTCCCATTGATTTTCTATTCAAATATGTAAATTAGGTAGATACGCCGATTTACGATCGTACTTGCACCCGACACAGGCTACGACTGGTGCGCGTAAGTTGTACGTACGGCGTAAAGTTATGCCCCATAAAGGAAGTGTAACTCAGCAGCATCCATGCAAAGGGCTGCACCAGGAAACCCAAGCCGGCCTATTTTACGTAGTTAACTTTAGACGTAAATATGGCTGGGCGTAGGTTACGTTCACGCCGTAGGCAGTGATCTGGCGTATCTTAGGCAGTTGTTCCGACGTGATTCTGAGTATGCGCAGAACGATGCGTCCACGTTCCAGCGCATGCACAGTTGGTAATACGTATCTATGTAACACAGTAAAAGATAAAACCAAATAAAACTGTAAAAGTCCCAAGTGTTCTATATAAAACTGTAGCAGCGCTACTTTTAAACCAGCGTTTAAAATTCTTCTATGTATATGGTAAATTCATAGGTAATGATGATAGTGCAGATGGTTTATACACAGATTAGTCCTTCAATAAGTGCTCCTTTCACCAAGGGGGGGTGTTCACCACGTGGGGGGATAATTACTCCCCTGTTGGGGATGCACTCACCAAAAGATTAAATAAAAAAGGGCCTGGATTCAGTATCTGTATATGTCCCGAATGATGCACTCTCCACCAGCAGGAATGTTAGATTCAAACCGTATGCATATAATGGAAAAAAAACTAATATAGCGTAATACAGTTTAAAATATTTATTTAAGCCCAAAAAAACATCCCCTTTGTATATTGTGCGTACCACAATTGCAAAGTTATCAAGCATAAAACATGATCGGTACTGTGCCTGTCAGCATCTCCCTGTGAGCCTGTGAAGATGCAGTGGTCTGCTGAAAATCTCCTGTTCCTGCTCCTGGGGGCTGTACAGCGTTACTGGTCGTAGAATAAGCGTCACGCCCTGACGCGTTTCGTCATTGGTTAGACTTCAACAGAGGGCGTGACTATGCTTATTCTCGACCGATATATATACAGAATTACCCTGCGCTTCCTGCGCTATGATTGGATCAATGCAGTCACGTGCGCGCGTGATATCGCACATGCGCGCAACGTGCCTAGTGTCCTGTGAGGGAAAGGGCAGAAGTAGTCATACCGCCATCTCACCCTGTTGTGTCCGTATTAGTGGGAGGATGCATGATACTTATCATGTCCTCAATGTCCCTCGCTATCATTCGACAGTCCAGGTCACATGTCCGCCTGTTGCTGCACATGCGTGCTGTGTACCTGGGAATCCCGAATTAGTGAGGGCGGAAGTGCTCCTACCCCCGTAGCCTAAATGGATCCTGTAGGGTGCCGTACTTGCGTCACGGACCTCACTTGATGCACAGATACTCCGCCTATTGGTTGACCCTGATCACGTGAGCGCTGCATGTCACGCAGGCGCAACATGCAGGCTGTCATCCGGAATAGGCGGGGATCTACAAGCGCTCTGTGTAAATACATAAAACCAATACCAGAGTCTGTAAATAACAACATTAATATGGCATATTTAACTTTCGGCATTTAGACCAAATGTTATGCGAAGGGCATCATGTATGTGATTAGAGAATAATCTGTAAATACAGTGTGTACATTCGATCCTTTATCCCATGATTATACTCAGATGGGATTTTAAAGATACAGTAGCATATTTGGACCAAAAGAGAACAAAAGGCATCCTCAATTTGTATACATAGTAGCACATGATATTTTAGAATGCTACAGTACATATTGATGGAAAAAATGGGATACCATTGCTGGAATTTTCAATATATAGATATAAATAGCCCCTTGTTGCATAATATGTGATCCAAAAAGGACCACTGACAGCTGTGAGACTGTACATATAAATAGCTTACTAAAAAGATATAGAAGGATATAAAACAAGGGCTAAAAGATACACATAAAATTATATCAAATATATAAGATAATACATAAGATAATCAAAGTTACATAACTTAATACGGATGCATAAAAGAACAATCAATATGCGGTCAGCATAAAAATTATTTTTAAAATCTATATGCGGTCAACCTAAAATTCTATTAGGTTAAAATGATGCCACTACAGTTAAAATATAAAAATAATAAAAATAATATCAATATCAGTATAAAAGGATAAAAGGATAAAGACAGGGGGAATTACAGCCCCTATGTATCACTGATGAAGCAGTTTATATCCAGTTCTACATTCAGGCCTCTCGGGGTTAAAACGTTTGTTAGAAATATCCAGCGTGTCTCATGTTTGGAAAGTTCCCTTACTCTATGTGAGCCTCTCCAATTTACGCTTAGATGTTCCACTCCCCAGAACTGTAGGCCTGAGGGATCCTGATTGTGTTTCAGTTTAAAGTGCCGTGATACGTTATGGTCTTCGAAACCCATCCTGATATTGTTAATATGCTCCAAAATCCGCACCCTAAGTTTCCTTTTGGTGCGTCCAATATAGAGCAGATTGCAGGGGCACTTCAAGGTATACACTACATGGTCAGTATTACACGTTATGAATTGTTCGATTGCAAACTCTTGTTTGTTTGATGGTGCCGTGAATTTATCTATTCCTCTGATCAGGTCTGATACGGATTTGCAGGCTTTGCACTTTCTACATGAAAAAAAGCCTTTTTGATCCCAGAATGACAGCGATCTTGAGGGGGGATCCAACACTTTTTTTACTAAATGGTCTCCATAACTGGATGCCTTTCTGTAAATGAATTGAGGCTCTGGTGGGAGAACAGTACTCAGTTTCTTATCTAGCAACAGGACATGCCAGTGTTGTTGGAAGATTGATTCCACTTCCTTGTACTGTGTGTGGAATTGGGATAAAAACCCCCATTCCTTACTTTTAGTAGCTGTGATTTCAGTGGTAGGTTTAGGTTGAAGACAAGTCTCTCTGGGGATAGCATGAATTTCTTCCACTAGTTGTTCCATTATTTCCGGCTTATAACCCCCTGCTACAAACCTATCCGTAAGAATTTTTGACTGTGAGAGGAAATCCGTATCTTCAGAGCAATTTCTTTTGACCCTCATGATCTGTCCTTTGGGGATATTCCTGATCCAGAGGGGATGATGACCGCTTGTGGTTGGAAGGTAACTATTCCTATCAGTAGGTTTAAAATAGACCTTTGTTTGCAGTTTAATGCCTTGACGGTATATTGACACATCTAAAAAGTTAATTTCAGTTTCACTGGATTCGGAGGTAAGTAATATATTATTTTTGTTACTGTTTAAAAAGGTTATAAAAGCACATAGGGATTCTGTGGTTCCTGACCAAATAAAAAACAAGTCATCAATGTAGCGTTTATAAAAAAGCAACTCCGGTCTTCGTCTATTAAAAATTATTTTATCCTCCCATTCTGCCATGAATAAATTAGCGATACTGGGTGCAAACTTGGCACCCATCGCCACACCTCTTCTTTGGGAGTAGAACTTACTATTGTACCAAAAATAATTGTGCGATAGACAGAAGTTAAGTGCATGGCCCAGGAAAACTTTTTGACTATGTGGTACATCTTCACGTTGGCTTAATGCCCAATTCAAAGATAGCATTGCATCATCATGTTGAATTATAGAGTAAAGTGATGACACATCAGCAGTTACTAGTAGTACTGGTCCGTCTTCTTTCAAAGAGATATCTTGGATATTTATTAGGAGATCTTTAGTATCCTTTAGATACAATCTTGTTGCTTTCACACTCTTTTGCAGAAATGTATCTAGATATTGTCCAAGTCTCGATGAAATATAATCGATACTATTCACGATAGGTCTAGCAGGTGGATTGGATGCATTTTTGTGCACAAAACACAAAACACAATTAGAGGTGGTGATTAATATAGGCTTGAGACTAGGAGTACTGACAACTAAGGAGAAGAATTATCTATCACCCGAGAGCAGCAGAGTTCCTACTATATACACGCTACCAAAGATCCACAAAACTTCCAACCACAAGCGGTCATCATCCCCTCTGGATCAGGAATATCCCCAAAGGACAGATCATGAGGGTCAAAAGAAATTGCTCTGAAGATACGGATTTCCTCTCACAGTCAAAAATTCTTACGGATAGGTTTGTAGCAAGGGGTTATAAGCCAGAAATAATGGAACAACTAGTGGAAGAAATTCATGCTATCCCCAGAGAGACTTGTCTTCAACCTAAACCTACCACTGAAATCACAGCTACTAAAAGTAAGGAATGGGGGTTTTTATCCCAATTCCACACACAGTACAAGGAAGTGGAATCAATCTTCCAACAACACTGGCATGTCCTGTTGCTAGATAAGAAACTGAGTACTGTTCTCCCACCAGAGCCTCAATTCATTTACAGAAAGGCATCCAGTTATGGAGACCATTTAGTAAAAAAAGTGTTGGATCCCCCCTCAAGATCGCTGTCATTCTGGGATCAAAAAGGCTTTTTTTTCATGTAGAAAGTGCAAAGCCTGCAAATCCGTATCAGACCTGATCAGAGGAATAGATACATTCACGGCACCATCAAACAAACACGAGTTTGCAATCGAACAATTCATAACGTGTAATACTGACCATGTAGTGTATACCTTGAAGTGCCCCTGCAATCTGCTCAATATTGGACGCACCAAAAGGAAACTTAGGGTGCGGATTTTGGAGCATATTAACAATATCAGGATGGGTTTCGAAGACCATAACGTATCACGGCACTTTAAACTGAAACACAATCAGGATCCCTCAGGCCTACAGTTCTGGGGAGTGGAACATCTAGGCGTAAATTGGAGAGGCTCACATAGAGTAAGGGAACTTTCCAAACATGAGACACGCTGGATATTTCTAACAAACGTTTTAACCCCGAGAGGCCTGAATGTAGAACTGGATATAAACTGCTTCATCAGTGATACATAGGGGCTGTAATTCCCCCTGTCTTTATCCTTTTATCCTGATATTGATATTATTTTTATTATTTTTATATTTTAACTGTAACGGCATCATTTTAACCTAATAGAATTTTAGGTTGACCGCATATAGATTTTAAAAATAATTTTTATGCTGACCGCATATTGATTGTTCTTTTATGCATCCGTATTAAGTTATGTAACTTTGATTATCTTATGTATTATCTTATATATTTGATATAATTTTATGTGTATCTTTTCGCCCTTGTTTTATATCCTTCTATATCTTTTTAGTAAGCTATTTATATGTACAGTCTCACAGCTGTCAGTGGTCCTTTTTGGATCACATATTATGCAACAAGGGGCTATTTATATCTATATATGGAAAATTCCAACAATGGTATCCCATTTTTCCATCAATATGTACTGTAGCATTCTAAAATATCATGTGCTACTATGTATACAAATTGAGGATGCCTTTTGTTCTCTTTTGGTCCAAATATGCTACTGTATCTTTAAAATCCCATCTGAGTATAATCACGGGATAAAGGATCGAATCTACACACTGTATTTACAGATTATTCTCTAATCACATACATGATGCCCTTCGCATAACATTTGGTCTAAATGCCGAAAGTTAAATATGCCATATTAATGTTGTTATTTACAGACTCTGGTATTGGTTTTATGTATTTACACAGAGCGCTGTGATGACAGTCTGCATGTTGCGCCTGCATGACATGCAGCGCTCACGTGATCAGGGTCAACCAATAGGCGGAGTATCTGTGCATCAAGTGAGGTCCGTGACGCAAGTACGGCACCCTACAGGATCCATTTAGGCTACGGGGTAGGAGCACTTCCGCCCTCACTAATTCGGGATTCCCAGGTACACAGCATGCATGTGCAGCAACAGGCGGACATGTGACCTGGACTGTCGAATGATAGCGAGGGACATTGAGGACATGATAAGTATCATGCATCCTCCCACTAATACGGACACAACAGGGTGAGATGGCGGTATGACTACTTCTGCCCTTTCCCTCACAGGACACTAGGCACGTAGCGCGCATGTGCGATAACGCGCGCGCACGTGACTGCATTGATCCAATCATAGCACAGGAAGCGCAGGGTAATTCTGTATATATATCGGTCGAGAATAAGCATAGTCACGCCCTCTGCTGAAGTCTAACCAATGACGAAACGCGTCAGGGTGTGACGCTTATTCTACGACCAGTAACGCTGTACAGCCCCCAGGAGCAGGAACAGGAGATTTTCAGCAGACCACTGCATCTTCACAGGCTCACAGGGAGACACTGACAGGCACAGTACCGATCATGTTTTATTTCTTGATAACTTTGCAATTGTGGTACGCACAATATACAAAGGGGATGTTTTTTTGGGCTTAAATAAATATTTTAAACTGTATTACGCTATATTAGTTTTTTTTTTCCATTATATGCATACGGTTTGAATCTAACATTCCTGCTGGTGGAGAGTGCATCATTCAGGACATATACAGATACTGAATCCAGGCCCTTTTTATTTAATCTTGTGGTGAGTGCATCCCCAACAGGGGAGTAATTATCCCCCCACATGGTGAACACCCCCCCTTGGTGAAAGGAGCACTTATTGAAGGACTAATCTGTGTATAAACCATCTGCACTATCATCATTACCTATGAATTTACCATATACATAGAAGAATTTTAAACGCTGGTTTAAAAGTAGCGCTGCTACAGTTTTATATAGAACACTTGGGACTTTTACAGTTTTATTTGGTTTTATCTTTTACTGTGTTACATACTTTGTCATATATTTTAAGCGGCAGCTGCATTTCCATTTCATTTATTTATTCTTTGCTGCTTAATACCTTGTGGTTATACGCACCTGAGCGCTGAGTAGTGCTATATTGGAAGTCGGGCGATATTTTAGCACTCTCTTAAAAATTGGTAATACGTATCTGTCTGGCGCTCGGCCCATCATTTGCATGGGGTCACGCCTCATTAGCATGGCTCACGCCCACTTCCACGTACGCCGGCTTACGCCTAGGAAACCCAGCGCAGTTTTGGGAGGAAGTGCTTTGTGAATTCAATGCTTGCCTCTCTGCACTGCGTCGGCGTAGCATAAAGGAGATAAGCTACGGCGGCATAAATGTGCGCCGCTGTCTGTGAATCCGGGCCTATATCTATTGCAATCTTCTGAATAGGACCACATTTTGACAGATTCTAGTGATTGTTTTCTTAAGGATATGGATCATTATTAACCATAATATGATCCTGAGCTATGTTTTCAATCTCACTTTTTATCCAGTAACAGATTAGTATGTGAGATTTCATTTGGCCAGTGTTTTCACCATAGTAACTACTCCATGATTCAAAAACTTTAAGAGCAACTATGTAATAAAAAAAAATAAACACTAAGGCCCGGATTCAAAACGCTGATAAATGCTGACAAACACTCAAAAACTCACTAACTTTTTTTAATGTTTTTGATCCATTTAAAAAAAAAAACGCTAAAAAACGTAAAAAATTTGAATACAGAAAAATGCTACAAATGCTAATAAACACGAAAAAATGCTATTGTAAAAACTTTGAAAAACTCACTGCAAAGCTCCTGGCATTTTTATAACGTTATTTTAAAGTCCAGTGTGCATGAGGCCTGAAACTTTTATCAGACCTGAAGGGCCTGGTATGAATTATGGGGATACCCCCCCTCCGCAATATTTTTGTTAACTAACTATTTTAACTATCTTAGCTAATTTATTCACATTGCTGGTGATACCTGGCCAGTGAATGTATGAGGCCAGTAATGACACTAGTTGCTAAGGATGTGGTAGGTAAAGGCACCCTCAGCTTCCTTAAAGTGATTGTAAATGTTTGACTTTTTTTAAAATAACAAACGTATCATACTTACCTCCACTGTGCAGTTAGTTTTGCACATCGTGGCCCCGATCCTCGTGTTCTGGGGTTCCTCTGTGGTGTTCTCGGCTCCTCCCGGCTTCAGATAACCCCCAAGAGGGTTACCTTGTGGGCACGCTCCCGAGTCCTGCATTCGGCGTCCATAGCCGCCAATTGCAGAAATTGGCCCAGCCTCCCGCGTCATTGGATCTGATTGACAGCAGTGCGAGCCAATGGCTGAGCTGCTATCAATCAATCCAATGAAGAGGCGAGAAGCCCGAGCAATGATCGAGCACATTCACAATGCAGGACTTTCCAGTGCTAAGGAAAGTAAAATGGGGGGTTGGGGGGGGGGCGTAATCGCCAGACGTTTTTTCACCTTAATGCATAGGATGCATTAAGGTGAAAAGACATGAACCTTTACAACCCCTTTAATAGCCATTGAGAGTGGAAGAAGGAAGACTGGGAGCTCATCCCTATATCCCTAGTAATCACTTGCTTGTCCTTTGTTGGGAACTTACAACGTAAAGGAAGAAGACAAATGACATCTCTAGTCCTTCCAAAGTAAGTGAGTAATGGTCATGTTAATATACTCCTGTACTGACATGTTCCTTTTAAGACTTCATGTAATTTTTCAAAAATCACAGAAATTGTAGCTGTCCCTAAACAAAAACAGCCCAAAGAAAGTTTTGTTCTTTTAATCAAAACATAACAACTAAGGATTTTCATAGAAGTTAACAAAAGAAAGATATAATTTGCCAATTAGTGTTTTAAGAGACTTTTTTGTCGCCCCTTGGCATAGGCAAATACAGATTTATAGTTGATAAATCTTTTCAAAAGGGACATACAAGCTAATGAAGTCTGATCTGATCTGGCCCATGGTTAAAGTTACCTTTATTTATCCAGTTTGATCCTCTTTAATAAATACATGTATAAATATGGAATACAAGGCATTAACCCCTTCCTTGGCATCGCTTTTATGTTGTATATTTTAAGGGGAATTAGCATGAGGTTTTGATTCTGATAACAGCATCTTCCAGCTCCATTTCACTGTTCAGGTTTATCTAATTGGCTGCTCTAGGTAGGCAGATGTGTTCTGCATTGGGAGCTAATAGCCTTCCCTGTCGTGATCAGCATGCAGTTATTAAGAAAACACAGTCCCATTATTTTAATTGGGAAGGGAGAAGAATTGAGAGGTTACAGCAGCAGTGCTTTCTTATTTCCGTTTCACAAAAGGGAGGCCCGCAGGGAATGCAGAAAGACACGTGAAATGTCTCATTACCCCCCCCCCCCCACTCCCCTTCCTCTTTTCAGAAATACGAGAGTCACAACTGACTGTTATTATTTAATCTTTCCAAAAAAAAAGTTCTTTGTTCTATCTGTAATGATTCTGCTTGCAGACTGGTATCTCAGAACAGCAGCTACAGCTTGGAGTGTCAGTGAGTTTGCAACATCTCTCAAGCATTACCCGTTTTAATCAGTCAATAATAGTGACAGGTCACTTAAAGGCTTAGTGCACTTATTAGTGTTCTATCCACTACTGCACTTCACTGCTTACACTGTATAAGATTAATATAGGCTGTACATTTCTGTAATGCAGCTCCATCAAGATCTTACCTGTGCTGCATGCCTAGACCATGCAATCCCTCTGGAAATCATCCCTGTACTGCATAGTGCTACCATGCATGCATGGCTCACAGTTCATTTACTTCAATGGAACAAGTTCAAGCCCAACTGAACCTTCAGGCCTCGTACACACGGCCGAGTTTCTCGGCAATAACCAGCAAGAAGCTTGCTGGGTTTTTTTTTTGCAGAGGAAACCGGTCGTGTGTACACTTTTCAACGAGGAAACCGCCGAGGATCTCGTCGGGCCATAAAGAGAACATGTTCTCTATTTCCTTGACGGCAATGGGAAAATTTGGCTCGCCGAGATTCTCAGCGGCTTCACAAGGAACTCGACGAGCAAAACGATGTGTTTTGCCCGTCGAGTTTCTCGGCCGTGTGTACGCGGCCTCACTTTCATTTAGCTAACTACCTTCCAGATGCATGAAAAAAAAAAAGGTATTTGATGTCTTTCAGTTAGTTTTCTTTTTAAAGCAGCTAAAACCTTAGTATAAAAGTCTTTACAATGCCAGCATGCTGCAGAATAGGACCACTGTCTCTGTGAAAGCAGTGGGCTCACTGCAGGGGTCCAACGCTCCCTCTGACTAAGCAGGGGGTTGTGTTGAACCTGTACAAAGAGATAACTGCTTTCCCACATAGAGTATGTGTCCTGCATTGTACTGGTGTGCTGGCAAGTGATATATTTTTTTTTTATGAAGGCTGGCAGACTAGAAAAAAATAAAAATACAATCTGTAATACTTTGCACATGTTTTGTTTTTATGTATATGGTATCCTGGTTTAACTGAACCATGCCCAAATAAAATTATTCCCCTCCCCGCTCTAACACTGGTCTGCACTCACATACTGGAGTGTAAGGATGTGTTCCCAGGAACACTTTTAAAAAGTGTGTCTTGGCACACTTCCCTGCTAACCAGACCAGTGATCCCCCTTTCACTACACAGTCCTCTATGGAGAGCAAACAGCAAACTGTACTGGACCATAAGTGAACCACACCTGGGACCATCTGTTGCAAGTGTTTTAGAGACCTGGAAAAAAATTGCTAATTACAGTCCAAATATATGATACAGTATATGCAATTGATCCAATTTTTGCACAGATGGAAAATAAGTTTGGTATACAACCAGTGGCTGAATCACAAGAGAGTGCACCATCACCTTGTGGAAAACATGCTTACCAGATAGTAAGACAAATGAGCAGATGGCTTTAACCAAGCCTAGGCCTTTTCTTTTGCAGGAAGACACAAATTGCAATGTAGTTGTTATAAGCTACTTGACTCCACAATTAGTGATTGTTATACCCAAAAGAAAAGATACTTATACCATAGCGTAATATTGTCACAATATTTGATTGTACAACATATGCAATTGCACGTACAGTATAAAAACCACAAAATGCGTAGAAAAAACACACCCAGTGAATGAATCACAATCGAGTGCACCGCCACAGCACAGAAGGCCCCCTAACAGATGACAGACCAGAAATGCAGATATCTCTAGGCCATTAGATCCTTAGCTGGAAGCAGCTATAGAACTAGTGGATGGATGGAGAGAAATGTCTAAACTTGGTTTTAATAAAGTAAAAAAGTTAAACTTACAAACAGAAGATAAAATCTTGCATAAAAAATACGAAGCCGGCCGGTTACAATACAAAAGCTCCCAGTCTCTCTAAACACTAGTTAAAATGACATAATAATGACCCTAGAACTTTAAAATGAATAGGCATTGATCAGTTCTCCCCACAGTGGAGGGCCAGTAATGGCATAAAGGGGGTCTTACGTTTGGAAACCCACTGGATATACAATTTAAAAACCTACAGTTCATTCAGTCTCAGTGTCAATTGGGATAGTAATTGTTTTATTAATAACAGCCAGAGGGTGCATTTTTTATTGTCATCTATAAGGCGTACCACTCAATGAAAGTACTATGGGACTTTAAGGGAAACTAACCAATAACAGAGTATGAGACAATATAATTTTTTTATCAGTATAAAAACTGTGGTGCTACACCACCATAATTTGATACATAGAAACAAAGAGTAAAATTGGATCATATAAATACAATTATTTTAGTGTTGAGCCCAATGTGTTTAAGGACCAGGGGGCAGAGGCTGTCCATTGTCTCACTTGGACAGCTACGAATAAAAAGTTTTCCTGTAATACTTGAGCTGCTTTCAACCTCTGGCTTTGTTTAAGGTGGTACGCATAATGCAGACCCCATTTTGGATCGGTATGTCCTTCCAGACTTGCCTCAACAATCCTCCTGTTTAATTACTTTGTCCCTAATCTTGATTTTAATCTGTAATTGTGTTTTATTGTAAAATGTTATATAGCAATAATACTCTGCGTGAAATGCCTCTGAAGAAAGGACTCTCTAATGGTCCTGAAACGCGGCAGGCTCAACACTAAAGGAATTGTATTTACATGATCCAATTTTGCTCTTTGTTTTTATGTATTCGATTTATGGTGATGTATGCACCACAGTTTTTATACTAATGAAAATGTATATTTTGCCATATTTCTCATATCAGGATGTTGGCAACCTCTGGGTCTACTTTTTTTTATTTTTATTGTCCTGCCTATTTTTTTGGTTGTTTCCTAGATAATATTGTTTTTGATATTTTTTTGGGATTTTATTAGACTTCCACAAAATGGTTGTTGCCATTTAATATTGCATGTAATTAGGTCCAACAAACCATTGTTTGATTTACAGCTCATTTCATAGGATTTTTAAATGAAAGTATTGTTCCCTATATAGTTATTGGTTGGCCTTCCATAACATAGCTGCTGTTATATATTAGTCCATATATTTTCATTAGCATTTATTTACCTTTTTATTTTTTTTATTTTTTTACTTCTCTTTGGAAGATGGTGCCTGGGGGACTTCCTGTTTCATAATTTCTGTTCCTTGGTTTTGGGCAGTGGCGGCTGGTGCTCCAAATTTTGAGGGGGGGGGGGGCGCAAATGTAAAAAGAAAAAAATTGCAGCCTCACTGTGCCCATCAAATGCAGCCACTGTGCCATCAATTCGCACCACTGTGCCATGCCAACAAATGCAGTCACTGTGCATTGGCAGCACCACAAGGGCCAGAACATAGATGTCCACAGAGCTACAAGTCCCAGCAGAGCCAGAGGCAGAGCATAGATGTCCACAGCACTACAAGTCCCAGCAGAGCCAGAGCATAGATGTCCACAGCACTACACGTCCCAGCAGAGCCAGAGCATAGATGTCCACAGCACTACAAGTCCCAGCAGAGCCAGAGTATAGATGACCACAGCACTACAAGTCCCATCAGATCCATAACATACCACAGCACTACAAGTCCCATCAGATCCAGAACATACCACAGCACTACACGTCCCAGCAGAGCCAGAACATACCACAGCACTACAAGTCCCAGCAGAGCCAGAGCATAGATGACCACAGCACTACAAGTCCCAGCAGAGCCAGAGCATAGATGACCACAGAACTACAAGTCCAAGCAGAGCCATAACATACCACAGCACTACAAGTCCCAGCAGAGCCATAACATAGATGATCATAACACTACAAGTCCCAGCAGAGCCAGAACATAGATGACCACAGCACTACAAGTCCCAGCAGAGACAGAACATAGATGACCACAGCACTACAAGTCCCAGCAGAGCCAGAATCTAAATGTCCACAGCACTACAAGTCCCAGCAGAGACAGAACATAGATGACCACAGCACTACAAGTCCCATCAGAGACAGAACATAGATGACCACAGCACTACAAGTCCCAGCAGAGACAGAATCAAAATGTCCTCAGCACTACAAGTCCCATCAGATCCAGAACATACCACAGCACTACAAGTCCCATCAGATCCAGAACGTACCACAGCACTACAAGTCCCATCAGATCCAGAACATACCACAGCACTACAAGTCCCATCAGAGCAGAGGGACCCGCAAGTCTTGTGGCTGGTTGCTGTCCATACCATCTAGCAAGTATCCAATTCATTCCACATATGAACAGCAGCTAGGAAAAGGAGATTACACCCTGGCACTTACCTTTCTGGGGTCAGCCCAGCCGTGCTTCTACCGTCCCTCGATGTCCCTCGTCCCGCCCTCGATGACGCTTCAGCCAATCGGTAACCTGATTACCAGAATCAGATTACCTGATTGGCTGAGACGTCTGTCAGTCTTATTCAAGGAATGCACACACCGTGCGTTCCGAGAATAGACTTCTGGGAGACGAGGGCTGTTCTTGGAAAGCCTATCAGAGCCGCTGGCTCTGATAGGCACTTCCGCTCAGCCAACCAGCTGCCGTTATTCAGGTAACCAGCGCCCTAAGGTCCGGTTATCTGAATAGACCAGGCAGCTGGCAACCAACAATAACATACATTTGTGCAATACAATGCAAGAATGTATGTTATTTGCAAGCGGGGGTGGCGCTGCAGCGCCCTCTATAGACGGCCGCCATCACTGCAGCTAGTAAAGAGTAAAAACGACATTTTAGGAAAAATAAAAATTCTTAAAGGGCCCGTTTTTTTTTTTTTTTTTTATGACTACAGGAGGGGGGGGGGGGGGGGCGCCCGGGCGCCCCCTATGGACGGGCTGCTACTGGTTTTGGGTATGATGACTTCCCATTTTATCACTTCTGGCTAGAAGTATTGCAGCAATAGGGTGGCTGCATCACTTCTTGTTTGTTTTTTCAAACAATCCCAGCTGAATTTGAACTACCATTAACTAAAAGGTACTGTATATAAATGTGTAAGATTTGCCAGTGGCCTCATTTATTCTATTCCTTGAACACATATGTTGTACAGACTAAATGGTGCAGAGGGTGTTGGCCAGTGGCTGATGATGTTACACACCTGCTGGTGTTCTCTGATGTGGTGTTTTTTGCCTATGAGATGCTTTTATATTTGTGAGTATATTTGTATTTAATAAATGATGTGCATTTAAGCAATGCTACTCTATGTTACTTTGCTCTTTTTCCTCCATTTATCTCTATTATGAGGAGTGGTCCTTGGGTAACCAGTGTAAAAAAATGAACAAAACAGTAAGAGTGTCTACAAAAAAGGGGAAAGATTTATGTCATTTTTTTTCACTAGTAATGGCGATGATCAATAATTTTTAACGGGACTGCAACATTGCGGCAGACAGATCAGACACCTAACTGACATTTCAAGGGGTTAACTTTGTTCCCTGGGCATGTTTACTAACTATATAGGGATGTGTTGCCTGGGACAACACACAGATCCATCTTCCTGCATAGCAGAAATACAGGATCACTGTGTGATCCCCGTCAGAACGCAGAACTGCCCTGTTCACAAAGGCAGATTACCGTTCTGTCACTGCAGTGAATGATTGCGGGCAGCTAGCGGTCTTCTAGTCCACGGGACCTGCTGATTGGCTTCCCGCTGGCCAATGGGCACGCCCCCACAGAAAGCCGTGTACGAATCGGCGTACAGCTACGGCAATTTGCGCAGCCAAGCCAGCTTGCCGCAGCAAGTGATTAATATATGTTTTTCTGAAGGTTTCAATTATATGTTCTGTGATGAACACTTTACCACATATTTTGATGTGAATTATTTTATTGTGAGCTATCATTATACAGTAGATGTTTTTTTTTTTTTTTTTTTTAACATTAAAAATGTACAAAGAGCATGTATAACTTTCACAAATCAAAGCATACAAAAGGAAAAATGCAACTTCAGGGTAATTTGTCATGAAAATCAGAAGTTTCCCCAAAACTGGCTATCAGTATACAATTAGAACACATAAAACCAATCGGGAAGTCAAATGATGTCTATAAAAATAACCACTTACACCTTGTGATATTGAATCTAGAATGAACAATAAACAATATCTTGGTGCCTATGTCAGTCATCACATTTGTTTGGTTGCAAAACGCTAGTGTGATTCAGCTTTGATATAAAAAAAGTGATGCAGATCAGAATGATGTAGGAAAGTAGGAAGAAAGGGAAAGCAGAAAATAAAAGTCAGTTGATGAAAAGGGGGTGCATCCTTACAAAAGTAGTAAGATTACGGGACCAAAGGTCTCATAAAATTGTGTACCGACCCTTCGATGGTATGAGTACCAATCAAGTCAGTTATCGAGACAATAGTGTGTACAGTGACAGCAAATCCATTAGAAGAGAAAGGTCATATGCCCGTGTTGATGGCTTTTTTAGCCAAAATGCGTCGGGTACCGATATACTAGCACCCTATACTGCTTTTTATTTACTTTCACGTGATTTTATGTATTTTTTATATATTTTTCAAATAAAACCTTCATTGGTTTAAGTTTGATTTGCACCATTTGGAGCATTTTTTCTCTATTTTCATGACCACATTTACCCCACCTGTTCATTGAGGGTGGCCATCTGACCTGCATCATTGAATTACATCCACCTGGTTCCTCGATTGGAGGTGTTCGTCCGAACAGGATTGATACAGCCATCATCACCTGGATTGTCCATCTGTGCAGAGTCCCTGGGTCTGTTGAGACCAATATGCCTTTCAGACTTGCTGTTTGTATAAACACGTAAGTCCACACCATCCGGTAAGAGTACCTATTCACTCTAATTTTTGATGATAACTGCAGACAAATACACAAGATTATTATCTATTGATTTGAACTGTGCACTATTCACCATTTAGAGCAATCTATCAAGCTGCTTGGAGTTCTCACTATAAGGACTTTATTGTGTTTTTTCTACACATCACTGGTCAAGATCTAATGTTCAGACCTTTATATATTTTAGCGCTGCACTTTATTATCTATTTTGATATATCTGGCTTCACCCATATTTGGTTTGGCAGAACATTAGGGTTTTATAATCTTTTGAAAATCTAAAGTTGAATCACAGTGATCAAGTCTTGTGAAATCTCTCAACCCTATCAGAGGACTGGGCTAAAGTCTCATACATATTTCTGAGACTCCTCTCAACCAATCAGGTATGGATGGGGCCCGGGTAGTTATTCCAAGGTTTGGGTTTAGAGCTTTAGTAGCATTCAGTAGATGTTTAGTCAATGACTTCTTGTATTGTTTAAGTGGGAAATTGGAAATGTGGAGTAAACAACATGCAGCATTAAGTGTAAGGCTGGTTTCTGTAATTTGTGGGATTATTTCCCTGACCTTATTCCAGAAAAAAAGTCAATAGTGGGCAATGCCACCATATGTCTAAGAGGGTGCCTACTGTACATCTCCTCTGCACCTTCAACAATTATCAAAGGTCTATGGGCACCATCTTTTTAACTTTTTGGGGGTGATGTAACAGTTTGTTAAGCGTTTGTATGCAGTTTCTTTTGTTTTAGTGCTAATAGAGCACTTGTGGGAAAGGATACATGCGTTTCTCCATTGGCTATCTATTATGTTCATTTGAAAAGCCCTTGACTAGTTCCTCCTGAATCTATACTCTGTGACAACTTTGGAATTTTGCAACCAGAAATGCGTGACTGATGTTGCCCTATAAAATTGTTCTCCATTAGCACATGCCAACTCTAGTTTGGTTAAAGATCTGGAGAATTCTCCTTTTCGTGTTTTGCTATTGACAAAACTGCAAATTTGGAAGTAGGATCATAGGGGTAAATGTGTGAGCCCACTATCGCATTTTAAGACAGAGATGTCTTTGATCTGGCCCTTGTGAAAGCAGTCTCCTGCTGTAAGTGATTTCTGGGGTCCAAGGGTTGAAATGCTGGGTTATCAACCCCGGGGATGAAGTCTGGATTGTCCATTAAGGGTGTTAGCGGGCCCAGTGAAGAGGTTAAATTAAACTTTTTTGCTACAGTATGGAAGGTGTTTAGAGTTGTTCCTGTCAGTGGATGTGGCTATTCCAGGGAATCCAAGGAGAAAAACGCAGATGAGTGGGGGCTTAAGCCCACTTTCAAGGCAACCCAGTCCTAAGAGTCACTGTGACAATGCCAATCAATCATCCTTGTCAGATGAGAGGCAAGGTAATCATTTTCAAAGTCAGGTAAGCCCATTCCTCCTCAATCCTTGGGTCTGGTGAAAAGTAAGAATTTAATTCAGATTTTTTTATGCCCCTGATGGGCAATGTGTGTAGACGATACAGTAGCCTGGGGAGGAGGCTCATTGTGAGGATGGCTGCCAGGAAATATTCTGAATGTTAAGTTTTTAAGTCCTTCTCTATTCCCTGAAGCAGTTGCGGAAAGTTCCCCTCATAAATGAAGGACAATCTTTGAGTCAACCAGACTCCTAACTATTTTAGGGTCGTGGTCTCCCACTGAAAGGGGCAACTTTCTTTAGTCCTAGTTAAAGGGTTACTAAAGGAATTATTTTTTTCTTTAAAATAACAAACATGTTATACTTACCTCCACTGTGCAGTTTCGATCCACATCTTCTGGTGTCCCTCAGTGGCTGTCTCTGGTCCTCCCCGCAATTACTCACCACAGTCATGCGAGAGCTCGCATGGTGGTCAGTAATTGCGGCCGTACTCCCGTGATACAGCGAGCGGCCATAGCCGCTCACTGTATCACTCGGCCCTGCCCCTCTGTGCGCTGCATCACTGGATATGATTGACAGCAGCGCCAGCCAATGGCTGTGCTGCTCTCAATCCATCCGCTCTAGCCAATCAGCGGCCAGGCTGAGCGGCGAAGAGGATCTCGGGACCGTGCTGGACTTTCGAGGCATTAGATAAGTATAACAGGGCTCGGGGGGGGGGGGCGGCAGCATCCAATGTTTTTTCACCGTAATGCATAGATTGCATTAAGGTGAAAAAAATGTTTTCTTTACAACTCCTTTAAGTTCTATTCCGTCAGGGTGATGTTCATGGCTTCCGATTTAGAAAAATTTATTTTGAGATTAGACACAAATTCATAGTGTGTGAACGCTTTAATTAAACTGGGTATAGTGGTATGCAGTTTGGTCAGAAAAAATACCAGATCATCTGCATAGGCGTAAATGTTAAACTCTCTGTCTAAGACCTTAAAGCCAGTGATTGCTGTATCTCTATTGACTGTTCTGATGGATAGTTTCAGCGATAGAATGAATAATAGCAGTGAAAGGGGGCATCCCTGTCTGGTGCTATTTGTTATCCAGACCTTGTTCGATAAGGAATCATTTCATAGATGATTTATTATTGAGTTATTGATATTTTGTTTTTTCACATTTTTAACGTTTTTTTTTTTTTTTTTTAGATTTTCCTTGTGTCCAGAAAATATAAGTGCAGCATCGCCCTTTTGCAAGTAATTGCCCACAAGGAATATTTGTACTTGGCCATAGGTTTGTGTGGATGCTGACAGCAGGATCATAATAATGCCATAGTAACCCTGTTTAGGATTAGGCAGTGGGAATGAGACTTCAGTACAGTATTGCTAAAGTACCCTTGGGGTGATTTGCTGGCTCAAATGTGCGTTGGCATAACTGTGGCAAAATGTATTTGTAAGGGAGCAGAATGGATGCAAGAGTAGGTATTTATAAGTCGGTTGGGGAAGGATTATCAAAGATCGTTGATTTTTATAGACTAAGAGGAATCATGATAAAGTCAGCATCAACTTTGTAAGGGATCTAAATGGAGGTAGTCTCCAGATTACTATTCTGGCCATACATGCACAAGTTTTTCATATATTTATAAACTTGTAAGCAAAAATGAACAGCTCTAGTTATTCCAAGGCAGCTATTTCTGCTCTGTATATCATGAACACAAGTTTATTTTAACAGTATCACTCACCTTGTGGAGATCTGATAGGTACTGTACAGTTGTAGTATTTGCTACAGATAATGGCATCTGAGGTTGAAAAATATTCAGGAACTCAGGGGCTTGGCTGGTCATGGATAACAGTAGGGATGAGCTGCAGGTTTCCCCCATACCCAGACTCCAACAGAATTGTGTCTGCTGAAAGTGAACTATATATATATAAAGTCCTTTACAGGCACCTAGGCAGCAGTATTTTATGTTGTATTGTTAATGTTTTGATGAAGCTCAGTCTATCTTTCCTCATTTTTTAGAAAAGCCCACTTTGGGACCTGACCTGGGGATTTTGTAGCGATCCGGGTGAGATGAAATCCCCAGCCCAGCCCTGGGTCCTGATTTTGTGATCCACCAGCAAACTGACTGGTCAGGTGTGTGCTGGGCTATTTGTAGACACCTGACCATGATTCTGAGCTCCACCCTCCCTAGGAGTCCAGACGAGCAAGGGAGAAACATGCATGTCTGCATGGTATAGTTAGACAGAGAGTCCAAGCCTGTGGGCTGAGCAGCACAAAATCTGAAAAAAGGATACAGTGTTTGTAAAGGAACTCTGTTATATGGCCAAGAGTGTTGAAGCCTAAAGCCTGATTTGAAGTACTGCTAAAGAGTCAGAAGGCTTGGTATTTTCCATGTGGGTTTATTACTGTGAAGTTGAAACCCCTGCGTGGGCAATCCTGAATGGACTTGTTTTTCTTTTACTTCACTAAAAGTGGGCCAAAGACCCTTTAACTGCAATCCTGGACCACCAGTGTATGGACTCAGCTCACTGGGTAGCTCTACCCTTAAGCTAAAACAACCCACCAACTTCACAATATATATACTGTATATATATTGTGTAAAATATTTAAAAAAAATGGTTTGATAAATACACATCGGGTCACCTTCCCAAATCATTATGCCCCCCATGACCTCTAAAAATCAGGGACCTTTACCCAGGGTCGTCTTTAAGGCAGGGCAAGGGGAAGCTCCCCAGGGGCCCCATCATTGTTGTGGGGCCCAAAGCAGCTGCCTCATACTTGCCAACTATCCCAGTTTAAATACCCTTGTCCCTTGAAGTTTTGGTCTTGTGCTGTGTCTCAATATCTCAGTGTAAAGTTCTGTTACTAATGCTGCCCAGCTCTGCTCCATTGACTCACCTGAAGACCCGTGTTTACATGTAAATAACCGGAATTGATATGTAAATAGTGGTGGCAATAATATGTAAAAAGCAGCGGACCACCAAGATTGATATATAAATTAAGGCATCCTACAAGCATGTTATTTAAAGGAATTGCATATTTTTATTTTGCCCTTTGAGTCACTACAAAATCGCTTCCCTCTGTTGAATAATCACTTTAAAAAATGTATTTTCCTTTGGTACATGTCCCCCAGGTCACTTGCCCCTCCATGCCATATCTTTGTCAATCCCTTGACGTTTACTTTAGAAAATGGCCATTGCTTAAAATGAACATTCAGCTTCCATTGATTTCAATAGGGTTCAAGTTTCGAATAACGTTCTTTTGTGATAAACAGCTTCTTTTTTATTGTAGCAGTATTTTCATGATGGTGAGATCTTATAATCCCATTAATGTTTACTAGTGTAAATCAATATCAAAAGCACTATGCTCATTTATGTAAGCTTTTAAAAAGAAAAAAGGAAAACTTGTATCTAGTGTTTTACAGTTAGTGTCCATAGACACAGAATGACCTAATTAATGACTACAAAGTAACCCACAAATAACCACTTAACCAATGAGTTAATGACAGCAGATAGTACACTGTGACCTAATAACAACAACATGGCTAATTGGATAGAGGGTCAGACCCACTAAAGAGCATTTGAATGTAACTTCTCTATAGGATTTCCTGCTGTGAAACAAAGTGGCCAAAACTGGTACAGCCAAATAGAAAGATGGGAAAAAATAAACTTTTTGTGAATTCACACTGATCACATACGAGAGAGAAAAAAGACAACTGGAGTGTAGCAGTAGAAATGAATCAGGTATCATTGCTAAAATTGTGTTAAAATAAAAACAATGGCAAACAGTTCATAACCCAGCAAAGTTCATACTGCCCTCCAAAAAGTGAGGAGAGAATCTGTAGGCATCCATTTGGAAACTGGAGAGGAATAGTGACCAAATGAGCAAGTTCTTAAGCCAGGAAAGAGCTGTACATCAACCACAGCTTTGACATCAAAGAACCTTGGGATACAATCTGACTTCAAAACAGTTAAATATAGACAGAGAGCAGGGAAGTATCAGCAACAAAGAACAGTTTATTGCTAAAATAATAATATCCACCTATACATAGAATTGGAATCTATTAACCAAGGAGAAAAAAAAGTAATTGTCTGTGGTGCACATTCACCAACAAGGAAACACTAACCCCTGGTGAGATATTACACAATAATAAGGCAGTAAGTGTCTGTAAGAATTTGTGGCAAGTTATACAGTAATAGCAACCAGTACTCACTGCTTAGTGTAAACAGAGATAATAAGAAACTAAAATTAAAACAAAGCAAAATCCTGAAGGTGTAGCATTAACTAAACATAAAATACTGGCATGGGCTGTATCGGGGCTGCCTCCTCAGTTCCAACTTGGGGAACAATGGGTGCAGCGTCTAAACTGTGGATGCATGGATGGACAAGTTTAGCAATTGTCCCACTGCTACAGGAGACCACCAGAGCAACCAGGGATCCAAGACTGCTAAAGACACCACTGAAGGCCTATTGTGACTATTTACTGTAGATTGATTTCCTAATCATTAAACCATTTTGTGCATGAAGTGATGAAGGGGGCATTCTGACTCCCAAAACCTGTATTCCAGCAATTATTGTGAAAGGGAAGACCTTCAGGCTGTGACTCGGTGCGGAATTCTCACCTTCAGTGGAGTCTTTAGTGGTCTTGGATCCGTAGTGGCTCTGGTGGTCTCCTGTAGTGGTGGAAACGTTCTCCTTGCCCAGAAGTGGAGTTGACCTTATCCATTCATCTACCCTTGGCTCAGACGCTGCACCCACTCATATGCTCTGAACTCTCCCATCCTTGTGAGTGCAATACATATGTTTTTATGGTTGTCAAAAAATGTAACTTACACTATGTGGCTTCTCGGTGCCCCTCTTGTCCCTTTTGTTCATGTTTTGACATAAAGCTGGAATTTCCAGACTCAGTACGGTAATCACACAGTCATCACCTTTCATGGAATGTTCAGTGACATATAGGCAGGTCAGGAGAGAAATCCAGCACAAGAATAGAGCTGTGCTGCCTTAGCATAAAGCCAGTGATTAGCAGTAGCTGGCAAGCACAGATAAACCACACACTGGAAAATTGTTGGAATATCTCCTAGCAGTGTGTAGTGGATAGAATATCCTCCAGTAACACCTTTCTTCAGACTTGACAAAGGGGCAGAAAAGCCAAGAAACAAGTTGTCTTTTGTCTGTATCATTCCCTGTCCGTTCCGCTTATGTTCTGCACATATCAAGAAAAGCGATGATTGTATGATTACCATACTGAGGCAGGGCATTCCAATTTTATTTACCTCCTTGCACTCTGTCTGTGCTTAACAGTAAGGATGAGCTTCAAGTTCGAGTCAAACTCATGTTCGACTCGAAAATTGCCTGTTCGCCTATTCGGTGAACAGCGAACAATTTGGGGTTGTTCGCGGCAAATTCGAAAAGCCGCAGAACACCCTGTTAAAGTCTATGGGAGAAATCTAAAGTGCTAATTTTAAAGGCTAATATGCAAGTTATTGTCCTAAAAAGTGTTTGGGGACCTGGTTCCTGCCCCAGGGGACATGTATCAATGCAAAAAAATGTTTTTCCGGGAGCAGAGAATTTGATAATGCTTAAAGTGAAACAATAAAAGTGAAATATTTTTTTAAATTTCGTACCTGGGGGGGGGGGTTGTGTGTGTAAAGTATGCCTGTGAAATAGCGCACGTTTCCCGTGCTTAGAACTGTCTCTGCACAAAGTGTCATTTCTGAAGGAAAACAATTATTTAAAAATCACTTGCGGCTATAATGAATTGTTGGCTCCCGGCAATTTAGAGAAAAGCCCTTTAGGTCTGGTATAGATATTAAGGGGAACCCCACTGTCAATTTAAAAAAAAAATGATGAGGGGTTCCCCCCAAGTATCCATTTCAGACCCTTCAGGTCTGGTGTGGATTTTAAGGGGAAAAAATGGTGTGGAGTTCCCCCAAAAATCCACACCAGACCCTTTATCCGAGCACGCAACCTGGCCGGCCGCAGGAAAATAGGGGGGATGAGAGAGCGCCTCCCCCCCCTGAACCATACCAGGCCACATGCCCTTAACATGGGGAGGATGTCCCATGTTGATGGGGACAAGGGTCTCATCCCCACAACCCTTTCCCGGTGGTTGTGGGGGTCTGCGGGCGGGGGGCTTTATCGGAATCTGGAAGACCCCTTTAACTAAGGGGACCCCCAGATTTTGGCCCCCCCTATGTGAATTGGCAATGGGATACATTGTACCTCTACCAATTCACTAAGGAAGTGTAAATAATAGTAAAAAAACACACACACCGTGGAAAAAGTCCTTTATTAAAAAAAGAAAAAAAAAAAGAAAATCCATTGGAGATAACCCACTCTCGATCCCCGCTCCAACGTTGTAGGTATCTTGCGACGGGTGATCCCCTCTCCGCCAGGGTCCAGCGATGAGAAGATCTCTTCATCCAGGTCCGTCAGAGACAGCCCGGCGAATGACGCGGCTTGAGCCAGTGACAGCTCTTAGATAGGTGAGGCGGGGCCACCCGTCACGTGACCCGTCACGTTTTGACTGCATTGATTTGGTTGTTTTTTGGATTTTATTTGTACAATAAAGACATCGTTTTAAGGAGTGCGGCAGTCCAGGATCTTCTTCTATCCAATGTACCTGTGCATAGCCAGTTTTTAGAGCGGTATTATCTCTCACATAAGTTCATTAGTGACTTTGACCAAGGCGGTTTCTGTGCTGTGCAGTTGCCGACAACCAGATTGGAGGGGTTCAAATAGGTCATTTAAAGTCAGGTCAGATATCACAGCCCGCTTAAGAATCTTGGCAAGGAAGGGCAAGTTAGATATTGGGCAAAAGTTGTTTAAATACCCTTATAGACACACAAATGGTCTTTCCAAGCCTGAGAATAGACAGTCAGGCTGGACCGGCGCCACTTGCGTTCCAGTCTCCGCAAGACTGCTTTCATTGAATGAGAATTATACCACAGAGCTGGACGGGAGAATGAGATGGTTCACATTTTTAATGGGGCACAGTTGTCAAGGGAAGATGACAACGCCTGATTAAGGGCATGTATTTTGTATTATTGAAAAGAATAGTTACATAGTCAGACAGTATTAAGTCAAGGGGAGAGCAGTCAGAGACAAAAGAACCATTTGCAATTATAAGGTCCAGGGTGTGTCCTTTGATATGCGTGGGGGAGCAGACAAATTGAGTGAGTCCAAAACATTCCAGTAGAGCCAAGAAATCTTTAGCTAAACTGGAAGGCTATGAGTCAGTGAGTATATTAAAATCCCCAAGTTTAACAATTCTTTTAAAACAAAGTAATAAAAATGAAAGCCAATCAGCAAAGTCACCTAAGAAATCTCTACAAGATTTAGGTGGTCGTAAATTTAAGCGTAGTCTGGAAACCAGATACGCTTAAATTAGGCTAAGATACGAGCGGCGTAAGTCTCCTACGCCGTCGTACCTTAGGGTGCATATTTACGCTGGCCGCTAGGTGGCGCTTCCGTTGAGTTTGGCGTAGAATATGCAAATGAGCTAGATACGCTGATTCAGAAACGTACGTGCGCCCGGCACATTTTTTACGTCGTTTACGTAAGGCTTTTTCCAGCGTTAAGTTAGTCGAACAAATAGCTGGCCTAGCCAATGTTAAGGATGGCCGTCGTTCCTTCGTCGAAATTTGAAAATTTTACGTTGTTTGCGTAAGGCGTCCATGAATGGGGCTGGACGTAATTTACGTTCACGTCGAAACCAATACGTCCTTGCGGCGTACTTTGGAGCAATGCACACTGGGATATGTCCACGAACGGCGCATGCGCCGTTCGTTAAAAACGTCAATCACGTCGGGTCACTAGTCATTAACCTAAAACACGCTCCTGTTCATCATTTGAATTAGGCGCGCTTACGCCGGCCCATTTACACGACGCCGCCGTAACTTAGGAGGCAAGTGCTTTGTGAATACAGCACTTGCCTCTCTGTATTACGGCGGCGTAACTCATATGCGATACGCTACGCCGCCTCAAAATTACGCCGACATACCTGAATCCAGCTATTTGACTTTATAAATATGTGTTTTTTTTTTTTAAGTCAGCAAACTTTAAACATTATATTTTATTTGTATTTCCAGACCATATGTTTTCAGATATTGCATGTTTTGGGGGTGCCTTTTGTGAGCTTTTATGTCCATAATTTGAATTGTGCAAAGAGCAAAAGGGTTGTCAAGCTGGTCAAACAGAAAATGGACTGACATGCTTCTATGTATTGTGCATGTGTTGTGCAAAGCATAAGACAAGTTAGGGAGCCTATGAACGTTAATAAGAAGTCATCTCTGTATTACTATTTGTAGTAGAAAGATGATTTTGACTTGCTTGGCAGATACTGTACATTTTCACAATTTTTTTTGTTTGTTTTTTAGGGAAAATAAAATAACATAATGTACAGAGAAATGGCATGCACCTAAAATGCCTTTCTTTCTACACTTTAAGAATCTTCTTGAACCATTCAATACAAAAATATCATAGAGTGTGTGTCTTTGTTTAGTCTGTCACATAACAATTGAAATCAATGTCTCTATATATTTGTACAGGTATAAATAACTAACAGCACCTTATTGTTCACTTTGCAGTGTAACAGGCAAATTGAAAAGAAAAACAGCTCAAAGTTAATGTTCGAGTAGAACTTTTGCAACCATCTAATAAATGGCATGGTAACACCTTTCTCATTCTCTGTTAATTACTAATTTTGTAGGTTATCCTGTCTCAGATAATTACCATGAATGCTCATCACTTGCACTTGTGAGTGCTTTCTGTCATAGTACTGCAATTATTGCTGTGATCATGGAGACAAGTGTATTTTGTGTTTGCCATTTACAAGGAACAAAGACAAGAAACAGGAACAGCATGAAAAATTTGTACCGCCAAACAATTTGTGAAGAATGTATTGCTGACTTCTTCAGACAAACCTCTACAGCTCTGAATAAGTCAGACATCTTGATGGAAACTATTACAGATTCAAAAAGTGCTTGGTCGATATTGATGGCAAGAATGGTAGAATATGGCATGGGTAAAAAAGTTCAACTGACACCTTGGGGGGTAATCCACAAAGATCCGGCGTAACATAAATTTTCCCATTTAAGTTACACTGCCTTAAAATGTCTACCTAAGTGCCCGATCCACAAAGCACTTACCTAGAAATTTTTGGCTGTGTAACTTAAATTCCGCCGGCGCAAGGCGTTCCTCTTTTCATGGGGGCGATTCCTATTTAAATTAGGCGCGCTCCCGCGCCGGCCGTACTGCGCATGCTCGTGATGTCATTTTCCCAATGTGCATAGCGCAAAATTACGTTACGCCGAGCTTTGTGGATCGCGACGGGTCAATAAAGTTGCGTCGGGAAAAAAAAAAGATACGGCGAAAAAAAAATCGGACAGAAGGGTCTGCTTTTACATGGTGTAAACAGTTTACACTTTGTAAAAGCAGCCCTAATTTTGCGTTTGCAAACTAAAACTTACGGAGAAAAAACGAAGCTGAAAAGCTTTGTGGATCTCCGTAAGTGCTAATTTGCATACCCGAGGCGGCATTTCGACACGAAATGCCCCCAGCGGCGGATGCGGTACTGCATCCTAAGATCCGGCAGTGTAAGTCCCTTACACATGTCGGATCTTCTGCCTAACTATGGAAAACTGATTCTGTGGATCAGTTCCATAGTTAGAAACAGGGATACGACGGCGTAACAGCAGTTACGCCGGCGTATCCCTTTTGAGGATCTGGCCCATTATGTTTATAATTGGAAAATAAGATAGGTGAACTGCCCAACATGGAAGTCATATCGTTTGAAGAAAACTTCCATGCATCAAGCATTCTTCTGCAGTTTTCACCTTATTGGATATGAAACATTACAATACAAATAAAACATAAGTAAGGTCAAATAAACAAAAATTACATACATGCTTCAAGTTTCATTTTTCAGTTGTTTCACCCTGTTATTTTTTTTCGTTTGGTATGTATTTATTATCCATAAATACCTGAGAATAATTAGGTTTCCCATCTGCAATTCCTTTATGCCTGTGTCTACAATTAATTTTATTCTTTCAATATCTCCATTTGTAATCACACATTCAGATGCACAAAGAGTGTAAGTGATGATGAATGATGAGCCTGACTGAAACAGCACATTACTGACAACCAATTTAGAGGAAAGTTGTTGGGATTTTAAAAGCGCAGAACACACAAAAATATCAAAAATATTTTTTTAGTTTATAAAAATCCTTGCCCGGTGGTTGTGGGGTCTGCGGGTGGGGGACTTATCAAATATTTTAACAAGGGCCCCTCGCTATGTGAATGGGTATCGGGTACATTGTACCCCTACCCATTCACCAAAATAGTGTCAAAAAAGTAAAAATGACAGCAAACAGTTTTGGACAAGTTCTTTATTAACTACTTGCCGACCAGCCGCCGTCGTTTTACGGCGGCAGGTCGGCTCCCCTGCGCGAGAGCCCGTAGCTCTACGTCAGCTCTCTCGCAGGCCACTAGGGGCGCGTGCCCCCCGCTCGCCCCCGACTCCCATGCGCGTGCCCGGCGGGCTCGATCGCCGTCGGGCACACGCGATCGCTCGTTACAGAGCAGGGACCGGGAGCTGTGTGTGTAAACACACAGCTCCCGGTCCTGTCAGGGGGAGAAATGCTGATCTTCTGTTCATACATTGTATGAACAGAAGATCAGTCATTTCCCCTAGTGAGGCCACCCCCCTACAGTTAGAACACACCCAGGGAACATACTTAACCCCTTCCCTGCCCCCTAGTGTTAACCCCTTCACTGCCAGTGGCATATTTATAGTAATCCAATGCATTTTTATAGCACTGATCGCTATAAAAATGCCAATGGTCCCAAAAATTTGTCAAAAGTGTCCGAAGTGTCTGCCATAATGTCGCAGTACCGGAAAAAAAATCGCTGATCGCCGCCATTACTAGTAAAAAAAATATTAATAAAAATGCCATAAAAATACTCCCTATTTTGTAAACGCTATAACTTTTGCGCAAACCAATCAATAAACGCTTATTGCAATTTTTTTTTATGAAAAATATGTATAGGAATACTTATCGGCCTAAACTGAGGAAAAAAAAAGTATTTTTATATATTTTTGGGGGATATTTATTATAGCAAAAAGTAAAAAATATTTTTTTTTTCAAAATTGTCGCTCTATTTTTGTTTATAGCGCAAAAACGAAAAACCGCAGAGGTGATCAAATACCACCAAAAGAAATCTCTATTTGTGGGGAAAAAGGACGCCAATTTTGTTTGGGAGCCACGTCGCACGACCGCGCAATTGTCAGTTAAAGCGACACAGTGCCGAATCGCAAAAAGTGCTCTGGTCTTTGACTAGCAATATGGTTAAGTGGTTAAAAAAAAGTGTCCCGCGATGTCTCCATTCATCTTCTATCACAACGTCCGATGCTCCAGAGAAAAAACAAAAAACAGAAAAACTCTGCTTCCATGGGAGGCATCCCTGTGACTTCCGTATTTTTGCTTTGTCAGCTCTTATATAGCTGAGGGCGGGGCCACTCAGTGATGTAACCCAAGTGACCCTGCCCCCTTCTGACATCATGTGACGATGCCCCCATGACATCATGTGGGAGGAGTCACCAATGACGTAATCAAATGGGGATGAGTCACCAATGACGTAATCAGCATCTTGATATGCCACACATGGCAAACAGCATGGCAAAGCAGACGTGCTCACTAACACAGATTTAGACAGATTTGTGAACAATATTTGAGAGATAATTCTCTTTTGTGTACATAGAAAAAGTCGTAGATCTTTGCGTTCTGCTCATGATAAATAGGGGAAAACACAAAAGTGTTGCATTTACAATTTTGCTCAGTATGTATATATATATATATATACTGAGCAAAATTGTAAATGCAACACTTTTGTGTTTTCCCCTATTTATCATGAGCAGAACTCATTATATGTATATATATATATATATATGTATATATATATATATATATATATATATATATATATATATATATATATATATATATATATATATATATATATATATATATATATATATATATATATATATATATAATTTTTTTTTCCTTTGTATGGGCAAAGACACATTCGGGTTGGTTTACTAAAACCAAAATTTGGTGCAAACCAAACCAATCAGCTTCTTTGTTTTCAAAGGTTAATTGACAAAGCTGAAGTAGAAGCTGATTGGTTACCATGCACAGCTGCACCAGATTTTACACTCCCCAGTCTTAGTAAATGAACCCCATTGATTGTACATTATGAGTGAATTCTTTATGTATTGCTGCAATGGTATTAGCATATATAAGGCCTCGTACACACGGCCGAGGAACTCGACGTGCCAAACACATCGAGTTCCTCGGCCAGTTCAGCACTGAAGCCGCCGAGGAGCTCGGCGGGACGAGAGCTCCCATAGAACAACGAGGAAATAGAGAACATGTTCTCTATTTCCTCGCCGAGCTCCTCGTCGGCTTCCTCGGCGAAATTGTACACACGGCCGGGTTTCTCGGCAGAATTCAGCCAGAAACTCGGTCGGAAGCTGAATTCTGCCGAGGAAACTGGTCGTGTGTACGGGGCCTGAGAGTTAGATGCTATATAGTTTTCATTGATAAGTGCTACAAGGCATTTATCTATTTATACATTGTTTTTGCGATGTGGGGTGATTTACATTTGTGCTAGTAGGATTATTCAGTGTCTATGAGTGCTGGCAAATATTTTTTTTGTTTCAGTTTTGCATCTTCTCATTTCACTGCAGAACTAATAGCGTTGTCATCCTGTCAAAAGAATTTTGAAAAATGAAAAAGTAGACCTAATATTTAAGGTTAAAAACTTTCTGAGATCCTGATTGAATTCAGAGTACAATAAATGCACAACTACCTTTGTAAAGAAATGTCAGCTGTATTGTAAATATCACTGACGTAAACAAATAAGTTGTATTTTTACAGCAAAAATAATGCTGTTAAACTGCATCTGGTCCTCCAAGAATAACCAAGGGTCAAACAGTTGTTTGCCAGGCCAGAAAAGTGAACACACTTCTTAAAATCTAAATCTTTGTTGATTCCCCACCTCTATTTGTGAATTTTCTACAATTCATAAATGTTCCCACTTTTATGGTGTTAAAATATTTTTATTTTTCGGAATGGCAAAAAATCATAAAAGGTTATATTGAGTTCTCAGTCATGTAAAGTCCCATGTTTGAAGATAAATTTTCGCGCCAAAAGAATGTGGAACATATAAACTTTGAAATTAAAATTAAATTAAAATAAAGCTGCTCCCCTAAAAAAATAAAAAGGCGATACCTCATTAAGTTTTAGTGAATATGTGATAGGTAGGGGGCGCTGTTATAACAAAATATGTGTCTTTTACTAAATGACAAAAATAATGTTAGACAAATAAATCTATTCGGGGGCGTGGCTTGGCGCGCGGCGGACATGGTCGCTCAGTGAGAGAGCTCCGGAGCACACACGGCCTGCAACGGATAATTTCCCCCGACCCACGGCTGCTACGCCGGCTCGGATCATTACAGACCTGTTTAAGCCGTCGGCCGGGGCCCGCAGCACGATGGGGAAAGCCAAGATGGCGCTGGAGCAACACCACGAGGAGGAGTACAGCGAAGACTCCCAATCCCTCCCGGAGGACTCAGGTAGGGAGGTGACCCGCTCCAACAATCCCCTCACGCTGGCGGACATGTCGGTGATAGCTGCAGACATTAAGTCTGCGTTCTCCGCTGCTATTACCGACATTAAGTCCAATCTCCTTGCACTTAATGAGCGCATGGCGGGAGTTGAATCTGATGGGAAACAGAGAGACAGAGCGATTCACCGCCTTGAAAGAGCCTCCTCTGCCCACAACTACCACTTTATTGAGATAAACAGGCACCTAGAGGATTTGGACAATAGGGGAAGGAGAAAGAACATTCGTGTAAGGGGTATCCCTGAATCCGTGGAGTCTGCCCAAATTATGCCTGCCCTGCAACGCGTGTTCAACAGTTTACTTGAAAGACAGGAGGATGTAGTGATTGATTTTGTTAGAGCACATAGAGCTCTCAGGCCAAAGGGTCCTGACTCCGCTCCCCCTCGGGACATTATCTGCTGTCTGCAGAGCTTCCCTCTCAAGGAAGATATCATGAGAAAGGCGAGGGGGAATGATCACATTATATTCAATGGGGCCACCATCATGCTGTTCCAGGATCTCTCCCAGATTACGCTGAAGAACAGGAGAGCCCTACGCCCCCTGCTGGATAAACTCAGAGAACGGGACATGAGATATTCCTGGAAGTTTCCCTTTGCCCTGTCAGTGACCTCTGGTGGCCGCCAACACACACTACGAGACCCAGATGGACTACGGGATTTCTGTGCAGCACTGGAGCTGGATTATGTCTCGCTTCCTGATTGGTATGCCGAGTTCCTGGGACCTCAACCAGAAAGTTCGCCCCTCAGATCACCTTTCTCCACCCCGGAGAAAAGATTCCATAAGAGACTGAAACCTCACCGTATGGATGGCTCGAAGGCGGGCACCCCGCGCACTTCCAGGGATGATCGCAGAGAACGCGGGGATGACTGATCGGGGCTATCTCGTGCCCAAAATTGATCTATCGCTTTACTCCTTTCCCGGATGTTCAGTACTTACCTAACTCTCAACATGCTATCCCCAAGTTTCACCGTTTTTTATTTGCTAAGTGATTGACAGTTGTCGATTTGGTGCCCATGCCGTCTCCCCTTTAGTCATCTTCCTAAGTCCCACGGAGAACCACGTGACAACGGTTTTTGAAATTATTACCTGAACTGATCGCATGGGTTACCAGGCACTCCCCCCTCCTTCACCTGGGACACCGGTTAACATTGCCTCTCCTGCCCATCTAATTGCCGTAGCTTTCAGAAAGGTTTCCTTTGAAACATAGAGGGTGGCGTACCGAATCCAAGAATGTAGATGTTCCTGATAAGGGTCGCAATACAGGGCAAGACATGTTTGATGAAGGGGGGGATGGGAGCTGTTAGGGGCGAAATGGGGAACATTGTACTAACTGAGTCGCACAATAGCTGAACATCTGGGGGAGGGGGGGTTTTTTCTTTTTTCTTTTATTTTTTCATTTTTTGTTTGGCCCTCTTGTTTTCAGGGCCGGGGGAATTACGTCAGCTACGTACGGTGGCTGACGATGCTACATTAGCCTTAATTTGCAGGCTGTGTGTGTTTTCTTGTTTCTATTGAAGTTGACATATATATTGTTTGAAACTTACTGTATTGGTTTTAAAAATATACAGGTAAGGTTGTCGGTCCATTGTCCTGCCGACCGCCTCCCTCTACCCCCCTACCCAGTGCCTCCGCACCCACTGAGTGGTTGTGGACGCACTGACAAACTCCGCCCGGGGAGAGATCTCTCACCCGGGAAGGGAAATCTGTTGCTCTCCTTAACTTGTTCCACCCTACACCTTACCTCTCTCTATATCTCTTTTTCTTACTCTCATACTGGCTGGACCTACAGCCTCTCTTTTTCTTTGGTATAGTCGGTTTTGCTTATAAACTGTGTCTCTCTTTGTATGACAGTGCCTGTGTTTTGTGACTCTTTGCTGCAGGTATACTCCATCTCATCTCGCTCTGGGCTCTGACCATGGCTTACGCGGACCTTGGAAGGGACCTATTTGTAGTGTCCCATAATGTGAAGGGACTGAACATCCCTGAAAGGCGCTCCACCCTACTGAGGGAGCTCAGGAAAGGTAGGCCTCAGTTTGTGTTTCTCCAGGAAACCCATTTTAGAACACATCATGTACCCCGATTGACAGACTCATGTTACACAGAAGCTCACCATGCCACTAGTGATGACTCCAAGGCTAGGGGGGTTTCCATTCTGATACACAAAAATACACCCTTTATTCTCCAGGAAAAACTTGTCGATCCAGGGGGCAGATATGTATTCCTCAAGGGTCTGTACAACAATGCACCTGTGACCCTGGCCAATGCTTATTTTCCCAATAAAGCACATGTGTCCTTTTGTCAGCGGATGGTTCAGGAGTTATTGGGTTTTTCCACTGGTTGCCTGATCCTAGGGGGAGACTTTAATGTCCCCCTCAATCCGCTGACAGATACATCAAATGGGAAAACTTGTATTACCTATAGGACTCTCAGACGCATTAAAACTTTACTTCAGTCTTTACAATTGATTGACGTGTGGAGGTTTCTAAACCCAGATGGACGGGACTTTACTTTCTTTTCGCCCCCACATGACAGACATTCTCGCATCGACTACCTCTTTATCTCCCAGAGGGATCTGCCAAGGGTCTCGAGGGCACGCATTGGAATACAGTCCTTTTCGGACCACGCACCTATCTCGCTCTCCCTGGGAGACTTTGCAGCTCTCCCCAGTCCCCCATCGTGGAGACTGAATGCTTCCCTCTTGACGGACCCCGCCCTCTTGACTGAATTGACTACGTCCCTAGCCGAATTTTTCAGACGTAATGTGACAGAGGGTGCTGACCCCTTGATGGTCTGGGAGGCGCATAAATGCACAATACGTGGTGACCTAATGAGGATGGGGGCCCGTCGCAAGAGGGATAGAGAAAAAAACATTAGGACTTTGACAGAGCAGATAAAGGGACTTGAGACCCTTCACAAACAATCCTTGTCTGTTCAGACAGCTACTGAATTACTAGAAAAGAGGAAAGATTTGCAACAGCTCTTTGAAGAACGGTCAAGACGGTTCCTTTTTTTCAGGAAGCGAATTTACTACGAGTCTGGTAATAAGTCAGGGAAGCTATTGGCCAGGGCCCTGAAGGAACAATTTGGCAAAAACTATATCCATGGCATTCGGAGGCCTGACGGCACGCTGGATGTCACCACTGAAGCGATTGCAGGACATTTCCATGATTTCTATACAAAGTTGTATAATTTACCACCCCAGCATAGAATGGAGGGCATGGAGGGAGATAGGGCACAGATAATTCGTGACTACCTGATTGATAGTGGCTTACCTACTCTCTCAGACTCCAACATTGCTCTCTTGGAGGGCCCGATTACGGCGGAAGAAGTAGCATCTGCCATCTCGCATTTAAAACCAGGGAAAAGCCCCGGCCCAGATGGCTTCACCTCTATCTACTACAAAACTTTTGCACAGATCCTGGTGAACCCTCTCAGAGCTGCGTTAGACTCACTATCTGAACCTAGAACAGTTACGCCCGATTTTCTCTCAGCACACATTACGGTACTGCACAAGGATGGTAAAGATCCTGCCGAATGCTCCAGTTACCGCCCCATATCGCTTCTAAATCTTGACGCAAAGATACACGCAAAGGTTTTGGCGACCAGACTAGGCCCCATTCTCGCGGATCTGGTTGGACCGGATCAGGTGGGCTTCATGCCGGGTCGTGAAGCACGAGATAACGTGATAAAAACATTACTACTTACACAGGCGGCACGGACCGGGAACATCGAGGGCCTTCTCCTGTCCACTGATGCGGAGAAGGCCTTCGACCGCGTTGCTTGGGACTTCATGCTGGCCGTATGCGCGAAGGTGGGCCTAGGCCCCCACATGTTGGCTAGAATTTCGGCGCTGTACCAAGGCCCCTCGGCCAAACTGAAAATTAATGGCACGCTATCTGATAAAATCTCGATTGCGAATGGCACCCGACAGGGATGCCCGCTATCTCCCCTCCTATTTATACTCTCCCTAGAGCCTTTCATCAGGACAGTCAGAAATAACGCAGACGTTCGGGGCTTCAGGATCTTGGACAAGGAATACAAGGTCGCCGCTTATGCGGACGACCTTCTTTTCTTCCTTACTAACCCTGTGACGTCACTACCAGTCTTGTTACATGAGTTTGCTAAATATGGATATATATCCAACCTCAAGATTAATTACTCCAAGTCGGAAGCCCTGAACGTCTCGCTGCCGGATAACGTTGTAGCCCAAGTGAGGGCATCGTCCTCCTTCAGGTGGGAATCTAAGTCTCTGAAATACTTGGGAGTGTGGCTCACGCCCAATTTAGCAGACACTTATAAACAAAACTTCCCCCGGTTTCTCAAAACTATAGAGGCGGACTTTGAAAACTGGAGATCAGGTCGTTTTTCATGGTTTGGGCGCGCAGCCATCATCAAGATGGTTGTTCTTCCACGTCTGCTCTACCTCTTTCACACCCTACCCCTTAGAATACCTCGGGCCTTTTTCACCTCGCTGAGATCTGCCATATTAAAGTTTCTTTGGAACTCGCAAAGGGCTAGAATTAAATACTCCTTGTTACTGAAACCAAAGGACCGTGGGGGGATGGGTTTACCTGACTTTCTGTTGTACTACAGGGCCACCCACCTGACTAGGGTCATTGACTGGCACTGCCACGGCTCACTAAAGGACTGGGTATCGTTGGAGGCGGACCTATGCCCGCTCCCACTCAAACACTTACCATGAAAAAAATGGATGGAGTACAGCGCTCAGGGTGTTTGCACAAAACAATCAACTAAAGGGTATAAAATAAATAAAAATAAAAATAAAAATAAAGATAATAAAATTGATTAAAAAGATCGATTAGTTTGAGATAAAAATCACAAAACACATTGGGGATATACAGTATGACTGTTCATATTCAAAAATCCATGATAGGTTCAGTCCCAGCAAGAATGCCTAAAGAGGCTGTGATTGATGAAAATGAGGAACTGATGTGGTTGAAGGCAGTAGTTCAGGGCTGCTATCCAGGTACATCTGGGCCTGATATGCTCAATGATTGTTCCTACTTGTCCTTGTATTGTATTTTATTATTTATTATTTCTGATATGATCAATCCTTATTTATATTTACATTCAATTTCATGTTATGGTTATATTTGCCTCATCATAGCTTTGTGGTTTTATTGCCACTACCCGAAGCAACGCCCCTTATTAGCATTTCCATTATAATATTACTTTAAACTGAGGCACCGTCTATATATCCTTACTCTGGTGGCCCTCTAGTGTCCAATGCTTGTAATACGTTGCCTTCACTTTTTAATCATGCTTCCCCCACTATATGTATATATAGTCACTTTCGACTACACATATATAGATAATCACTTAATATTCACCCTCTTTAGATTATACTTTTCCATTTTTAGTATATAGATATATAATTCTTGTCCCGCTGTCAGTTTCAACCAAGTAATTCGATTTATTTCCGTTTGCTCGTTATCCTTGTACGCCCATTAGTCGGCACTGATCACATGACTGTTTAAAATATGAGCCCTGTCTTCCATTCATTACACTTGAAAAAGGAGCGCGCTGGTCTTTTCCGTGCACCGGCTCTGAAACGCGTTGTGGTCCCCCTCAGCCTCCGTCCGACCTGACGTCACGCAACAGCTGATGAATCCATTGCCCAGCAGCGGCACAACAACTAGGACTCAGCCGTCTCTCTCCCCGGCTCTCTCCGGCTGCCCAGCTCTGACGCTTTGCGGACTGTCTGCTACAGATGCACGCCAGCTTCCACGACTGCACCATATTACTATGATGTAAGTGCTGGATATATTTTTATGTTTTAAATTAAAAGCAGCATACTCAGAGGCGCTTCCCTCTTTTGTCAAACACTTACCATGGATCACTTGGGAAAGCTGCCCGACTAATCTCAAATTGCACCCCGTCACGGGTTGCACTTTAGAGATACTTCATAAAATAGCTAAAACATCCACTATCACCTCTCAACCAGGACCTCTGACACCCTTAAAGGATAATCCAGACTTTGTACCAGGCTTAAACAACCCACAATTCGGTCCACCTGACAATCTGAAGCCCCTTCTGGTAGGGGATTGCTTCAAAGACGGAATAGTGAAGGAATGGGCTACACTTAAGAGGGACCTGAACATACCACAGCTACCTATGTGGGCATATTTCCAATTACGGAGCTACCTGGGGGGAGCCCCCAGGAGGGTTGCATGCTGTAGGGCCCCTACGGCCTTGGAGTCGATCTGCCTTGAGGGCACGAGGTGTGTGAAACCCACCTCACAAGCCTATGTATGGCTACAAAACGCAGAACACGGGGCCGCTGACGAGCTCAGAGCGAGATGGTCAAGGGAGTTGGACATGGAGATTACGCCTACACAGTGGAGGTACGCCTGTATTTTGATACATAAATGCTCGATAAGCACTGCGATGCAGGAAACAGCATATAAAATTATGACCCATTGGTATAATACCCCGGCTAAGATGCATGGTTGGAACCCACAAATTTCGGACTCCTGCTGGAGATGCGGACAGGAGAAGGGCACACTGGTTCACATTTGGTGGCAGTGCCCACTCATTGCACAATACTGGGAAAACATCATACGACTGATTAGACAAATCACCGATACAAGCCTTACCCTGAACGCAGCCACTTGCTTACTACATGTCACAAATTTCTCATTGAAAAGATATAAAAACTCTCTGACGAGACACTTATTGAACGCAGCAAAGTCACTAATCCCATTGTATTGGAAATCTCAAAGGGTTCCTTCCATAGCTGAGTGGCTCAGGAGGGTATCGGAGGTGCATGGAATGGAGGAGACCCTAGCTCAGGCGTCTGATCGAGTTGACAAACTCCACAAGATATGGCAACCCTGGGTCGCTTTCAGGTATTCCTCTGCTTACCCTGATGGGGCCTTGCAGACGTCTGCCTGAGAGGTTCCCGGAAATTGTCTACATCGACTTTTTACCATACCTTATACTGCTTCTCTTTTCTGTTTTCTCGCTACTTCTTTCTGGCTATGATTCGCGATTATAGCAAGGGCTGCTTGATGAAATAGTATGCTACGACCACCTAAGTTCCGCACCCCCTCGGGGTCTCCTGTTCTTGTGGTTGCTTTTGTTTTTGCCCCTTTTTCTCTTTCCTTTGACAGGAGGAGGGAAGGAAGGAAAGAGGGAAAGGGAAACTGGCCGAGGCCTACTATCCAGTATTATACACCTTTGCCTCGGGCAATACTAACTATTTGACAAGCAGGGTTATGCTGGAAATACTTTTTTTTCCTTCTGTCTTTGTACACCACTTTACATGGGTCGTAATGGTTTGGTTTTCTTTGTTTGCCTTGGGCATGTTTTATAACTTACCATGCCATGCTCCTATCTTATCACTGCTCTGCGAGCAGCTGCATTGCTATATGATGTAACCTGTTATGCCTTTGTTTATTACAATAAACTTTGAATGATTAAATAAATCTATTCGATAAGTGATAGCAATTACAAAACTCATGTGATATTAATTATAAAAATAAACATATATCAACCAAAACTAAATTGCAAAGACCTAGTTAGGTCAATAGTAAGAGAAAAAAAGATTCACAAAAGAACCTCTATTGGAAGAGTGATGTGCTCCCAAAACCATAAATCAAGAAAAAATATAATTTTAGTGATAATGATAATGAATGAATGAATGAATGAAAAACGTATATAGCGCGTCACATGCGAACTGAATCGCCTCTGGGCGCTTGATGTTTCGTGTCTCATGACATCAAAAGAGCAGATTTTTAATCTGTCTTCTGAAAGTCAGGTGGTTTTCCTCCAACCGAACGCTGGTTGGTAAAGCGTTCCATATAATGTCCATATATTTCTATGATGGTGGTGAACCACTAGTAAATACAGGAGTGAATCTTTGCAATGGTCCAGAAAGTAAACATGCAATCTTCTCATGGACGGCAGTGCTTCAAAATCCTTCCACCAATTCCGCAAAACGACACCCAAAAGTGTAAATAATAAATGCGCTTACCAAAGCGATTTGACTCCTTTAACTAAAAAGAGAGTCAAAAACGCTTGTGCAGTTGTTAATGTCTGCAAACATGTAGTGCGTCCTCCAGTGGTTAAACACAGGCAAATCTTCTCCCAGTAATCTCATGAATGGAATACAAAACAGAAAAACTCCATAGTGCAACCGGTTTTATTTTAAAATTGGTAAAACAAATCATGGGCCAAGTGGCCACTTACATTAAATGGTGCCCATCCCGGCACTGGGTCTGCGGGCCTTAAATAGAGGAGGTAGCAACCTCAATTTGCGTATGGCGTGTGTCTCCTCTCGCCTCGCCAGCTCACAGGGTCGGATGATGGGAGGTAAGTAAAAAGCGTGACCAGGCTATGGTTTTCAGGGACTGTTTGGTGCATCAATCTTGAAATGATCTTCTTAGGATGATCCGAAGAAGGTTTCCATCCACTTGATTGACTCATTTTGATGTGTTTTTACTTTTAATTTGACAAGTTGAGGTAAGTTCTTGTTGCGCTTCCCTTCTGCTGAAATATTTGATAATTAGGAACTGCTATATTGTCAATATTGATTGTCCACTTTATTATTTTCCTTGGATATTTCTATCTTTAAAATTTCATATCACAAATTTTTTTTTGTTAATTTATACACACTCTACAGAATTGTATTCATTATTGCTTTTGCAATGACCATTGCTGTATATTGATTTCTTTTTTGATCCATTACAGTTCAGTGATAACATCACTCCTGAAGAAGCTCTCACGAGCGAAACATGTAGAGAGAACTGCAACAAGTTGTTATGTGGAACTGAAGTTTCTATGTTATACACTTCCGCTGGTCTTGTATTGATTTCTATATATATTTTTGTACTATTTAAAATTTTTATTAAAAAATCTTTTCTATTTTTCTAAAAACCATTGTGTCTTTCACAATCTATTTGCACCTCATAATAGTCCCAGGGTCCCCAGGTACCCTACTTCCCTCTTTTTATACATACCATTAATGGGATGAGGTGCTTTTTCAATCTGAGGATGTTTGTCCATATAAATACTAATTAGCATGACAGTTATTGCACCACCCACATCATGTGAGCATTCATTTGGTGAATGATAGATTTTGCTTGTCTCCTTTGCCCAATATGGCAATTGACAAACTAGTTACAGAAATGTCTTATTTTGGGTTTTGTAAACATTTTAGATAGTAAATTGGACCTACACTTTGCTAAAGATTTGCTATAGTATATGGAACATCTAGAAATGTTAACAATATATAAAAAATACTCAGAAAAGTTTGCTTTTTGCCTAACATTTTCTCTTAGGAAGTAGCACTTAATTTCCTATAAACACTGACTTGAGTTTAGCATTATAGGTTTATATTAGGCAACATGGTGATTAGTCCTGTACCTGGTACTTTCCCTTTTTTTGGACACAACTTTCACAATTCAGGCCCCCTTTAATGTTATTTTTAGCATTTCACATATGATGAAACCTGTGTAACTTTATTTTCAGTGTTAGTGGTCCTTTAACAACAGAATGTTGGAAGAGTGAAAAGCTCATTGTAACAAGCTTTAAGCCAGCTATTTTGTGTCTGTTATTCACTGTACATGATGCCTTAACAGGCTGGAAGAAGAATTTCTGCAGTGAAACTCCAATCGTACAACTAATAAGAGTGTGTAAACAGTCATGTATCAAGGTTTATTGCTTCAGTAGATATAGATGTAATAAATTATTGAGCAAATTTCCTACAATGTTCACAGAAGCTTGATCAGATAAATAGGATGGTAAAATACAGTTACTTTATGTACTTATAATATGATGTATTATTGTGTTTTCCTTATACCATTTATTTTTCTTTTATTAGTGTCAAGAAACTGAGCCAAGTTTGAAATGGCACAAACTTTCCTGGCTGTGTCAATTAACTAACACTGGTTAGCAGTGAAGCCTTCAGGAGCAGTTAGAGCAAAGGACAGAAAAGTATTATAGGAGATGAAGTGGGAAGTGGGTACTGCCGAATTTCTCAGCTGGTGGAAATACTGGGGTTGCATTATAAAAATTGGAAATAATGATGATATGAATGTGTTGCCTGTAATCACCATTTAGAAAATGAGCTCCATGTATCAAGGAGCAGTGTCTGAAAGGAAGAGTGATGATTTAGTCGCTGACAATAATAACCAGATTCCTCCATTCATTTTCCAAGCAGTTAAAAAAAACAAAAAAAAAAAAACAAGTAGGGTTTGATTGGCTGTTATATGTAATAAACACATATTTACCTTGCAACCACTTCTAATAATTGATAGCATTTACATTTAGGGGTTGCCACTTTTTCTTCAAACCAAACCCGAGCACTTTAGTGGCGCACATGAATTTTTTCTTTTTTTTATATATTAACAGATCTGGGACACCTTTGGGCACTCCAAAGAGAATAGTAATGTGACACACATGGTGCCCCCTCACCTTCCTGCCAGGCCCTTTTCTGAGCCACATTCCTGTCTGAAAAATGCGTCTGGGTTTCAGGTGGACTGCAACATTTTACCTGATAACCACACCTCTGTATTAGCTCAGCTTTCCACAGGCTTTTATATGGCTTAGGACTCCATCTCTCACTCTCAATTGTGGAGGGTTCTGCTGGTTGAAATTGCTGAGTGCTGACAGAACATTAAAAAAGTATAGGTGCTACCTGTTTATGCTGGAGAAACCATTAGAGGGCACCCTGTTAGTAAAGACCTGACCTGAGTTTAGTTAATGGCTTAGATGAGCAGATATTTTGTTTTATGCTGTGACTTGCTGAACAAAGCCCTTTTGCATTGAAATTTAGTTTTTCCAGCTGCCTTGCTGAATACAACTGCAGGACATACAGTACTTGCTTAGACTGTACTTGTGTGTGCCTGTCTTTTGCATTGTTTACCACTGCAAATACCAATTGAGCAAGTGCCCTTTAAAACTGGTGCTCAAATGTAGGCCATCAGCTTAAAGGGGTTGTAAACCTTCGTGTTTTTTCACCTTAAAAAACCTCATTAAGGTGAAAAAACACCTTGCAGTGTCCGACCCCCCAGCCCCTAACCCCCCCCCACATTTTACTTACCTGAGTCACAAATTCTTTAAGCTCTTTTACAAGGGGGGGTGGGCCCGGTCTTCTCTGCCGTCTTCTGCCGGGGGGAGCCGGACTTCACCGCCGTCTTCTGCCGGGGCCCCCCTTTCTTTTTTAAGCTCTTTTACAAGGGGGGTGGGCCCGGTCTTCTCTACCGTCTTCTGCCAGAGGGGGGGAGCCGGACTTCAACACCGTCTTCTGCCAGGGGCCCCCCTTTCTTCTTTAAGCTCTTTTACAAGGAGGGGGTGGGCCCGGTCTTCTCTGCCATCTTCTGCCGGGGGTCTTGGACTTCTTCGCCGTATTCTTTGTTCTCTCTTCTGCCAGCTCCACCGCGGGGGCCCGGTCTTCTCCTCTGTCTTGTTCCGTCTTCTCTTCTAGCGATGTTGACACGACGAGCTCTCCCGCTGTATTGTCGTGTGCGTGTTGCGCAACGACTTATATAGGCATGGGGCGTGGTCACCGGGTGATGCCACCCGGCGACCCCACCCCTTGTTACATCACATTCCCGGGGTGGGTATGGGCGCCAAGTGTATGACACGGGAGAGTGTCCGCAAGGTAACCCCCCTCGGGAGAGAGCTTCCCAGAGGCGGTTATCTATTGCGGGGAGGAGCCGCGAGAGCCGCCGTGGGGGAGATGTAGCTGCACAAATACTGACAATACCTGCTGATCCCTGCCTGTGGTGTTAATATGAGAAGACCAGCAAATCAAATCTATTGACGTAGCTTTAGGCGCACACTGTGTAGAGGACACAGTACACCACGTGAAAATATGTGCAGATCCCCTGCCTGTGGTATTATTATGAGCAGATCTTTGCCTGTAGGAATTAATATGAGAACACCAGCAAATCTATTGACGTAGCTTTAGGTGCACACTGTGCAGAGGACACAGTGCACCACGTGAGATCACGTGCAGATCCCCTGCCTGAAAAAATTGAGATGTCTTGTTGGGTGAAGTGGAAGAAGGGGCAAGATCCTCTCTCAGGACTGTCTGTGATTGATGAGGGTCCCCTACATACCCATCCTCATCACCCCCTTAATGACCTAAATGAGAGCCACCCATGTGTCCCTGTCTGTGATCTCCAGGGACACATGACCACCCCTCCAAACATTCTGCCCCTCTTTCCTTGAGAGTGACAAATCACACCCCTGACCTCGCCCCATGCACACACAGAGATTGGTGCAGAGGGACCTAGTCGCGTGATCAGTGATGTGGGGTGCCACCCCCCTCTTCATGAGCTGTCGAATGGAGACCTTCCCAGAGGCCCCTCCCGCCAGCACTGGGCTCTGCTAGGTGAGCACTACTACATCACATTGCTCCATTGGGAGAATGAGATTGGGAGAATGAGGTTAGGGAATAGGGATGACAAAGTAAAGTAAGGAGAAAGAGACAAGTGAGGAGAGTGATCATCATTGGGAGGAGGATGACAGTAGGTAGAATAATAGAGATGATAGAAGGGGAGTAAGAAAAGTGATGTGAGGATGATAAGAATGGGGATGACAGTGTTGGGGATGATAATAATGGATGGTTAAAAGAATCAAACCGACTTATGTAATTGAGCATGTCATTGCCATCATAACTTGTAATATGAAAAATTGTGAAAAACCTCTATTGGGGGATTTTTAAGGCATTTTTTTTTTTAATTCATTTATTTTACAAAAATTCATAGAAAAACTCTATAGAAATTCCAAGTATTACATATAAGTGTATATTGAAAGAAAGAGATAAAGTGATACTGTCCGCTATATAATTCGAAGACCACCAGATCAACTGGCCGTGACGATAAAGCGCGGTTGACCAACGCGTTTCAATTGCTAATAATTAACCTTCTGAGCGGTATTCCGGAGTCTGACTCGGGGTGAGATTTTTTGGCTACTATCGGTAGAAATGCCACCCTCGAAGAACTGATGTGCTCGTACCGTCGTATCATCGTGGTTCCCCGAGTCCCCAAGGACGTTTATGCCCGCCGGGAAGTCAGGGTTGCGGTCCAGGGGTGTCATGGGTCCCGGGGAGGGTATTGTGCCAAGAGATTTACATACCCCTTTGAAGACGGCTATGGTCGGGCCAATTAGTGGATGGGTCGAGCAGAGGTTAGAGTGAGATCGGGGGTTTATCCACGGAAGGTGTGCGACCGGTACTCCAGAGAAAGCCCCTTCTACTTCCACCCAGGCTTTGCTTTGTGCATGGACGTGCCAATCAATGATTCTAGTAAGGTGACAGGCCTTGTGGTACAGGGACAAATCCGGGAGGCCAATACCACCCCTCCGTTTCGGTAGGATAAGCCTATTCCAACCCAACCTGGCGGGGCGACTGGCCCAGAGGAAGGACCTACAGACCGCCTTTAGGGAGCTGAAAAAGGCAGGGGGGATCTTGATCGGTATCGCTTGCATCAGGTATAAAAGTCTAGGTAGCACATTCATCTTTAGCACTGCTGCCCTGCCGAACCATGAGAAGTTACCCCGGTTCCAGCCTAGCAGGTCCCCCTTGATTGTCTGGAGCGCAGGGAGAAAATTTGTGGCGTACAGGTCGGGGAGATGGGCGGGGAGTTTGATACCCAGGTAAGTGATGGCGTGGGGTTCCCATCTAAAGGGAAATTCTGCTTGCAGAGGGCAACCGTGGATTGGGGCAGGGAGACATTTAGGGCCGTTGATTTGGAAAAATTTATTTGGAGGTTGGAAAGTGTTTTGAATAGCTGGAAGTCCTGGAGAAGGTTAGGTAGGGTGACCAGTGGGTTCGTCAGAAACAATAAAACGTCGTCCGCGTATGCGGCAATTTTGTGGTGCTGGTGTTTAACTTGTACACCCCTAACGTCTACGTTATCGCGCAGCCTGCGGAGGAAGGGTTCCAAGGTCAGGACGAAGAGTATGGGTGAGAGGGGGCAGCCCTGCCTGGTGCCATTGTGCACAGAGAAGGCGTCCGACAGGTGGCCATTGACTCTAATCCTGGCCGTGGGGGTGGAGTAGAGCGCTCCGATCATTTGCAGGAAACGAGCGGGAAGGCCCGCCTTGAGTAGGGCTGCAAACATGTAGTCCCACGCCACCCTGTCGAACGCCTTCTCCGCGTCCAGGGATAAGAAGAAGCCCTCCACTTTTTTCGATGTCATCCAGTGGTGGATGTTGATAGCTTTGGTGGTGTTGTCCCTGGCCTCTCTGCCAGGGACAAAGCCCACCTGGTCTGTCGAGATAAGGTTTGGTAAGAAGGGGAGTATTCTATTGGCTAAAATTTTTGCATAAAGCTTGACGTCCACATTTAGTAGGGAGATAGGGCGGTAATTGGGTACTAGCGTCACATCTCTATCGGGTTTCGGGATAAGGGTGATATGGGCTTCCAACATATCTCTCCCTGAGTGCGGGGGAAGGGGCAGAGTGTTGAAGGCCTGGACGAACCTCGGGATAAGGAGCGAAGAGAAGGATTTGTAATATCCGGAGGTGAGGCCGTCGGGGCCCGGGCTCTTACCCGGTTTCAGTTGTTTCAAGGCCAATATGGCTTCTTCGGACGTTATTGGCGAATCGAGGGATGACAGGTCCTGTGTAGGGACGGGGGGGGCACCGTAGGTGGCGAGGAAATCGTCAATAAGCTTTGGGCGTGTCGTGGGGGTCGTGGATGCGGGTGGCTCCTGCAGGTTATATAGAGTGGATAGATACGCCGTGAACTGCTTGGCGATGAGGTCTGTTCTGGAAATGGAGCTTCCCGTGGGGGAGGTAATGGAGTGTATCACGTGTGCTGACCTCTTTTTCCGGAGCGCATTAGCAAGCATTTTCCCCGACTTATTCCCGAATTCGTAGAACATTTTGTGTGTAAGGGCGAATGAACGTTTCAAGCGTGCGTGAAGTTCACTCAGCAACTCCTTCCTCGCCGCCACAAGGGCTTCAAATGTGTCTACGGCGAGGGTGCGCTTGTGGGTTGATTCGAGGGATCTAATCCGCTCCGATAGTTCGTCGACACGGGCCTTCCTGAGTCTGTGTCGCTTCGCCATCAGGGAGATAATCTCTCCTCGAATGACACACTTGTGGGCGGCCCAGATCGTCGCCGGGGCTATATCAGAAGTGTCGTTTTCGGTGAAGAAGTGTGTCAATCTTGTCGACAAAGAGTTTGCGTCAGCCGGGTCTAGGAGTATGGAGTCCTCCATCCTCCAGATCCGGGATCTGTGGCGGTGTCCAGGCCAAGTCAGCGTGAAAGTGATCGGGTGGTGGTCAGAGATCACCATAGGTTCGATTGTGGCCTCTGAGAGGAGGTGGAGATCATTTTGAGTAATAAAAAGGAGGTCTATGCGCGAGTACTTGTTGTGTAGGGGTGAAAAGAAGGTGAAGTCTTTGTCGTTTGGGTGTAGGGTACGTCAGGTGTCATGTAGGGTAAGGAGGTTCAGCTGGGATTTTATAGCACGGAGGGCTCGATAGGTCATGCAAGTGGAGGCGTTGGACGTGTCCAGAAGTGGGACCAGGGGGACGTTGAAGTCCCCACCTAGTATCAGCATGCCAGCCTGAAAAACCATCAGGTCTTGAATTGTGTCGCGGAAAAATTGCACCTGGCGGAGGTTAGGTGCATATACATTAGCGACGGTAATAGGTGTGTTATGTATCTTCCCTTTAATAAAAAGGTATCTTCCCTGGGTATCGCGTTTCACGTCTTCCAGCTGGAACGGGCAGTGTTTAGAGAGCAGGATCGAGACCCCTCTTGATTTGGCATCGTCGTTAGTGGAGTGAAAAACCGTCGGAAAGTCGCGGTTACGAAGCGTCGGAATGTTGTCAGATCGGAAGTGGGTCTCCTGTATGAGCACGATGTGGGGTTTGTCCCTCTTCAGGGAGTATAGTAGGCGGGTGCGTTTCTCGGGGGTGTTAAGCCCGCGGGCATTTATTGAGTAGAATTTCAGTTTCAGGGGGGGTTGTGTGTTTTGCGCATCCGTAGGGGTCCGGTCCGTGTAAGCCATCGTTGATGTGGAGGGAGGTGGAGAGGGGGGGGGCGGTCAGGGGGCAACGGTCAGGCAATGGAAATCACTCCAGAGGGGTCTAAAGCGACTTACACGGGGGGGGGTTGGGAACGTGTCCCAGAGGTAGGGGGGTTAACCGATTAGGGAAGCGGGGAATAATCCCCACACCTAAACAGGAAGGGACAAATCGGAGAAGTACGGTGCACCCAGTGCGTGTGCACCCTAATGCAGGGAACACAAGCCGCTACGTGCAGCCGTGTGGGGGTTGGTCAGGGCCCTTTCAGAGACGGACTACTCAATAGTAGAAGGTATCGAGACACAATTGAAATTAAGATTAAAATGAAAATCAACAATGAACAATAAACCTAAAACTTTTACGGGATAACTACTGATCGTGTCGTGTCACCCCGGAACAAGGCTGTGGTAATGTACCTAGAGTTGGGGGGGAGTTCAGCTCAGGGGATAGCCTCAAAGGAATCCCGTGGTCCATGTCGTCTGGCGCCGGCTCGTGGCCCGCGGAGGCCCAAAGAGCCGGGGGGGGGGAGAATCAGGGAGCGCCAGGCATATGGGATCTGATCTGTATGTCTCCCTATTGAAACCTCACCTCCCCACCCAGCACCGCTGGGGGTGCCCATCCCCGCCCACCCACACCGGGGGGGGCGTGGGGATGAGATCCCTGCGGGACGGGTGAGGGGGCCAACACTTTGTGGTGTGGTGGGGGCGAGCCGTAGGAACTTCTTCCAGCACATCTTTCCCACATACCGCTTGGGTAAACGTCCCATTAGCCAGAAGCAGGAAGGGTATGCGGGGTCATCCTAGTCGCAGCCCTAGCTTGCCTGTGTCAGCATTCACATACAGTATACCGGGGAGAAATGGTCTGACCCTAGGTAAAATGGTATTAGGAAGTGGACTGGCCCATGTGTGGTTCGGCAGTCAGGAGGGCCTTCACCCTGTCCATCAGACCCACAAGGCTGTCCCCTCGCCCCTCTCAGCGGGGGTCAGACGTATGCGGTGGTGGAGCAGGAGCACCGACCTCTCCGGCTAAAAGTCCTGGTCAGTCACCGCGGTCAACGGTGAAAGGGATCAGCTGTATGCGTGGCAGGCTACTCTGCCGCTTGCGTCTGTGCACGAGGCAGTGGTGTATACCGGGCGCAGTCCGCCCCTGTGACCCGGGCAGAGATGGGCCTGCAAGGGGTTAGGTGCCCTGTATGCCGGTAGTCAGCTGGCTGTGGAAGGGACAGGGGCCAACCATACCTTTGGAGCCCAGGGCACGATGAGGATCGGTAGGTGTCCATAACGCTGCAGCCGTACGTACCGCCCTTGATGGTCCGCTTGTAGCTGTGCAGACGCTGGATGCTTGGCGGCCAAGGTGCGTTAGGAGGGCCGCGGCCTGGTGCTCGTTGAGTCTTCCGGATGCGGGTTGCCCTGTGAGTTCTCCGCGATGCTGGTATCGTTGCGTCTTCCGTGGCGGTGTGTGCTCGATTGGCTGGGGAGAGAGAGGTATGGGGTTAGCCGCTCCCTTTCCGGGTCCGGGATACCGTCCACTTCCTGCCGCGGTGCGTACTGGGAGATGAAGTCCTCTAATGGAGGCCCGGGCGTCGACTCCCACTTCCGGTCCGCTGACTGTCGTTTGCCGCAATGCTCCGTGGGATGTGTAGTCTGGGAGGCAGAGTCCAAGACCGTGCTGGAGGATGTGTTGAGCAAGTCAGACAGCCATACGCGGCTGGTTATCTTTAGGGAGGGCGCTGGAACTCCCCAGTCTCATCCAGCGTTAGCTGAGTGTGGGCACGGAGTATAGTCCACCGACTGGGTTGTTTGGGGCAATCAGGCAATTTGTAGGAAGACTTTCCGAACTCGGAACCCTGAGCACAGTCAAAGTAGAAATAAACTTGTAATAACAAAAAAAAAAAAAAAAAAACCTTTTCAACCGGCAACATAATACTGGAGAGAGCCGCCTGTATGTTTAACTTCGCCAGATTTGAGAGAGCAGGGTGGCCGCTCTTGTGGTCCCTCAGTGGTCTCTCCGGGTTCTCCGGGCGCTACGAGGTGGGGACGGATCCCGGTCACGTCTGGGGTCAGCTATGCCAGGGTGGTTCCTCGAACCCGACGGCGATCTCTGGCGGCGGGTCCTGGTGGCCTGGGTCTCCATTGGCTCTTCTCGAGGTTTAGCTCGCCTGCTTACTGAGTGGCGGTAGGCAGCGTACCAGTCCGGTACTGCAACAAGGGGGATCTCCAGTATCTCGCAGAAGCGGTGGAGGTCTTCTGGCACCCTCAAAGTGGCGTTCCTGCCCTGGTGCGATGCTGACAGGCAGAAGGGGAACTTCCACTTGTACTTTATTTCCCTTGCTCGCAGGACATCCAGCAGAGGTCTAAGGTCCCTGCGGTGTTTCAGGGTGATCCCCGACAAGTCCTGGTATATTTGGATCGGGCGGTCGCCGTGAGAAAGCCGCTTGCCCCTTGCCATCCTAAGGATGTCCTCCTTGAGTCTGTAGTCTGTGATGCAGCAGATGACGTCCCGCGGGGGATCCGTTTCCCGTCCCTTCGGGCGCAGCGCCCGGTGGATCCTATCCATCACGATTGCCGTGCGTTGGGGCCTTTCAAGGACGGAATTGAAGATCTCTTCTACGGCCTGGGGGATCAGCTCACCCTCGACGGATTCCGGCAGGCCGCGCACCCTCAGGTTGTGGCGGCGGCCCCGGTTGTCCAGGTCCTCGAGGTGGCGATCCATATCCCGGAGCTGGAGGGTATGGTCGTCGATCTTCCTCGTGGTACGGTGTAGGGTCATGTCGTGGTCATCCAGTACCCTTTCCGTTCGGGAGACCCTGTCGTTGAGGGAGTGGATGTCCACCCGGAGTTCCGCAATGGCGGCGGCCAGGGTGTCTTTGATGTCCGCTGCGACGGATCTCAGGTCGTCAATGGTGAGTTGGGGCCTCGGAGCAGTAGGTGTATCATCGCGGTGGTCTCCTTGCGGTGTGGAGAGAACAATCTCCGAGCGGTCGGAGGTCCGCGGTTGCGACAGGCCCGATGTTGCGCCGTGGCGGGAAGGCGCCATGTTGCCTCTTTGGGATCTGAACATATCTGGGATGTTCTGGCTCACCGCGCCGGTGTCTCGTCTTGGCGAACGCGACCAGGATGCGGATGAGGTCCTGGACGCTGTGCCCATGGTTTTCAGCGGGGAAGATGGGCTGGGAACTCCGTTATCTGCAGGTGTTCGTTCCGGGGTGGCAGGAGCTAAGTTAGCAAGCGTCCATTTCCAGTCAGGTCCGGCCACGCCCCCAAAATAAGTAATGACAACGACAATTCTGCAACTGAGCAAATTTCAGTGATTTTGAGTTGATTACATTATTGAATAATTTTTATTTTTATTATATTATTATTTGTTATAATTATTTATAATTATTTATTATATTATAATTTATAATTTTGTTTTTAAAAAAATGTCATACCCGGGATGCCTACTAGACTCTTGTTTGAACAGATTTAAGTGAGTTATTCCTAAGAATTACAGGCCTACAGTATAAAACGCCAAATTTCCTTGCAAATAATGGTCCCGCTTTCAGCACCTTTTTTCTGAAATAATCATACCGCCAGGTAGGTTAAAATCTTCATCAGTGATATTGTATCACTGTCTACAGAAAATGAAAAAATACATCATTTAGAAATTGCATATAAGAATCATACTCAATACACCTAGGTATCATCCATAAGTATATAGAACAATGACTTACTTTTCAATACATAATTAATCAAATAGCAGGTACATTCCCCATGGTAACAGCAAGGAAGGTCCAAAAACCACATAGTATGCTCCTAGTCGTCTACAGGAAGGTAGGATTTAATAAATAAAAAAAAATGGCACTTGAAAACAAGCAAACTGGGTGCTGTATAAAATACAAAATGAAAGTCAGAACAAAGGGAAAGTTCTCCTCAATTCCCAACTCTAATAGGCCAAAAAAAATACTTTGCAAAGTAGAACAAGTTTCAAGATCCTCTAAGGAATTGTAACACAGCTCTCCAGTGGTGGTTTTGCTCCTTTAGCTCTACAGTTGAGGAGAGGTATGGCGCCATTTGCCGTACTCGGCGTCCTTATATACAATGTTTCGTGCATCATAATGACACACCCCATCATCAAAATGATGCAGCACGCAATAGCGCGTCGCGTCACCCGCAACTCCGTGGTCATGGTGACATGCCTCGTTCAGCCGCAATGGATGCAGACCAGACATTATGTGAAACTGCGTCCACCTCACTTCCTGTCTCCCAGATGTAAACATCCGGGAATCCAGGCAAACGGAGGCAAACATTGCAGACCGAATGTGACGATAAACCGCGGCCACATCACTTCCTGTCTCCCGGAATGTAAACATCTGGGAGTCCAGGCGGGAGGCCATGTTAGATGGGCCAGGGTGGAAAAAAAAGAAAAGGGGGGCGTCAGGAGATACCAATAAAAAAAACGTCATTATTGATGTGATCGCTACAGTTCGGATACTGATATCCAGATCCGAAACCGTGGCCTTATTAGGACAAAATCACCCCCCCAGAAAAAAATGCCCCACACGTCCAAATGGCGTGGGGGCCCTTTTGTGCCAGGTAGAAAAACATGAACTTATGGGTATAAGTGACCAAACCACACCAATACAGTTTTTCACCATTTTTCATAATTGATGGTTAGGACAGAGATGACAGGAAGATGTAGTAAAGTAAGGGGGAAAGTGATAAAAGTGACAATGAGGATGATGAAGACACATGATATGGATGATGCTTATGGAAGGAGAGTAAAAACTGTGATGATACTGATAAGGACGATGGTAATAACAGTAGAGAGGTTAGAGATGACAATGACAATGTAACTTAATGGGGAAGTGATAGTAAGGATGATGATACAGAAAATTATAGGAATGAGTGTATGATGGTGATGACAGTATAGAGCAGGCATGTCCAAAGTCCGGCCCGCGGGCCAAATGCGGCCCCCTTGTTGATTAAATACGGCCCCCCTGGGGATTTGGATATATATATTGTTTGTGGCCCCCCGGGCCACAAAAGATATATACTGTATTTATCGGCGCTGCCTTGGAGGGGACAGGACGAGCGCCGTCATATTACATGAAGAGAATCTCCTGTTTACTTAGCAGCGTCTGTATTGGAAGTCAGTCTCCTCGGATGCCATTGGACCACTGTTCTGTCTATCATAGGAGGCGGGACTTTGTATTAAAGAGGCCACAGAGTAAACAAGAGATTCTCCTCTTTGTAATCTGTTGGCACTCGTCCCGCCCCCGTCCCTCTGCCCTCCGAGGCTGCAGATGGGTCAGGCTGCACTGATGGCAATGTTAAGGCTGCATTCAAGGCACATGTGAGGCTGCATTTATGGCACATGTGAGGCTGCATTTATGGCACATGTGAGGCTGCATTTATGGCACATGTGAGGCTGCATTGGTTGAAATGGTAAGGCTGCATTCATGGCAATGGTGAGGCTGCATTCATGGCAATGGTGAGGCTGCATTCATTGCAATGGTGAGGCTGCATTCATGGCAATGGTGAGGCTGCATTCATGGCAATGGTAAGCCTGTGCGTGTTATACGCCAATAAATACGGTATATCCAAATAACAAGTCCAAGCTCATCCTTAGTCCTGAGCAGCGCTCTGGGATTCGTTGGGGCCACAAAATAAATAAATACAGTGTATCCAAATAACACACCCGAGCTCATCTCTTCACCACACACAGCCACAAAGGCAAGAGAATTCTTGTTGGACCGTGTATTAGTGCTCAGACGAACACACTTAGACCAAATTTTAATGGTTCAAAGAATGTCAGGCAAAATAGTTGGCCCTCGCGCATGTTCACTTTATCAAATCTGGCCCTCTTTGAAAAAAGTTTGGACACCCCTGGCATAGAGGATCTGATAAGATGATCCTGATCAGGGCTCAAGTCCTGCACTAACGCGTGGGAACGGCGTCCCTGCACTTTTTCACAGCAGGAACGCAGTTCCCTTTGAAGTACTAGAGCAGCCTCTAGCAGCCGAGCCGCCCGAGCCAATCCTTCACTAAGCGGCGATGCCCAGCTCGAGTCACTGTCAGGGACAGGCGAACCTTAGTAATCCTTTGTGTTACTGGCCGCTTCCTGTATATGGATTCATCGGGTAGTTTCGGGTATTCCGTTACTTCCTCGATGCCGCAATGTCTCCTGGGAGCTTTTTTCATTGTTCCCAGGAGATATTGTGGAGGCCTGCCGTGAATTATCGCAGGATTTAGAAAGAACTTGCAGTTTAGTAATTATGCATATGAGCGTATCATTTTTTTTTTTTTTAGTGGGGGAGTGGATCTTGGGTGGGAATTCCCACACTTTTTCCCCCAGGACTTGACCCCTGATCCTGGTGATGACAGTAAAGAGGATAAAAATAAAGATGAGTATAGTGAGGGTGAGGATGGTGAGGACAGTATAGAATATAAAAATGATAAAGGGGGGATGATGATGGTGAGGATAATGGTGATCATGATGATGGCAGTAAAGAAAGTTAATAATAGTGAGGATGATAATAATAATAAAAATGGTAAGAATGGTGATGACAGCAAAGAGGATTACAATGAGCACAATTAAGGAAAGTGATGAGATGATGATACAGAGATGACAATGATAATGTAAAGTAGCCCTCAAAATTTCCACTCGCCTGCTAGCATTTGGCGAGTGGATTTAAGCTGGTGATAACATTTCTGCATGACCAACAGTCCAATCTGTGCCTACACTTAGAGCCACGCTGTGATTGGCGGCCGAAGAGGAAAGGTGCGTGCCCAGGAAAAGTAGTCGGGTGAGCCGCACACATGCAGAGCAGTACACAGGTGCTCTTCTTACAATTCGCATTAAGCCATGGGACCTGATAGTATGACCTCTCTGAGCCTGGCTTCCCAACCTGACCAATGTAGCTGGAGAGCAGAGAGCAGGAAGGAACAAGTGAGCTGGAGGACTGTGATTATTACCACTCTGGGTGTCCCAGGTAGGCAGTGCAGCACAGCGCTCACCATGAGTTGCCCTGACAAGAGAGCGGCAGTATGCTGTGCGGTGTCAGTGTGCGCTGTGTTGTGGTGTCAATGGCTATGCAGGTGTGTGAATCTCGGTGCTGGATTGTACTCCCTCCCGCTGTGCTGCAGCTCCTCTCCTCACTGCCCGACAATGAAAGGGGGAACAGGGGCTCCTGATTATGAGAGTGGGTAGAATATTAGAGGGAGAGAGATAGGAGGATGAATGGGGGTTGCAGAGGAGACAGCAAGAGAATGGGGGAAAAGACCTGGTTCTAGAGAGAAGGCAGAGGAGGAGGAGGGAGTCTTGTACATAAGAAAAGGGAGAGCAATATTTGCAGTAGTAAAAAAGTCCATGGCCCTCTGGTTTGCCCCAGTGCCATATCCCTCTGGTTTGCCCCAGTGCCATATCCCTCTGGTTTGCCCCAGTGCCATGTCCTTCTGTTTTGCCCCAGTGCCATGTCCCTCTGGTTTGCCCCAGTGCCATGTCATTCTGGTTTGCCCCAGTGCCATTTCCCTCTGGTTTGCCCCAGTGCCATTTCCCTCTGGTTTGCCCCAGTGCCATGTCCCTCTGGTTTTCCCCAGTGCCATGTCCCTCTGGTTTGCCCCAGTGCCCTGTCCCTGTGGTCTGCCTCAGTGCCCTGTGCCATTTTGTTAAAGTTGTTGTTGGTAATATTTAATTGTGTAACTTGATTCGGCATAAAACATTTAACAGTGTCATTATAAGAGATAATCTACAAGGGCGTTTTTAGGGGCGGAATTAGGGGCGGGGCAGTGTATGGGTTAGGTGAGGCAACTGGTGGCGAGTAACACTTGAGGCCTGGCTAGAAGCTCAGGGCTTGAAAATTTGAGCCCTGATGTAAAGTAATGGGGAAAGTGAGAAAGTGATGGTAAGGATGATACAGATGATGATAATTGCAATGTGGGTGGGAAGGGTGTGGTGGAAAGATGGGGAGGGGGCAGCAAAATGCACCTTCACCTGTGTAGAATAAAATCCTGGACAGGAGAGATGGTGGTGGGTGGCATTCGCTAGAACCGATGGGTTGTATTTTCCTCCTGCAGCAGCTGAAAGCCAGCATTTTCTTTCTCAGAAAATGCTCATCCTAATCCACTATAGAAGCAAGGTTTAAAAATCGCCTCATTCAAACCTCACCTACGTGGTGATTGTGTAGGACTTCACATTACATGTGCAGCGAATCATCTGTGCCCACCATTGCCCACCATTGCCACCTGCCAGTGCCATCTGTCAGTGCTCACCATTGCATGTCAGTGCTACCAATCAGTGCCCACCAGTTCATATCAGTGCCACCAATCAGTGCCACCTATCAATGCCCACCATGCCACCTAGAAATGCCCACCAGTGGTGCCAATCAGTGCCCATCAGTGCCTCATCATCAGTGCCACCTAGCAGGGCTGCCTATCAGTGTCACCTACCAGTGCCCATAACTGCCACCTATCAGGTCCCCTATCGCTGCCACCCATCAGTGTCACCTATCAGTGTCACCTATTAGTGCCATTCAGTGCCACCTATTAGTGCCATTCAGTGCCACCTATCAATGCCCTTCAGTGCTGCCCATCAGTGCCCATCAGTGTCACCCATCAGTGCCCATCAGTTTCACCCATCAGTGCCACCTCATCAGTGTCCACCAGTGCCGCCTTATCAGTGCCCATCAGTGCAGCCTATCAGTGCCCACCTGTGCAGCCTCATCAGTGTACATCAATGAAGGAGAAAAATTACCTGTTTGCAAAATGTTATAACAAAATAGAAAACTGTTTTTTCAAAATGTTTGGTCTTTTTTTGTTTGTTTTTAACGAAAAATTTAACTAATAAATACCACTAAAATAAATCTCTATTTGTGGGGGGAAAATTAAAGAAAAATCATTTGGGTACAGTGTTGTATGACCACGCAATTGTCATTCAAAGTGTGACAGCGCTGAAAGCTTAAAATTGGTCTGGGCAGGAAGGGGGTTTAAGTGCCCAGTCCCCCTTGCTGGAACCGCACACTACTGCAGCAGTAAAGGGTAATGGAAAATGTGGTAATGCAGGGGAGAATTGGCTTTTAATTCTACTGACAGAAAGGATGACATCAAAGGACAGGTGCATGTTGATATAAATTCACCAGCCCTCCTCCCCAATCCCCTAATTTATTCAAAGCTAAACTCACCTCCCCAACCACCTATTTTCCTGTTTCCAAAGGTGGGCGCCGGGTGGCCTCCTGTTGTGGTAATAGACTGGGTGCAGAAATTATGTCCAATGTTATCTGCACCAATGCAATAACTTCCTTGAAAATGTATTGCACAGATGCGGACAATGTTGGATAAGATTTCTGCACAAAGCCTGTTGAACACCAAAGGAGACACGTGGGTGGTGGTGGGGAAAGAGGAATCGATTAGCTTAGAATCACCTAAGTGCCTAAGGAGGGGGGGCCCAGGGAGGTTTTTATTTAAAAGTAAACCTGCCCTTTAACCACTTCCGGACCGCCTCCTGCACATATACGTCGGCAGAATGGCATGGCTGGGCACAAGCACGTATATATACGTCCTGTACTTGTACCCAGTCGTGGGTCGCGGCGCGCTCCCGCGACCTGGTCCGAAGCTCCGGGACCGGGACCGCGGGTCCCGCGGACCCGATCGCCGCTCGAGTGCGGCGATCGGTCCCCGGAGCAGAAGAACGGGGAGAGCCGTGTGTAAACATGGCTTCCCCGTGCTTCACTGTGGCGGCGTATCGATCGCGTCATCCCCTTTATAGGGGAGACACGATCGATGACGTCACACCTACAGCCACACCCCCTACAGTTGTAAACACTCACAAAGTGAACCCTAACTCCTACAGCGCCCCCTGTGGTTTTTCACAATAAAGAATGCAATTTAAATGCATTTTTTGCTGTGAAAATGACAATGGTCCCAAAAATGTGTCAAAATTGTCTGAAGTGTCCGCCATAATGTCGCAGTCACGAAAAAAATCGCTGATCGCCGCCATTAGTAGTAAAAAAAAAAAAATGCAATAAAACTATCCCCTATTTTGTAAACGCTATAAATTTTGCGCAAACCAACCGATAAACGATTATTGCGTTTTTTTTTACCAAAAATAGGTAGAAGAATACGTATAGGCCTAAACTGAGGAAAAAAAAATTATATATGTTTTTGGGGGATATTTATTATAGCAAAAAGTAAAAAATATTGCATTTTTTTCAAAATTGTCGCTCTATTTTTGTTTATAGCGCAAAAACTAAAAACCGCAGAGGTGATCAAATACCACCAAAAGAAAGCTCTATTTGTGGGGAATAAAGGATGCCAATTTTGTTTGGGAGCCACGTAGCACGACCGCGCAATTGTCTGTTAAAGCGACGCAGTGCCGAACTGTAAAAACACCTTGGGTCTTTAGCCAGCATATTGGTCCGGGGCTTAAGGGGTTAATGATCCTATTGGGGAATTTGAAGGCCCTGATTTTTTTGCTACTGATGCAGGGGCAATTTAAATCTTGTCTGTGGATGAAGATTTCAATGCTGCTGCATGGATATCATGCTTTCAGACATATCCTATTTTGGAAGGAGTATGGTTAAATTGGAGATAGATTATCCACAGAGTGACCTAGGCAGGGCCTAGGGCCTTATGGATTTATAGGGACAAGCTACAACAACCATGCTCCTGTATAAAACCAGGGGGATAGCACAATTTGTCACAAGGGATGATGTACCTATTGGCAATTGTTATTTTGTGAGTCTATACTAGTGCAGTCCTTTTCAATATCAATAATAAGTATTGGGGGAAGGGCATAGCTACTGCATTGCCTAGGACGTCATTTTGCCTTAAAGTGCATGTAATGTGTGTCACAGTCCATACCGTGCCAAGCAGACGGCTAGGCGTGGTCGCGCCCCAAGTGGCTCTGGGTGGTAATGAACCCGGGACCTCACTGTTGCTGCTTTGGTTCTTTGTCTCAGAGCCACTCCTCTGTTTGGTATTCTGCCTGCTTTCCAGCTAAGCCTGGTTCTGAATGATGTGCTGATCACCTTTCTCTGGATCTCCTTACAATCTGCACCTGTCTCTCCTGATTCAGCTGAGGCAGGTTACCTAATAAACTAGGGTATAAAACACTGCTTCACTCTGAGGGATTTGTCAGTTCATTGTTCTGTCCTGTCCTTGCCAAAGGTTCCTGTGTTCCTGTATTCCTGTGTTCTGTTTCAGATACAGCTACAGCTACAAGGCTGACTCCGGCTTCTGACCCTGGCTATGTTGATCATTTATTCTGAATTCTGGAATCCCTGACCACGGCTTTACTTCAATTATCCTTTGGCAAATCCCTATCAAGCCCCGTGCACAGACTCACAGCCAAGGTAGCGTCTTACCTTGTTACCGTGGGCTGTGTGTACTTGCAAGGGTGAGCATACAACTCTTTATTATGGACTCCAACCAAGGTAAGCCCTTACAATGTGTGAGTAAAAGTGAGGAAAACACTTCTCTTAGAAGGAATATGTTCCTGAAACAGTTGTCCCACTTATGTGACATATGATTTCCCCTAATTTCTTGCTCGGAGGACAACTCAAATCTTTTGGATTTACTCTAACTTTCTTTCTTAGTGACTCCATCCACAAGTAAAAAAAGGCTTTGACTAAAGATACTTTTTTTTATCTATAAAAGATTTTTTATTAAAGAATTATAATCATACTGTATGACAGCTGTAGAAGTCCCCGCCAACGTTTAACATAATTTAATTTGTCCCTGCATCTCTGTACCTTCGCTGAGAAGTCCAGGTAGAAGGATACTGGGTGCCATTATTCAATATTTGCATGTTCCCATGCTTATCGCAGCCTCAGCTTCTCTGTCTCGATAGTGGAGTAGTCTCGCTAGTACTGATCTAGGTGGGCCCCCTCAATGGGGCTGTGCAAGGTGACACCCTGTGGGCCTGCTCCACTGCAAAGGAGGGCAAGGAGGAGTTATTGACAAACATTTCCGATAGCCAGTCCTCCACAAAGCTTGTGGAGGCTCTACATTCAGCCCGGAGGCCCACTATACTAATGTTATTTTTTCTGAGACGATTCTCTATGTCCTCAGCACTATCATTCACTTCTTTCGCCATCTGGTATGCCGATTTAGTGTCCCGGTCTATAGGAGGTAACTGATCCTTAACCACTTAAGCCCCGGACCAAAATGCTGCCTAAAGACCCAAGGGGTTTTTACAGTTCGGGACTGCGTCGCTTTAACAGACAATTGCGCGGTCGTGCGACGTGGCTCCCAAACAAAATTGGCGTCTTTTTTCCCCCACAAATAGAGCTTTCTTTTGGTGGTATTTGATCACCTCTGCGGTTTTTATTTTTTGCGCTATAAACAAAAATAGAGCGACAATTTTTAAAAAAATGCTATATTTTTTACTTTTTGCTATAATAAATATCCCCCAAAAACATATATACAATTTTTTTTTCCTCAGTTTAGGCCGATACGTATTCTTCTACCTATTTTTGGTAAAAAAAATCGCAATAATCGTTTATCGGTTGATTTGCGCAAAATGTATAGTGTTTACAAAATAGGGGATAGTTTTTTTGCATTTTTATTTATTTATTTTTTTTACTACTAATGGCGGCGATCAGCGATTTTTTTCGTGACTGCGACATTATGGCGGACACTTCAGACAATTTTGACACATTTTTGGGACAATTGTCATTTTCACAGCAAAAAATGCATTTAAATTGCATTCTTTATTGTGAAAATGACAGTTGCAGTTTGGGAGTTAACCACAGGGGGCGCTGTAGGAGTTAGGGTTTACTTTGTGTGTGTTTACTAGTGTAGGGGGGTGTGGCTTCCCTATAAAGGGAATGACGCGATCGATGCGCCGACACAGTGAAGCACGGGGAAGCCGTGTTTACACACGGCTCTCCCCGTTCTTCAGCTCCGGGGAGCGATCGCGACGGAGCGGCTATAAACGAATAGCCGCGCCGTCGTCCCGGATCGCTCCTGAAGCCACGGGGACCGCCGCATGTAAGGGGGGTCCCGATCGGACCCCCGACCCACGTCAAGCAGGGCACGTATATATACGTACATGTGCCTGCCTGTGCCATTCTGCTGACGTATATGAGGCGGTCCTTAAGTGGTTAATGTCACTTCCTTCTCGTGTACCTGGGTGTATTTGAACCAGGATTTTATTGGTCCCACAGCTGCAGTCTTACCTGTTGTACCACGGAGGAGCTCTGGAGTTATGGAAATGTCCTCTCAGTTGAAGCATTACCTTGGAATCATTAGCCCCACCTGCTGCCAGATGTGGACAATCTACAATCAAAGCAGCCCATAAATAGCAGCACTTCCTATCTCTCGGTGCCCGTTTGTGTGGACTAGCTCCCTGGGTGTTATGATAAGCTTTGTGACTCTGATTTACGTGTATGAATTCCTGACTACTCTCTAGCCTGCTGATTTTGTACTTCAACACCAGCTCGTGTATGACCTCTGCCTGCCGGACCACTCTCTGGATTTTGATTGTGTACAGCTTTGCCTGATCCGTTGCCGCCCTGACCTGCCTGACTACGTTTTCGCCTGAATCCTTAGCACACAAGCTCCACTTAGGACACTTCCTACCACAGGTACTTTACAATATTTTCCTTATTCTTTGATTCAGTTGAATCTTTAAGGAAAAAATCAAAAGCATACAAACCTTTTTTTTTTCTAACTATACATAACTACTGCATATATATTATTATCTGATTCACAAAACGAATCGCTTCTTTGACCACTATACAGAATTCTATATAATATTTGAAAATTATAGGCTTAAATAAATACATATATTTTAGATGGATGGGAGGAGAATGTGGGCTTCATTTCTTTCTTCTTACAACAAATCTTACATAACTTTTATGAATAGATGGGGTTTGGATTGAATGATTAGAAAAAAAGCTTCACAAAGAAACGCAAAACACATTATTTCAGAGTGTTTGAACATAGTCTTGTAATACAAGCCTTTTACTATTATGGGGGGTTTGAATACATGTATGTGCCTTCACAATGGTCACTGCATGAGTGAACAGTTAACTGCATTGCAACATTGAAAAAGGCCATCTATCTCTTTGACATAAGGTTATTACACACAGCAAGTGCTAAAGTGAAAACATAAAAAAATAAAGATTTTTTTTCACCTGGATAACATAAAAATGATAAGCTCATAAATAAAATGACAGGTTTTTAACCACCTAAAGTACATGTGAAGCAATTTCTAAAATGTCAGCTAAACTTAGAAAGTTTAATTTCTTACAATTTCTAAATTCATTTTAAATGCTTTTACATCTACATTCAATTAAAATAGTACCTGGTAACCTTGGTAATTCAGCAGGCACTTCTAGTTATACTGTAGAGTTACATGTAGAGTTACATCACTGTTTTATAGTAGTGTATAGGCATGAGCCGAACACTCCCCAGTTTGGTTTGCACCAGAACATGCGAACAGGCAAAACATTTGTTCTAACACCATTAAAGCCTATGGGACACAAACATGAAAAATCAAAAGTGCTAATTTTGAAGGTTAATATGCAAGTTATTGTCATAAAAAGTGTTTGGGAACATGGCTCCTGCCCCAGGGGACATGTATCAATTAAAAAAAAAAGTTTTAAAAACTGATTTTTTTTCGGGAGCAGTGATTTTAATAATGCTTAAAGTGAAACAATAGAAGTGAAATATTCCTTTAAATTTATTTTGTACCTGGGGGGTATCTAAAGTATGCATGTAAAGTAGCGCATGTTTCCCGTGTTTAGAATTGTCCCTGCACAAAGTGTCATTTCTGAAGGAAAAAAATGTAAAACTACTCCCAGCTATTCATGAATAGGGTTGAGCGAACCCAAACTGTAAAGTTCGTACCGGACTTTTGTTTTTTTTGGTACCCGAACCCGAACCCGAACAATTTGCTGTAAGTTCGGGTTCGGTGTTTGGCAATGTAATGGTGCGCTGCAGGGCAGCCAATCACCATTTGTTTTAATTGTGTGACCTAGAAGCCATCACAGCCATGCCTACTAATGGCATGGCTGTGATTGGCCAGTGCAGCATGTGACCCAGCATGTGACCCAGCCTCTATATAAGCTAGAGGCACATAGCACAGCAGGTCACTCTGCTTTAGTTAGGGTAGGGAAAGGCTGCTGCTGCTTGTAGGGAGAGAAATATATAGGAGTCAGACATTCCTGCTTCAGAAATCAAATTACACCAGCGCTGCATATGTTCCTGTGAGATACTCTGCATTAGATACTTTAGGGAAAGGTTCCTGACTGTGCTTATATGGACAGAAATATACAGGAGTCAGTCCTGCTTCAGAAATCATATTACACCAGCGCTGCATATGTTCCTGTGAGATACTCTGCATTAGATACTTTAGGGAAAGGTTCCTGATTGTGCTTATAGGGACAGAAATATATAGGAGTCAGTCCTGCTTCAGAAATCAAATTACACCAGCACTGCATATGTTACTGTGAGATACACCCTTTAGATACTTTTCTTCTATTGTGCTATTCAAAAAACATCCATTTAGGGCAAAAAAAAAATTTGCAGTGTTTCCTCCAGTGTTTGCAGTTTTTCCTCCATATCTGTACGTGTGAGATAAACACGTTAGCTAGTGTTCTTCTATTGTTCTATTCAAAAAACACCCATTTAGGGCTATAAATCATATACTCCATATGGACCTTGTCCTCCTAGGTCAAGATTTTATTTATTTTTTGTTATTTTAAGTTATTTCCCTATCCACATTTATTTGCAGAGTACTTGCCATGCTCTTACCAACATTGTGATGCCATTTGCAGGCCTCTAGCCCTTTCCATTAGTGTTTTAGAGACATTTTAGTTCTGAAAAGTTTGGGTCCCCATTGACTTCAATGGGGTTCAGGTTCGGGGTCAAGTTCAGGTCCCGAACCCAGACTTTTTTCCGAAGTTCGGCCGAACCCGTCGAACCCGAACATCCAGGTGTCTGCTCAACTCTATTCATGAATTGTCGGTCCCAGCAATACAGAGAAAATTAATAAAAAAAAAATGACTGGGGACCCCTGTCACTTTTTTCAATGACTTTTATCTTATAAATAACTTTTTTTTCCTTCAAAAATGACATTGTGCAAGGAACCAAAATTTTTAAAAGAATTACGTAGGGTTCCCCCAAAAAATCCATACCAGACCCTTTATCCGAGCACGCTACCTGGCAGGCCACAGGAAAAGAGGGGGGACGAGAGAGCATCCCATTGACTTTTACTGGGCGTTCCATGGCTTTTCGAATTTGCCGCAAACACCCCAAATTGTTTGCCGAACGGGCCAACACCCAATGTTCGAGTAAAACTCATGTTTGACTCGATCTCGAATCTCATCCCTAGTAGTGTATCTAGTGTTGTCATTTGGTCACACCAGTGTCTGTTTTAACACCCATCAGGGTTGGTTTATCAAAGGAAAATATTGTGTACACTTTGCAAAGGAAACTGCACTTTGTAAGGGATCTTGCCCCAGAGTTTAATAGTGTGGTGAAGTTTTACAATGTTGCAAAGAATACTCAATCACATACAAAGAAAATGTAGGGGCCAGTTCTCTGTCCTCTGCCACAACTCTGTGAACTGCTCTGTCCCCTTTTGACACACCTGATTAGATAATGGAATGCCTCAAACTTCTAGGTGAGTGCAAATATTAGTATCCTAGTATCAAAGTCACAACTGTGTTAGTGTAGCAAGAAACAAACACCAGGCTTCCTAATTTTAAGTAAAGTAAGTATATTGTCACAAGACAAAGTAAAGGCATTACATCAATATCAGTGAGCAATGAGTAGGTAACATAGAAGAGATAAACTGCATGCAGTAAACTGACTGACTTATGATTAGGTGATAGCCTAGTAATTTAGTTTAAATCATTGTGTTAATAAGGCAGCATTAACCTAGCAATAACAGCATTAATAATAAATGGTATAAACAAGGAGCAGGATATACAGTGAATAAGATCAACAGTAATAAAAAGAATCCATATTAGCTCCTCCGCAGTCAATGATCAATAGGTGTCCTAGAGTGCACTCTGTCTATTCCCCTATGAATTTAGATTTGATATATTCTGAGAGAGGTACCATTGGGAGGCGGTTGTTGTTTAATGAATTGTATGTATGTGTTGTATAAAAAAGGAAAGAATAAACGTTTAATAAAGAATATTTGAAAAAAAAAATCTGCTGTCTAAGTTGCAAACTTTGGCCAGCTAAATTATGTGGCCGTCTGTACAGTGGTGCACTTAATTACTGTTCTTTTATGGTTCTGCATGCAGTAGATAAGGGCATGTCTGTCTGCCTCCCCCCTGACTCTGCTCTCAGGGGGCATCAGTACTCAGCATTCCAGTTCTCCAGTGTTCAGTAGCTCAGTCCCACTCTCTGGTTCTCAGGCTATTACTGGAGTCTGTATGCACACAGAGGTACAGAGGTGTGCACCGCTCCAAACCTTCTTCTCTCTCTTCCTCTTACATGGTGTTTTGTGGGCCCTTTCATTCACAGCCTCATTCTCTCTCACGGCCAAAGTCTCCCTGAGAGACTGCATTTCTCAGGCCGCGTACACACGGTCGTTCCAAACCGATAATAATGGTCCGACGGGCCATTTCCATTGGTTCACCGCTGAAGTGGCCTGATGGTCTGATGTGCGTACACACCATCGTTACAAAAACCGATCGGGTCAGAACGCGGTGACGTCAAACACACGACGTGCTGAATAAAACGAAGTTCAATGCTTCCAAGCATGCGTCAACTTGATTCTGAGCATGCGCAGGTTTTGAACCGATGCTTTTTGTACTATCAGTTTGGACCGATCGGGCAGCGGTCCATCGGTTCGATTTTGAAGCATGTTTTAAAATTTTGGACCGAAGGAAAACAGACCGATGGGCTATACACACGGTTGGTTTGGACCAATGAAACTGAGCCTCGGTCCATTCTCATCGGTTTTGTCCAACCGTGTGTACGCGGCCTCACAGTTCTATGTGGCTGGATTATCCACTTGAGTATTGCCAACCCTGTGTAGCCGGGGGGCTTAACAGGCAGAATATTATACTCTGTCATTGCATCAGCAGCACAGCTGCGGGGAAGCACTACACAGATAAATAAACAGAATTTTTCTTGCACACGATTGGCTAATGGAGGTATGGCTAATTTTCTTGCAAAGTGAGCTTCCCTTCAGTAGATCCATAACACGTGGAATTACAGGAAATTTGTTAAATTGTGCGGGGTGTCATTCAACTCAGATGAATATTAAATGTAAGTCGCAGAGTGGTAATTCTGTGTAGGACAGCTTTAAAAATAAGGTGAGTAATGCAGCAAGAGCTGCTTTTTTATTTTAACCAGTGGAGGGCAATGAATTCAATTTTTTTTAAGCTGGTGTTGGGCTTAAAACAAAAAAATGACAGTTTTTTGAGAGACACAGTGCTTCAGCAAACTAAAGGTCATCTGGTTAGGGTTTACATTTACTTTATGGTTTGGGATAAAAATATGAGTTACTTAATGGTTAGTCTAATTTCCTATACCAAAACCATGGGGATTATCATTCCTGGAAAAAAAATAAGAACTTTTCCTTTTAACTTAGCTTGGTGTTGCAACCACCTCGGAGATCAAAATTAGCACCAACACTTTATCCAAGTGTCATCACCAAAGTTTGACTTGAATTTTTCTCAGCTTTTTGATCCAGGCATTTGTTATTATGAGGTTATATTTGTAATACAGAAGAAAGAGACAAGTATTTTGGCAGCTTATATCTATGACTTGAAATGAACATTAATATATAGAGCATCAAAGATGTGATTATTATTTTTATCCTTCTCTTAAGGAATGGAAGAGGATCCATCAAGTGGAGATGGGAATTACAGTGTAAGAGAAAGAAAAACCTCAATGATGGCTCGATTACACTCCTCAAATGTTTTGAACATCGGAACTCATACAGTGTAACTATCCATTTGCAAAGAAATTCACTTTCTGTAATCCTGGAGGTCAGTGACATTGGAAATATAAGATATATAGGGCTCATCTCTTCATAACATAGTAAGGAAATTTAGTTGTGCAGCCATTTAAGTCCACATGCTATCCTCTACAAGGACTTGCTTTTTACCACAGGAATTACAAGATCAATAAGATCAAAGTGAAGAATCATTACACAATATATGTGAAAAATGGCTATTACAGTTATTTTGTAACCAGATCATATTAAGCAGCACATATGCTGTATTACTACATGTGTCCAATTTCACGGTTTTACTCACCTCTCCCATTTACTCCTAGAGCCACCCCAAAATTCTATGTAGACACTGACCTTCTTAATGTTGTTATTTGTAGAGGGCTATATGCATGTGTGCGCCATATTCTATAGTTAGACTATTTATGGGGCAAGAAAGCAGTTGGCAATGTAGGTAGGGAAGGAGCAGATACTTTACATCGCTTGCTATACAACAGCTGTTTTATGACTTTATATGAGCTGATTGCAAATTCCTTTGATAAAAAATGGCCACTTTTTGAAAGTTTTGTTTCTGAGTGCCAACGCCATATGCATATGAAATTCAAAATGACTACTACAAAACATAACAATAAGATGGATAAATGATATAAAGCGCCAATTATAATTGGCGCTTTATATCATTTATCCATCTTATTGTTATGTTTTGTAGTAGTCATTTTGAATTTCAGTTTTTTGGAGTCAGGGAATCAAGCTGTGTGTGTGTGTAGGAAGGTAGTTTATTTATTTTGTATTAGTATAATGCTCCAGACACTGCTTCTATCCAATTCTCAGTGTGTTGTATAGTGTCTCCCTCCCCCCCTTTTCTGGGCACTGTGATTCCTCTCATTGTCACCACTGTGTCCTGTAGTGATGTAGCAGCAGAAGGAATCATAGAGCCTAGTGGGGGACATGCTATCTGACACACCTTTAAGCGATACTTGGAGCGCTTCAAAAAGAGGAGTTCCAACATATTGCCCAATGCAGTGGTGAGTATGCTTCTTTTAATAGAAGGCTGCTGCTTTAAATTGTCACTTTAAAATACTCCAGGTCATATTAAAGCAGAGTTTCACCCAGAATTATTTCTTTTTTTTTATGTAATCCATTTTTTTACACTGCTTTAAAACATCAAATCTATGTAATTTAACAAATCACTGCTCGATTCCCGTTTTTTAAACATACTTACTGTTTATTTCTGCTCTGCAGATCACTTCCATCTCTACATGTGAAGTCCATTAGCATTGTCTCTAAGATATGGTGATGCTGGATAGCCAGCATGCACCTCCTGATCTCACGTGCGCACCCTATACACAGGGCGTATTGCAGAATGATTCCTTTGGCGCTGCCCACTGACTCCTGGGAAAAGATGACACACATCATCCAGGAGCTCAGACACCATGGGATATGATGTAAATTGCCATGGCCCAGAAGTGGCAGATTAGAAGGGACCCCATGGCAACAATGCAGAAAGAGTAAGTAAAACATGTACCAAATGTTGTTAATGCTGAAAGCTGCTGATTGATGTAAAGTTTATATTATGGGTGGAACTCCACTTTAAGCAAAGTACACAGATAATATTAAGCAAAAAACACCATTGTAAAAAAGGTATAAGTGCCTGCTCTAAACTACTCTACCCATCTGCCTCTATGGTGACATCTGGATTATAAGACTGCCTGAACAGCAGTACAAATCTTTTGGCAGATTAGATAAGTCACATGTATTTTAGCTGTGTGTTTAGCTACTTGCCCTAAGTTTAACTTTAAAGCTCACTTAAACCAATGTTTTTTTTAATAAAGTAACGTTGTCAAGCTGTGTAAAAAAAAGTCAAGCAGATGTCAAACTTTTTTTATGCTTTAGTGTTTTTAGCTGGAGAACTGGACTTCTACTCCCAAATAGAGCATGGCAGTGCAGATATCCATTAGTCCTACAAGCAACATTCACAGCACTCCAATCAACAACACAGACTTAGTTGTACTTAAAGTTAATAATCTAAATTTAAAAAATTTAGCACATTATATACCCATACATTGGCATTACAGTAATAGCATTGTTTAAATAAATACCAGTATTTATATTATATTTTAGTCCTTTATTTATAATGCCGGGAGGCCCTAGAAAAGTTTAGACAGGCCTTTATTCAGAACTGAAAATACAAACAGAAATATTGCGAACACACGTGTCTAAACTAAGCTAAAATGTAAATAAATATCTTAAGTTATACAAAAAAATTAAGCCAAACATACATTTGAAAAGGCTTTTGTTATCTAATATATGCCACACTGTAGAAGTACTCTTCAAAAGACGCAAATACTTAAGTCCAAAAACAGAAGAGAACAGAGGGCCAGATTCAGATACATCGGCGTATCTTTAGAGCGGCGTAGTGCATCTGATATGCGCTACGCCGACGTAACATAGAGAGGGAAGCCCGCCTAATTCAAAGTAGGTGGAAGGTGGGCGTGATGTATTTAAATGAATCGTGACCCCATGTAAATGAAGCGCCAAACGAACGGCGCATGCTCAGTATCACGTCGAATTTACTCCCTAACATACACCGGCTCAATGCCTGTGACGTGAACGTAACCTACGCCCAGCCCCATTCACGTACGACTTACGTAAATGACGTAAAAATCGACGGCTGTTCCGACGTTCATACCTTAACATGACTTACCCCTGCTTTAAAAGGGGTAAACTTACGCCGGACGTATGCCTTACGTAAACGACGTAGCTTAATACGACGGGGGCAAGTACATTCGTGAATCAGCGTATCTAGGTCATTTGCATATTCAACGCGTAAATCGACGGAAGCGCCCCTTGCGGCCAGTGTAAATATGCACCCAAGATACGACGGCGTACTAAGACGGTCGGTCGGAGGAAGCCATATTTCAGGCGTATCTAGTATTTTGAATAAGGGGCATAGATACGACGGTGCATCGCTACACGTACGCTGCGTATCTGTAGATACGCCAGCATAAGTGGTTTCTGAATCTGGCCCAATGTATCTCCTAACAAAATTTCAACATCATATTGGAGGTAATAATGGAACACAGTGAAGAAAGTGAGTATTCTTCCTCTTTTGTATTGTTCATAAAAAATTAAAGGAATAAAAGCAACAGTATTTTTTGTATAAGTCTATTTTGCTTGTGATTAACCATAGAATATGATAAATCAAGAAGCAGGCATGGACTATAGGGACAATGTTTCGGCACCCACACAGGGCTCATGGTTTTTAGTCTTTATATGTATTTAGCACCACTCCTGTGTGGGGGAAAGAGAGTGGTCCTATCTCAAGCAGGAAGAAGGCTAGCATTTACCTCAAGGTAGATCCATGGCCAGAGTAGAGAACGTTACATGACATGGAAGGACACCAGTTGATTTAGACTTCTGTAGTTGTAGTTCTTAAAAGGAGAGCGGGTTAGGGTTAGGTCTTCAGTAGCAACCAAGTTTCCAGACTTCATGTTCCAAAGTAGTGCCAGGATTCTCTAAAATCAGACATACCAGTCTCCCTCAAGTCAACATTCATAAGGCTAAAGAAGGGCAAGGACTCTCTGAGTCCCACCAGCAGACATCTATACAGACGCAGCTTGGTCCATCCTGTACTAGGAGAGCTCACCAGTCTACTCTCTGAGCTTTTATATAATCTCCCAGCATGCACCACTGCAGAAAGACTACTAGTAAGTAAAGGTCTTGATTAAAGTTCCATGAATCCATCTGCAGCAGGGAAAGTACACCAACAAATGTGCAGCAACACAATTCAAACACAATTGAGCATCACATTTGGGTAGTGACCAAAGCCCTACTCCCTGGGGGGTAACACTTTGTTTCTCTTATACTGTAGGATATAATTTCCTCGATGAGACAAACCCCTAAATACATCTCTTTTAGAACTATGACTACTGTAAAAAAAAAGCTCCAAATGTAGCTGAGGTTTGAGGACACCCCCATTTCAGCCACAGTGGCTGAAGCTTGCTTAAGCTGATCGCTGATGATCACTAAATTTAAACTGCCTCTGACTAACATACAAAGTCTCTCAAGATTTAATGAGGGTCTTCACTTGAACAGTTTCTACAGTCCAGCAAGTTTCCACTTGTGCACACTCATGACAACAGCAGTCATCTTCAAAAATAGAACCTGGAATCTGGAAGAGTGAAGCCTTTCCCTTCACTATCAAGCGTCTTCACAGTGTATGTGTCAGGCTAAGAGCAGATAACAGGTAACAATTCAGGTGTGCTGATTATGCAAAGAGTTTAAGGAACAAGAGCAAATACCATGAGCAGGTCTAAACAGAGCAGGTCAGCTGGGACTTTTAGTTTACCGCTGCAGATGCAGGTAGATGTTGGCTGGTGCTTGTAGTTCACCACTGCAGATGAAGGTACTACAGTACCTACAATCAGGCAAAGCATAGTCTAGGCAAGCTGGGTCATACACAGGTAGATCAGAATCAGAAGCAAGCAGGCAAGGGTCAAAACTAGCCAGGTCATACACAAAATATAAAGAGCAGATATCAGCTGGGTCAAGCAGTAGCGCACAAAGGTAACAGCACTATCACCAGCACTGATTGTGTGCTGATACAGAGGATTTAAAGGTTAGCTGGCCAATCACTGTTTTTTACCAGGCAAAGGCTGTGTTTGGTGAGTTTTGCTGGGTCGTAAAATGGATCCTAGTACTAACAGTATTTCACATTTTCACTTTCAGGACTCTTGAATACCACACAATCTGCATAAATGTGCCTTTCATAACTCCAAGTGACCATGCATCACTTGAACTCATGATCAATATATGCGGACAGTCCCTGTTTCCTGCAAGGTTTAGATACCCCCAAAAAATTCCAGATAAATTCAGAATACTACTCTTCTCTCCTTTCCTCAATCTTTTGTAAAAGTGACCCAGCACATGAGGATACTGCCACCACCCTATGGTCGAGATATCTTTGCAGACAGGATAATTTGACAAGTTCTCTGGGATTCCCTTTGCCAGCTGGAACTGGGGAATTTGGTGTTTTCTTTATAGACAAAAGTGGACCCACATTCAGCAGGGAGAAGGCTAGCATTTACTTCAGGGTGGATCCATGGCCACAGTGGAGAGTATCACATAACAAGGAAGGGTGCCATTCAGTCCATACAGGCTTTTCTGTCTCAGGAGTTTAGCCCCCAATGACCAGACGGGGCAGTTTGGTCCATCCTGTACTACTAGGCCACATACAGTGTCTTGTATTCATACATTCCACATTTTGTCAGGTTACAACCAAAAACATAAAATGTATTTTATTGGGATTTTATGTCATAGACCAACACAAAGTGGCACATGATTGTGAAGCGAAAGGAAAATGAAAAATGGTTTTATTTTATTTTACAACTAAATATCTGAAAAGTGTGACGTGCATTTGTATTCAGCCCCCTTTACCCTGATACCCCTAACTAAAATTCAGTGGAACCAATTGCCTTCAGAAGTCACCTAATTAGTAAACATAGTGCATCTGTGTGTAATTTAATCTAAATATAAATACAGCTGTTCTGTTAAGTCCTTAGTTAGGTTAGTTAACCACTTCCCGACCTCCTCATGTACATTTACGTCAGCAGAATGGCACGGACAGGCACAATCACGTACCTGTACGTCCTCTGCTAGACGTGGGTGGGGGGTCCGATAGGGACCCCCCCGGTACATGCGGAGGTCGGGTCCGCTCGGGGAGCGATCCGGGACGACGGCGCGGCTATTTGTTTTTAGCCGCTCTGTCGCGATCGCTCCCCGGAGCTTAAGAACGGGGAGAGCCGTGTGTAAACACGGCTTCCCCATGCTTCACTGTGGCGGCGCATCGATAGAGTGATCCCTTTTATAGGGGAGACTCGATCGATGTTGTCAATCCTACAGCCACACCCCCCTAAACTAGTAAACACACACACAGTGATCCCTAAATGTTACAGCGCCCCCTGTGTTTAACTCCCAAACTGCAACTGTCATTTTCACAATAAAGAATGCAATTTAAATGCATTTTTTGCTGTAAAAATGACAATGGTCCCAAAAATGTGTCAAAATTGTCCGAAGTGTCCGCCATAATGTCGCAGTCATGAAAAAAATTGCTGATCGCCGCCATTAGTAGTAAAAAAAAATAAAAAAAATAAAAATGCAAAAAAACTATCCCCTATTTTGTAAACGCTATAAATTTTGCGCAAACCAACCAATAAACGATTATTGCATTTTTTTACCAAAAATAGGTAGAAGAATACGTATCGGCCTAAAATGAGGAAAAAAAATTATATATGTTTTTGGGGGATATTTATTACAGCAAAAAGTAAAAAATATTGCATTTTTTTCAAAATTGTCGCTCTATTTTTGTTTATAGCGCAAAAAATTAAAACCGCAGAGGTGATCAAATACCACCAAAAGAAAGCTCTATTTGTGGGGAAAAAAGGACGCCAATTTTGTTTGGGAGCCACGTCGCACGACCGCGCAGTTGTCTGTTAAAGCGACGCAGTCCCGAACTGTAAAAACCCCTTGGGTCTTTAGGCAGCAATATGGTCCGGGGCTTAAGTGGTTAAAGAACTTTAGTGAACAAACAGCATCTTGAAGGCCAAGGAACACACCATACAGGACAGAGATAAATTTGTGGAGAAATTAAAGTAGGGTTAGGTTATAAAAAAATATCCCAAGCTTTGAACATCTCATGGAGCAGTGTTCATTCCATCATATGAAAATGGAAGGAGTATGGCATAACTGTAAAACTTACATGGCCGCCCACCTAAACTGACAGGCCGGGCAAGGAGAGCATTAATCAGAGAAGCAGCCAAGAGGCCCGATGTAACTCTGGATGTAACTCTAGAGGAGCTGCAGAGATCCACAGCTCAGGTGGGAGAATCTGTCCACAGGACAACTATTAGTCGTGCACTCCACAAATCTGGGGCCAGATCCACAAAAACCTGGCGTAACTTAAAAAATCCCATTTAAGTTACACTGCCTTAAAGTTTCTACCTAAGTGCCCGATCCACTAAGCACTTATCTAGAAATTTCAGGCTGTGTAACTAAAATTCCGCCGGCGCAAGGCGTTCCTATTCAAATGGGGCGAGTCCCATTTAAATGAGGCGCGCTCCCGCGCCGGCCGTACTGCGCATGCGCGAATTTACGTTACGCCGAGTTTTGAGGATCGCGACGGCTTAAAAAAGTTGCGTCTGGAAAAAAAAAAAAATGACAGCGTCGCTCGGCATGCATTCCTGAGGGAGAACTCCATGCCAATTTTCAAATAAAAAACCGGCATGGGTTCCCCCCCCAGGAGCATACCAGGCCCTTAGGTCTGGTATGGGTTGTAAGGAGACCCCCCTACGCCGAAAAATCGACGTAGGGGGTCCCCCTACAATCCATACCAGACCCGTATCCAAAGCACGCTACCCGGCCGGTCAGGAAGGGAGTGGGGACGAGCGAGCGCCCCCCCCCCCTCCTGAGCCGTGCCAGGCCGCATGCCCTCAACATGGGGGGGTTGGGTGCTCTGGGGCAGGGGGGCGCACTGCGGGCCCCCCCACCCCAGAGCACCCTGTCCCCATGTTGATGAGGACAGGACCTCTTCCCGACAACCCTTGCCATTGGTTGTCGGGGTCTGCGGGCGGGAGCTTATCGGAATCTGGGAGTCCCCTCAAATAAGGGGGCCCCCAGATACCGGCCCCCCACCCTAAGTGAATGGATATGGGGTACATCGTACCCCTATCCATTCACCTGTAGGCAAAAAGTTAGTTAGTAAACACACAACACAAGGCTTTTTAAAATATTTTATTATTCTGCTCCGGATGCCCCCCCTGTCTTCGTTATTAGCTCAATTAGCAGGGGGGGCTTCTTCTTCCGCTCTCCGGGGGTCTTCCACTCTCCGGGGGTCTTCTCCGCTCTCCGGGGGGGGCTTCTCCGGACTCCGGGGGGCTTCTTCCATCTTCTCCCCTCTTCCGCTGTTGACTCGGCGAACCCCGGTTCTTCTGCAGATGTCCGGTGCCTTCTTCTTCAGCGCTGGCTGCCTGCTATGTTTGTGTGTTAGCTCGATTTCAAACAGGCAGCCGGCGCGGTCTTCTGTGACGTCAGGGTCTTCTGTTCTTCTCCCCTCTTCCGATGTTGACTCGTCGCCTGTTGTCGCTGTAATGATGGAAGCGCGCCTTGCATCCCATTTATATAGGCATCACTGTCCCATCATGCTCTGGTAGGTACCCACGTGGTGGGTGCCTACCCACGTGCACCCACCACGTGGGTACCTGCCGGAGCATGATGGGACGGTGATGCCTATATAAATGGGATGCAAGGCGCGCTTCCATCATTACAGCGACAACAGGCGACGAGTCAACATCGGAAGAGGGGAGAAGAACAGAAGACCCTGACGTCACAGAAGACCGCGCCGGCTGCCTGTTTGAAATCGAGCTAACACACAAACATAGCAGGCAGCCAGCGCTGAAGAAGAAGGCACCGGACATCTGCAGAAGAACCGGGGTTCGCCGAGTCAACAGCGGAAGAGGGGAGAAGATGGAAGAAGCCCCCCGGAGTCCGGAGAAGCCCCCCCCGGAGAGCGGAGAAGACCCCCGGAGAGTGGAAGACCCCCGGAGAGCGGAAGAAGAAGCCCCCCCTGCTAATTGAGCTAATAACGAAGACAGGGGGGGCATCCGGAGCAGAATAATAAAATATTTTAAAAAGCCTTGTGTTGTGTGTTTACTAACTAACTTTTTGCCTACAGGTGAATGGATAGGGGTACGATGTACCCCATATCCATTCACTTAGGGTGGGGGGCCGGTATCTGGGGGCCCCCTTATTTGAGGGGACTCCCAGATTCCGATAAGCCCCCGCCCGCAGACCCCGACAACCAATGGCAAGGGTTGTCGGGAAGGGGCCCTGTCCTCATCAACATGGGGACAGGGTGCTCTGAGGTGGGGGGGCCCGTAGTGCGCCCCCCTGCCCCAGAGCACCCAACCCCCCATGTTGAGGGCATGCGGCCTGGCACGGCTCAGGAGGGGGGGGGCGCTCGCTCGTCCCCACTCCCTTCCTGACCGGCCGGGTAGCGTGCTTTGGATACGGGTCTGGTATGGATTGTAGGGGGACCCCCTACGTCGATTTTTCGGCGTAGGGGGGTCCCCTTACAACCCATACCAGACCTAAGGGCCTGGTATGCTCCTGGGGGGGAACCCATGCCGGTTTTGTCTTTACAAATTGCCGTGGAGTTCTCCCTCGGGAATGCATACCAAATGCCGTCGCTGGAATGAGCTTTTACATGGTGTGACTAGTTTACACTTTGTAACATCAGCCCTAGTTTTACACTTGCAAAATAACACTTACGGCGAAAAAACGAAGCTGGAAAGCTTTGTGGATCGCCTTAAAGCGGTAGTTCACCCTCCTTTCCATCATTAGACCATTAAATTCGGCATCGTAGCGCGAGCTACGGTATGCCGGTCTTAAATTTTTAATCCCCGTACTCACTGTGCTAGCGATGATTGAAGAATCCGACTCCCGCGGGGAATGGGCGTGCCTATGGAGAGGGAGGATGATTGACGGCCGGCTCTGGCACGTCACGCTCCCCGAAGACAGCCGGAGTAGGTCTCGGCTATTCACGGCGCCTGCGCACAGGCTATGTGCAGGCGCCGTGAATAGCCAAGCCTATTTCGGCTATTTCCGGAGAAGCGTGACGTGCCAGGGACGGCCGTCAATCACCTTCTCTCACCATAGGAACGCCCATTCCCCGGATTCTTCAATCATCGATAGCACAGTGAGTACGGGCATAAAAAATGTAAGACCGGCATACCGTAGCTCGCGCTACGATGCCGAATTTAATGGTCTAATAAAAAAAAAACTTTTTTTTTTTTTTTAACAGGGTGAACCCCCGCTTTAAGTGCTAATTTGCATACTAGCAACGGCATTTCGACTCGAAATGCCCCCAGCGGCGGATGCGGTACTGCATCCTAAGATTTGGCAGTGTAATTCAATTACACATGCCTGATCTTCTGCCTAACTTTGGAAAAAGCCTTTTGAGGATCGTTTCCAAAGTTAGACACAGACTGAACAGCAGTTAAGTCTGCGTATCTCTTTTGAGGATCTGGCCCCTGGTCTTTATGGAAGAATGGCAAGAAGAAAGACAATGTTGAAAGAAAGCCAAAAGAAGTCCAAAAGAAGTCCCATTTGCAGTTTGCGAGAATCCATGTGGGGGACACAACATGTGGAAGAAGGTGTTTTGGTCAGATGAGACCAACATTTTACTTTTTGGCATAAAAGCAAAACATTATGTGTGGCGGAAAACTAAAACTGCACATCACCCTGAACACACCATCCCTGTGGTGGTGGCAGCATCATTTTGTGGGGATGCTTTTCTTAATCAGGGACAGAAAAGCTGGTCAGAGTTGATGGGAAGATGGTTGGAGACAAATACAGGGAAATCTTAGAAGAAAACCTGTTAGAGTCTGCAAAACACTTGATACTGGGGCAGAGGTTCACCTTCTAGAAGGACAATGACCCTAAACATACAGCCAGAGCTTCAATGGAATGGTTTAGATCAAAGCATATTCGTGTGTTAGAATGGTCCAATCAAAGTCCAGACCTAAATCCAATTGAGCATCTGTGGCAAGACTTGAAAATTGCTGTTCACAGAGGCTCTCCATCCAATCTGACAGAACTTGAGCTATTTTGCAAAAGAAAATGGGCTAAAATGACACTTTCTAGATGTGCAAAACTGGTAGGCCTCGTACACACGAGGGGACATGTCCGATGAAAACGGTCCGCGGACCATTTTCATCGGACATGTCCGCTCGGAGATTTCGGTCTGATGGTTGTACACACCATCAAACCGAAATCCCCGCGGACAGGATACGCGGTGACGTGGCCGCACCGATGATGCGGCGACGTGCACAACCCTCGAAGGTCAATGCTTCCACGCATGCGTCGAATCACTTCGACGCATGCGAGGGCTTTCGGCCGTGCGGACATGTCCGATGAGTCGTACAGACGACCGAACATGTCTGACAGACAGGCTTCCAGCGGACATGTTTCTTAGCATGCTAAGAAACATTCGTCCACTGGAAACCTGTCTGCTTGGCCGGGAATCTGGTCCGGTCGGCCGTACAGACGACCGAACATGTCCGCAAAAATGTTCGGTCGTGTGTACGAGGCCGTAGAGTCATACCCAAAAGACTTGCAGCTGTAACAGCAGTAAAAGGTGGTTCTACAAAGTATTAACTTGGGGGGCTGAATACAAATGCACGCCATACTTTTCACAATTTGTTTTGTAAAAAAATATTGAAAACCATTTATCATTTTCTTTCCACTTCACAATTACTAAACAAATTGCGCATGTCTATTGCACTGTCCAATCAAATAGGCCGAACACCAACAGGTGTGGAGTGAACGAGTGAAGATGATGGTAGTAGCGAGGGACGTCACCTTTAGTTCTATTTTAATGCACTCCTAAACTAATTGTAAAGAGAAGATAATGAAGTTAGCTCCTAGCTTGTTTCCACTGCCGCAGTTTTCTGGCAATTGCTTTTTCATTCCTTATCCTCTTATGAGCTACCATCCTGCCTTGCTCTGTGTATGTGTGTTAGTGTGTTGTTAACCTATGCATTGCATTTGATGTGATTGTTCCTCTGCTTTAACCTTGTATTGACTGTTTTATCACATCTGGTCTGTTTCAGACCAATGTTTGAGTTCATAGATGCTGATCCCATTCCCAACACCGCAATGTAAGGTCTGTGATTTCTATGCAGGCATGTGGGTTCCTCTTTGTAACATCCAGTGCAAACTCAATGGCTAAGAAACATACCATTGAAATGTAATGCTCAATGCCATGCAGCAAGGTTATTTAATTATGTAACTATGTTAAGTAATTAGAAATGTGCTATAAATTAATTATAGACTGTCTGCCATAGGCCAGGTTTAATTAAAGTAGCTTGTTGTGTTGTGTTAGCATTGGTGCAAATATGAAAATAGAGGGCCAGATTCACAGTGAGAGTACGCCGGCGTATCTACTGATACACCGGCGTACTTTCAAATTTGCTGCGTCGTATCTTTAGTTTGAATCCTCAAACCAAGATACGACGGCTTCTGGCTTCGATCCGACAGGCGTACGGCTTTGTACGCCTTCAGATCGTAGGTGCAATACTTTGGTGCCCGCTGGGTGGAGTTTGCATCATTTTCCGCGTCGGGTATGCTAATTAGCTTTTTCCGTCGATCCACGAAGGTACGCGCGGCCGTCGCATTCTCTTACGTCGTCGCTAGTCGGCTATTCCCGGCGTATAGTTAAAGCTGCTATTTCGTGGCGTATAGATAGACTTACCATGTTAAAGTATGGCTGTCGTTCCCGCATCAAATTTTGATTTTTTTTTGCGTAAGTCGTCCGTGAATAGGAAAGGACGTAACTCACGTCTACATTCAAAAACTGACGTCGGTGCGACGTCATTTCGCGCAAAGCACGGTGGGAAATTTCGAAACGGAGCATGCGCATTTCAATCGGCGCGGGGACGCGCTTCATTTAAATGAATCACGCCCCCTACCCGCCCAATTTGAAATACGCACAGAGAAATACACTACGGCGCAAAATCTTCCTGGATTTGAAATTCCGCCAGGTAAGATACGGCGGCGTAGCGTATCTCTGATACGCTGCGCCAGGGCAATTCTTTGTGAATCTGGCCCATTATTTCTTTATTAGGCTTGGATAACATATACAAATTGATATTTAAAAACCGACAGTGCTGAGAGCTGAACATTGAGCAGGAAGAGGGGCAAGTGCCCTATATTGAAGTGGTTAACCTATAAATATTTTATATATAAAACATTTGACAGGTACCCGTTCCTAATTCCAGATCAGACCATCAATGATGGTCTGGTATATTTCCTTGTTTCCCTTCTTGTTTAGTGCTAGCTAGAGCCTCTCTGCTTTCTCAGGTTGTCTCATATAATTTCAGTATATTGCAGAGACTGGGCTTATAAAGGTCATTGTCTTCTTACACTTCAAAAGTCTGGAAGAAACATCCAGAATACAGTACATATTAACATAAGTAAAACTGTGGTGCATTTGACTTAATTCAACTTTTCGACAGCACTTCAGGACAAAGATATTGGCTCTAGGCTTTTTATGCATTATATCAGAGATTAACACAGCAACACAAACTACCCACCATGGAATTCTGGGAAACGGAATTAAACTTTACCATACCCATCAATGGAATGCCACAACTAGAAAACCTCTTCCAATCTCAAAATGTCTTTCCCACTGACAAAATGCTATCAATCCCCCATAGACTGGCAGGACCTTTCCAAACCATTCACCACTCTGTGGCCACAGGGTAGTATTGCCCAAACTTGGTCACCCATTGGTCAGCTGTTTTTAACCTTCTCTTCTCTGTGAAGTGACATCTCTAGCCACTGATCCACCGGTGTGAAAGAGGAGCCGCCATTGTCTGGTAAGGTGATTCTGCCTGTACATCGGCCACACTTATTAGTCAGCCTATTGGTCAGCCTTTTGTCCTGGGTTTGTCTTCCCTTTTGTATATACACCATTGTCTATCTATACATACGTTTACCATACTAAGGCTCATACAGCTAATAGGGCTGGCCTAGGGGATATAAATAAACATTTCTTCTAGTGGTGGGATTCTCTGGCCACACCCCCTAAGACATGAGTGACCGAAGGGGAGATGGGCGGGTTTGGCCATATAGGGCTGGCCTATGCTCAGGCTAATCCGCACATGCTCATTTATATATATATATATATATATATATATATATATATATATATATATATATATATATATATATATATATATATTTGAGGGCTTTTCTATGAGGGAGTAGCTACGGACCACCAAGGCTCTGATGAAGGAGGTTCGCCTCTGAAACGCGTCAGCCATATTGCCGGCCTGATACCATCTGATCCGTGCTACCATCATGTTTGTTTGGTGATGCTGTGTACCAGTGTGTTTGACTGATAAGTGCTGTCTATAACTCCTTTTGTGAGTATGATCATTATTTTAATTGATTTAATAAAATCCTTTTAACGGTAATGCACGAGGTCGGTGCGCCCTCCTTTTTCTTTTCTTTTCTACCCTTACCAAGACCACCTTTTTATACTCGTATTGTCTTAGGCAATACCGGCTGACAGTTAACTTACTTTGCAGCATCCCAGAAAATATGGATCCACTTTTGTAACTTATTGTAAAACACTCTCACCACATACAGCCTGTCTTGTTTTGTTATGTTATAATTTTTGTTTGGAAACGTTCTACTTCTATTCAATTCAAATTGCATTGTAACCACTACCTTGGTATATTTTAGATACCAAATGTATCTCTGTGTTTGTGCCCTGCGACATTTACCTACTCTGTTGTGTGACACTCTTTCATGATGCATTGTTACTCGTTGTGAATTTACTTTTATATCCAATAAAGATATAAAGTAAAAAATAAAAATAAAACTTTGTTGGATTTAACATCTGTGTCCTGAAGAGTTAAGATGAAGAGTCAGCAAGTGGCCAACCTGCCCAAACAGATTCAGAAGTTAGTCATTGCATAAAGTGCCACTTGAAGCAAAACAGTAACTATGCAACAGCACAACTGGGAGACAGAAAAAGAGCGTTTTCATGTTGTAAAAAAAAATGCTTGAACAAAGACATTCATGGGAAGATCGCAAAGTTTGATTAAATTACCTTAAAGTGGAGGTTCACCTAAAAATAAACTTTTAACATTGCATTTATGAGATTAATGACAATTAGAATTGGCTGTTTTTTTTAAAAAAAATACGTCCGTACATACCGTTTCCTATATGTGTTCTCACCGCCGCTTTCGGGTATGATGGTCGGGGCTGGGCATTCCTAATTGATTGACAGGCATCCGACCGACGCATACAGCGCTTCACGAGATGTCGAAAGAAGCCGAACGTTGGTGCGGCTCTATACGGCGCCTGCTCACGACGTTCGGCTTCTTTCGGCATCTCGTGACGCGATGTATGCGTCGGTCGGATGCCTGTCAATCAATTAAGAACGCCCAGCCCCGACCATCATACCCGGAAGCGGCGGTGAGAACACATATAGGAAATGGTATGTACGGACGTAAAACAGCCGATTCTAATTGTCATTAATCTCATAAATGCAATGTTAAAAGTTTATTTTTTAGGTGAACCTCCACTTTAACATATTAAGTGATTGAATTCATATATACCTAAAGGCTCTGTTTCTACTTACCTTGAAGTTTGTTTCTATCCCTCTTGTTGCATTCTTCATAGGGTCTAATATATTATATGTGGATATACAGTATATTAAAAAATCCACATGCAACATTTAAAGTCCAAGATTTCGCATCTGGGGTCTCACCAAGGGGAGCTTACACGGTTCGTTTTCACATCACACCAACACAGCAATAAAAAACAATAATGAAAGTATTTATAATCCTGTTGACCTTGGCCTTACAGGCAGATACCCAGCGCATTTGGACAATAAACTGTCCAGGTTGTGAATGCTCTCTGTATTCTGTATAGGTCTGTGTAATTTGTTTGTGCAATGTAAATTCACAGAACAAAATACTATATAATCTTGCAGTGGCTCACATTACTATCTAATGAGTAATCCTACTGCTGTTAATGGAATGTTGATGTTATTGTACCGTTGCATAAAATGTACGGTTCTGTAGTACACATTATTAAACATCTTAATGAAACTCTACATTGCTGAACATTTAATTAAGGTGTTTAAGAAAGAATTTCTGAAATATAATTTAATGCAGATATTCTCTCTCAGATAATTAGGCTTATCTTAAACTACTTATTTTGCTACAGATATCATTTTTCATAGTATGGGTATCAGCTGTCCCTTCAGATAAAGGCAGGACCTGCACTGTGGTGAAAAGAGATGTAGAAATGAGCCAATGTATCTGTTTGAACCCAAATTGAACTCAAATTGGACTAGTTTGTTGATCTACATATCCATGAAACTCTGGACGTTCACTTAAAGCAGAGCTTCAGCATCCCATAAAATGTAAAGTCAGCAGCTACAAATACTGTATCTGCTGACTTTTACTATAAGGACACTTACCTGTCCAGGGATCCTTGAATCGACTCTCGGGTGCTGGCACCACCATCATGGTGGTGTCAGCGCTGCTCTTCCTCAATGGGCCGGCTTTGGCGAGAGCCAAACTTCCAGCTGAGTTTGTCGTGGCAAACTCAGCAGAAAGTGGGAGGGGGTACCTGTCAAAACCAGGTACCGATTCCCCCCCCCCCACAACGTGCTAAATGTGGCAGTGCAGGGGGGGCACTTCCCCTTTTGGGTGGTGCGCCACCTTTAAATAGTTTATGCAGTTTTCAGATCCTGGTGATCTTTGGCAGACTGGCTAAATGCCATCTATCTAGAAATGTGTGGGTAGACCTGAAAGAAAAGGTTTGAAAATCTGTAAAAAAATAAATAAAATACATGTCTATAAAAAGCATAGATCTAAACCTGTATGCACGATTAAGCCAACAAGTGGTTTAGTCATGTTATTATTATGATACATTTTTGAGCATTTATATTTTTGTTGATTCCCACACAATGGCTAGTTCTACAAGTTTTATGGAGTCTACAGTGTGGTGCCAACATGCCTGAGCATTTCTCTTTTTACACATAGTGGTTAAAGGTTCATTCACACCAAGGTGATCAATTAATCGTGTTTTATCTTTCCGTAAGTGGGGACATTATACTCAATGACCACCAATATAATATCCCCCTAAACAAAATACCACTTTTTTTAACCACTTCAATACCGGGAAACTTTCCCGCTTTCCTGCCCATGCCAATGTTCAGCTTTCAGCACTGTCACTTTTTAAATGACAATTACATCATGCTACACTGTCCCCAATTTTTTTTTATCATTTTGTTCCCACAAATAGAGCTTTCTTTTGGTGGTATTTGATCTCCTCTGAGGTTTTTATTTTTTTCTGTTATAAAATTTGCAAATAAGAGTTTTCTCCTTCACTGATGGGCACTGAGGAGGCTGCACTGATGGGCACTGATAAGGTGGCAACCTAGAGGTGACACCAATAAGGTGGGCACTGATGGGCACTCATAGGTGGCACTGATATGCAGCACTGATGGGCATTGATAGGCGGAACTGATGGGCACTCATAGGTGGCACTGTGTGACACTGATGAGCACTGAAAGGCTGCACTGATAGGCAGAACTGATGGGCACTAATGGGTGGCACTGAAAGGCTGCACTGATGGGTATTTATGGGTGCACTGATAGGTGGCACTGATGGGCACTGATAGGCAGCATTGAAAGACATCACTGATGGCACTTGCAGGAATTGCTGAAGGGCACTGATTGGCATCTGCCTGGGCACTGATTGGCATATCCCTGGTGGTCCAGGCTGGCATACCCGGTAGGTGTCTTTGTAGGCATCCCCTGGTGGTCCTGGTGGCATCTCTGGTGGTTCTGGGCGGGCATCCGCAGAGAGGCTGCACTGATAAACAATCAGCACAGACCCCCCTGTCAGGAGAGCCACCAATCAGCTCTCCTCTACTTGCGTCTGTCACACACGAGTGAGGAAAAGCCAATAAAGTGCTCTTCCTGTTTACGATGCGATCAGCCGTGATTGGACACAGCTGATCACGTGGTAAAGAGCCTCCGTCAGAGGCTCTTTACCGAGACCAGTGTTGCTGTGTGTCAGACTGATCCACCGCACCACCGATTGCCACTTTGTGTGCCCCTCTGGGCATGTGATCGTGGCTTATCCTGCAAGATGTCAAATGACTGTAGGCCGGGCGGGAAGTGGTTAAAGGAAGCCTTACTGCAAAAAAGCAGTACAATCTGAATAAAATATAATAATAAAATCTATATATATAAAACTCAACGTGTGTGTGTGTGTATGTATGTATGTATGTATGTATGTTCCAGCATCACGTCCAAACGGCTAAAGATATTAACATGAAACTTGGCACACATGTTACTTATATGTCAGCAACAAACATAGGATAGGTGGTTTAACCCTTACCCACCCCCATTTGCCATGGTCGGGGTTTTTCTTTAAAGTCCCATTCAACTCTATGGGAAATACATGTTACTTCATGTTCCAGCATCACGTCCAAACGGCTAAAGATATTAACATGAAACTTGGCACACATGTTACTTATATGTCAGCAACAAACATAGGATAGGTGGTTTAACCCTTACCCACCCCCATTTGCCATGGTCGGGGTTTTCCTTTAAAGTCCCATTCAACTCTATGGGAAATACATGTTACTTCATAACTTCCAAACGGCTGTAGATATTTCGATAACACTTGGTCACATGTTACTTATATGTCCACTTAAACTATAGGATAGTTAATTTATCCCTTAACTACCCCCATTTGTGAGGGTCGGGGTTTTTGTTTAAAGTCCCATGCAAATCAATGGGAAATGTATGTTCCCACATAACTTCTGTACGCCTGGAGATATTTCAATAATACCTGGTACACATATTACTTATATGCCAAATAAAAATATATGACAGTTAAATTAACCCTTACCTACACCCTTATATAAAAAATGGGTATATTTATATTACTATGATTTTCCTCCCCAAAAGGTTAAGATAGGAAGACCGGGCAACGCCGGGTATTCAGCTAGTATAAAATAAAAGATATAATCCCGAAATAAATAAACCCCTGAATTACTGCACTCACTTAAACAACAGTACATTTTTTTAGTGTAATGGTCATCCCAAAAAGGCCTGCTGATTTGCCCCTGGTTCATTTCCCAAATTGGTGCAGTAAAAGCAAGGCACATAGCACAGCCACTCTTCTGGTTTAACCACTTGCCGTCCACTGCACGCTGATATACATCGGCACAATGGCAGCGGTGGACAAATGGGCGTACAGGTACGTTCCCTTTAAGAAGCCTTGCGGCAGGCGTGCGTGCACCCACCGCGCTCTCCGTGACCGTGCCTGCGGGCCCCGCAAACTCGACGTGGAGATGTAAACAAGGCATTTCCCTGTTCTGCCTAGTGACAGCACAGAGAACTACTGCTCTCTGTCCTCAGGAGCAGTGATCTCTGTCATGTCACTTGTAGCCCGTCCCTCCCACAGTTAGAATCACTCCCTAGCACACACTTAACCCATTGATCGCCCACTAGTGTTTAACCCCTTCCCTGCCAGTGTAATGTACACAGTAAACAGTGCATTTTTATAACGCTGATCACTGTATAAATGACAATGGTCGCAAAATAGTGTCAAAAGTGTCCGATGTGTCCGCCGCAATATTGCAGTCATGATAAAAATCGCTGATCGCCGCCATTACTAGTAAAAAAAATACTAATAAAAATGCCATACAGTAAATCGATCCCTTATTTTGTAGATGCTATAACTTTTGCGCAAACCAATCAATATATGCTTATTACAATTTTTTACCAATAATATGCAAAGAATACATATCGGCCTAAACTGAGGAAAACATTTGTTTTTTTATATTTTTGGGGAAAATATATATTAATTAATATATTAATATATTTATTATAGAAAAAAGTCAAAAATATTGTTTTTTATTTTCAAAATTTGCACAATGTTTTTGTTTGTAGTGCAAAAAATGAAAAAAAAAACAGAGGTGATCAAATACCACCAAAAGAAAGCTATTTTTGTGGAAAAAAAAGGCCGTAAATTTTGTTTGGGTACAGCATTGCACGACCGTGCAATTGTCAGTTAAAGCGCTGCAGTGCCGTAAAATCCCTTGCATAGCTTCAGAGATTTTTTTTAGCAAATAGGCTCCCCAGCTCTGTCAAAGCTAAAATCTCAACAAGCACAGCTAGAATTTAAAGGTGGGCTATTCCAGAAGGATAGCAACTCTTCTGGGTGGGAACTTCTCCACCTGGACAAGAAAAGGGCTGCATTAAGCCCCAAAATATGTATGCACTATGCAGCCACCCCTTAGAGCATGGGTCTTCAAACTACGGCCCTCCAGTTGTTCAGGAACTACAATTCCCATTATGCCTAGTCATGTCTGTGAATGTCAGAGTTTTACAATGCCTCATGGGATGTGTAGTTCCTCAACAGCTGGAGGGCCGTAGTTTGAGGATCCTTGCCTTAGAGATTGGCTGAGATTACATAAATATTCAGATTACTGATTTGCATCCTCCCAACTCACTACATTCTGGAATCCTCCAGAAGACAGGGAGAGCAATCAAACATGTAGCCTGCAAAGCCCAGAACAGCCCAAAGCAGTCACATATTGATCCACTAGTTACAGTGGAGTAAAAAATTACTAAATGCACCTATATTTTCTAGCAACCTGTGTAGGAGGGTGCTACATAAGGAAGATCTTGCAGGGAAAAAAAAAGTTTGCTATGGACAGGGCAGCAGCTAACAGTATCTAACCCTAAATCAACCACAAAATAAAATTAGGAATAAAAAATCCCCCACTCAAAAGAATAAATGCAGCAAAGGGGTTGACTGTTCAAAGAGGTAGCAATTGGAATCAAATTACAGTTTCCTAACTGACTATAATTTCTCCTTTTCTATTTTATCATGTTCTTTGCCCCCCTTTTATCCTGAGAGGGCTGGCTTATCCAAAAGTGTCCTCATTAATTCTACTAAATCTACTGGCCAAAGATCAAGCCCATGCAGTGCATTATGGTTTAAACAATTCTCCTGTGTATATTTGAAGATATATTTAGTAGGGCCATAAATCTTTAACCTGCAGGATTAGACTGAAACCCATGTTGGTGGTGAACCTGGACCCCATAGCTAACAATTAGAAATGAGACTGAGTTTAAACAGCAGATATTTAAATCACATCTATCCTGCCTTACAATGTCAATCATGGATATGAACATTGTCTATGACAATCAGGAAAGATAGGGCTTGATTTCTAACATATTAGTGATCTTGGTCTTCACTGTTTGGATCCCTGTTCCTATATTTCCAGAATTCAAAATGGACAACAATTGTTTGTAGGTAATATTACAAAAATGCCCAATGCAAGTTGCTACCTGTAAAAACATATTTACCCATGCCTCCGGTTTTGGTGGTCAGATAAAGAACTCCGCTCAAAATAAGATAAAGTTGATTCTTCAGGAAAGAATCTTTTCAATGTGGTATGCTAAAGAGTAAATATATAAAAAACAATAAATTGAAGGATGAAAATGGAAGAAGGAAAACACAAAAGTTGCTGGTTTCTCACAAAAAGTAAGAAATTAACAAATCATTTTTACCGAAAGGAGATATTTACAATCCACCCATAATTATTGACATTGTGGATTGTAATTATTACAGGAACGACTCACAATTATTGTAGAGAAGCTGTGTAATTACCACAGTTCTGTATTGTTCTGAAGTCTTTACCGTTAGGTGAGATCTGAGCTTGCAAAACAGGGAAGTTGTCTAAATACAAATTTCGGAGCTTCAAAGCTGCACATATCAACAATGCTTCAAAACAGTAATGCCAACACCAACTTTAAAGCTAGCCTAGCAAAGGGAAATAGTAAAAACTTAGGAGAGCCAATTGTTAAAAAAAATGCATTTTCTCTATAAATGGCTGATAAAAAAAAAAGTTTACACAATGATTCCTCATATTAAATTCCACCTTCAGCCAAACCTTTTTTTTTGTTTTGTTTTGATTTTTTTTCGATGGGAAAACCGGTCGTGTGTACGGGGCATAAGTCTTCTTCTTGCATCCAAATAAACTGTTTATAAATTGCACTTAGAAGCTGCTCCTCTGTCTTTCATTTTCCCTGCCAGAGTCTGGTTCAACTTGTTGGAAGTGTTGCATGGTTTTTGGGGCCAGCACATCCCTCCGTTGTATGGTGACCAAGAACACCAGTCTATATGAGGTTTCCTTCATGCAGAAGCACCCTATGAACTTTTACTTTCATGGAAATGCTTGGCCTAAGCTGTGACATCTGCTCTTGTAGCCTTTATACACCTAAACTTCAACTTCTTGAGATGACTCCACTACAAACTCCACAAACTGGCTACATGTTAAACAATGCACAGACTTTGTTTCCTCATTCTACAGTCACTTCCAGTCTTACATTTAAAAAATTACTGTGAGCATGTACAAACCCTATTCACATCTATTCTGTATAGCCTATTAAAAGTATTGAGACCATCAATGGAAGAGCTAGCTGAGAAAACCCTTTTATGACAAAGAGTGGAAATATATCCGCATATTATCTATGGCCTCAGTATCTCTAAGGAGAAAAAGGCTATAAACTTTAATCTCTCAGGTTCCAAACCACAGTTAACCAAAGGAATATGTGCACATTCACTTCAACTCTATACTGAGGATTCCTAAATAAATGTTAGTTTCTTACATATCTGGTGGTATTTTTGTCACCTTGGACCTTTATTCATGATAAAATGCAATATTCTTCAACACTACCTACCCAGCTGGCAATTTCTCACCATCGGAATACAATTCTCAATATAAGAATGGTCCAGATCCTGAATTATATCATTAATATTATGTAGCGCCTGTGTACTTTCAGTCCAGGTGCTATTCTAAATTTAGAGGGGGATGAGAGGGTTAGTTAGCTCTCATCCAGGTGATTTGGGCCTCTGGGCCTAATTTGGGCCTCTGTTCTAGCTGGGCTGTACTGTCGGTTCATTCTGTGTTCCTGAGGTGCCTTTCCACCCCAGCGCGGCAGGTGGCGGCAGTGGAGTTCAGGCTGGAGTGCCTCTTGCCAGCAGCCAATCAGGAGGGGTTTTCCCTTGCGGGGCATTGCTGGGGGAGGGTATTTCTTAAGCAGACGCCATTAGGCGGGGTTTTGTTCCGGGTGTGGCGCCCACCTTCAGGGTGACCACACATCCCGGGCCCCGGCGATATGGCCTACCAGGCCGGGGCGCACGTGCTACGCGGTGTTCTTGGTTTCCGGGACCATATCGGCCCGGAAAAACTGAAGCTATGGCGGGGCCCCAGTGATCTACTGGGTCTCCAAGTTCTGAGGAGAGATCCCAAGCGAGATAGCTGTTCGGTGAGGAGTCAGCCTGAGGAGAGCCAAGAGAGGCAGGCAATCCAACAGGGCCTCGACAATTCATCGGGGATCCGGGTGACCAGACACTGAGAGGTTGGATGTCAGCAACCTGTCAGTCGGTGACCCAAAGCAAGGAAAACTACCTGAGGGGGATTCAGGCACCAATATCACTAAGCAAGATTTACTTCATTATCTACATTCTAGAGAAAGGGCCTGTGGCAGAGGTTCCACTCTAATTTTCATTCCTACCAAGTCTGTGGCAGAGACTTGTTTTCTTCTCAAGTTTCCGAGTGATATCCTGGCTGCCAGGTCGGTGTGAGAGGCCTGTCCAGGTACACCATACCCACTACGGCTGGAGTGGTGACGAAGTTAAAGTGTCGTTGGAAGCAGGATTTTTTCCGTCGCTGTTAGGCCTGAATCTGCAATTCTCCTCCTCACCCATCTTTTACCTATCTACCTCAAGTTCACTGTTTGCCGTGTTGGGCAAGAATAAAAGCACAAGAAAGACACCTGCTGTTTGGACATTCCATCATTGCTGCTCTCATCTATCTACCCCTAGACGCACATAGAGGTAACACGCCATCCCATAATATAACCAGCGGCTCTTTCGGGGGTAGTGCTACAATTTCATTTCTGTTGCAGATGATCAGAACAGAAAAGGGGCAGCTTCTCATCTAAGTGCTGTTGGATGGTGCACAGGTATTTTCAGGTATTGCAAATAAAGATGTGGAAGAGTACCCAGTTTTATCTTAATATAGTATTGAACACATAATATGAGTCCAAACTAATCATGGATGTTCCTATCACTGTTTGATATTGGGATATTTTGCCCAGGCCAGGAGCCATCAAATACATCTCTTTGACCAAGCCATCTAGTTAGCCATATGCAAATAGCTGAAGTTTAATTGTCTCAGTATTACAGTAAACTTTGTATTTTAAAACCACTTTTTACATCTATATCATACTCCCGTCATCAACCCCATCTCCACTCCTTGTCTCATTGCCTGTGAAATGTATTTAGCGTTAAACATTTAAACTTAAATAAAAAGATATCTGGCAAAATAAATAACCCAGTAATCATGACACAATTGATTTCGAAGTGACACCTATTTACCAATTGTGATCCTATGTTGTCAACCTGCCACATTTGCTCCTGCTGGAGACTACAAGTAGTTGCACAGACACACAATATGTAGGCATAGTTACCAGCAGGAATCTGGTCCAGAACAATGATGTGCATCATATGCTGGAATGTGTGCATGTAGATGAGAAGTGGTTGAGTCGATTAAAAGCACTAGATGCAAAACTGCAAAAAAAAAAGGTGAAACACTATTATTTTAAAATGTTCCAATGAAATGGACATGTTTTTACTAATTCCTGTTAATTAGTGTTATCAGGGGTTCCCTGAGACCCAGTGGTGCCTGGTGCTCAATATTTGGGTAGGGCAAACCAATGCCACCCCCCTGCGCACGTGAGGGAGATGGACGGGAAGGCAGCAATCCACTCCCCCACATTCGGGAGACAGACGTTAAGGCGTAGATCAATCCCCCTGTGGGAGATGGACGAGAAGGCAGCAATCAGAGGCCTCCTTACCTTAAAGGCAGATTTGGGTTAAGGCTACTGCTCCTCACTCCTGCTACTCCCTGGCCAATCGGGTCCCAGGACCCACTTCCTGATTGGTTGGGAGGAGAATCAGAAAGACAATAGCGAACATTATTTTGCTATTGTCACACAACTGGATGGGCTCTTGGAGCAGTGCCAACTGAGCCAACCCTTTTTTGAAGCCAATTAAAACCTCAGGCTCTAATTGTGTGTTTAAAAAAAATTAAATCCATGCACTTGAAGCCCTGCATGTAGATTAGGGGTTGGGCGCATGGATTAAGGGGGCATCGCCCCTGCTCCCCATATGGACAGGCCGAGACCTGAAAATTACAGTATTTCTAGGGTTCATCTAGGGTAAAAGTAACTAAAGAGTAGGTGCTCTGTGTGTGGAAGGATATTCCCTTTAAAGGCTAGGTTCACTTTTTTTACACCCATATTTGAGGGATCTGTGAATGAATGAACTACTTGTCTTATCTACTACCGAAAGCAGGCAGACTTGTCATTTTGATGAACTGCTGATCAGCATGCTCATAGTTCAATTATTCTTCCTCCTGCATTGTAACTGAAAGCCCTTGCAGAGGTACGGGCACAAAGTTGGAGGGACAATGTGCAAGGAGCCTGATTTTGCATCCATGATCCACTGATCACGGGTGCAATACTTCTCAAGCTCCTGTAAACTTGTTTTTATATAAATGCACTTTTTTTTTTTTTTTTTTAAATAAATTCACTTTTTTAACTAAAAAAAATTATGCAGATTTATTGTATTTTTTTTTTTTTTATGTGAAATTAACCTTTACCCATTTTTTTATTCAGAAATCACTGCTTTTCAGCTGCTATCAACTTTTATTATTGTGGGTTAATGGACTTTGCTTCAAAGTCCCATGAGTAGCAGAGATGCTTATGTTCATATTTTATGGATTATAACTTTTGTATTTCACCCTCATAGAGCTAAATCACAACAGGATAAAAATGAAATCTTAAATCTCAGCATTTCTTATGTCAGCTTTTTTTACACTTACAAGTTGTAAAAGACAAAACTTAGTTCATGAACTAATGCTTCCCTGACCCATAAACAACAAACCCTAGCAACTAAAACTTGCAAAAATTAGCTTAGCTTGTCTGAAGAAAAAAAAAAAAAACGAACAAGAAAAGGCTGTTTTCCTGGGTCAGCAAATGTTCACAGTTTTTGATAGATCTCCTCTATTACATCTGAAGAAATGAATTATGAGCTGAGAGAGAAAGGCGAATATGTATATAGCAAAGCTCCATCCCACTGGGGATTACCTCGTATGGCCTTCCAGCACTGTGGATGGTGAAAACAAGGTTACACCAAGCTAGGAATGCATTTTGGTATGTAACACTGTTAGGGGGCAGGGTGAAGCGGCAGCGCTGAATTGCATTCTGTCACGCCTGTAATAGGAATTTTGTTGTAAATGTGATTGTAATAGAAAGTATTGGGGTCACTACTATGTTGTTCTCCGGAATCCTCTCTATGATAAATTAGAAGTACAATAGTAAATAGAAGTACAATTACTTTGTATGTTATTCTGTTACATTTTTCCTCTGATAAGAATGGTTGATATTACTTTGTTGTCAATCAAAGCCTGTAGGATTAGCTAGTTGAAATTCATTTATTTTTCTCTAGGACTCTAGATTTGGAGATAATTTAGCAATAGATTTAACATTTTGTGTGCACAAAAATCTTGACATCAAAATGTTATTACCATTGTCACATCACAGATAGGTTCATGCTTCTAATGCCGCGTACACACCATCACTTTATGTGATGAAAAAAAATGACGTTTTTAAAAACGTCACTTTAATTGACTGTGTGTGGGGGAAAACGTCGTTTTATGTCTTGTAAAAAACGACCAAAAAAAATTGAAGCATGCTTCAATTTTATGTGTCGTTTTTCAAAAGTGCACTTTTTACTTCACAGAAATTGACCGTGTGTAGCAAAAAACGTCGTTTTCTAAGACGTTTTTTCATCCACGCATGCCCAGAAGCAAGCTTCAATGGTAAAACGTGGTGGAACGTAACCTGACTTTGCAAGATCATTGTGAGAAAACGATGGTGTGTAGGCAACTTCGTCTTTGAAAATTGAAGTTTCAAAAACGTCATTTTTTACTTCACAGAAAGTGTCGTTTTTTTTTCATCACATAAAGTGATGGTGTGTATGCGGCATAAGTCTACAAACTGGGTTCATGATTATCATCTGTTGGAAGTCAGTACTCCTTAAAATGTCTATAATATCATAAATAAAGGTGTATTAACCTGTTCAGTTCTGACATCAGTGCACTCCCTATTGAACAAGAACAATGGGCCAGATTCACGTAGAATCGCAGCGGCGTAACGTATCGTAGATACGTTACACCGCCGCAAGTTTTCATCGCAAGTGCCTGATTCACAAAGCACTTGTGATGAAAACTACACCGGCGGCCTCTGGCGCAAGGCGGGCCAATTCAAATGGGCGTGTGCCATTTAAATTAGGCGCGCTCCCGCGCCGGACCTACTGCGCATGCTCCGTTTCGAAATTCCCGTCGTGACGTCATTTTTTCGAACGGCGAAGCGCGTAGCGTACTTCCGTATTTCCGGACGTGTTACGCAAACGACGTTAAATTTTAAATTTCGACGCGGGAACGACGGCCATACTTTAGACAGCAATACGATTGCTGACTAAAGTTAGGGCACCCAAAACGACGACTAAATTTGCGACGGGAAACTAGACTAGCGGCGATGTAGCGAACGCGAAAATCCGTCGTGGATCGCCGTAACTCCTAATTTGCATACCCGACGCTGGTTTACGACGCAAACTCCCCCCAGCAGCGGCCGCGGTACTGCATCCTAAGATCCGACAGTGTAAAACAATTACACCTGTCGGATCTTAGGGCTATCTATGAATCAGTCGCATAGATAGAAACAGAGATACGACGGCGTATCAGGAGATACGCCGTCGTAACCCCTTTGTGAATCTGGCCCAATATTTACATGTCGACTATAGGCCTGTTTATTCGGCAATACTAAACACCTTTGTGATGGAGTGTAAAAAAGTCTTAGAGCCAGATTCACAAAGACCTTACGCAGACGTATCTAAAGTTGTGCGGCGTAATTGAAAAATGCGCCGCGCGTATCTTTGCGCCTGGTCCTCAAAATGAAATACGCCTGAAAACAAGATTTTTCCGTCCTACTTAAAACGATTACACCGGCGTGTCTTGAAGCACAAAATACGCTAGACACACCATTGATTTTCGATGCTAATATGCAAATGAAGGAGATAGGGCGATCCACAAAAGTACGCTTGTGCGGCGTAGATTACGCCCTGTGCGCATCTGCTAGTTTCATGGTGTAAAATTACACCTTATAAAAGGTGCCCTAACTTTACACCAGCCATGTAAATGTCAGCTAAAGCAACACCGTTAGGGAAGAGCTGAGCACACACACTTGCAGGACAACAATCTGTATGCCAACATGCCAGGGGCATCCATGCTCATAGCTATACTAGTGACTTTAGTAACCGAGGGTACCCCCTCTTCTGAGGGAACAGCAGCCAGGAGACGCCTCGCAGAATGCATCTTTGCACAGTAAACACACACATTAATCATGGCACAATGAGAATGCATGCATGCACACCCACTGTGGTCCCTAGCACAGACACATCACATGCACATTGAATTGGATTAGACCCAAGTACCCCCAATGGTATTAAGGAGCAGCAACGCCACGCCACGGCTCCAATTATGTCACTGTGCATTCATACACCTTTCACATGGACCTGTGATCACTTCTCCCTGGTCCTGGGGATCCCTAATCCACCAAAACTGAGGGTGACACCCTTTTTCACCAGGAATGTCACCCCCACATTCACACATCATTCACACACATAAACCAAATCATAATCACAGTATAATAATAAAAAAAATAAAAAAAAAGTACAACCAACAATTAATGGCGGCGGCGTGAGCTACGCCTGGGCCGGCCAAGGGCACGGCCAACCAGGGGAGACTCATGGGGGGGGGAGCAGGGGAAGGAGGAGCCTCATGGGGGGGGAGCAGGGGAAGGAGGAGCCTCCCCTGGTGACTGTCCTCCTGCTGGCCTGCCCTCCAAGGCCACGGCGATCCTGGTCAGACCCACAGTGAGGGCAGCCGTATTGGCCTGGACAGCCTGGGTATTTGCTTGGACAGCCTGGGTCAGGGCAGACACCTCCAGGGCCACGCCTGCTGTGGCGGTCTGCAGTTCACAAATGCATGTGATGACCGCCAAGGAGTTGGTGCCCACTTCACTGACCGAGTCCTTAATTAAGCCCAGGCTGTCCTCCATCTGGGCCAAAGACTGGGTGAGCTGACCCAGATGTTGGGTCTGCTGGGCCTGGTCCCTCCGCAGACTGTCCGGCAGAACCTCGGCCACCCCCTGGTCTTCTGGGTAGCCTTCCTGCCTACAGATGAGGCATGTGGCCTGGGAAGAGAGACCCTTGTGGGGGGAGCCCTGTTGGGGAAGGAGTGGGAGGGGCTACCCCTGATGGAGGCCTGACTGCTGCCAGCCACAGGCGTAGCCTCAGGGGTAGCCTCATGGGGAACCACATCCGAAGTCAAATATATTTCCCTTGCAAGGTCCATCAGATCATCCCCATCCTCCTCCCCCTCATCCTCCCCCCCTCAACCTCCTCATGAGGGGAGGTGTGGCCACTCCCCTCCCCTGAGGACTCCTGCCCTTCTTGGGGCTCTTCAGCAGCCTGTTGTCCTGGGGGTGGTGCAGCCTGGCCTGATGGCCCAGCAATCTCCTGGCCATCTGTGGAAGACACAAAACATTCACAGGTTGGAGGATCCACATACTTGGCACATATTCCCTTCCCCCCCCACACATGCTACACACCAGATAGAAATTAAAAAAAAATAACCTGTCCTCACGCCCTCCTCGGAGTCAAAGCCAGGCAGGCCCACCACTTGTTGTCGGTGGAAGCACTTGTTGTCGGTGGCCACTGCCCACTCCTCCTCAGTCAGCCTGACGGAGCAGGGTGGTCCTCCGCCAGTGCCCGTGGCATGGGCATTGATCTTGGCCATCTTGTCACGGACCAGGCTCCTCAGATCATTGATCTTCTTAGAGATCCCACTGGGGGTCCTCGTCTCCCCCCCCTCTGCATTGATCTGATCCGTAATCTCCTGGATGATGGCTTTCTTCCTGGCCGGGGGGGTGTCCCGGCTCTCAGGGCCATGCAAATATCGCCCAAATCGGGTGATAGCCCTGGCAAGTATTTGCTTTTCTCTGACGGAAAAATTCAACTTGCGTCTCTTTGGTGCCATAACACCCAACACTCAGCACCAAACACACACACAAAAATCAAACACAACACACAAACACAAATACACACAGAACAAACACACACAAAAAGACACAGACCAAACACACACAAAAAGACACTGAACAAACACACACAAAAATCCAACCGCAAACACAAGACAGCAATATCAAACAACACAAGCAGACAGCTAATACAAATTCAAAAACAAACACAGAAAAAACAAACAGAAAAAACACACAACTACTACAACCTCCTACAACTTTGGTTTGTGAGTATAACCAGCAACCATCCAGACATCATACAAGCTTTGAAAGGCCCTTGGATGACACCATCTGAACCGTGACCAGAGAGGGCAATCAGCCCATACAAGCTCTCGAGACCCACCCACCTTACGGTGACTAGTGGGTCCACTGGATCTGGTAAGAGTACCTCACTTAAATACCTTTCAAGCTGATTGGATTGTGTTTCTAGGAATATATGTTACCAAGTTCATCTAGTGGAAGGACTATATGCTTACCACCATCAGGGGGATGGACTATAGATCTCGTTCACTTTGATATAGTGATTTGAGGTGGTCCTTTTTAAGCATATTTTTATGTACGAGGCTTGTTGTCATTACATGATTAATTTGGTTGCTTTGTTATACCATGTGAACCGTGGTTTCCAATTTTTAATACATCAGGATTGGAGTTTGCATCTGGTGAGAAGCAGGTGCACACCTGATCACCTAGAGGTTTATTTAGCACTATTCATCCTACAAGCACAGCATTGTTACTGTTTGGTTGGTTCTTCGGGTGAATCCGAGGTTCATTTATGTATCACAGTTATATGTCTATACTGAGACCACCACATATTTTATCTATATACTTGGTGTAATTGTTCATATTATGTGTATACACCTTTTATGTACACCTAGTTTGTTACTCACTTCACCCTTGTGGTAGTTAGTAACCACACACAGAGTGAGAAATTATTTTTCTCACCACACTTAGATCACTAAAGTGTATCTAACTCACCTTGAACATAGGGTTTAGGGTTTTCCCTACTCTAGGCAGATCCACTTGAAACGTGGACGGGTTGATTTGGCGCTACACTTTTATTCACATCTACTATCACATATTTATTTTTGGTGTGTTGGCTGCCCACTTGTATATGTTACCGTTTTGCGCAATATTATTACACAAATACAAATTCAAAAACAAACACAGAAAAAACAAACAGAAAAAACAAACAGAAAAAACACTCAGAAAAACACACAACTACTACAACCTCCTACTACAATAAATCTTTTAGCTAACAATACACTCACCAACAAACAGCAACAGACAACAGAGCAAACGCAACTTGCTTTAGGAACGGGGAACACAGGGATGTACTTTTGCAATGGAAGTGCGTTTGTCTGGGGCTATTTATACACAGGGCGATTCTCAAACTAAGTATGCTTGGCCTTTTTCCTATTTCACTGATTGCGCCGAGCCGAGTTCTGCACATGCCCAGTGAGGTGCAGATTTGTGCGCACATGCGCAGTACGGCAGGCCCTTCATTTGCATGGGGTCACGGCTCATTTCAATGGAGCACACCCACTTCCTTCCCACTTGCAATAACCCTGCCTTATGCCTCGGTATTTATGTCACGCTGGCGCAAATTTGGGCGCAAATGCTCTGTAGATACAGCACTTACGTCACAAAATTCAGCTGCCTTAACTTAACTGACATACGTTAGGAAAAACTACATTTGCGCCGCTCTACGTGAATCTGGCCCTTAATGCCTAAACACAATTTTGAATTTTTGACATGTGTTTGTAAAACTGTATGTATCATCAAGACACTACTTTGTGTCTCCAGGTGCATTATACCTTGTTTTTTTTGTATGTATCAAAGGAAAATTGGCCCAAAATGGTAAATAAAATATATATATTTTAAAATATATCTGTATATTTCTTGCAATAAACTTACCACCAAAGAACAAACCAAAACAAAATGTTCCTGCCTCTTACTATTGCTGCAATACCACGCACAGTATGTGTGTATGTTGTTTTTATTAGGGTCCAGAAACAATGGTGCACATTTTTCCTTTTTTTTTTCTAAAACACACTGACAGTGACACCACAGTAACTGACGCTGATATATATATATATATATATATATATATATATATATATATATATATATATATATATATATATATATATATATATTTTTTTTTTTTTTTTTTAAACCCACCCAAAATATACTGACCCTGACTTTTGACCCTTACCTTGACCTGAGCACTAATCCTGACATTGACCTAGATCAAAGCTTGATCTAGCTATTTTTCTTTTGAATTTTTTTTCTTTTGAATTTTTGTTTTACACACTTTTGTTTGTCTACCCTTTTCTCCCCTGACAAAGAGAGTAAGGTACAATGTATCTGTCTTTCCATTCAGAGGAGAAAAAAATACATGGACAGGCTGCACAGTGACTGATCATTGTAATAGCCAAAAATAAGCTATCATTGCGATCAGGGGGTTTCCACCTTCTTAATTGTTAGTACAAGATCTGGGGCTCTTGGTGAGATCCTGGTCTCTGTGCTGGAAGCATGCTGTGTGGGGCGTACCCGAAGCACAAACACTGGTACACATATATGCGGCCTCACAGAGGACCTACATCAATGAGACTGCATATACAGTATGTGTACAGGCAGTGGAAAGGGGTTAAAACAGGGGTAGGCAACCTGGGGCCCTCCAGCTGTTGTTGAACTATATTTCCCACGAGGCATTGCAAGGCTGGAAGTTATAATTACTCCCAGAGGCATGATGGGACTTGTAGTTCTGCAACAGCTGGGGGCCCCAGGTTTCCTACCCCTGTGTTAAAATAACAAAGTAATAAATATAAGATTTTCTTAGGACAGACTTTATTTTGGTGATATTGTCTTGAAAAAAAATCATATATTTTTTTCAATTCTCCATTTTTTTTAATTGTAAAACTAAAAAAAAGAGAAAATGATTGAAAACATAATATTGTAGTTAATAATGGATAAAAAATGAATTAACCACTTGCTGACTGTGCTATAGTCAAATGACGGCTACAGCACAGTCAGTCATACAGTTCTTGGAGGACGTCTATTGACGTCCTCCCAGAACTATGTCCCCCCCCCCGCGCGGTGTGCACCTGGCAGGCTTTGTGATCGCTGATCACAGATCAGGGTAAAGAGCCAGTGACTCTTTACTATGTGATCAGCTGTGTCCAATCACAGTTGATCACGATGTAAACTGGTTATTGGCATTCCTTTTCCCACGCTGTCACAGAGTGAGGAGGGTAGAGAGTAGGTAACCAGCAAGTGCGAAAGAGGACATCTACGATGATAATAAGGGTGCTGATCATCAGTGTCAATCAATTATCAGTGCAGCCCCAACAGTGCCCAACAGTGCTGCCTCATCAGTGCCCATCAGTGCAGCCTATCAGTGTCCATCAGTGCAGCCTCAACAGCGCACATCAGTGAAGGAAAAAAAAATACCTGTTTTATTTGTTTAGCAATAAATAATAAAAAAAACTGTGGTGAATTAATAGCACCAAAAGAAAGCTCCATTTGCGTGATTTTTTTTTAATAAAAATATCATATGGGTACTGTGTTGCATGACCGCATAATTGTCATTCAAAGTGCGAAAGCACTGAAAACTGTAAATTGGTCTGGGCAGGAAGGGGGTGAAAGTTCCCAGTAGACAAGTGGTTAAACTGGATAAATTCAATCAGTAATAATGGGTTAAATGGGAACTTTTAAAAATATATATATATATATATATATGTCTTGGACCCGAGCCAAATGCACGGAGTGTCTGGTATCTGCTTCCTGAGCCAAATTAGATAAGAAGCGTTTGTACAAACTAAAGAACTAAAGTAAATAATCTACACTCAGACTTGTGTCTCAGGGTAAAGACCGTTACTTCTGCTTTTTTATTGCAAGCCGTGTCTTTTATATGGTTTACAAGTGCATTCAAAAGCGCATGACCGAACACACGATCATGCTCATTAATATTCATTAATATTCAACATTCTCATTAATATGTAATATTATTCTTGTGACGTCCTGGCGTCTGGCATCTGTCTGGTTCTGTGGTTCTTAGGGACTTTCCGCTGTCCTAAAATAGTTGTTTTTTGCAGACTGAGTTCCTGTTCTGATAAACCATGTGATGCATCTCTGAAATACAACATTATATTAGCAAAGGGGTAAATTATGCATTACGATTATATGTGATTATTCCTATAGCAATCAATAACCTATTTGCATACGTTATATATATATATGATCATATGTGATATAAAGCATGTGTTTGTGCATTGAAATAGGCATTTCATTATCTTAGTTTGACTATTTTTATCACATCCACTACAGCACCCCCCTTGAAATGTCTATTTTAATCTATTTTAATCTGTCCCTGTTTTAATCTAAGTTTCCCCACCCCAAGGCGCGCGGAGTCTAAGGTCCAGCAGGTTTTCCCCAGAGCCTCTAGTGGTGAGGATGGCTTTCGCTGCAGCTGGACCCAGGTCGCGGCCTCAAGGCTCCTACCCTATCTGTCCCTGTCATCCTGCCTATTCATGATGTGAGACTGGGAATGTCTGTAGTGGAATGTGCGGTTCTTCGTACTCATCTTCCTCGAGCCCTATGTCTTGGTTCACGAACGTAGGGATTCCTTGTTCTACTGCTTTCTCTATACATTTCTTTAAACAAGGGAGTATGCAACAAATTATCAGAGCGAGGAGAAATAGAAAGATTAGTATGGTTACTCCTATTTGGGTTAAAATTCTCTGCCACCCGTTCATCCAACTGAAGTATTGGTCCCATGGATCTGTGATGCCTGAATTTTTCTTTAGTTCAACTGACAGATTCTTCAACTTTTTAAGGGCTACAGTGACTTGACCATTCGGGCCGGTGTTGGCTGGAATATAGGTACAGCAAGTGGTGCTGGTCATTTTGTCTATCACAGTACAAACCCCTCCTTTCTCTGCAAATATCATATCCAGAGCCATCCGGTTCTGGAAAGTCATTTGAGAGTCGGCCTCCAACTGTTCGGCTATTCCCTGGAATGCGTCTCTCGTGTAATTGACAAACCTTTGCTGATTGTAATATATATAATTTATCCAGTCTACATTTTTGCTAACAGTTATTATGGGGATTAGGGCCTCTAAACCTGCTTTTACCTGGTCTCGGGTAGTGTTGAGCAGAATATGCCATATTCGATTTCGCGATATATCTCGAATATATATTCGAATATTCGAGATATATTCGCTAAATTCGAATATTCGTGATATTTTATCGAAATTAATTGATTGCGATTTTTCGCTATTGCGAATGCGAAAATAATTGCGATTTTTTATAACTGCGGTAGGAGCGCTCTGATTGGCTTAGAATATTCGTGATATTTTATCGAAATATCGCAACATGCGAATGCGATATTTATTGCGGAATTTCGAGATATGCTGGAGGAGCGCTCTGATTGGCTCAGAATATTCGTGATATTTTATCGAAATATCGCAACATGCGAATGCGATATTTATTGCGCAATTTCGAGATATGCTGGAGGAGCGCTCTGATTGGCTCAGAATATTCCTGATATTTTATCGAAATATCGCAACATGCGAATGCGAAATTGATTGCAGATATTTCGAAAACTGCTGTAGCAGCACTCTGAAATCGAATATGTATGATATTTTAACCAAAATACATATTGCGATTGCGATTTTTCGATCGCGCATGCGCAATTGCGCGAACAACACGCGACCATTTCCTGGACCCTTGCCAGTTTCCAACTTATGATCGCAGCGCAATCACACAGCAACATGGTTGGAAGCAATTTCACTAAGTCTGAGGAAAAGTTGCTGATTTGTGTAAGTATTTTGACCACTGTTATTTCATCATCTTCAACTGCATTTTAGTCTAGTTTAAAAGTTAGTATATATGATCAGATATTAGTATTTCACAAAAAATGTGTCTCCTGCTTTTACAAAACTACAAGTCCCAGCATGCCTGGACAGCTGCAGACACCCTGGTTGGCAAATGTGTATTTAGGCACTTTTCCTTGTTATTTAGCATAATGAATTTAAAAATTTTTTGGACATAGGACGTATGCGAACGTCCTGACTTCAGTGTCCTCAAGGCCCAAGGACGTTCGAATACATATTGCCCTTTAGATGTTGCAGAACTACAACTTCCAGCATGCCTGGGAATGCTGGCACTTCTAGTATTGTAAGTTCTGCAGGCCCCCATTTTTCAGGCCTTTATGCACGGGTCTCTAAACTGTGGCACCCTAGATGCAGCAAAAGTAAAATTCTTAGCATGCACTGACAGACCGTGGCTGATGGGAGTAGTAGTTTTGCAACAGCTGGAGTTGGACTGGTCTTGAAACCCAGAGTTAGGTAACAAACCCGTAGTGTTTTGCAACCATTCTGCCTCCAGCTGTTTTTTTCCTGTTGAAAAGCCTGTGGCGTGCAAAACACAACCCAAAAACTCCACCCGGATGCAGTGAAAAATGTGCACACACCTAAAGAGTGACATCACAAAAAACTGCGACGGGTACATACGTCAGTGGCCCTCCGAAAAGGTCCCGTCTCTGACCCCCGGGGCGTTAGGCTCCTGACAGGGAAAAGAGTTAGCAACGCATATCTCCCCTATACGTGTATCCTGTGTTGTTAATAATATATTCATAATTATGCAAATGATAATGGCTGCTATATTTATGCAAAAAAGGTGGCAACCGAAATGGCAGGATATAAAATCTTTCATGTTACCCCTGTCATTGATTAATAAGGCGAGAATGCTTCCAATTGTTGAATAGCATACATTTACGTCATATATCCATAAGGCTGTCAACAGAAGTATTACAATATACTTTGTTCTTCATCTTGCAGAAGTTCCTGGAAACAGGATACGATAAGCTGCGGAGGCAGCCAGAGAAAAGGGCTGTGGTCAGCGCCCTAATCGCTGACTTTGGCGGCCAACACGACCACAATGCAATTGTCAAGAAGTGGTCTGACCTGAAGAGGCGCCAAATGGATCAGGTCAGACGTCTTAGGGCTAAATATCATCCAGGTAAGTTATTGTTGACAGTTATGTTTTTTTTTTAAAAAGTGTATTTTGTGCGTGAACTCGAAAGAGAGAGGAGCCGGCCTGCAGGAGTTGGGAGGCCTCCCCCAGAGACAATCTGCCACCTTTCTCCATGCCCCGGTTGGCAATGGCGGGTGTGAGGGGGTCCTCCCAACCCAACCTCGCATAGCACACCCACCAGGGGCGGGGCTGAGACCACCAAACGCAATTCACAGGTAGCCGAGAGCGGGATCCGAACCCCTAGCTGCAGAGGTGAATCACTTGTCAGTGCAGTGGCAATCGCGTGGAGCCACCGCAGCTCCTTTGGTGACAGTTATGTAAGGTCATATGTAATTCATGTAAGGTCAGATGTTGTTAACCAAGATGCCATGTTGTGCTAACATATATCAGCACCAGCCAAGGTATTCATAGTACTGTTGAAAAAAGACATGGGACAGCAGACAGGAACACAGAAGTTATGTGGGAACATAATTTTCCCATTGCTTTGCATGGGACTTTAAAGAAAAACCCCGACCATGGCAAGTGGGGGTGGGTAAGGTTTAAACCACCTATCCTATGTTTGTGGCTGACATATAAGTAACCTGTGTGCCAAGTTTCATATAAATATCTTTAGCCGTTTGTACGTGATGCTGGAACATACATACATACATACATACATACATACATACATACATTTATGCACACACACACGTTGAGTTTTATATATATAGATTACCACTAAATTCCTGTGTTAGGAGTGGGGTTGTTATAGTAATCCCGTGTGCTCCATCAGGCCCTTTTTTTAACATGAGATGGTCTGAACAAAACAAAGGAGACAAAAACAGCTCATTTTAACATGGTTGCATCCCAGCTCACGCTCAGTCCCCTGTAGTGCCCACAAGACCCTTTAATATAACATTGTCCCATTGGTTAACTGTCTATATAAATCAATTTGTATTCATATACAATACAGCAGAGTACACAGAATTTGCATACGTCATTAGAAAACATTTATATAATATATGAACATTGTGTTATTATAGGAGCTCCAATGCCAGTTGTCCGCGCCAAGCGCAGAAGGCGCCAGGCCGATGAGGAGGAGGAGGAGGATGCGGCAGAGGAGGATGCGGCAGAGGAGGAGATGGATGAAGAGGAGCAGCCAGGGCCCTCCCACTCCCCAACCCCAGCTCCTGCTGAGGAGCAAGCTGAGGAGCTTCCCCCCCCCACCACCCCAACTTCTGAAGCAGAAGAGCAGGAGGAAGAGAGCGGTCCTGTGAGCCTCGTTCAGGAAGGTAAATATGTGCACAATTATTAATAACATTTCAACAATAAAATGTAGATATAAAAATGGACAACATATAAAGCGCACCTGTCAGATTGTAGAACCATAATATGGTATTGATGCTAGAAGTATACAGGTAGTGCATAATTATTAGGCAAGTTGTATTTTTGAGGATTCATTTTATTATTGAACAACAACCATGTTCTCAATGAACCCCAAAAACTCATTAATATCAAAGCTGAATTTTTTTGGAAGTAGTTTTTAGTTTGTTTTTAGTGTTAGTTATTTTCGGGGGATATCTGTGTGTGCAGGTGACTACTATTACTGTGCAGAATTTTTAGGCAACTTAACCAAAAAATAAATGTATACCCATTTTAATGATTTATTTTTAAAAGTGAAACCAATATAACATCTCAACATTCACAAATACACATTTCTGACATTTAAAAACAAAACAAAAACAAATCAGTGACCAATATAGCCACCTTTCTTTGCAAGGACACTCAAAAGCCTGACATCCATGGATTCTGTCAGTGTTTTGATCTGTTCACCATCAACATTGCGTGCAGCAGCAACCACAGCCTCCCAGACACTGTTCAGAGAGGTGTACTGTTTTCCCTCCTTGTAAATCCCACATTTGATGATGGACCACAGGTTCTCAATGGGGTTCAGATCAGGTGAACAAGGAGGCCATGTCATTACTTTTTTTTATTTAATACCCTTTCTTGCCAGCCACGCTGTGGAGTACTTTGACACGTGTGATGGAGCATTGTCCTGCATGAAAATCATGTTTTTCTTGAAGGGTGGTGACTTTTTCCTGTACCACTGCTTGAAGAAGGTCTCTTCCATAATCTGGCAGTAGGACTGGGAGTTGAGCTTGACTCCATCCTCAATCCGAAAAGGCCCCACAAGCTCATCTTTGATGATACCAGCCCAAACCAGTACTCCACCACCACCTTGCTGGCGTCTGAGTCGGACTGGAGCTCCCTGCCCTTTACCAATCCAGCCACGGGCTCTTCCATCTGGCCCATCAAGACTCACTCTCATTTCAGCAGTCCATAAAACCTTAGAAAAATCTTTCTTGAGATATTTATTGGCACAGTCTTGACGTTGCAGCTTGTGTGTCTTGTTCAGTGGTCATCGTCTTTCAGCCTTTCTTACCTTGGCCATGTCTCTGGGTATTGCACACCTTGTGCTTTTGGGCACCCCAGTGATGTTGCAGCTCTGAAATATGGCCAATCTTGTGGCAAGTGTCATCTTGGCAGCTGCACGCTTAACTTTTCTCAGTTCATGGGCAGTTATTTTGCACCTTTGTTTTTACACACGCTTCTTTTGTTTCATGATCACGCTTCAGAAGCTTTGCAACTTGAAGAGTGCTGCATCCCTCTGCTAGATATCTCTCTATTTTGGACTTTTCAGAGTCTGTCAAATCCTTCTTTTGGCCCATTTTGACAAAGAAAAGGAAATTGACTAATAATTATGCACACCTGATATAGAGTGTTGATGTCATTAGACCACACACCTTCTCATTACAGAGATGTACATTACCTAATATGCCTAATCTGTAGTAGGCTTTCGAGCCTATACAACTTGGAGTGAGACAACATGTATAAAGAGGATGATGTGGTCCAAATACTCATTTGCCTAATAATTCTGCACTCCCGGGATGTGTTAGACACATAACAAGTGTATACACATGATAATGATTGATTAATAAGCAAAAAAAAATTTTTATTTATTTGGTAACGTTATTTTAAATCCAAATTTTTTTTTTATTATATCCTAACAGTATCAAGAAAGATGATGAGGCAGAACGCGCTCATAAAGACTACCCACCAGAGGATCCAGGCAAATCAGCACCAGATCCGCTACCTTATTCAGCAAAATGTGCTGCTGGAGCAGCAGCAATTAAAAAATATAGAGAAGATGGAGCGCCTTCAGAAGCTCAATCAGAGTTATATCTGAAATTATGTTTTTATTAATAAATATTATTTTTTGGAAATGTTTCATTTCTTTTTGAGATAGATTTGTAGGTTTTTCAACACATCTAACTTCACATCAAACAAATCAACATCAACACATTTAACTTCATAATAAGCAAAAACATTTTATACTATTATTTTATTTAACAGTAACCTAGGACAAACTAAAGCACACGACACAGACACGACGAACACAAAATAAACTGTTGAAAAATGAACATAACAAAAGCAACAATATATATATATATACAAAGAGAGAGAGAGGGAGAGCAAGAAAGAGAGAGAATGCAGATGAGCTCTTGCAGACAGCCCAATGGTTGCAGTATAAATGCCGCAAAACAGGGTTTAACATAAGGTTCATTGTTATAGTTACACTTGCTGTTTAGATCCGGTCTGGTAGCTTGTAGCGGAGGCTGTTGGTGGATCCGCTGTGCCAGAGAGGTCATGAAGCTTTACTCAGCATGGAGGCAGCAGCAGGAGTATTAAAATATAATATAACTAGACAATGCATTTCCTGAGGAAAATGCGAGTGGGAATGCTGAATAGCTTAATTGGTGAGCCCCTTGCCAAAGACATTCACCATAACCACTACACTATCTTTAGGACACACAGCTTCTTTCTCTATCTGCAAAGTATAGAGTATGCTGACTTCCTGGTCGCCCCTCCCCCCTCAATAGGTTTCCCCTCCCCCCCAGGTCAGTGAGGAGGAATATTGCACTGAGGTCAGGAAAGTGATTTATGGAAAGAAATAACATTACAAACGCTTTTAATTCACAGATCTAATACATGATTTAAGCCTCCAAACAAAGCTTAATAAAACCTCAAACGTACATGCAATTGATACAACGACTACACCGTTTGAAATACACGGCCCTTGTAAACGTATCGATATGAAATTTATGTAGATAAACTTAAAAATGTGGCCATGTCTGCGATTTAGAAAAGAGCGTCTTTGTGAGTTCTGCAGCAACATTTTTTAGATAATTTAACATGAGAGTCTATGAGACATAATTTCTGGCTGTTGCTCCAATAACTAAAACTAAAATACGTATCGCAGAATTGATCACATTGCCATAAACCAGACAAGCATAGCTACGTTTTGATATAAAAATTGTGTATGAAAAGTAGATCTTGTGGGCGTGAGACCAATTTGTTTCCCCTTTTTGTAAAGATATTTTTAATTACAAAGATCTCCAATGTTAAGGTCACATGACAGACTCTAAATCCCCTCCATAGGATTACATTATAACCTATCGCATTTTTGTGAAAAATTAGCAAAACGTAAATTGCATTTTCACCAAAAAATTGTAAACGATAAGGATCTGAAAAGTCATAGCCGGATAGCTAAATATTTAGTGATCGCTTTACAGTTTTTTCAGTGTCTGTAAGTGAAAGTATGAAGTAGCTGAAACTTTTGGCAGGGCATGTGAATTCAAAGGGGAAAAGGATGTTCTCATTGACTTCAATGTTAAAAAAAGGGTCTAAAAGCTTAAAATTTATAAAAGTGTAAAAAGTAGGAAAAAACTTGAAGAAGTCCCATCATTTGCTGAAAGAGACGAACATTTTTACAGTTGAATGGTCTCAATAGCTGAAAGTATGCCGAAGTTACGCAGAACCAAAAAACGTAAGGAATAATAAGATTACTAAATTTACGGATATCAATACTGGAAATGTTTATTAAAGCATTCACACTAATTAAGATTAATACATTTATGGGTATCCATACTAGGAATGCTTATTAAAGCATTCCCACTAAGTATCACACAGGCATGATTTACAAGCAGTAGTGGTAATAGTAATACATAGCATAAAAACACTTGGGGAATACTTTACAGCATCAGTAGTGGTCATAGTAGTCAATAGTGTACCAAAAAATTGGGACACAGGTGTCTTGACTGAGCTGTAATAGTAGTAGTAGACATTGACAATACAGTGTCAAATCACTCGTGCAAGAGGTGCCATGATGAACAGCAGTCTTAATAAGAGTATATAGGGTGTGAAATAACTGCTGACATAGGTGTCTTGACTGGGCGGCAGCAGCAGCAGAAGCAGCAGTAGTAGTATTAACAGTAGTAGTTGATACAGAGTCATATAACATGGGCAGGAGTTGCCATGATGTACAGCAGTCTTAATAAGAGTATATAGAGTGTGAAATAACTGCTGACATAGGTGTATTGACTGGGCGGCAGCAGCAGCAGAAGCAGCAGTAGTAGTATTAACAGTAGTAGTTGATACAGAGTCATATCACATGGGCAGGAGTTGCCATGATGTACAGCAGTCTTAATAAGAGTATATAGAGTGTGAAATAACTGCTGACATAGGTGTATTGACTGGGCGGCAGCAGCAGCAGAAGCAGCAGTAGTAGTATTAACAGTAGTAGTTGATACAGAGTCATATCACATTGGCAGGAGGTGCCATGATGAACAGCAGTAGGAATAAGAGTATATAGAGTGTGAAACAACTGCTGACATAGGTGTATTGACTGGGCGGCAGCAGCAGCTGAAGCAGCAGTAGTAGTATTAACAGTAGTAGTTGATACAGAGTCATATCACATGGGCAGGAGTTGCCATGATGTACAGCAGTCTTAATAAGAGTATATAGAGTGTGAAATAACTGCTGACATAGGTGTATTGACTGGGCGGCAGCAGCAGCAGAAGCAGCAGTAGTAGTATTAACAGTAGTAGTTGATACAGAGTCATATCACATGGGCAGGAGTTGCCATGATGTACAGCAGTCTTAATAAGAGTATATAGAGTGTGAAATAACTGCTGACATAGGTGTATTGACTGGGCGGCAGCAGCAGCAGAAGCAGCAGTAGTAGTATTAACAGTAGTAGTTGATACAGAGTCATATCACATGGGCAGGAGTTGCCATGATGTACAGCAGTCTTAATAAGAGTATATAGAGTGTGAAATAACTGCTGACATAGGTGTATTGACTGGGCGGCAGCAGCAGCAGAAGCAGCAGTAGTAGTATTAACAGTAGTAGTTGATACAGAGTCATATCACATGGGCAGGAGTTGCCATGATGTACAGCAGTCTTAATAAGAGTATATAGAGTGTGAAATAACTGCTGACATAGGTGTATTGACTGGGCGGCAGCAGCAGCAGAAGCAGCAGTAGTAGTATTAACAGTAGTAGTTGATACAGAGTCATATCACATGGGCAGGAGTTGCCATGATGTACAGCAGTCTTAATAAGAGTATATAGAGTGTGAAATAACTGCTGACATAGGTGTATTGACTGGGCGGCAGCAGCAGCAGAAGCAGCAGTAGTAGTATTAACAGTAGTAGTTGATACAGAGTCATATCACATGGGCAGGAGGTGCCATGATGAACAGCAGTAGGAATAAGAGTATATAGAGTGTTAAACAACTGCTGACATAGGTGTATTGACTGGGCGGCAGCAGCAGCAGAAGCAGCAGTAGTAGTATTAACAGTAGTAGTTGATACAGAGTCATATCACATGGGCAGGAGTTGCCATGATGTACAGCAGTCTTAATAAGAGTATATAGAGTGTGAAATAACTGCTGACATAGGTGTATTGACTGGGCGGCAGCAGCAGCAGAAGCAGCAGTAGTAGTATTAACAGTAGTAGTTGATACAGAGTCATATCACATGGGCAGGAGGTGCCATGATGAACAGCAGTAGGAATAAGAGTATATAGAGTGTTAAACAACTGCTGACATAGGTGTATTGACTGGGCGGCAGCAGCAGCTGAAGCAGCAGTAGTAGTATTAACAGTAGTAGTTGATACAGAGTCATATCACATGGGCAGGAGTTGCCATGATGTACAGCAGTCTTAATAAGAGTATATAGAGTGTGAAATAACTGCTGACATAGGTGTATTGACTGGGCGGCAGCAGCAGCAGAAGCAGCAGTAGTAGTATTAACAGTAGTAGTTGATACAGAGTCATATCACATGGGCAGGAGTTGCCATGATGTACAGCAGTCTTAATAAGAGTATATAGAGTGTGAAATAACTGCTGACATAGGTGTATTGACTGGGCGGCAGCAGCAGCTGAAGCAGCAGTAGTAGTATTAACAGTAGTAGTTGATACAGAGTCATATCACATGGGCAGGAGTTGCCATGATGTACAGCAGTCTTAATAAGAGTATATAGAGTGTGAAATAACTGCTGACATAGGTGTATTGACTGGGCGGCAGCAGCAGCAGAAGCAGCAGTAGTCGTATTAACAGTAGTAGTTGATACAGAGTCATATCACATGGGCAGGAGTTGCCATGATGTACAGCAGTCTTAATAAGAGTATATAGAGTGTGAAATAACTGCTGACATAGGTGTATTGACTGGGCGGCAGCAGCAGCAGAAGCAGCAGTAGTAGTATTAACAGTAGTAGTTGATACAGAGTCATATCACATGGGCAGGAGGTGCCATGATGAACAGCAGTAGGAATAAGAGTATATAGAGTGTTAAACAACTGCTGACATAGGTGTATTGACTGGGCGGCAGCAGCAGCAGAAGCAGCAGTAGTAGTATTAACAGTAGTAGTTGATACAGAGTCATATCACATGGGCAGGAGGTGCCATGATGAACAGCAGTAGGAATAAGAGTATATAGAGTGTTAAACAACTGCTGACATAGGTGTATTGACTGGGCGGCAGCAGCAGCAGAAGCAGTAGTAGTAGTATTAACAGTAGTAGTTGATACAGAGTCATATCACATGGGCAGGAGGTGCCATGATGAACAGCAGTAGGAATAAGAGTATATAGAGTGTTAAACAACTGCTGACATAGGTGTATTGACTGGGCGGCAGCAGCAGCTGAAGCAGCAGTAGTAGTATTAACAGTAGTAGTTGATACAGAGTCATATCACATGGGCAGGAGTTGCCATGATGTACAGCAGTCTTAATAAGAGTATATAGAGTGTGAAATAACTGCTGACATAGGTGTATTGACTGGGCGGCAGCAGCAGCAGAAGCAGCAGTAGTAGTATTAACAGTAGTAGTTGATACAGAGTCATATCACATGGGCAGGAGTTGCCATGATGTACAGCAGTCTTAATAAGAGTATATAGAGTGTGAAATAACTGCTGACATAGGTGTATTGACTGGGCGGCAGCAGCAGCAGAAGCAGCAGTAGTAGTATTAACAGTAGTAGTTGATACAGAGTCATATCACATGGGCAGGAGGTGCCATGATGAACAGCAGTAGGAATAAGAGTATATAGAGTGTTAAACAACTGCTGACATAGGTGTATTGACTGGGCGGCAGCAGCAGCTGAAGCAGCAGTAGTAGTATTAACAGTAGTAGTTGATACAGAGTCATATCACATGGGCAGGAGTTGCCATGATGTACAGCAGTCTTAATAAGAGTATATAGGGTGTGAAATAACTGCTGACATAATTGTCTTGACTGATCCAGAGGAGTCATGGGAGAAAATCATGTGGTCAGATGAGACTATAATATAATTTTTTGATCATAATTTCACTAACTGTGTTCGGAGGAAGAATAATGATGAGTACCATGCCAAGAACGCCATCCCTAATGTGAAGCATGGGGGTGGTAGCATCATGCTTTGGTGGTGTTTTTCTGCACATGGGACAGGGTGACTGCACTGTATTAAGGAGAGGATGACCGGGGCCATGTATTGCAAGATTTTGGGCAACAACCTCCTTCCCTGAGTTAGAGCTTTGAAGATGGGTCGAGGCTGGGTCTTCCAACATGAGAATGACCCAAAGCACACAGCCAGGATAACCAAGGATTGGCTCTGTAAGGAGCATATCAAGGTTCTGGCGTGGCCTAGCCAGTCTCCAGACCTAAACCCAATAGAGAATCTTTGGAGGGAGCTCAAACTCCGTGTTTCTCAGCGATAGCCCAGAAACATGACTGATGTAGAGAAGATCTGTGTGGAGGAGTGGGCCAAAATCCCTCCTCCAGTGTGTGCAAAGCTGGTGTAAAACTACAAGAAATGTTTGACCGCTGTAATTGCAAAGAAAGCCTACTGTACCAAATATTAACATTGATTTTCTCTGATGTTGAAATAGTTATATTCAGCACTGTAAATACATCAGGTCCGGGGCTTCATCAGGGAATGCATGGCAAGGGACCCTTCAGCGCCCTGAACCGATGACGGGTGCCAGAAAGTCACCGCCGATCCAGGACTCATTCATCTTTATGAATGTGAGTCTGTCCACGGAGTCTGTGGACAGACGGGTCCTCTTGTCCGTGACCACCCCACCTGCCGCGCTGAATGTCCGCTCAGATAGTACGCTGGAGGGGGGGCAAGACAATAACTCCAGCGCATACTGAGCGAGCTCGCGGCAGGTGTCCAATCTGGCAACCCAGTACTCCATGGGGTCGTCGGTGCTCATACTGTCAGAAGCACCGACGGACGCCATGTAGTCTGCCACCATGTGGGCCAGCCGCTGGTGGTGACTGCTGCTGCTGCTGCTGGTGGTGGTACTGGGTCGCTCGGTTTGGAAGAACATCCTCATCTCTTCCATTAGGTCCCCTGCTCGGCTGCAGCTGGGTGCAGCCACCTGCTGGGTGAGATGAGGGGGGACAACTGGAGGCCGGGGAGTTGCCTGCTCCAACCGTCTGACAATGGCTGCCTGCAGTTCCTCCATCCGGTGCTGCCTCCGGCTGGCTGGGATGAACTGCTCCAGTTTCCCCTTGCACCTGGGATCCAAAAGGGTGGCCATCCAGAAATCATCCCTCGTCTTGATGGTCTTAACCCGGGGGTCCCTCCTGAGGCATCTCAGCATGTGGGCAGCCATGGGGAAGAGCACAGCCCGCTGTGACTCCTCAATGCTGGCCAGGTGAATGAGGTGCGACTCTTCATCCCTGAGGCGCTGCTGGTCAAACTCAGACATGCCCAACCCCCGGACTATCGGTGCCCCCAACACCGGCTCTCCCTCCTGACCAGGCCCTGACTCCGGGACGACACCAGCAACCACCTCCTCCTCCTCTTCATCATCATCCTCCTCCTCCTCCTCCTCGTCCTGGCCCTGGTCTCGGTGGAGCATTGCTGACTCCTCCTGCTCCACCAAGGCACTCTCCCCAGCCTCGAGCAGGCGATCTAGTGTCCTCTCCAGCATGAACAGTATTGGCAGCACGCTATTGAGGCCAATTTGCTCACTGCTGACCATCTTGGTCGCCTGCTCGAAGGAGGACAACACTTGGCAGACCTGGTTTATCTGCCCCCACTGCGCACAGGCGATGAAAGGGAGTTGTGGTGAAGCCCTCTCAGTGCCTAGTTCCATCAGGTACTCCCTCACCGCCCTTTGCTGCTCCCACAACCTCTTCAGCATGTGGAGGGTGGAGTTCCACCGCGTCACACTGTCCACAATCAGCCTGTGAAGGGGCAGATTGTACTTCCGCTGCAATTTGGACAGGGACGCGGTAGCGGTTGGGGAGCGCCTGAAGTGGCTGGCAATCCTACGCGCCTTTGCCACAATGTCACTCAACCCTGGATAAGTGCGCAGGAACTTCTGCACCACCAGGTTGAGGACATGTGCCAGACAGGGCACGTGGGTCAGACTGCCAGCACTAAGGGCGGCGAGTAGGTTGCTGCCGTTATCGCAGACAACCATACCTGCCTGGAGCCTTCGGGGTGTCAGCCACTTCTGGACCTGAGCCTGAAGTGCTTTCAGCACTTCTTCTCCAGTGTGTCTCCGGTCCCCTAAACTAACAAGCTGGAGCACGGCCTGACAGCGCACGTGCCCCACACTTGAGTAGCTACGGGGGCGCTTGCTGGGAGGCTCAGCAGCTGCGGAGACAGTGGCTTGAGGGAGACCAGCAGTTCTCCCCTGGACACCCCGGGGCGGCACCACAAGATCGGTTGCCGCCGATCCCTCACCGACGCCTCGGAGGGAAACCCAATGGGCCGTGAAGCTGATGTAGCGTCCCTGCCCATGCCTGCTGGTCCAGCCATCCATTGTCAGATGAACCCTGTCGCTGACAGCGTGATCCAGCGACAGGGTTACATTCTGCACAATGTGCTGGTGTAGGGCAGGGACACCAGTCCTGGCAAAGAAATGGCGGCTGGGGACACGCCATTGGGGTTGGGCCTGCTCCAACATCTGCCTGAAGGGGTTGCTGTCAACTATGTTGAAGGGCAGCAGATGTTGGGCAATAACCCTTGCCAGGAGCCCATTGAGGGAACGCACACGTCGGTCTCCAGGGGGGAAGGGAGTGGTGCGGTCAAAGGCGTCTGAAATCGACGGACGGCAGTGCGGGACACAGACGTGGAGGGTGCTGTGGAAGTAGAGGTCTGGCTGCCGGTACCAGTACCTCTACTAGAGGGAGCGGGGGGGCATGACCTGCTGGAAAGAGATGAAGATGTGGCAGGGGCTGCTGTACCCTGCTCACTTGTGGTGGTGGCGCTGCTACCACCACCACGCTTCATCTCGTCATACAACGCCCAGTGGTTTATCCTCAGGTGCTGGTTCAGGGCTGTGGTACCCACCCGAGCCAAACACTTCCCTCTCTTCACCCTCACTTTACAAATCCGGCAGATGGCCACGGTAGGGTTGTCTGCCACCAGGGTAAAGTAATTCCAGACAGGTGACTTCAGCACCGCCCTCCTGTCAGATGGGGTGACGCTTACTTGCACCTGCTGGGACTCGGTGCGCACAGGTGGAGCTGCCTGCTGCTGCTGCTGCTGCTGCTGCTGCTGCTCCTCCTCCTGACACCTCCTGCTGCCATCACCAGTGGAGACCCTGACGATGGTCTCCCTGGTGGTGACCTGGCGCACCGTTTCACCAGGGTGCCTACCTTCCCCGTCGTCACTGACGTAGTGAGCCGACGCGTCAGATGGCAACCATGATGGGTCACCCTCTTCGCCCCCAGAGATGTCAGACCAAGGGCTGAAATGTGTTGGTCTGAGGGAACCACCTGACATGGAGCCTCTAGCCTGGCTCCGCTGTCCCCTCACCCACGCCTGGGTCTGACTAGGTGCTGCTGTTTCCTGCACCAAAACAGCAGCACCAGTTTGAAGGGATGTCTCTGGGATACTGCCAGCAGGTATCCCATCCTCCTCATCCATCCCTTCAAAAAGGTCCTGACCATCAGGACAGAGCTGGAGGTCTGCCTGATGCATGGCCTCCCCCAAGAGATCCCTCTCACTGTCGCTGTCGAACAGTAAGATGCTGGACTCTTGGGGGCTGGGGGGGGGTAGTACAGGCACCGGTGTAATGGTGGTACTACTGTGAGTCGGGACCGACGACTCAGTGGCACTGCTGTGCCCCATGTAGTCCACCACTACTTGAGCCTGAGATGGCAATATCGGGCGGCTGCCCGATGGGAAGAACTCCCGGATCAGGCGTACTCCCCTTGCACCCGATCCTCTACCACTAGTAGGGGCACGAGAGGTACCCCGTGCTGGCAGCGATCCAGCACTGGGAGTAACTCCCCTACCCCTGCTGCCACGGCCACGGATGCCGCTCATTATTGCTGATATGTGTGTGGGGGGGGTAAACTTTATTGGGGGGGGAAAATGTGAACAAAATGTGTTTTTGTGTATTTTTTACAAGACAGGCACGCAGACAAAGACGTACACAGACAGCTACTAAACTATAAGAAAAGTAGTACACCAGACAAGGACTACAAAATTAAAGAAAAAAAAAAAAGCACTAAACAAACACTAACTTTTTTTTTTTTTTTTTTTTAAACACAAAACACAGACACTAAACACACACTAAGCTAAGCTAGATGAAATAAATGTACACTAACAGTGTGTACACTTACTACACAAAATGTAACTAAACTGAACACAAAACTTAGCTTTTATAAAAGCTCTTTAGGAAAAACTAAACAAAATGTGAACTGAGATGCCTATCAAATATCACTGAACAGCGAACCTGCAAGATCTAACAGTAACACAAGATGAACAAAACTTAGCTTTTAGAAAAGCTCTTTTATAAAGCTCAGCAAAATGTGTTCTGAAATCTCTTGCAAATATCACTGAACAGCGAGGATTGCAGGATCAAACAGTAACACAAATGAAAAAAACAGCACAAAACAGCACAAAACGTAGCTTTGAAAAAAGCTCTTGGGTCTATTGCTTTGAAAAAAGCAGTTGATATACTGGAAAAGATCCACTGGAATCACTAAATAGCAATGCTGGTGATGATCTAAATCAATCAAGAACAAAGACACAGGAAACCAGGAACACAGAAACAGCCTCCACACTCTATAGCCAGCTTCTGAATCTGCAATGAAATGGTGCTGGGAGTGAGCTTATATAATGTCCATGCAGGCAGGTTCCTATTGGTTGCTAACCTGTGACGAGTGTGGAAGGAGAACTCTGATTGGCTCTGATGCAAAAGGGCGGAGCAAATAATCGCGCAATATTCCTATTGCCGAATATTCGCATTGCGAATATTCGGCAATATAAAATGATCGCTTCAGCTACTCGGCCCAATGGCTCTAATCATACCAGCAATGCTTTCAGACGTCTATGGAGATCACTAGGATGTGATCTGTTTTAAAAATGAAACTGTAAAAATCGCTCTGATGCGGAAGATCGGGGCGAGGAAAGTAATCGCGCGATATTGCGTTTGCCGAATAATCGCATTGCGATCTTTCTGGAAAATTCAATGAACGCTTCAGCTACTCGGCCCAGGGTCTCTAATGATACCAGCAATGCTTTTAGACGTCGATGGAGATATCTAGGATGTGATCTGGTTCAAAAAAAAAATTGTAAAAAATCGAATATTCGGAATTGCGAATATTCACCGCGAATTTCGAAATATAGCGCGATTTCTCGAATATGCTATATTCGAGTCGAATATTCGCAATGCGAATATTCGTGAGCAACACTAGTCTCGGGCCTTGAATTCATCAGGGACCCCCCTCGGAACTCCAATGGCATCTAAATATACATGAGGGTCAAAACTTCCCGGAAGGGCTTCCCTTTTTGTCCTCTTACCCTGTGTGTTGTGAGTACCTTCCGTTAGGGTTAGGATGTGCAGAGGCATGATGGCCTTTGCAAGGGCACATTCTCCCCTCCATTGTCATTCCAATCTGGTCCTCACTTGCATGTCTCCACATATCCAATACACATCCCCCAAGTATTGACTTTGATTCTGTATTAAGTTGGCCGGGACATGACTGTAAGAAGCACAGTAACCTTTGGAGAAGTTACCTAGGTTTTTACCCCTCCCTTCATGGTGAGCATAACAAGTGTAGTTTCCAGGGTATAAGGTGATAGCTATCTTAGGTATTGAAGCACTGGTGTCTATGGGATATTCCTTTTTCCATTTTTCACATGTTAATTGGTTGGTGGAAATGTTAGCGTAGAGGCTTAGGAAGCACTCTTCCTCTTTTTTAGGTATAACTAATGGGACTGTACCCAAATGTGGCCTAGCACTACCACAGACATAGCAGTTGGTTTTATTATGTCTGCTGGCGCTATATCTCATCCATTCTAGCCAGAGATTGATTTCTGAAAGGCCGGTCTCAACCTCCATTGTATCCTTGAAGGTAGGATCTGCTATTGCAACCATGTCCTCCAGGGTCTGTACATGGGGCTTTAAGGGGTTTGGTGGGGGCGGCAGGTTCTTGATTGGCTGGCATTCATTGTTGTTGTACATATCTTCTAGGCGGAAAGACCCTCTATGACCCCAGTGACCACCTCCGAACCACCACCCCAACACATACTCTCCCTTATCGGATGGGCTCGGATTCCGTATGTTTAGGACAAGTGTCATACTGGGCCCTGGCTTGGTGAGGGTAAGACGGGTTAGCAAGGGCTCCCCCTGGCTGTCTTTACTGTCATTGGCTGGCAGAGGGTTATATCCCCAGGGTGTCCCTGTGTTCCAAGCTGCTGCTCCCCAACTGTCACAATTTTTTCCCCATGACCCTTTAGTGACACATATATATCCCTCTCCGTCACCTTTTTCATACCGTTCTGACCTGCTGTCATGCTCAGGACATGGGAGTATCTTACACGGGTGGAAGTCAAACGTGGCTATATGGGTATCAGATGAATTATACCAAAAAATGACCTTCCCATCTTTCTTAGTAATGGCTGCATGCTGTGCCCCAGTCAACCCACACAGACAAAGGATATATATGATCATGATTTATCTTTATCCGTTTCCTTGGGTATGGTGACCTTCTTGCAGTGGGAGGCGTGTATCCAGGTATTCTTCCCTGCAACTTTCACAGATGTAGCTGTTATTAGGAGGACCTGGAAGGGACCGTCATATCTTGGTTCAAGAGGGTGTTTTCGCACAAATTTCTTCACCAGAACCCAATCACCGGGGACCAGCTTGTGTGTTCCTGTATCTAACTCAGGATCTGGAATGGAAGAGAAAACCTTTGCATGGATTCGGGTTAATTCACGAGACAAAGCAGTCACATAATCAGTTAATACATCGGATTGTAACTGTAACTGTTGTGGATAATAACACCCTAATCTCGGGGCTGAACCAAACAGTATTTCATAAGGTGATAAACCATGGCTCTCTTTAGGAGTGTATCTCACACTGAACAGGGCGATGGGTAGACTGTCTGGCCAGCTCATCCCTGTCTCCTGAGACATTTTCAACATTCGGGATTTTATTGTGCCATTCAATCTTTCTACCTTCCCACTGCTCTGAGGGTGATACGGGGTGTGGAAAGCAAGTGTGACCCCTAGGGCTGTCCATATTTCTTTGGTTAACGAGGCCGTGAAAGCCGGCCCCTGATCACTCTCTATGACCTCTGGGACACCATATCTGCACACTATTTCCGTTAGAAGCTTCCTGGCTGTGGTCTTCGCTGTCATGTTGGTCACAGGGAACGCTTCGGGCCAGGAACTGAACATATCAACGATTATTAGAGCGTATTCATACCGGCCACTCTTCGGCATCTGAATATGATCAATCTGTATTCGTTGAAAGGGATATTGAGCTTTAGCTAGATGTTTCATGGGTGTCTTTTCCGTTCTGCCTGGGTTGCACTTGGCACAAATGACGCATGACTTACAGAAGTTGTTGGTAAGTGGGGTAATTCCTGGGGCCAGGTAGTATTTATTGATCAAAGAATTCATCAAGGTCTTCGACAGGTGAGAAGCACCATGAGCCCACTGCACCACAGCTGGGAACATAGACCGTGGTAAACATGGTCTCTTATTCACTTCCATGAGTCCATCCTTCAATATGGCTCCCTTCTTCGTCCATGTTCCTTTTTCCTCTTCACTTGCTGCCTCTTGCATTTCCTTCAAGCGTGCCCAATCCACAGGAGGGTTCTGCAAGATCATGGTGGCTTGTACTGTCTCTTGTGTTGGAATGTTTTGGACGTCCACTCTGCGTACAACTTCTCTCACACCTTTCGCGGCATGTTTTGCTGCAGTGTCCACCAAGTGATTACCTTGTGCTTCTTGAGTGTTCAGTCTGCCATGTGCCTTTACCTTGAGAACTGCCACTTGGGTAGGAAGTAGCAGAGCATCAATCAGGTCCCTGACTGCTGCGCTGTGTTTTATAGGTGTACCCACTGCTGTCAGAAAACCCCTATTCTTCCACAGGACACCATAGTCACAGGCCACTCCAAGAGCGTATCTTGAGTCCGTATAAATGTTAGCCTTCTTCCCTTCCGCCAGCTTGCATGCCATGATTAGGGCCTGAAGTTCTGCTTCTTGTGCGGACTTAGAGGGGGGCAATGCAGAGGCATGGAGGATTGTGTCTCTGGTAGTGACAGCATATCCGGTGTGGTACCTCCCTTCATGATCTGCATATCTTGATCCATCAACATAGATAGTCAGGTCAGGGTCGTCCAGAGGCACTCTGCTAACTGTTGGCAGGTGTGTAGTTTCCATCTTCATGATTTCAAGACAGTCGTGAGAGATATCGTGAGGGTCGTTTCCCCCCTCGAAAAGCGGGAGCAGAGTGGACGGGTTGAGGGTGTTACATCTGAGGAGGGATATATTGTCCGGGAGGAGCAAAGTGCATTGTAGTCTGAGATGTCTTGCTGCTGACATATGTTTTGGTTGTACTTGGTTTAGCACGGCTGATATGTCATGCGGAGCTAGAAGGATGAGGAGGTGGCCCAGCACGAGATCTGCAGTTTTGTCCAGAAGGGCTTGGGCTGCGAAAACAGCTCTGAGGCAGGAGGGTGCCCCCCTAGCTACTGGATCCAATCGACAGGAATAGTACCCGATAGGTCTAAGTCTGTTGTCACAAGATTGGGCCAGTACTCCTGTGGCGTGTCCTTCTCTCTCTGAGACAAATAGCTTGAAGCTCTTTTCATAGTCTGGTATGCCAAGGGCAGGGGCCGACGACAGGATCTGTTTCAGAATTTCAAAGTTTGTAAGGGCCTCTGGTGGCAGAGTGAAAGGATCAGTCTTTAGAGCATCATAGAGTGGTTGCATTAGCAGAGATGCTTCTGGAATCCATGAACGACAATAAGATATTAGGCCCAGAAAAGCATGGAGAGACTTGTGGCCAACTGGCACCGGAATTGCTTTGATCACAGCTATTCGTTCTTGAGTAAGATGTCTTACGCCTTGTGAGATACAATGTCCAAGGAAGACCACTGTTCGCTTGCACCACTGGATCTTCTGTTTTGATGCTTTACAGCCTTGTTCAGCCAAGTACCAAAGAAGGTCTTCAGAGTGGGTGGCAGCCTCATCTTGGGTATCTGCGCAAAGCAAGAGGTCATCCACATATTCGAGAAGCACAACGTCTGGGTGGAGTTTGATCCACGTGTCCAGAATGAATTTCATTGCCTTGGAGAATTGGGACGGGGAGTTCTGGGCACCTTGCGGCATTACAGTCCAGGTGTAGCTTTTCCTTTCGTGGATGAAACTGAATAAGAATTGACACCGCGGGTCTAGGGGGACACTGAAGTAGGCGTTCGCTAGGTCCACCACAGTAAAGTACTTGGCCGTGGGTGGTATTCCTGCCAGCAAGGTGTGTGGGTTGGGTACGATGGGTGTCTCCAGTATGGTGGCTTCATTCACTGCTCGCAGGTCCTGCACCATGCGATATTTCACAGGTTCTCCTTTTGGGGTTTTCTTCTTGACTGGGAAGAGTGGGGTGTTGCAGGGGCTTGTGCAGGGTATAAGAGCCCCATTCTGGAGGAGGGCCTCTATCTGGCGAGTGATTGCTGCTGACACGGAGGGCTTGAGGGGGTATTGGGGTTTTCTGGGGAAAGGGGCACCAGGCTTCATTCTGACCATGACAGGCGGGACTTTTAGATGACCGATGTCTTCTGGGCCTGTAGACCACAGGCAGGAAGGTTTTCGGGTTAAAACCTCTTCCGGAATTCCAGTCTTGTCTTCTACGTTTAGGGACAGCAAGAGCGGAATGGAGCATAATGCTGACGTGTCTTCATCAGTCAGTGGTGAGGTTACTCGGATACCACCATCAGGTTGGAAGGAGATTGAGGCCTGGAGTCTGGATAAGACGTCAGCCCCTAGTAAGTTCAAGGGACAGGTGTCGGAAACCACAAATCTTGTTAACAGGTCAGGGATGTTGCCAACTTGTAGGGGGCGGGTTATAGGACTTTTTCGGGGGGGTTCCATCCACTCCAACGCATGTGATGTCATTGTCAGATAGGAAGGAGATATCGGGTAATTCTTTCGTTCGAATAACGGACCGGGCAGCACCTGTGTCGCAAATGAACTGAGTGGGCCGGCCCTCGATGCTGAGTGTTATCTTGGCTAGAGGTCCCCCTGAATCTTTGTGTGTTGCGATCATGGTTGGAGTGTATGACACAGGCTTGCCGAATTCCTATGGATCCATATGGCCAAACAGAGGAGGAGGAGGCCAATCATTGGGTGCTGAGTTGGGATTCCCCTGGACGTTTTGTCCTTGGTGTTGAGCATCTCCTCTTCTTTGGTCCCCATGATCGGGCTGTCTTCGATCGGATCTCCACGGGCTTCGGCATTGTCTCCGAAAATGTCCGGGCTTCCCACAGTTGTAACAGCAGGCTCGCGGGTTTCATGTTTGTGGTGGCGGGTATGGTGTGTCAGAAGTCAACATGAGAGGGACTGCCTTCCTATTACCCTGTGAGGACTCTATGCCCTTTGCTACCAGTAGTAGAGTGTCAAGAGGTAACACTCTGTACTCTGGCCGAGATAGTAGCAGGCCTTTCCGGATTGTGTCCCTGAGGCCTGTTACAAATGCAGAGGATAGCATCTGCGTATGTGCCTTGTTTTGTGTGCTGAATCCCAAATCGGTGAACACCTGTAACATCCTAGTATGGAATTTCTCAACTGATTCAGCCTTATCTTGTGTAATGTCTTGGATGTTTGTTGCTTGGTCTGCCAGGCGGTCACGTGCCCACTGTTGTAACTGCATCACAAACTCACATCCCGAACCATATGTATTGTCAGGGATGCCACTGTCCACCTTGAAACACCTTAGCATTACTGGCCAGTAAGCATCCCCTGCTTTGATTTCACAGAGACTTACCAGGTCCCGCCAGGCACAGGAGTATGCCTTCTGGATCTGGGCAACTCTTCTGTAAAATGGCATGGGCTGTTTTTCAGGATCTGGTAGACTGGTTACAAGGGATGATGCTTGTTGAGGGCTAAAGGTCACATACATCAGGGGTGCGCCTAGTGGTGCAGGCGGCATTTCCCCCCTTGGTATGTGAGGTTGTGACCCACTGGGTGGAAGTCTCCAGTAATTTCCCTGTTGTGGTGGTTGGAGAGGTAGTCCCCTGTTTTGTGGGGGGGGGCCATACTGTATGGTGTCATGTGAATCACCTGTGGGTCCTCCTGAGACATTCGCCGTGTCCTCAGAGAACGGTTGTGAATGAGGAGGGGAATACAATGGGAGTGAGAACCTAGCACCAACCCTGGTTGTTTGCGCTGCTCCCCACAGGCCTGCGGATGTAGGCCGTGCTGCTGTGGAAGTGGGATGGGGATGTGAGGATGTCACTCGGTCAGATTCCATACAGAATTCCTGCAGCGCCCTGTGAGGTGACTGAAGGGGGGGATGTACTGGTTCATGGCCCTGGTATGGAAGTGTAGTTGTCCTGGTGTTCACATCCGACAGGCCTCCAGACACTATAATCTGAGCTGGGCCCTGGCCTTCATGACTGGCTGAACTGGGAGTGGTACCAGTTGGAGCGACGCCCCCCTTGGTCACTGACACTTCTTGGTGCTCAGGTGAGTGGCAGTGACTATCACTGCTTCCCTCTGCCTCATCCTCATCATCTTCTAACATCATTAATGGGTTAACACCTTCCTTGTAATATGCTCTGGTCTGATCTAACACTGGGCATATAGGTATGGGTGTACCAATATGGCCGTCACAGGAAGCAGTCATAGGGAGTCTTCCTGTGTCACCAGTGTTGGGTGTTGCAAGATGGCCACTGCCCTTGGGAGGTGCCATGGGTGCTGAAGGAGGTGGTACATTGGGACGGTGTCTGGTGGGAGGATCAAGCGAGGGGGCGGTTGCTGAGGGGCAGGGTTTCCTGTCCTGTGCTCGGACGCCATTATAGGGTGGTGGCCGTCCAGACTCAAATGTACATTCTGGTTTATGATACACATATACAATATATCCATGTTGATTTGTCTCTTGCTCTGACCACCCCTCTACTTGGACAGCTTGCGATACTCTGTACCAGGCTTCAGCTGTAGCTAATAAGCCATGATCAGACAATAGACCTTTTTTCCGTTTTAACAACACCCGCCATTCTTCTGCCTGCAACCTCCCACCCATGTGCATGTTGATGTCACATACTTTTGCAAGTTCATTTATCCTCTTAACTGCTGTTTTTCCCTCCCTCTCTAAAACCAAGCTGTAAGCCAAGCTGCCTTCCCTCGGCTTTTCTAACTTCTGCCCCATTGCTATCTAATGGAGGGATACACGTTCAATACACGTTCAGATCTCTGGATTTTGTATTACAAGGCTGTCTAGGACACAAGTTTGAAGTTTTGGCTGCGTGCTCTTTTGAGATCTCTCTGCGCTGTCACTTCCTCTTTTTAAAAGTACATTTTCTCCTTTTTTTTTTTTTGAAATCGAAAGCCTGCTGCAGACAGACGAGCTTAAACAATACAGCAGTTAAATACAGTGCGTTCCTTTAAATGTCATTTACGTGTCCCAGAGGCAAACCCAAACTTCTGATTCTGTCCTTTTCACCCTCCTCACACTTTTCTGGCTGTTCTGGCTGGAGTGGACACCTAATAGGTAAGTATCCCCTCTCTCTAGCTTCACCTTCTATTGCTGGTAATGATGCACCGACTACAATTCTGACTGGGTAGTGCACATTTAATCTGAACACCAACACATCTGGAAAATCTACCAACAAAGGTTTCAGGCCAAGAATTTCTTCCCTGTATCCTGGGGTTATCACTTTCACCAACCCCCAACCCTCTGAATGAATTCCTAACAGTAGCCCACAGACACATTCAGGACATGACATCCCTGGCTCATGTGACTAAAAGATGAGACCTCAGAACAACGTCACAGGATTTTCCCTGCACACCTTTGTGCACACCTGTGCAGTAGTACCTGATACCCTGAGCTGTGCGCACCTTCTCAGGTATACCTTACAACAACCCTGAGAGAAGTTTGACCACGTTATCACAGCCAGTTATCGCATCTGTGACTCTATTCCTTTCTGCCTGTCTCATCCAAACATCAGAGGCCCGCACATATAACAAAACACCAAGATATGTGACAACCGCAGTGAAATATAGGATTATTAGTCCTCACGGGATCCCCACGCAACTATGCGTTCTCCTGACGCCCCCTCCTGGTCATCCGTGCTTCACAGCACAATTATTTATTCCCCCAGGAGGAGTTTGACCACGTCAATTCTCATCCGTGATTATATAATTAATCCCCTTATTCCCAACAGCCGTCACAAGCTTGACAGAACAAAACAAAAACAACAGGAAACAAAATACAGGCTGCAGATACCAATGCAGGTTCTTATAAATGACCCTCGGGCAAGCTATATTATCTGCCTGCTTTGCTGATCGAGGGCAGGCCGACACGGGAACAGGAACTAACCAACCACGGGCGGGATGAACAGTAGACAAATTAAAAGTGTCTTACCGTTCTCAGAGGTGATCAGTCTCTGCACCCGTCCGCATTGGTCTCCGTCCCAGTCCCCTCTCGATCGGCTTGGCCCGAATCAGGAAGCCCGAAGCCCCACGTTGGGCGCCAATTGTCTTGGACCCGAGCCAAATGCACGGAGTGTCTGGTATCTGCTTCCTGAGCCAAATTAGATAAGAAGCGTTTGTACAAACTAAAGAACTAAAGTAAATAATCTACACTCAGACTTGTGTCTCAGGGTGAAGACCGTTACTTCTGCTTTTTTATTGCAAGCCGTGTCTTTTATATGGTTTACAAGTGCATTCAAAAGCGCATGACCGAACACACGATCATGCTCATTAATATTTATTAATATTCAACATTCTCATTAATATGTAATATTATTCTTGTGACGTCCTGGCGTCTGGCATCTGTCTGGTTCTGTGGTTCTTAGGGACTTTCCGCTGTCCTAAAATAGTTGTTTTTTGCAGACTGAGTTCCTGTTCTGATAAACCATGTGATGCATCTCTGAAATACAACATTATATTAGCAAAGGGGTAAATTATGCATTACGATTATATGTGATTATTCCTATAGCAATCAATAACCTATTTGCATACGTTATATATATATATGATCATATGTGATATAAAGCATGTGTTTGTGCATTGAAATAGGCATTTCATTATCTTAGTTTGACTATTTTTATCACATCCACTACATATATATATATATATATATATATATATATATATATATATATATATATATATATATATATTTGGCAGGAATATATAACTCACATTATAAGCTGAACAAAGCTCATCCCTGTGATCTGCAGATGAATAAAAGAGAGTATTTACAAAAGTAACTATTAATTGATTTTGACAGTGTGTATAAATATTGTATCACACTGTCTGTTTTTTGGCAGAAGAGAAATGGGAAGGAATCATATTCTAATTGCTCCATTAATAGCAAAATTCAACCTCTGATGGAATCTCACTGCTTAATGCAGTTTTAAAAGCATTTAAAACACAAGGTCTGGCCTATCTACTGACGTCACCACCACCATTGAAAAAGCTGCCGTATAGAGGGGAAAAAAAACTGTGGGGGATACAAAGTTCATAATATACTGACCTTACCCCTGGTTTCCATACTGCAGATGATCATGTAATCATCATTCTGACAAGATCTGGGAAAAGTGGAGCAGCCAACATCTCATGGAAACAAATTTCTGCACTTTGCTGGCGTGTCAGCTCACACTATTTAAATGACTGTGCATATTTTTCCAGGGGTATGGTAACCAGTGGCATAACAATAGCCATAACAGAACAAGCAGCTGCTATGGGGCTTGGGGTGGGAGTGAACCCTATTAGGGAGGCCGTTAAGACAAACTAAACACAGAATATCTGTGTGCATGTAAAAAAATATAGCAGTTACAATACTGTATTCCTTGGAGTTGCAAAGCAAGTCAACTGTAAGGCCTCGTACACACGACCATTTTCCTTGACAGAATCCATCAAGAAACTTGGTGGCAGAGCTTTTTTTGCCGAGGAAAATGGTCGTCTGTATGTTTTTCATCGAGGAAACTGTCGAGGAACTCGACGAGAGTCTCAATTTCCTCATCGTGTTCCTTGTCGGGCTGGTTTTCGATGAGAAACACGTTCGTGTGTATGCTAAGAAACCCGCGCATGCTCAGAATAAAGTATGAGACGGGAGCGCACCTTCGGTAAAAGTAGTGTTTGTAATGGAGATAGCACATTTGTCACATTGTAACAGACGGAAAAGTACAAATCGTCTCCTACCAAACTTTTACTTAACACGCAGTTACATGAGATTAGCAAAAACAGCCCCAAGGGTTGTGCCAGTGGAATCGAACTTCCCCTGCCGTCGTACGTGTTGTACGTCACCACGTTTGAGAATGAGGAGATTTTGTCTTGACAGTGTGTACGCAAAGAAAGCTTGTCAAGTTTCTCGACAAGCTTAATAAGGAACTCGTCGAGGAAAACGATGTGTCTTTTCCGACGAGTTCCTCAATCGTGTGTACGAGGCCTAAGATTTGATGTCATAGAAAGTAGAAGAGTCACCCTTGCTTTCACTGATCAGATCAGTAAGATGCATTTGTAAATGTAAATGTATTGGTCTCAACCTGAAACTAAAGCTGGATACACACTATACACTTTTGTTGTTAGATTTCCTTTAGATTTACCTTTAACTTTGTAATGCAGCAGTCTGACTGATTTCATACAAATTTAAAGTGTTTAGGTTTGACCTCCTATTATATAGTTTTTATATGGTTTTGGTAAATCTAAAGGAAAACACCTGCAGAAAATGGTATAACGTGTATCCAGCTTTACTGTGCATGCCTAAGGCCCCGTACACACGACCAAGTTTCTCGGCAGAATTCAGCCAGAAACTCGGTTCAGAGCTGAATTCTGCCGAGAAACCCGGCCGTGTGTACACTTTCGGCCGAGGAAGCCGACGAGGACCTCGGCGAGGAAATAGAGAACATGTTCTCTATTTCCTCGTTGTTCAATGGCAAAAGTCGGCCCGCCGAGTTCCTCTGCGGCTTCCACACTGAACTCGACGAGGAACTCGATGTGTTTGGCACGTCGAGTTCCTCGGTCGTGTGTACGGGGCCTGAGGCTACTTTCAGACTGAGGGAATTTTCAGGCACTATAGCGCTAAAAATATCATTTGCAAAGCGCCCTGAAAGAGCCTCACTCCAGTGGTTTTAACCCTTTATCAGCCGATAGCGGGGGTTAAAATCGCCCCACTAGTGGCCGAATAGTGCCGCAAAAACGTCTGTAAAGTGCAGTTAAAAATAGCAGCGCTTTACCGCCGATGGCGCAACGCCCCAGTGTGAAAGTAGCCTAATACTCTTTTCATTTGGTTGTAAAAAATAATTAAAAATCCCAGTGTGTCCACTTAGCTAAAAACTGATAATACAGTTAAAATTTGCACCTCTGCAAAAAAAGTTTGAAAAGGTTTGTGATAGAGTTATAGAGTAATTGCGTGCAGATGCATCAACAATTATATTATTATATAAAATATTAAAACTTTTATTTTGTTTACTTAATTGCATACTAGTTTGCAAAATAATAATAATTAAAAAAAAGAAATCTCATATACTACAGAGAACAGAGCAAACAATTTTTTTGCATTGCTACCCCTTCTATTCACTGCCAAATCCCCAATAGTGAACTGACTAGGTTGATAGTTCTGTTGCTACTGGTTCTTGATTTAGACTTACTTTATGCTAAGGTAAATTGCAGAATTTTCACAGTTAACAATACCAGGTACTAGAGAGAAAGAGAGAGACAGAGGTCACTGGGGGCCCCATTGAAGTTTTGCTACGGGGTATCATGACCTGTAGTTACATCCATGATAATGATGTTACGCTCACCTATGTGCCACAGGCAGAAGCTAAGATAAGGTGAGTATATTAACTTTTTCCTACAGTTTTATATTGATTTATTTCTTAATTTTGGAATGGGGAAGGGGAGGCCTCATTAAATAGGAGGACCACATTTTTAGTAAAATAACTGCTTAAAAGCCAATAAATAAACTCTTTTCAGATCATATTAGAGTGTTCCTCAAACATCAACTAATTATGTGAATTGGCAGAACTATTTCTCAAAAACGAATTGCAGTTTATACTTAAGTTTTGCTGGCTTGAATATAAGGAAATGATAGATTATAAATTTAAACTAGTCAAAAAAATGTTTTATATCCTTTAATAGAGAAAACTTCCTTTTTAGGCATATACCCCTTCCCTTGCTTTTTTTTTTTTTTAGTTTACTGTGGAAATAATACTTTACTTTTGGTGCTTTCTCCTTCACCATAATGTACTGATATGCTTGGTAATGGACTGAGACATTCATGTCAGCTTGCAACTGAATTAAATTACACTAATTATAACTCACAGTTCAGGGAAAGTTCAGGTACACAAGCTTAGGGATTGTAACAATGTTCTTGAACAGTTTCACACACATGTAAAAATTATAAACTTCATAGTGAGTAATCAACACAGCATTGTCCCTAAAGCAGAAAAGCAACAAACATTTAGCATAAGTTATACCTCCCCAGGCCTATCAATAACACAGTGGAACTTGAGGATATCCTCAATACAGATAAAGGATATCATTGGAGGTCTACCAGATGATCACTTGGGACCTGATCCACAAAAACCCGGCGTAACTTAATTTTTCCCATTTATGTTACACAGCCGCAAAATCTCTACCTAAGTGCCCGATCCACAAAGCACTTACCTAGAAATTTTGAGCGGTGTAACTTAAATCCGTCCAGCGCAAGGCGTTCCTAATCTAATGGGGCGAGTCCCATTTAAATTTGGCACGCTCCCGCCCTGGACGTACTGCGCATGCTCCCGACGTTATTTTCCCGACGTGCTTTGCGCGGTTTTACGATGCGCCGGGTTTTGAGAATCGCGACGGGCGTAAAAAAAAAAGAGTTGCGGCGGAAAAAAAAAAAATGACAGCGACGCGGGATAGAAGGGTCTACTTTTACATGGTGTACTAAGTTTACACCTTGTAAAAGCAGCCCTAATTTTGCAACGGCAAACTAATACTTACGGAGAAAAAACGAAGCGTAAAAGCTTCGTGGATCTCCGTAAGTGCTAATTTGCATACCCGACGCTGGATTTCGACGAGAAATGCCCCCAGCGGCGGCTGCGGTACTGCATCCTAAGATCCGACAGTGTAAGTCCCTTACACATGTCGGATCTTCTGCCTATCTATGAGAAACTGATTCTGTGGATCAGTTCCATAGATAGAAACAGGGATACGACGGCGTATCCCTTTTGTGGATCAGGCCCTTGGTTTTTCTGGTTATGACCTCTTGCATGTGTTGGTTCTCTCACCACCACTGCATCACCCGAGCCTGTTGCTAAATCCCAGGAAGCAATGTCATGTATGTGAATTCCTCTACCCAATAATAAATGGTTGAAACATTATGCAAACAGGTACATTAGGTCTTTACTGGATAAATTGTAGATCTTTAAATAGACTTTAATAGACTTCAAACAAGAAAGTTGGTTCTGTAGTGGTAGTGGGTGTATTTGACAAGGATGAGTGCAGCTGAGCTGGGAACAAAAGAATTGCCTGCATATAGTTCCAAACTTGACCATATTGTATTTGAATTGGTACACTAGTGTATAGCTAGGGATAGAGCAGCTCTGGCATTTATCCCTGTCTTGTGAAATAAAGGAATATATTATGTACATCAAGTGACAATATAAAACCACAGCGCTGTGAGAATAAATAAATATTCAAATCTAAATATATATACAAGTGTACAATGTGATATCACAATTATACGTGAATAAACTCATAACATTGTAAACGTGCTAAATAAGTGAAAAAAAGTTCGTGATGCTACAAAAAGCGTGAAGTATTTAAGAGGAAAGTTCATGTGACTTCAAACTAGTTGTTCCACTCTTCCAGGGCTTCCACCACACCTCAGTGTTCAGTGCTCCAATCCCCCCTCACAGTGGACACTCACCACAATATTATGCCTCCCACTCTCGTGTTTGGCTAACGAGCTTGTAGTAAGAGTATCTCCAAGGTATCACCAATATAAATCCCAGTGTCAATTCCGAGGATGTTTCCAAAATAAAAATGCAAAAAAAGGGAAAAAAAGTGCACAATAGTGTAAAAACGTAAGACCAGTTTATTAAAACACTCAAATGAACCTTCAAAAGATGCACTCACAAAACGAAATCACAAATCCAACTTTGTGTGATAACAGATCACTGCACACTTCAAACTCCTTAATTGCAGATAACAATGGTCACGGCGGACCCTCGATTAACTGGATGATCTCACCACAATCCTTGGCACAGCATAACACTTCTAACGATAACTCCTTGGCTCGATAGTATAAACCAGCTGAGAGATGGCTACAAACAGTCCTAGATGTAACTTGGAACTTTTTTCAAACACGGATTAGGCCACGCCCCGACATGTTTCGACTTCCTGTCTTATTCATGGGTATGGCCGAATCCCACATTGCCCTCTTTTTTATTTGCTAAGGGTCACTAGCAGCGAATCAAAGCAGAGAGTGACGATTAACACACCGCATCTAGCGTGTGTGTATCGCACTATCTGACAGCGAGAACGTCACCCGGTCACGTGTGATCACGCGTCCAATGGGATGAGATCCTCGCCGTTTCTATGGGTGGGAGCTATGTGGAGCGTCTTACTCGTCAGTCCGGCAGCGAGGCGCAACCAATCATGCTGCATTTCTCTTGTGTCCAATCAGCCTGCTGGAGACTGATGGAATAAGCATAACCCATCAACAGAGTGCCGCGTTGTCCTAACAACGGGGGACGCGGCCAACTGGACACGTATAACCCGTAGCCAATGGACAATCTCTGCAGCATTATCCGGATGGAGATGCAGTGCCCATCTAGTACACTGACATGTCACACAGCAGTTTACTTAATTAAAAGAAAAACCAAAATAACACATTAGTGTTAAATTTAAAGTATGTGGGCATAATACTAATTATCAAAAACTGGGGAGAATTAAGATCTATAGTCGGGGTACGGTCTCTCGAGGGTCCCCGTGACCACCACTCCCCAGTCATTGCACACATCTCAATAATGGTCATACATCAAATAAATAAAATACATTCATTATTAAAAATATCACTATAACTTAGATCTGATATAAATATAACAAAATACTGATAGCAGTATCTCCATATATAAATTATAAAAATTGGTGTGTTTAAATGCACATCTGTACACTGACACAAAAATGACCTGACACACCAATCAGAACCACCTACCTCTAGGTGGTTCTTGTCCATGTAAGCAAATACATAAATTAAATTTAAAAACTCTTCACATAATTAATCATGGCATGAATGGTTCACAGTTACTAGTGATTACAGATAAACCGATATTTCATGAATATCAGACATCACAGTGATAGGATAAATACATAGAATTAATAAATTAATAAAATTAAATGCCTAAAGTAAACCTAGGTGCCTGACCATAAAACTGACTAGTGCAGAAAAAGGGGGTTTAAACTGGTATCACCCATGCTAATTAGCTTATTAACCTGCACTTCAGTAATTGGGTACAACCCAGGAACAAACAATAAGAAGAAAAGCATTCACCCATAACATATATAAATGGTATAGATAAATGATCTAAATATGGAGAAATGGTAGAGACATTGTATACAGTAGGTGAACCCGATTTTGTGTCAATCTCGCTCTCTTTCTCGGCGAGATTGAGCACCTACGAGCCCCATCGCGGGAGCCAGCGCCGAGCTGGCTTGCCGCGATGGAGACAGAGCCGTCATAGAAGCGACGGGAGATCCGACTTGGATTCCCGCCAATTCTACACGTGTGCGGCGTTTGTTATGAATCCTGAAGGGGAAGTCCCCGCCGGATTTTAAATAAAAATCCGGCATGGGTCCCCCCCTCAGGAGCATACCGGGCCCTTAGGTCTGTTATGGGTTGTAAGGAGAGCCCCCCTACGCCGGAAAAAACGGCGTAGGGGGTCCCCCTACAATCCATACCAGACCCGTATCCAAAGCACGCTACCCGGCCAGCCAGGAAGGGAGTGGGGACGAGCGAGCGCCCCCCTCCCCTCCTGAGCCGTACCAGGCTGCATGCCCTCAACATGGGGGGGTTGGGTGCTCTGGGGCAGGGGGGCGCACTGCGGCCCCCCCACCTCAGAGCACCCTGTCCCCATGTTGATGAGGACAGGGCCCCTTCCCGACAACCCTGGCCGTTGGTTGTCGGGGTATGCGGGCGGGAGGCTTATCGGAATCTGGGAGCCCCCTTTAATAAGGGGGCCCCCAGATACCGGCCCCCCACCCTAAGTGAATGAGTATGGGGTACATCGTACCCCTACCCATTCACCTGCAAGAAAAGTGGTAAAAACACAAATAAACCACACAGTGTATTAAAATATTTTATTTTTCTGCTCCGGAGGCCCCCCCTGTCTTCTTTATTAGCTCTTTTACCAGGGGGGGCTTCTTCTTTGACGTCTTCGGGTGGGTGGGGGCCGCCGTCTGGTTCTCTTCCACCGCCGGGGGGGGGTGGCTTTTAAAAAAGCCCCCACCCCCCCGGCGGGTTTCCTCCGGCGTCTTCGGCGGGGCTCTTCTTCTTCCGCTATCCCGACGGGTCTTCTCCGCTATCCGCTCGTCCCCACTCCCTTCCTGGCTGGCCGGGTAGCGTGCTTTGGATACGGGTCTGGTATGGATTGTAGGGGGACCCCCTACGCCGTTTTTTCCGGCGTAGGGGGGCTCTCCTTACAACCCATAACAGACCTAAGGGCCCGGTATGCTCCTGAGGGGGGGACCCATGCCGGATTTTTATTTAAAATCCGGCGGGGACTTCCCCTTCAGGATTCATAACAAACGCCGCACACGTGTAGAATTGGCGGGAATCCAAGTCGGATTTCCCGTCGCTTCTATGACGCGCTTGCTGGGATGTGCTGTCACTATTCCAGTGAGTGCGAGATCTCGGCACCATGTCGCCGAGTATCAGCGCGACGCTGTCGTGCTAAAAGCACAATATCACAAACACCTACTGTATCTCAGGAGTTGTTAATAAAACAGTTGAGGTCAACTTCTATATTTAGACCCCGAGGCTGAAGACATTTAAGCAGATATATCCACTGGGTTTCGCGCTGTGAGAGGTCCCTTATTCTATTAGAGCCTCTCCAACCGAAATATACCACGTCAATACCACAGAATTGGATTAGAGATGGATCCTGTTTATGTCTCTTTTTAAAATGCATCGAGACGCTATGAAATTCAAAGCCCTTTTTTATGTTCGCTAAATGTTCAGCGATTCGCACCCTAAGCAATCTTTTGGTTCTCCCCACATAGAGCAGACCACATGGACACCAAAGTAAATAAACCACGTAGGAGGAGTTACACGTGCTAAACTCTTTGATCTCAAAAGGACTACCATCACTTCCTACTACTTGACATTTCCCCCTGTTGTGTATTTTGACTGTTCGACAACATATGCACCTTCCACAGGGAAAAAAACCTTTCAAGTCAATTTTTATAGAAGGATTAGGAGGATCCAGAATTTTCCGGACAACCTTATCTCCGAAATTTGGTGCCTTTCGGTAAATAAACCGAGGATGTTCTGGTATTACAGTCCCCAAATGTGTGTCTCTGGCCAAAATATGCCAATGCTTGCGAAAGATCATTTCAATATCCTTATATTGAGAGTGGAATCCTGTTAGAATACCCCATTGATGCCGGTTGTTGGATTCAGAGGATTCCCTCTTCCTTAAACACTGTTCCCTCTGTATTTCTGCTACATCTCTTATGATGTTATTCAATTTGGCTTCATTATACCCTTTCTGTACAAATCTCTGTTTCAACATTGTTGCTTGTTCTACATAGTCTGATTCCTCAGTACAATTTCTCCTCACTCTTAGGAACTGTCCTTTCGGGATATTACTTATCCACGCCGGATGATGTCCACTTCGGATCGACAAGTAACTGTTCCGATCAGTTGTTTTGAAATGTACTTTGGTCTTCAATTTTCCACTAAGATGTTCAATGTTGACATCAAGAAAATCTACTGAACTCATACTGATATTGTATTCAAGCTTGATGTTGTTTCTATTGTTGTTGAGATCTGTCAGAAACAGTCTAAGATCCACCTCCGATCCCTCCCAAATAAGTAAGAGATCGTCGATGAATCTGCGATAGAAAATAAGCTCTTGTTTCTGATTACGGAAGATATATCTATCCTCCCATTCCGCCATGAACAGGTTGGCGAGGCTAGGAGCAAACTTTGCCCCCATAGCCACGCCAACCTGCTGCGAGAAAAAGAAGCCATTGAACCAGAAATAGTTGTGCGCCATGCAGAACTCCAGGGCTTGGCCCAAGAATTTCTTTTGGACATGGGGGATGTCATCCCTCCTACTCAGTGCCCAGTTTAATGCCAGCGCGGCGTCCTCATGCTGGATTATGGTATAAAGGGACGCTACGTCCGCTGTTACCAAAATGATGTTGGACTCAGGATTGATATTTATTAACTCCAAAGATGTCAGTAGGTCCGTTGTGTCTTTCAAGAACGCCTTGGTGTTACGAACACTCGGTTGGAGAAACTTGTCTAAGTACTCTCCTAACCTGGGAGTCACAGATCCAATCCCATTTACAATGGGCCGGGCTGGTGGGACTGTTGGGTGTTTGTGAATCTTGGGTAGCGTGTATATCACAGGAGTCCTACACACAGAGGGGGCTAAATACGCTTTTTCTTTGGCATTGAGGGCCTTAGTCCGGTATCCCCAACAAACCAAAGCATCCAGTTGAGATTTATAGTCCTCAGTAGGGTCAGAACCCAATCTCCTATAGGTAACAGGGTCACTTAACAATGTGGTCAGTTGGTTCAGATAAAACTCCTTATCCATAACTACCACTCCGCCTCCCTTATCCGCAGGACGGATGATGATCTCCTTATTACTTTCAAGGCTTTTTAATCCTTCCTTTATAAAATCTGGGTTCACCTTCTTCTTTTGAGGTAATTCATCAATGTCCTTCAACACTAACTGCTTGAAGACCTCAATGTAATGATTGTTAGGGTTCTGGGGATTAAATAGGGATCTATTCTTTAGGCCACTGTCTATGTGTACTGGGGCAACAATGCTCTTCAAAGATGATTCTGCCGGATGACTCAAAAAATATTTTTTCATATTGAGAGTCCTTATAAATTTATGGGTATCAATGTACAAATTGAACTTATTCATAACTCTCCTTGGTGCACATTTTAGGCCAGTATTTAGTATATTCAGTTCTTTCGAATTCAATACAACTTTACTTAGATTGAAGATTCCTGTATTTAAGTTTTCCTCTGTCTTTTCTTTGGATTGCTTTCTCCGTCCGGCCCTACAGCCCCTTCTTCTCTTTGGGGGTAGTCTCCATTCTTGGAGTGAGGGTATGGTTGTCCATTCCTGTCCCCCCCCCTGTTGTGGGCATTGTGAGGGGGTCTCTTCGGGGTAGCTCCTCTCCCCCTCCCCCTCTGCCCTAAAAAAGGCTGAGGTTGATGATGGTAATAGTTGGGTGCTGGGGGTGCATACCACTGTTGGTATTCTTGTTGAGGGTAATACTGACAATGGTTATATTCACCCTGTGTGTGATAAGGGCGAGGTGATTGAAGATTTTGGCCATATTGGTAATCATCTCTCTCTCGTCTAGGTGCTGCAGGTGATTCAAATTGTGGGCCATACTGGCCACTTCCAGAAGCCTGTGAGTCAGAATTCCTTCTCTGATTAGGAAGTAGGTGTTCATTTTTCCTTAATGTGGCTTTACCGGTAGTATGTTTAATCGAATCCTTTTTCTGACTAACGGGATTTGTTTTGTGTACAGGTTTAGCTCCCTCATTACCGTTGTCATTCCCGGCAGCAATTTGCCATGCATATATCTTGTCATTTTTAAAATCCTCAGAGTCTCGGTTATATTTCTTAACCTTTCTCTTCTGTGTTTCCCTATCAATCTTCTCCAATTTTTTCTTCATGTTCGTATTAAATTCTTTAATCATGGCAGAATCATTAATTGGTACTAATTTATCTTGTATGATTTTGATTTTATCATTAATCATACTTAACTTAATTTGTTTCCTTTTCAGGACCAATACCTGTAATTCCATCCCCACTTTATTAAAGAATTTTTTCCATTCATCCATATATTTAGTCTCATGGAGACCATCCTGGGGAGTCACCTCCCACCTTAAACTCCTAAAAATCAGACCCTCCTTATTATAGTGCTCGAACGTAAACACATCCCACCAGGCTTTAATTTGTTTCTCTAATAGAATCTCCAAGGTTTTTAAAATCCCTGGGTAATCTTCCTCACATTCTGTCATTTCATGACTGGTGGAGAAGATCGTGTCAGCACTCAATTGCCTATTCATCAAAAAATTGATGGATTCCATGGCTGCTAGTAGTTAAAGAATATAACTGTAATGATTGGGGTATCAAAAAAACTGCGCCCGACTGATAACCCACTACTGCGCCAATTGGAAAGAAGTTGAAGCACCTAGCTGCTGTTTAAATAAATAGTATGTGAAATAAAGGAATATATTATGTACATCAAGTGACAATATAAAACCACAGCGCTGTGAGAATAAATAAATATTCAAATCTAAATATATATACAAGTGTACAATGTGATATCACAATTATACGTGAATAAACTCATAACATTGTAAACGTGCTAAATAAGTGAAAAAAAGTTTGTGATGCTACAAAAAGCGTGAAGTATTTAAGAGGAAAGTTCATGTGACTTCAAACTAGTTGTTCCACTCTTCCAGGGCTTCCACCACACCTCAGTGTTCAGTGCTCCAATCCCCCCTCACAGTGGACACTCACCACAATATTATGCCTCCCACTCTCGTGTTTGGCTAACGAGCTTGTAGTAAGAGTATCTCCAAGGTATCACCAATATAAATCCCAGTGTCAATTCCGAGGATGTTTCCAAAATAAAAATGCAAAAAAAGGGAAAAAAAGTGCACAATAGTGTAAAAACGTAAGACCAGTTTATTAAAACACTCAAATGAACCTTCAAAAGATGCACTCACAAAACGAAATCACAAATCCAACTTTGTGTGATAACAGATCACTGCACACTTCAAACTCCTTAATTGCAGATAACAATGGTCACGGCGGACCCTCGATTAACTGGATGATCTCACCACAATCCTTGGCACAGCATAACACTTCTAACGATAACTCCTTGGCTCGATAGTATAAACCAGCTGAGAGATGGCTACAAACAGTCCTAGATGTAACTTGGAACTTTTTTCAAACACGGATTAGGCCACGCCCCGACATGTTTCGACTTCCTGTCTTATTCATGGGTATGGCCGAATCCCACATTGCCCTCTTTTTTATTTGCTAAGGGTCACTAGCAGCGAATCAAAGCAGAGAGTGACGATTAACACACCGCATCTAGCGTGTGTGTATCGCACTATCTGACAGCGAGAACGTCACCCGGTCACGTGTGATCACGCGTCCAATGGGATGAGATCCTCGCCGTTTCTATGGGTGGGAGCTATGTGGAGCGTCTTACTCGTCAGTCCGGCAGCGAGGCGCAACCAATCATGCTGCATTTCTCTTGTGTCCAATCAGCCTGCTGGAGACTGACGGAATAAGCATAACCCATCAACAGAGTGCCGCGTTGTCCTAACAACGGGGGACGCGGCCAACTGGACACGTATAACCCGTAGCCAATGGACAATCTCTGCAGCATTATCCGGATGGAGATGCAGTGCCCATCTAGTACACTGACATGTCACACAGCAGTTTACTTAATTAAAAGAAAAAACAAAATAACACATTAGTGTTAAATTTAAAGTATGTGGGCATAATACTAATTATCAAAAACTGGGGAGAATTAAGATCTATAGTCGGGGTATAGTCCTTTTGAGATCAAAGAGTTTAGCACGTGTAACTCCTCCTACGTGGTTTATTTACTTTGGTGTCCATGTGGTCTGCTCTATGTGGGGAGAACCAAAAGATTGCTTAGGGTGCGAATCGCTGAACATTTAGCGAACATAAAAAAGGGCTTTGAATTTCATAGCGTCTCGATGCATTTTAAAAAGAGACATAAACAGGATCCATCTCTAATCCAATTCTGTGGTATTGACGTGGTATATTTCGGTTGGAGAGGCTCTAATAGAATAAGGGACCTCTCACAGCGCGAAACCCAGTGGATATATCTGCTTAAATGTCTTCAGCCTCGGGGTCTAAATATAGAAGTTGACCTCAATTGTTTTATTAACAACTCCTGAGATATACAATGTCTCTACCATTTCTCCATATTTAGATCATTTATCTATACCATTTATATATGTTATGGGTGAATGCTTTTCTTCTTATTGTTTGTTCCTGGGTTGTACCCAATTACTGAAGTGCAGGTTAATAAGCTAATTAGCATGGGTGATACCAGTTTAAACCCCCTTTTTCTGCACTAGTCAGTTTTATGGTCAGGCACCTAGGTTTACTTTAGGCATTTAATTTTATTAATTTATTAATTCTATGTATTTATCCTATCACTGTGATGTCTGATATTCATGAAATATCGGTTTATCTGTAATCACTAGTAACTGTGAACCATTCATGCCATGATTAATTATGTGAAGAGTTTTTAAATTTAATTTATGTATTTGCTTACATGGACAAGAACCACCTAGAGGTAGGTGGTTCTGATTGGTGTGTCAGGTCATTTTTGTGTCAGTGTACAGATGTGCATTTAAACACACCAATTTTTATAATTTATATATGGAGATACTGCTATCAGTATTTTGTTATATTTATATCAGATCTAAGTTATAGTGCTATTTTTAATAATGAATGTATTTTATTTATTTGATGTATGACCATTATTGAGATGTGTGCAATGACTGGGGAGTGGTGGTCACGGGGACCCTCGAGAGACCGTACCCCGACTATAGATCTTAATTCTCCCCAGTTTTTGATAATTAGTATTATGCCCACATACTTTAAATTTAACACTAATGTGTTATTTTGGTTTTTCTTTTAATTAAGTAAACTGCTGTGTGACATGTCAGTGTACTAGATGGGCACTGCATCTCCATCCGGATAATGCTGCAGAGATTGTCCATTGGCTACGGGTTATACGTGTCCAGTTGGCCGCGTCCCCCGTTGTTAGGACAACGCGGCACTCTGTTGATGGGTTATGCTTATTCCGTCAGTCTCCAGCAGGCTGATTGGACACAAGAGAAATGCAGCATGATTGGTTGCGCCTCGCTGCCGGACTGACGAGTAAGACGCTCCACATAGCTCCCACCCATAGAAACGGCGAGGATCTCATCCCATTGGACGTGTGATCACACGTGACCGGGTGACGTTCTCGCTGTCAGATAGTGCGATACACACACGCTAGATGCGGTGTGTTAATCGTCACTCTCTGCTTTGATTCGCTGCTAGTGACCCTTAGCAAATAAAAAAGAGGGCAATGTGGGATTCGGCCATACCCATGAATAAGACAGGAAGTCGAAACATGTCGGGGCGTGGCCTAATCTGTGTTTGAAAAAAGTTCCAAGTTACATCTAGGACTGTTTGTAGCCATCTCTCAGCTGGTTTATACTATCGAGCCAAGGAGTTATCGTTAGAAGTGTTATGCTGTGCCAAGGATTGTGGTGAGATCATCCAGTTAATCGAGGGTCCGCCGTGACCATTGTTATCTGCAATTAAGGAGTTTGAAGTGTGCAGTGATCTGTTATCACACAAAGTTGGATTTGTGATTTTGTTTTGTGAGTGCATCTTTTGAAGGTTCATTTGAGTGTTTTAATAAACTGGTCTTACGTTTTTACACTATTGTGCACTTTTTTTCCCTTTTTTTGCATTTTTATTTTGGAAACATCCTCGGAATTGACACTGGGATTTATATTGGTGATACCTTGGAGATACTCTTACTACAAGCTCGTTAGCCAAACACGAGAGTGGGAGGCATAATATTGTGGTGAGTGTCCACTGTGAGGGGGGATTGGAGCACTGAACACTGAGGTGTGGTGGAAGCCCTGGAAGAGTGGAACAACTAGTTTGAAGTCACATGAACTTTCCTCTTAAATACTTCATGCTTTTTGTAGCATCACAAACTTTTTTTCACTTATTTAGCACGTTTACAATGTTATGAGTTTATTCACGCATAATTGTGATATCACATTGTACACTTGTATATATATTTAGATTTGAATATTTATTTATTCTCACAGCGCTGTGGTTTTATATTGTCACTTGATGTACATAATATATTCCTTTATTTCACATACTATTTATTTAAACAGCAGCTAGGCGCTTCAACTTCTTTCCAATTGGCGCAGTAGTGGGTTATCAGTCGGGCGCAGTTTTTTTGATACCCCAATCATTATCCCTGTCTTGTGCCTGAGTTACAAAGACCCATTAACAGACCATTTATTTCAATGGCAGTCTTCCCACAAGAGTCTATGTGTATTTAATGTTTTTTATGATTTTTTTACCTGTAAAACTTTCTCTTGTGTAGACATTCAAAAGACCTGAGACTGCCGCTCGGCTTTGCAGTCTTGTATGTAATGTCAACATCCTCATGCAAAGGACAATCTATAGTATTTCCCTTGGCTTCTCCCATAAAAGGTATGTGTCAGGGATCTCATACAGCAGATGCTAATTTCCGTGCAGCAGGTGCTTACTTATTCTTATGTGCATGTCGTGAGCCTAACAAGACAGGCATAAACTAGAATGTGCATGCGGATGAGCATTGGCGCATGAGCTTGTGCACATACCGGTATTCACAGATTGTGGTGCTCAGCAGACCGTTTTTCATGGCGAGAAAAATGCAATTTTTAAATTGGTCATTAAAAACGATCGTGTGTAGGCTCCAGAGCATTTTTCTCGACGTGAAAATGGCCATTAAAAATTTAGAACATGCTCTATTTTTTCTCTGCGTTTTTCACGTTGTGAAAAACGGTCGTGTGTAGGCTATAATGACGGGAAAAAAGACGCGCATGCTCAGAAGCAAGTTTTGAAGGGAAGTTTGCATAATCAGCCCAAAGGGTGGCGCCAATCGAATGGAACTTCCCCTTTATAGTGCCGTCGTACGTGTTGTACGTCAGCACGCTTTGCTCAAGCATTTTTTTTCACGATTGTGTGTATGCAAGGCAGGCTTGACAAGAATCACATCGAGAAAAACGTTGTTTTTTTCCATGACATGAAAAATGGTCAGATGTACGCGGCTTGAGAGTCTGTCTAGCCTCAGTGCTGGATTGTCTTCAGCTCTGGTTCCCGGGTTCTTGGTTCTTGAAAGTCTGCTAACCTTTTTCCTGACCCAGGTATGTCTGACACCTGTCTTTGATTACCCCCACCTTTTATGTCTGCTGTTCGCTTGTGTTACTGACCTTGGCTTGGATTTTCAACTACATCTCTGCCTCCTGACTTGGTATCTCGCTGCCAGCATGTAACCAACTTCTAGGGGGCGCTGTGAATAGTGTGACTTAATGGGTTAGACTAAATCTTGTGCATATACAAAATAAAATGTATAGTGCTAATTTAAATGCTATATCAATTCATGAATAATTAATAATCTAGTGCTAAAAATCCTTACACCATCACCAGTGGGAAAACTTCATGAAAATCACCCGGTGGATGTGAGTGAAATTCCTACTCACCGGACCACTGTGACCTCTTTAACTAAAAAGAAGGTCAGATCAGGCTTGTTAGTGTGCCTTTTGAGGAGCATCCCGATCAGGTCACTTCCAGCCATTTCCGGTTTCTGTCTCACCACGGCGGTGGAACGCACGCCGAACAACAAAGCGCGAGCAGGACGGCCATACCTCCTACTAGCCTGGTGATTTGTGCTGTATACCTCCAGTGCCGAGGAAAGACACCTACTAATGTAAGCGGCCGTTTGGTGCATGTTTTTACATTTAATTTTAATTAAACTGTCTTAGGCCCCGTACACACGACCGAGTTTCTCGGCAGAATTCAGCCAGAAACTCGATCGGAGCTGAATTCTGCCGAGAATCCCGGCGTGTGTACACTTTCGGCCGAGGAAGCCGACGAGTCCTCGTCGAGCCAAATAGAGAATATGTTCTCTATTTCCTCGTTGTTCAATGAGGAAAGTTGACTCGCCGAGATCCTCGGCGGCTTCACACAGAACTCAACAAGCAAAACGATGAGTTTTGCCCGTCGAGTTCCTCGGACGTGTGTACGGGGCCTCACACTATGGTCCTGTTTTTTTCATTTTTAATTGTCATTGCGGTGGAGTATTAACAAGATTCCAGCCACATCTCCTCTGATATACCAGCAAGACCACAGACCCACATTAACAAGCCTGATCTGACCTTCTTTTTAGTTAAAGTGGTCATGGTGGTCCGTTGAGTAGGAATTTCACTTACATCCAGCGGGGTGATTTTTATGAAGTTTTGCCACTGGTGATGGTGTAAGGATTGAAGTTGCATCACAAAAGATTTATAGACTTTGGTTTTGATGAAATATTTTAATCACTGTCATTTTAGCACTAGATTATTAATTAATCATGAATTTTTAGAGCATTTAAATTAGCACTATACACTTTATTTTGTATATGAACAAGATTTAGTCTAACCCATTAAGTCACACTATTCACGGCGCTTCCTATCATTACACACCCCAAATCAGACAAAGCTAGCACTTTGAGGGGAGCAGCTTATATGTTTTAGAATTTGTTTATTTAGCTAGTCCATAGCGCAAGGTCCTCTTATTTTTCACATGTAACTGTCTTCTGCCTGTTTCTGACCTGGAACTTGATCCTGACCATGCACCTATCTGCCTGGCTTCAATTGAAAAAGGCTTGTGACCAGACTCCATACTACCACTGGAATGACTCCTGTGTTTCCAAGCTTCAGCTCACTACAACAGCTTCCTGGCACCTGTACGTTTCCACTGTCCTAGCAATCCCTGTCTCCACTACCAATGATGAATGGATAGGAATTCCACAGGAGGCCACTCTTGTCATCTTTAGCTCCACAGTCAGGTACATGACAGTATGATAGGAAGTTGGGGGGGGAGGGGTTAGAGGATCCAGGCCAGAGCAGAGAGTAATAAGGCACTCCCAGAAAAGGAAAGTGCTACGACATTTGTTGAAGGGAGGAGCTTTGCTAGAAAAATGTACTCTTCTCTGAATAGTCTAATTTTCTATCAGGTTGAAAGGCACATTGCAAATGACTAAAAATATTTCATGGAAAGGTGCATCTCAAAAAAATTTAAATATCATCAACATTACACACAGAGTGATATATTTCAAGCATTTATATATTTTAATTTTGATGATTATGGCTTACAGCTAGTAAAAAACCCAAGATTCAGTATCTCAGAAAATTTGAATATTACATGAGACCAATAAAAAAAAATATTTTTTTAATGAAGGTTTAATGTATAGTATATTATGCTCTCAATACTTGGTTGGGGCTCCTTTTGCATGAATTGCTTAATCAGTGTGGCATGGCATGGAGGTGATCAGCCTGTGGCACTGCTGAGGTGTTATGGAAGCCCAGGTTGCTTTGATAGTGGCCTTCGGATCATCTGCATTGTTGGGTCTGGTGTCTCTCATCTTCCTCTTGACAATACCCCAAAGATTCTCGGTGGGGTTTAAGTCAGGCGAGTTTACTGGCCAATCAAGCACAGTGATGCCATGATCAAAAAAACAGGTATTGGTACTTTTGGCAGTGTGGGCAGGTGTCAAGCCCTGCTGGAAAATAAAATTATCATATCCATAAAGCTGGTCAGCAGAGGAAGCATGAAGTGGTCTAGAATTTTCTGGTAGAGGACCAACACCAGTAGATAACATGGCTCCCCAAATCACCACTGAGTGTGCTTTACACTGGACCTTGGATTCTGTGCCTCTCCATTCTTCCTCCGAACTCTGGGACCTTGATTTCCAAATGTAATGCAACATGTTCTTTCATCCGAAAAGAGGACTCTGGACCACTGAGCAACAGTCCAGTCCTTTTTCTCCTTACTTAGCCCAGGTAAGACACTTCTGATGTTGTCCCTGGTTCAGGAGTGGCTTGATACAATAAATGCGACAGTCGTAGCCCATGTCCTGGATACATCTGTGTGTGGTGGATCTTGAAGCACTGACACCAGCCGTAGTCCACTGTTTATGAACCTCCCCCAAATCTGTGCTTCACAATCCTCTCAAGGCTACAGTTATCCCTGATGCTCTTGCACCTTTTTGTACCACACTTTTTCCTTTCACACAACTTTCCATGAATGTTTTTCTGTGTTTTATGTACCTGCAATTTTCTAAGTTGGTGAAGAGGTCTCTTTAAAATAATGTAATCAGGAACCCAGTCAGTAGTGATAAAGATCATTTTAGAATTCAACCCACAAAAATCCTAACTCCAGGGTTTCATGAACTTTAAATAGTTTTAGGACCAATCTGTTCCAAATGATTTCCTTTACTAACACATGCTGTGGATGTGAAAAACATACAGTACACAGTGCTGTGTTCTGGCAGTGGCACAGGAACTTTTCGTTCTACACCCAGAATGAAATTGAGTCAGGCTGAGTGCTGCTCTGCCGTTCACAGGAGACTTTGTATTTTATCTTATTTTATTTTTATTTTACCTCAGCCAGAGGAAGCTTTGTATTCATTCATAATTACAGTACTTTCTGGGAATGGTTAAGCAGCCTTCAGCCAAACTCGATTTTGTTCTGGGAGCAGGACATTAAGGTCCTGCCCCAATGCCAAAGCACAGCTTCAATAAAGTTTTCTCCAAACCTGGCAACACATAGAAAATGTAATTCCAGTAAGTCAAAAGCCATGAGAGACACAGTGACTGAAGTATTTAAATAGTCACAGTACTTTATTATAACACTGTCAGTATCAAATCAGCCATTTTTTTCTGATTTGCTATTTGGCCAAAAAATACACTTTCCCCTGCTGATTGGCTGATAAACTTTGTCAGAGGAGATACTCGTATATTTTTCCAAAATGGCATGGATTTTAATTCTGTAGTTTGCTCACTAACCACAAAAATGAAGGAAACTGGCCTAACATGTTCTGATTTGTTTTGCACAAATTAATTATTTTATCTATAATGGAGCTATATGTCATAATAAATATATAGAGATCAAGCTTAATTGGAGGGCATCACACATATTAACTATTAATGAAAAACCTAAATATTAATACGTGAATTTAACTATACATAAAATACATACATTAAAGATGCTGCAATGCCTGATGGAGCCGGACTCAGAAAGAGTAGCTGCAGAACCACTCATGCTCATGTGCTGTATGGCTATTTATGTATTATTTATTACTCATAGCTGTAGGAAATGTCATTTATTTCATTACCTAAAATGCCATGCAGTGTTTAAGTGTTACTTACTAGAAAAATATGCATACAAAGAATTATAAGTCAATATTATGTCAGCTTATTTACAAAGACCTGTCATGTTTATGTGGCCAATGTCAGTAGAAAATCCTCTTATACACATTCCAACCTGAGATTACAGAAAAAACTGCATTTTATGTGCAAGTTTGGAACCAGCTATGCATAAATATAGTAGGAAAAGCAGTTGAATAACCAGACAAAACTATTGTTCAGTACAGCCAGGCATACCCCACTTTTAAGTACATAATGGGGTTTATTTACTATCAATGGAGCGTGCAAAATCAGGCTCACTTCTACATAGAAACCAATGAGCTTCTAACCCCAGCTTGTTCAATTAACCACTTAAGCCCCGGACCTTTAGGCAGCTAAATGCCCAGGCCAGGTTTTGCGATTCGGCACTGTGTTGCTTTAACAGACAATTGCACGGTCGTTCGACGTGGCTCCCAAACAAAATTGACGTCCTTTTTTTCCCACAAATATAGCTTTCTGTTGGTGGTATTTGATCACCTCTGCGGTTTTTATTTTTTGCTCTATAAACAAAAATAGAGGGCCTATTTTGAAAAAAATGCAATATTTTTTACTTTTTGCTATAATAAATATCCCCCAAAAACATATATATTGTAACATTTTTTTTCCTCAGTTTAGGTCGATACGTATTCTTCTACCTATTTTTGGTAAAAAAAAATCGCAATAAGCGTGTATCGATTGGTTTGCGCAAAATTTATAGCGTTTACAAAATAGGGGATAGTTTTATTGCATTTTTATTATTTTATTTTTTTTTGTACTACTAATGGCGGCGATCAGCAATTTTTTTCCTGACTGCGACATTATGGCGGACACTTCGGAAAATGTTGACACATTTTTGGGACCATTGTCATTTTCACAGCAAAAAATGCATTTAAATTGCATTGTTTATTGTGAAAATGACAGTTGCAGTTTGGGAGTTAACCACAGGGGGCGCTGAAGGAGTTATGTTTCACCTAGTGTGTGTTTACAACTGTAGGGGGGTGTGGCTGTAGGTCTGACATCATTGATTGTGTCTCCCTATAAAAGGGATGAAAAAACAAGCATAAATCTGCGCTATCTGTGTAAAAAGCTGCCACAAACAATCTAGTGAAACAAGAAAGTGATAAAATATACAAAAACAATAAAAGTGGCGCTAGAAAGTGATACTATTAGAAATATTATAGTGAACTGAATCATATAACTGTGTGAACAAAAATAAAAAGTCCATATATGATAAATCCAAAAGCAGTGAGTCGCTGGAAAGAAGCACCGCCTGTGAATGGTCTCCTGTGATGGACAATTATAAACACCACGGTGGAATGAATGAATAAATGTGAAGAAATGACCACCACCGGGAGGGGAGGCTTACCAGAGATATTGAACCCTGTTAAGCATACGCCTAGAGGGTCAATATAGGCTGTTATGTGAGTTGGTGGAACCACATCAATCGGATCCGGATACACTTAGAAAACGATGGCTTGAACACATCACTTTAAATCAGAGCGAAGGGGGGTGGCAATGTCTTGATAGTGACTCCCAAGAGGTCAAACCGTATCCAAAGCACACGAAGTCTCATAGTGTAATACCGTAATACTGGTGAAATTTATTAACGGTTAAAAACACTTACAGTTCTGATGAAAACAAAGGGCATCAATAAAAGGTGGCGCATGGCAGCAGCAGAGTCCCGACACGTTTCGCAATAGTTTGCATCATCTGTACGGTATTACACTATGAGACTTTGTTTTCTTTTATGTGCTTTGGATACGGTTTGACCTCTTGGGAGTCACTATCAAGACGTTGCCACCCCCCTTCGCTCTGATTTAAAGTGATGTGTTCAAGCCATCGTTTTCTCAGTGTATCCGGATCCGATTGATGTGGTTCCACCAACTCACATAACAGCCTATATTGACCCTCTAGGCGTATGCTTAACAGGGTTCAATATCTCTGGTAAGCCTCCCCTCCTGGTGGTGGTCATTTCTTCACATTTATTCATTCATTCCACCGTGGTGTTTATAATTGTCCATCACAGGAGACCATTCACAGGCGGTGCTTCTTTCCAGCGACTCACTGCTTTTGGATTTATCATATATAGACTTTTTATTTTTGTTCACACAGTTATATGATTCAGTTCACTATAATATTTATAAAAGGGATGACACGATCGATGTAGCTGCCACAGTGAAGCACGGGGAAGCCGTGTTTACATACAGCTCTCCCCGTTCTTCAGCTCCGGAGAGCGATCGCCCTCATCCCGGATAGCTCCCCGACGATTTCCGACCGCCGCATGTACCGGGGGGGTCCTGAACGGACCCCCGACCCACGGAAAGGCAGGGACGTACATGTACGCCCATCTGCCTGTACGTGCCATTCTGTGGACGTACATATACATGCGGCGGTCGTTAAGTGGTTAAGCCTTGTAATAAAACCTGGAACCTCATTGGTTTCTATGCAGCAGTGAGCCTGATTTTGCACTCTCCGGCGATAGTAAATAAACCCCAGTGTGTACTTAAAAGTGGGGTATGCTTGTAAATACATTGACAGGCAAGATGGACCACTATTGCTCTGATTCTTTTCTTTTGTTGTTGCAATTGGGACAGATAGGGGCCTACCGCAAGGGTATAAGGAGCCAAATAGAAGAATTGAATAGTTAGGATGGAAAAAAGTGCTTTACTTTAGTTGTTGATCATCTAAAACTCTCTGCATAGAGACCAAAGCTGGTGTTGCATTGGGTTCATTGTCCTCATTATATCACAGGAAATAAGGTCAAGAACTGTTTTGGTGCTGATGCCAGTGAAAGTGCAGCTGGAGTGTAAGAGGTAGTTAATAGTAAGATGTGGGAGGAAACATAGTCAAAATGACTGCATGCTTTTTAACAATATATGTCCCAGATGAGACTCTAATCAAGTGTCACCATGACATCATGACATGTGCATACAGAAACCTAAGTGGATTATTTACACACGTCACCAACCTCTTCTTTCATATAACGTTTCTTTAATACAAAGACACATTGAACAGTAGTGTGAAATAACTTGCATTACCGAAAAATGGCTTTTGTTATTTGTGCCATGCGGATGAAAGCAGATTTCTGATTAGTTTCTAGAGGTCTCTATTACATTTTAAAATAATCCCATATCTAGCTGTGCAATGTCAACTAATAGGTGAGATGGAGGCTCTGGTAAATAATTTGAAGGCATGTAGGATGTATGACATAGTTTCAAGAACTGATTCAGGTATCTCACCTACTATATTTAGTTTTAATAAAGCAGACCCCAGATTATCCTTCTATAGCCAAGCATGTCTCATTTGTTGTTGTCCAGATAAACAGGGTTCTCTCTGAATTATTTAGGAATCCTAGCTCACCTACAGCAAGGCTTTAAATTTTGACATTTGCAATGGGCTCTCATCATGCCTTCTGTTCAGGTTATACACTATGTCAACATGAGCTCTTGGAACATTGGGTGACAAGAAATGACATGAGGTTAATTGGTAGCAGTCCTTCAGCAATATCAAATAAAGCTTCGGGCTGTGATCACGTCATCAGCACAAAAGGAGAACAAGTTTGAGGACCTAAAGAGACAGTCCTCACACAGTTAAGGATGTATTATTCTCTTTATTAAAGGCCTATTGGTAAGGCATGTACTGCCATACTGGTGGTTATAATGTAAGGAATTACATTACAATTTTAATGGAGGAATCTATGTATCCTTCACACCTGTCATCTAAGCAGGCATAAGAAAACTGAGAGACAAAAAAATAAAACTTTGAATGGCAAAACACGGACAAAAATGTTGCCATTAATGTACATCACCATTAATGGTACATTAATGTAGACAGCCTTGTAATGTTCATAGGTCAAAATGAGCAGTACCTATAACACAAAGCAAAATCTGATTTGGTTTTTGTTAAATGGTTCAGATTGTTGTCTGTTTCTGACAAAATAAATCTGTACAATTATATATTTAATTTTTTTATTAAAGTTTTGGAATACACAAGGAACAAGTATCAAGAGCATATAGCTTTTCCCAAACATATTCACATATATATATTTTGAGTAAAGAGAGATTGTGTTAATTGTAGACTTGCACAGTGCGCTCTTTTTCCGTTGGAACACGATCTCATTCTTCCAGACCATGAAAGGGTTCTTCCCCTGTAGGAAATGCAATATTAGTAAAACAAACCAGTTCCAGGGACGCAAAATAGAATCGTTTCAATCGAGTCAAACACAGATATCATACCCTATTGACTCTTTTATCACCTGTACCAGTGAATATGTCATTTATCTTATTCAATGCCCTTGTGCAAAACAATACATCGGTAGGACTAAAAGAGCGGCACATGTTAGGATGGAGGAACATGTGGGGAACATTAGGCGAGGTTTCCCTAAACATAACCTCTCCAAACATTACGCCAAATACCATAATAAAAAAGTGGAGGGAACATTATTCATACCGATTGAAAAACTGACCCCCCATTGTAGGGGCACCAATAAAGTTTGTGCCATTTCTAAAATTGAAACTCAATGGATTTTCAATATGAAATCTTACATACCGCATGGCCTTAATGTTGATTGGGACATCAACTGCTTCTTGAACAATGCATAGATTTTTGAGTTTAGGATCGACGTCTTTTAGATTATTGGATATATATATTTTATATCTCAATTTTAACACATTTTTATAATTTTATAATTCATCTTTTTAATTATAATGATTTGTGTAGTAATATTTAGATGCATTTGTCATATTGGATTGTACATCTCCAGTTTAGTTCCATTTTCTAGCCTTATAGACATTATTGGCATATTCCTTCATGTAATATGCCTTTTCGCCACAAGATGGCATCCATCCTTTTAACCATAATTAGATTCCTTTCCGGTCAGTATTCTGCCCTTACTATTTTTCCCTTACTTAAAATGGCGCAGGAACAATATATATGGGCGTGCGTGATGACAGGGAAGCAGCAGCCAATCCCAGACGACGTCAACATATGACGAAACACGTAGGTGTGGCCTGCGTCCTGACGTCATCACGCTAATCCGAACAAACTGACCCAGGAAAGGGAAGCAACAGAGGACGCCGAGATCCCGTTTTTAACCGCACATGGTGCATTTTATTGGGCCTGATTTTCTTCAATTACCTGTAAGTGCATTACTTTTCTTTTACATTAAAACTGTTTTGCAAAGTTGCACAATGGGCCCCCTTCTCTTCTTTTGTATTTGAGCCATCCATCCGCCTTGGTCGATAGGATCTGGTTTGAAGCAGCTTCAGCATACAGCACATAGTCATTTGGGTGACTCTAAACCAACCCATGTTCAGTCTGACCGCCGTTGTGGTCAGCATATCCGGTAAGGGGATTTATCTGTCACTCGGGTGTGCCCTTGGTGGAAGGTGGTGCCAGCTTCATATTACCCTCTATTTGAAGTCATTTTCTGAGGAATTCATTTTTTCAAGAAGTTTTCTTTAGACACCTATCAATGTAAGCATCATTAGTACACTGATGACGCTCCCGAGGTAGAGTGAAATGCATTAGGTATGGGGACTTCCGGTGACGTAATTTCTTGGATTTTGGAATGCAAACCCCAGCTTGCACAGTGTTTTATATGCTTGTCTTGACAGACTAACATGAAAGAAAGTTGCTAATTTTTAATTATTTTTAATTATTGACTGATTTCATATATATTTTTTTCACAGTGTTTTACATGTGCAGCATTCAAATGTTATCTCCTGAATAAGCTAAACTATAGCAAAACATGTTGAGTGAATTGGATTAACTACCTAATACATGTAAAAAAAAAACTTTTATTGTTGATTTTAATGAATAAACGTAAAGATTTTTATACAACATGCATTTTCTGTTGTTTGGCACTTAAACAACCCTATTTATTTTAATACTTGTTGTTGTTATTACAACAAAATACTTCACCTGAAGCCATGGAAAAAAAAGGAACATTATTTTAAATGAGTTTTTTTCTCACTGTCTGTGAGTGGACAATGTTGTTGATGATATTGGTACTAACTGTGATTGGAGAATCTACCCACATTCTTAGACTGGTCATATAAAGATTCCTTAGAAGGTATCCATGTCTGTGAGGCCTGATAGACATGGCCACAGGCACAGCTCATACTTCTACAGATCCTACATTGAAAAAAAAAAATCACATTAGTTCCAATATTTATTGATAGGTCCACTTTAACAACCTCATTGATGCTCTTACTTTGCATTGGTGTTAGTAAAACAGGAAAAATATCTTCAGCTCAAACATATTTCTTACACTTATTATTTGAAAGAGAGATTGGAAGCTTAGATACCTTTAATAATCTTTATCATGGGTGTGGGTGGAGGCACAAGATGTGTAATCCACGTGTAAATATCTTGAGATGCATGTATCTCTGTTGACATATTTGGGAGTAATATCATCATGGTTATAGTGTACAATGAATCTGTAGTCTGCCAAGCAAAAAGGCAATAAGCCTTATGTGAAAGAACATAAGCCATGTAAGGCTGTGAGTAATGATACATGGTATGAGATATAGCATTCACACTGCATTGTGAGCCAATATAACCCCAGGATGAATATTTAGAGGTCAGAGAGTTGCACAGTGGAATATAAGATTCAGAAATATTACCAGTACTGTATGTAGTGTGTTATTTTTCGTTTTTAGACAGTTTTTAGGGATTTTTTTTTAAATCCAACAGTTGGGATTATTTATTAGCACGCTGAAAATTGTATATGCTAGAACAGTTTTGTATGCTTGTAAGAGTGTGTGTGTATTCCTATGTATTGGTATCTGTGAAACTGAGCTGCATGGGGCAATGTTTCCATTATTACCAAAATCAGTTCAGTGTAAGACTTTGGAAATTTTAAAATATCTTTCTTGCTTTTCTCATACAATCTGTCACAAGCCATATAGCCACTCTCTTACTAGAAAAGTTCAAAACTAACATTAAGTCCCACAGAGTATTGCTTAAGCACCTGTCAAGCACTTGCTCAATGACAGCTAAGAAACAAGTCTGAGTATTCTAGAGGAGGAATAGAAGTTAAAGAAAGTATCACATTGTGTTTACAAACGAGACAAAACCCCACTGGATTTGACCCAGATTGAGAAGATTTGCAGATTCCCATACATCCAGAAAACTTGCCAAAACTGCCAGACCAATTGCCAGTTCACTCACATATTCTAAAATCTTGGCTGAATAGCTCTTGGAGACTGATCATAGTCCTCCAGCCCCTTTGTTTACCTAAAGTACCAGAAAGGTGAAACAAATTATGGATTTTATATTAATACGTAATTACACTGACGTGTACAAGTTACATTACCTACCCATTAATTACTACAGTTCCTTACTGGGAAAAATACAGAGGACATTTACACAATTAGATCAACAAAATCATTATGACATGTTAATAATCTGATAAATAGTCAATCCCCATTGGTTACTAGAGTGTTAGCCTAGAATGCAGACACCAGGAGCCTGTTGGGTCAGGCCCCTTTATCACTTCACTCTACAAGCTTGTAGGACATATATAGTATATCTGACACTGTTAAATGCATTGCAAGGTTGCATTTGGCACATTACTTGAAGAGTAGATTTCCTCTAGTAATAAATAGTATAAGTCAATGAAAGATTAAAATGTTTTCAAATACCCATGATTACAAATATCTACCTTACTGGCTAGTAAGAAAGGTCATTTGTTACTGAGGGTTGATTAAACACATCAAGCATTAAAGGCTCCCTGATGTTTAATCACTGGCTGTGATGTAATGTATTGTGATGGTTTTTGTCATTAATTAGCTGTTGTGTCAGCACTGGCTGACATTATCTATAACAATCATATATGCACAAAATTAATACGCAATCTTCTAGGATTACAGAACATCATATAAGCTAGTAATAAGTCTTTCTTCTAATGTGTTTGCTTGAACACAGCGCAGAGCCTTTTGTGAAAGAGTTTTAAAAAAAAAACACAATGTGAATACTGGAGGGAATAGAAAGGCAGACAATCCTTTAGCGCAAAGAAAATACATTTGTACTGTACAAAAAATAACAAAATTGTAACCCAGGTGTGACAGTGAAAGTCTCAAAACTGACACTAGAATGAGATAATATTGCACAGCTCATGGGACAACAATCTAAGTGGCATAATTTAGGCAGGTGCCTACATTATACTATGTTAATGTATTCTGTTGATTTAAAGGGGATGTAAACCTGATTCATGAAATTCGACCTAAGCACATCGATCTGTAGTGTTTTCTTATCTGTCTCCAAAGCCCTAAGTCCTGTGTCTTTCTGCTGCTCCATTTTTCTGTTATCAGAATGATAACTTCTTACAAGTTCTCCGACAACCAAAATAAAACCAGCCTGAAATTTGTGTCGGGGTGGGTGCTATAAATAGATTATAGCAGAGAGCTTGTCTTGTCAGGCCTCGTACACACGACCAGTTTCCTCGGCAGAATCCTTCAAGAAACTTGGTGGGAGAGCTTTTTTGCAGAGGAAACTGGCCGTGTGTACGTTTTTCATCGAGGAAACTGTTGAGGAACTCGACGAGCCAAAAAGAGAGCAAGTTCTCTTTTTCCTCGACGGGAGTCTCAAATTGGCCCGTCGAGTTCCTCGTCGGGCTGGTTTCCGACGAGAAACTCGAGCGTGTGTGTAATAAGAAACCCGCGCTTGCTCAGATTAAAGTTTGAGACGGGAGTAAAAGTAGCATTTGTAATGGAGATAACACATTTTTAAAGCTGTAACAGACTGAAAAGTGCAAATCGTCTCTTACCAAACTTGTATTTTTTACACGCAAACACATAAGATTAGCAAAAACAGCCCCAAGAGTTGTGCAAGTGGAATCGAACTTCCCCTGCCGTTGTATGTGTTGTACATCACCGCATTTGAGAACGAGGAGATTTTGTCTGTTACGTGTGTACGCAAAGCAAGCTTGTCGAGTTCCTCGACAAGCCTAACAAGGAACTCAACGAGGAAAATTATGTGTTTCGCCCGACGAGTTACTCGGTCGTGTGTACGAGGCCTGACAGTACAGCTCTGCACATTTCTTCCTTCCTAGCTATCACACAGTGTATGCCAAGAATCCACACCCAGTGCTGAACAGGAAGAAAACATTTCTAACATGATGTGCACTTTCTAAATAATATAGCAAGCTGAAGACAGCAGATGTACATGCAAAACTTATGTAGGGAATGTTGTGTCATCTCTGTGTATCATCTGGGGCTGTTTACTTCACTGGGTGAGTGTTTACATCCATGTTTGACTGATGCAATCAAGGGGTTCATGTATTCTGTGTGTGTCACTGCCTGCATGTGTGATACTTTCCATTGTTAGGGCATATATACAGGGTAAAACCCGGTAAAACGATTGTCACCACACAGTGTGAATTGGCCTTTAAGACTTGCTTCTGAGTCCAAACATTAATGTAACAGACTTTAACCACTTAAGGACCTGCTCAGGTACATATACGTCGGTACTTTAAAGATGTATATCTCGATAATGGCAGCAGTTGCTGCCACAACCGAGATATCCATCTTTTCTTTGAGCGGTTCTGTAAACGATAACGGTGGTCTCCACGGCGGATTCGCCGCAAGATCACCGTTATCGGCGGCAGAGGCGATTGTGTCCTTTCCTCTTCTCGGCTGGGATACGAGTGAGGGCAAGATGGCCCCCACCCGTCCCCATAGCATAGCAGGGCGGAAGTGACGTCAAAATGTCACTTCGGCCCATGCTTCTTAAAGCAATATTTTCTTGTTGTCTTTTTTTTAAATGACAACATTTTTCTTTTTTTTTGCATTTAAGTCTAAATATGGGATCTGAGGTCTTTTTGACCCCAGATCTCATATTTAAGAGGACCTGTCATGCGTTTTTCTATTACAAGGGATGTTTACATTCCTTGTAATAGGAATAAAAGTGACCCATTTTTTTTTTGTAAAAATTAATAAAATAAATAAAAATAAATAAGAAAACAAATATTTTTTTTAAAGCACCCCGTCCCGACGAGCTTGCGCGCAGAAGCGAACGCATATGTGAGTAGCGCCCGCATATGAAAACAGTGTTCAAACCACACAAGTGCCGTATCACCGCGATTGTTAGAGCGAGAGCAGTAATTCTAGCCCTAGACCTCCTCTGTAACTCAAAAGATGCAACCTATAAAAAAAATTAAACGTCGCCTATGGAGATTTTTAAGGTTAAAAGTTTGACGCCATTCCACGAGCGGGCGCAATTTTGAAGCGTGACATGTTGGGTATCATTTTAATCTGAGTAACAGTATCTTTCACAATTTTTAATTTTTAATTCAAAAAAGAGAATTATTTCCAAAAAAAGTGCGCTTGTAAGACCGTTGCGCAAATATGGTGTGACAAAAAGTATTGCAATGACCGCCATTTTATTCTCTAGGGTGTTAGAAAAAAATATATAACGTTTGGGGGTTTAAAGGGTCACTAAAGGAAAAACATTTTTTTGCTGAAATGACTGTTTACAGGGTATAGAGACATAAAAGTTAACTGATTCCTTTTAAAAATGATTAAAAATAGATTACATTCTATCATATAATGTGCCTCTAGTTTCACTTTCGGTTTTAAACAGTTTTTTTATGTTTATGTGAAGTAAAGAGACCCACAGAACAAAAAGAAACAAATCCAGGGCAGTGTTTTGTTTTTAAAATCAATCTGATTGGTTCTGAGGAGTTTTAGACACACAGCTTAGACCACAGTGAGAAGCTCCCATGAGTTTTTTCATAAGGAGCCAGACAAGCAGGAAGTGTGGAGATCACAGCAGAATTACAGCTACTTCAAAGCAAAAACGAACAATGAGGACATGAAACCAGGACTGCAGTAAGGTAAAGGAAGCTATTTAGCTAAAAAAAAAAATTCCTTTAGTGATCCTTTAAGTAATTTTCTAGCAAAAAAAAATATTTTAATCTTATAAACACCAAATCTGAAAAACAGCCAAGGTCCTTAAGTGGTTAAATATAGTATCCCTCACCTAGACAAGGATTATTTCATTTCTGATTAGAGCATTTTGATTCAGTTTAATTATTTTATAAAACAGACAATAGCAAAAGCAAAACAGGATTACAAGTGAACAAAAATATGTTTAATAAAGTTAGTCTTGGTTTTAGTTTCAAGTAAATCCCAATTCAGTAAAGAGTAAGCTGACAGAGTCACTGACTGTCATAAATTACTTGGCATTCCTGCATACAGTAGTTCAGATGAAAAATGAGAACCTCTGAGCTGTAAATGCAGCCATCTTTTCTTGTTCCCGAAGAGGGTTTTTTTGAAAATATATAACCAATAAAAGGGGTGTGCTAAGGGTTGTTAAAGAGGAGTTCCACCCAAATTTGGAACTTCCTCTTAACCCACTCCTCTCCCCCTTACATGCCACATTTGGCATGTCATTTTTTTGGGGGGGGGAGTGGGGGCTTCAGGAGGAGTGGGACTTCCTGTCCCACTCCTCCTTCCGGGTAGACGATTAAGCCTAATCGTCTAGGCGATTAAGCTTAATCACCTACAGGAAGGGGCTGCTGTAGGCGATCGCCCAGGACATGTGACAGGTCCTCGGCGATCGCCTGTCCAATCAGACGGCGCCTCGCCGGGCCGCGCCGCTCGCGCATGCGCAGTGCCGCCCGCGCATGTGCAGTGGGTGCCCGGCCGTGAAGCCGAAAGCTGTCACGGCCGGGTGCCCACACTAAGCATGAAGACGCCGGCCGGCGAGGGGGGGCGAGGAGCGGAGCCCCGTCCGGCGCGTCGCTGGAGCCGTGGAGCAGGTAAGTGTCGGTTTATTAAAAGCCAGCAGCTACACTTTTTGTAGCTGCTGACTTTTAATAAACTTACAAAATGGGTGGAAAACCCCTTTAAAGTGTTTTAAGACACTCCTTCATTGGCAATTTTTCTAATTATATCGATAATTCCAGATGACCATATTTACTCTTCTGCCAACCAATGTATTGCACAGAATGAGACAGACCAAACACTCAGGACAATCCATCACCATTAACAAAATCCCATTTAGACAAAACTCGTGTTGCATATGACTTATTTCTAACTGAAGCGGTGGAAAAATCCTACAAATGATCAAGACATAACTATTTCATGAAATCCAATAAATTGCGTACCTACCTTGCACATACGCTTAATTCCTTGAACAAACTCTTTAAACCAATCCGCTTAAAACTGGCAAAAGATGTTTACACAAGCAACCCTACCAAAATAGTTCATAAATGTTATTCCCATCTGACCTCATTATATACATCATCTAATAATTTCAACCCGAAAACAGCAGATACATTTTTCTCTGATATAAACTTACCAGAACTTTCCCTTGACCAAAAGAATTTATTAGAAGGCAACATTACATCTGATGATGTCTCCGAGGCTATCAAAGACCTAAAATTAAACAAGAGACCAGGCCCAGATGGATACTCCGCCTTATATTACGAAACATATACAGGCACGTTTTAACCAATCTTAGCGGAAGCTTTTAATGTATTATTAGAAGGAAAATCCTTTAGACAAGAAACTTTGATGGCCATCGTTTGCATGATCCCCAAACCTCTCACTGACGATACCTTATGTACGAATCTCACTCCTGAACTTATATATCAAAATTTTAGCCAAAATATTAGCCAAAAGAATAAATAATGTAATAGGTAAGCTTATCCACAAAGACCAGGTAGGTTTCATGCCAATGCGCCAGGCGGGTGACAATGTCCGTAGGGCAGTATTGCTAGCTCAAATAGCTAAAACCCGTTGAATACCCTCTTGTTTCCTATCCCTTGGTATAAAAAAGGCTTTTGACTCCATATCCTGGCCTTACCTTCACTACACATTGCAAAGATGGGGTTTTGGCCCCCACTTCTTAACATGGATCGAAGCGCTTTATAACAAACCAATTGCATACATTAAATATGCAGGCTATAAATCTAATCCATTTAATATAGAAAGAGGAACTAGCCAGGGATGCCCACTCTTCCCCCTCCTAGTAGAACCCGCACAGACCCGGCAATCACAGGTTTAGAAACTGCTGGATAGCATCATAAATTATGTCTATTTGCAGATGACATATTCCTATTTCTGTCATCCCCACAAGTTTCTGGACCTAACCTCCTGTCCATTCTAGACAAATTCGCAATGATTTCGGGACTTACAATAAATCCCAAAAAATCCAGATCTCTAGATATATCCCTCTTCAAAGTAGAATCAGACTCAGCCAAAAATGCACTCCCTTTTATATGGACTGAAAGGTCAATCCCCTATTTAGGGGTTCACCTAACAGCCTCATATTCAGATCTTTCAGTAGCAAACTACCCCTCACTCCTCAAACAAATTACAACATTTTTACAACAATGGACACTTCTCCCGTTCTTATGGATAGGTAAAATTAATATTAGAATGACAATTCTCCCAAAATTACTTTATTTATTTAGAGTTTTGCCGATCCCTATGCCATCTTACTACCTTAGATTACTCCATAGAAGAACATTAACATATTTCTGGGGCTCCATTAAACCCTGTGTATCATTACATACGCTGCATTTACCAAAAATCAAAGGAGGTCCTGGATTTCCAAATTTTGCCAACTATTATAGAGCTGCACACATTGCTAGCCTCTCTAAATATCACGCTACACATGAAATACCCCTATGGGTAATAATAGAAGCGGCAGAATGTGACCCTCTTTCTATTTCCAATCTGTTATGGCTCCGCCCCAAGGAACGCAAAACCCTATGTAACCCCATCACTAAATATTTTTTATCATTATGGGACAAACTTAGATTTAAGCACCAGCTACAATCTTCTCACAACCCTCTTTTGTCATTTCTCAAAAACTCTGCTTTCTACCCAGCATGGGTCTCACCCAAAGGATTTAAGATCTGGAACTCATTGAACATTACGCGGCTTAGTAACCTAACTTCTTCAACATACTTTCACACATTTCCTACCCTTTGTGACACCTATAACTTACCAAATTCTGAACTTTTTAGATACCTCCAAATCAAATTTTTTTACACATCTTTGTTAAACACTGATATCTCTCTATCAGAGATTACGATTTTTGAATCAGCATGCCTGAAAGACCCTCATTTAAGAGGTATAATATCTTCTATATATTCCCACATTTCTATTTACCCTGGTTTAGATAAACCACCTTATGCACGTAAATGGGAGGAGGACCTGGAAAGAACATTTGATATGGCCGATTTACGCCAAACCAAACAGCCCAATGCTTCCGGGGCTGTCCTGATTCAGGCACCCACTTACATATTTGGTGGTCCTGCCCGTTAGTACAAATATATTGGGAAAAAGTATTTGAAACTGCTTCCAGAATATTTGGTCTCACTGTGCAACCAGACCCAGCCACAGCCTTGCTCAACCTAAAACCAGATCTCATTACACATAAGCAATTCAAACTCCTCACTCAACTTCTTACGGCAGCTAAGCAAACAATAGCAAGGGCATGGAGGACCCCTAACTTGGAGATATCTGAGACCATACATAGAGTAAATGACTTCATGTCTCACGCCAAAATGCTAGCTATAAAAAGGGATCAAATTCCAGTCTTTGAAAAAATCTGGAACCCTTGGATTAATTATCACCTTCCATTATTCAGCGACAACTCAATTCTTATGCCATGGTAACTGAAAGATTCATTTGGTAATAAATGACTTACAAAACCAAATTTCTAGAGCTTGGGTGTTACCCTACTCCTTGTGTTCTGTTCAAACACTCAGGCTGTAGACCAACTTACTCAAACCATCTCAGTGGACTTCTACACTTTCTTCTCTAATTTCCTACTATCCTATCCTATCCATTTTTATTTTTGTTTTTTTGTCTATCCTTTTATTTTTTTATTTTATAACTAATTTTATTTAAACTGTAATAAAGTACTGCTTTACATAATTATACTTCAATATTCCAGGTCCAAGTAAAACAATTTATATGATAAATAGTATTTCCAACTACAGTCATGAATATCTTGATGTAATGATTTATTTACTTTCTATTCTATTTTCTGTTGAGTTTATATAATTTACTTATCTGTACATATATAGTGGACCATGAAGTTTTTTTTTCAAACCTGTTGTAAGTTGGATGACTTATTACAACATGTATAACACAAGATTTGTACTTGGATTATCATATTCATTCAATAAAATACTTTGACAAGGAAACAGACCAAACACAATTCAAATCATATGTACAGTTTGTTTTCCTTGGAAAGGAGTACAGTGAGGGAAAAAAAGTATTTGATCCCCTGCTGAATTTGAATGTTTACCCACTGACAGAGAAATTATCAGTCTATAGTTTTAATGGTAGGTTTATTTTAACAGAGGGAGAAACATTAACAACAAAAATATCCAGAAAAATGCATTTAAAAAAGTTATAAATTGATTTACATCTTAATGAGGGAAATAAGTATTTGATACCCTATCGATCAGCCTGATTTCTGGCTCCCAAGTGTCTTCTATACAGGTAACAAGCTGGGATTAGAAGCAATCAATCAGATTCCAATCTCTCCGCCATGGACAAGACCAAAGAGCTGTACAAGGATGCCAGGTACAAGATTGTTGACCTATACAAGGCAGGAATGGGCTACAAGACAATCGCTTGGTAAGAGGGTGACAATAGTTGGTGTGATTATTCGCAAATGGAAGAAACACAAAATGCCGGGAACCCTACTGCGCATGCGTGAGGCTCCGCTCCTCTCTCCTACTGGCTCGGTGGCCAGGGAACGTCAATACCCATGGCTGAGGCTCCCGGAAGTGGGGACAGCATACCTGTGAAAGACAGGTATGCTGTCCCCCCTCCCTGCTGAAAGGTGCCAAATGTGGCACCGGAGGGGGGAGGAGAACAATGAGTGGAAGTTCCATTTTTGGGTGGAACTCCGCTTTAAGAAACCTACAGAATCTATCACGCCAATAATCATTCATGTGTAAAATTTGTATTGAATATCTATATCTAATATCTGTATTGAATATATGTTGATTGCGGTGCCAGCCACTAGAAGTATGTGAGAGACAACAACATTAAAATGTTGGGGTAGATTTTCTACCCTATAATTTAGCAGTGAAAGACCTCAGTTGGGTATAATGATTAAGCTATGATTAAGCACTGAAGTACAGTGCGAAACGCGTCAGCTTCTGTCCTATTTTTTGCTGTGGCATGTCATTTGTGTGACCAGTTTTATTAAAAGGAACGTTTTTGGAGTGCGGCTGTCCTGGTTTTTCTCTTAAATTTTTGCATATCATTGCATTGCCGGCACCCATGGTTTGGGTCTAGTGAGAAGGCTCTCTGGTTCATCGGTTCAAGCGGTTACTTTTCTTTTCATGGGTATAATGAGTATACTAGTAATCCAGAAACCAATACCATTGAATGTGTGATAGTTAGAGATGGGCCAAACACACCCCTTTTAACCCTTAAGCAAACCCCAATGAAGTCTTTGGGAGCTGAACAGGAAAAATCAATTGCCATGAAAGGGGTATAGGGGTCCGGGTACTGCTCTGGGGGTCATGTATCAATGCAAAAAAAATGTTTTAATAACAATAGTTTTTTCAGGAACAGCGATTTTAATGATGCTTAAAGTACAACAATAAAAATTAATACCAATTAAATATAGTGTCTGGGGGTCCACTTAGTCTGCCTGTAAAATGGCGCATCTGTAGCATGCATAGAACATGCTGCCACAAAAAAAAAAAAAAAATTCTAAAGACGAAGAGTCAAATTTAAATTTGCTCACAGTTGCAATTGCCAGCACCCAGCTATTAAAAAAAGAAAAACACCAAAGCACCTTGTCCCCATGTTGATGGGGACAAGGGTCTCTTCCCCACAACCCTGGGCTGTAGTTGTGGGGGTCTGTGGGTGGGGGGCTTATCAGAATCTGAAAGCCCACTTTAACAAGGGGGCCCCCAGATCCCAACCCTCCCTATGTGAATGAGTATGGGCTACTATGTACCCCTACCCATTTACCAAAAAAAGTTGCAAAAAGTAATAAAAACCCAGAGACAGTTTTTGACAATTCCTTTATTAAAAAATAATACAACAATGTCCAACGATGTAAATCTATTATAATAACAATGGGTGATCTATAGAATGCGCCCTAACAGAGCCGCCCACCGTTGCGCCTGTGGAGGAGTGGATAATGCCTAGCTGCTGTTTAGAAGATAATAAGTGAACGAAAAAAGTGTAAGATGATGAAACTCTCTAAGGAGTGTCAACAAATTAAAACAGCGCTATCAAATAACTGTGCATATTTGACTATATAAAATACATTACTACAACCCATATGTAATGATATACAGTGAAAATAAACAAAATATATCCAGTTTAAGAAATAAACACTAAACTGTGACTGTAATAATGAACACCCGTGATTGACTTAAACGTGAAGTGAACGCACTAAAAGTGCAAGAGACAGTCTTTAAAATAATTTAGAACGTGGCCAAACAAAGCAAAGTTCATGTGTATAAGGATCCTGAGATCTTCAAATATTTCCAAAAACTTCCACCACACCCGACAGTGCTCAGTGACTCCTCCCCCATCAAATGGACACTCACCGGATAGGTATGCCTCACACTCTCGTGTTTTGGCACAAAAAACCTTATCAGATGTAGTTGTTCCCGTCGGTATAGATGTAATCCAAATATGACATCCAATCAGTTCCACATATATGTCAGAGAGAGACAAAAGAAGTGCAAATAGTGTGATACCATCAAAGGTTTAATAGCACACCAAAATAAAACTTCAAACAGTGCACTCACAAACAAAATCTTGTAAAACAGCAGAAAATCACATCAAGAAACTCCTTCAAACGTCAAAATGGTGAGAAGCGGTCACGGCGGACCCCCGATCAGCGAGAAAAAGTGAAACCAATTCTCCTACTCACGGTGCCATGGACTTCTGTCAGATGCAGCTGCACATCCACTTAAATAAAAAACTTCAAACACACTCTGCATCCAAAAACGCAGCATTCACTGGTAAAATTAGACTGTATGGCAATACCCCGACATGTTTCGTTATAAAAACTTATTCATGGGACTAACCACACAGTCACAAATGGTTACCTTATATCTGATGTAGTCAGATCAATCAACCTATCAGTCCTGGGCGCTTTACCACTTCCTCCATAACTGTGGGCGGAAGTAAACGATGTTCCCAAACTACTGTGGGCAAACAGCATCATCCATCACCACTGGCTGGTGTATGAATCAATCAGCCAGTGCGATAGGCGTGGCGCCAGTCCCCAGATTCCGATAGGTGAGAGAGGATGTCAGTCACATCCCCCAACTGCAGCAGTCTGAGCCAATCGCGTGCTGCACAGCGCGTCCCGCTCCGCCCAAAGCGATGGGCGGGCATAGAGCGCTTATGCAGCCCAAAGCTAGGAGGAAGTCAGCACCTCCTCCATTGGCTGGCTGTCTTACCCAGCAGCCACAGCGGCAAGCCGACCTGATAGGTCGAGCAGACGCTGCTCATGATAGGCTCACCGCGGGTAATGACTCCTAACAAAACAACAGGGGCAAATCAGCTGTTGTATAGGCAGACGTGGGCGGCGGAAATGAGAGGAAAATGTGCCGATTTCCGGGTGTCCCCGTGACCACGAATCACATCTACAGCACAATCATTACATTGTGTTTATATTAAATAGCCATACAACAGTTCCTAATTACATCATCAGCTGATATATATCAATCATGCGCTGGAGTATATCAACAAATACATATAAAAACATTTGTCACTGGATGAAGGCAATGGTCAGTTAAAATAAATTAATAACACTTTGCAATAATACATATTAATATCAAAAGCTAATTGCAAATTCATATAAGTGATTAAATATATATAATTAAAATATATCTAAAATATGTAGAAAAATGCATTAGAAATAAAACTCGATAAAATCGATCTAAAACTGGAACTAAATGAAAGTGGTGAATTAGTGATCGCTCAGCTGATCGCAACTGGTCACCAATAGCACCACCACTGGAGAAGGGATTAATTAGTAGCAAAATGTCAGATAAATGAATAAAAGAGTACATATACTGAAAAGATGCCAAAAAAGGTAATACTAGATCCATGGAGGGAAAGGTGTGGGTATGATATCTAAGAATTATTGATGAAGCAATTCAAGTCTACCTCTATATTCAACCCCCGCGGAAAAAGACATTTTAGCAAGAATATCCAGTGAGTTTCGCGCTGTGAAAGATCACGGACTCTGTGTGACCCCCTCCAAGATGGGTAAACTACATCTATGCCACAAAATTGAGCAAGCGTGGGGTCCTGGTTATGTACCTTTTTAAAATGCATGGAAACGCTATGTTCCTCAAAGCCTTTTTTAATATTTGCTAGGTGTTCTGATATGCGGATTCTTAGAAGTCTTTTAGTCCTCCCAACATATAATAACCCGCATGGGCACCATAGCAGATATACAACATATGACGAATTGCATGTACTGAATTCTTTAATGTCAAACATTGTACCGTCGGAGCTGGTAACTTTGTTAATTCCTTTGTTGTGTTCTTTCACCATGCGGCAGCAAATACACCTTCTGCAAGGAAAGAATCCTTTCAAATCTATTTTCAATTGGCGATCAGGTGGATCCAGTATTTTGCGGACCACTCTATCGCCAAAATTGGGCGCACGTCTATATATAAAACGTGGCTGCTGAGGAATTACTCCACCCAGATGTCTATCTCTGCTGAGGATGTGCCAGTGTTTCTTATATATGGTTTCAATTTCCTTATATTGGATGTGGAAGCCCGTCAGGAAGCTCCACTGATGTTCATTTGTGGATGGTTCTTCTATTTTCTTCTTAAAACAATCTTCTCTCGGCTTCTCTGCGATCCCTTGAATCATTGACACCAGGTTGGTTTCATCATATCCCTTTTGGGCAAATCTCTTCTTCAGTACATTCGCCTGCTCAAAATAATCTGAGTCATCAGTGCAGTTTCGACGCACTCTAAGAAATTGCCCTTTAGGGATATTCTTAATCCAAGCAGGGTGGTGTCCACTTCTGATCGATAGATAACTGTTTCGATCAGTGCTTTTAAAGTACACCTTTGTTTTCAACCTGTCATTAGATCTTTCTATAGTTACATCCAAGAAGTTAACTGAACACGCACTGATCACATATTCCAGTTTAATGTTGTTCACATTGTTGTTCAATACTTCAAGGAAAACTTTGAGATCTGTTTCCGATCCCTGCCAGATCAAGAAGATGTCGTCAATGTATCTCCGATAGAAGATAAGTTGAGATCTTTGATCCCTGAAGATACTTTTGTCCTCCCACTCCGCCATAAACAGGTTGGCGAGGCTAGGGGCATATTTAGCTCCCATAGCCACGCCAACCTGTTGTGAAAAAAAGAAACCATCGAACCAAAAATAATTATGTGACATACAAAAATCGAGGGCTTGACCCAAAAATCTTTTTTGTGTAAACGGGATCTCCTCCCTCTTACTCAATGCCCAATTGAGTGCCAGAGCAGCGTCCTCATGCTGAATTATAGTATATAGTGAGGCGACATCCGCCGTCACAAGGAAGGTTTCAGTACCTGGATTTATTCTTATATCCTCCAGGGATATGAGCAGATCAGCTGTATCCTTTAAGTATGCTTTGGTTTCCCGCACACTTGGCTGAAGGAATTTGTCCAAGTATTCACCCAACCTTGCCGTGACGGACCCAATGCCGTTCACTATCGGACGGGCCGGTGGCATAGTTGCATGTTTGTGTATCTTCGGTAAGGTGTAGATAACCGGAACTCTACACACAGAAGGAGCCAAATATGCTTTCTCTTTAATATTCAGGGCATTGATCTGAAAACCCCATTGTATTAAGGAATCCAGTTGTGTTTTGTATGCTTCTGTAGGGTCAGAATTCAACCTCTTATAGGTGGTTCGATCCTCCAACAGTGTGGACAATTGCTGATGATAATAGTCTTTGTCCATCACTACTACTCCGCCCCCCTTGTCAGCAGGGCGGATAATGATGTTCTTTTTGTCTTCCAGTAGCTTGATGCCTTCCCTGATGTACTCAGGATTGATATCTTTTTTCTGTGGCAGATCTTCTATATCTTTTAGCACAAGCTGTTTAAAGACTTCAATGTAGTGATTGTTGGAATTTTGGGGGTTGAAGAGCGATTTATTCTTCAACCCACTGTCTATGTTCCTATTGGCTGTAGTGCTCCTCATTGATGCTTCGACTGGGTGGCTCAGAAAATATTTTTTCAAATTTAATGTTCTGATAAATTTGTGGGTGTCAATATAGATGTTAAACTTATTCATGGCCTTTCTAGGGGCACATTTTAGGCCTGTGTCTAATACGTTGAGTTCTTTTGCACTCAAAGTGACCCGACTTAAATTGTAGATACCAGCTCCTATGTTCTCCTTGCTCTTTTTTTCGGATTGGATGCGTCTTCCAGCCCTGCACCCCCTTCTTCTCTTTGCAGGTATTCCCCAGCTCTGTTCAACAGATAAGGTGGGCCAGTCTTCTCCCCCCCCTCTGCTCATTGGTTGTAAATTCCTCTTCGGAGTCCCCCCTCTTCCCCCCCTCCCTCTCTGTCCTAAAAAAGAAGCAGGTTGGGGTTGGTGATGATATTGATCAGACGGAGGGTATTGATACCATTGATGGTAATCCTGCAGGGGATAATAGTGGGATTGATCTGGACCACCATAGTGTTGTTGTGGCCGAGGGGACTGGTAATAGCCATTGTACTGACCATTCTCCATATTATGGCGTGATGGTCCGGGTGACTCATAATATGATTCGGGATGCCCACCCTTAGCACCTTGCGGTAAGTTATTACGTGGGTGGTTTCCTCCCGTATGGTCAGCTTTTTTCAAAGGACCCTTAGGTTTTCCTGAATCCTTCTTTAGAGCAGCAACACTCGTTTTAGACTGCTGTTGTTCTGTTGTGTCATTCACTGGATCTCCTTCAGAGCCTGTATTACTCTGCCATGCGTAGATTTTGCTGTTTTTAAAATCCTCAGAATCTCGGTTGTACTTTTTTACTTTCCTTTTCTGAGTGTCCCTATCTACCTTCTCTAGTTTCTTTTTCATACTATTGTTGAACTCTTTGATCATTTCTGATTCCTTGATTGGCTCTAATTGTTTCTGTATGATTTTAATTTTCTCATTAATTAGTTTAATTTGTTTCCTCTTCAGAACCAAAACCTGTAGTTCTGTCCCGACTTTATTAAAAAAATTAAGCCATTCATCCATATACTTTACATCAGTAAGACCGTCTTGATGGGTAACTTCCCACCTCAGACTCCTAAAAATTAGACCCTCTTTGTTGTAGTGTTCGAATGTGAAGACATCCCACCAGGCCTTTACCTGTTTCTCTAACAGATTATCTAATGCCTTCAGGATGCTGGGATAATCTTCCTCACAGTCTGTCATTTCTTGACTGGAGGAAAAAATAGAGTCAGCACTTATTTGTCTGTTGGACAAAAAGTCGATAGCGTCCATGGCTGCACACGGTTATAAAATAAAGATGATAATAACAATGGGTGATCTATAGAATGCGCCCTAACAGAGCCGCCCACCATTGCGCCTGTGGAGGAGTGGATAATGCCTAGCTGCTGTTTAGAAGATAATAAGTGAACGAAAAAAGTGTAAGATGATGAAACTCTCTAAGGAGTGTCAACAAATTAAAACAGCGCTATCAAATAACTGTGCATATTTGACTATATAAAATACATTACTACAACCCATATGTAATGATATACAGTGAAAATAAACAAAATATATCCAGTTTAAGAAATAAACACTAAACTGTGACTGTAATAATGAACACCCGTGATTGACTTAAACGTGAAGTGAACGCACTAACAGTGCAAGAGACAGTCTTTAAAATAATTTAGAACGTGGCCAAACAAAGCAAAGTTCATGTGTATAAGGATCCTGCGATCTTCAAATATTTCCAAAAACTTCCACCACACCCGACAGTGCTCAGTGACTCCTCCCCCATCAAATGGACACTCACCGGATAGGTATGCCTCACACTCTCGTGTTTTGGCACAAAAAACCTTATCAGATGTAGTTGTTCCCGTCAGTATAGATGTAATCCAAATATGACATCCAATCAGTTCCACATATATGTCAGAGAGAGACAAAAGAAGTGCAAATAGTGTGATACCATCAAAGGTTTAATAGCACACCAAAATAAAACTTCAAACAGTGCACTCACAAACAAAATCTTGTAAAACAGCAGAATATCACATCAAGAAACTCCTTCAAACGTCAAAATGGTGAGAAGCGGTCACGGCGGACCCCCGATCAGCGAGAAAAAGTGAAACCAATTCTCCTACTCACGGTGCCATGGACTTCTGTCAGATGCAGCTGCACATCCACTTAAATAAAAAACTTCAAACACACTCTGCATCCAAAAACGCAGCATTCACTGGTAAAATTAGACTGTATGGCAATACCCCGACATGTTTCGTTATAAAAACTTATTCATGGGACTAACCACACAGTCACAAATGGTTACCTTATATCTGATGTAGTCAGATCAATCAACCTATCAGTCCTGGGTGCTTTACCACTTCCTCCATAACTGTGGGCGGAAGTAAACGATGTTCCCAAACTACTGTGGGCAAACAGCATCATCCATCACCACTGGCTGGTGTATGAATCAATCAGCCAGTGCGATAGGCGTGGCGCCAGTCCCCAGATTCCGATAGGTGAGAGAGGATGTCAGTCACATCCCCCAACTGCAGCAGTCTGAGCCAATCGCGTGCTGCACAGCGCGTCCCGCTCCGCCCAAAGCGATGGGCGGGCATAGAGCGCTTATGCAGCCCAAAGCTAGGAGGAAGTCAGCACCTCCTCCATTGGCTGGCTGTCTTACCCAGATGTAAATCTATTGTCAATCACGCCGCCCGCTGCACCTGAAAAGGAACAAAAAAAATGATTTGCCTTTATTGATGGCGTCACCTGGTGACACTGCCCCCTTGTGATGTCACGGACCAGTGCCTCCTGTGTCGGTGATGTCACAAGGGGTGGTAAGAGAAACATCTAGAAGTTAATTGGCGGAGTCCAGGATGGTTGGATCTGCATACTTGAGGGAACATGACCAAAATACCCAGGCAGAATGTCCTGGCAGGGTGGTTGAGTTAGCCCCTAAATATGGCGGAGTCATGCCAGCAGGGGAGTTCTGTGGAAGATGGAGTGCTGAAGTGCTGAGGAGGCTGTCGTGGCCTATGAGAGAACCCCTGGGTCGGGGGCGGGGGGGGCTCTGCCTCCAGGGGGTTTGGGTTGACTTGGGAAGATCCTATCAGTGTCTTGGGTTGAGGACGAATCGTGCATGAGGGGCAGCAGGGAGCAAAGAGGACAGAGTGAATAAATCAGAACACCCCAGAATTCACAGACGGAGAGACTGCCACATGAAGCAAGCTTTCAGAAGGACAGCACTGTACTTAACCCTTCCTAGACCTTGCCCTGTGAGATCTTTGGAGCTGCCAAGTGGGCTTGTGGACAAGTAGCCAAGAGGGCTGGTGGTTCCTGCAGGCAGTAGAGCTGGGAGTAGTTCTATAGAGGAGACGAGATACTCCTGGTATGCATTTTACAACATAATATGCTACTTTCTAAAGGGGACTGAGAGCTCCTAGTCCTAAAGGGACTTTTGCTTTTGATCACTAAAGACTGTCGGTGTCCAGAAAAGAAGGACAGTTCAAGATTTTGTACATAGGAAGGAAGTTGCCCCTACTCATTGCTCTGGTCAATTTGGGCATCCCATTACCCCTATACCCCATCAAAGTTATTACCCCTAATAAAACATGTTTCCTTGGGCCAGATTCACATAGAGATACGACGGTGTATCTCTCTGAGTTTCGTCGGTCATATCTATGCGACTGATTCATAGAATCAGTTACGCATAGATATGCCTAAGATCCGACAGGTGTAACTGCATTACACCGTCGGATCTTAGGATGCAATTCCAGGCTGGCCGCTAGGTGGCATTTCGGTTTATTTACGCGACGAATATGCAAATGAGGAGATACGCCGATTCAGAAATGAACGACCGCCCGGCGTTTTTTTTTTACATCGTTTGCGTTTGGCTTTTTCCGGCAGATAGTTACCACTGGGTCTATGAGGCGCAGCCAATGTTAAGTATGGCCGTCGTTCCCGCGTCGCAATTTAAAAATTTTACGTCGTTTGCGTAACTCGTCCGTGAATGGGGCTGGACGCCATTTACGTTTACGTCGAAACCAATGACGTCCTTGCGACGTCATTTAGCGCAATGCACGCTGGGTAAATTTGCGGACGGGCGCATGCGCTACTCGATCGGCGCGGGAACGTGCCTGATTTAAATAGTACACTTCCCCTAGCCGCGGAATTTGAATTCCGCCGGGTGATTTACGATACGCCGCCGCAAGTTTTGAGGTAAGTGCTTTGTGAATTACCCACTTGCCTCAAAAACTTGCGGCGGCGGATCGTAAATCACATAGGTTACGCGGATCTAAAGTTGTGAATCTGGCCCCTTGTGTCCAGATGAAAGTGGAAAATGCTTGTTACTTGGCTGTACAGGGATAGGGGAACCAGTTACCAGCGACCCCGGCAGGGGTAGTGCTACAATTGGATAACATCAACAGCAAATAGCGGGATGGTATGCCGTCTCTGCCGAGTGCAAAATCCTGACATCTCTGGATGTGATCTAATCATTTCTGGAAGTGGTTCTATAGAAAGGTTGAATATAGTCAGTGTGACAGAACTAACAGGGGCCTTTAGAGTGGACTGAAGAGTAGCCTCTTGCCTACTGACTATTGGCCATTGCTTTTGAGGGGGCTCTATTCTTTGGAATGTGTGTGCCTGGGGGACCTTTGACATTTTTTTTCTTCAGATTCTGGTCCATGTCTCCCTGGAAACACACCGACTTTGGAACCTAGGACCTGGATACAGATTTGGGGCCTCTATGCCCAAACCAGATTTTGTTGCTTCAACCCCCCCTCCTAGACTCCAAAACTAAAACACCACCCTCCCTTCAATAGTACAAAAATAAATTGTAAAAAAATAAAATTGTAAAAATTCATGAAAATATAAAATCCACTGGTCTCAAAAAACCTTTTGAAAAAAAAATTTTAATTGTAAAATAAAAAAATAATCTGACACTATCCACTAACCTGACACCATCCTGCACGTACTACCCACCACTGTACACTCTGTATTCCTGTGATTCGCACCGCATTGCTGTTCAGATCACATGCGATGTCTGTGCAATGCGATTTCAGCCATACAAACTGTATGACTGAAATCGCATCACATTCGGTAACGAACGCTCTCTATGTCCCATTCAGAAAATTAAACGACCGGTAAATGACATATATATTGGTACTTTCCTCCTCTCTCCATCCTGACAGATTAAACCCCCCCAGGCCGCGGGAGAGCAGAGGAGGGGAGCCAGCTGCGGGGGACGAGGGGGGGGGCGTAGAAGGAAGACACAGCAGGCGGATAAGTAGGAGAGAAGGGGGGACAGAGAAGAAGGTAAGGGGAGTTGGTGGAGGAGAACACGGAGGTGTCGGTGCAGCGGAGGGACAGCCGTGAGCACAGATCTCCCTGCATGGCTTTAGCTCAGTCGCTTCTCCTTCTCTCCCTCCCCTGGCTTTCCATGGTAAAGCCATTCAGGGGGATCCGTGCTCACAGCTGTCTGCGCCGCACCATCATGAATTGACAGCGGCCATGAGCTTGCTTTTCTTCTCCTGTGCACACATTTTTTACTCCGGCCAGGCGCGAGTGTAGAGGTGGGCGGAGAGTCTGGCGATGTCATGACTCCGCCCACCGAGTGCCGTCCATCAGGTCCGCCCACTAAATCCACAATTTTACAGGGCTCCAAATAAAGAAGGAGATATTTGATAGGGAAAGATACATGCAGGAGGCATGTACTGTATATCCTTATAGATGAGCACTATGCCATTACTTTAAAAAAAGATGAGAGTGGTTTTACATCCACTTTAATGCATAGGATGCATTAAGGAGAAAAAACATGAACCTTTACGTGATTGCAAACAAGAAGCTCTATTTGCTTCCTTTAGATAATCCTCGGGACACAGGGCACTGTGCCCTGAATGCTCCCAATATAGGATTGCTCTGCTTGGATTGGCAGAGGCTGTAACATTATCAGCCCACGCTTCTCTGACTCTCAAAGCCAATTCAATCAGGCTACTGTATTCATTTGAAAACATCGCTCACTGGGATTGGCTAAGCGGTATAAACTGTATGTAGCCGAAGCAACATACAGTATTACCGTACATCCAACAGGCATCCGAGCAGCTGACCTGGCGTATAAGAAGACCCCTGCTTTTTGGCCAGTTTTTTTTAAGTGTAAAAGGTAGTCTTATACGCCAGCAAATACAGTATATACTTTTCATTTGTGGCGGTGAAATTTTTGGTCTACTTGACACAGACTGCATTCTAATCAATCTTTTGTTGTTTTTGAGATCAGCCGACGGATATCTCTGGTGCTAATAGTAGACACATAATAGCATAGTTTACATATTACACAATTTGTTTTCTGTTTTTGCTATACAAAACATCTCCTCGGTCTGTGCTTCCTAATTATATGAAACAGAACCCCAAAGGCAGTCTATGGCTTCTTAACGAGGTTACAACTTGGCACTCTTTGACTTTATCCAACAGATGTTGACAAGCTCTGGCTCTTTCTTTTTCAGCCTGTCTGCCCTGATAATTTATATTTAAAACATTTATTTTTACCCTCTCACACCTCTCTTCTTCCATTCCCTCTCTAGACAATCTGTGGTGATATTATTTCATTTTCACACATGATGGAGTATCTTTCTTCTCGCTCCCAGGGACAGCTGGCTGATCCAGATAGATCCCCCTTCAGATTAAGCCTAGCCTTGTACACTCCAATCCACCATAGGTTGGTCAGTGGGGGATAATGGGGCCCAAATAACATATGTATGAGTGTATTCAGCTGGAATACAACAGCGGTTGCTGCAGCTGATTAGAAAGATAGAGGGGATGCTATTTAAAACTATAATAGGTGCAAATATTACCAACAATAACCTCATCAAAACATATTACTGCACAAGATGAATTTCCAAATTCTTAATACACACTTAGTAAGAGATTAAGACATTTAATTCTGAATCCCTACATTTACCAGTTAACTGTTATGCTAATTCTAGTGCATTATGGTTTATGTTATCCTATATGTTTATTCTTGATGTTTCATACAGGGATAATGTTATTGGTCAGTCATTGGGGTTGATTTACTGAAGGCAAATAGACTATGTATGCTGCAAGGGTAGTTGCTCCAGAGCTTAGTAAATCAGGTAAAACTTCACTTTGAGAAGAATGCCCAATGACATGCAAGGAAAATATAAAAAAAAAAAAAAACAGCATTTTTGCTTACACATGATTGGATGATGGAAGTCATCAGTCAGAGCTTCTGCTCATTTACTAAGCTCTGGAGAAACTCCACTTACAAGTCATATTTCCTTTCATTAAATCAACCCCATTGTTTGCTTTTGTAAACTTTGAAGTGTATCTACATTTTTATATTTTGCAGCTTACCAAACTTTAAATGTGGTGGCTGCACCTGTATTTAGTTTTTTCGCTATCTCCACTTGGTGATGTAGACAGTAACAAACTTCCTGTCTTATGCCCTGTACACACATGCAGGATTTCCGATGGGAAAAGTTCCTGTCGGAAATCCAGAGGGGAAAGCCGAGAACCTGCTCGGTTCAGTCTTTCCCCTACACATGGCCGGTTTTCCCGAAAGGAAAACTGTGATGGAGCTTTGGCTGGGAATCCCGGTCATGTGTATGTTCCATCGCAGTTTTTCCCATAGGAAAACTGCCAAAAACCGCTGGCCAAAAGTCGGCCGGCTTTCCCAGCAGGAAAAAGGAGAACTGGTTCTTTTTTTTTTGTCCGGGGGTTTTTGGGCAGTTTTCCAGTCGGAAAAACCGCGAGGAGCATACACACGGCCGGGATTCCCAGCCAAAAGCTCTCCTCACAGTTTTCCGGGAAAACTGATTGTTTGTACGAGGCTTATGGGTGACTCCTATATCTATCAAGGAGCAATGGAGTCACTCTTGGACAGCAGCATTGTCTGGAGATGGTCTAGTTAGATGGACTAGTACATTTGGATAAACTTTATTTATATGACTTTTGATTAACTAATTAAAGTGGTTGTAAAGGCAGAAGTTTTTTTTATCTTAATGCATTATATGCATTAAGATAAAAAAACTTCTGTGTGCAGTAGCTCCCACAGTCCCCCTATTTTCCTACCTGAGCCCATTCAAGAGAGACTTGGCTGCCCAGGGCTCCCTCCTCATTGGCTGACACAGCAGTTAAGCGCCATTGGCTCTCGCTGCTGTCAATCAAAGTCAATGAGCCGATGAGGAGAGAGAGGGGGAGGGGCCAGACCGTGGCTCGGCTCAGGTGCCCCCATAGCAAGTGGCACTCAATAGGAGGGAGGGGCCAGGAGTGCCAAAGAGGGACCTGAGAAAATAAGGATCCAGGCTTCTCAATGCAAAACCACTGCACAGAGCAGGTAAGTATAACCTGTGTGTTATTTTTAAACAAAAAAACTCTGAGACTTTAGTATCATTTTAACCACTTACAGATCACCTACCGCAGATGTCCTGCACACAACGACATACCTGTACATAATTTAATGCAATAGACAGCAGGGGCGTGAGGGGGAGCAAAAGAAAAACAGAGCGGTGATCTGCCTATGTAAACAAGGCAGATTACCACTCTGAAACCCCATACACAGTATCAGTTTTCCTGCAGGTTTTCTCTTCAGGTTTACCAAAACCATGTAGTGCAAGGGCCTGCCTGATTGCATACAAATTCAAACTCTTGAGGTTTGACCTCATATTAGATGGTTTTGGTAAACCTGAAGAGAAAACCTACAGGAAAACTGATAGTGTGTATGGGGCTTCACAGGGGAGAACACAGTGATCTTGTGTCCCATAGTTTGTGGACACAATAACTTTTGCACAAACAAACCAATATATGCTTATTGTGATTTAGTTTACCAAAAATATGTAGCAAAATACATATTGGCCTAAATTGATGAAGAAATTCATTTTTTTTATTATTTGATATGTTTTATAGCAAAAAGTACATTTATTATGTTTTTTCAAAATTGTCGCTCTATTTTGTTTCTAGCGCAAAAAAAAACAAAAAACGCAGAGGTGATCAAATGCCACCAAAAGAAAGTTCTATTTGTGAGAAAAAAAGGACATTGATTTTATTTGGGTACAGTGTTGCACGAACGCGCAATTGTCAGTTAAAATAATGCAGTGCCGCATCGCAAAAAATGGCCCGGTCATGAAGGGGGAAAAACCTTCCAGGGCTGAAGTGGTTAAAGCTTAAAGCTGGCCATAAACAGATCAAAATCCCTACTTTACTGGCTAAATTTTGATCAGTGTGTGGGCTCCTTTTTTTGACAGAAGTTGATAATGTAATCAGCTATTTTTTCAGGAACATGTTTCCATCAATCAGTGACTGAAGTCAAACAGCTACAGCAGTTTATTAGTGTATTCTGACAGTAGCAGGTGCCATCAGAATACAGGGGTTGAATTACTAAAACTGGACAGTGCAAAATGTGGTGCAGCTGTGCATGGTACCCAATCAGCTTCTAACTTCAGCTTGTTCAATTAAGCTTTGACAAAAAACCTCAGAAGCTGATTGGTTTCTATGCAGTAGATTTAGTATATCAATCCCACATTGTCCTTGCCAGGGGAATTTCTCCATCCAACTCATTTGTGTGGCTGGCTAAGCAAAAATAAATAAATAAACTAATTGTGTATACCTGTCCTCTATTCATAGGTGCAGTACAGCTTCTATGAATGGCAAAGCTGGGTGGAAAGGTGAGCATAGTTAGGGACATTTTATGAGCGCCCATGGCAGCCTCTTTGTTCTCTTAACCTTTGCGACGGGGGGGGGACGCAGAAAAACAAAGATTTCTTTATTAATGCTAGAAAAAAAATGCATCATAAATGTATTATCGTTGGTACCATTTTAAGGATTTATATTCTCCCAGAGCTCAAAACGATAAACACATAGGAGCATGGGAACCCAATTAAAATGTACTGTAATATTTATTAACAAATAGCACACTTACATCTGGGCTTTTTTACAACTTAACAGAAGCTGTGCACAGCGGCGGATGCTCACAGTTTCTTAGCCGGATGAGGGGAACCTGTATAGTGTTAAATAAATATCCGCCAAACCACAGTGTTCTACAGCACCGTGATACCTCGTGGCGAGGTCTACATCAGTGTCAGGGCACTTGTTGTGTGCTTCTATGGTTGGGCTCTTTACTTTGCATATTTTCCCAGGGATCAGATTCAAGTAAAGTCTAATAATTCCAATTCTGACCTTTTTTTTTGGTTGCAGTCAATAATTCTAGAAAGTATTTATTGGAGCCTGTATTTTTGCGGAAAATCCAAACTTTTTATGTTTGTCAGTGAAACAAAAGGTGAGGATAAATCTTTAATGAAGACATTGCTTTCACTTCCTGTTTTGACTTTGGAACATTACATGAAAGTAAATTTCTATAACATGACCCAGTGGGGTTGATTTACTAAAACTGAAGAGTGTAAAATCTGGTGCAGCTCTGCACAGAAACCAAAATGTAATTGAACAACCTGAAATTAGAAGCCAATTGGCTACCATACACAGCTGCACCCGATTCTGCATTTTCCAGTTTTAGTAAATAAACCACAGTAGGCCTTAATAAAGGTTATAAACTGATCAAATTCCCTCCTGGACTGGCTGCATTTTGATCAGTGTGCCCCATCACACCCTCATTTAATGGCTTACATTCTCCAGACCTGAGGCCCACCTTCAGAAATAGAGAAGGTCCCCTGTTCAGTTTTTCAACAAGGTAGCAGAAGCATATAATGTAAATATTTTTTTTAACATCATAACTTCACCTCCAGTCCTTCAGTCCCCACATTCCATATTTCTGCACAGTACAAATCCAACATTAATATTAGATATTAGATAGCTGCCCAACCTTTCCATTGTCCTCTTTTTAGATTCCCTGTAAATGTTTTTGTTTAGCCAAGCCTGTTACAGGCCTACCCAGTAGACATGTGCACTGCTGAAAAATGTGTTAATTTTTGTTTCATTTGTTTTTTTGTTTTTTGTTTTCGGATCATTCATTATGATCGCAATAGGTACAGGCATACCCCACATTTAAGTACACAATGGGGTTTATTTACTAAAGCTGGAAATTGCAAAATCAAGCTTACTTCTGCATAGAAACCAATGAGCTTCTAACCCCAGCTTGTTCAATTAAGCTTTGGTAATAAAACCTGGAAGCTCATTGGTTTCTATGCAGAAATAAGCCTGATTTTGCACTTTCCAGCTTTAGTAAATAAACCCCATTGTGTACTTAAAAGTGGGGTATGCCTGTAAATTTGAAAATTTGAAAATATGAAAATTAGAAAGAAAATCCTTAAATCTGAAAAAATAACTATCTAATAATACCTAACTATTAAATTATAGGTATTGGAATTTTCTTTCAAACTTGGCTGTTAGTTAACGTAACGAATACAAATTTATCCAAAGTTACAAATTATCTGAAATAATAAAAGCCGCATCTAAACAAATGTAACATAACAAATTAATAATAAATAATAATAACAGTTTTTATTATTATTATTATTATTATTATTATTATTGTTATTTATTATTATTAATTAGTTTTTTTTTAGATACGACATTTGTTATTTTGGATGATTTGTAACTTCGGATAAATTTGTATTCATTATGTTCACTAACAGCCAAATTTGAAAGGAAATTCCAATACCTATAATTTAATAGTTAGTAATAGTTAAGTTATTATTAGTTAGTTATTATTTCAGATTTTAGATTTTCGTGTTTTTGGATTTTCAAAGTTTGGAATTTATGAAGTTATGAATTTACAAATTTATTAATATTCAAATATATTAAGCAGGTTTCCGTTCACTCAGACATTTCTGAATTAACAAATTAGTCTAAATTTGTTAAAGAACTAATTTGGAACAAAACAAATTGCACATGTCTAGTGCCCAGAAGGGTTAATTTCCTAAACCTACAAGCTTACATATCAGTATACTAGGGGAATCCTTTTCCTATCACCTTCTGTCCCAAGCTCTTCCAGATCTTAACTGTAAAGGACAGACTAGCCCCACTCACTATGTCCACCCAGGGGAGTTTCCCTAAAAGGGTACTAACCCTTTCTTAAACATAAGAAAATGGTTGTATAATGTGACACATCAGAAAAGCATTCAAGTAATTCAAGTTTCTGAATAGTCCACTGCAATTAGATATGCCACATGGCTCTACTGTGGTTAGTTTAGTTTGCAAGCATTGAGTATGCATGCCTACGGTTTTTACTTTATATGCATAAAACACATTAGGTAACAAAATGATGGTCATGCATACACGCTCCCATAACCTAAAAATGAACTTTTTCACCTGTATTGAAATCTTAGTGAACTTACATGCTCAAATGTGAAACATAAAGATGTAACATAGTAAGCATGCGATTTGACCAAAGCTTCATTACAAATGCTATCATATTGTGATATAAAGCTCAGCAATCCCATGTATCAAGTCCACATTTTGTATCAAAAAATAAATTTCCAATGTGTAAAGTTTTGGGAAAGTACGCAAGTAATTCAATTACTTCAATATAGAGATAAAGAAAGAGCTTTTCTAGCCCTTTAGGCAATCTTTTAAGTTGCCTGAAAACAAGATGCCGTATTTGCATGAAATGCCTTGTTAAAACTACTTGTTTTAATACCATCTCTCATTCTAACGCTTTCATCTTTTCAAACTTTCATCTTACTGCTCCAACACAACAAGGGGAGCTGATTTGCATCAAGTTTGATGTTCCAAATTGTGGAACTTGCTTCTGGCCACAAAATTCCTCTAGGTCCACTGCTCTGATGACATTTCCATTGGGGGAGCATTACAATGTCTGTAAATGTAACAAAAGCCATAGTCTGTGTTCTTGACATCCAGCGTCTCATCAATTATGTAACCTTTGTTTTGTCTATGTACTGTGACTTGTTAAAAGACAATTCCAGCAAAGAGGAAAAAAAAACTCTACATTTTTATGAGATTTGTGTAACTGTTTCCCTACCTTTTCTTTCCAATCTACACCTGTTTTTTCTTTTACATTTCTTGCCCTTTTTACATTCCCGTCTTTTATTTTATTTTTTGCTTTTGAGTCTCAGTTACGTTTATTTCAAGTACCCTTTATTTTCACTTCTTTCACTTTTCCTTAACATTTATTCATTCCTTTCATCTTTCCTTTCCCTCTTCCTTGACCTTTGTTCCCTCTTACTTTATCCTTCCCTTCTTCATTTTCCTTTCTCAACTTTTCACTTTACCTTACCCTTCTTTCCTTATCCTACCCCTTTTCATCTTTATAGATTTAAGGAGACCTTGTTATGTTATAAAAACCTGCTGAAAGGTCCCTGCAAGAGAAGACATATTATACTCACCTTTTCAATGAGCCACATCTTCTACCTATCCTCTGCTACAGTGCTGCAGCCTCTGACAGTCTCTTCAGCATTCAACTTCTGGGGGTGTCAGACGCCTGTGTCTTCTGGTGTATGGTGTGGTTCTATCCTCTGACCCTTTAGAAAAATCAGCTGTAAATTGGGAATTTGGAAGGTAGAAACACATTTTTTAACATGCCAGTTTTGCCTAAAGCTAATTAGGAATTCTTTAATCAATTACAGAATTTAGGAAAAGCTGAGCATATTAGGAATATTACATTTTCGGCCAAATGCTGCCCATGAAAAGAATGCATCATTTTGGAAGGACATCAATATCTTAAAATAAACATATCATTAAAAGGGTATGGGGCTTAATATTGCTGATCCCCTTAAAAAAATTCAATACCTTGCTGTCATTCATTAGTTTTACAATTTTTTTAGTCAATAATTCACAACAATCATGCAAATAAGGAGGGTCAGGGTTAAGTTTACAATCCTAATGTGCCCAATTGTTTTGGTATAGTGGCCTAAAGTGTATGCAAAAAACAAAACATTTGTTTCATTGTGGATATAATAGGGAAGGGGATAAAAGTAGGGATGGAAGAAAGTAAGTGGAAATCCTTTTCTTCCTCTCATTTCATAGTTTGCAATTTTAAAACAGGAAATTAAGGGAAATCTCGCCAGCAGGACACAGACAGAGAAACAACTAAAAAGGACTTTAAATCTTTCCAACTCCATCAACCCCCTACAACAGGGATCTTCAAACTACAGCCCTCCAGCTGTTGTAGAACTACATATCCCATGAGGCATTGTAACACACTGACATTCACAGACATGACTAGGCATGATGGGAATTGCAGTTCCTGAACAACTGGAGGGCCGTAGTTTGAAGACCCATGCCCTACAACAACCATTCACTTCCAGTATTCAAGTATTGAAGCAGGGGGTCACCATGATGACATGACTACTAGCATTTTCAGAAAGAGAATAGCAATGACATGTTTCTTTAACAAATTCTAAGTTTTATATTAGAAAATGAAAATGCTCATTTACATTTTGATTACCAGAACCCCAATATATAGTTTGTCAAGGACCCCCAGCACTTGTATGTGCTATTTTAGAATTAACAGCAAGAATAAAGATGTAATGCTGTGTAGCACACTCAGCCCATGAAAAGCACTGTGGTAACCCCCCGGACCAGGATGGGCTGACATTTCACATCAGGGTGTAGATTATATAGGCAATAGTGAAATGTGAACAGATGGGTACCAGTCACTTTAAGATGAAAAATAAAAAAGGAGTTTATTGGTCTCACTCCTGGGGGAAAGGGGTAGGGAGTTCATAACACCCAAAAGAGACACCAGTGCAGAAAAGAGCCTTTAAACTAATTCCATCAATCTGTAACTTCTTAATAGCAGCCATCTCCATTAGCAACCAAATATTTCCAGTAGCAGCAGAAGTCCTTTTAATGATGCAATCTTGATACTCCTCACCCAGCACCTCATGTGGCACAATGACCTCTAGTTCTTCATCTCAGATATCATTTGAGCCTCCCCCTGTCCTCACTCAGGCTTAAGACCAGAGAGCCTCAAGCACAGGACTCACTGGAAAGGTAGACCTCTTCTGCCCCAAGAACCTTTATGAGCTTCAGACTTTAGGTGTAATCATTTAGCTGCTCCTCACACAACCAATACAAAAAAAGACCCCAAAAACAAAGGAAATGTATCCTCCCGGAGATAAAGATGCCAAATGTGGGCCATGCCGCATAAAAAAGGGGTTTATTGACCTTCATAAATGCGATACCATGATAGCTCTTCCATACTGAACTGTATGTCATTGAGTTGTGACATCCAGGTCACGATATGATTCATTGGTCAGCCCCAGCGCTCAGCTTATTTATCTATTGTTGAATTACTCTGATATATGTCCTGCTTGGATCTGATCAGCTCAGAGGCTGATCATTCAACCAAATACTGATTAGTCAGCTGGACAAATTCCAGCTGACTTTTTCAGTCTGAGTGAGTAACTCCGCATGCATGCATCCTGTATGTAGTCAGTGTCTATTTAGATAATGTTATCTAAGTATTTTAATTTTTATATTGGGTGCTGGTGATGGGTGTCTAAGTGTCTGAATTTATGTGATTGCATTTTTTTTTGTATCAATAAACCCCTTTTTTATGCGGCACGGCCCACATTTGGCGTCTTTATTTCCGGGAGGATACATTTCCTTCGTTTTTTTTGCCCCCTGGGGGGGTCTTTTTTGTATTGCTTTGTAATCTGCCAATGGAAACCGCACCTTAACTGGTGAGTCGAACTAACGGGTTGCTGTGACAGGAATAACATCCTGCACAGTTAATTAATATAGTGAGCAAAGGACCAGCTCCAATATTTTGTCCTCACAAAACCAAAGCAGGCCAGAAAATGGGTGGAAAAGTGTACCAGTGGTCCTCAACCTCTTACTGGTTGGCCAAGGTAAATATGAATATTCATAAGTCAGTTTTGCTGTAGTTTCTCATACTGAAACCAGAAATACCAGTGATACCTAATGACAGGAGGGAAACAACATAGCTTTACTGGGTTAAGGGTAAAAAAACAAATGTAGACTATAAATTAGTTAGGTTGTCTACCACCCAGCGGAATTAATTTGACTAGTATTCCCTGTTCAGGACAGAGTGGCTGCATTTGCTTGAGCCTTTATTGAATATGTGCATCGGTAAAGTCTAGTAACCCACAGAAGCTAGTTAGAGAAGATATTTCACATACGGTATGTACTATTTGCATCTAAGCTTAAAGAATAACAAGTTGACAATGTTGCTAATGTATAGGCACATGTGGAAGAATGTGTGTAAAATATGTATGTTCTATGAGTGCCCAGTCTTCCTGCTGCTTTCTGAGATTCTAAAGTTTACATAATATGTAGTGAAGTAGTAGTAAAATAGTTGTGCTTCTGATATTTTTATCAGTACAAGCTATGTTGTCATTTTTCATGATAGCATAGTAGAGATAAGGGTTACAGATGTCTGATCCTGGCCTGCATATGAGCTATCATACCCTCAAATGCAAGTAACAAGTTTTACTGGTTTGTATTTAGAAAAATACACCTCCTGAATTACAATATTATCTTGCTTTTGTTTTAATTTAAATAATGAAAGCTAAACCTTGATTGGTTGTTTAGAACTTCAGAATAAAAAAATTCTTGTTGGTCGCATGCTGTTAACCATTGGGCTGAGAGCATTAGTTCAACAAGAAACTGAGAGCTTTGGGTTGCCAGGTCTTGACCTTTATGTGCTGTGGTCTGCAGATAGCTGACAGATCACCAGTCACAGGATAGTGAAATGGAAAAATCCTTTAATTATCAAAAATGCACTGCATGCAGACAGCAATCAGTTTTAAGAGGTTCAACTTTCTCTAATTAAAGATTTATTTTATAAATGCCTGCTGTAAAAAAGCAAACTTATTAAAGTATGGGGTTTTCATAACTCACTTTTAACATCAATGGGCCTGATCCTCAAAAGGGATACGCCGGCATAACTGCTGTTACGCCGTCGTATCCCTGTTTCTAACTATGCAACTGATCCACAGAATCAGTTTCCCATAGTTAGGCAGAAGATCCGACATGTGTAAGGGACTTACACTGCCGGATCTTAGGATGCAGTACCGCATCCGCCGCTGGGGGCATTTCGTGTCGAAATGCCGACTCCGTTATGCAAATTAGCACTTACGGAGATCCACAAAGCTTTTACGCTTCGTTTTTTCTCCGTAAGTTTTAGTTTGCAAACGCAAAATTAGGGCTGCTTTTACAAAGTGTAAACTGTTTACACCTTGTAAAAACAGACCCTTCTGTCCAGCGACGCGATTTTTTTTTTGTTTTGAATTTTTTTTTTTTCGCTGTATGTTTTTTTTTTCCCGACGCAACTTTATTGACCCGACGCGATCCACAAAGCTCGGCGTAACGTAATTTCACGCTATGCACGTCGGGAAAATGACATCACGAGCATGCGCAGTACGGCCGGAGCGGGAACGCGCCTAATTTAAATGGGAATCGCCCCCATTTGAAGAGGAACGCCTTGCGCCGGCGGAATTTAAGTTACACAGCCGAAAATTTCTAGGTAAGTGCTTTGTGGATCGGGCACTTAGGTAAAAAAAGGCAGTGTAACTTAAATGGAAACATTTACGTTACGCTGGCTCTTTGTGGATTTGGCCCAATCTTCCTGGTATTCAGAACTGGATTTTTTTATGATAGTTTTGAAAATAAATAGTGCAAAGAAAAGACAGTGACAGCACATGGACCTACTTATATAAGGCTTGCAGGTACATTCACTGGACATTACACTGTAGACATTTTGCCATGATTTCTTAGGAAAACAGGGATGTTGTAATTTAGGGTAAATCATGCATTTCCTGCATAGTTAGCAGTTGCAATTTAAAATTGCATTCATCAGGCACAGATAGGAAGTCATCACCTTTAAGACTGAAAAATAATTATTGCTTTTAGAGTAACTATAGGGTTTATTTGTAATACTTTTCAAATGTTCAAGTGACAATTTGACAAATACTGTAAGTACCCTTGCTGCATAATAGTTCTAAGGTGGTAGGAAGCTCTGGGGAGTTGTCTACCTGAGGTTTCTCTGAAAATAGTAGACAGGTTAAACCCACTGAACTTTCTTTTTTGGTCAGTAATGGTTATAGGGGAGAATGGTCTAGGAACATTAGTCATTTCAACGTTGAACACCTGAAGGAAACAACATAACAATCCCTTTTGCTATTCCACTGGAACATATGAAGGCTTAGTCACACATACAATATAATAACTGCAAAAGTTCCAATTTGCCACACTTTCTATAAATACAGTTCAGAGTATAGTCAACTTTAGATGCTCAAATGATGAACTTTGAAGAAACCTTTATATGAGTCATGCTTTGTTTTGCCCACCAAAAAGATGACAATTTCAATAAGTGCAATGAGCTAAGTAAGCAAGCAGTGAGCAAGCTAAGCTTCCAGGAGAAAACAGAATCTGCTGTGAAATTTGGAGATGAATTGTTCCACAGGGACTTCAGATACATAGATTAGGAAAGGCCTTTTTAAAGCACATTTACAGTTTGTTATAAATACACTGTATAAACACCTGAATGCCCATGGACTATTCACTGTAACGCTTAACTGAAAACATCACTGAGGCCCCATTTACACTACTGGTAATGGTAATGGTAAGTTTTTGGATGTTACTAGGATTTACGATGAGAGAGGCATCAAGTCTCCCTGGATGAGGCATTCTTGATCTACAGTTCCCCCAGTTATGGAGACAGGCACGTGGTCCGACCACGTAATGGATCTGTTTTCAGAGTTTGTCACGTCCTGAAGGGTAAGTTTGTCAACAAGAAAAAAATCAATGAAAGTTGGGAGTAGGAGGTGTAGGAAAAATCTCCCTTATTTCCGTGTTGGCATTTCTATGGATTGAAGAGATCATTTGTTTGAAGAAAGGGGTTTAGGGCTGGGCGATGGTGTCTGTCTGTAGATGCCTTGTCCATATTCGGATCTCCAATGAGAACTCTTATGCCGCGTACACACGATCATTTTTCAGCATGAAAAAAGCGACGTTTTTAAAAAATTTCATTTAAAATGATCGTGTGTGGGCTTCACATCATTTTTCGGGTTCTGAAAAATGACAATTTTTTTTTCCGAACATGCTGCATTTTTTAACGACGTTTTAAACTATGGCGTTTTTTGGGTTGTAAAAAATAATTGTGTGTGGGCTAAAACAACGTTAAAAACCCACGCATGCTCAGAAGCAAGTTATGAGACGGGAGCACTCGTTCTGGTAAAACTACCGTTTGTCATGAAGTAAGCACATTCATCATGCTGTAACAGACAGAAAAGCGCAAATCATCTTTTACTAACACAAAATCAGCTAAATCAGTCCCAAGGGTGGCGTCATCTGCATGGAACTTCCCCTTTATAGTGCCGTTGTACGTGTTGTAAGTCACCACGCTTTGCTAGAGCATTTTTTTAAAACGATCGTGTGTGGGCATTGTTTTTTTGAGATGCTGAAAAACTTTTTTTCATGCCGAAAAATGATCGTGTGTACGCGGCATTACTCTTTGGATTTGTTGCAATTTCTTGTACAGTCGATAACAAAATCATAGTTGTTGCTTGTACCATATATTGGACCATATATGTTAACCAATGTGTAGGTGATTTGGTTAATGTTGCATATAAGAATTAGGTAGCGGCATTGATGTTCTGTAATGGATTGGTGTAGCTGGAATTGTAGAGAGTCTTGTATAGTGTAAGATTGGGGGATCAGACTCCAATGGTAGGTGCGTTTTTCAGTGAGTACGCCAGTCCAATACTGAGTTTTTAAGGGCCTGGTAGCCCACTTTTATTTAAAAACATCAAAGTTCACAGATACAAAAGCAGCCCTCGCAGGGGGATTTCATCATTCCTGTATCTTGCAAAAAATCAGCAGTCGCACACAGCGTCTGATTCGCACACAGCGACTTATCCGCACACAGTGTTTGATTTTCACACAGCGACTTGTCCTCTTGAAACACACAGCTTCTAGCTGCAACCCATGCAGCCTCTCTCTTCTCTCAGAGATATGGGAGCTCACCTGGCTCCCAGGAACAGACCTCCTGTCTGTAGGGTGGGGCCCTGAATGCTGTTCAGGTCAGACTTAAAAAGCCCAAAACACAGCTGACCAATTAATGTGTGTTTCTCGCCAGAATTTGGCGCAAAGCAGCCATTTCTCACACAGCACAGGGTCCCATACTCACAATAGCCATGAGGACTCAATTGTTGTTCTTCAGTCCTGAGGCTGAGAAAATCTGGTTGCAGTTTTTCACTGAGAAATTGGGTGTTTTAGCAGTTGCAAAGTGGGTTTCTTGCACTGAGAGGACATCAGCTTTTTGACTGTTGGCTTCTCTGAGTAGTACAGATCTTTTCTGTGGAGAGTTTAAGCCCCTGGCATGCATGGAGACTATTTTTATTGGCTTTTTGAGGAATGAGACAAAGGATAGATTGTCCCCAGGTGAGAGCGGTAGGTGACAGGAGTAAAAATGTGGTTTGTTAGTCTGTCTCTATGTATGTGGGTTACCACTTTTCCAGTACAGAAGAGATCAGGGAGCAACTTGTTTGAGAGGTGGTTGGGGGATAATTGGTGCAGGATTTAGGTGGGGAGTATTTTTTTATAAAGGGGGGCCCTGAAACAAAAGAAACATGAGTTCAATGTGCAGAAACGACTGCAAACAAACAATGGGGGGAGATGGTCCACTGTCTATTGAGTGGGTCAGGGACCACTTATAAGGCAGACAGGTACTGATTAATAGTGCTGCAGGTTCCTAGCAATTTGGTGGGGTGTGTGCAGAAAAGGGTATAGAATGTGTCCTTAGACATCTTGATCAGACATCTTGATATACCCCTCCTGTTTCCATGTGTGTTGAAAGTTGGACCGAAGGGTCCAGTTCTTCTTCTGGAATGATGCACCAGGTCTTCAGGAGTTTAAGTCCCGCAGAGAGTGTCCTCACTGCTTGAGTTTTGTTTTGGTGGGTAATAAGCAGTTTGGTGGGAAAGCCCCATTTATAGGGAATTTTATGATTTTGAAGATCTTTGGTTATAGTAGCCAGCTGTCTGTAATTTTCCATGGTTGCATTGGATAAATCAGAATAAAAAGCGACTGTAGTGAAAGGATCGGGTAGTCTCGCCACGCATTTTGCTGCATACGTGACCCTCTTTTTAACTATGAAAAAGTGGATGCGAGCCAGTTAGGGATTCTGTGTGCCCTGTCTATTTCCATGTCATGGTCAAGGAGCAAGGTGTGCATAAGAGATTGCAGGTATTGTACTAGTTAAGATTGATGGATTGATGGATCGATTCTGGGACATTATGGAACTTGATATTGTTTCGCCTGGAGCGATCCTCCAGGTCTGGAAGCTTTTCAGATTCATCACCAGATTGTCCCTCAACATCGGCAGGCTGGGACCGGCTTAGCAATGGCTGCAACTCAGGAAACCCTTGTGAATTCAACAAAAAAAGCAAAAAAGAAAACAACCCACAAAAGGACGAGGAGAGGAAGAAGAAGGTACAAATGCACCAAAGAAAAATCACTATTCATTGCGAGGCAAAGCCCTACGATAATTTCCAATGTCATGAATATTTCTAAAACAATCTTGAATGATGATGAAATAAATTTACTTTCAAGAGGACTTAATTTTTGTCCAAGTAGACATTTTGATTTGTTTCAGACACTGTTAGATGTTAACACATTTTCACACAGTTTAACCCTCAAGAAACATTATTTGAATTTTCCGTCTGGCAGTGTCAACACTGACCTATACTCCAACCTCACAGCTAGAGTGTTAACTGATGGAACCCTGTCTAAATCTTTAGGGATATCCAATGGCATCCACGAAGGATGCCCGCTCTCCCCTCTCATTTTTGATGTGCAGGGTCAGATTGAATGATGACATCAAAGACCAGCAGATGGGCAATTCCCATTATAAAATGTTGGCATATGTGGATGACCTACTATTCTTGCTATTTAATCCAATTATATCTCTGCCTAATATTTTACAGGAACTTGAGCGATATGGTGACCTATCAAACCTTTAAATTCATTTTTCAAAGTCTGAGACCATGGGTGTTGGGATGGCAACCTGTCAGGTCACCTGAGTCCAGGTGACAGATACACACCGGTTGGTCAGGAGTGCACCGCTATGATAGTGGACCCTACAGCTGACTGCTGCGGTTGGAGCCCTGGGTGGTGCAGGAAGGCAGGTGCACTGGGGGCACCAACACGGATCCCACAGGGAGATAGAATGTAAGATTCCCCAGGGCGCAGAGTCTGAGAGCCAGCGGGTGTTCACCAAAACCTCTAGAGGTGAGGATGGACTTCGCTGCAGCTGACTCCAGGTCGCAGCCCCCAGAGTCTCCCAGCTCGTGCTCATGGTAGGTTATAAGAGGATAAGCTAAAGGTCGGGGGAAACAAGCAGACAAGGATAAACGGTGAACAAGCCAAAGGTCAAGGGTTACAAGCAGACAGGGATAGTCGAGAACGCGCCAAAGGTCAGGGTCACAAGCAAGCGGGGATGGTCGGAAACACGCCAAGATCGATAACAGAGACAAATGTAGAGCACATGGCAAACAGGAAACCAAACACACAATATTGCACGGTAAGGCAGGCTTGGAGAACACAGTGTTAAATAGTGGTTCCTGTTGAGGCTAGGGTGGAGCCACACTGAGGGAAGATTACTTAACCATGCAGGTGTGAGAGAGCAAGCCCTAAGGCTGATACACAGACAAGGTAAGAGACAGACAGTATTACTAAAAGGTCATGAAACACCCACACAACTACACTACTTATAGAGTAATTTTTAATTTAAGTGGACCTCTACAGCACTAAAATATTTAGGGACGCATATTCCCCCACCTTTGACCAATGTCTTTAAATTGAACTTTCCGCCTCTCCTAGGCCTAGTGTGTAAGCTTCTGGATAAATGGCATCATGGGCTACATTCGTGGTTCGGTGGATGCAACATCATAAAGATGAGAGTTCTACCCAAATTCCTGTACGTTTTCCAGGCCCTACCTTTTCATATCCCACCAACCTACTTTAAACAAGTGAACAGGGCCAGATTAAGAACATCATGGGCCTGGTGCTGAGGATTTTGGTGGGCCTTTATAAATAAATAAAAATACAAACAATTTTTTGTTATAACAAATTAAAAGAGAGAGAGAGAAAGAATGCGCATAAGCATGCGTGGGAATGACATGAATGCAGCCCCGGCCAAGGCAAGTGACCAAAGGCACAGAACCCAGAAGGAAGACTAGGTGAAGATGGAATTGCCTGGGCCCCGCCTGATTGATCACAGCGCAGCACTGGAGGGCATAACCTACCTCAGGGCCTCTAAAAAGTAGTAATGTTAGCAAAGTTTACCAACGCTTTAATATCACAGGATCCCAGGAGCCTCTTATGGGGCCCCCTACTGACCCGGTGGCCCTTGGGCCATGCATAATTGCCAACATTTCAAAAATATTTTAAGGGACACTTTTTTTACAAGTGCTATATTTAGAGTAGCTGAGATCCCCTATGTTCCTCTATACACCACAGTAGCAATCACAAAATTAAATGAGTACTAATAATGGGGCAGAACAAATATGAGCACTGAGAAGATTTCCCTCAGTTGAACTAACAAAAGTGTGCCCATTCTAGAGCTAGTAATATTGAGGCTATTCAGTATAATTTTAAAGAAATGTTTTTGTGGGTAAGAGGCATAGGGGGAGGAGTATGGATGGTATAAAACTGGGAAGTATGTGCAGGTGAGGGAGAGAAATGTGGAGGGTCCAACAGTGGGCAGTATGTACTGGAGAGGAGTGTGGAGGGTATGACAGTGGGCACTATGTACAGTAGGGGAGTGTGGAGGGTATGGCAGAAGGCACTATGTACAGGAGAGGAGTGTGGAGGGTATGCCAGTGGGCAGTATGTATAGGAGAGGAGTGTGGGGGGTATGACAGAGGGTAGTATGTACTGGAGAGGAGTGTGGAGGGTATGATAGTGGGCAGTATGTACAGGAGAGGAGTGTGGAGGGTATGACAGTGGGCAGTATGTACAGGAGAGGAATGTGGAGAGAAAGATAGTTGGCAGTATGGAGAGGAGAGGAGTTTGGAGGGTAAGGTTGGGTTACAGTACGTACAGGAGAGGAGTGTGGAGGGTATCACAGTGGGCGGTATGTACAGGAGAGGAGTGTGGATGGTATGATAGTGGGCAGTATGCACAGGAGAGGAGTATGGAGGGTATGATGGGGGCAGTATGTACAGGAGAGGAGTGTGGAGGGTATGACAGTGGGTGGTATGTACGGGAGAGGAGTGTGGATGGTATGATAGTGGGCAGTATGCACAGGAGGGGAGTGTAGAGGGTATGAAAGCTGGCACTATGTACAATAGAGGAGTTTATGAATGTAGGCAATGTGTGGACGGTGTGATACTGAGCAGTATGTACATAAGATAAGTGTGGAGGGTAAAACAGTGAGCAGTATGCACAGAAGAAGAGTGGGGAGGATATGACAGTGGGCAGTATGTATAGGAGTGTGGAGGGTATGACAGAGGGCACTATGTACAGGAGAAAAGTGTGAAGGGTATGACAGTGGGCACTGTGTATAGGAGAGGAGTGTGGATGGGTATGACAGTGAGCAGTATGTACTGGAAAGGAGTGTGGATGGTATGACAGTGGGCACTATGTATAGGAGAGAAGTGTAGAGGGTATGACAGTGGGTACTATGTATAGGAGAGGAGTGTGGGGGGTATGATAGTGAGCAGTATGTACAGGAGAGGAGTGTGGAGGGTATGACAGTGGCCACTATGTACAGGAGAGAAGTGTGGAGAGTAGGACAGTAAGCAGTATGTACAGGAGAGGAGTGTGGATGGTATGACAGCTGGCACTATGTACAATAGAGGAGTTTATGAATGTAGGCAATATGTACAGGAGAGGAGTGTGGACGGTGTGATACTTAGCAGTATGTACATAAGATGAGTGTGGAGGGTAAAACAGTGAGCAGTATGTACAGAAGAAGAGTGTGGAGGATATGACAGTGGGCAGTATGTACAGGAGTGTGGAGGGTATGACAGTGGGCACTATGTACAGGAGAGAAGTGTGGAGTGTATGACAGTGGGCACTATGTATAGGAAAGGAGTGTGGAGGGTATGACAGTGGGCACTATGTATAGGAGGGGAGTGTGGGTGGTATGACAGTGAGCAGTATGTACAGGAGACAGGTGTGGAGGGTACAACAGTGGGCACTATATACAGGAGAGAAGTGTATGACAGCGGGCACTATTTACAGAATAGGCGTGTGTAGGGTATGACAACAAGCGCTATGTATAGGAGAGGAGTGTGTAGGGTATGACAGCGGACACTATGTATAGGAGAGAAGTGTTGAGGGCATGACAGTGAGCAGTATGTACAGATGAGAAGTGTGGAGAGTATGTACAGGTGAGGAGGATGAAGGTATCTTGGAAGGAAAAATGTAAGAATGCAACTATAAGGTACTCAACAGATTGTACTATACTCCATCTGTTTTAAGCCACTTCATTCCTGAGGCCTTTGTTCGATACTGGAGATGCCGGGGGAGGGGGGGTGCTCTTACATGTGTTTTGGGTTTGCCTGGGTCTGGAGACTTTCTGGAAGGAGGTACGCAGGCTCACGCAACAGTTCACAGACTATACAGTACAGTTCCAGAGGACCCTGCTTTCTTTCTACTACATTGCTTTGACATTCCAACTACAACATATAAAAAATCAATACTTCATTGTTTACTTGATGCTGCCAAGCGATGTATGACTTTACGATTGAAAGAACCTGACCCTCCAACTACCAAAATGTGTCTTAAAATGGTTGAGGACACCAATAAAATGGAAGACTTGTTGCTGACTGCACAAAAGAAAACATGGCTTCCCTGGAATATGTTCATATACTCAGAGAAAGGAAGGTCTCTTTAAGATGACCACCCAAAACTGCATTAAAAGGTCCACCCTGCCTAGCGAGTGTTCACTTTTACTGACCCCCCACCTCTACCCCCCCCCCTTATATGTCTGAATTCTTCCTTCCCCTTTTTGTTTCTTTGTCCCTTTTATCTATCATATTCCACTAAAAACTTAGGTACCGCATTTTCGTGTTCATTTTAGTAGTCTCACTCTGAATACATAAGTGGCGCTACTATTACTTATGCATTCTGGGTTTTGATCCTGTCTACTTGATGCATTTATTTAGCTTGACTACTTTTCCGATTTCCGATTTCATTTATTGTCTTTGCTACCTTTTGAATCCTAAAGAGGTTGTAAAGCTTTGTGTTTTTTTCACCTTAATTCATTCTATGCATTAAGGTGAAAAAACATCCGATGCTTAGAAATCCCCCCAGCCCCCCCCCCCCCCCCCCCCCCGTTTACTTACCTGAGTCCTCAAAAGTCCTGCGTCGTGAATGCGATGGCTTCTCGACCCGGCTTTTCTTGGCTCTTCATTGGATGATTGATAGCAGCGCAGCCAAAAAAAGAACCTTTACTAACCCTTTTAATAAAGAATAGAAAATAAAAAATCCTGTAATAATTATAATAAAACCTTACAGAAGTTTTGACCCTTTCCAAAAACAATAATTTGGCTTGAGTTTGGCTTTAAGGCACACTATATTTAGGTCTTCTTAAAACATCTCAATAATAGCAAAGTGTAAAGTGGCCCCCTTAATTTGTAGTGTGTTTTACGTCCACCAATGCTAACTATATGCTTGACTTTAGGAAGATCTGAATTTAGAGACTTGCTTTTTAGCTCATGGTTGACATTTTGCAGTTAATCGTTACTGTAACAAACATTTTAGAAGTGAGACAGTTTCCATACACATGACTTTTACCCAGCAGGATATGTGGAGCCTTTCAAGCTCACTTACTTCTGAACACTTTGAATAGTCAAAATACATCAGCTGAAGAGATTTTATCTACTAAAATATTGATTTTATGTTTTTAACAAAGGGTGAGTCAAGCAAATATTACAGCATGAAAATCATGTAACTTTTTTTTCTCTGGTTAAGTCTAAATTCTGTATTTGATGACCCATTATGCCTCTTCAGCATTGGCTACAGCACTACTTTTAGCCAGAGGGAATAAACAGAGTACAATAACGTATGTTAGCTGAACAAGGTGAAAGTCTGCTGCCTATGTAGCTTTGCTGCTGTGCAGGGGTCCTTAAAGTTTAGACAGCCTGTCAAGATGTTATAGGGCAAATGTGGCAGTCAGAACAGGGGAGGCATTGTTGGAGCCCTATGCTAGTTCAGCAGCTTTATTCTACTGCGGAGGACTTATGACTGGGCGTTTTTCTTCCTTAAAAAAAAGTCTGTGGATGTTTGCTGTTATTTATATGAAGCATTGACACTCAGAGACAGGAAACAACTATTCACAAAGCATATTAATTACTTATTTTGTCATTTTCTTTTACCCACATAACTTATTTGACAGCATGCCTGGCTTTCAAGTATAACACCACCATTTTACACCTTTATGACATATTTGATACTCAAGCAATGACAAGTAAACACTGTAATTAAAATTCATTGCATCTATTGTTAATTATGTCTGTACAAGCTTTTGAAGCATCAGTTGCTCACAATGTACTTCATTTCAAGAAGTGCCTTTAATAGGAAATGAGCTGGGACCTAAAAGTTTTAAATTAATCAAGGGCTGCAGGCAAAAGGGGCCAGATCGTATTTAAAACTTTTTTTTCCCCCTAATAAAGCCCACTGTCTTTTGCTGTCTGCAGTTGTTTGACCATGCCTAATATTCTACTATTACATCTTGTCAATTTTATTGATATACATATTTCCTACTGGAATAATTGATATTTCAGCACTCTGTACATGTAATAATAATCCATATGGCTAATAAATACTATTCAAAATTTTCAAAGTATAAAAACAGATAAGCAGGTTTTCTTTATATTTGGTTTGATAGGTGCTATACACTATTCGTTATCCATTGTTATATTAATGGCTGAAGTTACTTATTTCATTTTTTTTTTTTTAATTACACACATTTCTCTTTCCAACAGACTCAAGCAAAAAAGTATATATTTTGTTGCGCCATCTAATAGTAACAAAATATACTGCAGACTTACAAAAAAGGATGGTGTTACATTAAGAAGTAATTTCTAAACATCCTCTACAGCATAGCTAATTTTTCTATGGAGTTTTCACAGGCTTCTGTAGCAAGGAACACTTTGTTGTACTTTATTTCTTTAATTTGTACATATGACCAGTCATGAGTTTTGGTTGGCTCCTTCTTGACGTTTTTAGGCCTATTTTCCATGGTGACATACTGTACTATAAATGATATGTGTCATCTATCACTATGCACACTCTGGTATAAATGTGTATGAACTATATTTCATAACAACTGTAATTTATATGTACTAAAAAGGTTTCTTGGTAGTAGTGTTTCAGCCTCAGCTCAGCCTCAACTCAGCCTTCCAGCCATATTCAATGTCTTCAGGAAATGGTTAAGGTAAGTTTTTTTGTTCTCTTTAATTTGTAATCAATAGGTGGTGGCAAATAAATGTAAAACACTGCACACTTTATGAGAACAGAGAAAATGGTTGTCAATGTCAATAACAAAGGTAATACTTTTGAAATACATTACTGCTCTGGATATTTCTTCATTCACCAGACCTAAATCCTAAATATCCCAAAAATATTGGCTTGAGATTATTATCCCAAGTCACTTTGCCAAATGGTGCATTTCTTTCTTTAAGCTCCGTTTCCCTTCTCCTTACTTCTTTCAGTTTGTTTTGCCTCATTTGAAACACTAGTTTCCTTCAATTTGGCTTATTTTTATATCCATTCAAAACTATGTGTTTCAGCATCATGGATCAATATTAGGGGTGAGCTTTATGTTCAGTCGAAACATGATTTCGATTCGAACATTGGCTGTTTGCCCTTTTGCCGGATAGTGAACAATTTACTGTGTTCGCGGCAAATTCGAAAGTCACGGAACACCCTTTAAAAGTCTATAAGGGAAATCAAAAGTCATAATTTTAAAGGCTAATATGCAAGTTATTGTCATAAAAAGTGTTTGGGGACCTGGGTCCTGCCCCAGGGGACATGTATCAATTCAAAAAAAGTTTTAAAAACAGCCGTTTTTTCGGGAGCAGTGATTTTAATAATGCTTAAAGTGAAACAATAAAAGTTAAATATTCCTTTAAATTTTGTACCTGGGTGGTGTCTATAGTATGCCTGTAAAGTAGCGCATGTTTAAAAACAAAATGGCGTAGGGGTCCCTCTCAAAATCCATACCAGACCTGAAGGGTCTGGTATGGATTTTGAAGGGGACCCCTACGCCATTTTGTTTTTAAATTAGACGCAGGGTTTCCCTTAATATCCATATCAGACCTGAAGGGCCTGGTAATGGAATTTGGGGGGACGCCTACGCATTTTTTTATTTATTTTTTGGTTCGGGGTTCCCCTTAATATTCATACCAGACCCAAAGGGCCTGGTAATGGACTGGGGGGGAACCCATGCCATTTTTTCAATGACTTTTATCTGTATTGCCGGGACCCGACAATTCATTATAGCCGCGAGTAGGGATGAGCCGAACACCCCCCGTTCGGTTTGCACCAGAGCCTGCGAACAGACCAAAAGTTTGTGTGAACTTTAGAACACTGTTAAAGTCTATGGGACTCGAACATTTGAAATCGAAAGTGCTAATTTTAAAGGCTAATATGCAAGTTATTGTCATAAAAAGTGTTTGGGGACCCGGGTCCTGCCCCAGGGGACATGTATCAATGCAAAAAAAGTTTTAAAAATGTCAGTTTTTTCGGGAGCAGTGATTTTAATAATGCTTAAAGTGAAACAATAAAAGTGAAATATTCCTTTAAATTTCGTACCTAGCGGGGTTTATAGTATGCCGGAGAAGTAGCGCTTGTTTCCCGTGCTTAGAACTGTCCCTGCACAAAGTGTCATTCCTGAAGGAAAAAAAGTCATTAAAATCACTTGCGGCTATAATGAATTGTCGGCTCCCTGTAATACAGAGAAAAGTCATTCATAAAAAAAAACATGCGTGGGGGTCCCCCCAAATTCGATTACCAGGCCCTTCAGGTCTGGTATGGATATTAAGGAGAACCCAGCGTCAAAAAATGACGTGGGGTTCCCCCCAAATGTCCATTCCAGACCCTTCAGGTCTGGTATGGATTTTAAGGGGAATTTCATCCTAAATTAAAAAAAAATGGCGTGGATTTTCCCCCACAAATCCACACCAGACCTGTTATCCGAGCACGCAACCTGGCAGGCCGCAGGAAAAGAGGGGGGACGAGAAAGTGCCCCCCCCTCCTGAACCGTACCAGGCCACATGCCCTCAACATTGGGAGGATGCTAAGGGGGTCTGTGACCCCTCAAAGCACCATGTACCCATGTTGATGGGGACAAGGGCCTCACCCCTACAACCCTTGCTCGGGGGTTGTGGGGGTCTGCGGACGGGGGGCTTATTGGAATCTGGAAGAACCCTTTAATAAAGGGGACCCCCAGATCCCGGCCCCCCCTATGTGAATTGTTAATGGGGTACATTGTACCTCTACCATTTCACAAAGAAAGTGTAACAATAGTAAAAAAAATAAAACACAGACACCGTTGGGAAAGTCCTTTATTTAAAAAAAAAAAAAAAGATTCCAGCGGTGGTAATCCACTCTCGGTCTCTGCTCCAATGCTTACAGTATCCTGCGATGGGTGATCTCCTCTCCGGGGTCCAGCGATGAGGAGATCTCCTCTTCATCAAGGATCCAGCGATGAGATGTCCATGCAGCGCAGTGCATCACCTGTCTCCACCGGAGACAGCCCGGGAATGGCGTGGCTTCAGCAGTGACAGCTCTTATGTAGGTGAGGGCAGGGCCACCTGTCTCGTGACTCGGTCCCCATGTTTTTTTTATGAATGACTTTTCTCTGTATTGCCGGGAGCCGACAATTCATTATAGCCACAAGTGATTTTAAATTACTTTTTTGCCTTCAGAAATGACACTTTGTGCAGGGACAGTTCTAAGCACGGTGTCAGGAATGCTGGTAGATCAGACTGTGTGACCGCACAGAGGAACCAAACAAGGTGAGTAGTGAAATAAAAGGTGTTTATTTACAAATGTGTGAACCAGCAGTGCACAATAAAACGACAAACAGTATGTACAAATAAAGGGGAATACCGTATTCATAAACGAGCCAAGCCGAGGTCATACACATGGGAGGTCAGTAGATGGGTGAGGATGGGAACACAGCGGATCAGGGAGCGGATGGATGGACAGGCTGCGGGGCAGGAATCCAAGAGGGAACAGGAACCAATGTAAACAGGCAAAGGGAAGAACGGGTCCAGGATAAGCTCAGGATGGGGAACAGAAACAGAGTCCAGATAGCAGGGTCAGATAACAGGCTCAGGTCCAGGAGGTATGACGATACCAGGGCGAGGAGTGATTACACACGCCGGGTATTTATAGAGGCGTGCTGATTGCATTCAGGTCACACCTGAACGCAGGAAGGGCTGTATGCTCCATACTGCCAAGAACGCCCCGCTGGTGGACGCCAGTACTGCAGCCCAAGGATCACATAATACCACCAGGGGAGAGCTCCCCTGGCAGTCCAAGACTGCCGGGAGACACCTGGTGGTGGGCCACAGTACTGCACGCCAAATACCAGGCAGTAACACCAGCAGGGGGAACCTTCCCTGACACACGGGAAACAAGCACTACTTCACAGGCACTACACCACACCCCCCCAGGTACAACATTTAAAGGAATATTTCACTTTTATTGTTTCACTGTAAGCATTATTAAAATCACTGCTCCCAAAAACTTCTGTTTTTAAAACTTTTTGTTACATTGATACATGTCCCCTGGGGCAGGACCCAGGTCCCCAAACACTTTTTATGACAATAACTTGCATATTAGCCTTTAAAATTAGCACTTTAGTGTTCCCCGGGTTTTCGAATTTACCGCAAACACCCCAAATTGTTTGCTGTTCGCCGAACATGCGAACAGGCAATGTTCGTGTCGAGGTGAATGGGTTGGGGTAGTGGCGCTGCCTAAAACACAAATACAGATAATACCTGACGGCCTAAATAGAAATAAGCCTGACTAGGTAGTGTCTAAGTGCAACCCAGATGGCTTATATAGTAGATCAGTGGGTTCCAGCTACAAAGTCTAGGAGCCCAGTCAGTACAAGATTGCTGGAATGACACATGAATGGGGTAATCTGCTGGCTGCTGTGTCTGCGTGCTGGTAATTGCTGTGCTCAGATAGTAGTGACCTATGTGTACCAAATATGCAGGAGAATGTAATGATGCGTCAGTGTGCTACCTACATAAGTACATATATAACATGTATAAACATAGAAAACCAGCAGAGCATAGATCATATAAAACAAAACACAGTATCAACCAGCAGTATGTGATATGAATCCAAAAATAGTCCAAAAGAAATGTACCAGACGAATGTGTGGTCTAAATGGTATATGTAAACAAGTCAGTCCAACACAGTGTAGCTTGGCACATCATATACTACACAGGCATAGGGTATTAACATTATATGTGGAGTCCATCCATATGAACCGTGGAGGAGGTGGTCCTAACTGTATAGGTACGTGGTGGTCCCGGTGCTCCCCTCAGGGTTCCCCACTCACCAGACAGAAGTCCCCTCTTGGGGTATCAGGCACGTAGTGTACACTCCTGGGATCACCGGCTCCTATCCACTGCTTGTGTGGTCGACTTCTTTCCAAATGGTGTAAAATGAGTCAGCTGTCCAGCAAGTGATGGTCCACTCGAGCCTCCGTATCTCATGAAAAAAAGGGAACTCCCATAGTGCAATACCGTTGTAGATAAAAGTTAATATTTATTTAAAAAACTAATAACCACAGGGTAGCAAACTCCAACAAAGGAGTAGCTGTGTGGTATAAAAACAAGTCCGGTACACGGAACACAAAAGTACAGGTGTAAGACAGAACAGAAAAAAGTTTCCAGGGTCTGCAGCGTAAGACCAGCGGTATGTAGCGTGCGCTCCAGCTACAACCACAGTGCGTGGACCCGGAAGTGACGTAAGTACGTCTGCGCCTAATGAGTTTGACTCGAACTCGAAGCTCATCCCTAGCCGCGAGTAGTTTTAAATAACTTTTTTCCTTTAGTATGTCATTTTGTGCACGGACTGATTAACACGGGAAACATGCGCTACTTTACAGGCATACTATAGACACCCCCACCCCCTCAAGGAATATTTCACTTTTATTGTTTCACTTTACTGCTCCCAAAAAAATAATGCCTTTTTTAAAACTTTTTTTTGCATTGATACATGTCCCCTGGGGCAGGACCCAAGTCCCCAAACACTTTTTATGACAATAACTTGCATATTAACCTTTAAAATTAGCACTTTTGATGTGTCATGTTCGTGTCCCATAGACTTTAATGGTGTTCGCGTGTTCAAACTTTTTTTTCAAATTTTTTGCCTGTTCACATGTTCTGCTGCCAACCGAACCGCATGTTTGGCTCATCCCTAATCCCTCATCCCTAATCAATATTATGGATCTGAACACATAGGCCCAGATTCTTGTACATCAGCGTATCTCTGCGGCGGCGTAACGTGTCCGATTTACATTACGCCGCCGCAACTTACACAGGCAAGTGCTGTATTCTCAAAGCACTTGCTCCGCAAGTTGCGGCGGCGTAGCGTAAATCGGCCGGCGTAAGCCCGCCTAATTCAAATGTGGAAGGGGGGGCGTGTTTTATGTTAAACTACTGTGACCCGATGTGATTGACATTTTTGCGGAATGGCGCATGCGCCGTCTGTGGAATTTCCCAGTGTGCATTGCTCCAAAGTACGCCGCAAGGACGTCATTGGTTTCGACGTGAACGTAAATGACGTCCAGCCCCATTCACGGACGACTTACGCAAACGACGTAACTTTTTCAAATTTCGACGCGGGAACGATGGCCATACATTGGCTGCGCCTCATATAGCAGGGGCAACTATACGCCGGGTAAAGCCTAATGTAAACGTTGTAACTTTACTGCGTCAGCAGCGCGTACGTTCGGGAATTTGCGTATCTAGCTAATTTGCATACTCAACGCGGAATTCGACGGAAGCGCCACCTAGCGGTCAAAAAAAAAATGCAGTTAAGATCCGACGGCATAAGAGACTTACGCCTGTCGGATCTAATGGTGCATGATGCTGCACCGTCGTAAGTCCTTTAAGAATCTGGGCCATAAATTCTTATATCCATGTTCAAAGTCAGGTTCAAAGTCGTTTTACAGAAAAGGTCCCCATAAGTACATACAGTAATTGCAAAGACTTGCACTATAGTGGTGTTATAATGCTTAGTGTCCCCTGACAGCATGCTGTAAACAAAAATCGTTGCTCTGTGTGGACAAATCTGTCTCTCTCGAGATGTCCAACAGCCCCTGATGAGTCAGACCTATATCATCGCAATTAGGAAAATTCATGCTCCCTGCTGACTAGAACTCTGCAGTTGTGTGTTGGACCTCTGTGATGGGACTACTGCTTCCACAAAGAGAGCAAACTGGCAGGGAAAATACTTTTCTATTTAGACTGTGGTTGTTTTCTAAGTAAACAGACTGTTAGACCTTTTCATGCACATGTAATATAGCAGATTTATTTTCCCCTTTTTTATCATTGTACTCTACCTAATCCAAAGCTGATAGTCCATGAGGCCGGGTTCTCACCTATGCGAATTGAATGCGTGTTTCCCCACATTCAATTCGCATAGCAGGAGAATGTGACTGGCTCTCTATGGAGCTGGTTCACATATCTTCGCAACGGGTCCAGTGCGGTGTGCCAGAAAAATGCATGCCTTTTTTGGTGTGTTTCAGGTTCCATTTCAGCCCAAAATTCGAGCTGAAATCGGACCTGAACCGGTGAACCAGCACGCACGGTGTGAACTCGGCCTCATTATTTTCTGTGGTGCATCTGCACCTTGTAAAAAGAGAAAAATACTAATTTATATACAGTAAGTCATTGGCATTTCTTCCGTGCCCAAAGTTTAAAGTGTCTAATACATTTTGCTGGTGCTATAGCAACTTGTAAACAATCCTTAAAGTTATATTTTAGTTTAATTTTAAATGGTCTTTACATTCTAGTTATTCGACAATGTTTCCTAACTCATGGCTTATTGTTTTTGTGTGTCATTGTTGTTACTGATCGATAAATTGTAAAGTCACTCCATGCTGACCAACCTACCACTTTCTGTAGAAGGAAAAACACAAATATAGTTAATTAATATGTTACAACTATTTCTGTTTTCACCACTATGCACCTCCCTAGAGATACTGACCAGTACATCTATAAACAAATTCTTTATTTATTTTTTTAATTCATAATCATTATCATCATCACTGCTAAGTCACAGAAGCTTTTGGTTCTGATAAGCAAAAAAATTAGAAAATGTAAAAAAAAAATAAGTTCATCGCAATGGCCGAAGAAGAACACATGTTCCTACAACAATTTCCTCTGAACACATTTCTAGATATGCAACCTTTGGTTAGCAGGGCTAAGAATTGAATTGACCTATGTTGGGTCTTGGTCTGTACAGATCTTTGTTCCTCCTCTGTTATTGTGCTGTTGGCATGTATGAGGGTAATTGCAATTTTGTATTCTTAGCCTTCCAAAGAAGGTGCCACCTTGTGCTAACTAGACAGTCTCATTCTCTCCAGCTTAAAAAGGACTGCAGCAAAAACGCTAGGACTACAGATCAAACACACAGTGGCAATCGCATAACATTTTTTTACTTCAAAGCTTCATACACAGCAGGGTCAGTGTCAGATGGGCTTTATGTGTAGAATATGAAATAGATTGAGCATTGTCTGTCTAATGATTCTGCTTTGTTCACTCAGAGTGTGGAGATAGTGTCACACATTGCTAAACAATTTACCAGCCTAGCAATCAAGGTTCCTTTCACTTCAATGGACCTTTATACTGTAAAATAATGTCCTAAAATGAGGTTTTGCACTGAATTGATGCTCTCTTCATTATAATCAACAGTTTTGCAGCAATAATAAACTCTGGTAATCTGTTTGATGGCCATGTTTATCCATGCAGATGGATGTGAAAAGCAAAATGGCTCCACAGACACTCATAACAAGCACAATCATTTCTTTAAGGAAACTATGTATAAAGATGGCTTAAAATTTGAAATACACTGACTATTGGAAAGCATCTAATATAGGGTATTGCCCAACTCTTTAACCACATCAGTACTGGGCACTTTCACCCCCTTCCTTCTCAGACCAATTTTCAGCTTTCAGCTCTCTCGCACTTTCAATGACAATTGCGCGGTCATGCTACTCTGTACCAATATGACATTTTTATCATTTTATTCGCACAAATAGAGCTTTCTGTTGGTGGTATTTATTCATGACTCAGTTTTATTTTTTTTGCGATATAAGTGAAGAAAGAGCGGAAATTTGGAAAACAACAATATTTTCTTCTTTCCATTTTAAAAGAAATCCAATAAAATCAAATTTTGTCATAAATTTAAGCCAAAATGTATTCTGCCACATGTCTTTGGTAAAGAAAAATCCCATTAAGTGTATAATAATTGGTTCATGTGATCACGGACAGATGTGTGCAGGTGATCATTGGGACATATGGTTGGTTTTACTGTTACATATGTGGGGGACAGGTGTTTTTACTGGGTGGGGACATGTGTGGGGGCATGTGTGGGGGGACATGTGTTTTGGGGACATTGTGTGGGGACTTTGGGTGTTTTACATTGTGTGGGGACACTAGGCTGGTGATAAGTGTGTAAAAAGCTGTAAAAAACAGCTCATACTCACTGATCACCAGCCGGCTGCAGCGATCCGCTCTCCTCTCCTCACCGACAACTTCTGTGTCAGAAGAGGAGAGTTGACCGCCTAGCAACCAGCTCTGTATTTACATCACATGATGGCTCTGATTGGACATGGCCGTCATGTGATCAGGAGGGCCAATCACAGAGCCTTCCTGCCGATCTGAGATGCGCCGTGTCCGGGTGACACAAGCGCATCGGGATTGCACCACTGCGCGCGCGATCCCCTTCTTTCTGAGGGATGTTCCTGAACGTCCACTCAGAAGGAGAGAGAGCCCACCAATCCCTATATGTACAGTGGCCAGGTGGGATGTGGTTAAATGAAACTATAATAGGTTTGGGTGAATTAAATGATTTTAAAGCATATATATATATTTTTTATTCTTAAAAACATCTTTGTAATACCAATAAACATGTTCTATAGGGTGTATCCGTGGATATAACTCATTGTGGGTTTTCTAAAGTGAGAGCACAGCAGAAGTACAGCAGAAGCTGCTTACTTTTGGATTCTCTCTGTCTGAATGATACTTTATACAGAGCTGACTTAGCAGACAGTGGTGAAGAGGGGGAAAACAGCTACTCCAACTATAAACCAAGATATGTATATGTGGCCTTATCATGAGAATATAACATATAAATGTGAAACATTTCATTTTTACATAAATGTTTTTTAAGTTTTATTTTTTTAGTCTTGGCCATAGAACAAAATAAATACGCAAGTGCTTGGAAAACCATTACAAATTTTATTTAAAATCTTACAGTAGGATGGATCTAGATCCAACAACAAAGTATATGTAAATCCAAGATCAAAAATGTAATATATTACAGCTTACCAATCTATAGATGTGGTGGCTAGATTCATTCCCTTCAGGCTTTTTTCATTTCTTTTTCATCTGTTAACCTTGCAAATAACACACTTTCTGTTCTAGATCCTAGAACAGGGTTTGCGAATAAAAAAATTGCAGGGGTCTGGTCAGACAAAAATTCTTCCAGAAGGTCTGAATGTCATATTGGTGCTATGACTCCACAATGATATCCTCCACATCGCAGCCTCCTGTGCATGTCACAGGCCTCCCATCACAGACCCCCATCACAGATTGACCCCCCATCACAGACTGACCCATCACAGATTGACCCCATCACAGACTGACCCCTTATCACAGACTGGCCCCCATCACAGACTGATCCCCCCATCACATACTGACCCCCATTACAGACTGACCCCCTTCACAGACTGACCCCCCATAACTGACTTGCCTCCCATCAGAGACTGGCCCCCATTACAGACTAACCCCCATCATAGACTGACCCCCATCCCAGACTGACCCCCATCACTGAATGACCACCATCACAGACTATCCCCCTTTACAGACTGGCCCCATCACAGATTGACCCCCATCACAGACTGGCCCAATCACAGATTGACCACATCACAGACTGACCCCCAATCACAGCATCAAAGACTGACCCCCATCACAGATTTACCCCCATCACAGACTGACCCCCATCACAGACTTAGCCCTCATCACTGACTGGCAACCATCACAGACTGGCCCCCATTACAGACTAACCCCCATCACAGACTGACCACCCCATCACAGACTGAACACCCCCTCACAGACTGACCCCCCATCACAGACTGACCCCCATCGCAGACTGACACCGTCACAGACTGACACCGTCACAGACTGACCCCCATCACAGACTGGCCTCCCATCACAGACCCCTTCGAAAGTAGACTCCTGTCCTGCACAGCACTCCCCCTCCCCACAGAGCCCTGCATCATTCAGACAAGAGCGACCGCTCTGGGCAAGGGGCAGGAATTTCTACATTAAAGGTTGGCGATTGATTGCTGGGACCACCCCGCTGTGTAGCAACCAATCACCAGCTTTATAACTTAAAAAGTCCTGCCCTTTGTCCAGAACGTCCGCACTTTACATCTTGTGTGAAAAAAACAGGCAGTGTGGGGAGGGGCAGTGCAGCAATCTTATCAAAGGGACAGACACGTGCGCGCCTGCCATGTTGTGAACATAGCAGTGGCAGGCAGGCGAGCCAGTGGTGGAGAAAGGAAACACAGGCAACTATTTGGCTAGGCTGCGGTCTGGGTAGTATGGCTAATGGGGCCGGAACACCACTGCGGTCCACTATTTATAAGAAGAGAGATAACCGCTCAGATGAACCAGAGAACTTTCCTCACTGGATCCAAACCATGGGTGCCGGCAATGCAATGGTATGCAAAATTGAAGAGAAAAAGCTGGGACAGCCACACTCCAAAAACGTTCCCTTTAATAAAATTTGGTCACAAAAATAACATGCCACAGCAAAAAATCAAGACAAAACTGACGCGTTTCGCACTGTGCTTCAGTGCTTATTCATAGCTATGAACGTTTTTGGAGTGCGGCTGTCCTAGCTTTTGCGGTCCACTATTTAGTAATGATGCAAACAACAAATCCTAGTATCGAGCACCAGGAAAGAGGAGTTACAATGGTAACAAATGGATCATGCTAGAGTGTATCGCCATTTAGTGATGTCTGTCCTAGAAGAACCACTCACCATGCTGTGATGTGAGTCTAAAACAGGAAGTAGTTACATAGTTAGGTTGAAAAAAAAAAACACAAGTCTATCTAGTTCAACCAAGGGAGAAAAGTACAATCCCTTATACACATTCCTATATGCACAGTTAATCCAGAGCTAGGCAAAAAACCCCAGTAAAGCATGATTCAATTTGCTCCAGTGGGGGAAAAACTTCCTTCCTGATCCCCCGAGAGCTAATCGGATATTCCCTGCATCAACTTTACCTATAAATGTTAGTATTCAGTTATATTATGTACATTTAGGAGAGAATCCAGGCCTTTTCTAAAGCAAGCTACTGAGCTAGCAAGAACCAGCTCCTAAGGAAGTATATGTCACGTTTTTCACAGCTCTTACTGTGAAGAAACCTTATTTGGAGACTAAGGCCCAGATTCACAGATAGCGGGCGCACATTACGTCGCCGTAGCGCTAACAATGTACGCTACGCCAACGCAGCGCAGAGAGGCAAGCATGGAATTCACCAAGCCAGTGCTCCCAACGCTGCGCTGGGTTTTGAAGGCGTACGCTGGCGTAGGTGGAAGTGGGCGTGAGCCATGCAAATGAGGCGTGACCCCATGCAAATGATGGGCCGAGCGCCAGACAGATACGTATCACAAACTTCGCATGCGCAAAGATGTGGACGCATCCCCCTGCGCATGCTCACAACCATGTCGGAACAACTGCCTAAACTACGCCGGATCACTGCGTACGGCGTGAACGCAACCTACGCCCAGCCAGACACGTCCAACGTAAAATACACCGGCTTGTGTTCCCTGGTTCAGACCTTTGCATGTCTGCTGCTGGGTTACATCTCCTTCATGGGGAATAACTTTACGCCGGACGTACAACTTACGCGCACTGCGTCGGGGGCACGTATGTTCGTGAATCGCCGTATTTCATTCATTTGCATATTTCAATGGCTAATCAATGGGAGCGCTACCATGGGTCCAGCCTAAATGTGCGTCCACCCTACGCCGGCGTAGGCAAGTAACGTCGGCGGGATGAAGCCTGTTTTTAGGCGCATCTTAGTTTGTGAGTCCAGCGCACAGATACGATGTCGCACATTTGCACTTACGTCGGCGTATCTTGTTATACGTCGGCGTAAGTGCTTTGTGAATCTGGGCCTATGTCTCTTTTCCTCCAGACCTAAGAGTGCCCCCTTGTCCTCTGTGATGACCTTACAGTGAATAACTCAACACCAAGTTCACTATATGTACCACTTATGTATTTACAGTATACATGTTAATCATATCCCCCCTTAATCTCCTTGTCATGCCATTGCTGGTGCTCATGCTGGTGCTCATGCTAATGCCCATCCCCCGGCATGATCTTTCAAGTGCCCATCTTTTCAGGCGCACATATGTGCGAATGCGCATGAGTATTCACGAATGTGCGCCAATAAATGTTATCGCCCAAATGCCATATATAAGTGCAGTAGGTTCACTAGTGCTTTGCTGTCTGATCTGCAGCGTGTACCCTATGTACCTGTTCATGTGACCCTTGTCTGATTCCTGTGTTTGACCCTGCTTCCTCTGACTACGCTTGCTATCCATTATCCTGACCCCGGCTTGCCTTGTTGACTTTGCTTATTATCTCCTCTGCTTGATATCCTGTTGCCAAACCTTGCCTGCATCCTGACCATTCTTTGCCTGTCATCTATGCCTGAATCTGATTGTCTGTTACCAACCCAGCTTGTTTGACCACACATCCTGTCACTCTTCTGCTCTGCATGCACCTGCCTGGTCCCTGCTTCCTGCTGCCACTAGCTCGGAATCTGCTGGCCTGCCAACACCAGCCATTTAACCTGCTGGTCCACCCTGGTGACATATACACCCCATGGAAGATGATCAAGGCACCCATACACTGCCATATTCGTGTGGCCATTGTTACAACATCAGTAATCCCTGAGCAGGGGTTATACAAGAGGCCTGCCCTCTTCAGGTCAAGCTCAACCATCAGATACATGACACTCCTGTTTTCAACAGAGAATAAATTCAATTACTCTAATATATCTCATAGCTAAGCTCCTCCATACCTCTTATCAGTTTGGTTGCCCTTCTCTGCACTTTCTCCAGTTTCCCAATATCCTTTTTGTGAACTGGTGCCCAAAACTAAACTGCATATTCCAGATTCGGTCTTAACCTCCCTGGCGGTATTCCTGAGTCTGTCTCGGGGTGTAAATCCTGTACCAGACTCGGGATAGCATCGCAGTATCCAGGGAGGCAGAGTTACTTACCTTGTCCCTGGATCCTGCGCTGCTCGATTCACACAGTGCCCGCACAGGGGCGGAGATCGGCGGCAAATTCAAAAAAGTAAATACACAGTACACATACAGTATACTGTAATCTTCTAGATTACAGTACTGTATGAAATAAATACACATCCCCTTTGTCCCTAGTGGTCTGCCCAGTGTCCTGCATGCACTTTTATATAATAAATATTGTTCTTTCTGCCTGGAAACTGTAGATTGTCCATAGCAACCAAAAAGTTTCCCTTTATGTCAAAAGTGGTTTTAGACCAGCTAGAAAACAGCGACACTTGCCAAATGGGATGGTAAGACTTTTGCTGATAAAATTGTGAGAGGGACTGATTATGTGTTTAATACCAGTGAAGTGGTGGCAAGTCCAGTGAGGAGATCCTCTTTCAAGAGAGACTTGCTGCTGTGTAGTGGGTATAATAGGTTTGCAGACTGTTAAGGCTGAAAATGCTAAATTCTGTGTTGGAAGTGAAACACTGCTAGCACACAGTGGTGAAAATGTGGTATTGCAACCAATGTTGTCTGAAAATTTGTTTTTTCAATGTGATGTGAAAAATGACAAGTGTAATGCGTCAGATGCTGTTGAGCCCCTTGGTCGGTCTGTGTCTCCTTGGTCGGTTGCAGTGCTATGGAGCACCAGTAAGAGGATCACATTTGATTGGGATGGCTTGGTCAAGAATCTATAATAGCAATGCTGAAAGAAATCTGTAGGTAATAGGGAGGTGGGCACTATTGCTGCTGTGCAGCCCGCGGACCAAGGTGCATTGGCTGCTGCAGAAGTTAACCCTTTCATGGTGGAATGTCCAAGTGAGTGCAAACGCATGACAAGGAGTTTTGCCCACAACGCATAAAGAAAGCAATGGTGTAGTGTGTCTTGTGGTGACAGACATAATAAAAGAAATGTTAGACTCATGGAGTGTACAGCCAGTGTATATCTTGCCATCCTCTCCTGGGTCAGGAGAACTTGTACTATGGGATTCTAGTATTTTGAGCTGGATATTAAAGGCTTTACTGAGCAAAGGTTGCCAAGAATGGAGTTATATGATGCAATGTTTTGTAAAAATGCTAAAAGTTGTCTCAGTGTGCTGGGTTGCTTCCTACTGATGCTGTGTATGAGAAGCACTGCTGGACAGGTCAGAGGTATGGGTTAAAGTACCAGAGGACACATAAATGGTTACAGAGATTGGTGTGAAAATATGTGGTGAAATTTTTTTGTAGGTAGGACAGTCGCTATTGGAAGGTTGGACAACAGGAGGCCCCATGGGGAGTAACCACTTGCCTGTATGTGTCAACATACAGTTGCTTATGACATTGACAGTAATTATGTGTGTAATTCATGATGGAATGTGGTGTTAATCTCAGATGGTTAACCACCCAGGTATTAGCAAACCTGAAAGACAGACACTGAGAATCAAGGTTGAATCAGGTAGAAAGAAAAGTAGAGAGACCAGTGGGACCATATGGTTCAAGAAGAAGAATAAGTTGTGTTTAGAGTTCCCCTTTAGAAAGAGGGTCGGACAAGCTAGGACTCATGTTCATGATAGCTGCCACAGAGGTGCCAGGGTGAAGTGCTTGTGGAAACATCCCCAAAAAGAGTTACTGTAGGTCTGCGCAGCTAACGGCTGGCACAGAGATGTCCCAAACACAGTGACGGGTTTATGCGTTCCTTCCTCCGGTTCAAAACAATGTGGTAGATTGAGCCTGTGCCACTGTTTAAAATGGTGGCTTATGGCAGAGTTTGTAAGAAGCAAGCACACTAATGGCAATGGCACAGGTGTGTGCTGGCTTTATATGAGAGCCGGAGTTAGAGCTCAAAGCCTCACCCAGTGTGAAGGGAGCCATGAGAGGTGACGGTATGCACATACTATCCAGGACATTACAGACCAAGGCCCGAGTCTGAGAGAGAGTCCAGGAGGGATAGAGCAGCTAGGGAGCTGATGAAGGAAAGACGGAGAGCTGAGGTATAGCATCTGTGCACGAACACTGGGATATGTTTGATGGTCTGGGGGACCATGTAGTACTACTCAAAGCAGTAAAGCTGCCACAAGAGAGAATGAATGTTATGTTTGTTGCATAGATGATGAGAACCCCTGCGTGAGAAAATATACGTGTATGAAAGTTTGAAATTTCTTTAAATAATAATGGGCATAAAAGTCCTGAAAACTATTTTTGGTCTGGTTTACAACGAGAAACACGTTCGTGTGTATGCTTAGAATCCCGCGCATGCTCAGAATAAAGTATGAGATGGGAGCCCGCCTTTGGTAAAAGTAGGGTTTGTAATGGAGATAGCACATTTGTCACGCTGTAACAGACTGAAAAGCGTGAATCGTCTCTCACCAAACTTTTACTTAACACGCAGTAACATGAGATTATCAAAAGCAGCCCCCAGGGTGGCGCCAGTGGAATCAAACTTCCCCTTTATAGTGCCTTTGTACATGTTGTACGTCACCACGTTTGAGAACGACGAGATTTTGTCTTGACAGTGTGTACGCAAAAAAGCTTGACAAGATTCTCGACAAGCCTGACAAGGAACTCGTCGAGGAAAACTATGTTTTTTTTACGACGAGATTCTCGGTCGTGTGTACGAGGCCTCACACAGTGTAAACCGATGGTAGTTCTACAATTTCTGCTTGTAAATATGCTGTTTGAATTCTTTGCATCACCCTTTCCATCTTTGAACTTTATTTGCTTTGTGGATAAATAGAGGACCCTTGAGGTTAATTAGAGAGAGTTCTGATACATTGAAATGTTCCTAGTTTATCACATTTTCAAAAATAAGGGGAGGAAATCACAGCGGCTGATGACTCACACTCCCAGAGGAACTACACGCCTGCACTGCTTTAACAATACATGTTTATGTCATTCATAAATATTAAAGCTATGCTGGATAATTCCACTTGTGACAGAGACCGATAATTACAGGGTCATAATTGAGTTTCTTCAGCTGCCTGTGAGTCAGAATTTTGTACAATTGTTACTCTAATCCATGAGGGTCTGTGAGATATCAATAAACATTGTAAAACAGACTGCAATCAACAAGCTTGAAAAGCTGAAGAATGAAAACCTCACGCCAAAAACAACTTCATGTGCTAATCGAGCTGCTCCCCAAATGCTGCAGGTGATCTACTGTGCAAAGTATCTGCAGTGTTGGTAGGGGGCGCTGTGACTAATGCTAAAATAAAAACCTACAAAAAAATGTTGTGAACAATGCAGATTGAATACAGTATACAGTATATACAACAATGCATATGTTGAATCAATTTGATTAATAAATGTAGATAGCCTCCACCGCTTTATAGAAATCCAATGACACCCAACATGCTCATATAAGATAACCTGCTCACCAGACAGCTATACCCTCTTTAGCTAAAAATTAGGTCAGAAATCGCTTGTGCTGCAATCTTGCAGCCTGGTATGGAATCCTGGACTTTCCAACCTGTGCTCTCCTCTCCACCACAGCAGATATATGAGATGAGAAAAACAAGGAGGAACCAATAGCATAATACTGCTTAGTTTATTTAAAACACAATAAAAAAATAAAAAAAATGCCTGCTTACATTATTTAGTGTTTATGTTCCAACACTAGGAGATAGCGCATTTGGCCAAATGGAAGCTGTGATCTGCCTTGCTCGCACTGGGAATCTGCATGCAGTCCACCGCAGCTGGAGGTAAAACCGGAAGCTGGGACCCGGAAGTGACGTGACCAGAAGGCCCCTCGATGTACTATTGGTATTACTACATAATTAGGTCAAGGTTCCTCCTTGTTTTTCTCATCTCATACATCTCATATATCTGCTGTGGTGGAGATTGGCAAGATTTATATTTTAAGAGCGGGTACTACCAAATCCCCATGCACCCTGAAGATCGAGAGAAGACCACCTTCATTACTTTGGTTGGTTCTTTGAGTTTTACTGCATGCCTCAAGGCCTGTCTGGTGCCCCATATACCTTCCAAAGACTAATAGAGAAGACAGTGGGTGACATGAACCTGATCCAGGTGTTTGGCAAGACTCTGGAGGAGCACGAAGAGCATCTGGAGAAGGTCCTGAAGAGACTCCATGATGGAGGGTTGAAGCTGTCTCTGGAGAAGTGCCAATTCTATCAACCCTCAGTCAACTAGCTTGGCCACATTGTGTCTTCCATTGGAGTGGCCACTGACCCCAGAAGCTGGAAACTGTCACCTTGTGGTCGAGTCCTACTAATGTGACCAAGCCTAGGTAATTTCTGAGATTTTGCTCCTACAACCGAAGATTCATAGAGGGATTCGCTAAAATATCTCACCTGCTCAGTGAGCTACTAAAAAGTAAAGAGTAAGACAATGACCCAGGTCTGACTAAGCCTGTCCAATCATCTGGGAAAAGACACAGATGCTTTGTCAAGAAGTCACCATTGTTCCAGAAATTTTTCAGAAGAATGGGCTCCACTGACTCCTGAAAGCATACAAGCCTTATGTCAAGAAGCAGAACATCAAGCTGGGAGTGGGTCAAGGACCGAAGGCATTGGAGTGTCAACCGCTGGTATCCTCAGGTGTTATTGCAACATCACCCAGGTTGGGGGTGATGGTCTGCCCAAACTATCTAAGAAAGACTGACGATGGGACCTGTCAGAGACTACCAACCAGTCATTAGGCTAATAGAAATGTGCATGTCAGAAGATGTTTGGCTAATAGCATGCATGCTCACTGAATGGCTAACGTGAATGCACGTGCGCATGAATGTATGTTGGCGCCAGAGGGGCTATTTAAGGATGCGTCTGCCTGTGATTTATGCTGACTGGTCTTCAGCTTTCCCTGTATCCTATGTACCTCCAGTGTCTTTTCTTGGTTGCTGACCTGGATTACTCCTGACCTGATATCGGATTTTGCTTCTGTCTTATCGTTAGTTGACCCTGGTAATCCGACGAACATGTTCCTGTCTCTTATCACGACTTACCGCCCTGCTTGTGTGTCTGCCTGGCACAGTTCAAGATCTGATGATTCTCCTGCTGCCTTGGAACCGCATCTCCTGATGCAAGTTCCCTGACCTACATCTGCATGCACTCATGTTTTTCCTGTTCTTTGGCACCCTCTGTTTCACTATCAGTGGTGCCTGGGCTGGAAATACAAGTGAGGCTGACCTCATCATTTCAGGCTCCACTCAGCTACATAACACGACCAGTTGGAAGACCCTCTCTGTAGCTTGGCATTAAAGGGCTTGGAGAGCCAACATCCTGATTTGCTCCTCACTGACTCCACCAAAGGAAGCCCACCTGTTGCACAGAGCGGGATTGGTTGCAGCTGCACTAAGGGGTGATCTACCAAAGGGTCACCTCTGATGATCCAAAAAAATGGCAGTTATTCCTACCGGAAAAACATAGGGAGACAGTATTAACTGTCCTACATGACAACCATGGCCATCTAGGGCCCAGGAGGACTTTCCATCTGGTAAGGGTGCAGTTCTACTGCATCAGATGTATCCAAAGGAAGATTATGCCTCACCGAGCTGCACCAATGGGTCATCTTCAGAGTTAGGGACCCAGGAATCTGGTGTGCATTAACTTTCTGGGCTTGGAGCCTAATCTGAGTGGACAGGGAAATATCCTGCTAGAGACTGACCATTTCACTCTGTATGCCCAGGCATTTCCCATGAAGGACCAACAAGCATCCATGGTGGGCAAGATCTTAGTGGAGAAATTATTTGTGCACTGTGGTCTGTGCCAGCGCATCCACTCTGATCAAGGGAGAGACTTTGAAAGTAGTCTTATCAAGTGACTTTTAGACCTGTTGGGCATCAGGAAGCCTAGAATCACCCCATACCATCTTCAAGGAGATCCTGAGCCAGAGAGATTCAAGTGAACCCTCCTGGTTATGCTCGGGACTCTAACTTCAGAACAAAAGCAGCACTGGAGGAAGCATATTATTATTATTATTATACAGGATTTATATAGTGCCAACAGTTTGCGCAGCGCTTTACATCAGGGTAGACAGTACAGTCACAATACAATTCAATACAGGAGGGATCAGAGGGCCCTGCTTGTTAGAGCTTACAATCTAGAAGGGAGGGTCAAGTGGAACAAAGGGTAGTTAGCTGTGGGGGATGATCATTTGGACTCAAATTAAAATACAGTTGTTAGGTGTGGGTAGGGTAGGCTTCTCTGAAGAGGAGAGTTTTCAGGGATCCTCTAAAATCTAATAGAGAAGGAGATAGACAGAGAGATTGGGGTAAGGAGTTCCATAGGCTTGGACAGGCTCTGGAAAAGTCATGGAGACGAGAATGGGAGCAGGAGATAAGAGAGCTAGAGAGTAGGAGGTCTTGAGAAGAACGAAGAGAACGATTAGGTTGGTATTTAGAGACTAGGTCATTGATGTAACTGGGGGCAGAGTTGTGGATGGCTTTGTAGGTAATTGTTAGTAGTTTGAATTTAATTTGTTGGGTGAGCGGAAGCCAGTGGAGGGATTGACAGGGAGGAGAAGCAGAGACAGAGCGGTTGGTAAGGTGGATGAGTCTGGCAGCAGCATTCATGATGGACTGAAGGGGGAATAGAGTATGCAGAGGTAAGCCAATGAGGGGGGAGTTGCAGTAATCGAGGCGAGAGATGACTAGGGAGTGAATTAAAAGTTTTATGGTGTTATTGGTTAGAAAGGGGCGTATTTTGGCATATAGCGGCTATCATGCATGCTTATAACAGCACTGCAAATAATGCCACAGGATACTCTCCCTATCGTTTGATGTTCAAATGAGAGGCCTGGCTGCCAGTAGATTTGGCCTTATGCACATTCTTAGACAATACCTAAGCACCTTCCCACAGAGAGTATGTGGACAAGACCATCTATGATAAGCCCCAAGCTGCCTTAGATGTCCGAGGACAGAGAAACAAAATTAACTTTTGTCTCAGGGTTCGAGTGTGGGACCCACAGCCTGGTGACAAAGTAACCTGGGTGTCCCTGGAAAGCACAAGTTGGCTGACTGCTGGAAGTTGCCACCCTATGTAATTTGCAAGCAGCTGCCAGGATTCCCAGTATATCAAATCTGTTTGTGTGCCACCACAGTCGGGGTTCACAGTCCACATCCATGGTCTCTCAGAGATCCCGACCAGTGACTAGACTAGACTAGACTCTCAGAATGTGCCCCTTGCTGAAGATGAAGAATATGAGAACAGCAAGGATGAAGAGATGGAAATAGATTGGCTGTGGTCATCTCAAATGCCAGGTCCTGTCACACCCCTTTCTTCTCCTGCCAAGGTGAATGACACTTGGAATCTTAGGCCAGAGGCTCCTGAGTTTGTGCCTCAAAGTCCACCTTTCGAAGGGCTGTAAGACTCTCAATCTTCCCTGCCGACAGCAGATCCCAGTGATTTTTCTTCCTTGAGGTAGCAATGCCGCTCCAAGCATGTTGGTGTCTCTAATAGCCGCCCTGCCCACTCACAACTTCAGGTGCAGGCTCTGCAATCGTGCAGAAAATTGAAAACAGCAGAATGGCCGCACTCCGAATAACACATTAAATTTGTGGCAAAACAGTGTAAAAAATCAAAAATCTGTTACATCATGGTGATGGAAGGTACAGGCATGCGAACACGTTTTACATCAATATAGATGCTTAATCATAGATTTTTCTTCTTTCATTGAAGAGGAAGCTGAAGCTGATATGCAGGAAGAACAAAAGGCTGTGGATGAAGAAGAGACCAATGTGCCTATAACCCCAGAGCCTAAAAAAACAGCGAGAGTGAAGAGTTATTCACCCATCCAACAGACTAACCTATGACGGTGGGTGAAAGCTCTGAGGAAGTCGTTCTCACTGTAAAAAGGACTCTTGAAGCACCTGATCCTTCCACCAATCCCAACTCACCCCCTGGCACATCTAGCTGGGCCATTCCAATTAAGGTGGCCTGTAGGAAGAACAACCGACCCTCCTATGCTAATTGGTGGGAGGTTCCTCTGCCAGGTTTTTATGCAGATGTAAATTGTCTAGTTTCCTGTGCATACTAACCTGTTTTTCCTCCGCGTGTATATCTAAAGCATGTAACAGGTCACATTTCTGGCCATGGCTATCTTGAGAAAGGGCAGATGATTCATGTAGCATTTACTTCCAGGAATCCACTAGTCCTTAGGTAAGACATGCAAGCAGGAGGAGGTGTGCTTAGCTGAGAAAGCCTCTCCCTTCCTCCCCTCCTGAAGACTCCTGGGATGTATGACATAATTTGCCTAAGCCTGGAAACCAGGAAGTAACTGAAGAAGGAAAGCCCGGCGTTACTTTGTGCGGGCGTAGCGTATCTCTATGCCGCCGTAACCTAGTGAGGCAGGTTCTGTATTCAGAAAGAACCTGAGCCCTAAATTACAGCGGCGTAGCGTATGTGGTCCGGCATAAGCCCGCGTAATACAAATGATCCAGGCAGTGGGCGTGTTGTATGTTAATCAAGGCTGACCCCACGTAAGTGACGTTTTTGACTTACGGCGCATGCGCCGTCCGTGAACGTATCCCAGTGCGCATGCTCCAAATTACGCCGCAAATAGTCAATGCTTTCGACGTGAACGTAACTTACGTACAGCCCTATTCACGAAAGACTTACGCAAACGACGTAATCGACAGAAAATTCGACGCTGGCCCGACGTCCATACTTAACATTGCGTACGCCTCATATAGCAGGGGTAACTTTACGCCGGAAAAAGCCTTACGTAAACTACGTAAAAAAAATTCGCCGGGAGGACGTATGTTTCTCAATTGGCATATCTACCTAATTTGCATATTCAACGCGGAAGTCTTGGGAAGCGCCCCTAGCGGTCAGCGTAAATATTGCACCCTAAGATACGACGGCGTAGGAAACTTATGCCGCTCGTATCTAGGCAACATTGAGGCGTATCTGAGTCTATGAATCAGGCGCCGCGATGCGACGGCTCGCATTCGGAGTTACGACGGCTTATCTGGAGATACGCCAACGTAACTCCTTTCTGAATCCGGGCCAAAGAGTTTAAAACTATCAAATATGACATACTTTCTTTTCCATTTACTAATGATAGCAAGATACAGATTAAAAATAGTAAATGTTGATTATTATAGCAGAAACAATAACTGCAGACAATCTTCATCAGAAATTCAGAAACCGAATACATGGAACTCACAAATGTCTTTATTACTTGCAGAACATTGTGGTAATACAAGATGTGATAGACCTAATATAGAAGTGTTTAAGGTGGTCCAAAAGGAGTATTGTCTTTCTTAGCCCCAGTGTGTGTCCTGTATGGGATTACCACCCCACACACAAATGAAAATAAAATGACCTCACAAGGGGAAGAGAGTATAGGAAATAACATGCAATAAAAAGACAATGTTCACAAGGTGACAGCATAATAAAAACAACTATTATAACGCTTTTTATTTACATGTAAAAATCTGTCTTTATTTGCTAGAGTTACTTAGAACCTCAACAGTATGAAGTAAAACCTTGGTTTGAGAGTAACTTGGTTTGAGTAGCATCATATTAAAACAGAGTATAAAAGAGAAAAGAAGTGCCTCTAAGTGTAGCAATATGGTTACATTTAATGAAGGTACAACATTTAGAAACTCACATGGTTGATGATTAAAACGGACATATACAAGTATGCAGGCATCGATGATAAAGCTGTCTACATAGACCATCCTCCTCACCGCCATTGGCGTCGTCCCTTTCATGAGCAGTTGAAGCCTCGCTTTCAGATCGCTCTGCTGCAGGGTATACTTCCCAGTCACTATTTCAGACTGGCAACGGTGAGAGTCGGCGGTGCGGGGGGAGGTCTCTGTGGACAGCTTTGCCCCTGGATGCCTGCATACTTAGATGTGCCTCTTTTATTCATCAATCATATGAGCTGCTAAATGTTGTACCTTCATTAAATGTATACCATATTGCTACACTTAGAGGCGCCTCTCTTCTCTTTTATACTCTGTAGCTCCTGCTGGATTTTGCTTCTAATCCCCTTGTGATGGTGGGCATTTGTGGATGGATATTTTATGGTTATACAACCTATCACATTGCTATATCTTTTTATATGGAATATAAACAGGAGGACTTATGAATAAATGGTTGTGGAACAAATCATTTGAGTTTCCATTATTTCTTATGGGGACATTTGCATTTATATACAAATGCTTTGGATTACAAGCATGTTTCTGGAACGAATTATGCTTGCAATCCAAGGTTTTACGGTATTTATACAGTTGCAAGAAAAAGTATGTAAACCCATTTGGAATGATATGGATTTCTGCACAAATTGGTCATAAAATGTGATCTGATCTTCATCTAAGTCACAACAATAGACAATCACAGTCTGCTTCAACTAATAACACACAAAGAATTAAATGTTACCATGTTTTTATTGAACACACAATGTAAACATTCACAGTGCAGGTGGAAAAGGTATGTGAACCCCTAGACTAATGACATCTCCAAGAGCTAATTGGAGTGAGGTGTCAGCCAACTGGACTCCAATCAATGAGATGAGATTGGAGGTGTTGGTTACAGCTGCCGTGCCATATAAAAAACACACACCAGTTCTGGGTTTGCTTTTCACAAGAAGCATTGCCTGATGTGAATGATGCCTCACACAGAGCTCTCAGAAGACCTATGATTAAGAATTGTTGACTTGCATAAAGCTGCAAAGGGTTATAACAGTATCTCCAAAAACCTTGCTGTTCATCAGTCCATGGTAAGACAAATTGTCTATAAATGGAGAAAGTTCAGCACTGCTGCTACTCTCCCTAGGAGTGGCCGTCCTGTAAAGATGACTGCAAGAGCACAGTGCAGACTGCTCAATGAGGTGAAGAAGAATCCTAGAGTGTCGGCTAAAGACTTACAAAAGTCTCTGGCATATGCTAACATCCCTGTTAGTGAATCTATGATACATAAAACACTAAACAAGAATGGATTTCATGGGAGGATACCACAGAAGAAGCCACTGCTGTCCAAAAAAAAACATTGCTGCATGTTTACAGTTTGCACAAGAGGACCTGGATGTTCTACAGCAGTACTGGCATAATATTCTGTGGACAGATGAAACCAAAGTTGAGTTGTTTGGAAGAAACACACAACGCTATGTGTGGAGAAAAAGAGGTACAGCACACCAACATCAAAACCTCATCCCAACTGTGAAGTATGGTGGTGGGGGCATCATGGTTTTGGGCTACTTTGCTGCGTCAGGGCCTGGACGGATTGCTATCATCGAATTAAAAATGAATTCACAAGTTTATCAAGACATTTTGCAGGAGAACTTAAGGCCATCTGTCCACCAGCTGAAGCTAAACAGAAGATGGGTGTTGCAACAGGACAACGACCCAAAGCATAAAAGTAAATCAACAACAGAATGGCTTAAACAGAAGAAAATATGCCTTCTGGAGTGGCCCAGTCAGAGTCCTGACCTCAACCCGATTGAGATGCTGTGGCATGACCTCAAGAAAGCGATTCACACCAGACATCCAAAGAATATTGCTGAACTGAAACAGTTCTGTAAAGAGGAATGGTCAGGAATTACTCCTGACTGTTGTGGACATCTGATCTGCGACTACAGGAAACGTTTGGTTGAAGTTATTGCTGCCAAAGGAGGTTCAACCAGTTATTAAATCCAAGGGTTCACATACTTTTTCCACCTGCACTGTGAATGTTTACATAGTGTGTTCAATAAAAACATGGTAACATTTAATTCTTTGTTTGTTATTAGTTTAAGCAGACTGTGATTGTCTATTGTTGTGACTTAGATGAAGATCAGATCACATTTTATGAACAATTTGTGCAGAAATCCATATAATTCCAAAAGGGTTCACATACTTTTTCTTGCAACTGTGTATATATATATTTGTAGTCAGAGTCTTTGAGTATGAACTGTGATGACCCTAACACCCAAGGCCTGAGGTGTGCCTTGGCCTAGCTGGTCGGTATGCCTGAGAAGAGGGCATACCCTGAATGTGAGAATAAGAAAAAGTAGAAAGAGGAAAAAGTGTATATGAAGCTGGGGGAACGGGTGGGTGGGGAACCTGAAATGGCGCCAACACAGGACCCGGCGTGGGAGGAGTCTTAAGTACTCAGCAGACTCCTCCCACAAATACAGGCTAGCCTTCGGCCAGCCTTTACACTTGTAGTCAGAGTCTTTGAGTATGAACTGTGATGACCCTAACACCCAAGGCCTGAGGTGTGCCTTGGCCTAGCTGGTCGGTATGCCTGAGAAGAGGGCAAAAAGACACATGTTTAGGTATAGAAGGGTAGAGAACAAATGGTCCAGTGGCTTAGCGTGTACCTGGAAGGCAACCGTATACGTATCCACTATGACAGGAGAACCCACCGACCCATGACTTTGTGACAGAAGGAACCCCCTATAGAACCTGCGAAACCGCTCAGAACTCAATGACCCAAGAAGATGGATCAAGCCTGATGCCCGAGACAACCCCACCACAAGAATTAACTGCTTGTGACAAGAGGATGCATGGGGGGAAATGGAGCAAGGCCAAGCGGATTGAAATCGTTCAACCGGGCACTGGTGAAGTGGCTCTGTGAAAATCTCCCAACCCCTGGCCTACCCGTGCTGATATGGGGAAGTGAGAGGGTAAGAGCCAAAAAGAACGACTGACAGGAGAGTAAGTGTCAGCTACCTGGAGAAGGCATATAAGGCCAATGCCCTAGGCAATAGCATCATGGCACATGGGAACCAAGCCAAACTCACAGACTTAGGAACATAAACCAGCAAACAAGACAACAGACATGCAACAACAACCACCCCGTCTGCACCTACCTAAGTACGAGAACATGAGCAGACACGTCAAGACCACTGCGCGTGAATGAACCTGAAGACAGCCCCCCCCCCCACCCTGGTGTGAGTGGTAAATGAGCCCGAGTAACCTGCAGCGCAGACACAGGCAATTAACTGAACACTCAGGGCTAGTGTACCCACGGAGCGTGGTGGGTAGTCGTATAGGTGTAAGAATGAACGTGCACGTATGACGTATGGTATACAGGCGAGAAGATTGTGGCCAACAATCATTAAAAACGAAACCTCAGCCCGTATGGATCTGTAGACGTGACAGATCCTGAGATGCGAGTACTAACTAACCCAGGATGCAACATGACAGAGTACAATGACATGACGACCAACGAAACAACCACACCATGACAGACAACGCTATGACTGTCACACTGGGGCAGAAACGACAGAAACATAGAGACTGGGGCAGAAATGACAGAAACGCAGAGACTGGGGCAGAAATGACAGAAACGCAGAGACTGGGGCAGAAATGACAGAAACGCAGAGACTGCCAGGAATGACAGAAACGCAGAGACTGCCAGGAATGACAGAAACGCAGAGACTGCCAGGAATGACAGAAACGCAGAGACTGCCAGGAATGACAGAAACGCAGAGACTGCCAGGAATGACAGAAACGCAGAGACTGCCAGGAATGACAGAAACGCAGAGCCAGAAATGCTAAGTATGAGAATATAACCAAACGTTGAGACCACTGTACGTGAATGAACATGCTAACAGGCCCCCCCCCCTAATGTGTTTAAGAAACGAAACCTCCGCCCGTACGTATCTGTAGACGTGACAGATGCTGAGATGTGAGCACTAGCTAACCAACCCAGGTGCAACGTGGACAAGTACAATGAGACATGGTAACCACAAAGAAGACAACGCTATGACAGACCAACACTGACAGACCTCCTGGGGCAGAAACACTATGACAGAAATCGTGGCGCAGAAATGCTATGACAGAAATCGTGGGCCAGAAACGCTATGAAAGAAATCGTGGGCCAGAAACGCTATGAAAGAAATCGTGGGCCAGAAACGCTATGACAGAAATCGTGGGCCAGAAACGCTATGACAGAAATCGTGGGCCAGAAACGCTATGACAGAAATCGTGGGCCAGAAACGCTATACCAGAAATCGTGGGCCAGAAACGCTATAACAGAAATCGTGGGCCAGAAACGCTATAACAGAAATCGTGGGCCAGAAACGCTATAACAGAAATCGTGGGCCAGAAACGCTATAACAGAAATCGTGGGCCAGAAACGCTATAACAGAAATCGTGGGCCAGAAACGCTATAACAGAAATCGTGGGCCAGAAACGCTATAACAGAAATCGTGGGCCAGAAACGCTATGACAGAAATCGTGGCCCAGAAACGCTATGACAGAAACCGTGGGGCAGAAACGCTATGACAGAAATCATGGGGCAAAAACGCTATGACAGAAATCGTGGGCCAGAAATGGTATGCCAGATAACGTGGGCAGAAATGGTATGCCAGATAACGTGGGCAGAAATGGTATGAGAGAAAAATGCTGAGCCTGACACATTGCGGCAAAACTCCTGAGCCTGTAATGCTGAGGCGGAAATACGATGACAGAACCCTGGGGCAGAACGCTAAGGGAGAAACGCTGCGCCTGAACGCTGAATACGCTGATGAGAACATGACTCGCACGAGAAACGCAACCCAAGAGGACCTAACTCGCATGAGAAACATTGTCGCATGACACGCAATCGCATGAGGACACGAGCACGAAAAACGTAATGTATGGAACAACATAATACATGAGAAACGTGGTCGCATGAGAACGCAATTGCATGAAAACGTAATCGCATGAGGACATGAGCATGAAAAACGTAATGCATGAGACAACAAAATGCTTGAGAAACGTGGTCGCATGAGAACGTAACACATGAGAAACATAATCGCATGAGAAACTACCCTGGGAAACATAATCGCATGTGAACTACCATGTGAACTGTAATCGCATAAGAACGTAATCGCGTGAGAACTACCATGTGAACGTAACCGCCTGAGAAGCGTAAACACATGACATGACTCATGAGAAACGTGATCGCATGAGAACTACCATGCGAAATGTAGCCGCATGAGAACTACCATGCAAACCGTAATCGCATGAGAAACGTGAACCCACAAGGACATGACTCGTAAGAGAAACGTGATAGCATGAAACTTGATCGGATGAGAACTACCATGTGAAACGTAATCTCATGAGAAATGTAATCGCATGAGTAACGTAAACACATGAGGACATGCCTCATGAGAAACGTGATCGCATGAAAACTACCATGCGAAATGTAGTCGCATGAGAACCACCATGCGAACCGTAACCGCATGAGCAACGTAAACACAAGGACACGACTCGTGAAACCAAGATCGCATAAGAACGTGATCGTATGTGAACGTAATTGCACGAGAACCACCATGTGAACGTAATCGCATGAGAACGTAATCGCATGAGAAATGTAAACACATGAGGACATGACTCACGAGACACGTAATCGCATGAGAACTACCATGCGAAATGTGGTCGCATGAGAACTACCACGCGAAACGTGATCGCATGAGAAACGTGATCGCATGAGAAGATCGCATGGGAAACGTGATCGCATCAGAAAATTGCATGAGAAACGTGATCGCCTGAGAAGATCGCATGGGAAACGTGGTCGCCTGGGAACGTCACCGCATGGGAAACGTCACCGCATGGGAAACACCATGAGAAACGTCATCGCATGAGAAACGTCATCGCATGAGAACGTCGTCGCATGAGAACGTCGTCGCCTGAGAAACGTAAATACTTGGAAACATGACTAAGCCTGAGAAACGCGACATGAATGCATAAACACGCAGGGACAGAACGCTATGACAGAACCGCAGGGACAGAACGCTATGACAGAAACGCAGGGACAGAACGCTATGTCTACCAATCACTTAACCACAAAACCTCAGCCTGTACGGGTCTGAAGACGTGACCGACCCTGTAATGTACTAAACTGAGCACCGGTGGAAGGAAACGGCGCACATGAGAACTACCATGCGAACTGTAGTCACATGAGAAACGTGAAACACACAAGGACACGACTCGTATGAGAAATGTGACTGCATGGGAAACGTACACGCATGGGAAACATACACGCATGGGAAACGTGATCGCATGCGAAGATTGCATGGAAAACGTGGCCGCAGCAGACACATGTTGGGAATAAAATGTTGTGGTAACATATTCTTGAGATTGGACACGTTTATGTCTGGCAACTTCAACTTATGTTTAACCATCGCCTAGCAACGGGCGGCTCCCTTCATGCTGGAGGGAGTAATGCAGTGAGCGGGCAGAGGTCCCCCCCCCTCCCCCCGGCGTGAACACCGGAGGAAGCGGCTCCCTGTATGCTGGAGGGAGTAATGCAGTGAGCGGGCAGAGGTCCCCCCCCTCCCCCCGGCGTGAACACCGGAGGAAGCGGCTCCCTGTATGCTGGAGGGAGTAATGCAGTGAGCGGGCAGAGGTCCCCCCCCCCTCCCCCCGGCGTGAACACCGGAGGAAGCGGCTCCCTGTATGCTGGAGGGAGTAATGCAGTGAGCGGGCAGAGGTCCCCCCCCTCCCCCCGGCGTGAACACCGGAGGAAGCGGCGGGCGGCTTCCTGTATGCTGGGGGAAAACAACGGGCGGAGGTCCTCCCCTCCCCCCGATGCAGCCACAGGAGGAAGCGGAGGGCGCAACACACACGCCGGAGGGAGAGACACAGCGACGGAGGTCCCCTCCCCTGGCGTGAACCGATACGCTGGATGGCCAGACGACCTCCTCCCTCTCCAGCGGCGGCACCGTGGGAAGCGGCTCCCTGATGCACTGGAGAGAGAGGGTGGACGGACGGATGGCCCTCCCGCTCCCCCCGCATGAGCGCCGGGAGAAGCAGGCGGGCGGCGGCGGCCCCCACGATGCAGGAGAACCCAGGGAAGAAGGGGGGCGGGCAGGGGGTCCCGCTCTGTCTGGAAAGGGTGGATGGATGGACAGACCTCCAGCTGCAGCACCGTGGGAAGCGGGTGGGAGGTTCCCTGATACACTGGAGAGGGTGGTGGAGGATAACTAGACGGGCTTCCCGCAGCCCCCCGGCATGAGCGCCGGGAGAAGCGGGCGGGCAGCCCCCACGATGCTGGTGAAACCCGGGGGTGGGGTGGGCAGGAGGTCCCCCATCGTGCCCAGGAGGGGAACACCTTGCTGCGGCCAAAACCACCGCTGTCTCCACTCCAATGAAGCCCACGAGGCTTCTGCTGCCGCTGCTCTGCCCCTGAAACCTGAAATGGCGCCAACACAGGACCCGGCGTGGGAGGAGTCTTAAGTACTCAGCAGACTCCTCCCACAAATACAGGCTAGCCTTCGGCCAGCCTTTACACATATATATATATATCTTAGCAGAGGCCCTAGAGAATAAAATGATGTTTTTTTATGTCATTATCATGTTATTTGCATAACGACTTTTCAAACACAATTTAAACAAAAATAAATACTACCATAAATTTTGAGGCAAAAGAAAATATACTTCCCGACAGCCGCCAAAATGAACGGGTGCCAGCCAATGGATATCCACTGGCATCCACTGCCCTGTGTAAACAAGGCAGAGCTCCATCCTGTCAGTGGTGATGTGATGGAGAAAGAAGTTACAGTGCATATTTTTAGCACTGACCACTGTATTATTGTCACTGGTTCCCACAAGTGTCAAATGTGTCAGTTAGTGTCCGATTGTCCACTGCAATAAAGCAGTCCCGCTATGAGTTGCTGATCGCCGCTATTACTAGTTTAAAAAAAATAATGAAAATTACAATTAATTAATGTTTTTTTTTTTACCAAAAATATGTAGCAGAATACATATTGGCTTAAATGTATGAAGATTTTGTATTTTTTATTGGACTCTGTTGTAAGCAACCAATGAATTGGATGCCGAGACCCCTAATGCACCAGTGGGCGGCGAGAGGGGCTAATTAGCTGCTGGATTGCTTTTACAGGTGACAGAAGGGGACCCCCCTCTAACCACCCACTGGTGACTCTCCAGGCTCTCCCGTCTCATCAGGGGGCTCTGCATCCAATCCAACAGTTGCTTACAACAGAGTTTACTGGAGACAGTCAACATGACATGTTGCCTTTCTCCCTAAATCTGTATCCAGGCATGCAGCCTGAGGCAGTGAGCATGCACCCCTCCTCCCTCCAAAACCATACCAGGCCATGTGTCCTCAACAACAGCATGGTACCTTGCCAGGGCCCAAAGTACTGTGTCCACATGTTGATGGGGACAATGGCCAACATCCCTGTCCCAGTAAATGTTAGGATCTCACAAAGCAACTTTTCAAAATCTAAAAGCCCCATTTAGAATAATCCAGATACCTAGCCCCTCCACCCTTCCAAACATCACCTGACAATTTTGAAAACCGCAGAGGTGATCAAATGCAATAAAACTATCCCCTATTTTGTAAATGCTATAAATTTTGCGCAAACCAACTGATGAACACTTATTGCGATTTTTTTTACCAAAAATATGTAGAAGAATACGTATCGGCCTAAACTGAGAAAAAATAAATTATATATTTTTGGGGGATATTTATTATAGCAAAAAAGTAAAAAATATTGAATAAATATCCCCCAAAAATATATAATATTTTTTTTCTCAGTTTAGGCCGATACGTATTCTTCTACATATTTTTGGTAAAAAAAATTCGCAATAAGCATTTATCGGTTGGTTTGCGCAAAATGTATAGCGTTTACAAAATAGGGGATAGTTTTATTGCATTTTTATTAATTATTAATTTGTTACTACTAATGGCGGCGATCAGCGATTTTTTTCGTGACTGCGACATTATGGCGGACACTTCGCACAATTTTTACTCATTTTTGGGACCATTGTAATTTTCACATCAAAAAATGCATTTAAAATGCATTCTTTATTGTGGAAATGACAGTTGCAGTTTGGGAGTTAACCACAGGGGGCGCTGAAGGGGTTATGTTTCACTTAGTGTGTGTTTACAACTGTAGGGGTGTGGCTGTAGATCTAACATCATAGATTGTGTCTCCCTATAAAAGGGATGACACATTTGATGCAGCCGCCACAGTGAAGCACGGGGAAGCCGTGTTTACATACGGCTCTCCCCGTCCTTCAGCTCCGGGGAGCGATCGCGGGGGGGGCGGCTAGAAACGAATATCCGCCCCTTCATCCCGGATTGCTCCCGGAGCTACTGACCACCGCATGTAACGGGGGGGGTCCCGATCGGACCCCCGACCCGCGGAAAGGCAGAGACGTACGGGTATGCCCATCTGCCTGTACGTGCCATTCTTGGGATGTAAAGGTACATGCAACAGTCGTTAAGTGGTTATTAAAGGTCATTTATTCGACTGGTGCTGTAATCACAAAAATATATTTTTTTTTACTGGAGCTTAGCTTTAAGTAAGAACTCCAGGGAAAAAAGTCTACTGGATTACAAATAGTTAAATCCAGGGCTTTTTCTCAGATAATAGGTGCAGGAACTCCCCCTTTCTGAGTCACCCCTCTTCCTTGCCCCTACCCACCTCCAAGCACCTTCCCTTGGTTCCATCCCTCCCAGTACCGCCCCTTTTAGACAATACAGAACCAAGTATCATTTTGTGGTGCTAAGAAATTTGTATGGAATTTGGTAATGATATCAAGAAAATCAGTAAAATAGATCCCCTGCAGCCAGCAACAATAGATCCCTCTAACAACAATGGACCACGACAACCAAATCCCCCCCCCCCCCAGTAACAATAGACTCCCGGCAGCATCAACAGATCTTCGCACAGCCAGCATTAATAGACTCTGTGACAGCCATCAACAATAGACCCCTACTTAAACAGTAGATCTCTTGCAGCAACAACATAAGACCCACCCCCAACGACAATAGGCCCCCCACCCGCAGCAATAGACCTTCCTCAGAAAAAGTAGACCCCCTGCAAAAATTGGTCCCCTCCAGTTAGAATAGATCCCCAGCAGTGAGCATCAATACCCTATAGCACACCCCAGCACACCTTGCCAGCACACCAGCAGGGTCAGACTATAGATCCTGCCCCACAGTACATTGACCAGGTAAAAGGGGGAATCAAATGAAGCCTTAACCTGAAGTTAGGTTAAAGGCTGTTTGTGTTGATTTAGGACAGGGATATGCAATTAGCAGACTTCCAGCTGTTGCAGAACTACAAGTCCCATTAGACATAGCAAGACTCTGACAGCCAGAAGCATGACACCCAGAGGCATGATTGGACTTAGTAGTTTTTCAACATCTGGAGGTCCGCTAATTGCATATCCTTGATTTAGGATAACAAGAAACAAGTAAAGGGGGGGGGGGGCACAAACTGAAAAAGAGTTTAGACTTACTTTAAGATAATCAAATGTGTGAGGATCATTTTCAATGTGAGATTCTTATGTTTATTATATGCAAACCAAAAGGCAGAGAAATTAATTAAGGTAAGCCATGGGCAATCTACATCTGGCTGAGACTCTGTGGTAGTAGCTGAAACTCATTTATCAATGTGCAACCTCTGTCTATGACAAGGTCAATAAACACTGTTCAGTTGCAAATTTTTAAGCTTACATTTTGAGGGTATCTTGAAAACAATATAACAGACTGAGAGCACAGTTGTCATTAGAATGATAATTTTATGAATTATCCAGTTTGCATGCAAGGTTTTTTTGTATGCTATATTTACGTCATTTGATCATTAAGGTAATTTGTGTCACATTCCTTACAGGGAAAATCCAATGTAATAGGTGTGTGTGTTTTTTTTTCCTTTGACTTTGTGATATTTGATTAAATGTAGTTATAGATGGATCTGAAATATCAGATTATATCATAAGTGTCAAACCATGGCTTATTTAGGAAGAAATATACATTTTGGTCTAGATTTCGTTAACCCTAACCCTTCTGGTCTGGAAATCTATAGCTAGTTTTAGCTCAGGGCTCAATAGTCAGCTTAGGCTAGAGCCAAGTTAGGCACCCAACGACCACTTCTGGTAGTCAGAGATCCATTTGCATGATAGATTAGAAAGTACTAGGGACTAAGATGCAGAGGCTGATTCTGAGTTCCAGTGCCACACCATGGTTTCTGCTCATGCACAGCTGTATTTTAGGCTGGTTGGGCAACAGCTTGAGGGTCTCCTCACCTTATGTTAAGGTCTTCTACACCAAGATAAATGCTGTATCATTATCATCCTCAGGGGCCCCTGGGCTCCAATCCCAGAAGATGCCTGTTTAGGAGTCGGGTGGAGCTAGTGGTGACGTCGGCATGCACAAGCTGAATGAACGGAGTTGCGGTCATGCACTGTGGATGTTTTAAGTGCCTAAGATTTTACTCCATCTGTAAGTGCAATATGTTTTTATTTTTATTAAAGTGGTATGCAGTTTTGCATGATAATCTCTTCTTGCTTTTAACACATACACCTTAAATGGAGCTGAATGGTTTACCTGCCTGAGCCGTGTGGAATCGTATCGAAGTGAGCTGTAGTAGCCTTTGGGAGCATATCTTAGAGTGATTTCGATTCCTTTTGTGATCAGGGATTCTGGTAAGTATTTTGTCTGTACATATGAGCACAAGGGTGGATGAGTGGCAAATTTTTCTAACTGACACTACCATATTGAGCACCTATTCCTTTCTTCTTTTTGCCTGAAATAGGACTGTGTTTGGACTTTGATAAAGTTTCACAGTTTGATTTTTTCCTATATATATATATCAGTTCTACTATGGAGATTGTTACATGTTGATTTTGCACTTGACACTGGCATCAGGCAACAATGCATGATACATATATTAATGCATTGCAGAGCCATTTATTTTGAAAAACACCCCAACATACTAAAGCAACACACAATATACCATACTGTATTGTGGTGTGTTCCAGCAAAAGTTTTGTGACAAATCTACCTTTTGGGATATGTTGGTACATTGGAACCCCATTTATTATAATGGGTTGCCTTAATGCACCTCCCAATTAAAAAAAGGAGCCCTCAAAGTAATCAATGAAAGAAAAACAAAAAATAACTGTTCAATTCCTTCAAATTAGTGTATGCATCTTTGGCAGCATTACTTACACATACAATATAAGTCTATGTGGACAGATATAGCTGGGTGAAATCACAGGGGCCCTATATAGACCAGTGTTAACAAAACAGGCTAGAGGGCAGTTACCATAGTGAATCAGCAGGGTTTGCCCTGTTTGGGCTTGTTAGAGTAAGGAGGAGGGAGGGAGAAGCCATTGTCTGGGTTTCCATAGGAATATGTAGATAGGCCTGTAGATAATTTGCAGCTTCCTAAGGGTGTAAAAAGGATTTTGGGTCTCCAGCCAAGTCAGTAAAGCGGAGGACTGTGGCGTAGGCTAACATGAACTTCCCACTGTTTTGATATAGTTCAGCACAGATGGGTTGAAAGGCCTTAAGTTTGTGGGATACCTCTTGTGTATAATCCGCAAAGAGAAGTAGTTTATGGCCATCTAATTGGATGTACTTGGCATTCTGGAAAGAACTGAATATAGCCTCTCTATTCCATATAATTAGGATAACAGACGATGATGGGACCGGGGGTATGGCAGTCATTTGAAGGGGTCCCCAAGCGATGTGCTATTTCCACTACACATAGAGTGGTAATCCCAAGAGCTTGATGCAAACTTATAGCACAGACCTCCATCAGAAAGACAACATTGAATGATTCAGGGAGGCCTATAACTCTCAGGTTGTTCCGACGGGAACGGTTCTCAAAATCGTCAATTTTCTCCAGTATGTACTGCTGTGTCTAGGTCTGTTGTTGGTCACTTGCCTGGGAAGCTTGCACTTCATCTTCCAGGTCTTAAAGATGGTTCTCCAGCTCGGACAGCTGTTTAGCATGCTCTCCCATCTCCTTCCACAGCTGTGTGATGCATGCAGCCACAGATCGTCTACTGCCGCTGTGATAGTTGGGGATAGTAAAGCAGCTACAGACTGGGCCATTTTATGGTATTGTTCCTCCATGAGGACAGCAGAGGTTTCTGGCAGCTGTGAAGGATTTGCGGTAACCCCCACGGTCATGCTGTCAGCCATATTGCCTGATTGTATAACTGGGGGCACAGGTTCCAGTGGTAAGTCATGGCCATGGCAGCGCTGCTGTGGATCACATACTGATTCATGCTGCGGATCCCCGGGGGTAAGCGGCTGAGTGGTAAAATTGGCGGGTGTGCGCGAGTAGTGTGAGGAGGGCTTTGTATGTGGGTGTGACCGGAGCCGATGCAGCTCACTCCTTCCTCATGAGGCGCCGGAACCAGAAGTCGATGCTCGGTCTTATGACTCAAAGTTCAGTTTTTTCCTTATCACATGATAGACTCTTCTTCCTGCTTCTCATACCTTCTGGCAAAATATAGGTAAAAACGTATATAAATTTAGGTAAACACTGGCTTTCCATTCCACTGCTACCTTCTGGGGTAATATGTCTGTTAAAATATGATAACTTTGTATCACTCTAGAAGCAAGTTGTTTCTGGAAGCAGAAACAGACTCTTCCTCATATCTATGGCAAAAATGTGTAGAGCTATCTTCAAAGGAGCCAGTGACTTTAACAGATTCCGGCAGCATTGCCCCACAGAGACAGCTGCCCCAGAGACTGGGGACTGCTCCAATAGGACAAGACCAGGACTGCTCCAAGTCTCAAACTATTTATGTCCCCCTCCAGCCACCTACTGGACACACTCCCCAAGGATTGGCTGAAGCAGAATAAATATTAAGGCTGCTCATTTGACTTTCCAGCCCTTTACCTTCTATAAACCTCTAGAGGGAAGGATCAAACATGCAGCCTGTAAAAACCCAGAACAGCGCAAAGAAATCAAAGCTGATCCAAGGATTTCAGGAGATTCAAAAAACAAAATGTATCTAAAATCCTAGCAACCTATCTAGGAGGGTGATAGAGATGTTGTGCCTACCAAGAGGGAAATGATGACAGGAATCTGTCTTCAATACACAGCTTTATCAGTGAAACCAGGTTGTTTTAGAATGTTGGCCTTGGAGAGTAAAAAAACTAGCCCAAGAGGTGAATTGAGATATTAATTTGATATTTTTTATGACTGTGCTACCAGTGAATCCTATTTGATCACCTTATAGGTTTGCTTGTGTTAAGGTTACAACAGGTTACTATTGTACATTTTCTTTACAATACTGGGGAGTCACATCATTAATCTCTCCTCCATCCTTCCCCTGTTAATTTTTTGCTTCAGGACAGAGTCAAAGGAAAAAAAGAACAGCGACAATGGATCTTTAAGGATTACTTGGAACCTTGATCCTAGGGGGGATTAATAAAAACATCAAAGAAAATATGGATAAAAATGACTTGCTCTTTGATCCTCTTCTTTCAGATATTCACCTTTGATTGGCAGTCATAGGGACAAGAAGTCTGTCACCTTCGAATCAGCCATGTGTATAACAACCTATTTGTCCTTTCCATCTCTCGATATGTAGCTAAAATGCACATAGGAGAGCTGAAAAAAATAATAATTGTATGCACATATCTATACATGGATTTATTCTTTAGCACCTTGCAAAAAAAAAAAAAACAGTTCATATAATTTCTTTTTTTTATACCCAGAAAAATCTCTAAAAAAATGACTGCCCATGTTCATAAAATTATACATTATTTTCATAAAATCTGTTCTAGCATTTGCAATTCAGTCATGCTCAGTGGTGTGATATTAACTTTAATTATTACTTTGCTTTCTTGGTGACTCAAAATTTTCGTTTAAGATTTTTTTATTAAAAAGTGTTTAAAAATAGTGTGCATCAATGTGTTGCTATACAAGCTGCCAACTACAGCAATCCTTGTCAACCAAGTAAATGCAAAATGCAAAATATGTTCAAAATAAAACAGAAAAAGCTTTTTGCAAGAAATAAAGCACATTTTATACATTTTCAAACATCAGTCAAAACACTGTCCAGGCAGCTAAAAGAAAAATACAATAATAAATAAAAAGTAAAATGTTATCAAATGTATAAAAGTAAAGTTACAGTACATCAAATCCCACCAGAATATGAATACAATTTGACTGCTCTCAGTCTGTGTATCTGTCCCATGGCCAGTTTAAAAATAGAAATATAGGGCCAGATTCTCAAAGGGCTTACGACGGCGCAACGCCATTTGCGCCGTCGTAAGTCCTAATCTGGCCCGGCGTATCTATGCGACTGATTCTTAGAATCAGTTACGCATAGAGATCCATTAGATCTGACAAGCGTAAGGCTCTTACGCTGTCAGATCTTAGATGCAATTTTTTTTCCCGCCGCTAGGTGTCGCCGACGTCGTTTTCGCCGTCGTCTATGTAAATAAGCTATTTACGCGAGATTCCCGAACGTACGCGCGGTTGACGCAGTAAATTTACGACGTTTCCGTAGCATTTGCGACAAGTAAAGTTGCCCCTGCTATATGAGGGGCAACCAGTGTTAAGTATGGCCATTGTTCCCGCGTCGAAATTTAAAAATGTACGTCGTTTGCGTAAGTCGTCCGTGAATGGCGCTGGACGCCATTTACGTTAACGTCGAAACCAATGACGTCCTTGCGACGTCATTTAGCACAATGCACGTCGGGAAATTTTAGGGACGGCGCATGCGCAGTACGATCGGGGCGGGAACGCACCTAATTTAAATGATCCACGCCCACTACCTGGATCATTTGAATCAGGCGGGCTTGCGCCGGAGGATTTACACTACGCCGCCGCAACTTTACAGGCAAGTGCTTTGTGAATCAACCACTTGCCCGTAAAACTTGCGGCCGCGTAGCGTAAACAAGATACGTTATGCCCGCATAGTTTTACGCCAGGATACGAGAATCTGGCCCAAAGTGTAGCTTTTTGGGTACATGCATAGTGGGATCCTAATGTATAGCTGTAACATCTTCATCTTTACTTTGGGATATACGTAAACATAGGAAAATAGAAAGCATCAAAAACAAACTGTTGGAAAAGGTTGCAGTACTAGAACATCTTGGTAATAGATGTTAAAATGGCAACCTATTCATTTTTATACCTATATCATTGTTAGAGATGACACAAAATAAAATATATGATAAGCGCTTTAAATATGTGACAAAATCACAGCAAGGTATTATATCAAAACGTATGTGCACAAACACAATAAGTGACTGAACTAGGGTATATAGGGATAATACCCAACTGTAAATATTGACAAACAAGAGTGAACCTCTAAATAGTGCAAGGGTGAAAACCTCTATGCACCTGGATAAATCCAGAAGCACAGAGATGTGCAAATGGTAATGAAAAGTTCAAAATAAAGTGATAAAAAACAGTCTATGGGAAAATGATGAAACAATTATGAAAAACATAGATGAAAAAATATTCCAAACTTCTGGACTTCTGCTCTCTTCACTCAGATAAATGTATCCTCACAAGTAATGTAATGCCCTTACCTTAAAGGTGCTGTATGTGGGCATATAGGGCCAGATCCACAAAAACCTGACGTAACTTAAAAAATCCAATTTAAGTTACACTGCCTTAAAGTTTCTACCTAAGTGCCTGATCCACAAAGCACTTATCTAGAAATTTCAGGCTGTGTAACTAAAATTCCGCCGGCGCAAGGCGTTCCTATTCAAATGGGGCGAGTCCCATTTAAATGAGGCACGCTCCCGCGCCGGCCGTACTGCGCATGCGCGCCGGCCGTACTGCGCATGCGCGAAGTTACGTTACGCCGAGTTTTGAGGATCGCGACGGCTTAAAGTTGCGTCGGGGATAAAAAAAATGACAGCGGCATGCATTCCTGAGGGAGAACTCCATGCCCATTTTCAAAGAAAAAAACGGCATGGGTTCCCCCCCCAGGAGCATACCAGGCCCTTAGGTCTGGCATGGGTTGTAAGGAGACCCCCCCACGCCGAAAAATTGACGTAGGGGGTCCCCCTACAATCCATACCAGACCCGTATCCAAAGCACGCTACCCGGCCGGCCAGGAAGGGAGTGGGGACGAGCGAGCGCCCCCCCTCCTGAGCCGTGCCAGGCCGCGTGCCCTCAACATGGGGGGGTTGGGTGCTCTGGGGCAGGGGGGCGCACTGCGGGCCCCCCCACCCCAGAGCACCCTGTCCCCATGTTGATGAGGACAGGACCTCTTCCCGACAACCCTTGCCATTGGTTGTCGGGGTATGCGGGCGGGGGCTTATCGGAATCTGGGAGTCCCCTTTAATAAGGGGGCCCCCAGATACCGGCCCCCCACCCTAAGTGAATGGATATGGGGTACATCGTACCCCTATCCATTCACCTGGAGGCAAAAAGTAAAAGTTAATAAACACACAACACAAGGCTTTTTAAAATATTTTATTATTCTGCTCCGGACGCCCCCCCTGTCTTCGTTATTAGCTCAATTACCAGGGGGGGCTTCTTCTTCCGCTCTCCGGGGGTCTTCTCCGCTCTCCGGGGGTCTTCTCCGCTCTCCGGGGGTCTTCTCCGGACTCCGGGGGGCTTCTTCCATCTTCTCCCCTCTTCCGCTCTTGACTCGGCGAACCCCGGTTCTTCTGCAGCTCTCCGGTGCCTTCTTCTTCAGCGCTGGCTGCCTGCTATGTTTGTGTGTTAGCTCGATTTCAAACAGGCAGCCGGCGCGGTCTTCTGTGGCGTCAGGGTCTTCTGGTCTTCTGTTCTTCCGATGTTGCCTCGTCGCCTGTTGTCGCTGTAATGATGGAAGCGCGCCTTGCATCACATTTATATAGGCATCACCGTCCCATCATGCTCCGGTAGGTACCCACGTGGTGGGTGCACGTGGGTAGGCACCCACCACGTGGGTACCTGCCGGAGCATGATGGGATGGTGATGCCTATATAAATGTGATGCAAGGCGCGCTTCCATCATTACAGCGACAAGAGGCGACGAGGCAACATCGGAAGAAAGGAAGAGAAGACCCTGACGCCACAGAAGACCGCGCTGGCTGCCTGTTTGAAATCGAGCTAACACACAAACATAGCAGGCAGCCAGCGCTGAAGAAGAAGGCACCGGAGAGCTGCAGAAGAACCGGGGTTCGCCGAGTCAAGAGCGGAAGAGGGGAGAAGATGGAAGAAGCCCCCCGGAGTCCGGAGAAGACCCCCGGAGAGCGGAGAAGACCCCCGGAGAGCGGAGAAGACCCCCGGAGAGCGGAAGAAGAAGCCCCCCCTGGTAATTGAGCTAATAACGAAGACAGGGGGGGCGTCCGGAGCAGAATAATAAAATATTTTAAAAAGCCTTGTGTTGTGTGTTTATTAACTTTTACTTTTTGCCTCCAGGTGAATGGATAGGGGTACGATGTACCCCATATCCATTCACTTAGGGTGGGGGGCCGGTATCTGGGGGCCCCCTTATTAAAGGGGACTCCCAGATTCCGATAAGCCCCCGCCCGCAGACCCCGACAACCAATGGCAAGGGTTGTCGGGAAGAGGTCCTGTCCTCATCAACATGGGGACAGGGTGCTCTGGGGTGGGGGGGCCCGCAGTGCGCCCCCCTGCCCCAGAGCACCCAACCCCCCCATGTTGAGGGCACGCGGCCTGGCACGGCTCAGGAGGGGGGGGCGCTCGCTCGTCCCCACTCCCTTCCTGGCCGGCCGGGTAGCGTGCTTTGGATACGGGTCTGGTATGGATTGTAGGGGGACCCCCTACGTCAATTTTTCGGCGTGGGGGGGTCTCCTTACAACCCATGCCAGACCTAAGGGCCTGGTATGCTCCTGGGGGGGAACCCATGCCGGTTTTGTTTTTTACAAATTGCCGTGGAGTTCTCCCTCGGGAAAGCATACCAAATGCCGTCGCTGCAATGGGCTTTTACAAGGTGTAACTAGTTTACACTTTGTAGAACGAGCCCTAATTTTACACTTGCAAAATAACACTTACGGCGCAAAAAGGAAGCTAGAAAGCTTTGTGGATCGCCTTAAGTGCTAATTTGCATACTAGCAACGGCATTTCGACTCGAAATGCCCCCAGCGGCGGATGCGGTACTGCATCCTAAAATTAGGCAGTGTAATTCAATTACACATGCCGGATCTTCTGTGTAACTTTGGAAAAAGCCTTTTGAGGATCGTTTCCAAAGTTACACACAGACTGAACAGCAGTTAAGTCGGAGTATCTCTTTTGAGGATAACCCCCACAGTGCTGTCTCTGCAGTGCTGTAGTCTCGTCTCTCCCAGGGATGGTCACTTGGACTGCTCTAGCTGCTGTGTACCTCCGATGTATCCGAGCTCAGAGTTCCAGAGTCAGGGATGTAATAAGGGAGGGGAGAAGAAAAACAGCCTCCAATAGTGTAGTGGGTTAAGTTCCAACAGGATTTATTGCACCAATATGTAGCACAGAAAATAAGGTAAATGTGTACAAAACAAAATTTAAAGCGCGCAAATTTGTCACATATTTGAAGCGCTTATCATATATTTTATTTTGTGTTATTTTTGTGTTATGTGAACACTTTTAGATACAGCTGCCTTAGATACACTTTATACCCTTATTACCATAACTGTATACTCACAGTAGCGCATCGAATATTTTTTTACACATATTGTTGGAGATGAGAAAAAATGTTAAAGGGGTTGTAAAGGTAAAAAAAAAAATCCCTAAATAGCTTCCTTTACCCTAGTGCAGTCCTCCTTCACTTACCTTTCCTTCAATTTTGCTTTTAAATGTCATTATTTCTTCTGAGAAATCCTCACTTACTGTTCTTCTGTCTGTAACTCCACACAGTAATGAGAGGCTTTCTTCCTGGTGTGGAGAAAGCCTCTTGAGGGGGCGAGGAGGAGGGACAGGATGCTCTCTACTTTGCAGATAGAGAAAGGAGCTGTGTGTTAGTGGGTGTCCTGACACACCTGCTTGCCCCCTCCCCCCTCAAGAGGCATTCTCCACACCAGGGAGGAAGCCTTGCATTACTGCGTGGAGTTACGGACAGAAGAACAGGAAGTGAGGATTTCTCAGAAGAAATAAGGACATTTAAAAGCAAAATCGAAGGATGAGATAAGTGAAGGAGGACTGCACTAAGGTAAAGGAAGCTATTTAGATGAAAAAAAAATTACCTTTACAACCCCTTTGAGTTTCCATTCCAGAGATTTGGGTGACATATTGCTATATTGGCTCTGGGAATGTTATGTAAGTATATGTAAAGACAATTTTTTTTTTTTCGGATCTTTAGTTTTGGTTAGAGTGGTTTAGATCTATTTTTATTGCCATTTGTTTTATTGCTGGGGAGATTACCCTCTTTATTTGTTCTAGGGACCATTGTTGCCAAGACAGAAAGTAGGGGGAAATCCAATATATTAGAGCTGTCATGAGAGCTATATTTAGGGAAATATCTTCCAGTAAAGACACCTGTTCTGATGACAATTATCCAATAAGGGAAATTTCCTAGCCGTAGTGCAATTTCTTCATGGCAGTAAGTAAGGGAAAATCCTAAATTTTTGAGTTGCCATGAAAGCAAGATGTGTGGAAATTTTCCAATAGCTAGATGTGTTTTTGATGACAACGGTCTAAAATGACAATTCCCCCCCACCATGGTAGAGATGCTTAACTTCCCAGGTAGATTTAAGTGATCCCCAAGCAGGTTTTAAAGGAATAGTGCATTACTAAAGGTTGAACATCAGAATTATTAATGTCACTGCCTTCTGTAAACCAATATATATATATATATATATATATATATATATATATATATATATATATATACACACTATACACACACACACATAGTATTAATACAATACATGCTTCCTGATGACGTAACCCATACGAAACGTACGTCGGGGCGCATACCATTCACGTACAACGCAACTTCCGGGTCTGCTGGTTGTCGGCGGTGACACGCACGCTTCATCGTAAGCTCCATCGCTGCAGCACACCACAACGGAGACCCTCTCCCTACTGATCCACGCTCACAGCCTCAGTGCCGGGATTGAGGCATCCGATCTAGTAAGAAACCATTTGGCTAGTTTTATGTTTTTAAAGTTTTATAATAAATGGTATCACACTATTATGGTCTCTCTTCCGGTCTATGTATCTCCAAACTGACTGCGATACTGGAACCCGGGCATATGGGATAGTGTTTCCCAAACAGGCGCATTTGACTTCTTTTTAATTAACCTCTTGACCACCGCCCCATGTCAAAAAGACGTCCTCTTTTTAAAGTTGAATATCTCGATAACGGCAGCAGCTGCTGCCACAACCGAGATATTCATCTTTTCAGGGGGCGGTGGTGTACACGATAACGGCGGTCTCCACGGCGGATTTGCCGCGAGATTGCCGTTATCGGTGGCGGGAGAGGGCCCCCCCCCCCTCCCGCCGCTTACCGGAGCCGTCGGTAGCGGCGGAGGGGATCGGATGTGTCCGGCAGCTGAGCGGGGACGGGACTGAAGGAGAAATCTCCTTCACCCGTCCTCATAGCTCTGCTGGGCGGAAGTGACGTCAAAACGTCAGTCCCGCCCAGCCTCTTAAAGAAACATTTTTTTTTTGTCATTTGAAAAAATGACATTTTTTTTTTTTTTTTTTTTTGCATTTAAGTCTAATTATGAGATCTGAGGTCTTTTTGACCCCAGATCTCATATTTAAGAGGACCTGTCGTGCTTTTTTCTATTACAAGGGATGTTTACATTCCTTGTAATAGGAATAAAAGTGATCAATTTTTTTTTTTTTTTTTTCAGTGTAAAAAATTATAAAACTAAATAAAAATAAATAAGAAAACCAAAAAAAATTTTTTTAAAGCGCCCCGTCCCGACGAGCTCGCGCACAGAAGCAAATGCATACGCGAGTAGCGCCCCCGCATATGAAAACGGTATTCAAACCACACAAGTGAGGTATCGCCACGATCGTTAGAGTGAGAGCAATAATTCTAGCCCTAGACCTACTCTGCAACTCAAAAAATGCAACCTGTAGAATTTTTTAAACGTCGCCTATCGAGATTTTTAAGGGTAAAAGTTTGATGCCATGCCACGAGCGGGCGCAATTTTTAAGCGTGACATGTTGGGTATCATTTTACTCGGCGTAACATTATCTTTCACAATATATAAAAAAATTGGGCACAATGTATTGTTGTCTTATTTTTTAATTCAAAAAAGTGATTTTTATCCAAAAAAAGTGCGCTTGTAAGACCGCTGCGCAAATACGGTGTGACAAAAAGTATTGCAATGACTGCCATTTTATTCCCTAGAATGTCTGCTAAAAAAATATATATAATGTTTGGGGGTTCTGATTAATTTTCTAGCAAAAAAATTGTGATTTTCACATGAAGGAGAGAAGTGCCAGAATTCACCTGGTGGGCAAGTGGTTAAAGAGTCAACTTGAGCTGGTAAGGAGCCATCTTATATTTGACCACGTCAGGTGCAATGTTTAATATATGGTGAAGGCTTTATGAGCACGGATTCTTTTCACATCAATCAATGCTTATTGCACTTACTTAGTGTTTATTTTGGAAATTATTGAACACAATTTTCTGAGGACTTTATTATATTTATTCGCACATTTGCATTCGTTCATGCATGGACTTTTTCATGGATTCATGAACGTAATTGTTTTTTGTACGTAGCGCCCCCTACCCTACCAATTAATACAATGCTGTGAAAAAGTATTTGCCCCTTCCTGATTAAATTTTTTTAGCATAATTGTCACACTTAAATTTTATTATTACACAAAGATAACCAGAGTAAATAAAAAATGCAGTTTTTAAATGATGGTTTTATTTATTAAAGGGTCACTAAAGGAAAAATTTTTTTTTGCTGAAATGACTGTTTACAGGGTATAGAGACATAATAGTTAACTGATTCCTTTTAAAAACGATTAAAAATAGATAAAAACCAATCATATAATGTACCTACAGTTTAGTTTAGTTTTTGCTGTTGTTTCCTGGTTCTCTGATGTACAGAGACAAAGAGCCAATAGAGGGCAGTGATGCTTTGTCTAAAACCCCTCAGCACCAATCCAGTTTCGTTTTACAAACAGTAATCACACCTCCTTGATTAGTCACCACAGTGAGAAATCTCCCAGTACTGTCGTTATCAGGAAACAGACAACCAGGAAGTGTCCAGAACAGAGAGGAATTACAGCCATATCAAAGCAAAAATGAACAATGAGGACAAGAAACCAGGACTGCAGTAAGGTAAAGGAAGCTATTTAGCTAAAAAAAAAATTCCTTTAGTGACCCTTTAAGGAAAAGATGTGTCCAAACCTGCCTGGCTTTATGTGAAATCAAGCATTTGCGATAACTGGCAATGAGTCTTTCACATTGCTGTGGAGCAATTTGGGTCCACTCTTCTTTGCAGAATCTTTTAATTCAGCCACATTGGAGGGTTTTCAAGCATGAACGGCCTATGTAAGGTCATGATACAGCATCTCAATTGGATTTAAGTCCTGGCTTTGACTAGGCCACTCCAAAACCTAATTTTTTTTAACTATTTGGAGGTGGACTTGCTGTTGTGTTTCGGATCATTGTACTTCTGCATAATCCAAGTGCACTTGAGGTCACAAATGAACGGCTGGACATTCTCCTTTAGGATTTTCTGGTACAGCTCAGAATTCATCGTTCCATCAATTATGATAAGTCGTCAAGGACCTGAAACTGCAAAGCAGCCCCAGACCATCACGCTACCACCACCATGTCTGACTGTCAGTAGGATGTTCTCGTTATGAAATGCTGTATTCGTTTTATGCCAGATGTAACATTTTTGTCTCATCATTTCATAGAATATTGGACAAGATGTTTTTTGGTAAATGTGAGATGAGCCTTTGTGTTCTTTTTGGCCAGCAGTGGCTTTGGCATTGGAACTCCCATGGATCCCATAGATGCCATTTTTTTTGGTCTCTTTTCTTATTGTTGAATTATAAACACTGGGCCAGATTCAGGTACATCTGCGGCGGCGTAACGTATCGCATTTACGTTACGCCGCCGCAAGTTTTACGGGCAAGTGCTTAATTCACAAAGCACTTGCCTGTAAAGTTGCGGCGGTGTAGCGTAAATCCCTCCGGCGCAAGCCCGCCTAATTCAAATGATCTGGGTAGGGGGCGTAGATCATTTAAATTAGGCACGTTCCCGTGCCAAACATACTGCGCATGCTCCATTTTGAAATTTCCCCCTGTGCTTTGCGCGAAATGACGTTGCAACTACGTCATTTTTTCAACGTCGACGTGAGTTACGTCCTTTCCTATTCACGGACGACTTACGCTTATTATATGATATTAAATGAAATAACGAGTACTAAAATAAAGATGTTGGGGTTGATTTACTAAAGACGAAGTCACTTTGCACTAAAAGTGCACTTACAGTGCACTTGGAAGTACAGTCGCTGTAGATCTGAGGGGAAGATCGGCTGATTTTATCATCCAATCATGTGCAAGCAAAAATACTGTTTTTTATTTTCCTTACATGTTCCCCTCAGATCTACAGCGACTGCTCTTCCAAGTGCACTTTTAGTGCACTTTCAAGTGCACTTGCAGTGCAAAGAGTATTTGCCTTTCGTAAATAACCGCCTAGTCATGGAATTTGGAGATAAGGGGAAAAGGCAAGCAGTTTTTGAATCCAACAAGTTTTATAAACCTATATTTTTACAGGAGACCCATCTTGAGCGAGAGGATACAACACTTTTTGAAATATCAAGATTGCCCTATCAAATTAATGCTGTTTACTCCACATATTCTCGAGGAGTTAGTGTCTTGGTCTCTCGCTCAGTACGGTTTACTTGTAAACAGAGCTTCAAGGACCCAGAAGGGTGTTATATTGTGTTAATGTGTTCACTAAATGATAAAAACTTTATGTTGGTGAATGTCTATGTTCCTCTTCCTTATAATGATGAAGTGATGACAAATATTTTTAGAATAATCACGCAATGGCCAACTTTACCAACCTTAGCTGGATAATCAGTCAGCGTCAGTTCAGTGAGGGAGTAGGACGCTTCCCGACGAGTCTGCTCTCTCCAGGGACCAGACAGATAGCCAGCTAGACACCGCAGACAGGCAGGCAGGCTCCTACAATCTTTGCTGCATGAATCAACTTGCAGCCCATAGGACCGGCTCCTTCCTTCCCTTCGTGGGCCCCTCTCTTCAGGTAAGACCCTGTCTTTCAGGGCCATCTTTCCACCCCCAGGAATCGCTAGTGACCGTCCTTTTCAGGACAGCCACTCCAGCGATCCAAATTGCGGCTGTTTACCTTCTCTTAGAGCCGCATGCACCCCAATCAGTCACCCATAATCACCCCGGCCACCCGCCGCGCATAGCAGCGTTTTTTTTCTGGCGATCTGCGGCTCTTTCCCGCATCCGCGCCAGACCAGGCCTTATTCGCGGCCGCCGCAATTAGGAAAGACCGTGGCTTCAGCCGCGGCCTAGTGGCGCGCCGCAAAAAGGAGCACTGACAGCCTGGAAATTTTCCTGGAATTGTCAGGGATCATCCCCCCTATCCCTGGAGGATCCCATCCTCCCCTGGATTAACAACCAGCTCATACCCACCAAGCCAAACAGCCCCCAAACCTGAGGCCTGTGGCCTGGTCGGCGGCCATCTTGGTACTCCTCAGCTACAGTGACACCCTTCTTCCCCCCCTTCCCCCCCCCCCATTGCAAACAGTACTTGATCCAGGGTTTCGTCCGATCGCCTTTCAGGGATCAGGAAGGAATTTTTTTCCCTGCGGCAGCAAATTGGCTTAGCACTGCCAGGGTTTTTTTGCCTTCCTCTGGACCAAGGCCAAGCGAGAGGATTCAGCGAATCTTCCCTCTATTGCAATTAATCCCCCCCGGTGACTGGCAACAATGGTTGAACTGCGATACTCTGCAGAAACGATTTGGGGTCTGAGACAATTCGCAACAGTATTACCAGCCGTCACCAAAAAGGCCTTAAAAATAGACCAACTTTTGAGATTCGATCGACGATCGACCATCAAAAATTTCAACCATTTAACCCAGCTCAAGCACATATCATGTGCTTTGATCAACACAAGATCGGCAGTAAAACACTGATCAGAAATCCACGATTTCTTACTACAAAACGATCTAGACTGCCTCTTTATCACAGAAAGCTGGCTTTCAGATGACTGCAACACCATTCTCGGAGAACTGGTGCCAGAAAATTATCGAATTATAACGGAAAACAGAATAGGGCAAAGAGGAGGAGGCCTGGCGGTGATCCATAAGTTTCATATTGCAATCACTAAGCCGGTCCTTCAAAATCCTCTTCCATTTATGGAAACCCTTACTCTTCAACTTCAAACTAACCCCCAGGAGACTGTTCACATTCTCCTCTGCTATAGGCCACCTGGGCCAAAATCGCAGCTTCTACCATCATTAACGGAGTTCATATCCACTTATACCCTTAACAGCAAACATCTTTTGCTGCTCGGGGACTTCAATCTGTGGGCCAACTCCTCACAGGATCCCATTGCGGATGCCTGCATCGATCACCTGGAAGGATTAAGACTACAGCAACTTATATGCGGACCCCCGCATGCTTCAGGTCACACACTCGACCTAATTTTCAGACAAAATCTGAAAATAAACATTTTGGGAAATTAACCTTTGCCATGGACAGACCACCATGCAATTAGTTTCATAATTTCCAAAATTCCACCAGTTATAAAAGCACCCAAGCCGGTGACAATACACTGGGCTAGATCTCAGAAGAAGCTCCATTCGGAACTCTTCAAATCTACCTTGGGAAACCGAATCGAAACTATTCATCCTCAGTTAACAGCCTCAGATACACTGGATGCCATAAATGCAGCTCTGCTACAATCAGCCGACTTAGTAGCACCGAAACGCAAAGTCCGCATCCGGAAAAAAAAGTCCGGCTGGTTCAACAACCAGCTGTCCCTACTGAAGCAAGAGCGCAGAAGGGCGGAAGCCGCCTGGAAAAGAAGCCCTTCAGAAGATCACCTCATCATCTACAAGGCAATAACAACACTATATCATAAAGAAATCTTCAAAGCCAAGAAACATAATTTTTCTATGACGATTAACAGTGCCATGAACCGCCCCCGAGAACTCTTCAAGATGGTCACCCAGACCATGAATCCGGGATGTCTTGAAGTCCCCAATTCAGACACCCAAGAGTTCTGTAATGAACTATCGGATTTCTTCATCGACAAAATCGAAAGAATTCGGGTAAGTATTCTGCAAAATAATACCCCCCTCAGCCCCCTCTTCAATCAACTACAAAACACCAACAGAAACCTTCTACAATCAACTAAGTTCACTCTGGAACCCATCTCCATCGATACCACCAAAAATATCATTGGTGCGTTGCGGAACAGCACAGCACCCAATGACATCATTCCCACCAAGCTGCTGAAGGAATGCGCCGACATTCTGGCGCCTCCCATCACACAGCTTATAAATCAGTCATTTAAGGAAGGCATAGTGCCATCCCTGCTGAAAGAGGGCACAATCCAGCCCATCTTGAAAAAACCTAACTTGGATCCCAAGGACCCAACTCACCGCCGCCCCATAACAGGCCTAAATATTCTCTCCAAGATAATGGAGAAAATAGTGGTACAACAGCTGCAACAGCATCTGGATACCCACAATCTACTCGATCCATTTCAATCAGGTTTCCGTCCCGGACACGGGACAGAAACGGTCTTACTCAAAATATGGGACGATGCCCTCGAGGCCGCAGACGAGGGAGAATCCTGTCTCCTGGTTCTGCTGGACCTAAGCGCAGCCTTTGACACAGTAGACCACAAAATGTTACTGATGCGACTGGCCGAGGTAGCCAGAATCGCAGAAGGTGATTTACCATGGTTTTCCTCCTTTCTTGAAAACCGATCACAAACAGTGAAACTGGGATCTTTCACGTCGGAAAAACGCACGGTGCCATGTGGAGTCCCCCAAGGATCCCCCCTGTCACCGGTACTGTTCAACATCTATCTTCGCCCCCTCTTTGATATTATCAGTAGCCAAGAACTACTTTATCACTCTTATGCAGACGATACGCAATTGTATTTTTGCATCTGCAACAAAAAGGATCATCATCTCAGTTTAGAGAAATGTCTCTCTTCGATAGAAAACTGGATGACTAAGGCCTCGTACACACGGCCGAGGAACTCGACGTGCCAAACACATCGAGTTCCTCGGCCAGTTCAGCCCTGAAGCCGCCGAGGAGCTCGGCGGGCCGAGAGCTCCCATAGAACAACGAGAAAATAGAGAACATGTTCTCTATTTTCTCGACGAGTTCCTCGGTGGCTCCATCAGGCCAAAAGTGTACACACGACAGAGTTTCTCGGCAGAATCAGGCTCTGACCGAGTTTCTCACCGAATTCCGCCGAGAAACTCTGTCGTGTGTACGAGGCCTAAGAGTTATCTTAAACTCAACAGTTCCAAAACAGAACTTCTTATGTTTCACGCCAGCCGAAAGAGTCAACTGGCAACAACCTGGACACCGCCGCCCATTCTGGGCCAAAGCATCTCCCCTAGCTCCAAAGTCAAAAGTCTAGGAGTCATTTTTGACACCTTCATGACAATGGACGCACAAATATGGTCAGTAGTCAGCGGATCGCACCATTTGTTGGGCCTACTACGCAGACTTATTCCATTTATCCCCAAAGAAGACGTAGCAGTTGTGGTGGGAACAATCGTGAATTCCAGACTGGACTATGCAAATGCCCTTTACCTCGGGCTCCCAAAGTACCAAATCGCTCGTCTGCAAGTCGTACAGAATACGGCCGCCAGACTGGTGACTGGGAAAAGGACATGGGAATCAATCTCACCTTCGCTGAGAACCCTTCACTGGTTGCCAGTAAAAGACAGAATTGTATTTAAAGCACTCTGCCTGACACATAAGTGCATCCATGGGAAGGCGCCGCAATATCTTTGCGACAAGATAGAACCTCACAATTCTAATCGCGTTCTGCGATCCACTGACCAAAATCTGGTCAAGGTGCCAAAAACCAAATACAAGTCCAAAGGAGAAAGAAGGTTTGCTTTTCAAGGTCCGAGACTATGGAACGCTTTACCAACCAGCGTTCGGTTGGAGGAAAACCACCTGACTTTCAGAAGACAGATTAAAACTCTGCTCTTTTGATGTCATGAGACACGAAAAAATCAAGCGCCCAGAGGCGATTCAGTTCGCATGTGCCGCGCTATATAATTTTTTCATTCATTCATTCATTCATTAGTAATTAATCCACAGTGGTTGTTATTGATGTCAGAGGAGGACTTAAAAAATTAAGAGTTCATCAAGAGTTCATTAAAGGGGGCTCCCAGATTCCGATAAGCCCCCCGCCCGCAGACCCCGACAACCAATGGCCAGGGTTGTCGGGAAGAGGCCCTGTCCTTATCAACATGGGGACAGGGTGCTTTGGGGTGGGGGGGCCGCATGGTGCCCCCCTTCCCCAGAGCACCCAACCCCCCCATGTTGAGGGCATGCGGCCTGGTACGGCTCAGGAGGGGGGGCGCTCGCTCATCCCCACTCCTTTCCTGACCGGCCGGCGGCGTGCTTGGATACGGGTCTGGTATGAATTGTGGGGGAACCCCCATGCTATTTTTTTATGTAGGGGTGTTCTTCTTACAATCAATACCAGACCTACGGGCCTGGTTTGCCCCTGGGGGGGAACCCATGCCGTTTTTTTATATAAAATTTGTCGTGGAGTTCCCCCGCATGATTCATACCAAACGCCGTGGCTAGAATTGGCGGGAATCAAACTCGGATCCCCGTCGCTTCTATGACGCGCTCGCTGGAATGTGCTTTTCCTATTCCAGCGAGTGCGAGATGTCGGCACCATGTCGCCGAGAATCAGCGCGATGCCGTCATGCTAGAAACACATTCTCGGCGACAGGTACTGTAATGCAAATTGTAAATTAAACAGAGCAGGATTATATCACAGGCCCTATAGAAGAAAGGAGCTTAGCATGGCAGGATGCCCAGAAAATTTATAAAACTCTATCCCTAAAAAATAGCATATTTTTCAAAATCAAAAACATTATGAGATGGGGAAACAGGTCGGATGTATGCTGGCTATGATAGCCCAAGTCATGGAGGGTCGAATAGCTATCACAGCAGTTAAAGATGCAAAAGGGGTGATGATGTATGATACAAGCAGCATTCAGAATATATTTGTTAATTTTTATACCTCACTATATGAGTCTAAGGTGCCAACATTGACAAATCAAGTTAAACATTTTTTGGATAAATTGGATCATCCAAAACTTAAACCAACAGAAAGAGAATTCCTTGATGGGGCCCATATCCCTGGAAGAGTTACAACAGGTGGCTGCTCAAACCCATAATAATAAAGCACCAGAGATGGATGAACTACCAACGGAAATCTATAAAAAAAATTGAATTATTTGAAGTATTAAATGCTTTCATAAAACAAAAAGGATGCAATGCATGAAAACAATAATAATAGTGATTCCAAAACAGGGTACGGATCGATTGCTACCCAAATCTTACCACCCCATCTCTCTTCTTACCTCAGATGTTAAGATATTGGCCAAGGCCCTTGCAAATAACAACCTAATTCATGGGGACCAAACAGGATTTATTCCAACGAGAGCAGCATCAACAAATATTCATAGACTTTAAGAAAAAATGCAATTACCTTTGGATAATATAGATTCCAGAGCAATACTGTGATTAGATGCCAAAAAATTATTTTATATGGTGGAGTGGGAATACTTATGGGCTGTATTGGAGGCCTTTAGTATAGGCTCTGGACTTCTAAAATTCGTAAAATTGTTATATAGGGATCCTAAAGCAAGGGTAAGAATTAATAATACAATATCCAGCCCATTTTCTCTGTCTAGGGGGACAAGGCAGGGCTGTTCCCTGTCTCCGCTTATGTTTGCCATAGCTGTGGAGCCTCTTGCCCTTGCCAATAGACAATCAGCGGAAATAACTTGGTTTCGTCGGGCAGGTAGAGATGATGAAATAGCCCTATATGCAGATGTCACCCTTATCTTCCTGGGGGACACCTCAAAGTCATTAATAGAGCTTATGAGCCTCATATCCACATTTAGGCTGATTCCGGGCTTACAAATGAATTGGGAAAAGTCTATATTATTACCATTAGATGAGTAAAAATCCCCCTTACCAGATCAAGCCTCCCAAATCCAAATTAAACATACAGTGACATTTTCTTGTGAAAAAAAAAAAAAAACATACAGTGAAATACTTGGGGATAGAGATATCACGGAATGTAAAAGACTATATTAATTTAAATCTTAAACCATTATTAGGGAAATTTAGGGATAAATGTCAGAGCTGGTGTAAGCTCCCCCTGGCAGTGACTGGCACAGCTAATCTTATTAAAATGATCTGGATCCTGCAATTACTCTATGTGTTTCATAATTCCCCTGTATGGATCACCACATTTTATTTTAGAAAAATCAAATCTCTTTTTAGAGAACTTATTTAGAGGAAAAAATTACTACGTATAAAATTAACTACATTATTGTTATCTAAAGAGGCTGGCGATAACCCATCCTAAAAATATTTTTTTAGTCTCACAGTTACAACACTTTTGGGGATGGATAGTAGTGTTAAATTCTGATCCTATACAGGGCCTGTTGCTATCAGTATATGTCGAATACTCATTAAGCTCTCTATTGGAGACTAGAAACCAACTGTCCGATAAACGGGTAAGATGTTTGATAAAGTATTGCAGGAAATGAAAAACATTACAAAAATAAAGAGGTATACGATATATACTCCAATATGGAATAATAGCTACTGGGAACAGATAAAACTGTAAGAATTTGGGATATGGAGGCTGAGGGGCAATAAGGTATATGATACAATTATTTCAGGAAGATGTGATGAAAACCTTTATTGATTTAAGAAACAAATATGTTATTCCAAACCAAAGTTTTTTTCAGTTTCTACAGCTTAGGCATGCCTTAAAAACACAGGGCTGCTCTCATGAACTCAAACTTAATAAATCAGTGGTAATAGCTTTGTTGGATAAGACAGAAAGAAAAAAGGGTCTCATATCACATTTTTATGATATATTATTTGATATGTTTTAAGTAACTGTGGATATACCAGCAAGGACAGTATGGACCTGTGATATGTCTCTGATAAACACAGTGGGAAGTGGCATTGTCAGCAATACCCCTGGTATCCTTATTCCCAACGTAAAATTTAACACAACTATTTATTTTACACAGAGCTTATTACACACCAGAGAAACTATTTAAATGGAAGCATAGAGATATGTCCCAATGCCCCACATGTAAAGGAAATCCCGCTAATTTGATACATATGCTATGGAGATGCCCTAAACTCCACCGCTATTGACATGGTGTTGTATCTGTGACTAATAACCTCTTTGGGACCAAGCTGTCTCCAGAGCCATGCGGATGTCTTCTGAGTATCCTGTTTGATTCTGGGATCCCTGGAGACACCATGGTATCAACAATAAGGAGCCTATTTCAGGCCCATAGGCTTATAGCACAAAAATGGGTATCCCCATATTCACCAACAATAGCGGAATAGAAAACACAAATAAAGGAAATTTAAATTAAAGAAAAATATATCCTATTACATAGAGGTTGTGCAGGGAAGTTTGAAAAGATATGGAAAAGGTGGTCTAATATTTTGGATCGATTACGAGATGGGAGTAGATACATTTATGAGCAATAGGGAGAGAGAAGGAGGGGAACTTTGGGGTTTATTTTGGGAATGGGGGGTTGCATAGGGTTTTTTTTTTCTTTTGGTGTTATATATTTTTAAATATGTATTTGGGGTGTATGACATGTTTATTGTTTGTTTATAAAAGCATTAATAAAAAACATTTAATAAAGTGACAAGTGCTTTTGCGCTAATACAGATCCTCAATGTGTAGTACCCTCAACAAACTAAATAACAGTGCAGCAAAACCTAATAATGTTTACATTACACAAAACAGAAATGAATAATAAATGGGATCCTGCGCAATGTATCACACAGATGGGATGAGGGTATCACAATGGAGACCAAACTAAAAGTGGTAAGTGATAAAAAAGTGGTAATAATAATAAAAGAGCTAATCAGCTCAGTGATGAATAAGTCCAACAATAAAGTGCAATAGAATCACTCGAACGTGAATGCAAATAAGGATGATAATAATAATAAAGTGATAATGTGCAAAATAGTCCCAAAATGAATAACATATAAAGTGCTATCAGATGGAAACGCTGAAATATGCTGAATATCCACTCAATAAATGCTGGTAATTGACAGATGATAAAGCGTGTCCCTCACTAGGCTCACGGGACTCTTACCTCCAAGCCAATAGTACAAGGCATCTAATATACACCACACTGGCAGTCCTCTATGGATAGTCCAAGCTATTCCTTCCTTTAAACTGGTGAACCTTCTCCTTAGCCGATCCAGCAGTGCTCAGACCCAAATGGATAAAGAAAGAACAAAAGAGGAGGGACTCCAATAGTAAAGTACCGTAGGCTCAGGGATAATTTAATAGGAAAAACCTGTGCTTACATTAACAGAACTAAAACAGTGCAGCAATGATAAAAACGAGCGGCGTCCACAGCACCTGCTTACGTCACTCCAGGTGTACACCTGGAGTGACGTAAGCAGGCGCTGTGGACGCCGCTCGTCCCCACTCCTTTCCTGACTGGCCAGGCGGCATGCTCGGATACGGGTCTGGTATGGATTGTAGGGGAACCCCCACGCTGTTTTTTCAGTGTAGGGGGTTCTCCTTACAATCCATACCAGACCTAAGGGCCTAGTATGCTCCTGGAGGGGAACCCATACCGTTATTTTATTTAAAATTTGGCGTGGAGTTCCCCCTCATGATTCATACCAAACGCTGCATCGAGAATTGGCGGGAATCCAAGTCGGATCCCCGTCGCTTCTATGTCGCGCTCGCTGGAATGTGCTTTTCCTATTCCAGCGAGTGCGAGATGTCGGCACCCTGTCGCCAAGAATCAGCGCAATGCCGTCGTGCTGGAAACACATTCTCGCAGATCTTGTTTTGAATTAGGATATATAACAATCTACTAACATCATGGGGTTTTGTCATGTCCCCAGAATATTGGATACATGAATGTGTACTATGTATTTATATATAGTGCACACTTTATGATGATGTTTTTAAGTAAAAGATGGATCCTTTCAGGCCATGCCCCATTTTATTGTCAGCAACTTTGTGAGTCCAATGTCTGTATGTTTAAATGTATTTTGTACCATGTATTGTCATTATTATTTTGATTGTGGGCGTGGTTTTGCCACAATTTATCTACATTAATCAAATTTTATATGGCCCAATGTGGTGCCCCACTTTGGTCCGTCAAAAGCAGGCTAGAAGCATGCAATATGTTATTTAGTATTTTTTCTGATGGGAAAGGTTATGGTTTCGCCCTGTTCTGACAGCCCAGCTGTAGTTCCCAATATGACCACATCACCAGGTGCCATTGGTGCAGTGCACTATGCTGTACGGATGTAGGTGCGGCCATGTAAGCCACTGGTGGTGTGTCCTACTCATTTTTTTGGGAGGAGTGTGGAACATATATCCCCAGTGGCATACTGAGCATTGTCCGTTTTTCGGACAATGCTCTTGCACAGCTGCAATCCTTTGGAATTGCAAAGGAGCCGTTCGCGGCTCCTCTATGTGCATGCGCTGGTTTTGCGCATGCGCAGTGCACAGTTGGCCGGCTGGAGTGACGTCGGACGTGCTGACGTCACCCGCGGGGTACACATTAAAAGGACCAGCTGGCTGTGTCACTCTCCAGGTGCTTGGGAGAGTGCACAAGCCGGCTCTACGGTCCAGTACTGGATGCCTCATAGTCCCCTGTTGTCTCTTATTACACCAGCAAGGTAGGTTCTGACAAGGCCCACTTTATATTTATTTTTATTGAAGATGTTGTTTTTCTCGGTCAGGCCATAGTCCAATTGGTTCCACTTATGTTTTATCAGATTGGCTACAGCGGAGGGTTCGTCCCTGGCAGCCGTTTATCACCATCTGGTGGATGTTTTTTGGACTGACCTTAAGTTACTAGTTTATACCTTATTACTGGCCTTATGAGATCATTTTGAAATATGCCTTTACTACCCTGTATCTAAAATGTTGGCGACTATTGCTTTAATGCAACAATGGCACCATGACAGTAAGGAGATTACATTATATATGTTGTTTCATTTATAGACTCCATGTCACAATTAGGGGTTTGTCATGACACCAGTGAGGGGCCTTTCTGAAGTTTTTTGAAGAGGTATATAGCCAACTTGTTATTATGCTGATAGAGATTATTCACCAGGGTTTGATATAATACTAAACAAAAAAATATATTGCGCATACCAAAAATTAATAAATGTGTAGCATCTGCGTCTCAGAATGCCATATAGCATTAAACAAACATAAACTACAAAAGGAGTCGCGCTATGTAATTAATAAATTGCATATGAAAATTAATAAGTGAATAAATATGTGCAAATATAAAGGAAGAGTGGACCCAAATGATCAGAACAAAATCACAAAAAACACTGGGGTCCACAAATACTAGTGAAAGAGGAGGGAAAAACCCAATCAAAAATTTTTTATATCTTTAAAAAAAATTGTACATAGTCCCAAATAAATGATAAGAAAGAGTCCCAAAGTGTTTAGGAGTGATCCACAACGTTGTGATGACTGACACACAGGAGACCTCCACCAACAGTTAACACTGACTCTTACCACAGGGTAAGTAAAATACAGCAAAACCGAAATCCAATCGTATTATGACAACAGACTCGCTCTTCTATCCACTGAAGTTTTCCTATTTGACAGCTCAACTCAGTATTCTTGGAGCTTTTCGCCAGTCATAAGGAGCACCTTTTACATCAGCATCACGAGTGTATCCCCAATCAACCATACTCTGAACAAGTGTGTGAAAATATATACCTACACTTCTTTTGCTAGGATCAAGAAATTCCAATGGATATGTCTGTCCAAAGCCTGGGACCCTTACATCAACTCCCTCTGGTGAAGCTGAAGTTTTGGTTGTGGTGTTATAGACCAACCTTATGTTATCAATCCAGCAATCAATTACAAGGGGCAACAAAAGCTCCAGATTCAGCCAAAGAGTAAAGTAGTAATCGGTTTTATTGGAACACATGTAATGTACAACCGATGGTTTATTCAACTTGGCTTCCAGCTGGTTTCCTAGGTCGCCAGGAACAAGAACCACAGGTGGTCCTGGAGAACATCCACCTATCCCACAGAGCGAAGTGCGAGTAAACCGTATCCACAGCAAAACGACAGCGAGTCTGGAGCTTTTGTTGCCCCTTGTAATTGATTGCTGGATTGATAACATAAGGTTGGTCTATAACACCACAACCAAAACTTCAGCTTTACCAGAGGGAGTTGATGTAAGGGTCCCAGGCTTTGGACAGACATATCCATTGGAATTTCTTGATCCTAGCAAAAGAAGTGTAGGTATATATTTTCACACACTTGTTCAGAGTATGGTTGATTGGGGATACACTCGTGATGCTGATGTAAAAGGTGCTCCTTATGACTGGCGAAAAGCTCCAAGAATACTGAGTTGAGCTGTCAAATAGGAAAACTTCAGTGGATAGAAGAGCGAGTCTGTTGTCATAATACGATTGGATTTCGGTTTTGCTGTATTTTACTTACCCTGTGGTAAGAGTCAGTGTTAACTGTTGGTGGAGGTCTCCTGTGTGTCAGTCATCACAACGTTGTGGATCACTCCTAAACACTTTGGGACTCTTTCTTATCATTTATTTTGGACTATGTACAAATTTTTTTAAAGATATAAAAAAATTTTGATTGGGTTTTTCCCTCCTCTTTCACTAGTATTTGTGGACCCCAGTGTTTTTTGTGATTTTGTTCTGATCATTTGGGTCCACTCTTCCTTTATATTTGCACATATTTATTCACTTATTAATTTTCATATGCAATTTATTAATTACATAGCGCGACTCCTTTTGTAGTTTATGTTTGATATAATACTAAGCTTATCCAATGTTTATCTTTATCTAGAATCATCGGGTGTACCTCCACTTATTATCTATCAGTATAAGGCACTTTACTGGCTTGTGGTCTAGTACATTTTGGCCTTTATCATTTTTCTCCTTCAATACCACCTTTAGGAGGTGTGATGAGGTTTCCATCAGCTGGCCTGTAGATTGGGGTAATCATCGCAATCTCCCATCAAAGCACCATTTTTATGATGAGTATGTATATGTTGATACAATTGATGTTTTTATATCTACACAACAAAATGTAAGCCATTTGGTAGCTTTTTTCAAATGCATTATGTATTCTTTTTTTTTTTAAATCATTGAGTATTTATTAGTTTTTTAAAAGCATATTAACCAATACAGCATAAGGTGTATAAAGGTCCAGGCAAAAAAATAAGGAATGCCCAACAGTGGACTCAAAATGTTACACATTTGCAGATACATCTTAAGGAAAACATGCATTTTCATATTGTAACCGTCCCGAACCAATATACACCAGAACATCAACACAAGTGAGAAGAGTAGAAAGTAGAATTAGGCCAAATAAAACAAACTAAGTAAAATAAAATATCCTAAATGAGTTCACTAGTATGACCATCAGCTTCATGTGTAGCAGCACTTTTAAACCTAAAGCCGCAGTACATAAGAGGACACAGAGCCCCCAGGAAAGGCCCCAGACCCCCGGCGCCCCCTAGGGATCACACTGCCGCCGGGAAGCCGGACCCCAACCCACCGGGCCCCGCCATCCTCCCCAATCCACAACCAGCATTGACCTCGAACTCAAACCATGTGTTAGTGATAGAGGAGAAAAGAAATAAAATCAAGAAAAATAAAGAAAAGGTGAAGATAAGGAAAGAACAAAGGATACGACAGAAGAGTATACCTCCAATATAAAGGTTTGATGTTATGGCCCATTTACATTCTGTTTATACCATGTTATCCATGGGTTCCAGACCCGTCGCCCACGTTCAAGATTGTTTTGAGAAGCCATAAACATGTATTCGTATGTAATATGTAGATTGGTAGTTTTAATCACTTCAATTATAGTGGGTAATTCCACAGACCTCCATCGCCTCACTATCTCTAGTCTTGCACTCAGCAGAATATGAGATGCTATACACCTGTGAGAGCTGGGTATAGCCTCAATACCTAGAGAAAGGATCGCGTTACCTAGATCGAAGGGTAGTCTGGAGCCAGTCAGCCGCCCTATAAGGTCAAAGACCTCTCTCCAGAAGGAGTCCAATTTAGGGCACCTCCCCAATATATGTATCAGTGATCCTCTCTCTCCACATTGTCGCCAACATAAGGGGGACTGTCCCTTTGAAAAGCCCGCTAACCTCGTAGGTGTCAGATACCATCTGAGTAGTATTTTTTTAGATAACTCCCATAAATTAGCGCTCTTTGTGGCTTTGTAATTGGACGCTACGGCTAACTTCCACTGGTACAAGGAGTAGGAGCGCTTCAAGTCTAGTTCCCATGTTCTCATCGAAGGGGTTTTATCAAACTCAGTTTTTTGGCCAAATAAGTTGTAAAATAGAGATATTCCCTTGATAGACGAGTTGGCATTGGATAGGTAGAGGTACACTCGCCAAGGGACTATAATAGACGATGCAAATGGAGTAGCTAGTAGATGAGATATCTGGGTATAAGCATAGTTATCTTTACCTTCGAGTCCAAATTCGATCTGAAGAGACCGGAAGGACTTGGTTGCTGGGCCTACTCTCAAGTCCTCAACGGACAAAATGCCCTTAGATTCCCACGTACCAATTTTTAGGTTCGGGATAGCTAGGTTGAGGCCAGAGACAGGCAGATGTAAGGTCTTGTGGTTAGAGCCCCCCTGTGGTTCGTTCAGGAATGTCTTCCATGTCTTCAACGAGGCTAATATAGTAGGCGACAGGTCTGGAGGAACACTAGTTGGAGTTTCGCAAAAGAATATTAAATCATATAAAGTATATCGAGAACATTGTGCAGTTTCCAGCTCCAACCATCTGGTAGCAGCCCCGCTAGGAAACCAATGCTTTGTTTGGGCCAGTATAGCTGCCATGTGATAATCCTTAAGAGAAACATGTCCCACCCCTCCCGTCGCTCTGGACCTCAGTAGTTTGTGCGAAGCGCACCTAGCTTTCTGGCCCTGCCATAAAAATTTATTAATTTGCGATTGTGCTGTTAGAAAAAATTTAGTTGGAACCGATATAGGGAGGTTCCGAAACAGATAGATGAATTGAGGTAAAACCATCATTTTAAATGCGGCTAATCGTCCAGACCAGGTGGACTCCTTCCAGGAAAGGTCCTGTAATTTGTTGCCTAGGTCGTTTAGGAATGGGGTATAATTGGCACCGACTAGGTCTTTTACTTGGGCAGTCAATGTAATACCTAGGTATTTTATGCCCTTGTCCACCCATTTAAATGGATACTGAGATTGAAGTCCAGAGCGAGTGACGGGGTCAATTCCCAACCCCAGGATAAAGGATTTATTCTCATTGACCTTGTAATAAGAGATTCGGTTAAATAATGTTAGTGCCTCAGAGGTTGCGGCTAGGGAGGAACCCACCTTGGTCATGATCATGATAATGTCATCTGCGAAGAGACTGATTGCATGTTTCTGAGTGCCCACCTCAAATCCTGTTATGTCAGGATGTGATCTCACGTGTATAGCAAATGGCTCCATTACTAAATTAAAAATTAGGGGGGACAGGGGACAGCCCTGCCTTGTGCCGTTGGAGATTGTGAAGGGGGTGGAGAGAATACCTGATATAAAAACCCTGGCAGAGGGATTGGAGTAAAGAGCTAAAATAGAAGACAGAATCTCACCTCCAAAGCCAAAAGCCTCCAATGTCCTGGTTAGATACAACCAGTGGACTCTATCAAAGGCCTTCTCTGCATCCAAGGATAGGAGCAGAGAAGGCCTTTGTCGCACCTGAGCCAGGTGAATAAGATTTATCATGCGTCTAGTAGCGTCTGACGTTTGCCTATGCTTTGTGAAGCCTGTTTGATCTGGGTGTATTAGTAGCGGTAGTATATTCACCAAGCGCAATGCTAATAATTTTGCATAGATCTTGATATCTATGTTTAATAAGGAAATTGGTCTAAAATTTGCAGGACAGGTGGGCTCCTTCCCGGGCTTTGGCAAAGTGACAATCAGGGCCTCCAACATCTCTCGTGGGAAAGAGGCCGAAGCAGCAGCAGAACGGAACACTTGTAATAAGTGCGGAGATATGACTGATTTGAACGTTTTGTAGTACTCACTACCAAAACCATCTGGTCCTGGGGATTTGTTTAGGGGGAGTGAATCTATTACTTTAGATAGTTCTTGGTCATCAAAGGGTGAATTTAAAGTTAGTAGGTGCTCAGGTGACAATTTAGGTATATTTAGTTTATTAAGGAACTGATCAATGATGTTCGGAGTGGGCTGGAAGGTGGATGGGTCATCCTTTAAATTATATAAGGTGCTGTAATAATGACTGAATGCGTCTGCAATTTTCTGGGGATGATATTCTTTCTGATTGGATTGTGGGTGGATAATGTACGGAATTTTAAGCTTATATCTATGTCCCCTGAGGGTTTGTGCTAATAATTTCCCTGCTTTATTACCTGTGGAGTAGTATGTCATCTTAAGTTTTTTTGTTGCACGCTCGAAATTTTCTAGGAGTAGGAGTCTAAGGTCATACCTAAGTTTCATCAGCTGGTCAGAGACGGTAGGGGATGTATTCTGTTTGTTTATTAATTCTAGTTGGGTTATTTGATCAGTCAGTTCAGTGACCCGCTGCTGCCTCTGCCTCCTAAACCGTGCCCCCAACTGAATCCCAATACCACGCATGTATGCCTTATGGGCATTCCACAATACAAAAGGACTGTCAACAGAACCAGCATTATCAGAAAAATAAGAAGTTATGTGTGACTCAAACACCTCCTTCGCATCACGTTGCTGTAAAAGAAAGGTGTTGAGCCTCCACACAGGGCTCCTCTGGGGAGGAATTGAGTCCTCAACAGTTAAGACAACAGACGCATGATCAGACCATGTTATGGTATTAATGTCCACTGATATGGTCTTCAACAACACTTGTTGGTCCACCACAAACAAATCGATCCTGGTGTAGACCCTATGAGGTGGAGAAAAATAGGTGTAGTCCCTTTCGGATCCATGTAAACAGCGCCAGGCATCATACACACCCTGGCTCTGCATACACGGAAGCAAGGTAGGCTGATAGCGGGAAGAATGGGAAGTAGAGTCCATCCCGGGGTCGGGTGCAATATTAAAGTCCCCGCATATAATCAAATGACCTCTTTTCAGTTTGAGAACCTTCTTCATCAAGTTGTTGAAAAAACGGATTTGGTGGGTGTTTGGCGAATATGCCGTCACTATAGTATAAGGAACAGAGTCTATTTCACACAGTAGTATGAGAAATCTTCCCAGCGGATCCTGAACTTGGGATTGTAAAGAGAAGGCCACTGAATCCCTTACAGCAATCAGTACTCCCTTCGTTTTTGAGTCTGCATTCGCCGTGAACACATGGGGAAAACATTTATGGGAACACTTAGGAGGAGCCTTGCTACTAAAGTGAGTTTCCTGGGCGCATAATATGTCCCCATTATGTGAAATGGCTTCGCTCCACATTGACTTCCTTTTCACCGGGTGGTTTAAACCCTTAACGTTCATAGATATTATTTTAAGTGGCATATTTTGTAGGTGGGGTTAATGCTTGGGAAGATGAGAGATGACATAACAATCCAGTGTAGAGGGTGCCAAGTGTGGTTATTTGGTAACAATACAGACCAAGGGCCAGCAAATAATACTCACAGCCAGAAGGCCAGCAGTCCACAGGATAAGCATGGGTGCATTTTCGGGTCAGTTGGCATCCTGGGCCATCCTTGATAATATTCCGGGTACAGTAGTGCACTCCGATCCGTCGACATCCATAAGGGCGAGGTATAGGTGAAGTGAGAATATCATGAAGAAGAAAAATAAAATAAAATGTGAAAAAGGATGTAAGAAAAAAAAGAACAACATGAACATAGCAACGTAGTAATGACCCTGAGCCCAGGGTCATATCCCTAGAAAGCGACAAGTCACTTGGGGCAGCTATCTGCTGCAACAGAATTGGGGTAACAATGTCAATGGCGACAACTTAGTGGCATGTGGGAGACAAAGTAGAAATTGAGAGACCCACCATGGACAGTATCAGGTATGGGTTTTTGCATTCCTGGAGGTGACTTGTTTCCAGCCTGACTCCACATGAAGCGGAGTGCTGGTCAAGGCCTGCTTCACAGCCTCAGCAGGGAGAAGCCCCCACTCCCTGAGGAGGGCAAGGCCCTTCTCCAATGCTGATATTGTGTAGGTGCGGTTATCCTTGGTTACAGAAAGCTTTGTCGGGTATCCCCACCTGTATATTATTTTGTGGTTACGTAAGATTTTCGTGACAGACGTTAAATTTTTCCTTTTCTGCAGCGTGTACTGGGATAGATCTGCGTAGAACTGTATGTTCTGGTACTGCTCTGGGATTTGTTCCCTTTTCCTCATCGTAGTCATAAGCCGTTCTTTGACATGGTAGAAATGTAAACGTAGTAACACATCTCTAGGAACTTGCTCCGACAGGTGTGGCGGCTTTGGCAGGCGATGTATGCGATCAATAGTGACATCTAAGTCAGAAAGTTCTGGCAGCATATCTTTAAACATGGATGCAGCATATTGGTTCAGGTCATGTTGTTGAACCGATTCAGGGATCCCCCTAATTTTAAGATTGTTCCTTCTGGACCTATCTTCCATATCTGCCAACTTTGCTTTAATCCACTCATTATCTGCTTCTCTATCTTCATTAGCGTCAACTAGTTCATTTATAGTAGTAGCATATTCCTCCATTTTGGATTCAATATGACTCACTCTGGTACCAACCTCCTGTATATCTCCTGTTAAGCGATGCATACAGGCTGCCAAATCCGACTGCAGTGTACTCCTCAAGGATATCAGCATATCCTTGAGGACAGTGTCAATTACAGGCTGATTTTGTGTGGGGAACGAGATAATGGATTCCGGCAGGTCCCTGGTATCCTCCCCCGAGTCAGAGGCCTGGCTGGCTGCCGGACTCGTGGACCGGCCCAATCCCTGTCCATCCAGCCTGGGCTTAGACTTTACCGGGCTGCAGGATGATGGCGTGGGTGGAGGGGAAGAGGATGCATCATCCGATGCTCTTTGTGTGGTGCGAGTACCTTGATGAGAGGTCCGGGCTCCGTTGGAGGTCGGCTGCGGGGAGTAGGCCTCGGCGCCATCTTGCCTGGTGTTACCTCCGGCCGGAGCGAAAAAGTCCGTCAAACGGTGAGGATGCTTAGCCATCTGCCGTTTCCCGGTCATGGCTGGAGTGCTGCGGGGTGTAGGTGGTGGATGATCCGTCAAAATTTGCTGTGTGCGGGTCGGGTTGTGCCGCTGGTCTCCTCGTTAGTCCGGAGCTCCGGGCTTAGACGTCCATCCGGCTCACGCGCCAAGCCACGCCCCGGACGTTTCCTGCATTATGTATTCTAATTAAAGTTTATTTTTCTTAAAAATCTAGAATCTCCTGAAGAAGCAATATATTTGAAAACGTGAAACATGTAGAGCTGATTTTTAATGTTTTAAAGACTCAATCAGTTCTATCCAGGATTCACTACCCCACCCAGTGTGAGATCTGTACTGTGTTACAGCTGTTTATCAAGCGTTGAGGCTATTGAGTAACTCCCTGGAAAGACCCCTGTTTTCCTTTGTTTTGTAGAATTTTTGGAAAAGGAACGATATATTTATTTATGCATTATTAAAATAATTTTTTATCTATAAGTGCCTACAGTACAAAGTCTATCTTTTCTGAAAGAAACGACACAATGTTTTGTTTTTTTTCTTTAACCCATATATAACACACACAGGCGTATAACACGCACCCTAACTTTAAAAAGGGAGGTTTCAGGAAGAAAACTTTCCACAGCCCCCTGCATATAACATGCAGGCACAGTTTACCCTCTATTTTCAGGGTAAAAAAGTGAGTGTTATACACCAATAAATACAGTATATATATATATATATATATATATATATATATATACACACACACTATATTACCAAAAGTATTGGGGCACCTGCCTCTACACGCACATGAACTTTAATGGCATCCCAGTCTTAGTCTGTAGGGTTCAATATTGAGTTGGCCCATCATTTGCAGTTATAACAGCTTCAACTCTTCTGGGAAGGCTTTCCACAAACGTTTAGGAGTGTGTCTATGGGAATGTTTGACCATTCTTCCAGAACTGCATTAGTGAGGTCAGGCACTGATCTGCTCTAATTTATCCCAAAGGTGTTTTTATTGGGTTGACTCTGTGCAGGCCAGTCAAGTTCCTCCACCCCAAATTCGCTCATCCATGTGTTTATGGACCTTCCCTTGTGCACTGGTGCAAAGTCATGTTGGAACAAGAAGGGGCAATCCCCAAACTGTTCCCACAAAGTTGGGAGCATGAAATTGTCCAACATGTTTTTGTATGCTGACTTATAGAGATGAAAAATTATCTTCATTGGAACTAGGGGGCAAGCCCAATCCCTGAAAAACAACCCCACACCATGATTCCCCCTTCACAAAATTATTTTGACCAGTGCACAAATCAGAGTCCATAAAGACATGGATGAGCAAGTTTGGGATGGAGGAACTTAACTGGCCTAACCTCAACCAAATAGAACACCCTTTAGATCAGGGGTGTCAAACTCAATTTCATCGTGGGCCGCATCAGCATTATGATTTCCCACAAAAGGGCCAGTTGTATCTGTAAGATTAGATGTCCAGTGCATCCCCACCCCTTAAAATAAATGTAAAGAGCCTCCCCACCATCAGAAGTTGAGTCCCCCAATCTTCCTTACATCACAGTGCACCCCCTGTCCTTAAGCTGCTGCTGGGAAGAAGCTGGATGCATTGTTAAAAAGCAGAAAGTAAGGGTCTTGAGGAGGACTAGAGGAGGGCGAGGGCCACATGAAATGGCCTGGAGGGCCAGATTCGGCCCGTAGGCCTTGTGTTTGACACCTGTGCTTTAGATGAATTATAGTGGAGATATATATATATATATATATATATATATATATATATATATATATATATATATATATATGTATTGCATTGGTACATGTGCTATGGGGCAGTGCCCTTGCCCCCATGCACTTTTTTCCAATTCCTTGGCCATTAGCCTTAACAATTTAAAAATGTATTTGACTGACTCACTTCCTACAGATTTCAATGGGGTTAGGATTCAGCATTTAAAATTTTGATATGGTAAATCCAACCTCCATGATTCAAACCACAAATGTATTTGGCTCATCCCTAACCTTTCATTGACCACAAAAACATATTTCACTATATATAGGCATACTCTACACATTGAGTGTGAGTTTCTATCTCTATTTCAGTCTATTTGAAGGTAATAGGGGACTCTTTGATTTAAAAAAAACAGTAAAGTTATAACAGATCTTTAATATCATGTCTCCAGATCTTATATTACCACTATAACATACTGAGTGCAAATGTAAAAAAAAAGCTGCAGAGCTCTGGACTATCAAAAAACCCAACAATATCTTTATGGGTATGTTTCCCCACAATCAAATTAAGACAAAATTATGTGCAAACTGTTAGTCAACAATCTTTTTGAGGTAACTTCATAATCAGTATAGTGGTAAGATCATAGGCTGACCTGTAAGTCCAAGTATAAATCATCAGTTCAGAGCACAGTGCTCTGTGCTTAATGCCTTGTACACACGGTCGGACTTTCGACCATGCAAAAGTCCGCCGTGAGTCTGTCGGAAGTCCGACGGAAAGAAAGAGAACAAGTTCTCTATCAAAGGTCCATCAGACTTCCAAGAAAAAAAGTCAGATGGAGGCTACACACTCCTGGACTTTCCGAGTAAAAAAGCCTGTCTGACTTTTTTTCTCGGAAAGTCGGGCCGTGTGCTCAAGGCATTAGAATGCTTTTATGATTCAGTGTCATCATGTGGGTAACTGTAATAAGAAATCTTTTGGAAATCATCTCTCCAAGAACTGAGTATTGAATGTTCACAAACCATATGTTGTAAGCACCTGGGGCCAGATTCACAAAAGAGATACGACAGCGTATCTCCTGAATCCTGATACGCCGTCGTATATCTGTGTTAGGGCCGTCCTAACTATGCGACTGATTCATAGAATCAGTTACGCATAGCTAGCCCTAAGATTCGACAGGTGTAATTGAATTACACTGTCGGATCTTAAGGATGCAATTCTAGGCCGGCCGCTAGGTGGCGAGGCCATTGCGGCCGGCGTAGAATATGCAAATGAATACTTACTGCGATCCCCGAACGTCCGAACGGCCCGTCGATCTAACTGTACGTCGTTTCCGTCAAGTTACGCCGCGTAAAATTAGGGCTGAGCCCTAGTTGTCCTAAGCCATGTTAAGTATGGCCGTCGTTTCCACGTCGAAATTTTAAAATCAACGTCGTTTGCGTAAGACGTCCGTGAATGGCGCTGGACGCCATTTACGTTAACGTCTAAGCAAATGATGTCGGTGCGACGTCATTTAGCACAATGCACGTCGGGTAATTTACCCGACGGAGCATGCGCAGTACGCTCGGCGTGGGAACGCGCCTAATTTAAATGGTGCCCGCCCCATTTCAATTGGGCAGGCTTGCGCCGAGCGCATTTACGATACACCGCCGCAAGTTTACAGGTAAGTGTTCTGAGAATCAGGCACTTACGCTGTAAACCTGCGGCGGTGTAACGTAAATCACATATGTTACGCTGCCCAGGAGCAACGTAATTATATGTGAATCTGGCTTTTGTTGGACTATATAATAGATTTCTCCAACAGCAAATATCAAAGTACTTGAAAGTGATTATTCCCAATAGCTTAGTGTTTGTTGCCTATGCAGATATTAACGCCAATGATGAGTATATCATACACATGCCAGTGTGATTGTCATATGGAAATTATCAAAACTTGCATGGAAAAAAAAAGGAATGCAGTGCTCTGTGTTTTAGACTTCTTAAATGAATGCTATAAAAAGTATTTTGTGAAGCTTTGGAAGTGCATCCACAGCAAATGGTCTAATGTACAAATAAGTTGTCTTTCAAAGAAGTCCAGAATGCATTGCCAGGATCACCTAAACAGCAACTTAAACACTGCAAACTACCTACAGTATCAAATCCACATAGATTTGTTTTTTCAACACTCTATATCTAGGTTCTCCTAAGTATATATCAAACAAAAATACCATGTCTCTGTCATAGAGAATAGGTCCAATCTAAACAGAATGGTATAATCTTCCAATGCAACTAAATCTTACTTACCATTCATGATCTTCATGTATAGTAACAAAAATAATTCAAAACATCCATAAAGGGTACTGTTGTCACAAACGGTGGGGATACTGTAAAAAGCTCAGAGGTCAGACTATGCCACTCATGCATTCAGCTAATGGTTTTCCCTATTAGTTTGTTCTTTGGAGTAGTATGTGGTTGCTGCCCAAAGTGGCATGAATTAAAAACAGTCCAGAAGGAATGATGGAAAAACTCCCCACCCACTTCCACATGTAATTGGGTTTCAAATGACATAACGGTGCAGGTTCAATGTGCTAGCATGTTCAGCAGAAATGCTGGAAATATACCAGTAATGTACACATGTACACATGTAAATGCTTTCCAGATGACATAGTGGGGCAGGTGTGATATGCTAGCATTCACAAGACTAAATGTATCCTAAATGGGAGGAGCAGTAATCAGCCATTCTGGAACTAGTAGTAGTACTACAGAAGCTTAGCTGAATATTTTTCAACAAATCTTTAGCAGATAATCAACCAATCAAAACCAAGAACATTTTATTTGGTCAATAACAGGTATAGAACACAGTCTGTAGTAAAAAACAAAAAACAAAAAAAAAACAATTATAGTAAAAATGATAAACTGAATATGTACAATTTTATGTCCCAAGGGCATGTGCATAATCCTAAACTACACAGTAGTGTTAACTATAACAGCCCTATACTACAAAAATACACACTTTTCTTGATCATACATCATGGGACACAGAGCCTTTATTACTTAATAGGTTATGTAGTCACCACAGGTGATTGGACACTGGAAAACCCAATTAAAATTGAGCTCCTCCCCTATATAACCCCTCCCAAATGGAGAGTACCTCAGTTTTTTCGCCAGTGTTTAAGGTGGTTGGTCATGTTTAACATGTGCTAAGAAGAAAGTGCTCTTTTGATGGTCTGTCTGCGGAGGACTAGGAGCTATAACTGGATCCCTAACTCAGGCAGATATCAAAAGCCTAAGATGGGTGGTACCCGAGCCTTGTGTAATGATGAAAAGAGGTTTGCCTGTAATGTCTCTCTGTGGAGGTCTGGGCTCTGGGATCCAGACTTTGATGTACTAATACAACTGTGGCAAGAAAAGTTTCTGGCAGAATTCTACAGGTCCAGATATGAGGTTTCTCTAATGGAACCCTTTATAAACCTGAAGGTTGGCACAACTTGCCCACCGTGAAGGGTGAAAGCTGTAACTACTTTTAGTAGCTTTTCCTGCGACGTGGATAAGGTAAGAAGAAGATCATTTAATTTTATATTTATCTTCTGTGAGTAGGATCTCTTCCCTGGTTTTCGCCACTGGAGGGAGTAAGTACATACCCGGTGTATTCTTACATAGCCATCCAGGAACAAGCTTAGTGAAGTCGGTCAATTTAAACACCACTCACCTCCATCCGCTGCAGGCTCTGCCACAAAACACATACAGGGGTCCCCAATGATGCCCCCAGTGATGTCTCCCCCCTTTCCTCATTCCTCTAGACGCTGCCATGACAGTGGGGTGTGCATGTGTGCTGGGACCGTGCTTTTAGCTGTCTTAATGAGACATGGAGAGGGGGGCTGTGATTGCTAGTGCCCATGCACAAACACGGAACACCTGTAAGGTATGAGTGGGGGGGGGGGTGGCGGGGGGAGGAGGGGAGGGAGGGCGGTAGAAGGGGTTCGGGGAGGGGAGGGGAGGGGAAGATTAGGAAAAGGGGCCCAGATCTGTGTGTCATGCAATAAGGGAAAACAAATGCACTCGAGAAAAGCACCAGGGAAAAAAAAAAAAAAGAGAAAAATATGACAAATATGACAAATATAAATTTTTTAACATATAATGTAAGAGGTCTCAACTGCCCGGAAAAAAGGCATATGGTATTAAGAGAGGTTGAAAGGTATTCAGCGGAAATAGTTTTTTTGCAAGAGACGCACATAACTTTGGATTCTAGTGCTAGATTGTATTCTCGGGCAGTTCCCACCTGGTACTACGGGGATTCTCCAAAGAAGAGAGCCAAGGGGGTCGCCATAGGAATAGGGAAGAACATCTCCTTCACAGTAGAAGACAGGAAAGTGGACCCTGAAGGCCGCTATTTGTTTTTAAAAGGAATACTCCAAGGGAAAAAATACACGTTAGCAAACATATATTGCCCAAACAGCCAACCACATAAATACCTGAGGGGGATCTTGAATGCTTTAATGGATTTTAAATTTGGACATGTAATACTCGCAGGAGACTTCAACCTTTCAATGGACTACCAACTAGATAGTACGTCCGGGGCACAGAGACGAAATATTAAACAGCTAAGAATATTAGGGAAAAAAATCCACAGTTACTGTTTAATAGATCCTTGGAGGATAACATATCCAAATAAAAGGGATTATACCTATTACTCTTCTGTGCACGGCACATATTCAAGACTGGATTATATAATGGTAGACCACGAGTTACTGGAAGAGGTAGTTAAAACCTCGATAGGGGTAACTACAATCTCAGATCATGCTCCGGTAATAGTAAAAATTAGATTCAAAGAGATAGAGCAAAGAAAAGGATCATGGAACCTAAACGAAGAACTTTTAGAGGACAGCGAGGTAAATAACATTGTGAGAACTGACTTGGAGCAATATTTCACTCTTAACAATACACCTGAAGTAAGGGTAGCCACTATTTGGGAGGCCCATAAGGCATACATTAGAGGGAAACTAATCTCGATAGGAGCAGGGAAAAAAAAAATAAGAAAACTAAACATGGAGAAACTAACAACGGAGTTATTTGAATTGGAGCAAACGCATAAAGTGCGAGGGGAAAATGAAATATATCAAGAAATTATTGCAAAGAGGGTCCAGCTTAGAGACTTAATGAAGGTTGAAACAAGGGATATATTCAAAAACGTCAGAAAAGAGAGGTATAAATGGGGGAATAAACCAGGGAAATACTTAGCGAGAATATCCAGGGAAAAAAAAAAGAAAAACTATATAGAAAAAATAAAAAACCAAGACGGTCAGATGAAATATAGGACGTCTGAAATTGCGGAATCCTTTCGGACTTTCTATAGTTCATTATACGCAATAAGAATAAATGAGACTCTTGAGCAGGAAAATATTAGAAAAAAGAAAATTAGGGAGTACTTAGAAGAAGTGAAATTATCTAAAATCTCTCAAAACGATTTTGATTCCCTGGAGGCTCCAATAACTCAAGATGAGATATATAGAGCTTTCCAGGAAACACCGTGTGGTAAGAGCCCAGGCCCTGATGGCTTGTCGATTATATACTACAAAAAATTTAAAGAACTCCTGGTCCCAGAGATGTGTAATTATTTTAATAAACTAGGAGAGGAAGAGGAAATAAGAAAAGAATCCCTCTTGGCAAATATTACTATTATCCCTAAAACAGGAAAGGATGGAACCTTGTGCTCCAACTACCGACCAATCGCGCTGCTAAATGCAGACTTGAAGGTATATGCGAAAATATTAGCAACTAGGATAAAAAATCTAATGCCGCAATTAATAAACACAGATCAGGTAGGTTTCGTAACAGGCAGAGAGGGGAGAGACAATAGCATAAGGACCCTGCTGTTATTGCAAAATGAGCCAAAAAAGAAACCCCCAGTCGTACTCATGTCTTTAGATGCTGAAAAAGCATTTGACAGAGTCGACTGGGGGTTTATGATGGAAACCCTACAAAATATAGGCCTAGGACCAAGGTTCATGAAATGGGTAATGAATCTATACAGTCACCCGACGGCAAGGGTGAAGGTCAACGGGGGTATGTCGTCTGTGTTCGAAATGAAAAATGGAACCAGACAGGGGTGCCCGCTCTCACCTCTCCTATATGTAATAGCCCTGGAACCATTGTTAGCAAAAATTCGGGAAAACCCGGGTATAGGGGGGGTGAGAGTGGGAGAGGAAGAACACAAGGTGGCGGCATACGCAGACGACATACTCCTATATCTGACCAAACCCAGGGTGTCCCTCCCCAACATCATAAAGGAAATAAAAAGATACGGGGAACTTTCAAATTTTAAAATAAACCCGATAAAAACAGTTATTTTAGACTTGGGGATAGACAAAAAAGAAGCCGAAGAACTACAGAAAGAGTTCCCTTTTACATGGGAAAAAGAAGCTATAACGTATTTAGGAATAAAAATTACATCAAGATTTGAAAAACTATACTCGGTTAACTTTGTCCCCCTAATTAATGAAATTAACCAAGACCTGAAAAATCTTGCAAAAAAACATATTTCTTGGATAGGTAAGATCAATGCGTTTAAAATGATGATATTACCAAAGATTACATATAAACTTCAAATGCTCCCAATAAAAATACCACAAAGTTTTTTTAAAGTAATCAAAACAGTAATCCTGAAATACATATGGACAGGTAAAAAGGCTAGACTAAGTTACTCATTGTTGAGTATGAAAAAAAAAGGAGGGGGGCTGGGGCTTCCTGATATAAAAAGATATTACTCTGCTGTTAATTTAGCTAGGTTGATGGAATGGACAAATATATACACAAAAAAAAAATGGGTACGAATGGAAGAAATATTAAGTAGCACACAATTAAAAAGAAACATATGGATACCACCCAAAATGAGGGAATTGGGCACAAATACACATAGTATAACAAGGAACGTACTTAGAATATGGGACACAATATTTAGACGGGAAAAATGGGAGTACAACTCGCCATTGATCCCTTTAGTAGGCACAAATTTTTTCCCACCAGGTAAAGGAACACGTTTTGGAAAGCTATTGGGGGAGAAAAAATTAAAAGATATTGTTACACGGGGGAAAATTAAACTAAGACAAGATATAAAGATAGGAGAAGGGGATCACATGATGAGTGAATGGGAGTACATGCAGTTAAAACACTTTGTGAGCACATTACCACAACCAATTAGGGAAGACAAGACACTACACCCAATAGAAAAAATTTGCAATATGGATAAGCCCCTGATACATGGTATATCAAAGGCATATGGGATACTAACGGAGCTTGAGTCCCAGGAAACGCTCCCCTTTGTAGAAAAATGGGAAAAAGATTTGGGTAAAAGGATTGATAAACAACAAATGATAGGCGCAGTATACAATTATGCATCGGACAACACTACCATTGAAGTAAACTACAAATGTATGGTCCGATGGCACTTGACCCCATCGAGAATGAGTAAGATCCACCCAAATAACTCAGAGCTATGTTGGAGAAATTGCAAGCAAAAAGGAACAACTATGCATATATGGTGGGACTGCCCGAGAGTCCAGGAATACTGGAAAGAAATTTTGGAATATATCGTAGAAATAACGGGGGAGAGGATTCCTTGCAGCCCGCTGACCTGTATGTTTCACGGAACTGAAAAAACAAAAAAACAATACGGAACAACATTGGTCCCAGTGCTCCTAAACGCAGCAAAGGCCCTGATCCCAAAGAACTGGTTACACCCAAAGAGGCCATCAATTAAAGAGTGGATAGAAAGGGTGGAATATATAGAAGAAATGGAGTATCTTGCCTGTAGAGAGACAGGCGGCGAAGACAAATACAGGGTGGTCTGGGAAAAATGGAAAGTGTTTAAATCTTCAGAAAAGTTTGCCCAGGGAATGACAGAAGCAGATAGATGAGAAACCTAAGAGAAGACAGCGTGGCACACAGATCTAGGGAGAGGGGGGAAAGGGGGGAGGATAAGGGGGGGGGGAGGGATGGGGAAGGAGGGGGAGGAAAAGGGGAAGAAAAAAGAAAAGAAAAAAAAAAAAGGGCTAGTCATGTTACAACAGTAAGCAACGCAGCCAGACTGGTTAATTAGTAAAAGGAAAATTAATGGATTATGCCAAGTTTAAAATTATACAGAAGAAAAGGAACTCAAACAAATAAATAAATCTCACGAATGATGCGAAGCCACAAGAGAGATGTTATGGGCGGTCGAACCGTGTGCTAGTCTCGCTGCTAAATGTGAGCAGAGTCTGACGTGAAAAAAAAAAAAAAAAGAAAAAAAAAAAAAAAAACAGGTATAGAACACAGTCTGTAGTAAAAAACAAAAAACAAAAAAAAAACAATTATAGTAAAAATGATAAACTGAATATGTACAATTTTATGTCCCAAGGGCATGTGCATAATCCTAAACTACACAGTAGTGTTAACTATAACAGCCCTATACTACAAAAATACACACTTTTCTTGATCATACATCATGGGACACAGAGCCTTTATTACTTAATAGGTTATGTAGTCACCACAGGTGATTGGACACTGGAAAACCCAATTAAAATTGAGCTCCTCCCCTATATAACCCCTCCCAAATGGAGAGTACCTCAGTTTTTTCGCCAGTGTTTAAGGTGGTTGGTCATGTTTAACATGTGCTAAGAAGAAAGTGCTCTTTTGATGGTCTGTCTGCGGAGGACTAGGAGCTATAACTGGATCCCTAACTCAGGCAGATATCAAAAGCCTAAGATGGGTGGTACCCGAGCCTTGTGTAATGATGAAAAGAGGTTTGCCTGTAATGTCTCTCTGTGGAGGTCTGGGCTCTGGGATCCAGACTTTGATGTACTAATACAACTGTGGCAAGAAAAGTTTCTGGCAGAATTCTACAGGTCCAGATATGAGGTTTCTCTAATGGAACCCTTTATAAACCTGAAGGTTGGCACAACTTGCCCACCGTGAAGGGTGAAAGCTGTAACTACTTTTAGTAGCTTTTCCTGCGACGTGGATAAGGTAAGAAGAAGATCATTTAATTTTATATTTATCTTCTGTGAGTAGGATCTCTTCCCTGGTTTTCGCCACTGGAGGGAGTAAGTACATACCCGGTGTATTCTTACATAGCCATCCAGGAACAAGCTTAGTGAAGTCGGTCAATTTAAACACCACTCACCTCCATCCGCTGCAGGCTCTGCCACAAAACACATACAGGGGTCCCCAATGATGCCCCCAGTGATGTCTCCCCCCTTTCCTCATTCCTCTAGACGCTGCCATGACAGTGGGGTGTGCATGTGTGCTGGGACCGTGCTTTTAGCTGTCTTAATGAGACATGGAGAGGGGGGCTGTGATTGCTAGTGCCCATGCACAAACACGGAACACCTGTGTGCAGGCGCCAAGAGGCTGGTTTAAAAGCCCAGCACACCAGAAGCCTTCTGTAAAGTATGGACACAGAGATGTGGGCTGTAAGCATCCCTGTGGATTAAACCAGGCAAACCTAAGACTCCTGAGAGGTAATAAATGAATCCGTGCAATAGAAAACAGAATTTTAAATATATTGCCAGTGGAAAAATATGTGTGTAGTTCCAGTGAAAAATTATAAATTATAAATGTATGTGGGGTTTGACTCCCAGCAAGGAATTCTATAAAGCAGCTGCCTCTACGTGTTTATTCCACCTAAGTGGAATAATGGATAAATAAAATTAGGAAGTAGAAATGGCGCTACCTTAGTAAAATCATAAATAATGGTGAGAAAAATTGTTGGTGATTTTAATAAATAAATAAAAATAAATAATTAAATAAGTAATCTTACAATACGTGCAATAAGAGTGATAATAAGTAAATAACAATTAAAAACAAAAAAAATGATAGTTAACTTCTTGCTGACCGGCCACCGTAGTTTTACGGCGACAGGTCGGCTCGGCTGCGCAATATCACGTAATATAACATGATTTTGCATTTCAGCCACTAGTGATGACAACGATCTGTCATTTCCCCAAGTCAGTCCCACCCTCCCTTCAGTTATAACACAATGAGGGAACATAATTAACCCCTTCCTCGCCCCTAGTGTTAACCCCTTCACTGCCAGTAAAATTTTTACAGTAATCAATGCATTTTTATAGCACTGATTGCTATAAAAATACCAATGGTCCCAAAAATGTGTCAAAAGTGTCCGAAGTATCCGCCATAAGGTTGCAGTACCAATAAAAATCACTGATCGCCGCCATTACTAGTAAAAAAAAAACATATTAATAAAAATGCCATAAATCTATCCCATATTTTGTAGACGCTATAACTTTTGCGCAAACCAATCAATAAACGCTTATTAAGATTTTTTTTTACAAAAAATATGTAAAAGAATATTGATCGGCCTAAACTGAGGAAAAAAATTGTTTTTTTATATATTTTTGGGGGATATTTATTACAGCAAAAAGTAAAAAAAAAATAAAATTCAAAATTGTCGCTCTATTTTTGTTTATAGCGCAAAAAAATAAAAACCGCAGAGGTGATCAAATACCACCAAAATAAAGCTCTATTTGTGGGAAAAAAAGGACACTAATTTTGTTTGGGAGCCACGTCGCACGACCGTGCAGATGTCAGTTAAAGCCACGCAGTGCCGAATTGCAAAAAGTGGCCTGGTCATTGACCAGCAAAATGGTACGGGGCTGAAGTGGTTAATAATGGCTTAAAATCCAATTGTGCACAAGTGTTAATGCTGTGTATATGAAAGTCCATATATAACTATGATCTCTGCATCAAGGTGCTAGGTTTCAAAAAGTGCCTCATGCCAAGTGCAGTTCTGTTAGCGTATTTCACACAGTGACCCCTCCAGCTGTGCTCTTATGTGGCCCACACTCACCAGATCCTCCACCCCCTCTTAGGGTGAAAAGCTTTCACAGTGTATGCCACTGTGCGGCACTCTAGCGATATTTCATCCCCCTGTGTTCCTGGTGATGTTTCCAGTGTTAGCTTGTATGCAGGAGAGAAGGAATCCCAATAGTGTGATACCGTTTTTAAGAATGTTTTCCTTTATTAGTAAAAACTAGGTACTCACATTTAGGCAGAATCAATAAAGCATTTAAAAAAAGCAATTTTCGGAAGTGTGTCGTGACGTTCTGTCTGTTTGCTCGACCGGTTTCTTCGACCTGACGTCATCTGGCGCTCCAAACCTTCAAACCTAAGACTCCTACTCGGCATCAGGTTGTGCTGTGAGCTAACTGTCACAGAAAGCTGGCTAACATTAGATTGTAACACCATTCTAGCAGAACTTGCGCCAGAGAATTATGGTATCTTCAGTCGAACAAAGAGGAGGAGGCCTAGCAGTGATTTACAAGGCTCACCTCTCGCTCACCAAACCAAATCTACAGAGCGCATTCCCATTCATGGAAACGCTCACTCTGCAACTCCAAACAACACCCCAGGACACCATCCACCTACTACTATGTTATAGACCGCCAGGCCCAAAGACGCATCTCTGTACATCGCTGACAGAATTTTTCTCGACCTACACCTTAAATGCCAAACACCTCCTGGTACTTGGGGATTTCAACCTCTGGGCCAACTCTACACATGATCCCGTCGCCGACGCCTGCATTGACCAATTCGAAGGACTAGGTCTGCAGCAACTGATATGTGTACCCACGCATGCTTCAGGTCACACCCTAGATCTCATCTTCAAACAGGATATGGATATCAACATAACGGAGAATAGGCCCTTACCTTGGACAGATCATAATGCAATCAAATTCAAAATAACTACTAACATCGTCTTAAAAAAAAACGCCAAACCCGTTAACAACACACTGGACAAGATCCCAGAAGAAGCTCCATTAGGAACTCTTCAAAACTACACTATTAAACAAAATAAAATCAACAAAACAACATCAAACAGCAGTAGAAACACTAAACTCCATCAACAAAGCACTACTACAGACCGCAGACATAATCGCTCCGAAACGCAGAACGCTCATTTGGAAAACAACGGTTGGTTCAATGAAGCACTTACATTATTGAAGCAAGAACGCAGAAGAGCAGAAGGCGCCTGGAGTAAAAACTCAACAAAGGAAAACCACACAATCTACAAACTAATCACTAAAAAATATCACAAAGAATTTACTAAAGAGAAAAAAGATAATTTTTCAAACAACCTCGCAAAAGCCCGTAACCGTTACCGCAAGCTCTTTAACTTAGTCGCTCAGACCATGAATCCAGCCTGCCTAGAGGCTCTGAATTATGAAACACAAGATTTTTGCAACAAATTACCAGATTACTTCATTAACTAAATTGAAAAAATCCCTGAAACGATTCAGCAAAACAACACTTCCAGCCCCACCCCCTTAAATCAAAAAGTCAATATCAATATAAGTACGCCCCAATTAACAAAGTTCACACTAAAGTCAATCTCAATCGACACCACAAAAATATTATCAGAACCCTGCGAGACAGTACATCGCCTAATGACATCATTCCCACAAAACTGCTTAAAGAATGTGCCGATATTTTGGCACCGGCGATCATGCACCTTATAAATTTATCATTTAAGGAAGGTACGGTACCGACCTCCCTAAAACATGGCATAATCAAACTTGGTTCTCTTTCTTCCTGGAAAATCGATCCCAAACAGTGAAATTAGGTCCTTTCACTTCAGAACAACGCACAGTGTCATGCGGAGTCCTCCAAGGGTCACCCTTGTCGCCAGTACTATTTAATATTTATCTCCGCTCTCTCCTTAAAATTATCAGTAACCAGGAGTTACTCCTACCACTTCTACGCTGATGACACCCAGCTTTATTTTCCCATCAGCAGTAAAAAGGATCATTCTCTCGGGCTAGAAAAATGCCTCACTTTATTAGAGAACTGGTTCACGGAGAGTTACCTTAAACTTAATGGATCAAAAACAGAACTTCTTCTGTTCCATGCAAATCGAAAGAGACTAGCGACGACAACATGGACACCCCCACCCATTCTGGGACAAATAATTACCCCCAGCACCAAAGTCAAAAGCCTCGGAGTCACCTTTGACTCCGACATGACAATGGATGCACAAATAGGCTCAGTAGTCAGCGGATCTCACCATCTGCTGCGCCTGCTACGTAGACTCATGCCCTTCATCCCTAAGGCCCCTTTCAGACGTGCGGACCGTATGTCCGCTTTTTCATCCATCCGTTTGCGGATGAAAAAGGGACATACATTGGTCCCTATGTGATTGCGGGTGTCAGCGCATAAACATCCGCTGACACCCGTAATCATCCGCCTCCGCAAACATCTGATTTTGCAGACGGAAGAAAACCCTATTTTTTTCTTCCGTCTGCGGATTGGATGAACACAGCACACGGTCCGTGTTTATCCGATCCCCCATAGGGGAGAGCGGAGAAAAGGCAGGCGGTCCCTGCACAGTGTGCGGAGACCGCCCTGTCATCCGACGGATCAGCGGGGTTTTTCGGAGCGATCCCCGCTGAGCTTACGGACACACGGAGGCGGATCATTACTGATCCGCCCCGTGTGAAAGGGCCCTAAACTTCACAGCAGTAGTCGTGGGAACAATAATCAACTCCAGGCTCGACTATGCAAACGCCCTATACCTCGGTCTTCCAAAATACCAAGTTGCTTGTCTACAAGTCATCCATAATACGGCGGCACGACTTATAACAGGAAAAAAACCTGGGAATCAATTACTCCCTCCCTCAAGTCCCTTCAGTGGCTGCCCGTGAAGGACCAGATCACATTTAAGGCCCTATGCCTGACGCACAAGTGTGTTCAAGGAATCGCTTCCCAATATTTATGTGAGAAGAACACAGGGGTACACTGATGGTGGGTGGGTGGGTGGAGGACACAGGGGGACACTGATGGTGGGTGGATGGAGGACACAGGGGGACACTGATGGTGGGTGGAGGACACCCACCCACCATCACACTCATGGTGGGTGGGTGGAGGACACAGGGGGACACAGGGGGACACCCCGTCACACTGCCCCCCTACACCTGTCACACTGCTCCCCTATCCCTGTTAGACTGCCCCCCACCTGTCACACCACCCCCCCACCTGTCGCACTGCTCTCCTATCCCCAGGGCCACCATCAGGAATTATGGGGCCCCTTACGCCGTTAATTGAGAAAATTAAGAAGTGGGGGAGCCCTTTACAAAAAAAGAAATAAAGAAAAAAAATTATAAAAAAGGGGAGTAGCCATCCAGGGCCCTGGGGACCTCCGGGCCCCTGGGGACCTATGGGCCCTTTAATTTAAAAAAATACATATATAAAAAAAAGAAAAAAAAGAAATAAAAAGAAAGTGTATCGCTGTGTCTGTGTCTGGCTGTGTGGCTGGGTTGAATAGCTTGAATAATGATCGTTGGGCGGGTTATTCAAATAATATTACAGAGCGCTCATGCCTGTTTTTTTTAAACTGCGCAATTTAATGGCTTTTTACTCTTTTTAAAAAGGAATCATTAAACTATTGGGGCTCTATACGATACAGCAGGACATTTTAGCACAATTTTCTTTTTATTTACAACTCCTTTAAGTAGGTTCACTTTAGTATTGTAGAGACAAGGGAGGCTTGTGGTGGACTATAATGGCATCATATGTGCAACTGATAAACAGTCGATATTATAATTAAAAGGTTTTTATTACAAAAATAGAAACATTCCATAACATTTACAGTAAAATATCAGTTGTGACAACCATGAATCAACTTATCGTTGGCACATATTACTAACGATATATACAAAGTACCAATAATTGCGCAGTGTATGTAAACTCTACATGTCTCATGTTTGGCGGTTACTTGATGTCCACTTCCTCAGGAGTCATACATAAGCGCATAATTTGTTGAAAGGTATGTACACAGAATATGTCACAAAACTAAAAATAAACAAATAAACATTAATATCTTTATTAGAGTTGAGCAGACACCTGGATATTCGGGTTCAACGGGTTTGGCCGAACTTCGGAAAAAAGTCCGGGTTCAGGACCCGAACTTAACCCGAACTTGACCCCGAACCCGAACCCCATTGAAGTCAATGGGGACCCAGATTTTTGACTACTAAAATGTCTCTAAAAAACAAATGGAAAGGGCTAGAGGGCTGCAAATGGCAGCAACATTTTGGTAAGAGCATGGCAAGTACTCTGCAAATAAATTTGGATAGGGAAATAACTTAAAATAGCAAAAAATAAATAAAAATCTTGACCTAGAAGGACGAGGTTAGGGTTAGGGTTAGGGTTTATCTCACACGTACAGATATGGAGGAAACATTGCAAAAACTGGAGGTAACACTGCAAAATATATATGTTTGCCCTAAATGGGTGATTTTTGAATAGAACAATAGAAGAACACTGGCTAAATTGTTTATCTCACACGTACAGATATGGAGGAAACACTGCAAACACTGGAAGAAACACTGCAAACATTTTTTTTCCCTAAATGGATGTTTTTTGAATAGCACAATAGAAGAAAAGTATATAAAGGGTGTATCTCACAGTAACATATGCAGTGCTGGTGTAATATGCAGAGTATCTCACAGGAACATATGCAATGCTGCTGAAATTTGATTTGTGAAGCAGGACTGACTCCTATATATTTCTCTCCCTATAAGAACAATCTGGAACCTTTCCCTAAACTATCTAATGCAGAGTATCTCACATGAACATATGCAGTGCTGGTGCAATATGCAGAGTATGTCAGAGGAACCTATGCAGTGCTGGTGCAATAGGCAGAGTATCTCACAGGAACCTATGCAGTGCTGGTGTAATATGCAGAGTATCTCACAGGAACCTAGGCAGTGCTGGTGTATAATGCAGAATATCTCACAGGAAAATATGCAATGCTGCTGCAATTTGATTTGTGAAGCAGAACTGACTCCTATATATTTCTCTCCCTATAATAACAATCTGGAACCTTTCCCTAAACTATCTAATGCAGAGTATCTCACAGGAGCCTATGCAGTGCTGGTGTAATATGCAGAGAATCTCACAGGAACCTAGGCAGTGCTGGTGTAATATGCAGAGTATCTCACAGGAACCTAGGCAGTGCTGGTGTAATATGCAGAGTATCTCACAGGAACCTAGGCAGTGCTGGTGTAATATGCAGAGTATCTCACAGGAACCTAGGCAGTGCTGGTGTAATATGCAGAGTATCTCACAGGAACCTATGCAGTGCTGGTGTAATATGCAGAGTATCTCACAGGAACCTATGCAGTGCTGGTGCAATATGCAGAGTATCTCAGAGGAACATATGCAGTGCTGGTGTAATATGTAGAGTATCTCACAGGAACCTAGGCAGTGCTGGTGTAATATGCAGAGTATCTCACAGGAACCTATGCAGTGCTGGTGTAATATGCAGAGTATCTCACAGGAACCTAGGCAGTGCTGGTGTAATATGCAGAGTATCTCACAGGAACCTATGCAATGCTGGTGTAATATGCAGAGTATCTCACAGGAAAATATGCAATGCTGCTGGAAATTTGATTTGTGAAGCAGGACTGACTTCTATATATTTCTCTCCCTATAAGAACAATCTGGAACCTTTCCCTAAAGTATCTAATGCAGAGTATCTCACAGGAACCTATGCAGCGCTGGTGTAATATGATTTCTGTAGCAGGACAGTCTGACTCCTATCTAAATCTCTCCCTCAGATCAGATCAGCAGCAGCCTTTCCCTACCCTATCTAAACCAGAGACGAGCTGTGCTATGTCCCTCTAGCTTATATAGAGTCTGGGTCACATGCTGGGTCACATGCTGCACTGGCCAATCACAGCCATGCCATTAGTATGCATGGCTGTGATGGCTTCTTAATCACAGTAGCAAAACAAATGGTGATTGGCTGCCCTGAAGCCCGCCATTACATTGCCGAACACTGGACCCGAACCCGAAATTTCAGCAAATTGTTCGGGTTCGGGTCCGGGTCCAAAAAAAAAACAAGTCCGTACCGAACCCGAACTTTACGGTTCGGGTTCGCTCAACCCCAATCTTTATATATACATTGTGGAAAATATATTGTTAAAATTCTATAAAAAAAGTGCAACCATCTTCCGGTATATAACCATCACTAAAATAACATCTCACCGTGGATGCTGTGTCAGGTAGGTGGCCAAGAGCCCGAACCATAAATGGCAACCCACCCCGGAGGACACAGAAAGTCACAGGATGGCCCAAAACATAGGTATAACCTAGATAAAATATTTAAATTTAGACATATGTCAGTATATTCACATTACCCTCAGGCCCATAAACGTGGCCGGGTGGCAAATTATAAGCATTATCCATATATTATATATATATATACAAAACATATACCTTATATAAAGAGACATATGTTCTATACCAGTCAATGTCACTTGGTATATTATATATATATATATATATATATATATATATATATATATATATATATATATATATATATATATATATATATATAAGTAGCCCCTCCGGGTACAGGGAGGTCTGAAAATAACAATTAGTGGTAGTTATAGTTATGTATATTAGTTATTTATTTATTTTTCATCAACTGAATCAGAGGTGTTATTATATTATTATAGTTTTTGTTTTTACCTGAGTTCTGTATATATATATTGTGACCAGAGGTGGATCTGATATATTCCTTTGGAAAATATTAGTGAACTGTGTGGGTGTGCACCTGTGTGTATTAAAAGAAAAAATATATCTTATATAACATAAGACTAGATACATGTGTATGGTATGAAATAAAGTAGGATATCCTATCATATTTAGGTGAAGTGAACTAAAGTGAAACGTTACCTTTATGCAAGGTTCACTTTAGTGACTAATATTTACAAACTAAAGGAACACTAAAGGCAAACTTTTTTTTTTTTTTTAAACAACAAACATGTTATACTTACCTCCACTGTGCAGCTCGTTTTTCACAGAGTGTCCCCTAACCATCGGCGGCTGTCTCGGCTCCTCCTCGCAAAAGCTTTCCACCTTCATGCGAGGGAGCATGGTTGAAACCTTTTGCGAGCACGCTCCCGTGATACAGTGGCGGGCATAGCTGCCGACTGTATCACTCGGCCCCGCCCCCCGGCACACCGCATCAACCACTGTGATTGACAGCAGCGCCAGCCAATGGCTGCACTGCTATCAATCCGTCCAGCCTAGCCAATCAATGGCCAGGCTGAGAACCGAAGAGGATCACGTGGACGCGTGCGGGACTTTCTAGGGGTCAGGTAAGTAAAACGGGGGTTCGGGGGGGTGGGCGGTACCATCGGATGTTTTTTCACCTTAATGCATAGGATGCATTAAGGTGAAAAAACATTTACCTTTACAACCCCTTTAATTACTGTATATATTGGCTGAATTAATTGTGAAGAAATAACTGTGAATGTCTGAATATTGCTGATTTTTCAGTATGAAGAAAGACTGAGGAATACATTTTTCTGCAGATAAATAAAATATATTGATCTTTGGGAAGTGCACTTATTGGTCCATTGCTTGCTTCTCAATCACTCAGGCCTCCCGTCTGTCCATAGACAACATTTGGATTACAACACTCTTTGTTTCCGTGGTAACCAGTCCTAAGTCTTTAATTGGCGTTTTCTGCTCACTGTGGAATTAAAGTGGCTAGAGCAGCAGATGTGTAGGATGGTCCTTTATTTAAACACACATTCATTTAAAAAAGCAATGAGAAAAATAATGAAAAGAGAGCAAAGGACATATTAATTCTTTGCACACTCCTGTTAACTCATTCAGCAAAAGAGGATTGGGCTGTATTCTACTGGACAATCTGCAAAGTGTTAAAGCCATTGCATCTCTTTGGGACCTCATATTTAAATTGAGTTTTCAGTGGAAAACAGGCAGACACAACTTATCGACTAGGCGAAGATCTGTGCTATTGTATTTTTTTCTAATACATAAGTGTTTAAAGCCACAGCTGAGGCTAAAGCAAATGTAATAGTTACTAAATTTGTTAAGTAGGTGGCAGCAACAATAAAGTGGGAACATGTGAATAAAGCATACAGAACACATGCACTTCAGTATTGGCAGGAGTTTGGTCCTGTGTGTTGATCTGCGGCATTCATTTATAAAGATCCTCTAAATTCTTCTGTTTTTACACATAAAAAAGTTTTGACAAATTTTAAAGGTAAGACAGGAATAAGGCCTGGTACATACAGTTTTCTTTTTTCATCTCACGATAACCTTTCAAAACGGTATATAGAACTATTTACTTACATTCATCCTCAATGGTAATAAAACCCTTAAAGCAAAACCATATTTTTTAAAAGTAAATATTCTGCCTAAAAGCAGACTCCACAAAAAGCCTGCTATTTTCCTTGGTACTCTAAAGTGAAAAAAACAACTACGGTAGTATTAAGACATAGTGACATAGTGACAAATTGTCTAGTTTGCTGTTATTAGAATTGAGCAGGATAGTTATTCATACAGTATGAGGCCCTCAATTTAAAATGTTTCCAAATCTGCCTGCAAGCACGACCAGTCCTTCACTGTGCTGTAGAGGAATGTTAGGATTATCGATGAGTGAACTGATTGACATGCATCCAAACTCTCAGCAAATTTAGCTGGTTCAGTCCAAGTTGGAGTTTGCTTGGAAGCATTTGTTCAGGTAAAATCAATAATGTAGTCCAGAGGCTCACTTACCAGTTATATCTTAATGTGGAAGAGAGACAACAGGACCCCAAAAAAGAAGGCCCATGCTCTATTGGAATAATTTGTGGATCAACTATTTAATGCTATGGGGGATTATGGGGCAAGAATTTCAGCCACCTCTTACCCAAGAACACATATAAAAAAGTAATATACTTCAATATTAGGTGCTTTCTAAATAAAGAAGAATACTATTTTCTTATTAGTGCAAGTCACTTCATCACAGAGGTGGGGATTCCCATATTTCCATTAGACTCTTCTGGGTATCCAGCATTCACCAAAAGGGTGGAAAGATTGCACTCCCTTGTAGCCCAGGCTGCTTAAGGGAAATCCCATGCACACTCCACTGACACAGACTGAGTTAGTAAGTTGTCTTTTGGACCATTATGTTTTTTGACAGTTCAGTTATACTGCCAGCAATACTGTATCTTGGCCTAGACCAACAAGGCCCAGGCCTAGGGCAGTACTTTGCAGGGGGAGCATGAAAAGAGTCCCCGCCAGCTTGCGCTACACTTTCAGTGTAGCGCCAGTCTTATGAGGTGGACTGGGCCACAAGACAAATCGGTCTGCCCCCCCCCCCCTCGTATGAGTTTGCAAGATTAAGGTGTCCCTATAAAAGACAAAAGCTAATATAGTGTAAAACCTTACACATTTATTGAATAAAAGAAGACAAATGGACACTTACATGAAAGTAGAAATAAAACAGCATAAAATCGAGCCGGCAGGCTCTTGAAAACAGCCTGTATAGTTCCGGGATTAGCGTGGGCGCGGTGATGTCAGAACGTGGCTCCCTACGCGTTTTGTCACTCAGTGTTCACGGGATACGGGCGGTGTTCTGATGTACCGCAAAAATACAGAAAGAACAAATAACCAAGCCTCGATCTGAGTCCCAGGACACTATTGTATTTGTTGAGTGTTGTATAACATGTTAGTTGCAGCTTGTTGCACACAATTTTAAAGAGCGCATTTTTTTTTCTTTTATATACTTGAATTGGATAGAGCACACAGAGCCTTGGGCCCCCTTAGAAAAGATGGTGCCCCTAGGGATGTAGTAGTTAGGCCACATTTCTATGCAGTGCAGGAGGAGATAATGAAAAAGTAATGTACGCAAACACCACTTCTCTGCCAAAATCATCCAGTTCAAATCTTTGCCGACATTTCTCTCTTGACCATACAAAGGAGGCGGTCCCTGAAACCCTTGCTTACTTTTTTCCGAGAAGGAAATCAAGTACTGGTGGGCCTCCAGTTTTCAGGAAGGTGAGAAACCTCTGCTGGGACTAAGATTAATCAAACTGGGCCCTCCTCACACCCCGCCAAACTCCCAATTGGGAGCCACAAGGCGTCAAACATCATCTAGCCCCATTTCTCAGGTGTGGAACAAATCCAACTTTAAGTGACACAAGGAAGGCAAACCTCAAGACAATGTGGACACAAACCCTCTTCTGGTCCTAACCAGACATTGGAATTTGTTCCGTTCAACCATGAACTTTGCATAGTCTTTGACTTTTTTTTAACAGTTTCTAGCAACATCCAGACCCCTTCAATGTTGCTCTGGATAAAAGACTCCACGGATAGCTATCTAGACCCCAAGTATGACACCAACATTTCGGGACTGTAGTGCACTATGAAAATGGGAATTAATCTGGACTAATAGAATGGACTTTTGGCGGTACAAGTAATTAATGTAAAAAATCTATAAATATTTATTCATAAAAAGGATATACAAAGAAAATTGTATACATCATTTTGTGAAAAACAGTACATTATCAGCATATTAACTCAGTACATATAATAAAGAATATTACAAAAAAAGCTTATACTTATGCAGATATACTCATGACATGAGAACATATAGCACCAGAGGGTATATATAAACTTTTAATCCTTCAAACTGAGTTTGGTATACGGAATGGTAGATCTTGCTTTTACTCTCGACATGTTTTTCACGTACAGGTCACTTCATCAGGAGCATAGAATAGGTTAAACAGGTCTCCACAAAGGTATGTGGATCAGACCGTTAAAAATAAAGAAGAATGGTATATACAACGTTGTTACCTAACCAGCCTTTCGGGCATGTGGTAGGTACTTTAAAACACTGTTGTATATAGAGGTAAAAGACTTGGGCTATCGCACGGTTTGTTGAAAAACAGTCCAGCTTGCGGCTGCGCGTGGGAGTGCAACACGGACACACTATCCCCTCCATGTTCCCCACTGGTCCCTGCTGGATTACTACTCCCTGGATACTAAGATAATACCGCACCCTTCAAAGGATTATCCCCTTTTTTGTGCTGGGGTGGTGATTCTCTACCTTCCCCCCCCTGCTGTCCAGCTTACAAGTTATCCAACATTTGGAGTTACACCATACTCTTGGACACGTTTAGGGACATTGGATGGGGTACCTGCTGCCTACCCTCTATTACCATTTTTCAACAAACCGTGCGATAGCCCAAGTCTTTTACCTCTATATACAATGGTGTTTTAAAGTACCTACCACATGCCCAAAAGGCTGGTTAGGTAAAAACTTTGTATATACCATACTTCTTTATTATTAACGGTCTGATCCACATACCTTTGCGGAGACCTGTTTAACCTACCTCTATGCTCCTGGTGAAGCGTCCTGTACGCGAAACATGTCGAGAGTAAAAGCAAGATCTACCATTCTGCATACCAAACTCAGTATCAAGGATTAAAAGTTTATATATACCCTCTGGTGCTATATGTTCTCATGTCATGAGTATATCTGCATAAGTATAAGCTTTTTTGTAATATTCTTTATTATATGTACTGAGTTAATATGCTGATACTGTACTGTTTTTCACAAAGTTATGTATACAATTTTCTTCGTATATCCTTTTTATGAATACATATTTATAGATTTTTTACATTAATTACTTGTACCGCCAAAAGTTCATTCTATTAGTCCAGATTAATTCCCATTTTCATATTATCGGGACGTTGGTACACTCTAACAGTTGCATTCACAGTAACTAGTCGTCCTGTGTTTTATGCATTTTTTGGCAAGGTCCACTTAAAACTGTAGTGCACTAGATGAACTCTCATTCCATGTGGTCTATCCACACTACACAGCAATCTTTTTTTTCTAATCAGTGCCACTGATCTTAACACAGTTGTCCCCTCCCACCCTTCCCCTACCTCTCCCACCCTTTAATCTCCCTATCCATGTCCCTAACCTATTTAACATGGATCACTTAAGGTTTATTTTCTGCATTAGACGAGTTGCAACCTGATTTTACTGCTTGCATTTTCAAATGTTTAAATGTTTTGGTGTGTCTCGGCGGGGGTGGTATGTTTATGCACCTCCCTTACCCCATGGTTATGGTATTTCCATGCCCATTTGGTGGGAATTTAGCTCTTCAGGAAGAGGTTGAATCGACTGTTGGTTATGTGGACAGCGAGATATCCTATTTCTCCTGCCCACTGGAGCTCCTAGAGGGCTCTTCTCTGCTCTTATTTCTTTAGTTTCTCTTTGCTGACACTTACCTTTTTTCTCTTTTTGCGGACCTCCAGAATCCCCTTGCCTCTGCTGCTCCTGTCTGGGAATTCAAGCCTTGCTGGAACAAAACCTGTGTATGGCCCACCGGCATTTCTGAGGTAGGCTGACAACACCTATCCTCTCCTCCACTGTCTGTTGCCTCACACAATAGGCAGGGGATGAATTCCCAGTAAAGCACTGTAAAATTCTACAGTCTCTGCACTCCCACAAAATAGATGTTTTCCTACTTCAGGAGACCCATTTTCAAAAGTGGTATAACCCTTCCTTCTTACACGCCAAATTCCCTATGCTTTCCTTGCAAACGCTGAGGATAAAACTAAGGGAGTAGCAATCCTAATTTTTAAGAATTATAAGTTTACACCCCAACTGGAACACAGAAACCCAAAGGGCAGATTTATTCTTGTAAATAGCACGATAGATGACCAATGGTATTCCCTAATTTCTTATTATGCGCCTAATCAGGGCCAAGCTGCATTCTTCCAGGCGATGCTCAAAACATTAGGCCCCATGGTGGGAAGGACAGTCATATATGGAGGTGACTTGAAAACTGCCCTTGACCAGGGACTAGACAAATCTAGACCCCCCGCAACTCAGTTTACCTGTCTGCCCAAAAGGAGCCTTAAAATAGCTAAATTAATCTTTCAACATGGACTGGTCGATGCTTAGAGAGAGCTGAATCCAACTAAAAGGGATTACATCCACTTTTCTTGCACGCATCAGTCCTACGCTAGGATTGATCACATTTTCATCTCCACTTCTAAAATCCCGGACATGGTCAAGTCCTCCATCAGAGACACAGTGTGTTGTTGGACCATTCCATAGTCCTCCTTACCCTAAAAAGAAACTTGAACTATCCCAATCTCCTTCAATGGAGACTCAAGGAATTCTTTCTCAGTGACCCAGTTATGGTTATGGAAATTAAGTGAGTGAGTGAGTGAGAAATATAGCGCAGCACATGCGAACTAAATCACCTCTGGGCGCTTGTTGTTCCTTTCTTCTTTGAGATCAAAAGAGATGAGTTTTGATCTTTCTTCTGAAGGCCAAGTGGTTCTCCTCCAACCGAATGCTGGTTGGTAAAGTGTTCCATAGCCTGGGGCCTTGGAACGCAAATCTTCTTTCCCCTTTGGATTTATATCTGGCTTTTGGCATCTGGAGCAGATTTTGGTCGGTGGATCGCAGAATGCGATTGGAATTGTACGTTGTACTTTTATTTTTTTGCATAGGTATTGGGGGGCCTTCCCATGGATGCACTTATGCGTCAGAGTGCGTTAAAAATCAATTCTGCCTTTCACTGGCAACCAATGGAGGGTTCTTAACGAAGCTGAGATTGATTCCCAGGGTTTTTTCCCGGTCACCAGTCTGGCGGCCGTATTTTGTACAAGCAATTTGGTACTTTGGGAGTCCGAGGTAAAGGGCATTAGCATAGTCCAGTCTGGAGTTCACAACTGTTCCCACCACGACTGCCACCACGACTGCTATGTATTTTGTGGGAATAAATGGAATAAGTCTGCGTAGTAGGCGCAGCAGATGGTGCAATCCGCTGACTACTGACCCTATTTGTGCATCCATTGTCATGTGGGTGTCGAAGATGACCCCCAGACTTTTGACTTTGGTGCTAGGGGTGATGATTTGGCCCAAAATGGGTGGGGGTGTCCAAGTTGTTGCAGGTTGGTTCTTACGACTGGCGTGAAACAAGAGAAGTTCTGTTTTGGAGCTGTTGAGTTTAAGATAACTCTTTGTCATCCAGTTTTCTATCAAAGAGAGACATGTCTCTAGACTGAGATGATGATCCTTTTTGTTGCAGATGCGAAAATACAGTTGTGTGTCATCTGCATAGGAGTGGTAAAGTAGATTTTGGCTACTGATGATTTTAAAGAGAGGGCGGAGATAGATGTTGAACAGCACCGGCGACAGAGGGAATCCTTGAGGGACCCCGCATGACACCATGCGTTTTTCAGAAGTGAAAGGTCCCAGTTTCACTATTTGTGATAGGTTTTCCAGAAAAGAGGAAAACCAGGATAGGTCATTTTCTGCGACTTTGGCTACTTCCGCTAGCCGAGTCAGTAATAGTTTGTGATCTACCATATCGAAAGCTGCACTAAGGTCCAACAGAACAGAATTAAGAAAGCCATTAAAAAATACTTCCTCCTAATTAAATCAGCAGAGGTCCTGGCTGAAACCCTATGGGCTGCTCATAAAGCCACTATTTGGGGCAAATTAATTCAAATATCTACTCACATTAAAAATGAACACATGGTTGACATTGACAGGTTAGGAAAGTAATTTAATTGCATGTGCTGTCTTTATAAATAGGACCCCCTGTAGACAAATTAGACGCAGCACACTTATCCTTCAACGTAGCCCTTACATCCAAGGCCAAAAAGATTATTAGATGGAGTGGAGCTAAATTCTGTCATCAGCGGGGAACAGTTGGCCTGATGCTGGCTGCCAAATTATCCCCCCAACCAAGACAACGTACCTTGCCCAAAATGTGGGTACCGGGTGTGCATCATAATCTAAACCCGCAACGCATTATGGAAACTTTCTATAATTTCTATGAGAAACTATATAGCGCAGGGATTAATGACAATTGGATAGTGGCGCTGTTAGTGATATATGGGAGTTAGAAAAAACCAACAAAGTCTGTTTTGTATAGGTCCTTAGATGTTGTAATATAGTGTATAGTATCATAAGGGATAGATAGAAGGGAAAACGGTGTGGATGAATGGGATTATGTCCTATATATAAAGCTTCAAACAGAGTCCATGTTTCGGGGTAAGCCTTCCAAAAGGGAGATGAGAGCAGACTCCAATATATGAAAAAAATAGAAAAGAAAAGAGGGCGCCTCCGGGTTAGGGACAATGTAACTTTAATTGCCAATAGGTGATATAATCCTGATTCTCGGTGACATGGTGCCGACATCTTGCACTCACTGGAATAGAAAAAGCACATTCCAGCAAGCGCGTCATAGAAGCAACGGGGATCCGACTTGGATTCCCGACAATTCTAGCTGCAGCGTTTGGTATGAATCATGAGGGGGAACTCCACACCAAATTTTAAATAAAAAACTGGCATGGGTTCCCCCACAGGGGCATACCAGGCCCTTAGGTCTGGTATGGATTGCAAGGAGAACCCCCTATGCCGAAAAAACGGCATGGGGTCCCCCTACAATCCATACCAGACCCGTATCCAAGCACGCCACCCGGCCGGTCAGGAAAGGAGTGGGGACGAGCGCCCCCCCCTCCTGAGCCGTACCAGGCTGCATACCCTCAACATGGGGGGGTTGGGTGCTCTGAGGCAGGGGGACGCCCTGCGGCCCCCCCCCACCCACCCCAAAGTACCCTGTCCCCATGTTGATAAGGACAGGGCCTCTTCCCAACAACCCTGGCCATTGGTTGTCGGGGTCTGCGGGCGGTCAGGGAGCATGATGGGACTGTGACATCATAAGAGGCCTAAATAAATTGGTGCGAGCCGCGCACCCGGCATTACAGTGGGAGGAAGCGACGCGTCAACATAAGAAGAAAAGGAGAAGGCAGAAGACGGCAAAGAAGAGCAGGCTGCGCCGCCGCTAGTAAGAGAGCTAAAAAGAAGATAGCATCAGCCAGCCCTGAAGAAGGCACCGGAGAGCAAGCGGGGGAAGAACCGGGCAGCGCCGAGACAACAGCGGAGAGTGGAGAAGATGGAAGAAGACCCCCGGAGAGTGGAGAAGACCCCCCCGGAGCAGACTAATAAATTATTTTAAAACCCTGTGTTGTGTGTTTATTTTATTGACACGTTGCCTCCAGGTGAATGGGTAGGGGTAGGATGCACCCCATATTCATTCACCTAGGGTGGGGGGCCAGTATCTGGGGGCCCCCTTATTAAAGGGGGCTCCCAGATTCCGATAAGCCCCCCGCCTGCAGACCCTGACAATCAATGGCCAGGGTTGTCTGGAAGAGGCCCTGTCCTTATCAACATGGGGACAGGGTACTTTGGGGTGGGGGGGCCGCAGGGCACCTCCCCTGCCCCAGAGCTCCCAATCCCCCCATGTTGAGGGCATGTGGCATGGTATGGCTAAGGAGGAGGGGGGCGCTCGCTCGTCCCCACTCCTTTCCTGACCGGCCGGGCAGCGTGATTGGATACGGGTCTGGTATGGATTGTGGGGGGACCCCACGCTGTGTTTTCGGCGTAGGGGGTTCTCCTTAAAATCCATACCAGACCTAAGGGCCTGGTATGCCCCTGGGGGGAACCCATGCCGTTTTTTAATTTAAAATTTGGCGTGGAGTTCCCCCTCATGATTCATACCAAACGCCGTGGCTGGAATTGGCGGGAATCCAAATCGGATTCCCTGTCGCTTCTATGACGGCTTTTTCCCTTTGCGCTGGCTCCCGCGACGGGGCTCGTAGGTGGTCAATATCGCGGAGAAAGGGAGACCGAGATTGACACAATATCGCGGTCACCTACAGTATATCCGGCATGGAAAGCCCTTTTTCTGGCCCTTGTAGTGACGTCCTTCCGCGCTAGATGGAAGCTGAAATGGTGCTGAAATGGTGCGACGAAAGTGAAGTGTGCTGCTGGGCCTGAATCTGCTACTTCTCCTCCTCATCTATCCCTGCTTTCTACCTCAAGTTTGTATTTTACCGTGTTGGGTGAAATAAAGCACAAGAAAAGACACCTGCTGTTTGGACATTCCATCATTGCTGCTCTCATCATCATCTACCCCTAGACGCTCACAGAGGTAACACGCCATCCCAATTCTATCCAGCGGCTCCTTCGGGGGTGAGCGCTACATATAGTACATATTATGTAAGTGGATTATGTCACCGATTGTCAATTAAAGTTACATTTTCCCTAACCCGGAGGAGCCCTCTTTTCATTTCTTTTTTTTCCATGATATACTGGAGGCCCTGATTTTAGTGGAAGAAGTGCTGTGTGTCATTAAAACCTCAAACAAGGGTCTGCCCCTGGCTTCTCCATATCCTATTACAAAATGTTTGCGCAAACTTTGGCTCCGCAAACAGGACTTGCTCTATCACTCTTATACGGATGACACAATATCACAGATTGGAAAAATGCCTGACATTGATATATAATTGGATGACAGAGAGCTCCCTCAAACTCAATAGATCCAAAACAGAACTGCTCCTTCTACACGCAAACCGGAAGACAAATTCTATGAAGACTTGGGTTCCTCCCACCATCTTTGGAAAAACCATCACCCCTAGCACTAAAGTAAAAAACCTCATAGTTGTCTTTGACTCCGACATGTCTATGGACGCACAAATAAGATCGGTGGTCAGCGGATCTCACTATCTTCTCCGCTTGCTGCGCAGACTCATCCCCGTTATCCTGAAAGAAGACACAGCAGTAGTAGTTGCAACACTAATCAATTCCAGACTGGACTACACAAACTCCCTCTACCTAGGACTACCAAAATACCAGATTGCTCCTCTACAAGTTGTCCAGAACACTGCAGTCAGACTGGTAGCTGGTAAAAAAAACGTGGGAACCAATCTCCATGGCCATGAGGACCCTCCACTGGCTAGCCGTAAAGGACCGGGTGACATTCAAGACCCTCTGCTTCACCCACAAATGTACACAAGGAAACGCGCTGCAATACCTATGTGAGAAAATAAAAAACGCTACATCCCAAATCCTCCGATCAACTATTTAGAACCTCCTCCACATCCCCAAATCTTGCTACAAAACAAAAGGAGAACGAAGATTCACTGTCCAAGGACCTCGGTTATGGAATGCTCTACCCGCAGACATTCGATTGGAGGAAAATAATTGGGCCTTCAGAAAAAAACTTAAGACTCATCTATTCTGAAGCATGGCTAGACGACCACATTGGTTACAGCGCCTTGAGGTGATTTAGTTCGCATTTGTAGTGCTATATAAGTTACTCACTCACTCACCTCACACGCTTCTTTAACTCCAATACAAAAGGGGAACCTCTAGATAAACACCTTAATTCAGCTTACATTTCTGTTATTCCCAAACCACACAAAGAAAAAGGAGAGGTAGGGAACTATAGGCCCATATCACTAATGAATAACGATATGAAAATCCTGACCAAGATCCTAGCTAATTGCATGGCATCTTTTATAAGTCTTTATATCCACAAAGTCCAAGTGAGTTTCATCCCAGGCAGACAGGGCACAGATCAGATCAGAAGAGCGATAGATATCATATCAATTCTACAATCAGAATGGGCCCAGGGGAATTGTCAGTAAGCATTACTCCTTTCAATCATTCTCCAAAAGGCCTTTGATTCGGTCTCATGGCCCTACCTGTTTAATATCATGCACCAATGGGGTTTTGGTCATGGGTCTAATGGCTATGACTATGCTCCTATTCGGACGGCCCACAGACACATAAATGTGCTCTGTTTCCGGACGTCTTATTGTTATTTAAAGCGGGGGTTCCGCAGTCCGGACGTTTTTTTTTTCTGTTAATTTAACGCTTGTAATGTTAACAAGCTTGTACTCACATGTCTTATGACAATACTGCCCTGCATTCTGATTTGGCACGAAATGTGTCTTTATAAAAAATATCCTCAGGACTTTTCCATTTTGCTTGTGAGCAGCGTGAAGCCCACAAGCAAATACTTCCGGGAAGCTGACGTTTAAAATCCTGCAAGATTTCGTCTTTCTTCTAGTCTCCTGGAAAGCATGACGCTGTGCTCCCAGAAGACATAGCAAAAGACTGCCAGCAAATCAATCGGGCACACAGAAAGGGGAGCGACACACCCACTCCCAGGGGAGAAGACCCGGAAGTGTCTGCATCTTAACAGAGAATAAAGGTATGTAAAAGTATTAAAAAAATTTGCATAGCGAAATGTTGATGTAGATGATAACATCTTATGGATAAGCTATACTTGATATTTAGAGTGAACCTCCGCTTTAACACATCGCCGACAACCTCTCTCCCAAACACCTAAAAACTGCTGGAGAACTTCACTAGGGCTTCGGAATTACATGTTAATCTTACTAAATCCCAGATTTTGAATGTGACTGTTGCGTCCTCAATATCAGAGAATCTTAAAAACTCCTTCCAATTTGAGTGGTGACTCTACCATTCGATATCTAAGAGTAGAACTCCCCCAGAAGGTCGAACAACTCTACTCGGTTAATTTCTCCCCATTTATAAAAAACTCTTAGCGGATCTTAAAGGATTGGCACTTCATGAATTATCCTGGCTAGGGAGGTTGAATGTGGTTAAAATGACAATAATCCCCAAATTACTTTATTTTTTTCCCTCCCTTCTGATTCCTCTAAAAAAAGACCATCTGCAAACCTTTCAAAGCAAATAATAAGGTTCATTTGGGGCTCCTCAGGACACCACCTGTCGAAAAGGGTACTCTACAGACCAAGGACGCGGGGAGGCTTAGGGGTCCCAAATCTCCTATGGTTTTAAAAGCAGCAAGACTGTCTGGCACATTTATCAGCCACCTACACACGCCTGGAAAAACCTGATTGGGTGCAAATACAGAGGCAAACAGTTTCGACATACACATTTGATTTCCTACTCTGGTGCCCTACAAAAGCTTGTCCTCCGATTCTGCCTCCTGTGTTATCTACCTCTATCTCCATTTGGGATGGCTTGAAAGGCCTCCCATTCTTAACCTCAGCCGCCAGCGCAGATTTTTCCTAACCCCAAATTTCTGCTGGGAATGAATATTAAAGTCTTCAGCTAGTGGTTGGATAAAGGTTTATACCACATTGGGCACTACCTGACTACCCTGGGCCTGCTCTCGCTCAGTTATTGTAAAAGCAAGTTGGAGATGCCTGAATCTGAACGGTTTAGATACTTGCAAATTTCCCATTTTCTAAACTCACAATGGAAGCATAGGCCAACACCCCCAACATTAACAGCCTATGAACAGTGGTGTGGTCAGGCCACAGAGCAGAGGGGGCATTTCCACTAGGTTGTAATGTCCCAGAATCCATGATGCACATTAGGACTTCCCGAGAATTAGGGGATTCTGGAATAGAATATTTTATATAATACGCAAAGTCACGGGATGTCAAATCCCAAAGGATCCCTCCATAGCATTACTCAATGCCTAGATACCTGAAACTACTAAAGCCATCCAGTCATTAATCTTCTTTATCCTATTGGGAGTTAAATTGACCATAGCAAGAGCGTAAAGCACAATAGGGGTTATTTACGAAAGGCAAATCCACTTTGCACTACAAGTGCACTTGAAAAAAAAACAGCATTTTGCTTGCACATGATTGGATGATAAAATCTACAGAGCTTCCCCTAATTTAAGAGCTTCCCCTCAGATCTACAGCGATCTACAGCAACTGCACTTACAAGTGCACTTTCAAGTGCACTTGCAGTGCACATGTAGTGCAGAGTGGATTTCCCTTTAGTAAATCAACCCCAATGTCTCCTTTACCGCAGCCAAAAGAAAAAAAATCCTGAATAATGTCTCAAGAAAAAATGGTTACTGTAGCTTCTTAAAGAACACAGCAGTGAAGTTTGAGTCTGTTTGGGAACCTTGGGCTTCCTATGTTGGTATTCCCTGGTAGTTCTGCTCAATGTGATGGGATAGGAGAGATTCCTGAAGGCTGGCAAACCCTAAATCTGCCCCTTTTCAAAACTATCTTTGCACTATCTCTCAGTGCTCGTAGTAACTTGCTTTCATCAGTGTGTCAAAGTATCCAGAGGCCTCTTAAATATTGGATCGTTAAAGATAGATGTTAGGCACGCTGAGAATATTTTGACAAGCCGGATGGCTAATATCACTTGTTATGTTTAGCACACTTCATCTATTTTTCATTCTTCAGACAAACAGCTCCTGCTATAGGTGATGTGTCTTACTCTTTTCCTTGTTTTGTTGAATTAGAAGCTTAATACTTGACCTCTACAGAAGAATCCACTAGTGGCTCGTCCTTAACATTTTGTATGCGATATAGATTTCTGTATGTTTCTAGTAATAATAAAAAAAACTTATTGAAACATTTTTTAAAAAAGAAAGTGAGACATCCAGCCAACTATATATCATGCACCATAATGCAACACATGTCCTAAAGTGTTAGTTACTCATAAAGCAGATGTCCAACATTACTGGTGTTGACTACATAACTTCTCCCATAATCACAAAGTCTCTTTTTCATGGCTATAAATGGTTTTTGGTTAGAAGGTACTGCAATGCACCACCTTAAAAAGGTATGTAAATGATTAAGCACACTGGGCTAGATTCATAAAGGACATACGACGGCGTATCTCCAGATACGCCGTCGTATGTCCGAATGAGCGCGGTCGTATCTATGCGCCTGATTCATAGAATCAGTTACGCATAGATTTGGCCTAGATACGAGCGGAGTAAGTCTCCTACGCCGTCGTATCTTAGGGTGCATATTTACGCTGGCCGCTAGGGCCGCTTCTGTAGATTTACGCATAGAATATGCAAATGAGCTAGATACGCCGATTCAGAAACGTGCGTCTGCCCGGCGCATTGATTTACGTCGTTTACGTAAGGCTTTTTTCGGCGTAAAGTTACCCCTGCTATATGAGGCGTAGCCAATGTTAAGTATGGACGTCGGGACAGCGTTGATTTTTCCGTTGTTTACGTCGTTTGCGTAAGTCGTACGCGAATAGGGCTGTGCGTAAGTTACGTTCACGTCGAAAGCATTGACTATTTGCGACGTGATTTCGAGCATGCGCACTGGGATACGTTCACGGACGGCGCATGCGCCGTTCGTTAGGAGCGTCAATTACGTGGGGTCAAGGCTCATTATAATACAACACGCCCACTGCCTGGACAATTTGAATTAGGCGGGCTTATGCCGGCCCATTTACACTACGCCGCTGTAACTTAGGACGCAAGTTCGTTGTGAATACAGTACCTGCCTCACTAAGTTACGGTGGCGTAGTGTATCTGAAATTACTCTACGCCCGCCTAAATATAGGCAATTCTATCTGAATCTAGCCCCTGGCTTTGACTCTGATCTTTAGGCAATAGGAACATATCTTTCCTCAAACGCAAGAGTTGATGCAGTATATATTTTACTGTACATTTACAGCTTTGGTTTGTATTAAATTCAGTCCTAAAATCTTTAAGACCACTTTATTCACCTACTGGGTCTTTAAAGCATGTCAGTTAGGTTCCTCTAATGCCACAAAGTCTAATTAGAGTTTTGCTACAACAACGATGAACAGACTGCTACATGATGACTTCCTGCACTTCAGGTGTAGCGTGCACAGGTCCCTATTTAAATGATAAAGGCAATTTCATATTCTCTACAACAGATCAGAGGTCAAGCAGTTAACAAATGTTCAGTTCCTTTTAATTCCTTATTCCCAGGAGTCACAGCCTCTTCATCTGAAATGGCAATTTTACGATCCCAGATAAAATTTCATTGTGTTCTAAACTGTTTCAGCTAAAATCGAAGTTCCCGTAAGCAGTTTCTAAAGAGAAAAACAGTGATATTTTCCTTCTGTAAGTGAAAAAGCAAGTGGGGCTTGTAAAGTTAAGGGAAATTAGATTGTCACAGATGCTAACCCAGGCAATATGTAGCAATAAAGAAATAGAGCATGGACCATCATGGAACATGATATGAGAACTATTTCTTTCCTTGTAGTTCTCACATTTCATCACATGTGTGTTATACTAAGGATTTTATACAAGATAAAAAAAACTGTTACTATGTATGTGTATTAATTTAGAATGTGATTTTAGTGCTATTCCATGACTATAAATTATAATAGGATCCAGAGTTTTCTTGCTCAAAGAAGTTGTTACTTACTGTAGATGTTGTTATTGAATGATGTTGCGGTAAGAAGCTTAACTATGTATTTCTGTGAGCATGAACAGGTGGCAGGACCATTTACTGCAATGTTTTAGTGTGCAACGAATTCTTTATTTTTAAATACGTTTACAAGCTTAAAGTGGAGCTCCAGTCAAATCTTCCATGACATATAGAAAAGCAGTATAATAAGCCTATTTAGCAACCTATAAAAAATACAGCTTTCATATTTCTATGACATATTTACTTTAGCATTATATGTACTGTATATGCCATATACAATATATCATGTGCCTAATAGGGATGAGCCGAACACCCCCCTGTTCGGTTTGCACCAGAACTTAAGAACACACCAAATGTTCGTGTTAACTTTAGAACCCTATTAAAGTCTATGAGACTCGAACGTTTAAAATCTAAAGTGTTAATTTTAAAGGCTAATATGCAAGTTATTGTCCTAAAAAGTGTTTGGGGACCTGGGTCCTGCCCCAGGGGACATGTATCAATGCAAAGAAAAGTTTTAAAAACTTCCGTTTTTTCTGGAGCAGTGAATTTAATAATGCTAAAAGTGAAACAATAAAAGTGAAATATTCCTTTAAATTTCGTACCTAGGGGGGGTGTAAAGTTATCATGTAAAATGTTGCATGTTTCCCGTACATTAAACTGTCCCTGCACAAAGTGTCATTTCTGAAAGTAAAAAAGACATTTAAAACTGACTTTCCGCTATAATGAATTGTCAGCTCTGGCAATTCAGAGCAAATTCATTCATAAAAAAAAAAAAAATAGCATGGGTGTCCCCCCAAATTCAATTACCAGGCCCTTCAGGTCTGGAATGGATATTAAGGGGATCCCCGCCGTCAATTTAAAAAAAAAATGACGTGGGGTTCCCCCCAAATATCAATTCCAGACCCTTCAGGTCTGGTGTGGATTTTAAGGGGAACTCCACCCCAAATTTAAAAAAAAAAATGGTGTGGAGTTCCCCCAAAAATCCACACCAGACCCCTTTATCCGAGCACGTTAACCTGGCCGGCCGCAGAAAAGAGGGGGGGCAGAGTGCGCCCCCCCCTCTCCTGAACCGTACCAGCCACATGCCCTCAACATGGGGAGGATGTCCCCATGTTAATGGGGACAAGGGCCTCATCCCCACAACCCTTGCCCGGTGGTTGTAGGGGTCTGCGGGTGGGGAGCTTATCAGAATCTGGAAGACCCCTTTAACAAAGGGGACCCCCAGATCCTGGCCCCCCCATGTGAATTGGTAATGGGGTACATTGTACCCCTACCATTTCACAAAGGAAGTGTAAATAGTTGGAAAAAACACACACACACTGTAGAAAAAAAGTTCTCCACTCGGTCCGGCTTCCTGCTCCAACGTTGACTGTATCCAGCGACAGGTGATCTTCTCTCCGGTCCAGCGATGAGAAGATCTTCCATCATCCAGAGCTCCAGAGCACAGCATCGGAGGCCACCTCTCTCCGCTGGACACATCCCAGCGGAATGACATGGGTGAAGCTTTGACATTTCTTATATAGGGGAGGCGGGCCACCTGTCACGTGACCCCACACCCTCTGACGCACCCTCTGCTACGTCACTGGGGAAGCCCAGGTCTTTCCCCTTGCGTCAGAGGGGGCAGGGTCTCGTGATGGGTGGCCCACCTCCCCTATATAAGAAATGTCACAGCTTCACCCGCATCATTCCGCTGGGCTGTGTCCGGCGGAGAGAGGAGGCCAGCGATGCTGTGCTCTGGAGCTCTGGATGACGGAAGATCTTCTCATCGCTGGACCGGAGAGGAGATTACCCGTCGCTCTATACAGACAACGTTGGAGCAGGAAGCCGGGACCGAGTGGATTACCACTGCTGGATTTGTTTTCTTTTTTTTTTATTAATAAAATACTTTTTTCTACGGTGTGTTTGTGTGTTTTTTCCAACTATTTACACTTCCTTCATGAAATGGTAGGTGTACAATGTACCCCATTACCAATTCACATAGAGGGGGGCAGGATCTGGGGGTCCCCTTTGTTAAAGGGGTCTTCCAGATTCTGATAAGCCCCCTGCCCGCAGACCCCCACAACCACCGGGCAAGTGTTGTGGGGATGAGGCCCTTGTCCCCATCAACATGGGGACATCCTCCCCATGTTGAGGGCATGTGGCCTGGTACGGTTCAGGAGAGGGGGGGCGCACTCTGTCCCCCCCTCTTTTCTGCGGCCAGCCAGGTTAACGTGCTTGGATAAGGGGTCTGGTGTGGATTTTCGGGGGAACTCCACACAATTTTTCTTAAATTTGGGATGGAGTCCCCTTAAAATTCACACCAGACCTGAAGGGTCTGGAATGGATCTTTGGGGCGAACCCCCCCACGTCATTTTTTTTTTAATTGACGGGGGGTTCCCCTTAATATCCATTCCAGACCTGAAGGGCCTGGTAATTGAATTTGGGGGGACCCCCACTCTTTAAAAAAAAAAAAAAATATGAATGAATTTGCTCTGAATTGCCAGAGCCGACAATTCATTATAGCCGCAAGTCAGTTTTAAATGTCACTTTGTGCAGAGACAGTTCTAAGTACAGGAAACATGCGCTATTTCACATGCTAACTTTACACCCCCCCAGGTACGAAATTTAAAGGAATATTTCACTTTTATTGTTTCACTTTTAGCATCATTAAAATCACTGCTCCCGAAAAAACAGCCGTTTTTAAAACGTATTTTTCCATTGATACATGTCCCCTGGGACAGGACCCAGGTGCCCAAACACTTTTTAGGACAATAACTTGCATCTTAGCCTTTAAAATTAGCACTTTAGATTTCTCCCATAGACTTTAATAGGGTGTTGCTCAGCTTTTCGAATTTGCCGCGAACACCCCAAATTGTTCGTTGTTTGCCGAAACAGGCAAACAGGCAATGTTCGAGTCGAACATGAGTTTGATTTGAACTCAAAGCTCATCCCTAGTGCCTAACCATATCATGGTTATTAACCACTTAACGACTGTCGCATGTACATATACATCCACAGAATGGCACGTACAGGCAGATGGGCGTACCCGTACGTCCCTGCCTAGACGTGTACCCCCCCCCCCCCGGTACATCCGTGGTCGCAAATCGCCTGGGAGTGATCCGGGATGAGGGGGCGGCTATTCGTTTCTAGCCACCCCCTCGCGATCGCTCTCCGGAGCTGAAGAACGGGGAGAGCCGTATGTAAACACAGCTTCCCCGTGCTTCACTGTGGCGGCTGCATCGAATGTGTCATCCCTTTTATAGGGAGACACAATCGATGACGTCAGACCTACAGTCACACCCCCCTACAGTTGTAAACACACACTAGGTGAAACATAACTCCTTCAGCGCCCCCTGTGGTTAACTCCCAAACTGCAACTGTCATTTTCACAATAAACAATGCAATTTAAATGCATTTTTTGCTGTGAAAATGACAATGGTCCCAAAAATGTGTCAAAATTGTCCGAAGTGTCCACCATATTGTCGCAGTCACGAAAAAAAACGCTGATCGCTGCCATTAGTAGTAAAAAAAATATAATTAATAAAAATGCAATAAAACTATCCCCTATTTTGTAAACGCTATAAATTTTGCACAAACCAACCGATAAACGCTTATTGCAATTTTTTTTACCAAAAATATGTAGAAGAATACGTATCGGCCTAAACTGAGGAAAAAAAATGTTTTTTTATATATTTTTGGGGGATATTTATTATAGAAAAAAAGTAAAAAATATTGAATTTTTTTCAAAACTGTCGCTCTATTTTTGTTTATAGCGCAAAAAATAAAAACCGCAGAGGTGATCAAATACCACCAAAAGAAAGCTCTATTTGTGGGAAAAAAAGGACGTCAATTTTGTTTGGGAGCCACGTCGCACGACCGCGCAATTGTCTGTTAAAGCGACGCAGTGCCGAATCGCAAAACCTGGCCTGGGCCTTTAGCTGCATTTTGGTTCGGGGCTTAAGTGGTTAAACATTGTACTCCTTCTTAGATGGCTAGCAACATTACTTTTAAATAGGAATAATATAGACATGCCAGCCACCATTTTACCACCATAGCTGAATATCTGCCTCAACATGAACGGTGAGGACTGCTGCTCATAGATAGAGAGAAGTTGATCAGTAAGGGTCTGGACATGTATTTTTAGCAGCTTTTTCTCTAGTGATCATGTTTTACCTAGTTTGATGGGTTCTGCAGCATCTTTATATCTCCTAAGGCCCCTTTCAGACTGGGGCGGGAGCTGCGGTGGCGGTATAACGCCGCTAAAAATAGTGGCGCTATACCGCCGGAATTGCCGCGGGTATCAGCCGCTAGCGGTGCGGTATTAACCCCCGCTAGCGGCCGATAAAGAGTTAATATCGCCCGCAATGCGCCTCTATAGAGGCGCATTGCGGGCGGTATTGCCGCGGTTCCCATTGTTTTCAATGGGAAGGAGCGGTGAAGGAGCGGTATACATGCCGCTCCTCTCACCGCTCCAAAGATGCTGCTGACAGGAGATTTTTTTGTCTCCCGCCAGCGCATCGCCTCAGTGTGAAAGCCCTCGGGCTTTCACATTGAGTCTGCAGTGCAGGAGTTTTTCAGGCGGGATAGCAGCGCTATTTTTAGCGCTTTACCGCCTGAAAAACTCCTCAATGTGAAAGGGGCCTAACACATAGGGGCTGATTTACCAAGCCTTTACTCCATGACTCATGGAGTAAAAGCAGGAGTAGCAGCCGTTTTGCCATTTACTAAAGAAATACGCTGCTAGTGCAGTGTATTTCCCTAGTTACTAATGTGCTCCATGCGCCCAGGAGAGGGTGCATTGTGCACCAGTACAGACCTGGCGCACGGCACATTAAACTGTAAATTGCGGGGGTTTGGGCGGGAGTTTATTAGGGGGGGAGGTGGGGGGATGCAGGGGAAGTGAAGTGACATGTGTTTTGAAGTGTTTGGCGGGCCGAATTGAAAAGGAAAGTGTTTTTTGAAAACAGATCCCCGTACGCTTGCACAGTGCGCCTGAACCTCGGGAGGTTCATTTGCATACTGGGCATGCGCAGAGAGAAAAGTCAGGGATTCCCGTGCGCCTTGTCAGTACGCCATGAAAATCTTGGTAAATACCAAGCGGCGTACCCGTGAATGCGCTGCGTGACGCGGTGCACGGGAATCTCCGAGCTGTTTTCAGCCCTGAAGGGGAACTCCGCGCCAAATTTCAAACTTGAAATCGGCGCGGGTCCCCCTCCAGGGCTACATTAGGCTCTTAGGCTTGGTCCGGAACGTGAGGGGTTAAACCCGCGCCGATTCGGCGCGGGGGTCCCCCCCAGATCCAAACCAAGCCCTCATCCCAAGCATGCAGTCTGGCCCGGACAGGAATGGGGGCGGGGACGAGCGAGCGCCCCCCCCCTCCTGAGCCGTACCAGACCGCATGCCCTCAACATGGGGGAGTGTGTGCTGTGGGGGAGGGGGGCACTGCCCCCCCCACCCCACAGCACTCTTGCCCCCATGTCGATAGGGACAAGAGCCTCTTCCCGACAACCCTTGCCATTGGTTGTCGGGGTATGCGGGCGGGGCTAATCGGAATCTGCGAGCTCCCTTTAATAAGGGGGCCCCCAGATGCCGGCCCCCCACCCTATGTGAATGAGTATGGGGTACATCGTACCTCTACCCATTCACATGGGGGAAAGTGTAAAGTAAAATAAAACACCACACAATAAAATATTTTATTAATCTGCTCCGGAGCCCCCCCTTTCTTCTTTAGCTCTCTTAGAAGGGGGGGTTTCTTCTCTCCCGATCTTCTGCCGGGACCCTGGGCTTCGGTGATTTCTGCCGGGGGAGGGCGCCATCCCTCGGTCCTCTCCGGAGCCTTCCGCCGGATGCCCCCACCCCATTTAAGCTCTTTTTCATTAGGGAGGGGCATCCGGACTTCGGGGTCTTCTGCCGGGGGATGGCGCCTATCCCCCGGTCTTTCCGGTGCCTTCCGCCAGGGTTCCGGTCTTCCTGGTCTTCTGCCGGGGGTGCGCCAACTCCCCGGTCTTTTCTCTGCTCCCTCTTCTGCCTGGCTCCCCCGCGGAGCCAGGGCTTTCTTCCGTCTTCTTTCTTCTCTCTTCCTTCTTCTGCCTGTCTCCTCCGGGAGCACAGGGCTTGTCTGCGCTGTCCTCTCCCTTCTCTTCCATTGGATGTTGACACGACGAGGTTCCGCGCTGACATGCCGTGTCAGCGGCGGGCATGGACTTATATAGGGCAATGCCACCATGTGACCTCAACCCATGTGACATCACATTCCCTGGGCATGATGGGAATGTGATGTCACATGGGTTGAGGTCACATGGTGGCATTGCCCTATATAAGTCCATGCCCACTGCTCAGACGGCATTCCAGCGCCGGACCTCGTCGTGTCAACATCGAATGGAAGAGAAGGGAGAAGACAGCGGAGACAAGCCCTGTGCTCCGCGGAGGAGACAGGCAGAAGCGGAAGGCATCGCAGAAGCCCGGAGAGTGGCGCCCTCCACACACACCGTACAAGCCCGGGACCCTCCCCCAAAGGCAGGAGCCTCCCTGGTGAAGGGGGTCCCGGTGAATTACGTCGCTGAAGACGGGGGTGGGGTGCCAGTGCACCCCCCCCCGCAGAAACCGTCGTGGAAGCCCGGGACCCTCCCCCAAAGGCAGGAGCCTCCCTGGTGAAGGGGGTCCCGGTGAATTACGTCGCTGAAGACGGGGGTGGGGTGCCAGTGCACCCCCCCCCCGCAGAAACCGTCGTAGTACCCCGGGACCCTCCCCCAAAGGCAGGAGCCTCACTGGTGAAGGGGGTTCCGGCAGAAGATGGCGAAGCCCGGGGCCTAATGGGGTGGTGGTGGGGGGCCCCGGCAGAAGACCCCCGGCTGACTAATAAATTAATTTATTCATGTGTGGTGTATTATTTTTTTCCATTTTTTTCCCCAGGTGAATGGGTAGGGGTACAATGTACCCCCATACTCATTCACATAGGGTGGGGGGCCGGAATCTGGGGACCCCTTTATTAAAGGGTCTCTCAGATTCTGATAAGCCCTCCGCCCGCATACCCCGACAACCAACGGCTAGGGTTGTCGGGAAGAGGCTCTTGTCCCTATCGACATGGGGACAAGAGTGCTTTGGGGTGGGGGGGCAGTGCCCCCCTCCCCCACAGCACACACTCCCCCATGTTGAGGGCATGTGGTCTGGTATGGCTCAGGAGGGAGGGGGGCGCTCGCTCGTCCCCACCCCCATTCCTGTCTGACCAGACTGCGTGCCTGGGATAATGGCTTGGTTTGGATCTTGGGGGGGACCCCACGCTATTTTTTTTTGCGCGGGTTTAACCCCTTATGTTCCAGACCAAGCCTAAGAGCCTGGTATGCACCTGGAGGGAACCCACCTTATTTTTTTTTTCGGGGGTCTGGAGTTCCCCTTCATGAACAGCGATCTGTCATTTACACATGTCAGTCCCACCCCCCCCCCTACAGTTAGAACACACCCAGGGAACATATTTAACCCCTCCCTCGCACCTAGTGTTAACCCCTTCCCTGCCAGTGGCATTTTTTGAGTAAGCAATGCATTTTTTACAGCACTGATCGCTAGAAAAATGCCAATGGTTCCCAAAAAGTGTTCGATGTGTCCGCCATAATGTCGCAGTACCGATAAAAATCGCTGATCGCCCCAATAACTAGTTAAAACAAAAAAAAAAAATATTTTGTAGACGCTATAACTTTTGCAAAAACCAAACACTAAACGCTATTTGCGATTTTTTGGAACCAAAAAGATGTAGAATACGTATCGGCCTAAACTGAGGGTTTTTTTAGTTTTTACAATATATATTTTTGGGGATATTTATTATAGCAAAAAGTAAAAATAATTTTTACATATGTGGGCGGGACTTACGCAAGTCCCGCCCACATATACAAACATCGTTCAAACCACACATGTGAGGTATTGACGCGTGCCTTAGAGCGAGAGCAATACTTTTACCACTAGACCTTCTTTGTAACTATAAACTGGTAACCTGGAAAAAAAAATAAAAGGTCGCCTATGGGGATATTCACGGAATTCATTTTGGCCCCATTGCAGGAGTGTTTCCAATAGTAAAGCGTGACATGTAAGGTATCTATTTACTCAGTGTAACATCATCTTTCACATTATCCCCAAAAATTGGGCTCACTTTTGTGTTTTGTTAATTTTTAACCACTTGAGCCCGGACCATATTTCTGGTCAATGACCGGGCAAGTTTTTGTGATTCGGCACGGCGTCGCTTTAACTGACAATTGCGCAGTCGTGCGACGTGGCTCCCAAACAAAATTGGCAACCTTTTTTTTCACACAAATAGATTATTAAATGTGCGTGTTTACTTCTGTCTTTAACACCTCCCCTTCAGGCTGGAAAGCATCAGATCAGGGGAAACAAAAAAAAAAAAGCTCTCATTCCATTGCAGCTTGGTTCCTACATGTGTGATGAACTGAGCATGCTCAAACACTTAGAAAAAAAATATCCTTTCTTTTTAAAAGGTGAAAAACACTCATTGGATGCTCATAGAGCGTGGTTTGGGTTAATTGCAGGTGTGCCCAATTACAAGCTCACCCAAACTAGAGACTGCAATTTGGTCATGTGATTTCAATTGCTTCATTACTAGCACTGTTATAAAAAGCTTGGATCGATCAGTCCTCAGCTGCCCTCAGAAGGGGCAGGCTGGCAGAAATGCTGTTGCTAAACACAAATGTGGTTTGTTGCTTTTTGCCAATGGTTTTGGTTTATTTTTAAATGATGTTCACTTTGATGTATTTGTCTATGTGGCCTTATTTTATGAAAAATGTGTGAAGCTATGGTTGTTTAGAATTTTGAAATGTATTTTTGTTTGTTTGTCTTTTTTGCTTTCCTTGTTTTGTTGACCAATAAAAATTACTTTAAAATTGTTAAGTTTGTCTTTTGTTACTTTTTCATGCTACATATGTTGACAGCTGCAGCTGAACTAGGTTAGGGCCTAACAAATTATGTGTGATTTTTGTCTAAGCTTCTTTCCTGGTGTGTAATCATGAAATGTTTGCCATGTTTATTCTCCCTGACTTTAAAGACAAAAACTGGTAAGTATTTTATTTTTTCTGCAGTGGTCCTCAGCCCTCAAGTACCCCCGACAGGACATGTTTTGTGGATTTCTCTTATCAAGAATTGCTGTCCAGACTGTATTTTAAAGCACATGTGCAAGATGAAGGAAAACCTGCAAACATGGCCTGTGGGGGGGGTTTGCTATTGGTGGACAGGCTTGACGTGCTGATTTACAGCACTGTGCTTAAATCTAGCGCAAGGCAATCCTATTCAAATTGTGGGTGTTTGAGGGAAGCCAAGTGAGTGTTAGAACCCCTGCTTTGTGTTTTTTATTTTTGTGTTGAGCTTTGTGTCCCTTTTCTTAAAATTGGCTTCACTTCCTGTCACACAGCTGAACAGGAAGTGAGGTTAAAACCCTACCAGTGTCATTTCTTGGGGACACAGGTCAATCTAACTAGTGTCCCCATTAAGCAAATTGCACTCCAGCACTGCTGTGTACACCCCAAATCATGGGTCTTCAAACTACGGCCCTCCAGTTGTTCAGGAACTACAATTCCCATCATGCCTAGTCATGTCTGTGAATGTCAGTGCATTACAAGGCCTCATGGGATGTGTAGTTCTACAACAGCTGGAGGGCCGTAGTTTGAGGATCCCTGCCCCAAATGATTATTTAGTTTGGGGTTTAGTAAAGGCAAAGCCACTCTGCAGTACAAGCATAGTTGCTGAAAATCAGAGAGGAAGCACTGATGGTTTTAACATCCAATCCTGTAGAAGCAAAGTTGTTTTGTTTTCTTTCTTCCTTGCTTTGCACTTGTAGTGCAAAGTGGATTTGCCTTTAGTAAATGGACCCCAAAGTCCAAGATCCCTAATAATTTGGGGTGTACACAGCAAAATGCTAGAGTGCAATTTACATAATGGGAAACTATTTAGCTTGATCTCTGTGTCCCCAAGAAAAGATATTAGTAAGGTTTTACCCTCACTTCCTGTTTGGCTATGTGACAGGAAGTGAATGAATTAGAAAGGGTGAAGACACCTCACAAATGTTGTCACTATCAGGGGTGCAGACATCCCCATAAAAATGAGCAGATAATACTTATTTGCAAATTAATAATTTTTTAGTTAACATTGGGTGGGGTGCTCTAACACACACATTCCTACATATTAGCAACGCTCTATCCTGGCCTATTGGCATGGTTATATTTTCTTATGGCTCTCAATAAAACTCTATGAAATTTGTGCTTAAACTAGAACCAGGGGCGGACTGACAACTCATGGGGCCCCTGGGCAATAGAAGATTATGGGGCCCCTCTGGCTTACAGATGACCACCACGCCAGGAGGTAGTGCAGAGGCGGGCAGCTAAAATCTTGGGATATTCACATTAAAAGCATGTCATTTTCGGACATATCGGGGACAGATCTAAAAAAAACACAGATTTTTACATACTGTCCCTGGTTTTACTGAGCCTGGCAACCCGGATGGGGCCCCCTAGTGGCATGGGGCCCTCGGGCAGTGCCCGAGTGACTCAATGGTCAGTCCGCCCCTGACAAGAACTATAATCAACACGTTTTATTTTCTTTAATTTTGGATAGAGTGAGGGAGGGTTATAGGCCCTGTCAGTTTATTTTGTATTATCTGTGTCCAATTGGGGAGATTTGCCTTCACTTCCTGCCCCATAGCCAAACAGGAAGTGAGAGAAAAACTATGCAAATTAACCACTTCCCGCCCAGCCTATGGCCGATTTACGTCCGGGAAGTGGTTACACAATCCTGACAGGACGTCCTGCAGGATTTCATGCCGCACGCGCCTGTGGGGGCACGCAGCGCGGCGATCGGTGATGCGGGGTGTCAGTCTAACACCCTGCATCTCCGATCTCGGTAAAGAGTCTCTCACGGAGACGGAGACTCTTTACCACGTGATCAGCCGTGTCCAATCACGGCTGATCACGATGTAAACAGGAAGAGCCATCGATGGCTCTTCCTCACTCGCGTCTGACAGACGCGAGTATAGGAGAGCCGATCGGCGCCTCTCCTGACAGGGGGCGTTCGCGCTGATTGTTTATCAGCGCAGCCCCCCCTCGGATCACCACACTGGACCACCAGGGTGTGCAAAAACAAAAAAAATATAGAACAAAAAAACAAAAAGCATTAAAAAATAAGAAAAAAGATGCCAATCAGTGCCCACAAATGGGCACTGACTGGGAAAATCAGTGCCACCCCACAGTGTCCATCAGTGCCACCCCACAGTGCCCATCCATGCACAGTGCCCACCTATCAGTGCCCACCTGTGCCACCCATAAGTATCCATCAGTGCCACCCATAAGTGCCGCCCATCTGTGCCGCCCATCAGTGCCGCCTATGAGTGCCCATCAGTGCCGCCTATGAGTGCCCATCAGTGCCGCATAGCAGCGCCGCCAATCAATGCCACCTCATCTGTGCCCGTCAGTACTACCTCATCGATGTCCATCAGTGCCATCTCATCGGTGCCCATCAGTGCCGCCATATCAGTGCCCGTAATTGAAAGAGAAAAACTTATTTACAAAAAAATTAACCTTAAAAAATAAAAACGTTTTTTTGTTTCAAAATTTGCAGTCTTTTTTTAGTTGTTGCGCACAAAAAAAAAACCCAGAGGTGATCAAATAACAACAAAAGAAAGCTCTATTTGTGGGGAAAAAAGGACGCCAATTTTGTTTGGGTACAGTGTTGTATGACCGCGCAATTGCCATTCAAAGTGCGACAGTGTTGAAAGCTGAAAATTGGCTTGGGCGGGAAGGTGCGTAAGTGCCTGGTATGGAAGTGGTTAAGGGAATCCAGTGCCCCCCCAGAACTAGTGTGTGGGTCCCCTGAAAATTACTGGGCGGGGTTATACAAAAACAGGGTGTGACCTTGACAGGAAGGGGTGGGTCATTTTTCTATTAGGAGGTGCAGATATGTAGTCAGGCCTAGGGCAGAACCAAACCTAAATATACTACTGCATATTAGGGCTTATTTAGACCGGATCCAATTTACAGCGTGTTTTTATATTGTGGGAGGAAACCCACGCAGGCACAGGGAGAACATGCAAACTCCATGCAGATGCTGTCACGGGCGGGATTCGAACCAACGACTCTTTTGCTGCTAGGTCAAAGTGCTATACACTACACCACTGTGGTGAACGAACATGATTGCAGCTGAAAGCATGAGATCTTTTATTTATTTTTTCAATACCATGCTTTCCAGCCTTATTGACCCCGCCTCTCTCCATAAAGAGGACCTGTCACACACTAGTCCTATTACAAGGGATGTTTACATTCCTTGTAATAGGAAGAAAACTGATAATTTTTTTTTATTTTTTTATTTCAGTGTAAAAAATTATAAAACTAAATAAAAATAAATAAGAAAACCCATTAAAAATTTTTTAAAGCGCCCCGTCCCGACGAGCTCGCGCACAGAAGCAAACGCATACGCGAGTAGCGCCCGCATATGAAAACGGTATTCAAACCACACAAGTGAGGTATCGCCGCGATCGTTAGAGTGAGAGCAATAATTCTAGCCCTAGACCTACTCTGCAACTCAAAAAATGCAACCTGTAGAATTTTTTTAACGTCGCCTATCGAGATTTTTAAAGGGTAAAAGTTTGACGCCATGCCACGAGCGGGCGCAATTTTTAAGCGTGACATGTTGGGTATCATTTTACTCGGCGTAACATTATCTTTCACAATATATAAAAAAATTGGGCAAAATGTATTGTTGTCTTATTTTTTTATTCAAAAAAGTGATTTTTATCCAAAAAAAGTGCGCTTGTAAGACCGCTGCGCAAATACGGTGTGACAAAAAGTATTGCAATGACTGCCATTTTATTCCCTAGGATGTCTGCTAAAAAAAAATATATAATGTTTGGGGGTTCTGATTAATTTTCTAGCAAAAAAATTTAGATTTTCACATGAAGGAGAGAAGTGCCAGAATTAACCCGGTGGGCAAGTGGTTAAAGTACTCATGGCTATAAAGAATAGAGTCATTGCTCATTAAAAAAAAAAAAAAAAAAAAAAAAAAGGGGGTCCCTCCAAATTAAATTACCAGGCCCTTCAGGTCTGGAATGGATATTAAGGGGAACCCCGCCGTAAAAAAAACCCCAAAAAATGGCGTGGGGTCCCCCCAAATATCCATACCAGACCCTTCAGGTCTGGTGTGGATTTTAAGGGGAACTCCACCCCAAATGGAAAAAAAAATGGCGTGGAGTCCCCCTAAAAATCCACACCAGACCCTTATCCGAGCACGTTGACCTGGCCGGCCGCAGAAAAGAGGGGGGGACAGAGTGCGGCCCCCCCCCCTCTCCTGAACCGCACCAGGCCACATGCCCTCAACATGGGGAGGATGTCCCCATGTTGATGGGGACAAGGGTCTCATCCCCACAACCCTTGCCCGGTGGTTGTGGGGGTATGCGGGCGGGAGGCTTATCAGAATCTGGAAGACCCCTTTAACAAAGGGGACCCCCAGATCCTGGCCCCCCCCCTATGTGAAATGGTAATGGGGTACATTGTACCTCTACCATTTCACCCCAAAAAAAATGTCAAAGTGATAAAAATGACAGTAGCCGGTTTTTGACAAATCTTTTAATAAAATCTTCTTTTCTTCTTTCCTTCGGGTTTCTTCCGCTGCTTCTATCTTCTCGTCCACATCTTGCCCGACGTCTTCTTCTATCTTCTCCGTCCGTCCTTCAGCCTTCTGGTCCCGCATCTTGTGTCTTCTCCGGTCTTCTTCTCGGTCCGCCAGCCTTCTCGTCCCCGGACTCAGCGTTTGAATTTGAATTGGGCCGTCGTGTTCCCGCTCCTGGGACCCGCCCCCCTCTGACGCCACAAGTAAACTCCTTAGAAGGTCATGTGCGTCAGAGGGGGGCGGGGTCACATGAGTGTGACACGGCGGGAACTTCTTCTCCGGGCGGCGCGATTGAAATTGAATTCCCCCGCTGTGTGACGCTCTGTGACCCCGCCCCCCTCTGACGCACATGACCTTCTAAGGAGTTTACTTGTGGCGTCAGAGGGGGGCGGGTCCCAGGAGCGGGAACACGACGGCCCAATTCAAATTCAAACGCTGAGTCCGGGGACGAGAAGGCTGGCGGACCGAGAAGAAGACCGGAGAAGACACAAGATGCGGGACCAGAAGGCTGAAGGACGGACGGAGAAGATAGAAGAAGACGTCGGGCAAGATGTGGACGAGAAGATAGAAGCAGCGGAAGAAACCCGAAGGAAAGAAGAAAAGAAGATTTTATTAAAAGATTTGTCAAAAACCGGCTACTGTCATTTTTAACACTTTGACATTTTTTTTGGGGTGAAATGGTAGAGGTACAATGTACCCCATTACCATTTCACATAGGGGGGGGGCCAGGATCTGGGGGTCCCCTTTGTTAAAGGGGTCTTCCAGATTCTGATAAGCCTCCCGCCCGCATACCCCCACAACCACCGGGCAAGGGTTGTGGGGATGAGACCCTTGTCCCCATCAACATGGGGACATCCTCCCCATGTTGAGGGCATGTGGCCTGGTGCGGTTCAGGAGAGGGGGGGGGCCGCACTCTGTCCCCCCCTCTTTTCTGCGGCCGGCCAGGTCAACGTGCTCGGATAAGGGTCTGGTGTGGATTTTTAGGGGGACTCCACGCCATTTTTTTTTCAATTTGGGGTGGAGTTCCCCTTAAAATCCACACCAGACCTGAAGGGTCTGGAATGGATATTTGCCGGGAACCGCACGTCTTTTTTTTTTTTGGTTTTTACGGCGGGGTTCCCCTTAATATCCATTCCAGACCTGAAGGGCCTGGTAATTTAATTTGGGGGAACCCCTACACATTTTCTTGTTTGTTTTATGAATGAATCCCTTTAGAATTGTCAGAGCCGACAATTCATTATAGCCGCGAGTGAATTTTTAAATGACTTTTTTCCTTCTGAATGTCACTTTGTGCAGGGGGAGTTCTAAGTGCGGGAAAAATGCGCTATTTCACATGCTGACATTACACCCCCCCTAGGTACGAAATTTAAAGGAATATTTCACTTTTATTGTTTCACTTTAAGAATTATTAATTTCACTGCTCCCGAAAAAACGGCCGTTTTAAAAAATAAAAAAAGCATTGATACATGTTCCCTGGGGCAGGACTGAGGTCCCCAAACACTTTTTAGGACAAAACTTGCAGATTAGCCTTTAAAATGAACACTTTTGATTTCTCCCATAGACTTCTATAGGGAGTTCAGCGCGGCTTTTCATATTAGTTTCAATGCGCCGGCTGCTGCGCTGGTTCATGCGCCCAATTAAGCCTCCACCCGGAGTACTAATTAATGCATGAACCAGCGCAGCGCACATAGCTTAGTAAATCAGGCCCATAGTGTGTTGGCACCACATACCGTAAGTATAAATAGATAATTATGAGTACACAGTCTCTGCACAAGTAGCAAAGCTTCAACTGGAAATTAACAAATAGTTTTTCGTCTGTTTTTTGTTCTGCTGAAAATTACACCTAATTGATATAGAATCAAATACACTGATGTAGAACCTTTACCATCAATTAATATGAGCAAAGTTTTCAGTGCTTTGCATTTGCTGAAGGATATATCAAACTTTCCTTCTAGGCAGCTGCTCCCTGACAATTAAAAGGAACAGATGCAACAGATGGTCCTACAAATTGAAGTAATGCCATAATTAGGAGACCTGATACGAGTCATTCTGCATGTTTGAGTGCTATGGCTTTTCAGTGTATAGCTAGAATTTCTTCCTTGCAAGTTGCTGCATAGTTATCACTAAAAAATAACTAACAGGGTAAATGACATCTTTCAGAGTTTTCTTGCTAGTCTAATCCTCCGCCCCTCTTTATAATGTTTTTCCTAAAGATCGGGTTCTCTTCAATTTGAAGTTTTATTCCAATTAAATATATATTTTTTAAATGACCTCCAATGATCACAAGTAGGGATGGAGTTCTTCATGTTCAATACAGGCTATTGTCTAGGGTGCAAAACCTCCAGGATGAGCATTGTTTACCCATTGTACTGTGTACTTGTAGGTTACCCACTCTGGCTCCAGCACCTGTAACTGGATCTATGATGGAAGTGTTGGTTGAGTGTCTTTTGCATTATCAGTCAGTAGGTGTCATGAGATGGGCTCGAGATCCCTCTGCTGATGCTGCTGGTACAGATCCAGTGAGAGGTAATGGAAGGGGACACAGAGGTAAACTACTTAGGTAAATACTAATGAAAATGAATGCAAGGGTCAGTGGTCTCCAAACTGCGGCCATTGGGGCCTGATGCATTCCTTTGATTGCTTTCATCCGGCCCTTGGGGCACTATTTCATCCAGTGACACCATAGACAATTACTCCAAATGACACCAACAATGGGACACAGTTCCTCCCAATGACACCAACGAAGGGGCACAATTCCTCTCACTGATCCAAAGATGAGGCATTGTTTGCCAGGATATTTTCTACTCCTGATGGCCACTGTCCTGCCTACCTCTGGTATACATTATTGCACTTTTAGCAGCAAAGTGGCATGTTTTTCATTTAATTTATACTAGTAACTGGATACTGTGTATTAATGGTAAAAGAGTAACATTTCCATGGATGAGGGCTGCTCTCAAAGACTTATGCCGCGTACACACCATCACTTTATGTGATGAAAAAAAATGACGTTTTTAAAAACGTCACTTTAATTGACTGTGTGTGGGGGAAAACGTCGTTTTATGTCTTGTAAAAAACGACCAAAAAAAATTGAAGCATGCTTCAATTTTATGTGTCGTTTTTCAAAAGTGCACTTTTTACTTCACAGAAATTGACCGTGTGTAGCAAAAAACGTCGTTTTCTAAGACGTTTTTTCATCCACGCATGCCCAGAAGCTAGTTATGAAGCGAGCTTCAATGGTAAAACGTGGTGGAACGTAACCTCACTTTGCAAGATCATTGTGAGAAAACGATGGTGTGTAGGCAACTTTGTCTTTGAAAATTGAAGTTTCAAAAACGTCATTTTTTACTTCACAGAAAGTGTAGTTTTTTTTCATCACATAAAGTGATGGTGTGTACGGGGCATTAGATTTGGAGGGAATGTTGTAAAAACTTTAAAAACTTTAATAAAGAAATATGGAACATTAAAATTTACTATATTTAGAAACATACACACTGCAAAATATATTCCCATGGGCAATAAGCTTAAAGCTGTTGTAAACCCTGCTTTGTTATTTTTACCTACAGGAAAGCGTTTAATAAGGCTTACCTGTAAGTAAAATGAATAGCTCCTGAATGTGCACCATTTAGGAGATATTCTGACGTCACGGCAGACCTTCAGAGCTTTTTGCAGGAACCGATGATTCCTGCGCGTTTTCGTGGGAGTGACGTCATTGTGGTCCCGGTCACTCACAGTGCAGGAGCCCACAATCTCAGAAAAAAGGATGGAAGAAGATGTCAGCCTTCTCAGCCTTGAGTGGGTGCCACTGGAAGGGCTTTGTTCTAAGGTGAGCATTTCATAATGTGCTAGTATGCACTGCATACTAGCACATTATGCCATTGTCTCTCCTTTTTTCCCAACAGTTTACTACAGCTTTAAAAAGCTAAAAGTAAAACCTATGTGGTTTAGGTTTAAAGATAAAAAGGCCAAAAAATAATAGGATAGGAAAATGTAATAAATATAAAAATGGAGAAACACTAACATCATTTGAAAGTTAAAAGGCTGTATTCAGAAAGCTTGTTACCGGGCACTTGCTGGGCCAGGGATGGCGCTCACGTGCACGTACACGTGAGGACGCGCGCTCGTAGGTGGGGGGGGAGTGAAGAGCTCGGAGCCTGTGGGGAGATGAGGTTGGACTGCGCTTAGCGAGTGAGAGGAGCTGACAGCCCCCGTCTACCCGCCGCACGCTACACGCCGCGTCTATGGACCTGCTGGACCGGCCCCTGTCTGCCCGCCGTACATCGCGTCCGTGGATCAGCTGGATCAGCATAGAAACAACCGCAGCCTACCCGTCCATACAACGGATGCCACGCCAGGACGGATGACGGTGTCAGAAGGACACAGCAGGTGAGCGGTGAGCGGTGGAGACGGACGGAGGAGGAAGAGAGGAGAATACAGCTGGAGGCTAAGTATCCCCAGGAAAAACTAAGCTGACCCACTACCACCAGAATCAAGGTCGGATCTTTTATTGTTATTGATGGTTTATGTCTATCTCTGCCCTAACAAACACTTGATGAGGAGGTAAAGAAAGGGACCCTCAAGGGAGTAAGGATATATGGTCAATGCGGTAAAAAATGATGTTCCATAGCTGCTGTTTAATATACTAGGAGAAGTAATATCTTCACATAATGTTTCCGGTGCACATGGTGTACATGGTAAGCTTCAATTAAACAATCTGCCATTTAATCAAGAGAGACTGTATTAGCTAAGGGACACTGCAAAAGTCGGATTAAGGAGACCACATTGTTCCCCTCATATGCATATGGAAATACCTCCTATGACATAGATAAGGAGACTCAAAAGAAGCGGGTCAAATACAGGAACGCCTTAGATATCCCCCCATCCCTGGCTGTTACATGCTATGCTTGTCCTGACCGGGCCCCATAGCAATTGAAGAGCTGTAAGTTGAAAGGGGAAGGGGAAAGCGGACTGCACGTCAGGACTTTGAACTTGATTGGATTATAGATTACAGCATATTACCGCATAAATCTAAAGCCATCTTATCAGGAGTTAGGATCGGACCTTGCTGCGCAGTCCCCCATTCCCACAGAAGTATTTTTTTTTTTTTTTCTTTTTATTTTTCTTTTTTGGGAAGAGAGACTTGCGGAAGTTGGGTAGAAGAAACCCCAAGAGGGCCACGGTAAAACCGTAGCTGGAGGAACTGCCCTGGGTCTGAAAGTGGCGCGACACGAAGGGGAAAGTTATACGGCTGTTAAAGACTTGTCCGCTCCCTTTTCTCCTGTGGTATCTCCGTCTCTTGTGATATTTCTCTTGTTCTCGTGTATAACCAGCCCTATAACTCTGAATTAGGAGATCCCCTACGTGATATACCGACCTCCTCTCATAGTGTATACGTAGGAATCTGCAGAAACTGGTCAATTATAGGACAAGAGCCCAAATAGCCAGAGGACCCCCCTAATTTTCCAGAGCTGAGGTAGACAAACATAGATACAACAACCTCTGCCCCCCCTGGAAATAGAGGGGCTCTCTTATTGGGCGTGACCTCTTTTATATCAGTACCTAGAGTACTTAGAGTATATGTTTGTTGGTTATTTCTCCCGCTTCCCTTCTTGGTTTTTTCCCATAGCAGCTGTTGGGCATCTGGAAAATATTGAAAATTAGGAAGTATATTAAAAGGGAACAGGAACTCCACCTAGTATACCCCCCCTCGCCATTGGGAAGGAAGGGGGGACTTAGCGGAGAATTGAGAGAGGAGAGGAGGTAGTTGAAGGACAAACTGGGGAAAAGAATTAGGAAGAGGGAGAATAATATGAGTAGAATGACAAGTAGGTCTACAAGGGGGGGACCCCCGACAACCCCGAGTAATATCTCAAGCTCCATTAGACCTTTTATGACCAAAGGTGTAAGCCCACAAACACAAGGAGCCCAGGGAGGAACAAAACAACAACAACCTAACAAAGACCAAAAGGCTGTCAAAAAGAAACCCCAGGGAGGCAACACCAGTGAAACATCAATAGAGTCAAGAGAAGAAATTAATGTAGAGCATGGGCCTGAAGGCAATGGGGACAAGGGACACCGATTAGACATGCAGCCCCCCTTAAACGAAGAAATCGCAGACATGCTGCGAAGGATGGAAACAGCGATTAAGAAGGAAATTAAAGGGGAAATACAGAACCTACGCACAGACCTAGGACACTTTATGTCCAGAATTGAAACAATAGAAGAACGAATAGAGACGGTAGAACAAGAAGTAAGAGTAACGAAGGACCAAATTGACCAGACACAACGACAACAGAGACTTATCCTCTACAAAATAGAGGATCAAGAAAATAGAAACCGCAGACAAAACCTGAGGATAAGGTCAATCCCAGAGGAAAGGGGAGAAGACCTCAGGAAAATAATGCGGAAGATATTTAATCCTCTCCTGGAAAAACCCATAGAAGATCCCATCAGGATCGAAAGGGTCCATAGAGTGGGGAACCCACAAAGAGCCAGCTCAGAGCGAACAAGAGACGTCATAATCAGGTTCCGACTCTATGAGGACAAAGAAATAGTGTGGAAGAAATTGAGGGGTCAACCCCCGATAGTCCTGGATGGGATAGAGTTACAGATATTCTCGGATCTTTCGGCTGAAACCCTGGCAAGGAGACGAGCACTGAAACCACTTTTAAAGCAGATGATAGACCTAAACATTAGATATACTTGGGGACACCCGGCATGTCTAATTGGCACAAAAGACGGAAGATCGGCAATACTTAGATTCCCTGAGGAACTAGAGGAATTCTGTAAAAAATTGGATATCCAGATGCCCGACCTACCAGGATGGGATTAGAGGAACGGGAGATGGGAGAGGAGAGGGAAGAGTCAATCTATAATGATCTACTCCCCAGAAAATCTGTCTGTGGGTCTCTTCTTCTCTCCTCTCTCTCTTTTTCTTTTCTTTTTCTTGTCTGGTTCCATACGGTGACTGGTGAGCTGGGGGAACAACCCATCCCCCCCTCCCCCCCGCTCTATGAGCGGAGCGGAGGAGAGGCAACTCCAGGACCCCACCTAGAGGAAGCTGGACCTGACATTGAGGATGGTTCAGAGGCCAAAAATTGGTCGAAGGGGAAGGGAGGGGGGAGTGGGGAGGAGGAGGGAGGGGAGGGGGGTAGGGAGGGAGGGGGGAGGAAAGGATCTATCTCACCAAGATAATCAGAAAAAAAGGGAAAATCAAAGATGCCACAAATCAAATGTATATCTTATAATGTGAAAGGTCTCAATAGCCCAACCAAGAGACATAAGGTGCTCAAGGAACTAAAGGGATATAAAGCAGACATCTCCTTCCTACAGGAAACTCATATCACCCAAGGATCAAATATCAGATTATATGCCCCAGATCTCCCCACGTGGTATTATGGAGATACTATCTCCAAAAGAGCTAGAGGAATAGCAATTGGAATCTCAAAAAGGATACGGTTTGAGCTAGCCGACAGATTGACAGACCCAGAGGGGAGATTCCTCTTCTTGAGAGGAAAATTGGAAGGATTAGAATGTACTCTGGTAAACGTCTATGCCCCAAATGTATCACCGATAAAATTTCTCCTGGGAATACTAGGGAAACTGACAGATTTCAGGAGGGGAAGAGTAATCATAGGAGGAGATCTCAACTTATGTATAAACCCAAAAATAGATAAAACATCTCAGACATCGAGCGTTCGGGACGTACAGTTGAGAAAGCTCAGGGACGCCTTATTTAGGAGTCAACTGATCGATGCCTGGAGAGTCTTTAACCCGGACCAACGAGACTATACATTTTACTCCACGGTCCATGGGACTTATTCAAGGATCGATCATATTCTGGTCGATCACAGGACCTTAGATATTGTGGTTGAGACAAAAATAGAAACTATGACAATTTCCGACCATGCACCAGTTAGTATTATAATAGATATCTCAGGTAATATAAGGCCTAGACAAAATTGGAGGTTAGACGAACACTTATTGATAGAAGAGACCAGTTTAACGAGGGTAAAAAAAGAGCTGGAAGAGTATTTTAGGTTAAACGAGATGGAGGAAGTCTCGATGGCAACACTGTGGGATGCCCACAAGGCAGTGATAAGAGGAACATTGATTTCGGAAGGAGCAAGGAAAAAAAAAGAAAAAAATAGGAAAAAGGAAGAGTTAATTGAAGAAATCTTCCTCTTAGAACAGGAACATAAAAAAACAGGGAAGCAACGAGATCTATACTCGAAACTGGTCAAAAAACGAAACGAATTAAAAGAAATTATGGACCAAGAAACCCGAAAGGAATTTAAATTAATCGCTAGGGAAAGATACATGTGGGGGAATAAAACTAATAAACATCTAGCAAGAATGGTACAGAAAAAGAAATCAAAAAATTATATAGATAAAATCAAAAACGAAAAAGGAGAGATGATGCAAACAACAAAGGAAATTGCGGAGACTTTTAGGCTATACTATGAGAGACTTTACTCAGTAGAACAAAAGAATGGGCAGGAGGGAGAAAAAATAAATAAAACTGCAAAATTCCTAAGGGAAGCTGGGCTCCCAAAAATAAATAGGAGCGAGGCATTAGTCATGGACAGACCAATATCAGAAAAAGAGATCAATTTTGCATTAGCCGATACAGCAGTAGGTAAAAGTCCGGGACCCGACGGTTTCACCACCCTGTATTATAAAAAGTGTAGGGAGATCCTGTTACCAAAATTATGCCAATATTTTAATGGATTGGGCAAAGACTTCGGTCTGAGCCGGGAGGCCTCAGAGGCCATTATAACAGTTATCCCCAAGGAAGGTAAGGATAAAGGAGATTGTTCAGGGTACCGACCAATATCTCTGCTAAATACAGATGTAAAACTATTCGCAAAGGTATTGGCCGAGAGAGTAAAACGGGAAATGGCAAAGATGGTACATCCTGACCAGACAGGGTTCATCCAGGGAAGAGAGGGGAGGGACAATGGAGTTAGAGCACTATTGATAATGCAAAAAATGAAAACGAACGGAACCCCCAGTCTACTCCTGTCGATAGATGCAGAGAAGGCATTCGACAGGGTAGACTGGGGATTCATGCTATGCACCCTGGATGAAATGGGGTTCGGACAAAGGATGAGGGAGTGGATAACAACTCTCTACCAGGAACCGAGGGCAAAAATAAAAATAAATGGCAGCCTATCCCAAGACCTGATAATGAAAAACGGAACCAGACAGGGGTGCCCCCTTTCCCCACTCCTGTTTGTGCTCTCCCTGGAGCCATTATTAGCCAGGATACGCAAGAACCCCGACATAAGAGGAGTTAAAATAGGAGAGGACGAACACAAACTCTCAGCATTTGCAGATGACGTACTCTTCTATCTGTCAGACCCTAAAATCTCAATTCCAAAATTATTAGACCTATGCATGATATACGGAGAAATATCAAATTTTAAAATCAACGTAGCTAAAACTGAGATCCTAAGTATCAATATTACTGGACGAGAGGAAAGAGATTTAAAACAGAAATTCTGCTTCTCCTGGGTAAAAGCACTTAAGTACCTCGGTATCTTCCTAGTTAAATCAATGAAAAAAATGTACGCGAAAAATTTTATCCCCTTGTTAAACGAAATTAGGGAAGAAATCGGGAGGGTAAAAAGTAGACCGATATCCTGGATAGGACGAATAAACTTCTGTAAAATGGTAATTTTACCAAAGATTACTTATAAGTTCCAGATGATACCTATAAGTTTGCCCGGAATACTCTTCTCAGCTCTTAAAAAACAGATCATGAACTTTATCTGGAGAAATAAGAAACACAGAATATCCTTCCAAACATTAAGACAACCTAAAAATAAGGGGGGACTAGCAGTACCAGACGTTAAAACATACTACGAGGCTGTGGTTTTGTCAAGGGTGGTGGAGTGGGTTAGGGCCAGTAAGGAAAAGAGATGGGTTAACATCGAAAATGAAATGTCAAAGGCAAGTTTAGACAAGATTATATGGAACCCACCTAAATATAGGACACTTGATAAGAATACACATGAGATAACTAAAAATGCACTAAAAATTTGGGATTCTAGGTACAAAAAAATAGAAAAGGAATTTAACTCACCATTACTGGCACTGAAAAATAATGATTATTTTGCACCGGGTAAAACACAGATTGGAGGAAATTGGATAAAAAAAGACACTACCCAATTAAGGGATGTAATAAAAGATGGGCACATTGTAACACTACAAGAATTAAAAGAAAAAAAAGATTGTTTTTTGGAAATTGATGAATGGAGATACCATCAGCTGGCCCACTTTATACAAAGACTACCGCACCCACTAAGATCAGGGGAGCAGCTATCCGAATTGGAAAAAATATGTACATCGGAAAAGGTCAAGGGAACTATCTCAAAATTATATAAGATTTTGCTAAAGGTGGACGAACGGATGGTTCCTCCTTTCATCAAAAAATGGGAAAGGGAACTGGGATCAAAGCTAGATAGGGTCACAATCGAAAAAATACTGACACTGGCCCATTCCTCGGCAATAGATAGTCGTACAGCTGAGATGAGCTACAAATGTTTGACTGGATGGTACATGACACCGGACAAACTATCTAAATTTAACGAAGGACAAACGGGAGAGTGCTGGAGGGGATGTGGGTCCCCGGGTACCATGGCTCATTTGTGGTGGAAATGCCCTAAGGTCGAGGAGTTCTGGAAAAAAATACTGGGATGTATAGAAGAGATTACAAAAGAAAAAATTAAGCTGGATCCTTGGGTGGTATTGTTCCATGGGGGTAAGGAAAAAATCAAAAAATATAAGAAAACCTTAATCCCCCACCTATTAAATGCCGCCAAAAGGATAATACCGAGAAGATGGCAGGAGATAGATAGCCCCCATATCTGGGAATGGATAGACTCCGTGGAAGAGACTTATAGAATGGAAGAACTGAGAGAAGAAGTGGAAGGAAATAGTATAGTTCAAGATAAGAAGTGGGACAACTGGAGGGGTTTTAAGAGATCCTGGAGCTATGCAGAAAAACTTAGGGCTGAGACCTAAAGATAAATTAAAAACAGAGATGAAGGCATCAGGAGGCACTTCGGATTGTTTATGGTGAGATAGGGGGAGGGTGGGGAGGGAGAGGGGGGGAGGGAGGAATGGGGATAAGGTAAAGGAATCGATAGATTGTCTTTCCTATATGAGACCTTAATCAAGTTAAAAAATGAAGGAGTAAATACCTTTATAAAAAAAAAAAAAAAAAAAAAAAAAAAAAATTATATATATATACATCTACACATTTTGGAAAGATAAAAGCAATGTAAGAAAAATAACTACACTAATGATGCGAAACCTGATTAGAGACGCAAAGGGCTGGCAAATGGAACATGAGCGTATAAACGCATACTCTATGAGGTTGCAGTCTGAAGTGAAAAAAAAAAAGAAAGTTAAAAGAATCCAATAACATATGTAAAAAGGAAAAACCGAGGTTGCAAAAAATAAAAATGAATGACAGGTTGAAAAAGAGAGTAATGCAAACCCCTCCAAAAATTATTTAAATATATTAATAGTAAAAATATCAGGTTTGCGCATGTAGGTCCTTTACAAGATCATTCGGAGTTGGTGACTGGAGACTTATGCCCCATACAGACGGTCGTTTTTTGTGATGAAAAAAAAATGACGTTTGAAGTGATGAAAAAAAACGACATTTTTGAAACTTCATTTTCAAAAACGATGTAGCATACACACCATCATTTTGAAAAATGATGAACAAAGTGACGGCACTCTAAAGGGGAAGTTCTATTCGCCTTGAGGCTGCTTTTAGCTGGTTACTTGTTAGTAAAAGATGATTCGTGCTTTTTTGTCTGTTAAAGCGTGATGAATGTGCTTACTCCATTATGAATGGTAGTTTTACCTCCCGTCTCAAAACTTGCTTCTGGGCATGTGCGGGTTTAAAAACGTCGTTTTGCCCACACACTATCATTTTCATTGACACAAAAAATGACATTTTGAAAAACGACACAAAAAATTCGAGCATGTTCGAATTTTTTTTTGGTCGTTTTTCTGAAGACATAAAACAACATTTTCCCCACACACTATCATTTTAAATGACGTTTTCAAAAACGTCATTTTTTTTCATCACAAAAAACGATCGTCTGTATGCGGCATAAGGGAAGACAATTTAAAAAAATACCTTCTTCAGCTCTGTCTACAAAAGAAAATAGGGAAGCTCAATTGCATGATGAGGATATTAATGACAAAGCCTCAGTTATTCTGCATTATTATCTTTCATTTTGTGGATCACCTAGAATCTATTAAGTGTTTTAGACTATTTTGATAAGTTTTCAGTATAGGAGATTACACATAAAAATGAATTTTTAACATTAGAGCCAGCATAGTAAGGGCATTTACTTTCGGCATTTTTTTTTCTCAGTACATACCTTTATATTCTGATTTGGTCCAGGGCTTCCGCGTTCTGATGACTCTGGGACTGGGCGTTCCTATCCCTGCCTCAGGGTTCCGATGACTGCGGGACTGGGCGTTCCTATCTTTCGGTTCGATGATTGACGACTTGTGAAACAGGTGACCTGTCGCACAACGTGCGTCACCAGATTTCCGGAAATGGCCGAGCTGCTAGTCGGCACTATACGGCGCATGCGCCCGCCGTGTAGAGCGGACTGCGCAGGCGCCATATAGTGCCGACTCAAAGCTCGGCTATTTCCCGACATCTGGTGACGCGAGTTGTGTGACAGGTCACCTGTTTCACAAGCCGTCAATCATCGAACCGAAGGATAGGAACGCCCAGTCCTGCAGTCATCGGAACCCGGAAGCCCTGGACAAAAACAGAATATAAAGGTATGTACGGAGAAAAAACAAAAACCCGCCGAAAGTAAATGTCCTTAGTATGCTGGCTCTGCTAGATGTAATATTAAATAATTTTTTTTTGGGTGAACCCCCGCTTTAAGTTATAAGAAAAGTCAAAAAGCATATGTCTAATTTTTCATGGAGGTCACGTTAATATAACCCAGGATTTTTGTCACCTGCATTCAGCTGGAGAGGTTTCCCTTCCATTTCAATCCCATAGACCATGGGTGCTCAATCTGTGGCTCTCCAGCTGTTGCGGAACTACAATTCCCATGAGGCATTGCAAGCCGCTGACAGGTACAAGCATGTCTCCCAAAGGCTGAGGCATTATGGGAATTGTAGTTTTGCAACAGCTGGAGAGCCACAGGTTGAGCACCCATGCCATAGACAATTAGTCACCAACACAGAAATTGAGGGGAAAATCCCAGGTAACCACCAGGATCAATAGAATAGAATAGAGACCCCCTCAATTTCTCTTCTGATATAGTGGAATGGTAAACAGGGTAACTGAAGGGTGCATCTCTTTAGCTGGAGCACAGAGACATCATTAAAAATTGATATAGCAGTTACCAAAGAGACAGTAATGCTGATGCATTGTTAAAACCACTTCCAGACCTGCGCACGACGATGTACGTCCTCTTTTTAAAGATTGATATCTCGGGGGCGTGGCCTGGAACGGCATGTGAGAGGACGTAGCTCTCACAGCTCCTGACCTTGATCCGGTACCGATCCTCCCTCAGCCACACTACGGACCGGTAACGGTTATATGCTGACCCCAGCTGATCCCGGGACCTCGGGGGAACCTCCGCCAGCTCTCTGCACGAGGGGAATGGTCAGAAAAGTACTTTCTGAGCCGGGTCCCGAAATCCAAGATGGCGCCGCCGCGCTCTCTGTGAAGGGGACTCCTCGAGGCGCTGACAGAATGAAGGAGCACGGACCCAAGCAGCAGAAGCAGCAGAAGTCTCAGGGTAAGGAAGCACCTAGAGACATGCTATACTTCACTCAGAAGTTAAACGAACTGGCGGGGGCTGATAGTGGTGGACGCCCTGGGCACACTGACTCTGACAGGCATGAAACACAGGCCTTGGCGGCCATCTTTGCCGAGCACAGTGGAGAAGAGGAGACTGATCTGCCTGACCCGGGGGCCCAGAGCTCAGGGGATAATGATACACCTGGGGCTACCCAACCCACACTGGCTGACATATTAAGGGCTGTTAACCTGGGCAATGCCTCCGTAAACACCGTCAGGGAAGAATTGTCATTGATGAGACAGGACTTTCAGAAAATGAGGGAGCGCACCACGGCTGTGGAGAGCAGGGTGAGCGAGGTAGAGGACCGCCTGACCCCCATAGAGTGAGAGGTCAAAGCCGCATACCAACTGGCGAGGGAGGCCACAGACAGGGCGGAAGATTTTGAAAATTGCCTTAGAAGAAATAACGTGCGCATTGTCGGTCTCCCTGAGAAGGTGGAGGGTAGAGATCCCACGGCCTACGTGGAGGGCTGGTTGTTGGACATTTTTGGGAAGAATACCTTCTCTCCCCTATTTGCAGTGGAACGTGCTCACCGAGTGCCGGCTCGCCCTCCCCAGCCGGGGGGGCCACCCAGGCCGATGCTGGCGAAACTATTGCATTACAGAGACAGAGAAACAGTGCTGCGCCAGGCAAGAGAAAGGGCTAATATTCAACATAATGGGGCCAGGGTGTCCTTCTATCCTGACTTCTCGGCGGAGGTGCAGAGACGCAGAGCCAAGTTCTTTGATGTGAAACGCAGACTTCGGCAGCTGCAACTACCATATGCCATGTTATACCCGGCTAAGCTGCGGGTGGTAGTGGAGGGGCAGGCGCAGTTTTTTGAGTCCCCTAATGACACAGCTAACTGGCTAGATCGGAACGAGCAACCCCTGAGACGACGGCTACGAGAGGGAGCAGAGGAGGGATAGTGATGCCCAGGCCCATAGCGGGGCACCGAGACACATATGGAAAGTGGGACAACACGTTTGGCTGGAGACATTGTGTGGTATGTTTATCTTGTTAACCTCTGGCTGAGGGAAAATATATTGCTACAGATCAAGAAGAGAGCTTTAGAAATCTTTAATGGCGAATCTACAACACGTGACTTGTTCTGGCCTCAGAAGTTTGAATGGGAGGCCTTGTGCAGGTCTTGCCCTGTTGGCAGGATCCAGAGCAGCAGAGTTGATTTGGGCAGCGGTTTGCGCCCTTTGCTTTTTTTTTCTTTTACTTCTTTTTTTTCAGCTTTTTGAAAGGTGGTACTACGGAGCGAATATTGCAACAATCAACATTAGCAGCGTGAAGCCCGGGTGGTTATTTCTACTGTTTTTGGCACCGGGCACATGGTCTGAGGGGATTTTGGACCTAATGGAGGTACATTTGCTTGGTACTAACTTTTCTTTTTATACATGGCAGAGGTACCTATAGTGTCGTGGAATGTGAGAGGACTTCAATCCCCGCTTAAGAGAACTATGATACGCATGTGCCTTAAAAAGTTCCTACCAGGGATTTTTTGTTTCCAGGAAACGCATCTCACAGTGGACACTATTTGCTGTTTACGGTATAACTGGGTGTCTAAAGCGTACCACTCCACTCACACCTCCTACTCCAGGGGGGTGAGTGTTTTGGTGCATGGCTCCCTGGACTATCAGGAATTGGATAATAGTATTGACACGGAGGGGCGATATGTTTTTCTCTATTGCAGGTTGGGGGATTTGACGTGTATTCTTGCATGTGTGTATGTGCCCCCCCTTTCGCGGCGACGGTACTGCGGGCGCTGATTGCCTACTTGGATGGCAAGCCCGAGGTGCCGCTGCTGGTGATCGGGGACTTCAATTGCTGCTTGGACCCTGCGGTGGATAGACACCCGGCAGTAGGAGCCTCTGCCCTCTCCAGGGGTACCCCCCTGGCGCGGTTGTTGCAAGAGGTGGGCTGGGTGGATGTCTGGCGGCAGCGGAATCCAGGTGTTAAGCAATACTCATGCTTTTCTAAATCGCATGGCAGCTTGTCTAGGATTGACCTGGGGGTGGGAAACGCACACATGCTTCAGTATGTCTCTAAAATGGAGTATAGACCTCGCAGCGTATCTGACCATTCCCCTTTGATCGTGCATTTGGTGGTTTCCCAACCCACTGAGCTCCCTAAGGCCCCCTGGAAATTCAATGCCTTTTGGCTAAAATTATTTGATTCTCCTGAGATCATAGAGGAAAGTGTGAGGGGGTTCTTTACTGCTCAGGATCCACAGGGCTCTTGTGTACAACAGTGGGAGGCTTTTAAACTGTTCCTGAAAAGGGTTTTGGTAACGGAAATCAACAAGGTCAAGAAGGCCTCATCTGCGTTTCTGTTGGAGCTGGAGGGGAGGGTGGAGGCTCTGGAGGGGCAGTTTGTCCTGGACCCCTCTGACTCGGCCAGGGAGGAGTGGCAGGCCGCTCAATCTGCTTATGAGCGGGTGCTTTCCTCTGGGGCCGAAAAAAAGAGGTTTTTCTCTAAACAAGCGTTTTTTGAAGAGGGGGAGAAAACGGGCCGCATGCTAGCGCGTATAGCAAATTCACAGCAGAGGTCTCCAGCTATAGGGGCCATAAAATCCAAAGTTGGGCCCATTGTTAGTACACCCGAACTTATCATGAAGGAATTGGCGGGGTTCTATGAAGAACTGTACCGCCCTGGTACTGCCTATGTGGCGGCTGATCTGGAACAATACTTGGGTGGCTTGACGTTCCCTCGGTTGACGGTAGAGCAGAAAGCGGGGTTGGAGGCGCCCATTACTGTGGAGGAACTTCAGGAGGCGGTGGGACTATTCCCTAACTGTAAGGCACCGGGGGAGGATGGGATTCCCATTGAGGTTTACAAACAACACGCGGAAGTTTTGCTGCCAAGGCTGCTACGGGTGTTTAATGCGGCCCTGGGGGAAGGAGTACTTCCGCCCTCCATGGCAAAAGCAAATATTGTTTTGCTTCTTAAACCGGGCAAGGATCCGGTTGAACCAGGGTCCTACAGGCCAATCTCATTGCTGCAATGTGATATAAAGATCTTGGCAAAGGTCTTGGCACTGAGACTGAATACTGTCATAACGTCCCTGGTGCACGGAGATCAGGCGGGGTTTATGCCGAATAAGTCCACCGCCATCAACTTGCGGAGGTTGTTTCTAAACATGCAGTCTGACGCGGATAATGTAGGACACAGGGCTTTGCTGTCTTTAGATGCGGCCAAGGCATTTGACAGCATTGACTGGAACTACTTGTGGGAGGTGTTGGCGCGATTCGGGTTTGGAGAGAAATACATAGCGTGGGTCCGTCTACTGTATAGTCGTCCGGAGGCGGCTATCAGGGCCTTCGGGTGTCTGTCCCATGGCTTCGCGTTGGGAAGAGGGACGAGGCAGGGATGCCCGCTGTCCCCTCTCCTCTTCGCATTGGCCATTGAGCCTCTGGCCATGGAGATTAGGGCCAATCCGGGTATAGTAGGGTTTTGTTATGGCCCCCTGCAGGAGAAGGTGATGCTATATGCAGATGACACCTTGCTTATGCTGGGAGATACTGATGCATCTCTGAGGGAGGCCATGGCAACCATTACACGATTCGGGGGGTACTCTGGCCTGCAGATTAACTGGTCGAAGTCGGCCCTGCTATTGTTAGATGGGGAGGCCACACAAACGGTGACATCGTCATGCCCTATACCGGTCACGAATTCCTTTAAATACCTCGGGATTTATGTAACGGCCAACCCCAGGGATTTTAGCCATTTGAACATATCCCCCCTGCTCCAGAGGTTCCGGGAAAGGGTTAAGTCATGGAACAATCTCCGTATCTCGGTGGCGGGTAAAATAAACCTAGTAAAGATGATATTAATGCCGCAGCTGCTGTATTGTCTCCACAACGCCCCGGTGGTGATCCCTTTAAAAATCTTTAGAATAGTGAATTCTATCTTCCGGTCCTTGATCTGGAAGAATAAGACGCCAAGAATTAAACTTGAACATCTCCAGAGACCCAGGGACAGTGGCGGGCTGGCGTTGCCCAACCCGTGGTTGTACTACCTTGCGGCGCAATTGCAACACCTGGTGGGGTGCTTCGGGAGGGAGCCGGCTGGTTCCTCTGGAGCACTGATGCTACACACGGTGGGGGATGGGCCCATCCCCATGGCACTTGAGGCCCTGGCTTTCGCCAAACCTAATAAGAAATACCCCACGTATAATCTTATACAAAAGATATGGAACAAATGCAAATATGTACAGCAAGCTGATGGATACACTGACTACAGCCCCCTATGGCATAATGATACTTATACAGAACTGGCTAAATTACAGATTGGTGGTGGGTGGAAAAGTCATGGGGTCACACACATTAAACACGTATTTAGACACGGGAGGCTCAGGCCATTCGCAGATTTGCGGGTGGAATATGGGCTACCGTCTTCGATGCTTTTTCAATATATGCAGCTTCAGCACGCAGTGAGGGCCCAGAGTAGGTCATCTGAGTGGCATCTGTCGCCGACTCCGGTGTTTAGTCTCCTGGGAGATGCTGTGTCCTCGAAGGGATTTATCTCTGAATGTTATGCCATCCTACTACAATACTTCTTGGGACAGCATCCAGTCATGGTAAGGGAAAAGTGGGAGAGGGACGTGGGGCAATTGGATGGAGAACAATGGGAGGAGATATTCCAGGGGGTGAGTTCCTGCTCACTGAATGTGGCTCAGCGACTCACTCAGCTATACATTATATTTAGGGTGTATTACACGCCGCGCAGGTTACAATTGATGGGAATGCAGACGGATGATATGTGTACTAGATGCAAACGTGACCACGGGGACCTCATACACCTCCTGTGGAGATGTCCCAAACTGCACAAGTATTGGTCTGAGGTGACGAGTACTATTAATTCTGTTTTTGGGGTATCCATGCCTGTGGACCCCAGAGTTGGTTTACTGGGGGTCTTGGAGGAACATGTTGAAGAGGTGTACACAAGGGAGGCGGTGCAAAGGGCATTGTTCCAGGCCAGAAAATTGATTATGATACACTGGAAATCTGAGACCCCTCCGACTTTAAGGGAGTGGATTGATAGGATGGGTGGAATGCTACGTATGGAGAAACTTATTTACCAACATAGGGGAAGCAATCGTAAATTTGAAAACCTCTGGGCTCCGTGGCTGGATGCACCGGGGCTTTCACCGGTGGATCTGGTTATGGATAGGTTGCTGGGAGCGCATGTGGGATAAATGTTATAATTCGGGGAAATGTATACTAGGGGGGATGAGAGAAATGCTATGTGACTGCAGTGCCCGGCTGGGACTGGTCGAGGAGAATTGTATTCATGGTTTTGCTGTGTAATATTGAATGCCATAAATTGTATACCACCTTTTCATCTTCATCAATAAAAACTTTTTGTTGGATTAAAAAATAATAATAAAAACCCTGTATAGGCTCAACCAACTCCAAAGAGAATAAGGAAACAGCCCATTATGCAATCGAAAGAGTCAAAATGTATTATATCAAAACACATAGTAGAATAACCAATATTAAAACCTGAATAATGTGGTGCAAATCAATCCTACAAGATTAAAAAAAAGATTGATATCTCGGTAACGGCAGCAGCTGCTGCCACAACCGAGGTATCTATCTTTTGTTTGCGCGGTCCGGTACACGATAACGGCGGTCTCCGCGGTGGATTTGCCGCGAGATCGCCGTTATCGGTGGCGGGAGAGGGCCCCCCCCTCCCGCCGCTCTCTTACCGGAGCCGTCGGTAGCGGCGGAGGAGATCGGGTGCGTTCGGCTGCTGACTGGGGACGAGACTGAAGGAAAAATCTCCTTCGCCCGTCCCCATAGCTCTGCTGGGAGGAAGTGACGTCAAAACGTCAGTCCCGCCCAGCCTCTTAAAGAAACATTTTTTTTTTGTCATTTGAAAAAATGACAGTTTCAAATTTTTTTTTTCTTGCATTTTAGTCTAATTATGAGATCTGAGGTCTTTTTGACCCCAGATCTCATATTTAAGAGGACCTGTCATGCTTTTTTCTATTATAATAGGAATAAAAGTGATCAATTATTATTATTATTATTATTATTATTATTTTTTTTTTTCAGTGTAAAAAGTAATAAAATAAATAAAAATAAATAAGAAAACAAAAAAAAATTTTTTTAAAGCGCCCCGTCCCGACGAGCTCGGGGGCAGAGGCGAACGCATACGCGAGTAGGCCCGCATATGAAAACGGTGTTCAAATCACACAAGTGAGGTATCGCCGCGATCGATAGAGCGAGAGCAATAATTCTAGTCCTAGAGCTACTCTGTAGCTCAAAAAATGCAACCTATAGAATTTTTTAAACGTCGACTATCGAGATTTTTAAGGGTAAAAGTTTGACACCATGCCACGAGCGGGCGCAATTTTTAAGCGTGACATGTTGGGTATCATTTTACTCGGCGTAACATTATCTTTCACAATATATAAAAAAATTGGGCCAAATTTATTGTTGTCTTATTTTTTTATTAAAAAAAGTGAATTTTTAACAAAAAAAGTGCGCTTGTAAGACCGCTGCGCAAATACGGTGTGACAAAAAGTATTGCAATGACCACTATTTTATTCTCTAGGGTGTTAGAAAAAAATATATATAATGTTTGGGGGTTTTAAGTAATTTTCTAGCAGAAAAAACTGTTTTAGTCTTGCAAACACCAAATCTGAAAAACACCTAAGGTCTGGAAGTGGTTAAAATAACAATTTGTTAAAGGAGCTTGCAGCAGTTCTCAGTTGAGGGTTTCCTCTCACCAACTGTTCCAATAAAAACTGCTGCAACAGACCGCCTTCCACTGAGTGAATACACTAAGGTAAGGGGTGGTAACTGATATAAGGGGAAACTTTATATAAGTGCCCCCCCTTTCCTTACTGAATTCATTTAAACCCCTGAAGTCGGAAGAAGACTCCCAAAGTCGGAAGAAGACCCCCAGAGCTGCCTAATAAATTACTTTAAAAACCTGTCTAGTGTGTTTTTTTATTGACACTTTTTCCCCCAGATGAATGGGTAGGGGTAAAATACCCCATACTCATTCACATAGGGTGGGGGGGATGGGATCTGGGGTGCCTCTTGTTAAAGGGGGCTCCCATATTCCGATAACCCCCCGCCCGCAGACCCCGACAACCAACAGCCAGGGTTGTCAGGAAGGGGTCCTTGTCCTCATCAACATGGGGGCAAGGTGCTTTGTGGTGGGGGCATCGCTCGTCCCCATCCCCTTTCCTGACTGGCCATGCTGTGTGCTCAAATAATGATCTGGTATGGATTTTGAGGGGACCCCCATGCCGTTTTTTTGGCGTAGGGGATTCCCCTTAAGATCCATACCAGACCTAAGGGCCTGGTATGCTCATGGAGGGGAACCCATGCCGTTTTTTTGTTAAAAATTTGGCGTGGAGTTCCCCCTCAAGATTCATACCAAATACATAGCCTGGTATTGGCGGGGATCCAGGTTGGATCCCCGACAATGTCCCCTCCATAGAGAGGGAACATTGTCGCTTCTTTCTCAATCTCACTGCAATAGGAAAATGTGTTTTTCCTATTGCAGCGAGCGCAAGATGTACAGTATCCTGTCGCCAGGAACCAGCGCGAGAAACACATTCTCGTGGGCAGGTACTGTAGCTTGTTACAGTGTTTTTGTTTTCTTCGTTGCCATCACAATGGGGCGGGAACTTTTGATGATTCCGCCCGTTGTGATGGCAACCTGAGAGGTTGACGGCACTGCAGTGTGGTTAGAATGCGTAGGGGTGAGAATGGGGTGGAACGGGACAGTGCACGATGGTCGCAGATGACCACAGTATTCAGGAAGTAAGTGTTTGTGGGCTTCATATGACCAAAGGAGACATCCCAAACCAGCAGCGTTATGCTTGCAGCCCCCCTCACACTTTTACGCTCGCAGCCCTCCTCACACCTGTATACGCTTTCAGCCCCCCTCACACCTGTATGCTCTCAGCGCCCCAACACCTGTACGCTCTCAGCCCCCCACATACCTGTACGCTCTCAGCCCCCCACACACCAGTACACTCTCAGCTCCCTAACACATGTACACAGACACACACATGTACACAGACACACACATGTACACAGACACACATATGTACACAGACACACATATGTACACAGACACACATATGTACACAGACACACAAATGTACACCACCCCACCCCCTTCCTCTTCAGTCGTACATTAGCCCTTACTTGGAAGGTGCTGTTCCTGGTCCCAGCTCTTGTGCAGAACACACAAGGCGTGCACTTGCTGAAATTTACCAGAGGTGGCAGCAGAGAACCTGATGTCAGATCAATGACACAGCAGCAGCTGCTGAATCGCACACATTCTGAAAGCCAGCACAGCCATGGAGCTCTCATGCACTCTTCCCTGCCTTCTCTCATCCCCACCAGACAGCCAGGCTGTTCTAGACTCTCGGGCCCGTTACAAGTGTGTGGGCTTTACCCCCCTGATGGCGGCCCTGCCTGGTGTTGTGGGAATGCGCTTGCAGCAAGCTCTGAGAGTCTGACCGCGGGTCCCGAGGACTCTATGTCTGCTGGGAGTCCCGCGATCTTCTCACGGAGAGGAAGAACGGGGGAAATCCTAATGTAAACAAGCATTTCCCCGTTCTGCCTAGTGATAGGACACTGATCACAGCTCCCTGTGATCGGGAGCAGTAATCAGTGTCATGTCACACGTAGCCCATCCCCCCTACAGTTGGACCACGTCCTTAGGACACACTTAACCCCTTCCCCGCCCCCTATTGATTAACCCCATTCACTGCCAGTCACATTTACACAGTAATCAATAATATACACAGGGCCATTTTAATTAACATCATGAGCCACTGGACAAAGTAATGCTCTGGGGCCCCTACAATAGACACAGTGCAGGAAAACAGACATCAAGTAGGTAGGAGGCAGAGAAGCGGAGCTTCCCCTTCTGGGTGGAGCTCCGCATTAACTACATGAACAATCATTCTGTACAGCAAAGAAACAGTGGGAAAATACTACATACATAAAGTAACAAAGCTGTCCTGTGGATATAATATATCTGTAAGGCCTCGTACACACGACCGAACATGTCTGCTGAAACTGGTCTGCGGACCAGTTTCAGCAGACATGTTCGGTCGTGTGTACGGCCGACCGGACAAGTTTCCAGCGGATTGGACAGCGGACAGCTTGGACAGCGGACGAATGTTTCTTAGCATGATAAGAAACATGTCCGCTGGAAGCCTGTCCGTCGGACATGTTCGGTCGTCTGTACGACTTACCGGACATGTCCGCTCGACCGAAAGCCCTCGCATGCGTCAAAGTGATTCGACGCATGTGTGGAAGCATTGACCTTCCAGGGTCGCACACGTCGCCGCATCACCGCGTATCCTGTCCACGCGGATTTCAGTTTGATGATGTGTACAACCATCAGACCGAAATCTCCGAGCGGACATGTCCGATGAAAACGGTCATCGGACATGTCCCCTCGTGTGTACGAGGCCTTAGATTGATGCCTCCCGAGCACAATGGCACCTCTATGCTCTAGATATCCCCCCAGCACTCTGACTCCTCTACATCCCAGATATCCCCTCAGCACTCTGGCCCCTCTACACCCCAGATATCCCCCCCCCCTAGCATTCTGACCCCTCTACACCCCAGATATCCCCCCCTAGCATTCTGACCCCTCTACATCCCAGATATCCCCCCAGTGTTCTGACCCCTCTACGCCCCAGATATCCCCCCAGCACTCTGATCCCTCAACGCCCCAGATATCCACCCAGCACTCTGAACCCTCTACACTCCAGACATCCTCCCAGAACTCTGACCCCTCCAGGCCCCAGATATCTTCCCAGCACTCTAACCCCTCTACACCCCAGATATCCCCCCCTAGCATTCTGACCCCTCTACGTCCCAGATATCCCCCCAGTGCTCTGACCCCTTTATGCCCCAGATATCCCCCCAGCACTCTGACCCCTCAATGCCCCAGATATCCACCCAGCACTCTGAACCCTCTACACCCCAGATATCCCCCCAGCACTCTGACCCCTCTACATCCCAGATATCCCCCCAGCACTCTGACCCCTCTACACCCCAGATATCCCCCCCAGCACTCTGACCCCTCTACACCCTAGATATCTCCCAAGCACTCTGACCCCTCTACACCCTAGATATTCCCCCAGCACTGTAACCATATACCATAAGATACCTCTTGTATTGTGGCCCCAGAACATCCCTGATATCCCCTACACTGCAGCCTCTCTATATCCCTGATACCTCTAACACTATAGCCACCCAAGCTACCCCAAGCATTGCTACCCCCTATACACCCAATACCCCCCTTAGCATTGTTTTCCCCCATACACCCTTGATATCCCCCAGCAACATTATTCCATCCATGTAGTACCCCCTTTACCATTGGAGATATAGTGCATGTAAACTTTTGGCTTTGTGCCCACCTTCAGCATTGCACTCACCAATACCAATCAAGCAGGCAGAATAAGGGGCGGAGGAGGGAGCATCCCTTCAGGCATTCCAAGCCTTTCGGTGCAAATAGTGCTGGATAACTGGGCTCACCATGACACCATCCACAATGCTACTTCCGCAGGTGGGCTTTCAGTGCTACCGACTCAGCAGCTCCCACTCCAGCTACCACCCTGTAGCCTTCGAGTCCCAAGCATGCAAGCTGCATGGGGTGGGGATAGAGCATCACTGGCGCTCCGGCCCTGCCCCTCCCTGCTGGCTGTGAAATAATAGGTATTGTTCTGCACAGCACAGTGCACAGCCTGCCTTTCCTGTGTATCCCTCACTCTCAGTGCCTTTAATGGGGCCCCCAATTTCAGGGCAGCTTGGGCTCAAGGACCAGTTGTTTTGGGGAAAATGCAGGGGGCCCCCCATGCAGCTGGGGCCTCTGGGCCGTGCCCAGGTGTGCCCTCTCATTAAGACAGCCCTGAATATAGCTCTGATCACTGTATAAATGTGAATGGTCCCAAAATAGCGCCAAAAGTGTCAGATGTGTCCGCCAAAATGTTGCAGTAATGATAAAAATCGCTGCTCGCCGCCATTACTAGTAAAAAAAATTATTAATAAAAATGCCATAAACTATCCCCTATTTTGTGGACCAATCAATAAATGCTTATTGCGTTTTTTTTACCAAAAATATGTAGAAGAATACGTATTGGCATAAACTGAGGAAAACAATATTTTTTTTTAGATATTTTTGGGGGAATATTTATTATAGCAAAAAGTAAAAAATATAGCTTTTTTTTTAAAATTGTCGCTCTATTTTTGTTTATAGCGCCAGAAAAAACCCTGCAGAGGTGATCAAATACCACAAAAAGAAAGCTCTATTTGTGGGAAAAAAAGGACATAAATTTTGTTTGGGAGCCATGTCACACGACCGCGCAATTGTCAGTTAAAGCGACGCAGTGATGAGGTTAATAAATGGTGGCGGACAGTAGTCGGGAGATGGTAAGGGTAAAAGATGGAGATTACACCACAGGCAAACCACAGGAAACCCCCGTAGCGTCAGAGGGGGGCGGGGTCACTCGCATACATCACGGGTGGCCCCACCCTTGGCTATTTAAGAGCTGTCACGGCAGGTGTAGTGTCATTCGACGGGAACCACCTATGAGGCATCAGCAGCAGCTTTTTATTTTATTTTTTTCGTATCCTCGGGTCGAGAATGAATGTACATCGCTGGATTTTTTTTTTCTTTTTTAATAAAGGACTTGTCCCAAGCTGTCTCTTTTTTTGTGAAATGTTAGCGGTACAATGTACCCCGTTACCAATTCACATAGGGGAGGCTGGGATCTGGGGTTCCCCTTGTTAAAGGGGGCTTCCAGATTCCGATAAGCCTGTCGCCGTCAGACCCCCACAACCACCGGGCAAGGGTTGTGGGGATGAGGCCCTTGTCTGGGGGGGACTAGGGGGGACCCATGACATTTTTTCAATAACTTTTGTGTGTATTGCAGGACTCTACATTTCATTATAGCCACGAGTAGTTTTAAATTACTTTTTTTCCTTTAGAAATGTCATTTTGCGCAGGGACTGCGCCACTTTACAGGAATACTATAGACACCACCCAGGTATAAAATTTAAGGGAATATTTCTATTTTATTGTTTCACTTTAAATATTATTAAAATCACTGCTCCCAAAAAAACTTATTTTTTTGGCACTTTTGATTTCTCCCATAGACTTTTAAAGGGTGTTTTGCGGCTTTCGAATTTGAAGCGAACACCCCAAATTGTTCACTATTCAGGGAACAGGCAAACATCAGTCTTATCCCTGGTTACAAGGTCTCAGGTGTGAATGGGGAGCATACTGATCACTGGAAGTTCAACATGGCACCTTATGGCAAAGAACTATTTGAGGATTTGAAAAATGTTGCTCTACATAAAAATGGCTTATGTTATGAGCTTGTCAAACCCTGAAACTGAGCTGCATCATGATGACCAAGACCATGCAGCGATTTAACAGGACAGGTTCCACTCAGAACAGGCCTCGCCATGGTCGACCAAAGAAGTAGATTGCACATGCTCAGCGTCATATGCAGAGGTTGTCTTTGGGAAATAGATGTATGAGTGCTTTCAGCACTGTTGAAGGGGTGGGGGGTCAGCCTGTCAGTGCTCAGACCAGACGCTGCTCGCTGCATCAAATTAGTCTGCATGGCTGTCATCCCAGAAGGAAGCCTCTTCTAAAGATGATGCACAAGAAAGCCCTGCAAACAGTTTGCTGAAGACAAGCAGACTAAGGACATGGATTACTGGAACCATGTCTTGTGGTCAAATGAGACCAAGATAAACTTATTTGGTTCAGATGGTGTCAAGCGTGTGTGGTGGCAACCAGATGAGGACTACAAAGACAAATGTGTCTTGCCTACAGTCAAGCATGGTGGTGGGAGTGTCATGGTCTGGAGCTGCATGAGTGTTGCCGAAAATGGGGAGATACAGTTCATTTATTACTTTACTACTGTTTGCATCAAATCGCATCTCATTCAAAGTCCCAAACTTCTTTTCTTGTTCCAATTTTGGGGATGGAGGCATGTGCTGGTGCGGCAGTCTACATGCCTCATTCAAAGTCCCCAACCATTTCTATGTCATATTACAGGGATGGAGATGCGATTTTGATATTTTTTTATATATTTACCCTAATGCGTCTTTTCCAATGCTTCTCACTACCATACCATTCTTAGGTGGAGGCGGGGACACATACTCCCAGTCACCTGTCCTCCATCTACTCATTAGTATTTGTATGCCTCCTATTAAGGAAACTATATCAGTTTAGTTAGGACTACAGAAACGCAGAGAGCCGTGGAGTGGCCTGTAGCTTATCCATGCATTTGCAAATGTGTGCAACCAATCCTCTGTTTTTAACATACAGTTAGACAGTTGAAGGTGGCTTGCTGTTTGGGTGGTAAGTCTGAGCTTGGTTATTACGCATTTATTACTTTACTACTGTTTGCATCAAATCGCATCTCATTCAAAGTCCCAAACTTCTTTTCCAGTTCATTGAAGGAACCATGAATGCCAACATGTATTGTGACAGACTGAAGCAGAGCATGATCCTCGGAGACAACCACTGCCTTGCTAAAGAAGCTGAGGGTAAAGGTGATGGATTGGTCAAGCATGTCTCCAGACCAAAACCATATTGAGCATCTGTGGGACATCTTCAAAGGGAAGGTGGAGGAGCGCAAGGTCTCTAACATCCACCATTACCATGATGTCATCTTGGAGGAGTGGAAGAGGACTCCAGTGGCAACCTGTGAAGCTCTGGTGAACTCCATGCCCAAGAGGGTTAAGGCAGTGCTGGAAAATAAAGGTGGCCACACAAAATATTGACACTTTGTGCCTAATTTGCACATTTTCACTTAGGGGTGTACTCACTGTTTTTGCCAGCAATTTAGACAATAATGGCTGTGGGTTGAGTTATTTTGAGGGGACAGCTAATTTACACTGTTATACAAGCTGTACACTCACTACTTTACATTTTAGCAAAGTATCATTGCTTCAGTGTTGTCACATGACAAGATATAATAAAATATTTTTAAAAATGTGAGAGGTGTACTCACTTTTTTGAGACATGGTATATCAATAATTACAAACCATGGGATCCACACTCAGATATGTCATAATATTTTATATATATCTATATATACATAGCTCCCAACTGTCCCTGATTTCGAGGGACTGCCCCTGCTTTGGAGCAATGTTCCTCTGTCCCTCATTCTCCTCATTTGTCCCTCATTTTGGTCTGATCCATATAGTTGTATATAAAAAGCACTTGTGGGTTTTATTTTTTTTGTACAATTCCCCTTTAAGGGGGCGTGGTAAGGGGTGTGTCCTATGCCTGCATACTTTTGCTGATAGATGTCCCTCATTCCCATCTCAGAAAGTTGGGAGGTATGTATATATATATATATATATATATATATATATATATATATATATATATATATATACACAGTATATGTATCTATATACAGTGGGGATCGAAAGTTTGGGCACCCCAGGTAAACATTTGTATTAATGTGCATAACGAAGCCAAGGAAAGATGGACAAATCTCTAAGGCCGGGTACTAACGAGCAAACATGTACGGTGAAACCGGTCCGTCGGACCGTTTTCACCGTACATGCCTGCCAGAGGGCTTCTGTACGATGGTTGTACTAACCATCGTACAGAAGTCCGCGCGTAAACATTACGCGGGGCGTGTCCGCGTCGTCGCCGCGATGATGACGCGGCGACGTGGGCGAGCCTGCCATTTAAAGGCTTCCACGCATGCGTCAAAGTCATTCGACGCATGCGAGGGACGGCGGGCGCTCGGACATGTACGGTAGGTCTGTACTGACGACCGTACATGTCCGAGCGGGCAGGATTCCAGCGGACGGTTTTAAAACACGTCCAGGAATATTTGTCTGCTGGGAAAAGGCCCGGCGGGCAAATGTTTGCTGGAATTCGGCCCGCTCGCGCCTACACACGACCGAACATGTATGCTGAAACTGGTCCGCGGACCAGTTTCAGCATACATGTTTGGTCGTGTGTACGGGGCCTTAAAGGCATCAAATTACAGATTAGACATTCTTATAATATGTCAAAAAAAGTTAGATTTTATTTTCATCATTTGCACTTTCAAAATTACAGAAAACAAAAAAATGGTGTCTGCAAAAGTGTGGGCACCCTGCAGAGTTAATATCTTGTACTGCCCCCTTTGGCAAGTATCACAGCTTGTAAACGCTTTTTGTAGCCAGTCTTTCAATTCTTGTTTGAGGTATCTTTGCCCATTCTTCCTTACAAAAGTCTTCCAGTTCTTTGAGATTTCTGGGCTGTCTGTCACGCACTGCTCTTTTAAGGTCTATCCAAAGATTTTCAATTATGTTGAGGTCAGGAGATTGTGAAGGCCATGGCAAAACCTTCAGTTTACACCTCTTGATGTATTCCCCCATGGATTTTGAGGTGTGTTTAGGATCATTATCCATTTGTAGAAGCTATCCTCTCTTTAACTTCAGCTTTTTCACAGATGGCATCAAGTTACCATCCAAAATTTGCTGAAATTTTATTGAATCAATTTCTCCTTCTACTCGTGAAATGTTCCCTGTGCCACTGGCTGCAATACAACCCCAAATCATGATTGATCCACCCCCATGCTTAACAGTTGGACAGAGGTTCTTTTCATTAAATTCTGTGCCCTTTCTTCTCCAAACGTACCTTTGCTCATTCCAGCCAAAAAGTTCTATTTTAACCTCATCGGTCCACAGAACTTGTTTACAAAATGCATCAGGCTTGTCTATATGTTCATTTGCAAAGTTCAACCGCTGATTTTTGTGGTGAGGACGTAGAAGAGGTTTTCTTCTGATGACTCTTCCATGAAGACCATATTTGTAAAGTATCTCTTTATAGTGGAATAGTGTACCACAACTCCAGTGTCTGCCAGATCTTTCTGGAGGGATCGTGCAGTCAAACGTGGGTTTTGAATTGCTTTTCTCACAATCCTGCGAGCTGTTCTGTCTGATATTTTTCTTGGTCTTCCAGATCTTGCTTTAACTTCCACTGTTTCTGATGACTGCCATTTCTTAATTACATTCCGAACAGAGGATACTGACATCTGAAAACACTTTGCTATCTTCTTATAGCCTTCTCCAGCTTTGTGAGCGTCAACTATTTTCAGTTTTCTAGACAACTGCTTAAAACAACCCATGGTGCTGATTGTTGGGGCAAGGTCAGATGAGTCTGGGCATTTAAAACCTTTAAGATTGACATCACCTGGTCTTCCCAGACGATGATTGAGAACAATCCATAAAACTGGCAGGTCTCAGCTTTGCAAAGGGGGCAGTGCATGCTATAAATTCTGCAGGGTGCCCAAACTTTTGCAGACGGCATTTTTTAGTTTTCTGTAACTTTGAAAGTGTAAATGATGGAAATAAAATCTAACTTTTTTTACCTATTATAAGAATGTCTAATCTGTAATTTGATGCCTTTTGGAGATTTTTCCATCTTTCCTTGGCTTCGTTATGCACATTAATAGAAATTTTTACCTGGGGTGCCCAAATTTTCAATCCCCACTGTATATATACGCACACACACACATGTATATTATATACATGTGTATGCCTGCCCAAGCGTATGACTTTATTCACTTCACTGCTATGGGCTCTAGCCCCAGATTTTTTGTGGACCTAGCAACACTCCTGCTGGTTCCCATAAAGTGTCAAAATTGTCAGATAGTTTCAGATTACCCATCATACTATTACAGTCTCATTATAAGTTGCTGATCTCCTTCATTACTAGTATAAAAAAATAAGTAGATAACAATTCCAGTATATATGCCATAGTGTGTAGACACTATAACTTTTTCTAAAACCAATCAATTTATGCTTATTGGGATTTTTTAACCAAAAATTTGTAGCAAAATACATATAGCTAGATTCAGAAAGAGTTAGTCCGGCTTATCTACAGATACGCGGCGTAAGTGTAAATATGCGCTGGAGCGCTTTTGTTCCGTACCCACAGAACAAGATACGCCTGAAAATAGGCTTCCTCCGACCGACGCAACTTTTCTACGCCAGCCTAACTTGGGCGTATATTTAGCATCTTCCGCTCGCATTGATTTCCTATTTAAATATGCAAATTAAGGAGATATGCCGAGATACGCCGATTCGCGCATGTAAGTGCGCCCGACGCAGGCTAAGCCCGGTGTGCGCAAGTGGTACGTCAGGCCTAAAGTTATTCTATCAAAAAGGTGGAATAACTTTGCACCAGACGGACACAGGTCAGCTGGAGAGCAGTTACAGCAGCACCGTTACGGACGAGCTGAGCAAGCTGAGCACCCACACTTGCAGGACAACACATCGGTGTGCCAACATGCCAGGGGCAGGCGTGCTCCTAGCACTACTAATGGGTCCACCGACTCGTAGGAGGGCACGGGAGCAGATATACCGAACGCGCATGAACATCTTTGGCATGGGTGATTCGGAGGTGTATCACATCTTCAGATTCAACACTGAAGCCATCCTGGATTTAGCCACAACCCTGCAGGATGACATCACCAGCAAGACACATCGCTCACAAGCAGTGCAGCCACTGGTCAAGGTACTGGCAACACTCCATTTCCTTGCCAGTGGCTCTTTTCAGCGTACAAGTGGAGTGGTGTCTGGGATGTCACAAACCAGCATGAGCAGATGTGTGCACCAGGTTGTCCCCGCAATCCTCAGATGAATGTCCCACCACTTCATCAGACCCACCCAGGAGCATCTGCAGCAGAAGGCAATGGAGGATTTCTACAGAATTGAAAGATTCCCACGCACCGTGGGGGCCATTGATTGCACACATGTGGCACTACGGCCCCCCCGTTAGACAGAGCACATATATACCACAATCGGAAGCACTGGCATTCCATCAACGTACAGGTGATAGCCGATGCCCAATGCCTCATATGGCACATCTGTGCCAAACACCCAGGGTCCAGCCATGACAGCTTCATATACCGTCAAAGCCCCATCCCAACAGATTTTGACCAGAACATGTATGGGGACAGCTGGCTGGTTGGTGAGTGACATGGGTGTCAGGCATGACTGTCCCCCCCCATGATGCAGACATCACGAGGGGCACATGCATGACTAACATCCTCCTGTCTTTTCCCTTACAGGTGACTCTGCATATGCACTTGGGCCCCATCTCATGACTCCATTCCGGAATCCCCAAACCGCAGGAGAGAGAAGATACAATGAAGCACACGCACGTACCCGTGGAGTGGTGGAACGCACCTTTGGCCTCCTGAAGTCCCGTTTCCAATGCCTGGATAAGTCTGGGGGGACCCTGTTGTATTCCCCAAACTTTGTGTGCCAGATCATCGGTGCATGTTGCATTCTACACAACTTCGCCGTGAGAAAGGGCCTGGAGATTGAGCTACGTGATGACCTGACCCCCGAACCACGCAATCCCCCCCTAAGTGAAGATAACCCGTCTGCTGTGGGAGCAGAAGTCAGAAGACGCCCCACAGAAGACATCTTTGCACGTTAAACACACACATTCATCATGACACAAGGATAATGCACGCATGCACACCACTGTGGTCCCTAGCACACACCCCAAATCCTCATCAAATTGGATTAGAACAAAGTACACCGCACAGTACTTGGGAGCAGCAACGCCAGGCCAAGGCTCCAATTATGTCGCTGTCCATTCATACACCATTCACACGGCAGAGGGTGACACCCCTTTGCCAGCAGAAGTGACACCCCCCCATTCACACACCAGTCACACTGTAGCAGCACTCCTCACCGTGTGCTTTTAAAAATCAAATAAAAGCATCACCTGAGCCTTTTTTTTAAAAACAAGCTCATCACCTGAGCAGATAAATAAAAAAGAAGCTCATCACCTGAGCAGATAACAAAAAAAAGGCAGTTATTTTGCCTTACGCTGGCTGTGCCTGCTGCCACCACTTTGGCTCCTCAGCTGCCTGGGGGAGCCTGGGGTGGGGGGGGTGGGACATCTGGAGGTGGCTCATCCCCAGGTGGGCCAGTCCTGGCAGGTGACGGCTGCCTGCCCTCCAAGGCAACAGCAATCCGGGTGAGGACCAGATTGGTTTGGGCCTGCATCCTCAGCTGGTGGGTGAGGTTAGCCCTCTCATTCCGTTGCCTCCGTCTCCCCTCCTCCTGTATGGCAGCCGTGTTGGCGTTTAAAGCCTCAATAAGGCTATCCACCTTGGTCACCAGGTTGGCAGTGGTGGCCTGCAGGTCAACCACACAGGTGGCCACTGCAGAGCTGTTGCAGCTCACCTCCTGCACTGCCTCCCGTATTTGGCCAGCATTATCAGCCATCTGCTGGAGGTGCCCAGCTATCTCCCCCATATGCCGGGTCTGCTGGCTCTGATCCAGGGCAATTTGGTCCTGGACATTACCGGGTACACCCCTCGTCTTCCTGGTCGCCTTTCTTGGGGCAGAAGAGGCATTTGAGCGGGTGTAGGGTGAGCCCCTTTGAGGTGGTTCCCCTGCTGGTGGGAGATGCAGAGGGGCTTCCCATCAGTGTGAGAGGGCCCAGCCATCAGAATGGACTCCTCTATTATCAGACCGATTTGGCCAAGGTCCACAGACTCCTCCACCACCTCCTCAAGAGGAGAAGTGTGGACAGTCCCCTCCACCGCAGCATCTTGGGGGTCTTCCTGAGGCTGCTCCTCGGAAGATGTGGTGGGACGGCCAGCGACACCAGATGGGCCCGCTCCCTCCTGCACATCTGTGGATGACATAAAGCAGTCACATGTTAGGGGACCCACACACCTGTCACATGTTCCCTTCCCCCACCCACACATGCTACACACCAGATAGGGAATATAAAACACACTTACCTGTCCTCAAGACCTCTTGCCGGGAATCAAACCCCTCAACACCCTCCACCTGCTCCCTATGCAGACACCGGGCGACCCTCTCATCCTCCGGGGTCAGCTCGATATCGCAGGGTGGTCCACCCCCAGTGCCAGTCTGGTGCTTATGAATTTTTGCCAGCTTCTCCCGCGCACAAAGCCACATTGTGGCTTTTTATCAATGTCCTTTGCAATGCGGGGGACATTGCCAAGGGTATTGACACGAGTGGCTATAATGTCCAGGATCTCCTGCTTCCTGGCACGGGTGGTATCCCTACTCTCCGGACCATGGAGGAACTGATGAAACTCCTCCATCCCAGAAATGATTATAGCCCTCTCCTGAGCAGTAAAATTCTTTTTGCGCTTGCTGACGGGAGCAGCCATCATCAAGGAAAATGAGGAATCCAAAAACAAACAGCAAAATTACCTTGCTCGTGGGGGGAAAGCAGGATGTAATTTTGCGTCGGACGGACGCATGTCTGAGCGTATTTATGCGCTCGACGCAAGCCAATAGGCCGGCGTACAATGGGAAGTTCGGCCGACCTAGATGCGCGCATGAAAGCGATCCGACTTAGACATCACTGTGCATGCTCCGTTGAAGTTAGGCCGGGCGTAAGCCACTGCACCACGCTCAGACACTCATTTTCATAAGTTCACACCCACTTCCACTTACACCGGCTTACGCCTCCGATTTTAGGTTCGGCCAGCGCAGATTGGAGAGCAAGGGCCAGATTCACAAAAGAGATACGACGGAGTATCTCAGATACTCCGTCGTATCTCTCAGAGTATATATGCGACTGATTCATAGAATCAGTTACGCATAGATATCCCTTAGATCCGACAGGTGTAATGGACTTACACTGTCGGATCTTAGGATGCAATACCGCGGCTGCCGCTGGGGGGGAGTTTGCGTCGTAAACCAGCGTCGGGTATGCAAATTAGGAGTTACGGCGATCCACAAAGGTTTTTCCCGTCGTTACGTCGTCGCAAGTGTTAGATTTCTGTCGCAAAGATAGGGCACCTTTAATATGGTGTAAAAGTACTCCACCATGTTAAAGTATGCCCGTCTTTCCCGCGTCGCTTTTGAATTTTTTTTTCTTTTTTTCTTTTTCCCGGCGTAAGTGCGTTGATCACGTCGCGATTCTCAAAACGTCGGCGCGTCGTAATTTCACGCAAAGCACGTCGGGAAATTAGCGAAGGGGAGCATGCGCAGTACGTCCGGCGCGGGAGCGCGCCTAATTTAAATGGTACCCGTCCCATTTGAATTGGGCCGCCTTGTGCCGGACGTGTTTACGATACACCGCCGCAAATTTCCAGGTAAGTGCTTTGTGGATCGGGCACTAAATCTGAAAATTTGCAGCGGTGTAACGTAAACAGGTTACGTTAAGCTGCGCCGCAGCTACGTGAATCTGGCCCCAAGTGCTTTGTGAATCATCAACTTTGCTCTCCGACTTATGCCGGCGTAGCGCATATACGTTGCGTTACTATGTAAAAAGGTACTACAGCGCTATTACTAAAACCATATAAAATACTAAAGATAAGCTGCAGACACGTGAGGTGCACAAAACCAAAGTGAATAAATAAGAAAATATTGTGTTGCGCTGATAATCAAGTAAAAAATTGCATACATATATATATATACACCATATACATAAATAAGAACCCCCTACACCTCAAATCAGGGAGGTATATGTGCAAAAGATAAACAAAAACCACTCAAAAACTATAATGTGAAAAAATTCAAATAGAACCAGCAAAAATAGTTCATGGAAAAAACACAGTTCAGTACATAGGCTAATAGGAGACAGGTGTGAGATCCACAGTCCTCTGGTGTGCAGCTGTCATTATAGCAAACCTTTCCCTTCTGGACTCCCCGATTAACACAGGATATCAGCCGCTCATAAGGAGAAAAGAAAGATATATGGTGCAAATAACGTAATAAAATGGGAAATGAACCCTGCAATACAATGATTGCACTCACGGAACCTCGATGGTAAAAAGGCTCAACTGCAATCAGTCATTGAACGCCGCTCAGTGCTACGATCTCCTCAGAAGGACGGATTCGACCGTCGATCGCGTCACTCGGCTTCTCCCCCACGCGTATCGTCAATAGCCACTTGACTTATTCATGAGTTGCCATGTGACCATGTCAGCAGTCTATTTATACAAGCTGACAATGGAGGCAAGAGCAGAGGGGTGGATCCTTCACATCATTGCTGGCTGACTGGTGCGCTTTAGCCACAACATTTTAACCAGTTCCCGACCACCGCATGTACATATACGTCCACAATATGGCACGTACAGGCACATGGGCGTATAGGTACGTCCCCGCCTTACCTCGGTTCGGGGGTCCGATCGGGACCCCCTCCGGTACATGCGGCGGCCGGGAACGGTGTACGGGAGGTCCGGGAGGAGGGGGCGGCTATTGGTTTCCAGCCGTCCCCTCTCGATCTCCCTCAGCGAATGAGAATGCAGCAGAGCCCTCCCTGCCTGTGTAACTGTAAACACAGGCAGGGAGGAAGTGACGTTTTCTCCCCTCTGGCGGTCTTTTCGTTTGATTCCAGAGGAGAGAAGACGTCAGTACTGTGAGTTGCACCAACAGCACACTGACACAGCACACATAGGCACATAACCCCCCCCGATCACCCCCCCAGCACCCCCAGATCACCCCCTGTCACAGTGTCACTGATTGCAGTGATCATTTATTTTCTGATCACTGCTTTTAGTGTCAGTGTGACAGAAAAAAGTGTCAGGGCAGTTAGGTTTAGGCCCCTTTAGGTCCAGGGTAGCCCCCTACCCCCCCCCCAATAAAGGTTTAACCCCTGATTGCCCCTAAAGTTAACCCTTTCACCCCTATTGCCAGTGTCACTAAGCGATCGGTTTCTGATCGCTGCATTAGTGTCACTGTTGCCGCTAGGCAGTTCGTTTTTTTTGAGGTTCGCCGCCAGGTTTATATAGCGTTAGGTACCCCCATAAATAAAGGTTTTAACCCCTGATTGCCCCTAGAGTTAACCCTTTCACCCCTATTGCCAGTGTCACTAAGCGATCGGTTTCTGATCGCTGTATTAGTGTCACTGTTGCCGCTAGGCAGTTAGTTTTTTTTGAGGTTCGCCGCCAGGTTTATATAGCGTTAGGTACCCCCATAAATAAAGGTTTTAACCCCTGATTGCCCCTAGAGTTAACCCTTTCACCCCTATTGCCAGTGTCACTAAGCGATCGGTTTCTGATCGCTGTATTAGTGTCACTGTTGCCGCTAGGCAGTTAGTTTTTTTTGAGGTTCGCCGCCAGGTTTATATAGCGTTAGGTACCCCCATAAATAAAGGTTTTAACCCCTGATTGCCCCTAGAGTTAACCCTTTCACCACTGATCACTGTATAAGTGTCACTGGTGACGTGGTTAGCCAGTTAGTTATTTAGTTATTTTAGGTTCGCCACCAGGTTTTTAGAAAGCGTTAGGTACCCCCATATATTACCGAATAAAGGTTTTAACCCCCTGATTGCCCCCTAGTTAACCCTTTCACCAGTGATCACCGTATAAGTGTTACGGTTGACGCTGGTTGGTTAGTTTGCTGTTTATAGCATCAGAGCACCCGCCGTATATAACCCAATAGGTTTAACCCCCTGATCACCCGGCGGGTGATATAAATTTAATTTTAGCGCCAGTCAGGGTCTGCGTCACCCCAGGCAGCGTTAGGTTAGAGCCAGTACCGCTTACACCCACTCGCTAAGCATACACCCCCCTTAGTGGTATAGGATCTGAACGGATCGATACCTGATCTGATCAGATCTATACTAGCGTACCCAGCAGTTTAGGGTACCCAAAAACGCATTGTTAGCGGAATCAGCCCAGATACCCGCTAGCACCTGCGTTTTCCCCCTCTGCCCAGCCCAACCCACCCAAGTGCAGTATCGATCGATCACTGTCACTTACAAAACACAAGACACATAACTGCAGCGTTCGCAGAGACAGGCCTGATCCCTGCGATCGCTTACAGTTTTTTTTGAAGCGTTTTCTACATTTGCTTTTCTATAGTCAGGTGCTTTTTTTACCTGTGAATCCTTACCATTGTACCACTAAATTTAGAGTCCAAAATGGCAAACCGAAGGTACAATGATAAGCAGGCCTTTGAGTTCATGTGCATGTCAGATAGTGAAGAGGAGGAGGTCACGCATCTGACAGATTCTGGCTCAGAATATGAACCCATTTACGACAGCGGCTCCATGTCAGATAGCTCGCACGACGAAGTTGAGGTCCCTGCTAAGGCCAGGCGTACCCGATCCCATTCTGATGTTGTTGAGCAGCAAGAACCGCAGGACCCTCGTATGGAGCAGAGATCCAGTACTAGCGCCGCTATTCCTTCTGGTGAATTGGCAAGCACCAGCGGCCTAGTACACCCTGGTCGTTTATCCAGCACTGCAGTAACACTTGGTGACGTGGCGAGTCCCATAAGTGCAGTTGAAGCTGGCGATGTGGCAAGCACAAGTAGTGTCCCGCTGCCACCAAGAAAAAGACAGAGACAGGCCCGTCGTGCCCATAGTGCCCTTCCTGTAGAATTTGCCTATCCTGATTGGGTCCCCACCACTTCTACAGCACCTGTACTTCCCCCATTCACTGGCCAACCCGGTATTCAGGTGGATACAGCGAACTTTATGTCACTTGATTTTTATTCGCTGTATTTCACGGAAGATCTCTATAGATCTATTGTGGACCAGACCAATTTATATGCTGGTACTTACATCGCCGCTAACCCCCAGTCTCGCCTTGCCAAAGAATGGAAACCTCTCGAGGTTTCCGAATTTAAGACCTTTCTGGGCCTTACCCTCAACATGGGCATACACAAATTTCCGTCATTGCGGATGTATTGGTCCACACATCCCATTGACCATATGTACATTTTCTCTGCTCACATGGCCAGGAGACGATACGAGGCGATCCTGCGGTTCCTGCATTTCAGTGACAATGCACTTTGTCGTCCACGTGGAGACCCTGAATTTGACCGGCTCTACAAAATTCGGCCCCTCGTAAACCATTTCAACGAACGTTTTGCAGCCTTGTTTAATCCCCAGCAGGTTGTATGCGTTGATGAGTCCCTGATTAAATTTGCTGGCCGCTTGTCTTTCAAACAGTACCTTCCCAGCAAGCGTGCCAGATACGGGGTCAAGCTCTATAAGCTCTGTGACAGGGCCACAGGCTACACATGGAGCTTTAGGGTTTACGAGGGAAAAGATAGTCAGGTAGAGCCGGAAGGATGCCCAGATTACATGGGGAGCGCTGGCAAGATTGTTTGGGACTTGGTGTCACCCTTATTCGGAAAGGGGTACCATTTGTATGTGGACAATTTTTACAGCAGCGTGCCACTTTTTAGCCACTTATTTGATCAACAGATTGGAGCATGTGGCACCGTGCGACCTAATCGCCGGGGCTTCCCCCAGCGGCTTGTAGATGCCCGTGTTAGGCCGGGGGCGAGAGCCTGCTGCAGATGTAAAAATTTGCTCGCTGTGAAGTGGCGGGACAATAGGAATGTTTTCGTTCTTACCACCCTTCACGCAGACACGACAGTCCAAATTCGTACGGCGACTGGTGTTGTGGAGAAACCCCTCTGTGTCCACGAATATAACCTTAATATGGGAGGGGTGGACCTCAACGACCAGTTGATGGCGCCGTATCATATTGCCCGTAAGACGAGACGCTGGTACAAAAAAGTGTCTCTACATTTATTTCAATTGGCTCTACTGAATGCTCATGTCTTATACAGAGCTTCAGGACGGAATGAATCCTTCCTTCAATTCCAGAGGGATATCATCACAGAACTCCTGTATCCAGGCGGTATTGTACCTCACCATCTCCTACCAAATGCAGTAAGCCGACTGCATGAGAGGCATTTTTCTTATGTCCTCCCGAGTACCCCTACCCAACGAGCCCCCCAAAGAAAATGTCGTGTCTGTACCAAGCGCGGATTTAGGCGTGACACCCGTTATTTTTGTCCCAAATGTCCTGGCAATCCTGGTCTTTGTATTGGTGAATGTTTTGAACGCTTCCACACACACGTTAATTATTAGTGTAGGGTGAAACATTTCACAGGCTAGGCACACTCACACAGGGTCTCCCAAGATGCCATCGCATTTTGAGAGACCCAAACCTGGAACCGAAAAGTTGAAGTTACAGTTCACAGTTACAAAAAAAAGTGTTAAAAAAAAAAAAAAAAAAAGTAAAAAATAAAAACACACAAAAAAATATAAAATAAAAAAACCAAAAATAGTTGTCGTTTTATTGTTCTCTCCCTCTCTATTCTCTCTCTATTGTTCTGCTCTTTTTTACTGTATTCTATTCTGCAAAGTTTTATTGTTGTTATGTTTTTTCATGCTTGCTTTTCAGGTATGTAATTTATTTTACTGTTTTCAGGTACGCCATTCAGCTGTTGCGCGGACTTATTTATCTTGACAGCAACAGCGTTTGCTCCCACGATATATAAAGCCGCGACTCCAGTGCTGTAGGAGGTGATTTCACCACCACAGTTAAAAAAAAGAGCATATATGCCGAAGCATGCGGGCAGCAGGGGCGGAGGAGCGATTTTGCTCCTAATGCCGCGTACATACGGTTGACATTCCTACGGAGGCTTTCCCGTGGAAAAGTCTGACCATGTGTACACGGCATAGAAAAGTCCGACCGTGTGTACGCGGCATAGAAAAGTCCGACCGTACGCGGCATAACTTTTTTGCGGGAGGATGCCCCCATGCTTTGGCATATATATATATTTTAGGCACAGGTTGCGTTAAAAAATGTTTTATTTTTTACTATGTTTTTTTATAGGTATTTGCTTTGCAGGTATGGTATGATCTTACTGTTATACTGGAATGTTACTTTGTTTTAATGTTAACCATCATTTGCTTAGCAGGTACGCCATTCAGTTGCAGTGCGGATTTATTTAGCGTGACAGCAACAGCGTTTGCTCCCACGATATATAAAGCCGCGACTCCAATGCTGTAGGAGGTGATTTCACCACTACAGTTCAAAAAAGAGCATATATGCCGGAGCATGGGGGCATTAGGGGCGGAGGAGCGATTTTGCTCCTAATGCCGCGTACATACGGTTGACATTCCTACGGAGGCTTTCCTGTGGAAAAGTCTGACCATGTGTACACGGCATAGAAAAGTCCGACCGTGTGTACGCGGCATAGAAAAGTCCGACCGTACGCGGCATAACTTTTTTGCGGGAGGATGCCCCCATGCTTCGGCATATATAAATGGTGCATGTATGCCCATCATTAGAAGTGGGTGGATGAAGGGAGGTATTCTAATGGTGGGCATACCCACCGATCAATCTTTTTTTTGTTCAGCCAACAGACTGCATGAAAAAAAAAAAGATTACAATACATGTCCAACAAGAACCATCAACGTACTGGTATGTTGCAGGACTTTGAATGGTTATACCAGAATGATGCCTGCGGGTTTAGGCATCATCTTGGTATCATTCTTTTCAGCCAGCGGTCGGCTTTCATGTAAAAGCAGTCCTAGCGGCTAATTAGCCTCTAGACTGCTTTTACATTCAGTGGGAGGGAATGTCCCCCCCCCCAGATATAAACGGCGCCATTGAGAATATGGGAAAGCATTTTATCACACCGATCTTGGTGTGGTCAGATGCTTTGAGGGCAGAGGAAAGATCTAGGGTCTAATAGACCCCATTTAAAAAAAAAAAAGAGTACCTGTCACTAACTATTGCTATCATAAGGGATATTTACATTCCCTGAGATAACAATAAAAATGGTAAAAAAATAAATAAATGGAAGGAACAGTTAACAAATAAAATAAAAAAAGCGAAATAAATATATAAAAAAATAAAAAAATAAAAAAAAGCATCCCTGTCCCCCCCTGCTCTTGCGCAAAGACGAACGCAAGCGTCGGTCTGGAGTCATATGTAAACAGCAATTGCACCATGCATGTGAGGTATCACCGCGAAGGGCAGATCGAGGGCAGTCATTTTAGCAGTAGACCTACTCTGTAAATCTAATGTGGTAACCTGTAAAGGCTTTTAAAGGCTTTTAAAAATGTATGTAGTTTGTCGCCACTGCGCGTTTGTGCGCAATTTTAAAGTATGTCGTGTTTGGTATCCATGTACTCGGCCTAAGATCATAATTTTTATTTCATCAATAATTTGGGCAATATAGTGTGTTTTAGTGCTTTAAAATAAAAAAAAGTGTATTTTTTCCCCAAAAAATGCGTTTGAAAAAACGCTGCGCAAATACTGTGTGGAAATTTTTTTTGCAACACCTACCATTTTAATCTGTAGGGCCTTTGCTTTAAAAAAATATATAATGTTTGGGGGTTCAACTTTACTTTCTTGCAAAAAAATAATATGTTTTTATGTAAACAAACAGTGTCAGAAAGGGCTTTTTCTTCAAGTGGTTAGAAGAGTGGGTGATGTGTGACATAAGCTTCTAATTGTTGTGCATAAAATGCCAGGACAATTGAAAACCCCCCCAAATGACCCCATTTTGGAAAGTAGACACCCCAAGCTATTTGCTGAGAGGCATCTTAAGTCCATGGAATATTTTAGATTTTGACCCAAGTTGCGGGAAATATAAATATATATATATATATATATTTTTTTTTGCGCAAAGTTGTCACTAAATGATATATTGCTCAAACATGCCATGGGCATATGTGGAATTACACCCCAAAATGCATTCTGCTGCTTCTCCTGAGTACGGGGATACCACATGTGTGAGACTTTTTGGGAGCCTAGCCGCGTACGGGACCCCAAAAACCAATCACCGCCTTCAGGCTTTCTAAGGGTGTAAATTTTTGATTTCACTCCTCACTACCTATCACAGTTTCGAAGGCCATAAAATGCCAAAATAGCACAAAAAAAACCCAAATGACCCCATTTTGGAAAGAAGACACCCCAAGGAAACTGCTGAGAGGCATGTTGAGTCCATTGATTTTTTTTTTTTTTGTCCAAAGTGATTGAATAATGAGAAAAAAAAAAAAAAAAAGAAAAATGTGTCACTAAATGATATATTGCTCACACATGCCATGGTTATATGTGGAGTTGCACCCTAAAATACATTCTGCTGCTTCTCCTGAGTACGGGGATACCACATGTTTGGGACTTTTTGGGAGCCTAGCCGCGTACGGGACCCCGAAAACCAAGCACCGCCTTCAGCATTTCTAAGGGCGCAAATTTTTGATTTCACTCCTCACTACCTATCACAGTTTCGAAGGCCATAAAATGCCAAAATAGCACAAAAAACCCCCAAATGACCCCATTTTGGAAAGTAGACACCCCAAGCTATTTGCTGAGAGGCATGTTGAGTCCATGGAATATTTAATTTTTTTGCCCCAAGTGATTGAATCATGACCAAAAAAAATTAAAATAAAAAAATGTACAAAACATTGTCACTAAATGATATATTTCTCACACATGCCATGGTTATATGTGGAATTGCACCCCAAAATACATTCTGCTACTTCTCCTGAGTACGGGGATACCACATGTGTGGGACTTTTTGGGAGCCTAGCCGCGTATGAGACCCCGAAAACCAAGCACCGCCTTCAAGATTTCTAAGGACATAAATTTTTGATTTCACTCACACAAATCTTGAAGGCAGTGCTTGGTTTTCGGGGCCCCGTACGCGGCTAGGCTCCCAAAAAGTCCCACACATGTGGTATCCCCGTACTCAGGAGAAGCAGCAGAATGTATTTTGGGGTGCAATTCCACATATAACCGTGGCATGTGTGAGAAATATATCATTTAGTGACAACGTTTTGTATTTTTTTTTTTTTGGTCATTATTCAGTGACTTGGGGCAAAAAAATTAAATATTCCATGGACTCAACATGCCTCTCAGCAAATAGCTTGGGGTGTCTACTTTCCAAAATGGGGTCATTTGGGGGGGTTTTGTGCTGTTTTGGCATTTTATTGCCTTCGAAACTGTGATAGGTAGTGAGGAGTGAAATCAAAAATTTATGCCCTTAGAAATCCTGAAGGCGGTGATTGGTTTTCGGGGTCCCGTACGCGGCTAGGCTCCCAAAAAGTCCCACACATGTGGTATCCCCGTACTCAGGAGAAGCAGCAGAATGTATTTTGGGGTGCAATTCCACATATAACCGTGGCATGTGTGAGAAATATATCATTTAGTGACAACGTTTTGTATTTTTTTTTTTTTGGTCATTATTCAGTGACTTGGGGCAAAAAAATTAAATATTCCATGGACTCAACATGCCTCTCAGCAAATAGCTTGGGGTGTCTACTTTCCAAAATGGGGTCATTTGGGGGGGTTTTGTGCTGTTTTGGCATTTTATTGCCTTCGAAACTGTGATAGGTAGTGAGGAGTGAAATCAAAAATTTATGCCCTTAGAAATCCTGAAGGCGGTGATTGGTTTTCGGGGTCCCGTACGCGGCTAGGCTCCCAAAAAGTCCCACACATGTGGTATCCCCGTACTCAGGAGAAGCAGCAGAATGTATTTTGGGGTGCAATTCCACATATGCCCATGGCATATGTGAGAAATATATCATTTAGTGACAACGTTTTGTAAAAAATTTTTTTTTTTTTTTTTTTGGTCATTATTCAATCACTTGGGGCCATAAAATTAAATATTCCATGGACTCAACATGCCTCTCAGCAAATAGCTTGGGGTGTCTTCTTTCCAAAATGGGGTCATTTGGGGGGGTTGTGTGACATCTTGGCATTTTATGGCCTTCAAAACTGTGATAGGTAGTGATAGGTAGTGAGGAGTGAAATCAAAAATGTATGCCCTTAGAAATCTTGAAGGCGGTGCTTTGTTTTCGGGGCCCCGTATGCGGCTAGGCTCACAAAAAGTCCCACATATGTGGTATCCCCGTACTCGGGAGAAGCAGCAGAATGTCTTTTGGGGTGCAATTCCACATATAACTATGGCATGTGTGAGCAATATATCATTTAGTGACAACTTTGTGCAAAAAAAAATCAGTTTGTCATATTCCCGCAACTTGTGTCAAAATATAAAATATTCCATGGACTCGACATGCCTCTCAGCAAATAGCTTAGGGTGTCTACTTTCCAAAATGGGGTCATTTGGTTTTTTTTTTTGCTATTTTGGCATTTTATGGCCTTCGAAACCTTGATAGGTAGTGAGGAGTGAAATCAAAAATGTGTGCCCTTAGAAATGCTGAAGGCGGTGCTTGGGTTTTGGGGCCCCGTATGCGGCTAGGCTCCCAAAAAGTCCCACACATGTGGTATCCCCGTACTCAGGAGAAGCAGCAGAATGTATTTTGGGGTGCAATTCCACATATAACCATGGCATGTGTGAGAAATATATCATTTAGTGACAACTTTTTGTAAACATTTTTTTTTTTTTTTTTTTTTCGTCATTATTCAATCACTTGGGACAAAAAAATTAAATATTCAATGGACTCAACATGCCTCTCAGCAGTTTCCTTGGGGTGTCTACTTTCCAAAATGGGGTCATTTGGGGGGGTTTTGTACTGCCTTGCCATTTTAGCACCTCAAGAAATGAGATAGGCAGTCATAAAATAAAAGCTGTGTAAATTCCAGAAAATGTACCCTAGTTTGTAGACGCTATAACTTTTGCGAAAACCAATAAATATACGCTTATTGCGATTTTTTTTACTAAAGACATGTGGCTGAATACATTTTGGCCTAAATGTTTGACTAAAATTTAGTTTATTCGATTTTTTTTACTTTTTGTTATAAGAAAAATCATTTTTTTTCAAAATTTACGGTCTTTTTGCGTTTATATCGCAAAAAATAAAAATCGCAGAGGCGATCAAATACCATCAAAATAAAGCTCTATTTGTGGGAAGAAAAGGACGCAAGTTTCGTTTCGGTACAACATTGCATGACCGCGCAATTACCAGTTAAAGCAGCGCATTGCCAAATTGTAAAAACACCTCTGGTCTTTAGACAGCGTATTGGTCCGGAGCTTAAGTGGTTAATGTGATCTTTACAAGCAAATAAAATACATATATACGAGACCATTTGGAACAAATTAAATGTTAAAATACATTATAAAATTCATTTATGAAACCTTCATTATGAACAACTAATAGCCTATACACGTCACTGCCTCCAGTGGTGAGAAGAATAAATACACCTAATATTACTCAACCACTTTCAAAAATAAATAAAAGAAGGCATAGATAATCACCCCCCCTAGTGGGTGATAGTAATATTACAAGAATTACTATAGACATGACATACAATGGAAGGAGATAAAAATCCCGCATACTGGTGAATCTTCACCAAAAAAAAAAACCACATGATCAGCTGATCAATAGGTTATAATAATAAACCCAGTCCATAAGATTATTAAAAAATATTAATAACAATATATGATGATAAAAATATATTGATAAAAATATATATATATATATTGATAAAAAATATATATATATGGATAAAAAATATAAAAATGTATATAAAATGCCCCTAATTAGAAATCTGCGATGAAGCAATTGAGGTCAAACTCGATGTTAAGGCCATTAGGTGCCAGGGTAGCCATCTCGTGAATCCACCGAGATTCACATTTACTCAGCTCCCTGACTTTGTGACTCCCCCTCCAGTGGGGTATATACTTGTCTATGGCCCAAAATTGTAAACCTCTTGGATCATTATTATGGCATTGTTTGAAATGTCGTGAGACATTATGTTCATCACAACCTTTTTCAATGTTTTGTACGTGCTCCCTAATCCTTTTCCACATGGGTCTCTTAGTGCGTCCCACATACTGCAAAGAGCACGGGCACTGGAGCACATACACCACCCCCTCAGTCCTGCACGTTATTAGCTCTTTTATTTTAAAGTCTTTTTTGGTCACATTAGATGAAAAACTGGAACATTTTTGGCCATTTTGATTTGTCTTCCTACATGCAAAACAGCGTTTGCAAGGGAAAAAACCTTTTCCTTGCCAAAAAGTCAGAACCTCCTTTTTATTTGGGGGGTCTGGGACACTTTTTGCAACTAGATCCCTTAAAGTGGGAGCTCTTCGATACACAACTTTAGGTGCGACAGGCAATACATCCTGGAGCTGCCTATCAGCTTTTAAAATCGGCCAATGTTTCCTGAATATTGATTCTAGTTGCCTGTGTTGTACATTGAAATTTAGGATGATAGGTATTTCTTGTTCCACTTTTGCAAACTTTTTTTTATCTGAAATCAGGTTCTCTCTTGATACATTCTTAACTTCCTCAATCTTTAGTTGAATAAAATCTTCACTGTAGCCCTTTTGTGTAAACTTAGAGCCTACAAATTTGGCCTGATCCATAAATGTATTATCATCCGTACAGTTCCTTCTGATCCGCGTCAATTGCCCTTTTGGTACGTTGATCAGCCACGGGTCATAATGACAACTGTCTGTTGGGATGTAACTATTACGGTCTACTGGCTTGAAGAACGTTTTGGTACTTATTTTCTGATTTTCCAAGGAGATTTCTAAATCCAAGAACTGGATAATCTTATCGCTTATAGTATAAGTGAGTTTTATATTTTTTCCATTCTTATTCAACTTTTCAAAAAATTGTTTCAGTGAGGTGTCATCCCCTTTCCATAACACAATGCAGTCATCTATAAATCTTTTGTAAACTATTAAAGAGTCCGGTGAATCATTATATATGGCAGTCTCCTCCCATTCTGCCATATAGATATTGGCAACACTTGGTGCATATTTACCATCGAGGTTCCGTGAGTGCAATCATTGTATTGCAGGGTTCATTTCCCATTTTATTACGTTATTTGCACCATATATCTTTCTTTTCTCCTTATGAGCGGCTGATATCCTGTGTTAATCGGGGAGTCCAGAAGGGAAAGGTTTGCTATAATGACAGCTGCACACCAGTGGACTGTGGATCTCACACCTGTCTCCTATTAGCCTATGTACTGAACTGTGTTTTTTCCATGAACTATTTTTGCTGGTTCTATTTGAATTTTTTCACATTATAGTTTTTGAGTGGTTTTTGTTTATCTTTTGCACATATACCTCCCTGATTTGAGGTGTAGGGGGTTCTTATTTATGTATATGGTGTATATATATATATGTATGCAATTTTTTACTTGATTATCAGCGCAACACAATATTTTCTTATTTATACGTTGCGTTACGCCGGCGCAAATATGTGCCCATCTACCTGAATCTAGCTAATATTGTTTTTTTTTCAAAATGTTCGTTCTTTTTTGGTTCATACCACAAAAAAACTAAAACCCCAGGGATGATCAAATACCAACAAAAGAAAGCTCTATTTGTGTGAAAAATATTTATTTGCTTACACTGTTGCATGACTGCGCAATTGTCAGTTAAAATAAGTGCCAAAAATCAAATATTGGCCTGGTCATGAAGAGGGGTAAATCTTCAGGAGGGAAAGTGGTTAAGGAAGCCTATTCATTTAAATGACAATGTACAGAATAGATCACTTGCACTTTGTTCTTTAACACAGTACACCATAACGCATGTTAGTGCTGCAACACAGATTTTTTTGGAGGTGCATTCAGGTGTCATTGAAAATAATTACTGCACAAAGGGTGTGTTACTACAAAAGAATAGTGTGACACCAGTCATAAAATGTCTACCAATTGTGATTTTTTTTTGTGGTGAAAGCAAGCATTTTAGAGCAAGTAATTTAGGTGGATTCAGAAAGACCGCCTTAACTTTGCGGCGGTGTAGTGTATCGTGTTTACACTACGCCGCCGTAAGTTAGCGAGGCAAGTACAAGATTCACAAAGTACTTGCCTGCTAAGTTACGGCGGCGTAGCGTAAATGCGGCGGGCATAAGCGCGCCTAATTCAAAATAGGCTGAGGGGGCGTGTTTTATGTTAATATGGGTTGACCTGACGTGATTGACGTTTTTTAGGAACGGCGCATGCGCTGTCTGTGTACATATTCCAGTGTGCATTGCGGCTAAGTACGCCACATGGTCCTATTGGTTTCGACGTGGACGTAAATTATGTCCAGCCCTATTCACGGACGACTTACGCAAACAACGTAAAATTTTCAAATTTCGACGCAGGAACGACGGCCATACTTAACATTACTATTCCAGCTATTTGATGGAATAACTTTAGGCCTGAAAATGCCTTACGTAAACGGCGTATCTTTACTGTGTCAGGCAAACGTACGTTCGTGAATCGGCGTAACTACTCATTTAAATATTCTAGGCCGACCGCAATGGAAGCGCCACCTAGCGGTCAGCCTAAAAATTACACTTTAGGATACGACGGTGTAAGACACTTACGCCGCTCGTATCTGAGCCTAATTTAACTGTATCTGGTTTCCAGAATACGCTTAAATTTGCATCGGCGCAGATTCCGAGTTAGGTCGGCGTATCTACTGATACATGGAAAAAAAGGGAGTCACGCTAAAAAAAATATATATAGTAAATTGATAAGATACCAATGTGATATGGAAATTAATTGAAAAAATACCAATATAATGTGAACAACAATGAATTGAAGTGAAGACTTATATGGCATATACTGAAATCCTCATAGCAGTGTCAATGCATCAAAGTAGTCCACAGTGCAGTGTATGAAAAAGAGGGAAATGGGCTGAAGACAAAAACACAGTCCCAAATAAAGTGATGAAGCAGCAGTGAGTCCCAAAGGTGCTAGACACATCCACAGCGTAGTGATTGGTACCAGACAGGAAACCTCCACCCACGAGTAACACTGACTCTTACCGCAAATCAATTTTAAAACAGCATGAAAAACAGATATCTAATCTCCACTGCAGGAACAAGTTCAGTCATCGTCCAATATTGAAGCCTCAGTAACGAATAGTCCCCACTAGTACCAGCCAGATGCAATACTCCAAAACATATGAAAAAACCAAGGAGAGCACATAGCGTGATATTGTATGGAGGTTTATTGTGTAAAAGCAGATTGTGTACTTACATCAATCCGGATAAAAACAAGCATAAAACACAGCCGGCCGGCCTGTACAGGAGAGTGTGCCCGGAATATCCGGGTCCTCACACGTGTAACGCGGTGACGTCAGAGCGTCGCCTCCCGACGTTTCGTCTCAACAGGGACTTGTTCAGCTATTTGATGGAATAACTTTAGGCCTGAAAATGCCTTACGTAAACGGTGTATCTTTACTGTGTCGGGCAAACGTACATTCGTGAATCGGCGTAACTACTCCTTTAAATATTCTAGGCTGACCGCAATGGAAGCGCCACCTAGCGGTCAGCCTAAAAATTACACTTTAGGATACGATGGTGTAAGACACTTACGCCGCTCGTATCTGAGCCTAATTTAAGCGTATCTGGTTTCCAGAATACGCTTAAATTTGCATCGGCGCAGATTCCGAGTTAGGTCGGTGTATCTACTGATACGCCAGCCTAACTCTTTCTGAATCACCCCCATAGTGTACCAGGGTCGGCCACAACACTACTTTTCTGTTTTATGTGTTTATCTCTCCAACAAATGTTAAAGTACATCTGCTGTAAGCCAAGTATACAGCAGGTGAAAATACTGAAAATGTCAGCTTTTAAATATTTCCATGGTAGCAAAAGGTTCTGAGTCTTTTTACAGCGATAATTCACTTATTTATATGACATAAGTACATCACCAGGCTTCACATACATAATCCTAGTCATTTGTATGTGTAATGGAAACTATTATATGGCTAAGACAAACAAGTAAGGCACTTGTAACAAACACCACTAAGGCCCTCTTCACAGCAAAATCAGTCATGTTAATCTTTGACAGATAACAGCTTTACTTTCTTTCTAAAGTAAAGAGATTAACATGGGATACATCTGTGGTGCTATTTGTGTATACCATCATGATACTGTGCCACTAGATCACATGGGCTTTGCTGGTAGAGAGGGGTGGGCAGCATCTTCCCACACAGCAATTAAAAGAAGCTTTACTTAAATTTAAGTTAGGGATATGCAATAAATTACCTGAAAGTGAAAAACCCATATATAAGTAGTACACTAGTTCAGGGATTAATTTACAGAATAAGTGAATTTTAAATTTCTAGTACTATAAATGTGACAATTCTGGGTCCCTTAAATAACATTTTCACATGCTGGCTAATATCATGGCAGTGTAAAGCAAATTAAACAATACAGAAATTGTGAAGTAATTAACAATGCAAGATTTACTGTATATACCATAAGATTCTATTCATACATATTAAAAACAATTTGCAAATTGCAAATGGTAATGCAAATCAATGGGAGGCTAATCTTAAAAATTAAAGCATCTGTTACCCTAAAAAAAAAATGGATCCTGTTCCTTTATAGCATTTTATACAGCACAGCACTTGTGCCGTGTAATTTGTATCACCAGAAATACCTGGTTGATCCTGCCTGGTTCTGTTCTCCCCATGTAAACTTACAATGGTTGATCATGGCTGCTGAGCCCTGACACTGTTGTCAGTTTGCGTGCCTCCGTCATCAGCAGCTCTTCTCTGTCCTCCTCTCCCCCTCCCTCCCTACTTGTCTGTCAGCTAGTGACAGTGCCCCCCCCCCCTCCCGCTGCTGAAATAACTTTACATTTTTCATATAATCCTCTGTGGTTAATAATGTTAGGTGCCCCATTGTATGTGTTTTATACCTGGTTTCAGAGCGCCACATGACCAGCTTCCTCTCTCCTCCTCTTCTCCCAACTGACATCAACAAGGGTATTCTTGGACCCTCCTGCTATAGCTGGCAGATCAAGAGAGCAGAGAGGCAGTCGGTCACGTGAGTGCCGAGCGGCACTCTGAAATCAGGTATAGGATGGTGTTTTTTTCAATAAAACACATACACTGGGGCACCTATCATTAATAACCACAGAGCAATATATAAAGATATCACAGTGGCTTAACAACCACTTGAATTCGAGCCATTTTCAAGACTAATAGGAAATGAATTTCAAACAAATTGCATAGACAAGGTGGGCAATACTATGAGGCACATGAACCAATTCAAACAAAAATGTAACAATACTGTTTAGTGGAAGCAGCTTTTTTTTAGAAAGGCTTAAAAGAGAAGTGTGAGAATTTAAAAAAACAAGCATACATACTCATCTAGATAGCTGCAGCTGCAGCTGTCTACACTGACAACTGAGTGATCCAAGACCACCGCTTGCTTAGTTTTTGGGTCCGCTAAATTACATTTCCTGGCCTCTTCATTCTGTTTATAGACAAAGTGGCTTGGGATTCTCGTCAACATCTATAGCAGACCCTTATCCTATATCAGGTAATTATAGGGATGTATTGGGATGTATTGGGAAATCTGTAAAAAATGCCACGGGGTTCCTCCTAAAAATCAATAATAGATCCCTATCAGGGGGCGTGGCGACCAAGCCCCAAGATGGATGCCTGAGCTAGGAGCTCTGCTCAGCCACTGGAGAGATCCACTGACATCCGAGCCCACCGGTCACATCAACGGCCAAACGCAAACATCCTTAGCAGCCTGCCCGGGATGTCGAGGAGCCAAAAGAACCCGTCACAACCGCACAAGATGCCCAGTTTCTTCTTGCTAAAGTCCCGTGGGCCACAACAAAATGGTGTGGCACCTGCATGCAATGACCAGAGGACAGGGCTGTGACCTAAAACAGCAGCCACGGAGGGTCCCAAAAAGTGCCTTCACAAGACCACCTACCCACCGGGTCATCCTCTGGCACATCTAGCCCCTCTACAAGGAGCCCGACAAAATCCAAACAGAGGCCCAATTTTTCTGTCCCTATTTAACAGGGGCATGTAATTACAATTTGTGTTCTAATATTTCACAGCAGGGCCCATTCCTGCACTCAACAAGAGTATCTGTGAGGGGTTACAGTGTTGTGGAACCACTACCACTGCCTAAGACCCAATTTTTCTGCCCCTGTTTAACAGGGGCATGCAATTACAATTTTTGATCTAATATTTCACAGCAGTGCCCATCCCTACGCTTAACAAGAGTATCTGTGAGGGGTTACAGTGTTGTGGCACCACCACCACCAAAGACCCTATTTTTCTGCCCCTGTTTAACAGGGGCATGTAATTACAATTTTTGATCTAAAATTTCAAAGCAGGGGCCATTGCTGCGCTCAACAAGAGTATCTGTGAGGGGTTACAGTGTTCTGGTACCACCAACACCTAAGGCCCAATTTTCTGCAGAGTATATAGGGCAAGCTGAATAGTATATACAGGCGGTCCCCTATTTCCAAACACCTGACTTACAAACGACTCCTACTTACAAATGGAGGGAAACAACAGGAAGTGAGAGGAAATCTACCCCTAGGGAGGAAAATTCTCTTATGTAAGGCCGCGTACACACGGTCGATCCAATCCAACACGGTCGATCCACGGTCGATTCACCGCTAAAGTGGCCTGGTGGTCTGATGTGCGTACACACCATCAGTTCAAAAACCGATCGGGTCAGAATGCGGTGACGTAAAACACACGACGTGCTGAAAAAAACGAAGTTCAATGTTTCCAAGCATGCGTCAACTTGATTCTGAGCATGCACAGGTTTTGAACCAATGCTTTTGTGTACTAACCATCGGTTTGGACCTATCAGGCAGCGGTCCATCAGTTCGATTTTAAAGCAAGTTCTAAAATTTTTGACCGATGGGCCGTATACACGGTCGGTTTGGACCGATGAAACTGAACTTCAGTCCGTTTTCATCGGTTTGCACCGACCGTGTGTACGCGGCCTAAGAGTTAATATGGGAAAAAGGTGTCTCCACTGATGCTTTATCACCAATCATTGTTTCCCTAATAACCCCAAATTTTCAAAATACAATTCTCATTGGGAAAGAAAGTAAGGTGAAATCTTCTGAACAGGGAACGGACAGCAAAACAAATGTTACAGGGGTGATAACCCTTCCCTATGCTATCCAAAAAGCTTAAAAATAGATTTTTTGGCTGGAGCTACACTTAAAAATTGTACCTGTTCCAACTTACAAAAAGATTCAACTTAAGAACAAGCCTACAGTCCCTATCTTGTTCGTAACTGTTATTCACAGTACATATGGCCTGGGGGTCCCACACCTTTTTCTTTACAATTTGGGTGCGGGATTCCCCTTAATATCCATACCAGGGAATATTTTATTTTTATTGTTTCACTTTAAGCATTATTAAAATCACTACTCCCGAAAAAAACGGCCGTTTTTAAAACTTTTTTTTGCATTTATATATCTCCCCTGGGGCAGGACCCGGGTCCCCAAACACTTTTTATGGCAATAACTTGCATATTAGCCTTTAAATTTACCACTTTAGATTTTTCACGTTTGTGTCCCATAGACTTTGCCTGTTCTCATGTTCTGCTGCGAACCATACACTTTTTTTGGTGAATGGGGGGAGATCTGGGGTCCCCTTGTTTCTGATAAGCCCCCCCGCCCACAGACCCCCACAACCACCAATCAAGGGTTGTGGGGAAGAGGCCCTTGTCCCCATCAACATAGGGAACAAGGTGCTTTGGACCCCAAAACACCCTCCCCATGATGAGGGCATGTTGTCTGGTTCCGTTCAGGGGGTGAGCTCTTTCTCCCCCTTTCCTGTGGCCTGCCAAGTTGCATGCTCAGATGGATTTTGGGGTGACCGCTACAGCGTTTTTTTTTTTTTGGCTCGGGGTTCCCCTTAAAATCCATACCAGACCTGAAGGGCTTAGTATGGATTTTGGGGGGATTCCTATGCCATTTTTTTTTCAATTTGGGTGCAAGGTCCCCCTTAATAATCAAGGGCCTGGTATGGATTTTGGGGAGACCCATAGGGCCTTGTAATGCACTGAGGGGAGACACATGCCGTTTTTTTCAATGATTTTTATTTAATTTGCCGGGATCCAACAATTCATTACAGCCACAAGCTTTTTTAAATTAAAGTTTTTCCTTTAGAAATTAAATGTTGCTGTGGTATTGTTCTAAACACAGGAAAGATGCACTACTTTACAGGCATATGAAGGACATTCCCCAGGCACGATATTTAAACAAATATTTCATTTTTATTGTTTCACTTTAAGCATTGGAGATGTTGTAGCAGTAGGATGGCACTGGTGACGTCACCAGTGCCATCCTACTGCTACAACATCTCCACTCTGTTTGCCTGGCTTACAAGCTCTCTTCCCCACCGCCGCCGGATTCAACACCCTACAGCGGTGAAGGACAGCTTCGCTCAGCACAGTGCCCAGCAGAAGAAGGACCACAAGTGACATAACTGATGACCACCTCTAAAGAAATATGTACAATGCCTATTTTTAACTTCTAAAATGTGAGTTGCCTGTACTCTTTTATATATTAACTTATGTTAAACATCTACACTTAGAGGCGCCTCTTTCCTTGCTTTTTGTTACAGTCTCGGAACATGGTTTCTGTTCTTCAATGATGGCAGCCCTAAGGTTATAGTTGTGACCCCTGCAAAGACTTTTATCTGTCCATTCCTGGACTCCCCCCCCCCCCGCCCCACCTGGAGCATTGGACTCTTTCTGTATTGTGCAAATCTCATGCACATTATTTATTTATTTATATATATTTTACATATATATTTATTTATTTATAACCACTATCACTGTTGCATATTTTTATAATATTAAGGAATCGTTGTATTCGGATCTTGCGCATTTTTCTCCTTGTATACTGTCATAACTGATCACATGTGCAGCATCATGGCACTTGAAGATTAAACAGAGGCCAAGACGCACCTTAGCAGCCGTCAAGCAACTCCTCTTTGCTTAGAAACGCCCATTCCCCGCAGGATTCCCCGCTCGGAGCCGGAAAACAAGGGCTCATATAATGATAAGTACAAGTAAAAAAAAACAGCATACTGCAGATGTCAAAAAGTGGATTTTTGGGTGAACCTCCGCTTTAAGAACAGAAGTGTGCATTAGTGGTCATAACAGCAAAAAAATACACATTTATGTAGCCAGTGCAGAAGTGTGCAAAGCTGCAGTGACAACACTGTGAAAGTGCACATAGCTGGAGTGATGGTGAGTGGTTATTGGTGCAGTATCATCCAGTGCAGAGATGAACACCAGGGCAGTGATGACAAGGGCAAAAGTACTATTTAGTTTAGAGGAGGCCAATGCAAAAGTGTATATCTTTGCAGTGGCACCCAGTACAGAGGTAACAGAAAAAAAAAACAGGCGCCACTTAGAAAAGACTGTAAACTTTTAATGTATAAACAGCATCAAGTTACTCACATAGAAGTTACTGTATTCAGGCATAAAGATGGGGTCCATAGGACAGTCAGTCTCTCGGCCGTGTTGGTGAAGTCCACTTGTAGCAGCTGCTGTGTGTTGCAAAGATGAACGCAGGTGCTTATTTTCCCATACAGAAGGTTTTCTGGGTAAACTGTGCGGCAGCTAGGTAGAGGGCTGGAGCGCACGCTGGGACACAACGGCGTGCAGAGGGGGAATGACGTCATGGGACCCAGAATGCAACGTGTTTCAGTGCTAGCGCTGTGAGTTCTGGGGGATCACAGTGCGCACCTTTCTAAAGCTAATTGGAAAAACTGTGGGGAAAAGGGGGAGGGAGGGGGCCAAAGTAGGATTAGAAAAAATATATATCATATGGAGAATATATGTAATTAATGTATATGTTGTGGGTATATGTATACCACACATACAAAAGACTAGTCGCGTTTTAAAAAAACACACATATAGATAAATTATAATATAGTGGATACTTCCAGCTCCTCGTTGATACCTCCAGGTTTAAGCGTATCTAAGGAGTATATCCAAAAGGTTTCCCTCTCACACAAACGATGAAATCTTTCAGCTTCCGAAAACCTGTTTGAAATTTGTTCAATTACCCATACTTTTAGGCCATTGGTGGATTTATTGTGATGTTCAACAAAATGGCGGGGTACGCTATGTTTGTCACGTCCTCCTATTTTTCTTCTATGCTCACCAAAACGTTGGCGAAGTGGTCGTATGGTACGGCCAACACAGAGGAGCTGGCAGGAGCAAGTCAATGCATATACAACAAAGTCTGAACCACAATTATAGAAATCGCTACTCGTGTAGGTTTTTCCTTTTGTTGTAAATTCTCTTTGACCATGATTTATGAAGGAACATGTTTTACACACAGTTTTTTTGCATTGGAACGTGCCCTTCAATGAAATCATGGGAACAAATTCTGAGGAAGGTAAGGTTTTTAATTTGCTGGGTGCGATTCTATTTTTTAGATTGGTAGCTCGTCTATAAGTATGAGGTAGAATTGGCTTAAGATGTGGGTCCTCCAAAAGGATCGGCCAATACTTTTTCAGGATTCCTTCCATTTTTTTTAAATCTGTATGGAACTTTGTAATGAACCTTGTGGATTTCATTGTTTGTGTGAGAGGGAAACCTTTTGGATATACTCCTTAGATACACTTAAACCTGGAGGTATCAACGAGGAGCTGGAAGTATCCACTATATTTTAATTTATCTATATGTGTGTGTTTTTTTTAAACGCGACTAGTCTTTCGTATGTGTGGTATACATATACCCACAACATATACATTAATTACATATATTCTCCATATGATATATATTTTTTTCTAATCCTACTTTGGTGGCAACACCCCATAGGCATACATAAGCAGGCTGTTCACAGCCTTTCCAATTAGCTTGAGAAAGGTGCACACTGTGATCCCCCAGAACTCACAGCGCTAGCACTGAAACGCATTGCATTCTGGGTCCCGTGACGTCATTCCCCCTCTGCACACCATTGTGTCCCAGCGTGCGCTCCAGCCCTCTACCTAGCTGCCGCACAGTTTACCCGGAAAACCTTCTGTATGGGAAAACAAGCACCTGCGTTCATCTTTGCAACACACAGCAGCTGCTACAAGTGGACTTCACCAACACGGCTGAGAGACTGACTATGGACCCCATCTTTATGCCTGAATACAGTAACTTCTATGTGAGTAACTTGATGCTGTTTATACATTAAAAGTTTACAGTCTTTTCTAAATGGCGCCTGTTTTTGTTTTTTTTCTGTTACATGTTTAGAGTTTGGCTTCAACTCCCTGCAAAAGGCTGCCCAGATCCTACAGACTGTTATCTCACTTCAGAGCCTGGTGCTCAAAGGACTTTTTACTTGATACTTTATACCCTCTAACTGCAGCGTGCACCATTACTGTGTATATTTTATTCCTAGTACAGAGGTGGCAGTGGCAGTGAGTGAGGTACTGTGTGTTGGTGCATTGTTCATCTGTAAAGTGACAGAGAATTACATATGGCTTGCATATGGTCTTTAATATAATAACATGATAAAATCCCCTATGTTATTTAGCTAGCATAATAGTTCTACATAAACAATTAAAATAAAGCACAGTAAAACACAACACAAATGCATTAATGATTTAAAAATTTCCCATTGCCAGATGGAAGATATTAGCTTGATGTGTTTGTCTTAATAGAAAAGTAGACTTTATCCCCTTGCTTAGCTCCAGGACCCTAACATAGAAATGAATAGGGATTTCTCTGGTCTAGTCACATTATCATTCCAATGGACGATTAATTTCCAAAAATGCTACATGCAACAACATAAAATATGATTTATTTCTTTGCAAATGTGCTTTCTCTAAACTCTTCACTCTATTAAAATTACTTTAGAATTATTCAAGAGAATCACCTGCCAGTCCATGCTATCAAATAATATACAGTAAATGAAGGAAAAAAATGGGAAAACAATCAACAATCCTCAATAAACTGTGACATCTTTTAACATAATAGATCTGCTGTGAATATAAAGTTTAAACAGGTCACATTAAATTAATGACTATAGAAGGGTATGTATCCAGCAGAGATTAATGATTGTTTGCCATCGGACTGATAAAGATGCTTTCATATTTTTTGCATTTTATGCTAACTGTGAGAGTAAGTTTTTAATAAAAACTATTTTAGCAGCAATTGAAGCTGTTCAAAAGAATGAGACAAGCTTTACCTCTTAGCCAATATGGCCTATTGAGTGTCAGCTCTACAGCTCACCCCTGTATAGCTTCCAAATGCTGCAAAAACAGTAGCTTGGTTGTAAATTTCAAAATCCTTTATAGGTAAAAGTCCATGGTTAAGACAGTGGGAAATAAGCAATGACTAAAGTTTCTTGGCCGAAAAACTTTAGCTGTGGTACTATCGTCTAAACCATGTACTTTTACCAATAAAGGGTTTTCAAAGTGTACAGTCAAGTTCCAGGGTTTGCAGTATTTCAAAATGTTGAAAAGTTTTTGAAAAGTTGTCAATACAATTGTGCTAAAGTGAGAATTTTCAGTCAGTTTACCTTAAAGTGTAATATCACCCTACAATAGTACAATGGACAATAATCAGCTACATGTTACCTTCATAAATTTATTGTGGCCTGTTTCATTTCTGTCTGCGTTTTTCTATTTTTATCTACCCACCTTCAAAGTTACCAACTGTTATCATCAACACCTAGCATTGCTCAGCCCTTTTGCACTTTCCACATCATCATCACCAAATTAGTGCCAAAAAGGACATACCTAGAAATCCAGCTCCTCACTGCCTGATGAATGAGGTATAGTGGGCCAGATTCACAAAGGAGATACGACGGAGTATCTCAGATACTCCGTCGTATGTCTCAGAGTATCTATGCGACTGATTCATAGAATCAGTTACGCATAGATATCCCTAAGATCCGACAGGTGTAATTGTTTTACACTGTCGGATCTTAGGATGCAGTACCGCGGCCGCCGCTGGGGGGAGTTTGCGTCGTAAACCAGCGTCGGGTATGCAAATTAGGAGTTACGGCGATCCACGACAGTTGTTCGCGTTCGCTACGTCGCCGCTAGTCTAGTTTCCCGTCGCAAAGTTAGTCGTCGTTTTTGGGTGCCTTAACTTTAGTCAGCAATCGTATTGCTGTCTAAAGTATGGCCGTCGTTCCCGCGTCGAAATTTAAAATTTCACGTCGTTTTCGTAACACATCCGGGAATACGGAAGTACGCTACGCACGTCGCCGTTCGAAAAAATGACGTCACTTCGCGCAAAGCACGGCGGGAGTTAAGAAACGGAGCATGCGCAGTAGGTCGGGCGTGGGAGCGCGCCTAATTTAAATGTTAGCCGCCCATTCGATTTGGACCGCCTTGCGCCGCACGTATTTACGATACACCACCGCAAGTTTCCAGGTAAGTGCTTTGTGGATCGGGCACTAAAACTGAAAACTTGCGGCGGTGTAACGTAAACGGCTTACGTTACACCGGCGCTAATGTACCTGAATCTGGCCCAGTATTCCCAGTGGATCCTCTACTGGTTGATACACTAGCTTAATTCACTTATTAGGTCTTAACCCAAATCAGGTAAAGAAATTACAAAGCTGAATAAATTCTCTGATTCATGAAACCTCTCAAGGTGTTGTGCTTACACCCAACAGCAGCTATTAGCTTCTCAAAGCAACTGAAAGATAGTCTGAAAATAAAGCTGATTCTTATAAAAGAGGAATTTCTAAAAGATAGCCTAACATTTTTTGCTTGTAATTTTTTACTAGCATGAATGTCACTGAGAAAAGGAAAATTAATACAGGACATGGAAAACCAGTAAATGCACCTCATATAATAGTCTGTAGACAGGGTAACTATGCAAAGAAGAACCCCTCTATTGCAAATGACCTGCAGCTTAAAGCTTTGCTGTCAAAGGAGTAATAGTGCAACAGTCAATGGTGTGGATTTTCTTTGTACAAATGTGACCTCCACAGAAGCCATTCTAAGAAAACCTTTCCTTTGACCTAATCAAAAAAGTTAACATCTTAAGTATGCCGCACTTACAGTAGGTGAGATTAACATATTCTTCAACCAAGCACTGTGAATTTAATTTTGATGAATAAAAAAAAAAAAATTACTACAAACGCCACACATTTAGCGAATAAAATTAGAAAGTACTTTATAATTTTTATCAAAAAATATAATTTGCCAACTAACAGGGTGAAATCTGTCCCTCTGTGTTTTCTAGCAATAGGGACAGAGGGGTTTATTTACTAATGCTGGAGAGTGCAAAGTCAGGCTAACTTCTGCATGCCCCAGTTGAAGAGCTATGCCGCTCGAAACATGTCGGGTACATAGCTCATACGCTACTCGCTCATTACGCCATATTTTACTTGTGATCACTTGTACTCGTCTTTCATTGGGCTTGTACTTTTTTATCCATTTTATATATTTATTTTTATCCAGTTTTCTGTTCATTTTGGCTTATATTTTCTATGCCTAATAAAGGCTTGTTTTGGGATTAACCGCACTATGTGAGTTACGTTTTCCCTTACATGGTTTCTACGTTTGGCCTGCATATTATACTCCTTCATCTGAGAACCTCACCTGCATGAGCTGTCTCCTCTCATTGGATCGGACCCGTCCTGGTGGATTAAAGGCTGGCACATCAAACGGCTTCCCTACTGACACCACGGCTGCCTAGGAGCTCGTACATGCTTGTTTGACATACCGTCGCTGACGCGTATGTCCACATATTCCGGTAAGAGTACCCATCTTTATATTTGTTTATTTGGATACCATTATGGATTGCTGATGAGGTTCCAACTGCTTACTAAGAATATCTGAATTCCATACCTGAGAAGATTACATCATCTTCCATTCCTCTACAGTCGTTTGGTCTTTTCCACAAAGAACTTCTGACCAACTCCAAAAAGAAAATACATTATATATATATATTTTTTTGGATGGTATAGGCCAGTTTGACCTTGGACTATCACACTTACATTTTGGAGTTACACGTATAATTTATATGGACTTCATTTGAGGTTCACATTACCATTTATTTTTGTGTCACATCACTTACCACGGTGTGTTTCTATTACACATTATCCAGCTAGATCTCACTTTCTAGCTGTTTTTCAGGTTACTACACGGTCATCATCCTCTGTGTTTTACCTGTCACACCACTTGGGGGTGTGTCCTCCTCCCCCCCTTTCTTTTTCAAATTTTATTGATTTTTCACTGATTTTTGATCATTTACCATATTTTTTGATTCACTTCACTGAATACTTAGCGCTGCACTTTTTCTTTTTTATTTCTTGTACACAATATTGTCTTTTGTTGGTGCTGGCTGCTACTGGTTAACATTGTTTATGGTTAGCGCAACTTTTTTTCCTAATTTTAACTTCTGCATTGAAAGCAATCGGCTTCTCACCTCAGCTTGTTCAATTAAGCTTTGGCAATAAAACTTGGATGCTGGCTGGTTTCTATCTAGAAGTGAGCCTGATTTTGCATTCCTCAGCTTTAGTAAATAAACCCCATGGTGTGTAGGCATATGTATTCTGATACATATCACCAAATTTACAAGGCAATGCATTTTGGTAAGATGTTATATAATCAAGCAATGCTATGATCTAAAACACATCTCAAAATTTCCTAAAAACGATTAAGGTTTTGACATGGCCTTTACTGTTCCTAGAATAAATATGAATAGGATTGTAGATCGTAAACATGCCATGCATACAAGGACACATAAGAATATGTTTAAAACAAAAGTGTTTGCTCAATTGGCTTTCTAGTCCTCTTGGGAAATATGTTATACTGTTGAATGTAATCTTTCAATAGGACTGTGTTTTTGAAGTCTGACTTTATTAGAAGAGTCAGGACGCTCTCTACGTTGCAGATAGAGAAAGGAGCTGTGTGTTAGTGGGTGTCCTGACTCTCCTGTAGTCCAAGGGAGGGGGTGAGCACTACACTCCACACCAGGGAGGAAGCCTTGCATTACTGTGTGGAGTTAAAGACAGAAGAACATGAAGTGGGGATTTCTCAGAGAAAATAAGGACATTTAAAAGCAAAATCGAAGGATGAGGTAAGTGAAGGAGGGCTGCACTAAGGTAAAGGAAGCTATTTAGGGAAAAAAATTGTACCTTTACAACCCCTTTAAGAATTTAAACATTGCATTGGAGTTTTAGGGATGTCTTTATCTTAAGATAGTATTCCCAGAATCATTTCAGTGCATTATAGTTGACCAGTAATCATGAACTAGAGTTGAAATAATATTGGTACACCATATTGCATGACTCAAAATTGCCTCCCCTGAAAGGTTTCTTCATAGACCTGCCAGCACTTCACATATTCAACAGTCACATGTGCCCTTTTTCTATCAGAACTGGCATCATTATGTTCTGTTTAAAAGCTGACATCTCCTCTAAAGCTTAAGCCTTCTTATATTTTTGTCAGTGTTTTCCTGTACCTCTTGCTCGACCTGAATTATCTTTCAACAAGTGAACAGAAAATGCATAAACAGAAAATCAATCCCCGAGTTTGACATCTGCATCAGCTCAGGACGATCCGAGGCTGCAGGAAATTGTGCTCAGTGAATGGCTAATACACGTCAAGTCTCTGAGCTGCCAAACATTTTAATAAAGGACTGAAGGTGTAGTGACGGGGAATATATTATAAACTGCTTGCTTAATCCCACAGCTTCATTGTTCAAAACATTGGATTTACAGCTATACACAGGCCTTAATCAAGTTATTTTTAGCTTCTTCCAGCTTATTTAAAATAAAAGCAGTGGCTGGGTCAAGAGTGTTGTTAGGAATGAACTTAGTGAAGATGCAAAGCCATCAGACATCACGTTCAACATTGATTTGTAAGCCTGGGCATTTATGTACAGTAAGAAAGGCCTAAATACAGTACATTACTGCATTGTATGTTGGCAACTTAGTCTAGTGCAGCAAAAGGGATAATGACAGACTTTCATGCTTGTAAATACAAAGTCTCTGATCCTTTGGATACTCTAACGCCAGTAATTTGTTCCAGTAGTCTAGGCTCTAATGTCTCTAATGTGGACACAGAAAACAAAAAAGGTAATGCCTTACTCTAGGCAATGTAATCATAACAGCCTTATTTCAGTGTCTCTTGGGTTAGACAGCCTTAATTGTTTTTTCTTTTTTTTTGTACTGGGAATAAGAGTCAACACAGCAGTTCGAATTTTAAAGCATAACTCCAGTTTAAAACAGCTTGAGCTCACAGAAAGTTGGTTAAATGGCACTGGACTTTGTTCAACATGGAAGAGGAATGCTGTCTGATGGAGGAATGCAGTCTGAAGGTGGGTATTGCAGTTAATGCAAATTACTCTGCTTTACTTGGCCTCAACCTGTTAGAGGGCTTGTGTAGCCAAGCAAATGAGCATTCTTTTTATGTTCACTTAAAATCAGTTTGAGGAGTATCCGAGATCCAGTTGAGTTCCTTAACAGCTCCATCTTACCTGCATTTGATCACTTTCCAAACTGCATCAAGCTAATGTAGCCACCCTGTCCTTAGCAGGCAGATCTAATTAAAATTAGTAGTGCTGAGCTGCAGTCAGCCTAGCTGATTTGATAGTTCAGCTTTCTTAGGCCGCGTACACACGGTCGATCCATCTGATGAGAATGGTCCGAAGGACCGTTTTCATCGGTTCACCACTGAAGCAGACTGATGGTCTGATGTGCATACACACCATCGTTTCAAAAACCAATTGTGTCAGAACGATGTGACGTAAAACACACGACGTGCTGAAAAAAACAAAGTTCAATGCTTCCAAGCATGCGTCGACTTGATTCTGAGCATGCGCGGGTTTTGAACCGATGCTTTTGTGTACTAACCATCGGTTTGGACCTATCGGTCAGCGGTCCATCGGTTCGATTTTAAAGCAAGTTCTCTAACTTTTGTCCGAAGGACAAAAGACCGATGGGGCGTACACACGGACAGTTTGGACCGATGAAACTGAACTTCGGTCCGTTTTCATTGGTTTGGACCAATGGTGTGTATGCGGCCTTAGATTTTTTCTTGGCTCTGGTTATTTCTAGTTTCTGCCTGCAGCCTGATGCCTCTGGCAATAGTATGAGAGCTGTAATACTGAGAGCTAAGAATATTTATTTCACCCTTGCCAACTGCTAGGAGGTTTATTGCCAGTGGTCCATGCAGGGGTAGGGTATAAATATTCTGGGAGTGACCTTTGGAAAGCAGTTCTCCACTGGGCTTTCTGCTTAGGGGAAAGATGTGTGGGAGCTGTTGAATCATCTTAGGCCTGCTGCCTAAGGGTGACTATATGACTGGGCAAAGGACTGGGTTTGAGGCCTAGCTTACATAACCTGGGGATATATTTTAAGGGACCAAAGAAGCTTGGATTGGAAGCTTGAACCTCACTGATGTATGGTGTCTTCTACCATGGGTACTGAACTGATAAGTGCTTTGCAGCCAGGAGCTACAGTCACAGAATGCCAGGTTGGCTTTGGGGCTCTCTATCTGTCAAGACTATAAGGACTTTTGTTCTCGTTTTCAATAAACTCCTTTCATTTTGCATCTACAAGTGACTATGGTCCATCTGTACACATTGCTCCACTATTTATGAGGACTACACCCTGAGGTGAAATACTAGCCCGCCTTGTCTCTAGGGGTCCCACTAACCTTTGGGAGTCAGGGGGAGTGCTATATTGCTTTAATCTTTTTTTTTTTTTTTGTATTTCCATTGATTTGCGTGAGGAACAAAATACATATATATAACATTTATTGCATTTACAGCATCAAATGAACATAGGCAGCGTTATTTCCCAAGAATTGAAATATCAGCCTGCACAATGTATGTATAGTATAGAAGATTTGAGGACTTCAAATTCCGTTCGTTCTTCACAGAACATTTTTAGTGACAAAATGACCATGATGCTAACATTTTGGCCTAAAAGAAACCAGTGGTTAAGAAACTTTAAACAAATGGTAGTGGCCTGTATACTATATCGTTCCTTAGCACCATTTGTCCCAGGACAAGTATGCAGATTCTGAATTAATTTAAGTTGTATTGCTGTATAGTAGGTTCGTGTCATTAACTTAAAAAACTTTGAAGCCACAGAGAGCCAGGCAAATAGTATTTTTCATAATGAGGTCAGCAATGTCTCTTTCTCCCACGCCAAATGTCCTTAGACTAAACCTGGTTACAATGCTGTTAAATTTTAGCACTGCAGTACCTGTGATAGAGAAACAAGCAAGTCTACTGCAGTTTGCAGTCATTGAACAGTACTGTGATTAGCATTCATTGCAGCAGGAAGTAAAGCTTTGCTGCAAAAACTACAGTACTATTAAAATTCTCTGTTAATTACATGGCGTTAATTATATAACCACTTAGCCGTTTCTCCTCTTTTAATGAGCACAGCTGTTTTCTGTCCAGCTACCACAAGGAGAATTTCCCCTTGCTAATTTAAAAGAAATACATTGGCAGAAAACTCAGGGGATCCAGCATCCATGCTGGGTGCATTTTTTTAATGCTCAATGATACCTAAATGGGCACGGCTTAACCCCCTGTCTATTGCACAGACACAGAGATGTACGCATTGCATACCAATGACTCCTAGGCCCAAATGGGTTAAGGTAGTTAACAACTTGGCGCTTGCTCAGCTAATGATCTTTTAATATACCAAAACAGCTATAAAACTTAACGTTTGTTTTGATTAAAAAGACCCTTGGGAAGGAAACTCACATTTCTGAGAAAAGCATATAAGTCTGATAAATTCCTTTATTTTTCTCATTCTCTTCCTGCTACATCTCCTGCCACATCACCATCATATAGGGCGAGATAAAGGATTAAATATTGCTAAAATAGTTGTTAAGACTGTAAAAAGCAACTGAACAGTCAAATATAGGTCTGTAATCCTGAAATAAATCTAACCTTATTAGATGGTCAAATTAGCCTTGATAGCTATAGATGAATGAACCTGTTAAAGGGAATATTGTTTTTTTTTAATATATCCTATGGATTTATTTATTACTTTTAGTACTCAAAATATGAATTTAAAAATAAATAGATTAAGATTTTTGGATAAAAACGAAATATGGCATGTGGACAGTTCATATTTACATTCCCAGCCATCAGGTGGAGCTCTTGGTTCCTTTACTTATCCTTACAATGTGTAAACTGCCAAATGATTTTCTGAAAGATGTGGTTACTTTCAGAAATCTTTAGCTGTTAGATTTTCACACACACACACCTGGATGAGAGTAACTCATGTCCCCTCCCTGCCCATTCTGTTCTTAGGCAACCTTTAGAGATTTTATTGGAAGAGGTAGCCTGAATCCAAACAACTTCTGCTTTGCTGTTTTACAGGAACCTACATATACTTTGCATGCTGTGTTTACCTGTTGCACTTGCTGCTGTTGTTTCTTACTAGGGATGAGCCGAACACCCCCCATTTGGTTTGCACCAGAACCTTCGAAAGGACCGAACGTTCGCACGAACATATCGAACCCCATTGATGTCTATGGGACTCGAACGTTCAAATTTAAAAGTGCTCATTTTAAAGCCTAATATGCAAGTTATTGTCGTAAAACGTCTTTGAGAACCCTGATCTTGCCCCATGGAACATGTATCAATGGAAAAAAAGTTTTTAATGATGCTTAAAGTGAAAAAAAAAATGAAAAATTCCTTTAAATATCGTACCTGCTGGGTGTCTATAGTATGCCTGTGAAGTGGCTTGTGTTTAGAACTGTCCCCGCACAAAATGAGATTACTATAATTTAATTTAAGACTGCTTGCGGTTTTAATGTAATGTTTGGTCCCTGCTATATGGATGAAAATCACTGAGAAAAATAGCATGGGTTTCCCTGCCCCCCTTCCCCCAAGGTCATTACAAGCCCCTTTGGCCATATATACTTTGAACAGCAGTATACAGGCGGTGCAAACAAGACAGGGACTGTAGGTTTGTTGTTAAGTAGAATCTGTTTGTAATTTTCAACTGGTACTTCTTTAAAGTGTAGCTTCAGCCAAAAAAATCTTTGTTTAAGCTTTTCTGAAAACATAGAGAAGGGTTATCACCCCTGTAACATTTGTTTTTCTGTCTGTGTGCATCTGTTCAGAAGATTGCACCTCACTTTCTGTCCCAATGACAAATGATTTTTTGAAAAAAAATTTTTTTTTGTGAAACAAGGATTGGTGATAAAGCATCAGTGGACAGGAGACACCTTTTACAGAAGAGAATTTCCCTTCCTAGGGGTAGATTTTCTCTCACTACCTGTTGTCTCCTTTTGTTTGCAAGTAGGAGTCGTTTGTAAGTTGGATGTTTGAAAGTAGGGGCCTGTCGTATATACTCTGCAGAAATTTGGGCCCTAGGTGTTGGTGTTGCCACAACACTGTAAGCCCTCACAGTTAGTCTTGGTGGGCGCTGGAACGCCCTGCTGTGAAATATTAGATCAAGAATTGTAATTACATCCCCCTGTTGAACAGGGGCAGAAACATTGGGCCTTAGGCACTGGTGCTGGTGCCACAACACTGCAACCCCTCACAGATACTGTAATTGGAGCGCAGCAAAGAGCCACATGCAAAGTATTGCATCAAAATGTTTTATTATACACCCCTGATAAACAGGGGCAGAAAAATTGGGCCTTGGGCACTGCTGACGGTGCCACAACACTGCAACCCCTCACAGATACTGTAATTGGAGCGCAGCAAAGAGTCACATGCAAAGTATTGCATCAAATTTTTTTATTATACGCCCCTGTTAAACAGGGGCTGAAAAATTGGGCCTTAGGCACTGGTGGCAGTGCCCAGAACCAACAATGTTCTTACTAGCTATCAGCAAGATCATTGAGGAGGAAAAGGATATTCAGTCAGCATAACAGGACAGTCACTCAGCATCAGCATAGGCAGTGTCCAAGGGATCTGACATTTCAAAAAAAAATATTCAGTTACATCAGCATCAGGTGCTTGGTAGCTGGTGTTGATCCAAGCCTGATTCATTTTTATGAAGGTCAGTCGATCGACGGAGTCGGTGGAGAGGCGCACCCTGTGATCGGTCACAAAGCCTCCAGCAGCACTGAATGTGCGTTCTGAAAGAACGCTGGATGCAGGACAAGCCAGTAGCTCAATTGCGTACTGTGCAAGCTCTGGCCAGTGATCCATCCTCAAGACCCAGTAAGCCAGAGGATTTTCGGTGGGGAAGGTGTCCAAGTCTGATCTTGCCCCTAGGTATTCCCGCACCATGTAAACCAGACGCTGGCGATGATTGCTGAAACCGGTCATACCTTGGGGCTGCGGACTAAATTATCTGAACGTATCGGTCAGACGGCCACCTTCTCCACCGCTCCTTCTGTGACTCACCGAAGCCTCAGCAACACGTTGTCCAGGACCAGGATTTGATAACCCCCAGTCTCTGGGAACGCGTTGCACAGTCCTTTCTGCAAGGCCTCCCGAAGATTTTTCTAGGTAGATTCAGTAAGAGTTAGGCCGGCTTATCAGTAGATAAGCCGACCTAACTCAGAATCTACGCCGACTTATGTTTAAGTGTATTCTCAATCAGAGATACACTTAAACATATCTAAGATACGACAGTCTTGCGCCGTCCTATCTTAGGTTGCAATATTTCGGATGGCCGCTAGGTGGCGCTTTCATTGCAGTCGGCGTAGAATATGTAAATGAGTAGATACGCCGATTCACGAACGTACACCCGGCCGACGCAGTACTTTTACGCCATTTACGTTAGAGATAGGCCGCCTAAAGTTAGAGCTAGGCCCTAGTTGGAATAGTAATGTTAAGTATGGCCGGCGTTCTCGCGTCGAAATTCAAAATTTTTACGTCGTTTGCGCAAGTCGTCCGTGAATCGGGATTTACGTTGTTTACGTCCACGTCAAAATCAATAGGCCCGTGTGGCGTACTTAGCCGCAATGCACACTGGGAAATGTAGACACCCGGCGCATGCGCAATAACAAAAAAAAGGGAAAAACTTAAGGTCAAGCCCCATTAAGATAAAACACGCCCCTCTACACAGATTTGAATTAGGCGCCCTTACACCCGCCCACTTTAGGCTACGCCGCCGTAACTTACCAGGCAAGTACATTGTGAATCATGTACTTGCCTGGCTAACTTACGGCGGCGTAGCTTAAATGCCTTAAGCTACGCCACCGCAAAGTTGCAGCAACGTACCTGAATCTAGGCATTCATCTTCTGCTCCCTCTGTGACGGCAAGATAAGCTCTGCAACCTTACTCTTGTAATGTGGATCAAGGAGAGTTGCCAGCCAGTAATGATCCCTCTCCTTGATACCATGAATACAAGGATCCTTACGCAGGCTTTTCAGGATCAGGGAGGCCATGCAGTGTAGGTTTGCTGAGGCATTCGGGGCACAGTCCTCTGGGTCACTGAGGACGACAGGATCCGCAGCCACCTCATCCCAGCCACGTAAAAGTCCATGGGTTCCTTGGGACTGCAATTGATCCCTTGAAGACTGCTGCTGCTGATGCTGAGTGCTAGGCTCCACCTCCATGCTGCTGATACAATCCTCCTCCTCCTACTCCTCCTCCTCCTCCTCTTCCTGTGTGCTAGGCAGGCAAGCAGGACCACTGTCTGGATAAAGGGGGCCTTGAGAGGTAAGGAAGTCCTCCTCTTCCTCCCTCTGTTCTGCCTCAAGGGCCCTGTCCATTATTCCACGTAGCGTGTGCTCCAACATGTGAATAAGAGGGACAGTCTCACTGATGCATGCACTGTCACTGCTCACCATCCTTGTGGCCTCCTCAAATGGTGACAGGACAGTGCATGCATCCCTGATCAAGGCCCACTGGCGTGGGAAAAAAACAAGCTCCCCTGACCCAGTTCTGCTGCCATATTGGCACACAAACGCATTGATGGCCTTCTCCTGCGTGTGCAGCCGCTGCAGCATGGCCAATGTAGATTTCCATCTGGTGGGCATGTCACAGATTAGGCAGTTCTTGGGCAGGTTGTGTTCCCTTTGGAGGTCTGTCAGCCGAGCACTGGCATTATATGACCTTCGAAAATGTACACACACTTTCTTGGCCTGCTTCAGGACATCCTGTAAGCCCGGGTACCTGCCCAAGAACCGCTGCACCACCAAATTCAGAACATGAGCAAAACATGGCACATGGGTCAGTTGTCTCTGTCACAGGGCAGAGAGGAGGTTGGTGCCATTGTCGCTAACCACCATTCCTGGCTTAACTGGCATGGCGTCAACCACCTCTGAGCCTGCCCCTGCAGAGCTGACAGAACCTCTGCCCCAGTGTGGCTCCGTATCCCAAGCACACCAGCTCTAGCACCGCATGGTATCTCTTTGCCTGCATTCCTGCATAGCCCCTCATACGCCTACAGAGCACCACTGGTTCTGAGGACACATCAGCACAGGAATAGGCCACAGAGGAAGAAGAAGAGGAGGGGGTGGAGGAAAGAGGTGTGTCACAACCAGTAGTAGTGTTTTGGAGGCGTGGTGGCAGAACAACCTCCAACACTACTATACCTTGCCCTGCGTCCTTCCTAGCTGCCAGCAGAGTCACCCAATGCGCCGTGAAAGAGAGGTAACATCCCTGTCCATGCCTGCTGGACCATGAGTCAGCGGTAATATGCACCTTACCACTGATCGCCCTGTCCAGCGAGGCATGGACATTGCCTTCCACATGGCGGTAGAGAGCCAGAATCACCTTCCGTGAGAAAAAGTGGCATTTGGGAACTTGCCACTGAGGTACCGAACATTCCACAAACTCACGGAAGGGGGCAGAATCTACCAACTGAAAAGGCAGAAGTTGAAGTGCTATTTCGCTAAGCTAGCATTCAACCGCTGGGCATGTGGATGGCTGGGAGAGTACTTATTTCGGCACTGCAGCAGCTGGGGCATGGAAATTTGTCTGGTACAATCTGCCATCGGTGTACATATGTCTGGTCAAGCATGTGGTGCCCAAGCGGGTGATGTTTTGGCCACGCGAGATACGCTTGAGACATATGTTGCAAATAACAATGGTGCGATCTGATGCACATGTCTCAAAAAAGGCCCACACCAAAGAACTTTTGCAGTAACGCTGAGACACAGCAGCGCCCTGCACAGGCGTAGCTCTGCGTTGTAATGCAGTTGGTGTGCTGCCCTTAAGCTGGTCCCTGGAGGGCATCCTGCCTCATTGTAGATGTGCCTGTGCTTCCTCCTCTCTCCTATCAGGCACCCACGTACAGTCAGTGACCTCATCATCCCGTCCCTCCTCATCACTGTCGAAAACCTGGCAGTATGCTGCAGCTGGGGGAACATGACTGCCAGATTGCTGTCCTTCTTGGGCACCTCCTCTCTCTGGGCTCACATTACTGCCTTCCTCTATCTGTGTTCCATCATCGGAGCCTTCAAAACGCTGCGCATCCTCATGCAGCATGTACCCAACACTGTTTTCAAACAGTTTGGGGGACTGCTCAGGAGGACATGGTGGGACTAGGGAAGGAGTAAGTGATGCCATTGAGCAAAGGGAAGAGGACGCCTTGGCAGGTACTTTGCCAGACAAAGTAAGCTCAGCCTGGGTGAGAGAGGATGAGGAGGATGAGGACGGCTTGGTCATCCACTCTACCAATTTGTCTGCATGTTGAGGCTCAACACGGCCAGCTTCCGAAAACAAGGACGAGCGTGTCCAACGGCCACGTGCTGAAGAGGATGCACCCTGTCCACCACCAGCACTGTTGCCTCTAGATGCAGAGCCTGCTTGCCCTCGCGACTCTCTGCCTCTCCTTGTTGCCCTTCCAGACATTATAATGGCCTGCAGAGGACAAAGTCAGTACACACACCTCGTAGCTTTAGGTGCAAACTGCAGAGGACACGTGCAGTACACACTAAGTAGCTTTATGTGCAAACTAATAAGCACACTTGCACTATACACCAAGTGGGTTTAGGTGCAAAGTAACAAGCACACTTGCACGATACACCAAGTGGGTTTAGGTGCAAAGTAATCAGCACACTTGTAGTATACACCAAGTGGGTTTAGGTGCAAAGTAATCAGCACACTTGCACTATACACCAAGTAGGTTTAGGTGCAAAGTAATCAGCACACTTGTAGTATACACCAAGTGGGTTTAGGTGCAAAGTAATCAGCACACTTGCACTATACACCAAGTGGGTTTAGGTGCAAAGTAATCAGCACACTTGTAGTATACATCATGTGGGTTTAGGTGCAAAGTAATCAGCACACTTGCACTATACATCAAGTGGGTTTAGGTGCAAAGTAATCAGCACACTTGTAGTATACACCATGTGGGTTTAGGTGCAAAGTAATCAGCACACTTGCACTATACACCAAGTGGGTTTAGGTGCAAAGTAATCAGCACACTTGCAGTATACACCAAGTGGGTTTAGGTGCAAAGTAATCAGCACACTTGCACTATACACCAAGTGGGTTTAGGTGCAAAGTAATCAGCACACTTGTAGTATACACCAAGTGGGTTTAGGTGCAAAGTAATCAGCACACTTGCACTATACACCAAGTGGGTTTAGGTGCAAAGTAATCAGCACACTTGTAGTATACACCATGTGGGTTTAGGTGCAAAGTAATCAGCACACTTGCACTATACATCAAGTGGGTTTAGGTGCAAAGTAATCAGCACACTTGTAGTATACACCATGTGGGTTTAGGTGCAAAGTAATCAGCACACTTGCACTATACACCAAGTGGGTTTAGGTGCAAAGTAATCAGCACACTTGTAGTATACACCAAGTGGGTTTAGGTGCAAAGTAATCAGTACACTTGCACTTTACACCAAGTGGGTTTAGGTGCAAAGTATAATGAGCACACTTGTAGTATACATCAAGTGGGTTTAGGTGCAAAGTAATCAGCACACTTGCACTATACACCAAGCGGGTTTAGGTGCAAAGTATAATGAGCACACTTGTAGTATACACCAAGTGGGTTTAGGTGAAAAGTAATCAGCACACTTGCACTATACACCAAGTGGGTTAAGGTGCAAAGTAATCAGCACACTTGCACTATACACCAAGTGGGTTTAGGTGCAAAGTAATCAGCACACTTGCACTATACACCAAGTGGGTTTAGGTGCAAAGTAATCAGCACACTTGTAGTATACACCAAGTGGGTTTAGGTGCAAAGTAATCAGCACACTTGCACTATACACCAAGTGGGTTTAGGTGCAAAGTAATCAGCACACTTGTAGTATACACCATGTGGGTTTAGGTGCAAAGTAATCAGCACACTTGCACTATACATCAAGTGGGTTTAGGTGCAAAGTAATCAGCACACTTGTAGTATACACCATGTGGGTTTAGGTGCAAAGTAATCAGCACACTTGCACTATACACCAAGTGGGTTTAGGTGCAAAGTAATCAGCACACTTGTAGTATACACCAAGTGGGTTTAGGTGCAAAGTAATCAGTACACTTGCACTTTACACCAAGTGGGTTTAGGTGCAAAGTATAATGAGCACACTTGTAGTATACATCAAGTGGGTTTAGGTGCAAAGTAATCAGCACACTTGCACTATACACCAAGCGGGTTTAGGTGCAAAGTATAATGAGCACACTTGTAGTATACACCAAGTGGGTTTAGGTGAAAAGTAATCAGCACACTTGCACTATACACCAAGTGGGTTAAGGTGCAAAGTAATCAGCACACTTGCACTATACACCAAGTGGGTTTAGGTGCAAAGTAATCAGCACACTTGCACTATACACCAAGTGGGTTTAGGTGCAAAATAATCAGCACACGTGTAGTATACACCAAGTGGGTTTAGGTGCAAAGTAATCAGCACACTTGCACTATACACCAAGTGGGTTTAGGTGCAAAGTAATGAGCAAACTTGCAGTATACAGCAAGTGGGTTTAGGTGCACTGAGCACACGGGCAATACAACAGGTGAGAACACTGCAGCTAGCACAATCAACTGCCTGACAGATTAGGAAGAACTAATCTAACTAAACTATACAGTGTATAAATATATGTACAACACCTGGGATGTATATATATCCTATACACACTGTAAATTTAACTGACTAGCCTGCCTGCTCTATCTAGCTAGAAAAAAAGACAATCTCTCTCTCTCTGTCTGATCTGGATCAAGCTCCGGAACACACTACACAAGGCCGCCCTGCAGGCGGCCTTTTATAGTGTGGGGCGTGTGCTAAAGCCCTGAGCCATAGTTGGCCAAAGCCACCCTGGCTTTGGCCAATTATGGCTCTCTTTACTGACGGCGCTGTGATTGGCCAAGCATGCGGGTCTTAGAGCATGCTTGGCCAATCATCAGCGCGCAATGCCGCAGTGAATTATGGGCCGTGGCGCCTCATTCGAATTTGGCGTAAACGATCCGTTTTGTTCGTATTTCGACGAACGATCGAACATACGATGTTCGAGTTGAACATTCGTTCGACTCGAACACGAAGCTCATCCCTATTTCTTACCTTTCATATTACCCAAGCTGTCATTAGCTATAGGGAAGAAGCAGAGATAGTGATGACATCATTGCCCGAATAAGGCCAATATTCAGTGCAGTTCTGCAGGAAAGGTAAAGGCATTGCAAACCAGGCTACACCCACATGATTGGGAATAAGCTTAAAATGTCATGTTTTAATAACTCTGCCAAACCAGAAATCAAATTTTGCCATTGTGATAAATTGAACAAATGGCAAAGTGCCCTACGTCTATAGTACTGCTAGTCGTTTTACAATGGTCATTGGTCAAATTAAAAAATAAAGCTTTTTTATTTTTTAGTTTTCTGCGTTTAGAATATAGAGAATGTTGTATCCTAGTAATATTTTTTTTTTTTAATTAATAACTAAAATGTGGGAATGGCTCTGGATCATAACTAGTTAGAAAGCTATAACCTACTGTACATCATAATCTTTGTGAAATAACTCTTTGAGTGAAAAATATCAAAAAAGTCAATCAATTAATTTATGTGCTTTAAATATAAAGTGTGTGCTGTAACTCATCTGATCCATTTAGTAAATTGAAAATCTATTTTCCATCATAAAAAAAGCTAATTATGCACAACACTGAAAATATAACATGTTGTGCTTTTTTCACCTGACCCTAAAACCCAAACATTTTCCACAATCTACACCTGCAAAATGATCTTTAGTAAAATAATTGCCTCTAAACCTCTAAATTACCTTTCTTTAATCTGCATGATGTCTTCCAGTGGTAGAGGTGACTGGTGATTTCTTAGTGCTTTATGCCATTCTCCTGACAGGTCTCTTTAACATCCCCCCTCATGATGTTAAGGCTCCAGTTCTTTAAGATTAAAGGATTCTGTGAGGACCTAGATAATCGAGGACTTCATCATCCAGTAAGAAGCATCCACCTCACTAGTAAGATATGGGCACTGCACAAACAGGGGCGGACTGACAACTCATAGGGCCCCCCGGGCAATAGGAGATTATGGGGCCCCGGGCAATAGGAGATTATGGGGCCCCCAGGCCTAAGATTATGGGGCCACACAGTATACACACACATACAGTATACACACACAGACACACAATATACACACACAGTATACATACACACAGAATACACATACACACACTGAAAATGTACTGGAGAGGCGGGGCAGCTAGAATCTTTTTTTTTTTTTAAACACAGATTTTTACATACTGTCCCTGGTTTTACTGAGGCTGGCAACACTGATGGGGCCCCCTAGTGGCATGGAGCCCTCGGGCAGTGCCGAGAGCCCAAATGGTCAGTCCGCCCCTGTGCACAAAGGATCCTTCCACACTGAAGATAGAGAGAAAGAAAAATGCTGTTTTAAGTCACAAGAAATAAGTATTTTAGGGATTTAGAGACTGACAGTCCCTCCTTCCTGTTTCACTTCCTGTTTCACTCTGTTGCTCTCTGTGCCTTAATTCCCAACTTGCATCCCACTCTTCCCCTCTTCTTTCTTCTCTCATGGACCCAAACTACACTAAGTAGTAGAATTATAGTCAAAAATGTTTTTCTCCTTTTTATTTAAAGTGGATGTAAACCCTCTCCAATACCCAGTGAAGATGATATACAAAGATGAAACAAATCTCCCTACATAGGTTTTACATATATATCTGCTGTCTTCAGCTTTATATGTATTTTAGAAAGTGAACACTGTGTTAGAATTTTTACTTCCTCTTTCAGCACTTAGCTCATACTGTGTGACAGCCGATTGGAGGAAAGGCACCCCCCCCCCCGCACATAGGCACAAACTTGCAGAGCTGTTACACAACTGCTAATCTACAACCTCCCCAACACAAATGTTCAACTGCTTTTATCTCCTGTGTTGGAGAGCTTGTCAGAAGTTATCATACTGATAACAGAGGAACAAAGAAGCAGAAATACACTGGACTTAGGGTGTTGAAGAGAGATAAGTAAACACTACAGATATATGTGCCCAGGTCAAATTTCATTAATCTGGTTTACATCCACTTTAAGCAATGGGGATTATAATCCCGGTCAGGTTCTTTTTTGCCATATGTGTCCCTTTGGAGAGATTTGCCTTCACTTCCTCTCCCATAGCAAAAACAGGAAGTGAGAGGGAGGCGTCCTCCTAACAAAGCAATTTTTTTTGTGTGTGTAATAAGATAGGAGCAAAATATTTTTCTTTAAGTGATTGCAAAGGCAGAAGGTTTTTTATCTTAATGCATTCTATGCATTAAGATAAAAAACCTTCTGTGTGCAGCAGCCCCCCTCAGCCCTTCTAATTCTTACCTGAGCTCTATCTCTATCCAGCGATGTGCACAAGTGCCTTTGTCATCCGGGACTCTCCAACCTAATTGGCTGAGACACAGCAGAGGTGAAATTGGCTCCTGCTGCTGTCAAAGTCAAGTTAGCCAATCAGGAGAGAGAGGCGGTGGGGCCAAACCTGTGCTCCATGTCTAAGAGGAGACAGGGAGCTTCAGCTCAGCTTGGGTGCCCCTATAACAAGCTGCTTGCTGTGGGGGCACTCGGCAGGGGGGAGGGGCCAGGAGAGCCAAAGAGGAACTCAAGAAAAGGTGGATCTGGGCTGCCCTGCGCAAAACCACTACACAGAGCAGGTAAGTATAATATGTTTATTATTTGTATAGAAAAAAATGAGACTTTACAATCATTTTAAAGCAAAAATGATCTTTAACTACTTAAGACCCGGACCATTATGCAGGTTAAGGACCTTGCCCCTTTTTGAGATTCAGCACTGCATTGCTTTAACTGACAATTGCGCGGTCGTGCGACGTGGCTCCCAAACAAAATTGGCGTCCTTTGTTTCACACAAATAGAGATTTCTTTTGGTGTAATTTGATCACCTCTGTGGTTTTTATTTTTTGCGCTATAAACAAAAATAGAGCGACAATTTTGAAAAAAATGCAATTTTTTTTACTTTTTGCTATAATAAATATCCCCAAAAATATATAAAAAAAAGTTTTTTTCCTCAGTTGAGGCCGATACGTATTCTTCTACCTATTTGTGGTAAAAAAAAATCACAATAAGCGTTTATCGATTGGTTTACGCAAAATGTATAGCGTTTACGAAATAGGGGATAGTTTTAATGCATTTTTATTAATAATTTTTTTTACTACTAATGGCAGCGATCATCGATTTTTTTCGTGACTGCGACATTATAGCGGACACATCGGACAATTTTGACACATTTTTGGGACCATTTTCATTTTCACAGCAAAAAGTGCTATAAAAATATATTGTTTACTGTGAAAATGAGAATTGCAGTTTAGGAGTTAACCCCTAGGGGGCACTGTAGGGGTTAAGTGTGACCTCATATGTGTTTCTAACTGTAGGGGGAGGGGCTGGACGAGTGACATCATTGATCGTCTTTCCCTATATCAGGGAACAGATGATCAATGACACTGCCACATTGAAGAACAGGGAAGGTGTATTTACACACACCTCTACCCGTTCTTCAGCTCCGGTGACCGATCGTGGGACACCGGTTGCGATCGGGACCACGGGTCCCGCGGGCGTGGTCACGGAGCTTCGTGCCGGCGCGCTCGCAATCCCACGGCTGGGTTTAAGGAATCACGTACAGGTTCGTGATTGTGCCCAGCCGTGCCATTCTGCCGACGCATATCGGCGTGAAGGGGTCCTTAAGTGGTTAATATTGTAACAGAGCATGCAAATACCCAAAATACTATGAGGATAAACAAATACTGGACCTTCTCTATCACACTAGTGTGGACCATATATTTGGACGCATGCTTCCTCTGTATTCTGTTTATAGCTTCTCTCCAAAGACAGAAAGGTCCTCTGGTCTCAGCACTTGAGCAGTTTGACATAATAAAAAGTAAAATGTCACTGCAAAAGGAGCAGAGCATATTTTAATATAGAAGAAAACATTTACGATAATGTAGTGTTTAATGTAATGATTTTAGTGGCTTATTAAGGTAATGGAGATAGACAAAGGGAACAGTGAATGTGTAGTTCACAGTTTATTACCTTGCACATAGTAAGGTCAGAGGTACATGTAGTAATGCAAAGCATCTCAGGCTAAAGCTGACTGACTGAATAGTATTCAGCCATTTAGCTGGCTAAGTCTCTGTGTACCAAACAATTACCTTTTTAATAAAATACTCTTTTTCACCTTTTTTTTCTTTTCAGTACTGTCTCCTGCACCTTCTTTGCAGCCACCTCCTGTCAACATGCACTCCAGTGATAATTACTTGCCATTTCTCAAGGCAGGTTTCCTGATGGTAAAAACTCCCTAAAGTGCTACAATATAGCCATGTCCTCCTGCTGATGTCCTCAATAATGACCTGCCCTAACAGGACCCAGCACACCATAAAATGGGGCTTATTACATTAACACAGGAATAAAAGCAGCAACAGAGGTAAACATTCTGTGCATTTCCCTTGGGGTAGAACTCTGCTGATGGCAGGCATTTCCATGAATGCCTCTGTGTTGCTCATGCATGATGTATCTTCCTTAGAGGCCAGGGGAAAAGAAAACACACACTGTGGGGCTCTCCTATCAAATCTTTGCCTGTATATGTTGCCATGTGGATCCTTCATATCCAGACAGCCACACTCTATGTAGTTCACAGTCCACACCTCTGACCAGCTCTTTGGGACTCTCTCCTTCCCCACACAGCAATTTCCCCTTCATCCCCTTGCAGCTCTCTTTGGGTTTCTTTGTAGCACTGAAACCTGCCAATCTCTCCTTCCTGTGTCACTCTGCTGCTCTCTTTCCTTAAGTTTAATTCCCATCTTGCAGCCCACTCTGCCCACTGTACAATCTCGATCTTCTCTCATGGATCAGGTACTGGTTTTCTCCAAAAGCCCACCTTTTTCTTAAATGAGCCCGATCGTTTCAGCGACTGGGATGAGCACAGCAGCTCCAGCAGCTGTCTCAGGTCCTCATTGGAGCCAAGTCCTGTTATCTGTGTCAGTGGATGCAGCAGCATGCAGGACTCAGGAACACACCTGCACGAGTGCCCCCATGGAAAGCAGCTTTCCATGGGGGCACTCCAGAAGAGGAGGAACACCTCCGGGGGGGGAAGGAGGATTGGGACTGATCTGTGCAATGCCCTTGCACAGAGCAGGTAAGTATGACATGTTTCTTATTAAAAAACAAAGCCTTACAATCACTTTAAGGTACAAAACCTTCTGTGCTGCAAATCCTCCCCAGTCCCCCTTCCCCCTATACTTGCATGTGCTCAATCCAATCCAGCAATGTGAACAAGAGCAGTGACTCTCGCCGCTGTCTTCCTCTTCTCTAAGCCAATTGATAGCAGTGGGAGCAATTGGTTCACGCTGCTGCCAATAAAATGTTGTTCCATGGGAGCGGGAGTGGGGCCGAGCCACAAACTCTGTGTCAATAGAAGCAGACATGGTATCTTGGGAGCAAGTATGCACAGGTGCTCCCATGGAAAGCGGCTTTCCAGACAGCAAGTTTTGACTTAAAGGGGTTGTAAAGGTACAATTTGTTTTCCTAAATAGCTTCCTTTACCTTTGCAAAATCCAGCTGGATGGACTTGTAAACATTTTCCCTTTTTTCCAACATCCTGAGAAATGTTTGAAATGATGGAGTTTGGCTTGCATTCCCTCCCCATTCAATAAAAGAATTTGAGGAAAATGTTTTTAACTGTCTTATTGTGGTATTAGGTAATGCTTTACTTAAAGGTTCAGATATCTCTTCTTTTTTGTGTGATATCACATGACAACGTGGGGAGACTATGTCAGAAATGTGATGAAAATATTCCAGTTGTCCACAGGCTCAGTGATCTATAAAAGCTGTGGTGGTGTAGACCACTACAAGCATTGCATATTTCTGCGAGAACTTAAAGTGGAAGTCCTGTCTAACTGTCTAATGTCTTTTTTGCATTACACTTTTTTTGGTGAATGAGTAGGGGTACTATGTACAGCCTACTCATTCACATGTGGGGGGGCAGGATCTGAGGACCCCCTTCTTAAAGGGGACTTCCAGATTATGATAAGACCCCCACAACCATCAGCCCAGCTTTACATTTTTGTGTGGGGTTCCCTTCAAAATCCATTACAGACCCAAAGGGCCTGGTATGTCTAAGTCCGAAGGAAAAAAATTAGATGGGGCACACACACGATCGGAAAATCCGATGAAAAAATGCCGTCTGACTTTTTTCATCGGAAATTCCGATTGTGTGTACAAGGCATAACAACTCCATCATTTTATTTGTCCTGTTTGGAGATTTCACTTCCTATCCTAGAGATACATCACAAAGTAATCAGGTATCTCCCTAAAGATAGAATACAATCACAAAAACAAATGTTCCCATTAAAAGATTCCCTCTATTCCCATTAAAGAAATATATACCAATTTCTCATACTACTTACTGCACACTGTGTGTGACAACCATGTCCTAGATTCTCTTTTACTTTGCAGAGGAAGGGTCAAAGTGGGAAAGCATTTGAGGCTGAGGCACTTGCCTTTTGGTAGGACTAAAATGAATGAAGACTCTAAGGAATGTTGTAACTTTTTGAATATCTGGCCTGTAAACATAAAGAAATAATGCCCTCATTATGCAAATGCATGACAGCCAAAGAGTTAGTAGAAATTCTTGTGGCCACTAATGAGGTAATGAGCTGTACATAAACTGTAACCCCAGGGCTTCGAAGTGATCTTGATGAGGCTGTTAAAAAAGTAATGAAGCATATTCAATGCCCAGGTAATATAGGAACTTTGAAGACGCTGCCTCTGCCTTTCCCGAGTGGATTACAACATTGTCACCACACTTACCAGACAATTAGAAGCGGCAGGTCTTCTCAGGTTCAGCGACTCACTGATGAGGGTAGGGTGTACAGACAGTATGACATCCAATGATCCACAATGATATGCTGTAATTAGTGCACAATGCCATAATCCCAGTGGCATTATTAACCCATATAAGCAGATCTCACTAAGGAGCTAATTGGGAATTAATGATAATCATACACTGTAGAATAGGTGGACTTGGTGGCTTACACATTTCTGTCTAGCATTCTAAAAGAGAAATAAACAAATATTTCAATAGATAGAATTTCTGCCTTTAAAGTACTCTGTTGTCTGTTTGGTCCTAAAAGTAAAGTGACACTTGTAGTATCTTACTTTGCTCACCTACTGAATAGTGAAACTGTGACGCAGTGGAACTTTTCACTGCCTGCTTCATTGTTTCTTACAATATTATTTGAATTTATAGAATGTATAATATATATATGTAAATGTTTGTGTAGATTGATGGTGCTATATAAGTATCTGCAATAAATACTGTATTTATTGGTGTATAACACTCACTTTTTCACCCTGCAAATCGGTTGCAAATAGTGTGTGCATTATATACGCCAATACTGCAATTTGGGTTGCCTCGGAGAGAACGGGGAGGGGAGCGGGACGAGCGTTGTCAGATTCCATACAGCGAGAACCTCCTGTTTACTCAGTGGCCTCTGTAATAGAAAGTCCAGTCTCCTGGGCTGGCACTGGAGCAGTGTTCTGTCTATCCTAAAAGCCGGTCCAGGGAGGCGGGACTTTGTATTAAAGAGGCCACTGAATAAACAGGAGATTCTCACTGTATGTAATCTGATGGCTGATTACTGAGATGGGCATTGATCAGGCTGCATTCATGGCAATGGGGAGGCTGCAGATGGGCATTAATCAAGCGGCATTGATGGCCACCTAGTACTGGGAGGGTTCTGTTTCGGCAGTCCCTCCGAGGAAGTTGGGTCCGTGTCGGCTTCGGTTGCTCGGACCACAGTACCTCAGTCCCCGTCTGGAGACTAATGCCCCAGGGGATCAGGGTTTGGGTCCCTCTTCACAGGAGGACCACTTGACGTTGCACCCGTCTGCACGTTTTTGTGAACACTCTTTATGTGTGTGCACATTTTTTCTGCACCGGGTGGAGTTTTTGGGTGTGTTCACACGCCATAGGCTTTTCAAAAAATAAATAAAAAATTGATGGGCAATTGTGAGGCTACAGATGGACATTGATTAAGCTGCATTGATGGGCAATTGTAAGGCTGTGGATGGGCATTGATCAGGCTTCATTAATGGCCAATTGTGAAGCTGCAGATGGGCATTGATCAAGATGCATTGATATGTACTGACCCTTATTTTGCTTTTAAGTTCTTTATTAAAAATGTACATTTTTTCCCTGAAACTTCTCTCTTAAAATGAAGGTGCGTGTTGTACGCCTGTGCGTGTTATATGGCAATAAATACAGTAAATAAAATAAATAAAGTGTATTTAAAGCCAAAACTTTTTTTTTTTTTGGGGGGGGGGGAGAATATAAAAGGGTTAACACAGCTGTCAGTGTATTTTTTGCTGTCTATGCCCCATTAGGGAGATTTTCCTTTACTTTCTGCTCTCAGAGATGCAATAGGACGCAAAATGAAATCTCCATAATGAGGGAAAATGCCCTTTTCTACACTTGTCCAATGCAAAGATTGCTCACCAGAACCACTTGTGAGATTGAATATTTCCAGTGAGGATACAGGTAGTAATACAAGCCTGATAGAGGTTGTAACGCTTCCCCACTCTGTCCAAAATGGTTTTATTAACATTACACTACCTCATAGCAATTAATCAGAAGTCACTTTTCCGTTTAAAGAAAACCTCAAAGGCAAATCATCTGCCTGTGAATTACAAATTCTACTAGGGAGACTGCCTGAAAGTTCACCTTATTTGTGACAAAGGTTGAGCTCTCGCAAAACTGGTATTTCAGATTTGTGTGGTGGATAGCAAGTTAAAGAGGCTCTCAAGCCCCAAAATGTCTTACCCTAATTCATTCCCTGGATTAACTGCTAGTGGACCACCCACCATACATATACTGCTGCAGGGTGGCCGCTTTGTGTTGGATCACGTATCTAGTATGTGGTCCACGCACTGGGGTAAGGGGTGCGCTTGGGCACACTCGCCGCCCCTGCTGTGCTGCAATTTGCTGCAGCACAAGCCAATCAGCGGGTACCGGCAGCTGATGGGCTCCAAAATTTACTTAAGAGATCCCTATGCTTGTAAACAAACACAGGGCTCTCTTCTGACAGCAGCAATGCGCTAGTTTCTTCTCCCTGTGAAGCGTAGTAAAGACAGTACCCAGCACACACAATAACACATGTTAGGCACACATTTAACCCCTTGATCGCCCCCTTCCCATCCAGTGTCATTAGTACAGTGACAGCACATATGTTTAGCACTAATCACTGTATTAGTGTCACTGGTTCCCACAAAGTGCCAAAAGTGTCAGTGTGTTCACTGCAATATCGCAATTACTAATATTAAAAAAAAAATCCAGTATATATACCATAGTTTGTAGACACTATGGGCCAAATCCACAAAAGAGATACTCCGGCGTAAGCCGTCGTATCTCTGGTTCTAACTTTGGAACTGATCCTCAGAAGCAGTTTTCCTAAGTTAGGCAGAAGATCCGACATCTGTAAGGGACTTACACTGCCGGATCTTAGGATGCAGTACCGCATCCGCCACTGGGGGCATTTCGAGTCGAAATGCCTCTGCTAGTATGCAAATTAGCACTTAGGGCGATCCTCAAAGCTTTTGTGCCTAGTTTTTTCGCCGTAAGTGTTAGTTTGCCTGGTGTAAAACTAGGGCTGCTTTTACAAAGTGTAAAGTTAGTCACACCTTGTAAAGGCCCATTCAAGCGACGGCATTTGGTATGCATTCCCGAGGGAGAACTCCACGGCAATTTGTAAATTCCAAACTGGCATGGGTTCCCCCCCAGGAGCATACCAGGCCCTTAGGTCTGTTATGGGTTGTAAGGAGACCCCCCCTCCGCCGAAAAATTGACGTAGGGGGTCCCCCTACAATCCATACCAGACCCGTATCCAAAGCACGCTACCCGGCCGGTCAGGAATGGGAGTGGGGACGAGCGAGCGTCCCCCCCCCTCCTGAGCCGTGCCAGGCCGCATGCCCTCAACATGGGGGGGTTGGGTGCTCTGGGGCAGGGGGGCGCACTGCGGGCCCCCCCACCCCAGAGCACCCTGTCCCCATGTTGATGAGGACAGGACCTCTTCCCGACAACCCTTGCCGTTGGTTGTCGGGGTATGCGGGCGGGGGCTTATCGGAATCTGGGAGTCCCCTTTAATAAGGGGGCCCCCAGATACCGGCCCCCCACCCTAAGTGAATGGATATGGGGTACATCGTACCCCTATCCATTCACCTGTAGGCAAAAAGTAAAAGTTAATAAACACACAACACAAGGCTTTTTAAAATAATTTATTATTCTGCTCCGGATGCCCCCCCTGTCTTCGTTATTAGCTCAATTAGCAGGGGGGGGCTTCTTCTTCCACTCTCCGGGGGTCTTCTTCCACTCTCCGGGGGTCTTCTCCGCTCTCCGGGGGGGGTTTCTTCTTCCGCTCTCCGGGGGGGGGGCTTCTCCGGACTCCGGGGGTCTTCTTCCATCTTCTCCCCTCTTCCGCTGTTGACTCGGCGAACCCCGGTTCTTCTGCAGCTCTCCGGTGCCTTCTTCTTCAGCGCTGGCTGCCTGCTATGTTTGTGTGTTAGCTCGATTTCAAACAGGCAGCCGGCGCGGTCTTCTGTGACGTCATCTTCTCTTCTGTTCTTCTCCCCTCTTCCGATGTTGCCTCGTCGCCTGTTGTCGCTGTAATGATGGAAGCGCGCCTTGCATCACATTTATATAGGCATCACCGTCCCATCATGCTCCGGCAGGTACCCACGTGGTGGGTGCCTACCCACGTGCACCCACCACGTGGGTACCTACCGGAGCATGATGGGACGGTGATGCCTATATAAATGTGATGCAAGGCGCGCTTCCATCATTACAGCGACAACAGGCGACGAGGCAACATCGGAAGAAAGGAAGAGAAGACCCTGACGCCACAGAAGACCGCGCTGGCTGCCTGTTTGAAATCGAGCTAACACACAAACATAGCAGGCAGCCAGCGCTGAAGAAGAAGGCACCGGAGAGCTGCAGAAGAACCGGGGTTCGCCGAGTCAACAGCGGAAGAGGGGAGAAGATGGAAGAAGACCCCCGGAGTCCGGAGAAGCCCCCCCCCCGGAGAGCGGAAGAAGAAACCCCCCCCGGAGAGCGGAGAAGACCCCCGGAGAGTGGAAGAAGACCCCCGGAGAGCGGAAGAAGAAGCCCCCCCTGGTAATTGAGCTAACAACGAAGACAGGGGGGGCATCCGGAGCAGAATAATAAATTATTTTAAAAAGCCTTGTGTTGTGTGTTTACTACATTTTACTTTTTGCCTACAGGTGAATGGGTAGGGGTACGATGTACCCCATATCCATTCACTTAGGGTGGGGGGCCGGTATCTGGGGGCCCCCTTATTAAAGGGGACTCCCAGATTCCGATAAGCCCCTGCCCGCATACCCCGACAACCAACGGCAAGGGTTGTCGGGAAGAGGTCCTGTCCTCATCAACATGGGGACAGGGTGCTCTGGGGTGGGGGGGCCCGCAGTGCGCCCCCCTGCCCCAGAGCACCCAACCCCCCCATGTTGAGGGCATGCGGCCTGGCACGGCTCAGGAGGGGGGGGACGCTCGCTCGTCCCCACTCCCATTCCTGACCGGCCGGGTAGCGTGCTTTGGATACGGGTCTGGTATGGATTGTAGGGGGACCCCCTACGTCGATTTTTCGGCGGAGGGGGGTCTCCTTACAACCCATAACAGACCTAAGGGCCTGGTATGCTCCTGGGGGGGGGAACCCATGCCGGTTTTTTCGTTGAAAATTGGCATGGAGTTCTCCCTCTCAGGAATGCATGCTGAGCGACGCTGTCATTTTTTTTTTTAATTATTTGTTTTCCCGGCGCGTCTTTTTTTCACCCGTCGCAACTTTAGTGTCCCGTCGCAATCCACAAAGCCGCCCGGCGTCAATTACGTTCGCGCGAAGCACGTTGGGAAAATGACGTCACACGCATGCGCAGTACGGCCGGCGCGGGAGCGCGCCTCATTTAAATTGTAAACGCCCCCCGGAGAGGAGGAACGCATTACGACGGCGGCACTTAACTTACACGGCTTGAAATTTTTACGTAAGTGCTTTGTGGATCAGGCACTTAGGTAAAAACTTTAAGTCAGTGTAACTTAACTGCTGAAAGTTAAGTTACGCCGCCTGGCTGAGGATTTGGCCCTATAACTTTTGCACAAACCAATCAATATAGGGCTATAAAATCAGTGTTCCGCCGAAAACAATAAAAACACATACTGCAGCTGCTGGCTTTTAATAAATGGACACTTACCTTCCCTGGAGTCCAGCGATATCGGCACCCACAGCTGATGTTTCAATCAGCTGTCGGGTGCTCCATCGCCATTGCGGGTACGGAAACCCAGGCAGTGTAGCCTTTTGGCTTCATGCCGGGAACCCTACTGCACATGCACGAGGCCCCGCACCTCTCTCCTATTGGCCCGGCAGCCGGGGGAGGAGGAGGGAGCCCCGCTGTGACTTCAAGGCTCCGTGGCAGGGACTCCAGGAAGTGGGAAAGGATACCTGGCAAAGACAGGTATCCTGTCCACCCTCCCCCCGAAGGGGGGTGCCAATTGTGGCACCAGAGGGGGGGAGGAATAAGATGAGCAGAAGTTCCACTTTTGGGTGGAACTCCACTTTAAGATCTCCACTGTGTCTACTAAAATTGGGTTTGACTCTGTTATGTTCTGCCTCTCAAACCTCTGTATTGATCCTCTTATTCGACTGCCTGCTTTACTGAAAAATAGGAACATTCAGAAAGCAGGAGAAAGTAGCAGGATTTTTACAAGAAATGGTGAGATTTACATATACGTTTTCCTACCTATGGCTGCTTTCACACTGGGGTGCTTTGCAGGCGCTATAGTGCTAAAAATAGCACCTGCAAAACTCCCTGAAAGAGCCACACTTTTCACACTGGAGCGGTGCGCTGGCAGGACGCTCAAAAAAGTCATGCCAGCTGCATCTTTGAGGCGCTGTAGGAGCGGTGAATACACTACTTCTAAAGCGCCCCTGCCCATTGAAATGCAGTGGCACTTTGTGGGCGGTTTTAACCTTTTTTTGGATGCTAGTGGGGGTTAAAAGTGCCTCACTAGTGGCCGAAAACACCTGCGACGCCCCAGTGTGATAATAGCTTATGTGTCTGAAACAGCTGCTTGTTTCAGTTTTCCTTGAGGTGATGTCTATTTCGACATATCTTCACCATAAGTCCTCATGCACATTAGATGATTTTGATATCCCTCCTGGACGCCTTTCTTCCTGGCAGCAGAGTTTTTGCATAAAAAACGCTTGATGCTTGTAAATGCATGCAATGCATATAGGCGCATTTAGACACATCAATCGCTTGGGCGTTAATTCATTTAATTGACCAGGATAATAATTTATTCAAGCCATTAAAAATGAATTAATGCTCAAGTTCTTAACAAGCCTATCATTAACATAGGTTTAGAGGTGTTAACAGGTTTTTACAAACAAATACTTGGGGGGCACACCCTAAAAAATGCATTAAAGATGGTGCAGCCATAACACCATACAAACAGAACTAAATATTACAGCACACACATACAAAAATGACATTTAACTCCTGTAAGGCTATTTAAAACACCTGAACGTTTTCAAAAAAATATGGGGATTTAGGTCCAGATTCACGTAGAATCGCGGCGGCGTAACTTATCCTAGATAAGTTAAACCGCCGCAATTTTTCATCGCAAGTGCCTGATTCACCAAGCACTTGCGATGAAAACCCACGCCCGCGGCCTCCGGCGCAAGGCAGGCCAATTCAAATGGGTGTGTGCCATTTAAATTAGGCACGCTCCCGCGCCGGACCTACTGCGCATGCTCCGTTTCCTAACTCCCGCCGTGCTTTGCGCGCTGTGACGTCATTTTTTTGAACGGCGACGCGCGTAGTGTACTGCCGTATTCCCGGACGGCTTACGCAAACGACGTTGATTTTTAAATTTCGACGCGGGAACGACGGCCATACTTTAGACAGCAATACACTTGCTGACTAAAGTTAAGGCACCAAAAAAAAGTGTAACTATGCGACGGGAAAATATACTAGCGGCGACGTAGCGAACGCGAAAAAACCGTTGTGGATCGGCCGTAACTCCTAATTTGCATACCCGACGCTGGTTTACGACGCAAACTCCCCCCAGCGGCGGCCGCGGTACTGCATCCTAAGATCCGACAGTGTAAAACAATTACACCTGTCGGATCTTAGGGATATATATGCGTAACTGATTCTATGAATCAGTCGCATAGATAGAAACAGAGATACGACGGCGTATCAGGAGAAACGCCGTCGTATCTCATTTGTGAATCTGGCCCATTGTCACATATGGCTATATGGCGCTTAAGCCCACTTACTGCATCAAAGTACCACATTATCAATGGGTCTTACACTATTCATAGACTTGTTGTAAGGCTGACCGCAGGGAAGCCTGTATTTGTAGGAGGAGTCGGGAGGTATTTAAACCCGCCCTCCTTCCTCCTTCTGGGCGTCGGTTTTCTGGTGTGTGGGGTTGGCATGTCACTTCCTGTTTCCATCCAGAGCAATGGCGGCAGCTGCTGCTGTCTACTGTGCTCCCCTCAGGATTCCCAGCCGGATTGTCTGCATCCATCCACGTGGCAGGAGGGAGCCGCCCGCACGGGGGGGGTGTCCATCCGCCCGCTCATTTTTCCAGGGCTTCATCGGGCATGGGGGGCCACCCGCTCGGGGTTTCATCCGGCCGCTCGTTTGACCAGGGCTCCTCTGGCTTGGGGACCTGCCCACCCGGGAGAGGGGATTCATCCGCCCGCTATTGTTCGGGGCTCCATCTGGCGGCACTGGCTCCTTTGGCGTGCAGCGAGCTACCCGTCCGCTTCTCCCGGTGTTTACACCGGGGGAGGGGGAACTTCTGCCCGCTGCATGGCTCCCTTAGTATGGAGCCGCCTGCCGCTTCTCTCGGTTCACGCCGGGGGAGGGGACCTCCGCCCACTGTTGCTCCCTCCAGCATGTGTGTTCTCCCTCCGCCCGCCGTGTCCTCCTGTGGTTACGTCGGGGGGAGGGGGGGCGACCTCCGCCCGCTGTTTTCTTTCCCTCCAGCATGCAGGGAGCCGCCCGCCGCTTCCTCCGGTGTTCACGCCGGGGGGAGGGGGGGGAACCTCCGCCCGCTCACTGTGTCACTCCCTCCAGCATGCAGGGAGCCGCCCGCCGCTTCCTCTGGTGTTCACGCCGGGGGGAGGGGGGGGAACCTCCGCCCGCTTACTGTGTCACTCCCTCCAGCATGCAGGGAGCCGCCCGCCGCTTCCTCCAGTGTTCACGCCGGGGGGAGGGGGGGGAACCTCCGCCCGCCCGCTAACCATGTGTCCAAATCTCGAAACATGTTACCACAACATTTTTCCCAATATGTGTCTGCTGTACCATGTACCAAAGTATCTTGTTCTTATCCTACTATTCTCCCTGATTTCCTATTTCAAACTGACATGCGACGGTGTTTCTCATGCGACGGCGTTTCTCATGCGACGGCGTTTCTCATGCGACGGCGTTTCTCATGTGGTGGCGTTTCTCATGCGGTGGCGTTTCTCATGCGATGGCGTTTCTCATGGTGTTTTTTTTTTTTTTCTCATGCGATGACGTCCTCATGGTGTTTTTCTCATGCGATGACGTTTCTCATGCGATGACGTTTTTCATGGTGTTTTTCTCATGCGATGACGTTTCTCATGCGATGACGTTTTCTCATGCGATGACGTCCTCATGGTGTTTTTTTCTCATGCGATGACGTTTCTCATGGTGTTTCTCATGCGATGACGTTTTCTCATGTGATGACGTTTTTCATGGTGTTTTTCTCATGCGATGACGTTCTCATGGTGTTTCTCATGCGATGACGTTTCTCATGCGATGACGTTCTCATGGTGTTTCTCATGCGATGACGTTTTCTCATGCGATGACGTTTTTCATGGTGTTTTTCTCATGCGATGACGTTTCTCATGCAATGACGTTCTCATGGTGTTTTTCATGCGATGACGTTTTTCATGCGATGACGTTCTCATGGTGTTTCTCATGCGATGACGGTTCTCATGCGATGACGTTTCTCATGGTGTTTTTCTCATACGATGACGTTTCTCATGGTGTTTTTCTCATGCGATGACATTTCCCATGCGTTCACGTTTCTCAGGCGATTACGTTTCCCATGCGTTCTTCTCATGCGATTACGTTCTCATGCAATTTTCTCATGCGATTACGTTTCTCATGCGATCACGTTTCTCATGCGATCACATTTTCCATGCAATCTCGCATGCGATCACGTTTTCCATGCAATCTCGCATGCGATCACGTTTTCCATGCAATCTTCGCATACGATCACGTTCGCATGCGATCACGTTTCCCATGCGTTACGTTTCCCATGCGGTCACGTTTCCCATGCGGTCACGTTTCTCATGCGAGTCGGGTCCTTGTGTGTTCACGTTTCTCATGCGATCACGTTTCACATGGTAGTTCTCATGCGACTACCTTTTGCATGGTAGTTCTCATGCGATCACGTGTATCATGAGTCATGTCCTCATGTGGTTACGTTTCTCATGCGATTACGTTCTCATGCGATTACTTTTCACATGGTGGTTCTTGTGCAGTTACGTTTACATGCGGTCACGTTTCTCATGCGATCTTGGTTTTTCACGAGTCTTGTCCTTGTGTTTACGTTTCTCATGCAATTACGGTTCGCATGGTAGTTCTCATGCGACTACGTTTCGCATGGTGGTTTTCATGCGATCATGTTTCTCATGAGACATGTCCTCATGTGTTTACATTTTTCATGCGATTACATTTCTCATGCGATTACGTTTCACATGGTAGTTCTCATCTGATCACGTTTTGCATGCAATCACGTTTCTCTTACGAGTCATGTCCTTGTGTGGTTACGTTTCTCATGCGATTACGGTTTGCATGGTAGTTCTCATGCGACTACATTTCGCATGGTAGTTCTCATGCGATCACGTTTCTCATGAGTCATGTCCTCATGTGTTTACGTTTCTCAGGCGATTACGTTTCACATGGTAGTTCTCACGCGATTACGTTCTCATGCCATTACAGTTCACATGGTAGTTCGCATGCGGTTATGTTTACCAGGGTAGTTTCTCATGCGATTACGTTCTCATGTGTTTACGTTCTCATGCGACCACATTTCTCAAGCATCATGTTGTCTCATGCATTACGTTTGTCATGCGATTGCGTTCTCATGCGATTGCGTTCTCATGCGATTGCGTTCTCATGCGACCACGTTTCTCATGCTTTACGTTTTCTTGCGGTTTCGTGTCCGCATGCGGTTTCGTGTCCTCATGCGGTTTCGTGTCCTCATGCGATGACATTTTTCATGCGAGTCAGGTCCTCGTGGGTTTACGCTTCTCGTGCGAGTCATGTTCTCATGCAATTTTTACATTTTCATGTTTCGTTTTACGTTACGTTTCTCATGCTATTCATGTTCTAACATTTACGTTTCTCTGGCAGGTTTCAGTTGTGCTACAATTACATTGGTCATGTTTTCATACGTTACGCTTTTCTTACGTTACGCTTTTCACACAAGTTACGCTTTTCATACGAGTTGCGCTTCTCACACGATTACGATTTTCATGGTATTGTATGTTCTCAAGTGTATTGTCGTTCCTCATGCAATCACGTTCTCAGGTGTTCACGTTTCCATGCAATTTATGTTCTCATACAATTTATCTTCTCATGTTTTCGTATATCATACTATTCATGTTCTCAAATGTGTTTGTTTCTCATGCAACCTTACGTTTCTCATGCAGGTTCCAGTTGTGTTAGTTTTCAGTTGGTAGTATTAGCATGTTCTTTTTAGATTCATGGCGTTCCACCGCTGGGGGGGGTCACCCATCACGTCTATGGGTGTTTACGGATTGAGATAATCGTTTTTAATTGGCTTGTACGGTGGCAAGTCTCCTCATCCGTTTCTCATACGTTTCATGCATCTCAAACATTTCGTTTCTCACACAACGACCTGACACGTCTTTCAGGTTCATCAGGCCTGAGTGTACGTTTTTAATTTGCCTGCTATGCCTCAGGTTGCTCGGCCTTCGCATTTCATGGTATTGTCAGTTCAGCTGCACTAGTCCTACACTTACCTACATTTTCATAGTCTGGGCACATGCCACATTAATTTCCTCACGTTTGTTCATGGCCACTCTCCATTGCTGGGTACCTGTCACGTTCAAGGGTACTGTCGGATTGAGATGTTTCGTTTCTAATTGTCTTGTGCAGTGGCAAGTCCCCTCATCCGCTTCTCACGGCTATCACTATGTTTTCGTACGTCATGTTATCTTACCACTTACATCACTTGCCTGACACGCCTTCAGGTTCATAGGCTTGAGTGTTACGTTTTCAATTGGCCTAGTTTGCCTCAGGTTGCTCAGCCTTGCTAGGTTCTTGAGACTGACACGTTTTCAGTCTTGTGCTACGTATTCGTTCCTGCTCTACGTCACTGAGTGTGTCAATCACGGACACCCGCGTAGGCAGGGGTTAGGGAAGGTGGGGTTTTCCTTTTTCTAAGGTAAGTTGGGGCTCGTTGGTCATGTTTTGTTTTTAACGATGTTGTTCTTGTTTGCAGAATTTCATGTCACGGTTTTGCCACCGTCCGTCCTGCTCCGGTTACTGGGTTCCATACATGGTGGCAAGCCCTCTTGAACCTCCCGATACTGCCTTCTCTTCGTTAGATGAATCTTGATCTTAAGTTCTTTTCAATTCAGCCTGCTAGCTCTTGACTCGGCCTGGGATATCTTCCAGGCGTTTCGATCTCAGTATCCTGGGTTCTTTTCTCACAAACATTCTGTACCTACTTGCGGTTTGATTCTTTTGCCACTTTTCAACTCAACAGGTTTTTCAAGTCGGTGCCCAGCACAGTCTGGGCGCTGGACTTTCGCGGTTGTACTCGGAGATAGGCCACCCTCCTTTCCCTAGCACTCCCTTCCCTGCTAACACAGGGCATGACACGCAGCCATTCCTTGCTGCCTAGCTAGGGTAGCACTTCAATATTCACTCTGGGCCGTGCTTTAGTACAGGTGCAGTTCTGCTGCTTTTCATCGAGGGGTCTGTATTTTCGTTGTTGAGAAGTTAGATTGGCGGTAGTCAGCTTTCTTTTCCGGACATATCCCAGTTCCACATGTCTGTCACAGGCATTCTTGCATTGGGGGCTTGTGGTTACGTACGGTTACTTTCATTTCAATCTCTTTGCTAGCTCATCCTACTGTTTATTTTTTGGCCCCTTTTAGGCATACCGACCACGTGACCCCGGCACACCTCAGGTCAATTTCCCCGCTTCCCCTCAGACCTTTCTCTAGCACGATTACCTGAGACTCTGAGTACAAATTGTAAGGCTGACCGCAGGGAAGCCTGTATTTGTAGGAGGAGTCGGGAGGTATTTAAACCCGCCCTCCTTCCTCCTTCTGGGCGTCGGTTTTCTGGTGTCCCACCCACCCATCCCCTTTTTTCTTGCTATTTCTTCTTTTACTTCTACTTGGGTATGCCCCCTTTTAGGCATACCGACCACGTGACCCCGTCACACCTCAGGTCAATTTCCCCGCTTCCCCTCAGACCTTTCTCTAGCACGATTACCTGAGACTCTGAGTACAAGTTCTGTTAAGAGGCATTTACACACATCACATCACTTCCAGTGTTTTTTTTTTTTTACTACCTCTAAATGTTCATGCCTCTAAAAAAAAAACAAAAAAAACAAAACCAAAAAACAAAAACAAAGTGTAGCTTCAAAAATGTCCAGTGTGCATGAGACCTAAGCTGTGACAGGTTTATCATAAATACACATATCTGATCAACATCAACTGTCTATAGCCTACTTAAGAATCAACAAGAATTTCCCAGTCTGGGATTTGAAAGCAGAGTGGAAAATGTCTTGTTAATGTTTAATACGCCACAGCTGTAATTTCAGTAATGTTTCAAATACCCCCTGCAGATCTAAAGTGAGCCACGGTGCAGACAAACCATTTGGCTTTTATCTAATGCAGTGCTTTTTCTATTTGTCTTGCTTGTTTAGTGAGGATCAAGCTAATGTTATTTAAACCAGCATTATAAACCGTAATAGCCAAGGCAAAATTAATTTAGGACAACTTTATCCTTGACGGATTTCAAAGGAAACTCCTAACCAGCATTTCATTATCATCTTTGTTTTTTCTTTTTATGCATTTCCCCCCCTAAGTGACAGCACAGCATTTATTTTCCACTGCCAAAAACAATGCTATTTCACCATTCTTAATCATTTTATGGGATTACATCTTAAAGGTTACATATTTCAATCAGTGCATAATCTGAGGAGTGCTTCCTTTTATAGAAATCTTCTCGAGCACTCATGAAAATTGACTTTTCTATTATTTATATCTAACACTGCCCATCTATATTTAATGCAACTTTCCAATGTATTTTACAATACAATATTTATTCATTCACTGACATAGATTCCAATTGATCAATGCAATCTGGGATTTTATTAGGCTAGTGGCTTATAACTGAAGTCATTTTCATTTTGTCTGTATGATCTTTTGCTGAACATTTTAAGACTTTAACAGGATTCGCGTTTGGGGCTGCAAGAAGGAAAACAATGGCAATTGCCATAGGTAAAAGCAAGTCCATAGATATTGTTTTAGGAACAAAAGAACAATCATGTTCTGCAAAAAAAAAGCAACAGTTTTCAGTTATATCACAGGCCTTTGCTACAATTCGTTGAGGCACAAAGGCTGAACGTTTTTGGCTCCGTTTTTAATAAGCAGGTAAAAATTGTGACATTTTGGCTTGAGCCAGAGCACTTTTAGCAGATTTAAAAATATCACATAAAATCCTTCAATCTTGAATTCAATCTTTAGTGGTGTTTGTATGCGTGTTCTTTCATTTCATTACTCAGTTCAGGAGTTCTAAAAACCAAGGCTGCTTGATGATACACTCCATGACACCCTGGTCTGACAGAAGGAACGCTGTCAATCAACCTTTGAAAGACCAGCAACACAGGATGGAGGAGTGGAGTTAGAGAATAGTCCTTGACCACATTTTCTTTTAATATGTATTATATAAAAAGAAAAATAATAGCTAGAGTTTCACTTTATCCACTTGCCGACTATGGCTCGGCTGGACGAAACGTTATGTTACGTCGCTTCGCCCAAAGCCGTCAAAGCCGTTTTGAGTGCCCGGCGGGCGTAATTATTGCCAGGCACCCACGTGGCAGAGCAAGAACCGGGAGCTGTGTGTGTAATAACACAGCTCCCGGTTCTTTCAGGGGGAGAAATGACTGATTATATGTTCATACAAAGTATGAACAGCGATCTGTCATTTCCCCTAGTAAGTCCCATCCCCCCTTCAGTTAGAACACTTATAGGGAACACAATTAACCCCTTGATCGTCCCCTAGTGTTAACCCCTTCCCTGCCAGTGAATTTTTTAACACTAATCAGTGCATTTTTATAGCACTGATCGCTGTAAAATTGTCAATGGTCCCAAAAATTTGTCAAAAGTGTCCGATCTGTCTGCCATAATATCGCAGTTCCTGATAAAAATCGCAGATCGCCGCCATTACTAGTAAAAAAATAATAATAATAAAAATGCCAAAAAAACTATCCCATATTTTGTAGACTCTATAACTTTTGCGCAAAGCAATTAATATAAGCTTATTGCGATTTTTATTACCAAAAATATGTAGAAGAATACATATCGGCCTAAACTGAGATTTTTTTTTTTTAATGGGGATATTTATTATAGCAAAAAGTAAAAGATATTGGGCCAAATTCTCAAAAACGCTGCCTAACTTAACTTTCAGCAGTTAAGTTACACAGGCGTTAAATTTCTACCTAAGTGCCCGATCCACAAAGCACTTACCTAGAAATTACACGCCGTGTAATCTAAGTGCCTCCGTCGCAAGGCGGTCGTCTCCTCGAGGGGGCGATTCCTATTCAAATGAGGCGCGCTCCCGCGCCGGACGTACTGCGCATGCGTGTGACGTCATTTTTCCCGACGTGCAGCGCGCGAACGTAATTTACGCCGGGCTTTGTGGATTGCGATGGGACAATAAAGTTGCGACGGGTGAAAAAAAAAAATACGCGCCGGGAAAAAAAATTCAAATTTAAAAAAAAATTGCGGCGATCGAAAAAAGAACTGGTTTTACATGGTGTACTAACTTTACATATTGTAAAACCAGCCCTAATTTAACGCGTGCAAATCGTAACTTACGCAGAAAACACAAAGCTTAAAAGCTTTGTGGATCTGTCTAAGTACTCATTTGCATACGCTAGCCGGCATTTTGACTCGAAATGCCCCCAGCGGCGGATGCGGTACTGCATCCTAAGATCCGACAGTGTAAGTGTCTTACAGATGTCGGATCTTCTGACTATCTTTGGAAAAATCCTTCTGAGGATCGTTTCCAAAGATAGCCACAGGGATACGCAGGCTGAACAGCAGTTCCGCCTGCGTATCTCCTTTGAAGATTTGGCCCATTATGTTTTTTTTAAATTGTCGCTGTTCTTTTGTTTATAGCACAAAAATTAAAACAGCAGAGGTGATCAAATACCAACAAAAGAAAGCTCTATTTGTGGGAAAAAAGGGACACAATTTTTTTTTGGGTACAGCGTCGCACAACCGCGCAATTGTCAATTAAAGCAACGCAGTGCCAAATTGTAAAAAGTGCTCTGGTCAGGAAGGGGGTAAAATCTTCCGGGGCTGAAGCAGTTAAGGAAAAGCACAGTATAATGGGAAAATGCAGAGGCAGAACTGGATCTGATGTACATACTGCACTACCCTATATAAGCAAGGCAATGTAAAGATGGAATTATACTTGACAGAGCTGGATGATTACTTTAAGCTGTTTGGAGGATGCGCTATGTGCACTGTTCCATAAAACTGTACTTATCCTTTATGTTAAATTAGCAATTTTCTAGTAATAAGATCTGGTAACCTATAATTTGTCACCAATATGGCTTTGCATCAACTTCACTTGCAATATTTATTCTCTTAAATTACAACACTTAACAACTAGATATAGATTTTTCTTGCTATGTGACAATCTGTCACTTGTTAGTGGTGATAAAAATAAAAAAGACAAATCATTTTCTACAACCTGCCTGGTTTATGGCATTGTGATGGAGGTTAAGCATTTTAATACTCTCTGGGGCCTAGTTAAATAATGTAGAATTAATTGCTTTTCATTTCAACAGTTACTCGTAATTATTATTTTTTTTAGTTTTAAAAACTTTGAATTGGAAAGTTATGATGTTGCCCTAAAGTGAAAACAATAGTAAAAGGAGAACATAATAAAAAACAAATATAACAAACATGGCCAAAAACATGTAAAAAATAATAAAAAATAATAGTTACATAATTTTGAGGGAAGTTCCATCCAGAAACAATGGCCCAGATTCATGTAGGAGATACGACGGCGTATCTCCAGATACGCAAAAATGTATAAGAAAGAACCGGGACGGCCGCACTCCAAAAAAAAAAAATTTGTTCCTTTTAATAAAAACTGGTCACAACATGGATGTCACAGCAAAAAATCAGGAAAAAGGGCTAACGCGTTTCACACTCTCATACAGTGCTTATCCAGATACGCCGTCGTATCTCTGAGTCTGAGGCGTCATATCTTGGCGCCTGATTCAAAGAATCAGATATGCCAGAATTTGTATAAGATACGACCAGCGTAAGTCTCCTACGCCGTCGTATCTTAACTGCATATTTACGCTGGCCGCTAGGGGCGTGTACACTGATTTATGCCTAGAAATATGTAAATCAGCTAGATACGCCTATTCACGAATGTACGCCCGGCCGTCGCAGTACAGATACGCCGTTTACGTAAGGCTTTTTCCAGCATAAAGTTACCCCTGCTCTATGAGGCGTAGATGAGGCGTACCAATGTTAGGTATGGATGTCGGAACAGCGTAGATTTTTTTACGTTTTACGTCGTTTGCGTAAGTCATTCACGAATAGGGCTGGGCGTCATTAACGTTCACGTCGAAAGCATTGGCTTCTTGCGGGTTAATTTGGAGCATGCGCACTGGGATACTTTCACGGACGGCGCATGCGCCGTTCGTAAAAAGCGTCATTTATGTGGGGTCACATTAAATTTACATAACACACGCCCACATCTTCCACATTTGAATTAGGCGGGCTTACGCCGGCCTATTTACGCTACGCCGCCGCAACTTTGGTTTGTGAATACTGCACTTGCCTGTCAAAGTTGCGGAGGCGTAAAGTAAATAGGATACGTTACGCCCGCACAAAGATGCGCTCTCCTACGTGAATCTGGGCCAATGACTTGCATCAAATTTAAGTAAAAAAATTATTTGATTTGATTTGGGAAAACTCTAGAAAGGCAGGATTTTTGAGGCGCAACTCACCAAAAAACATACTAATAAAATACAACAATTTTATTAATCAAATTTAAAAAGATAAACATATTTTTTTTCACTTAAATACATAAAAACATTTCCAATTTTTAGTACCACATTACTCTATAACATTCATATTATCACATAACCGATAGCCTGATACGATGAGGTAGACCTCTCTTACACCTCCGACTCGGGGCCCCTGATAGTGTAGACAGGAAGCCCAGGAGTAGAGAGTAGCATGAGTGCATGTAATCGTCTTCCTAGCAGCAGGGCAGGTGTCCACGCTGTGCAGGTGAAGTTGTCAGATGGCTCCAGTAAACAGGCGAGAAGTACCGTTGCCAACATTGTAAAAAAAAAATATTGCAACACGTTTTTGCCTGTAGGCGGAGTCTTATTATAATTAGGGGGCATGGCATGCATTTGTAGGCGTGACACAGGGGAAATAAAAAGGCGCCAAAAAATAGGCGTGGTTTACGCAAGGTAGTGGGTGTGGCGTTTATGGGCATGGCTCAAATGGGGGTGTGGTTAGAGTCTGAGATGAATGAGGGATGGAGAGGGGGAGAGGGGAAGAGACGGGGAGAGAAATGGAGGGAAGGAGAGACAAGAAAGGAAAGAGGGATGAATTAGAGTGGAGACTGTGAACCAGACCTTCTCGTTCAACATCAGTGCCTGACCTTATAAATGCGCTTCTGGAAGTATGGTCAAACATTCCCATATTCACACTCCCAAACCCTGTGGACAGCCTTCCCTGAATAGTTGAAGCTGTTGTAGCTGCAAAGGGTGGGCCAACTCATTATTGAACCCTCCGGACTATGACTGGGATGCCATTAAAGATCATGTGTGTGTTAAGGCAGGTATCAGAATAAATCATTGAATACCCAGGCCCAGATTCTCGTTGGAGATACGACGGCGTATCTCCAGATACGCCGTCGTATCTCTGAGTCTGAGCCGTCGTATCTTGGCGCCTGATTCAAAGAATCAGATATGCCAGAATTTGTATAAGATACGACCAGCGTAAGTCTCCTACGCCGTCGTATCTTAACTGCATATTTACGCTGGCCGCTAGGAGCGTGTACGCTGATTTACGCCTAGAAATATGTAAATCAGCTAGATAAGTCAATTCACGAACGTACGCCCGGCCGTCGCATTACAGATACCCCGTTTACGTTAGGCTTTTCCCGGCGTAAAGTTACCCCTGCTATATGAGGCGTAGATGAGGCGTACCAATGTTAAGTATGGACGTCAGAATAGCGTCAAATTTGTCACGTTTTACATCGTTTGTGTAAGTCGTTCGCGAATAGGGCTGGGCGTCATTTACGTTCACGTCGAAAGCATTGGCTTCTTGCGGGTTAATTTGGAGCATGCGCACTGGGATACTTTCACGGACGGGGCATGCGCCGTTCGTAAAAAGCGTCATTTACGTGGGGTCACATTAAATTTACATAACACACGCCCACATCTTCCACATTTGAATTAGGCGGGCTTACGCCAGCCTATTTACGCTACGCCGCCGCAACTTTGGTTTGAGAATACTGCACTTGCCTGTCAAAGTTGCGGAGGCGTAACGTAAATATGATACGCTACGCCCGCACAAAGATGCACGCTTCTACGTGAATCCGGGCCCCAGTCATTAGCAGGGATAGAAAATACGATTTTTGCTAGCATATGAGCTCATATGAGTGGTTAGTCACATATTCACAAGTGACCACAACTTCACCTTATATGCTACCATTCACTTTGCCAAAAGGACATTCAATGTTCTGAGTGAACAGCCCCTACTGCTAGGAAAAAGAGTCAACTGTCCTTTTATGGCATTTATGCACTTTGTGTTAGGAAAACATTTAATACAAGTCTCCATTTAAAGGAGAAATACAGCCAACACTCATTTGGCTGTACTTCTCTTGTTGATTACAGGAGTGCAGTTTATTCTGCAGTCCTGTGACCCATTATTAGCAGACAGTGGATGGAAGCCAGTTGTCAGCTGATGTCACAGAGTCGGTCCAGCCTCGGGCAAGATTGCGACAATAAAGTCAGGATCTGTTCACATGCCTGGACTGGCACCCGGCTCAGCCTCACAGTGAGCCGCTGACAGTCTAAGCACACCTCCTCCAAAGCCCAGCACTCCAGTGAGTGAGGGGGGCTAAGCAGACAGCAGTGACTAACAGTTTCTGCTCAGGGTGCCCTGAGAACTTAGAAATCGGCTGTGTTTGATAGCCCAATTCTTACTGTCAGAGATGGTAGGGGACATATGCAGCATCAGACCGATGCTGCATCCACCTAGGAAAGTATGATTCTTAAAAAAACAAAAACGTACTTCTCTTTTAAATTCAAGCCAATAGAATGAGTAGAGATAAGCCATTAGTGTCAACAACCAAGTCTGGCTGGTAGACACAGGGAGCAGTGGCGTCTCCAGCTTTCATATTTAGGGGGGGGACAGGGACAAAAGTAGGGGGGCCACTATAAAATGCAATTATATATATATATATATATATATATATATATCCTGGGGCCCTTTACTACGATCCCACTATGGGCCCTTTCACATGTTCTGCAGTGAGCTCCCTTCCTATTATACTGGGGCCCCCCAGGGTGGCAAAAAAAGAGAGATATATGTCACCAGCACACCAAGAAAATATAAGGGTCCAAAGCAGTGGGAGAACTATCAGGGTTGCAAAGGTTGTCTTGCCACCGGGCCCTGGTGTTCTGCCACAGTGGGGATCCCCAGCTGTCCTGTCCCTGCTATTTACAGCGCTGGTCTGGCATCTGTCTCCTTGGCAGCGGCGGCAGTCTATTAGGACCTAGTGCTGGTGACATTATGGGTGCATGCAGGGGAAGGCTGCAGTGGCGTCTCCAGCTTTCATATTTAGGGGGGGCACATGGGGGGACAGGGACAAAAGTAGGGGGGCCAACTATAAAATGCAATTATATATATATCCTGGGGCCCTTTACTACGATCCCACTATGGGCCCTTTCACATGTTCTGCAGTGAGCTCCCTTCCTACTATACTGGGGCCCCCCAGGGTGGCAGAAAACAAGAGATATATGTCACCAGCACACCAAGAAAATATAAGGGTCCAAAGCAGTGGGAGAACTATCAGGGTTGCAAAGGTTGTCTTGCCACCGGGCCCTGGTGTTCTGCCACAGTGGGGATCCCCAGCTGTCCTGTCCCTGCTATTTACAGCGCTGGTCTGGCATCTGTCTCCTTGGCAGCGGCGGCAGTCTATTAGGACCTAGTGCTGGTGACATTATGGGTGCATGCAGGGGAAGGCTGGCACTATTGGTTATAGAGAGCCGAGCCCCCAGCTGGTCACCTAGCAGCAGTAATGCTGTATAACCTTCTCTGTTGACATGCTGATCGGCATGTGATCCAGGTGATGCTCCCAGTCAGATCTAATAAACACAGTATTCATTAGCATCAATAGTACAACCACATAAATATAATCAACCGTATGATCAGCAGCCATGTGGGCTCTATGCCTGTAAAGTGTGGGCTTTGATCAATAAAATCACTGATATTTATGACTAGGATTTGACTAAGAGCATCACCTGGATTGCATCCCGATTAGCATGTCAGAGAAGGGTCCACTGCTGCTAAGCAACCTGCAGGGAGCTCAACAGTCTACAACCAATAGAGATGGTCTTGGGTGTGTTTGAAATCCCACATGCCCGATCACGCCAGGAAGCCGACACTCCACAGTGCTAATCAATGTATGGGCTGCCTAAGAGCTAAGACCAGCCATAGACAGTTTAAATCTCAGCTGGTTCAGCAGAAACTGGCTGAGATTTGAACCATTAATGAGCAGATTGTCTTATAATTATCACTAGTGGTTGCTGTATAGCCACTGGTGATAATCACTGTTTGTCGGGAGAATATAATTGCTGGGCAGGAGGGATATTCCCCTGTCACCACTGTCTGTTGATGGGGGAATCATGCAAGTTTCTTTCCTGCAATCTGTGGATGCAGGAAAGAAATTTGCACCGTATATTATCTGCCTAACTGAAAGTAAATTGTGAATGTTTTGAAAGAACAGGAGAGGGGGAGGGAGACAGATGGGGGGGGAGAGAGAAGGGATGGAGATAATGTAATTTCAGTGATTACAGTGTACTGCAGTCTGCAGTGCACACACTTAAACATGGTCCAGGCTAGAATATCTGGTTGTGTGAGCGCTCGCATTATGCAGTGTCGGCGAGCAGAGGGAGGGGGAGGAATCCCCCGCAGAGCTGACTGGGGACGCTCTCCCTCTCGGGGAGCAAAATACAAAAATTGCAAAAAAAATTTTTTGGGGGGCACATGGTGGGGCACAGCATGATGTTGGGGGGGGGGTTAGGGCCCCCTCTGCCCCCCCCTAGGGACACCTCTGACCTCTCACACTCAAATCTGGCTTTCACTATCTTATCTGATGGATGTTTTACAGACTTATGGTTTATCTGCCCCTCCTTCTGGTCCTCATGGCTAAAACCTTACACAGGACAGGAAGCCTACCCAGAGCAACAACCCACCTCAAGTCCCAAGGCTAGAATCCTTGTCTGCAACCCTTAGCAGGTCCTCAGAGCTAGAACCCTCCACAAGTGCTCAGGGATTACACAGGACAGGAAGCCTACCCAGAGCAACAACCCACCCCAAGTCCCAAGGCTAGAATCCTTGTCTGGAACCCTTAGCAGGTCCTCAGAGCTAGAACCCTCCTTAACTGCTCAGGGCTAGAAGCCTTCTTAGGGCTAGAACCCTGCTCAGGTCCTCAGTTCTGAAATTCCCCTCATGTCCTCAGGGCCCCTTCACGGGTCATCAGGGCTAGAGGCCTTCTCAAGTCCCCAGAACTAGAACCATTTTCAGATCCTTGGGCATAGTGTACACTTCAGGTCCTGAAAACTAGAACCCTCCTCTGGTCCTCAGGACTTTCAAACTCCTCAGGTCTTTCAAGGCTATAATCTTCCACTTTTGGAATGCTCCTAAAATCAAAAACAAAAATTATATCACATGTGCTACAGTCATGTTGAAATAAACAAACATTTACCAGTCTCAGTGTTTCCTAATTGAACACATTTTTAACAATGGACACAAAATACCCATACATGCTTGTTTTGAAGAGAGGATAAGGTTATCCAGTTATTTGAGTGAGTTTTAGGCAGGCAATTACTCTTGGCAAAACAGAAGGCTTCCTAATTTCTGTTGACAGTCAAGAATTAGAAAGTGGCTTTGTGTATATAATGTGCTTATAGCTGACTCGTTCTTATAAATAGTTGAAAGACCCTGTTCTGTGGTGTTGTGTCCCTAACTAAGTTTAGTGTGTGTTGTTGCTAGGCTGTAAGCATGATGGGTTATTTACTTTTGTCTACACTCTGCAGGTCTGACCTAAGCTCAGTGGGTTGATTGCTTATGCATGTTACTATAAAGGAACTTCCAGTAAGAAGAATGGAAGGAAAAAACAACGGGTTGTGAATATTTATCTGACTCAACCAATCCCTGAGGTCTTGTTCAGAGATGTGGTTTGGGAAGGTGACGAATATTTGGGTCACCTTTTCAGAGTGTTCTCCCTTGTCCTGGGCTCTGCCTGGGCATGATGTGTGTTTAGAGTGTCTATTCACTTAGGCCATGCCTCAGGCTAGGGCATGTGCCTGGAGCCCAAGGACCTAAGCTAGAGCTGAAGTCAATACTTGAAGGAAGCTTGACTGGAAATAAATATTTTTGCTGAGGAATGTTGCAGAGGGGCTAGTTAGAGCTGAGTAGACTGCTCTTTGGGGTCATTGCTGTGTCTGGCTGTTTTTACAGGGCCAGTCCACCAAGGACCACCACACAGCTCCCAGCTCATTACAATTCACTGTGGACTGTCATCCTCACTCTCCCCCTCACCAGCTTGTGAGTTCTATTTGTTTTATATGGTATTTTACTTAATTCATTGTGCTACACTATGCCAATTTGGCACTATCTTCCCTTCCATTTCTAAAACTGTGAGGCTGTCTCAGGTAAACACAGCAAAGAATGTTGTGACCCAAGAGCTGCAAAGATTGCTGACTAATCCACAGTGATTATGGGAGGGATAATATGCATTGCTTTCTCCATATCCCAAAACATTGGGAATCACTGTTCAGAGGTGTGATCCTGGAGGGCCAGCAAGTGTGTGGAAGGAAACGCCCATAAAGTATGTGGGGATCAGGAATGGTCAGTCCCATCAGAGCTTAATGGATGGAAGTGTAAGTGTGAAATAGTGTGGTCTTACCACTCAATGTGGGCTCCCAGCTTAGTTATCAAGCAGTCAAAGACAGCTCCTGATCTGTGCTAATGATGGGTAGCTGGCATATTGGCTTCCAGTCATGTGACCACAGTGACAGCCAATCACTGTGGTCACAGCCAATTCTTCCCACCCCTTGGTGTAAAGACCCTGTTAAAGGTAAGAACTTAACAGGGTGATGATGCTATTCGTTTATGTTGTGAACTACACAGCAGTATCGCCACCCTGTGGAAAGAGTAGTCTTAGACCTTGGACACACCAGCGCACAGTCCGCTGAAAACGGTCCGCCGGACCGTTTTCAGCGGACATGTCCGCTCGGAGATTTCTGTATGATGGTTGTACACACCATCATACAGAAATCCGGCCGGACACGATACACGGTGACGTGCCGCGCCGTCGCGGCGACGATGACGCGGCGACGTGCGCGTCCCTGGAAGGTAAATGCTTTGACACATGCGAGGGCTTGGGGCCGAGCGGACATGTCCAGTGAGTCTGTACAGACGACCGAACATGTCCGACGGACAGGCTTCCAGCGGACATGTTTCTTAGCATGCAAAGAGACATTTGTCCGCTGGAAACTGTCCGATCCGCCGGAAAATTGTCCGGTCGGCCGTACACACGACCGAACATGTCTGCTGAAATTGGTCCGTCGGACCAGTTTCAGCAGACATGTTCGGTCGTGTGTACGGGGCCTTAGATGTATATATTTTTAGTGGATTTTAGGTAAACAACAATCAAATTAAATCCTAACTCCAAACATTTTTAGGCAGTCAAAGCAACAGTTTTTTTTATTTGGAAACAAGGATTAAGCCTAAAGGTGAGTATGACAAATGCCCCAGAAGTACCCCTAGCAGTGTTTTTTGTTTTGTCCCAACCTTTGTAACTGTTAAATTATGTGAGAAAAATAATAAATCTTCTTTGTTACAGGGGTGACTTGATAGTGAAAGACTACATCATATATGTTAATTTTGATTTCATAGGTATTCCTGCACAATTAAAATAATTTAAAGTACAACTAAAAGCTCCTGTATGACAGTTTAATCAAATACCATATCCAATTACCATCTGATGCACAAGCAAAACATACTTTATCTTCCCTGACTAAGTCATTTCTTACTTTATTTGAGGCTCACATGCTCCCCCTCCGAGACACTGCAGCTCACAATGAAAGGGTTTCAGCAACAAAGGCTGGGCTGTCAATCCAGAAAGCAGCAGCCAGGACTAGGTGTGGCCAGGTGATAATTCACAAGCTTTAGGCTTGTGAATCAGCAGTGATCAAGTTGAAAGCTATGCCCCCTGCAACTTTTTTTCATCCCACTGTAGTGTAGGTGGTGTGGGAGCTCTGCCCTGAATCCTAGGAGCAATGCATCATTGTTGCACACCATCACAGAAAGCTACATTAGGTATGTGGCGCACACCCCACACAGGGGTCGCTGATTTTAACTGGTTCTCTCCCAAACAGTACAGAGACCACCATATACCCAAGGAACAGTCCATTCACTCTGGTTCCAATAAATAGTCTAGAGGTTGTCTTTTTTGTGATTTACTGCATGTAGAACTTGTAACAGGAGGGGGATTAGGGCATGTAATACTCCAAAATGGTTAGTACTTAGCAATTAGAGGACAGTCTTCTCTTTAAGCAACTGTGAATACTGGACAGCTTAAGGCTTCACAGCTGGGGACCAGTGGCGACTGGTGCTTCATTTTTTGGGGGAGGTGGCCACTAAACCCCCCTGCCGCAAAGTTCACACTTACCCCATCCAAATGTCTTACCTGCCCAGCGCCCATACTGGGTGTGATCACTCCTCCACCAGCATTACATGGTTCCTCAGTCCCTGCAGGATTCATGTTGTCCTGTGTACAGCGGAGTCAGTAATGTGGGGGAGGGAAGGTTCGCCAAGCCCCATGCATCCTGCTAAAGGTATTGCTCGCCATAGCAGCCACACTCCCTCTCCTCCATCTAGTTGGTACACAGCAACTCTGCCTCTGCACTGCATAGGCACTGTCTGCATACAAGACTGCATGGTCATTGGCTGCCACCAGCTCCCCCTCCTTCTGTCTGCTCCAACCACCACCACCCACATTACACAAGTGGGTGGGCTCGGGGTGCAGTGCTCTGCACCCCAAGTCCCCCCCTTTTTGAAACCATTTGTGGCCTCAGGTTCTAATAATGTGCTTCAGCGAAAAAAAACATTGGAATCAATGTGTTCAGTACCCTGCATTAGTACCCTTGGGGCCAGGCGCATGTATTTGGCTGGCGGTGCCCCTGCGCCCCTACTGAGCATTCCGCCATTGCTGGGGACCATGAGGCAAGTCTTTATGGCATCTGGTTACTCTACACCACTGCACAGCTGCTGGTACTCAATCTCAATAAAACTAGACAGCACAAGAGAACACTCTTCTCTAAGTCACAGTCCAGGACACTTCTGAGGACAGGGGAATGGCCAGTATCTGAGACCCTATGAGATCAATCTCAGTCCAAGCAACCTTTGACATTTATATCCCAAATGCACAGAGTCACCACAAATCAATTCAGGGTCATTACTCACACATCCCAAGGACAGTTGCCATCTTACAGCCTCCTCCAAACCCAACCCAATGAGATGGTCCATCATTAGACCAGATCCTTTTGGTGCAGTCCTGAAGTCAGTTCCAGATCACTTTTAGGTCCCAGCATACCACTGCTGAGACCAGCAACACAGTCTACAGGCTGCCTTGGAGGCAATAGCCCTCTAAGGTTTGTAATTCACTGGAATTCTGCTTGGAACTCTCTGGAACTCCTCTAGCAGCCTTACTAGGAGGGTTTTACAAGTGAACTGCACTGACAAGGTCAACAGGTATTTGTGGGACTGTGCAGGGGGGCAAAGAGAAAACTGTCAGTACAAACTTATTGATTAATAAGTGCTGCAGCACATACATTATATACAGTATATATATATATACAGTATATGTATATATATATATATATATATATATATATATATATATATATATATATATACATACAGTATATATATATTTTACTTAAAGTGCTGAAACCTCAATGATGTTCCCTTTAGTATTATGCCGCGTACACACGATCATTTTTCGGCATGAAAAAAAAAAAACAACGTTTTTCGGCATGTAGAAAAAACAACGTTTTTCCAACTTCCTCATTAAAACGACGTTGCCCACACACCATCGTTTTTTAAAACTGCTCTAGCAAAGCGCAGTGACGTATAACACGTACGACGGCACTATAAAGGGGAAGTTCCATGTGGATGACGACACCCTTGGGGCTGCTTTAGCCGATTCTGTGTTAGTAAAAGACGATTTGCGCTTTTCTGTCTGTTACACCGTGATGAATGTGCTTACTCCATTATGAACGGTAGTTTTACCAGAACGAGCGCTCCCGTCTCATAACTTGCTTCTGAGCATGAGTGGGTTTTTAACGTCGTTTTAGCCCACACATGATCATTTTTTACAACCCGAAAAACGACATTTTAAAACATGGTTAAAAAATGCAGCATGCTCGGAAAAAAAAATTGTCGTTTTTCAGAACCCGAAAAATGATGTGAAGCCCACACACGATCATTTTAAATGACAATTTTTTAAAACAACTTTTTTTTCATGCCGAAAAATGATCGTGTGTACGTGGCATTAGAGTGCAATGCTTCACTGTGCAGAACACAGCTCTGCTTTGTCGATAGAAGTAATTTCCTTACATTGACTCCAATACACATCAGCTAAGGGGTTAACTGCAAGGTAGGCACAGATTATTTATTGCTATTTGCCTAATCGCATCTCAGCTGTAACACAAGTTTAGATTGTCTGAAGTGGATTTAGCACTGCTAATTGCATAAAGATTTTCTGTATGCCAGTGGGTAAAATCACTTAGCGTTACCGTGCATGGGTACAGTGGTTTATACTTGTACTTTATGGCAATCCTACATCCCGATCTATCATTAATTGAAGCTGGAACAGTGGAGAATTGAAGTTGAAATGTGATCTAATTTGATTTGTCGAGAAGTTAAAGAGCCAATTAATTTAAAGAACTTTTGACAGGCCCAGCCTTTTAAAAATTGTTCCTGGTAAATTCACCAGCGAAGTAAATCAGTAAAGTTAAATTATTTACAAGGAGATTTCAGTGGGAGAACTTCAGAAACCCTTCGGGCAATTATAAAATGTTCTAGTATGTTCAGGTCACAATTTGTCCAGGATAATTGCCTCTTTTTTCCCATAGCTCTATGGTTAGCGTGGAGATACCACTTTAGGGTGAGGCTCATGTTCGGTCCTGTCTGGTCAAAATATTTCTTGAAATGTTCAGAAAAATTGACTATTTTGCCAAGATTTCCCACTGGAAAAATTAACACTGAAAACTGATGAGATCATGTGTTTTGGATAGCACAGAAGCAACCTGAAATCATAAACAGCAAAAAATATTTTTTTTTTATGCTGCAATACTAAAACGTTTAGCAGTTAGTTCTTTTTATCTTGGGGAACTGGAATACTGTGTACACTTGCCAACAGGGGCACTTTCTGTGAGAATCTTAAATGTTTTTACCTCTTCTTGGGTTTTCTATGAACTAATAATTGTCTCCAAGTTTGTTTTCAGTAAACATGCATACCACGCATAACAACATATTCTTTGTTTTCCTAAAATGTACAGCATACTTGCACATTGTAATAACTTACCTGAGTTTGCAGCATTCCAGCCATCACAGCTCCACACTTCCCTCCCCGGCTTCACAACCACAAGTGCCTTCTTTTTTGAACCCCTGTGCGTGAAATTAAATATGGTAGCTGCCACTGCTGCCCTTCTGAACAAATGTTGCCCAGCTGCTTCTGGCTTTAAAGCAGAACGCCTCAACCATAATAGGTTTTAGTTTATTGGAATCCATTTCCCTCTGCAATCTCAAATACTAATTTTTGTTTACTTTTTTTCAGCTCTATCCTGCCCTCTGCTTCCATTCTCACCTGGTAATAATGACATTGCATCCACCCTTGAAGACTCTTGGGATGTATACAACACATACCAGGGAGCATCAGCTTCAATGCAGTGCCTGGAGGAGGGCAGACCTTGCAGTCCCCTTAGGGAAAGAGACAGCAAGTTCCCAATGATGTCAGAAAATAAGTGGTACAGGGCCCAGCGTACAGCATGGAGCAGCAGATCTGAATGCTTGATTTGCAGGGCATGTGACTGCACACTTGCACATTATGGCACATGAATATCTTGCACTCTATACTGATAACAAGTGAGCACCACAGCAAGCCTCCGGTATAGTCAATAAATACAACAATTATACTGCGCATGTGAAAAGATAATCCAGTGTGAAAAAAAGCAACACCACAAATGTGAGATGTTACCACAAAAAAACAAGAAACCAAATAAAGGTGTGTTGCGCTACAATGATTGATATAAAACATACTGAAAAAATATATAAATAAATAAACAGTCCAAAAAAATCAGTCTCTCAAATGGACCATAATGGTCAAATGGCAAACACTCCACCACCACAATAGGTTGGACTCTTAACATAGAGCCTGGACCCTTTATTACGAAGTGTCAAACAGGCTTGATAAATATGTTCTGGTAGGGGTCATCAGCAGGAGATATACAAAGGAACCCCATCAGGAACAGCTCCAGCACATCCAGGGGACTCCAGCACATCTAGGGGACTTCACCCAAAGGACGATTGTGTAGTCAAATCCAAATAAAACATAAAATGCTGGATCGTGTAAAACCTCTTAAGGGTTGCACGATCGCCGTTTCGGTGGAGTCATCTGGATGCTCTGGAGCTGTTCCTGATGTGATTCCTTTAAATATATCCCCTGCTGGGAGATATTCATCAAGCCTGTTTTACCCTTTGTAATTAAGGACCCAGGCTCTCTGGTAAGAGTCCAACCTATTGTGGTGGTGGCGTGTTCACATGGTGAAGAGATTGGATAACCTTATCCACAGTTGAATAATGGAGTTTGCCATTTAACCAATTATGGTCCATTTGAGAAACAGATTTGTCTGGACTGTTTATTTATTTATATATTTTTTCAGTATTTTTATTATCAATCACTGTAGCGCAACACACCTTTTTTGTGCCTCTAGTATAGTTAATGGAACTTTCTGACCAAAGCATTCTAGCATAGAAAATAAACATATTCAGTCTCAGGGAGTTTAAGAAGACACAGGGCTACTCAATGAACATGGAGGAGAAGCAGGTTAACCTTATAGGGGTTGTAAGGCTTTGATTATTTAAAAAAAAACATGTCATACTTACCTCCACTATCAGACTTGCACGTACAGTAGGTGAACCCGATTTTGTGTCAATCTCGCTCTCTTTCTCGGCGAGATTGAGCACCTACGAGCCCCATCACGGGAGCCAGCGCCGAGCTGGCTTGCCGCGATGGAGACAGAGCCGTCATAGAAGCGACGGGAGATCCGACTTGGATTCCCGCCAATTCTACACGTGTGCGGCGTTTGTTATGAATCCTGAGGGGGAAGTCCCCGCCGGATTTTAAATAAAAATCCGGCATGGGTCCCCCCCTCAGGAGCATACCGGGCCCTTAGGTCTGTTATGGGTTGTAAGGAGAGCCCCCCTACGCCGAAAAAAACGGCGTAGGGGGTCCCCCTACAATCCATACCAGACCCGTATCCAAAGCACGCTACCCGGCCAGCCAGGAAGGGAGTGGGGACGAGCGAGCGCCCCCCCCCCCCTCCTGAGCCGTACCAGGCTGCATGCCCTCAACATGGGGGGGTTGGGTGCTCTGGGGCAGGGGGGCGCACTGCGGCCCCCCCACCTCAGAGCACCCTGTCCCCATGTTGATGAGGACAGGGCCCCTTCCCGACAACCCTGGCCGTTGGTTGTCGGGGTATGCGGGCGGGAGGCTTATCGGAATCTGGGAGCCCCCTTTAATAAGGGGGCCCCCAGATACCGGCCCCCCACCCTAAGTGAATGAGTATGGGGTACATCGTACCCCTACCCATTCACCTGCAAGAAAAGTGGTAAAAACACAAATAAACCACACAGGGTATTAAAATATTTTATTTTTCTGCTCCGGAGGCCTCCCCTGTCTTCTTTATTAGCTCTTTTACCAGGGGAGGCTTCTTCTTTGACGTCTTCGGGTGGGTGGGGGCCGCCGTCTGGTTCTCTTCCACCGCCGGGGGGGGTCGCTTTTAAAAAAGCCCCCACCCCCCGGCGGGTTTCCTCCGGGGTCTTCGGCGGGGCTCTTCTTCTTCCACTATCCCGACGGGTCTTCTCAACTCTCCGGGGGTCTCCTTCTGTCTTCGCCGCTCTTGACTCGGCGCACCCCGGTTCTTCGTCTCGCTGTCCGGTGTCTTCTTCCGTGATGTACGTCTTCTCCTTCCGTGCTGTGATGAGTTCTTCTTCCGTGCTGTGACGTCATGTTCTTCACTTCTCTTCTTCTCCCGATGTTGACTCGCCGGTCCTCCTCGCTGAAATGACGGATGCGCGCCTTGCATCGGACCTATATAGGCCTCACAGTCCCATCATGCTCTGTACCTACCCATGTGATACCTACCCACGTGGTAGGTATCACATGGGTAGGTACAGAGCATGATGGGACTGTGAGGCCTATATAGGTCCGATGCAAGGCGCGCATCCGTCATTTCAGCGAGGAGGACCGGCGAGTCAACATCGGGAGAAGAAGAGAAGTGAAGAACATGACGTCACAGCACGGAAGAAGAACTCATCACAGCACGGAAGGAGAAGACGTACATCACGGAAGAAGACACCGGACAGCGAGACGAAGAACCGGGGTGCGCCGAGTCAAGAGCGGCGAAGACAGAAGGAGACCCCCGGAGAGTTGAGAAGACCCGTCGGGATAGCGGAAGAAGAAGAGCCCCGCCGAAGACGCCGGAGGAAACCCGCCGGGGGGTGGGGGCTTTTTTAAAAGCGACCCCCCCCGGCGGTGGAAGAGAACCAGACGGCGGCCCCCACCCACCCGAAGACGTCAAAGAAGAAGCCTCCCCTGGTAAAAGAGCTAATAAAGAAGACAGGGGAGGCCTCCGGAGCAGAAAAATAAAATATTTTAATACCCTGTGTGGTTTATTTGTGTTTTTACCACTTTTCTTGCAGGTGAATGGGTAGGGGTACGATGTACCCCATACTCATTCACTTAGGGTGGGGGGCCGGTATCTGGGGGCCCCCTTATTAAAGGGGGCTCCCAGATTCCGATAAGCCTCCCGCCCGCATACCCCGACAACCAACGGCCAGGGTTGTCGGGAAGGGGCCCTGTCCTCATCAACATGGGGACAGGGTGCTCTGAGGTGGGGGGGCCGCAGTGCGCCCCCCTGCCCCAGAGCACCCAACCCCCCCATGTTGAGGGCATGCAGCCTGGTATGGCTCAGGAGGGGGGGGGGCGCTCGCTCGTCCCCACTCCCTTCCTGGCTGGCCGGGTAGCGTGCTTTGGATACGGGTCTGGTATGGATTGTAGGGGGACCCCCTACGCCGTTTTTTTCGGCGTAGGGGGGCTCTCCTTACAACCCATAACAGACCTAAGGGCCCGGTATGCTCCTGAGGGGGGGACCCATGCCGGATTTTTATTTAAAATCCGGCGGGGACTTCCCCCTCAGGATTCATAACAAACGCCGCACACGTGTAGAATTGGCGGGAATCCAAGTCGGATCTCCCGTCGCTTCTATGATGCGCTTGCTGGGATGTGCTGTCACTATTCCAGTGAGTGCGAGGTGTCGGGGAGATCTCGGCACCCTGTCGCCGAGTATCAGCGCGACGCTGTCGTGCTAAAAGCACAATATCACAAACACCTACTGTACAGTTGTGTTCAAAATTATTCAACCCCCCAATGCTGTAAAGGGTTTTAGGGAATTTAGTGTACATTTGTAATTGTATTCAGAATGAAATCCTACAAGGACTTCTTAAAGAACCATATGCAACTAAAATGACATCAATTGGTTTTGTAATACAGTAGTTAATGTTTCTTTTGTGAATTCTTCATTTACACATTTATTCAACCCCTTAAAGACTACAACTCTGAAGAACAGAGGTTCATTGAAGTGTTTTCAATCAGGTATTGAAAACACCTGTGGATGTCAGGGAGCAGCAATAAAGCCTAATAAGCACCAATTAGGCAGCTTTAAAATGACTGTGATACTCAGCTCCTTCTAGACATTTACTGGTGTGGTTACAAACATGGTGAAGTCAAGAGAATGGTCCGGGAAGACAAGAGTAGAGGTGATTACTCTTCACAGGAAGGGCAATGGCTATAAGAAGATTGCAAAGATGTTAAACATACCAAGAGACACCATAGGAAGCATCATTCGCAAATTCAAGGCAAAGGGCACTGTTGAAACGCTACCTGGTCGTGGCAGAAAGAAGATGCTGACTTCGACTGCTGAGCGCCACCTGAAGCGTAGAGTGGAGAAAAGTCCCTGTGTGACTGCTGAGGAACTGAGAAAAGATTTGTCAGATGTGGGTACTGAAGTTTCTGCTCAGACAATACGGCGCACACTGCGTAATGAAGGCCTCCATGCCAGAACTCCCAGGCGCACCCCCTTCCTGTCTCCAAAGAATAAGAAGAGTCGATTGCAGTATGCCAAAAGTCATGTGGACAAACCACACAAGTTTTGGGATTGTGTTCTGTGGACTGATGAAACAAAATTAGAACTGTTTGGGCCCATGGATCAACGCTTTGTTTGGAGGAGGAAGAACAAGGCCTATGATCAAAAGAACACCTTGCCTACTGTGAAGCATGGCGGGGTGTCAATCATGCTTTGGGGCTGTTTTGCTTCAGCAGGTACAGGGAAGCTTCAGCGTGTGCAAGGTACCATGAATTCTCTTCAGTAGCAGGAGATATTGGATGACAATGTGATGCAGTCCGTCACAAACCTGAGGCTTGGGAGACGTTGAACCTTTCAACAGGACAATGATCCCAAGCATACCTCCAAGTCCACTAGAGCATGGTTGCAGATTAAAGGCTGGAACATTTTGGAGTGTCCATCGCAGTCACCAGACTTAAATCCGATTGAGAACCTCTGGTGGGACTTAAAGAAAGCAGTTGCAGTGCGCAAGCCTAAGAATGTGACTGAACTGGAGGCTTTTGCCCATGACGAATGGGCGAAGATACCCGTAGATCGCTGCAAGACACTTGTGTCAAGCTATGCTTCACGTTTAAAAGCTGTTATAACTGTAAAAGGATGTTGTACTAAGTACTAAGATTGAATGTCACTTGGGGGTTGAATAAAACTGATAATGATGTGAGCACAGAAAAGACATTTGTGGTTATTTCATTATAACTTTTATGTTATATTTGTCTGACCTACACGTGCCTCTTTGATTTAATTGTAAGCAGGATGACTGAATGATCAAAATCAATGTCAAACTGGCCAAAACAATCAATTTCAGTGGGGGTTGAATAATTTTGAATACAACTGTACCTGGTCTATGAGCCCAATGGAGCAGAGGGAGGTCTCCCTTACGGATCTGACTCGCGCCCCCTGGTAGTGGAGACAGGAGGCACGGAAGTGTGGGAGGGTATGAGAGCCTGGAAGCTTGTTGCAGATAAGCGGCTCAGGAACCAGATGCAGAAGAGGTTGGTAATCCGCTCGGACAGCGGGCAGGCTGGTAGGACCACTGGAGAGTGGAGCTGGGCAGGAACAGAGTAGAGTGGTTGGGTCCCAGGCAAGGTCGGCAACGGTCGGGCAGCGAGGTACAGTGGAGCAGGCAGGTGCAAGGTCAGGACAAGCCAAAGTCAGAGGCAGGGAGAATCCAGGTAACCGGCCGGGTGGTCAGAAGGTCATGGTTCAGGCAGGTAACGGGTATAAGGTAACAGGGAGTTGAAGATCAGACAGCACCGGTCTGAAGTATTCCAGGGGTTTAAATGGACTGTTTGGCAGGTGCACCACCGCGCACAGGCGCGCGCACCCGCAATCTGAGACGTGAGCCAGCGTGCACAGGGTCATGCACAACAGCGCGGACTGGAGTGCGCAAATCAGTGCGCATCGGCCAAGCAGGCGTGCACCAAGGCGACCAACACCACCTCTAGCAAGGCGAGTTCTCTGACATCCACTGTGCAGCTCATTTTGCACAGAGTGGCGCCGAACATCGTCTTTTGGGGTCCCTCGGTGGCTCTTGCGGCTCCTCCATGCATCAGATAATCCCCTGGGTGAAGTGCTCCCCCTTGTAGTTACTTTGCGGGTGCGCTCCCGAGTCATTCATTCTGCGTTCATAGCCGCCAAATGTATGACTCAGCCCTGCCCCCTGGCGCCAACGTCATTGGATTTGATTGACAGCAGTGGGAGCCAATGGCTGTGCTGCTATAAATCTATCCTATCAAGAGCCAGTGAAGAGAGGGGCAGTGCGTCCCCGCCGATGTAAAATCGGGGGGGGGGGGTAAGTAAAATGGGGGGGGCTGGGGGGGCAGTGACTGTGAGCTGTTTTTTCACCTTAATGCATAGGATGCTTAGGGTGTAAAAACACGATGGTCTACAAACCCTTTAAGTTGCGTTGTTTTTTTTTTCACTATCAGGGAGGTGAGGATGTGAAACTCACTTCCACAATCAGTGATGTCAACAGGAACTATTGAACTCTTTGACGTGCCTTTTAGTGAACACAATATACAGGGATATGTGAAATGATTTTGACATGAACACGCACACCTACACAGGTTGAACAGGATGGACTAGTGTCTTTATTCAACCTTACTAACTGTGTATTCTTATTTTTAACAGGTGCTTGGTCTGTTTTGGCTAGCATATAAAAACATAGTTATTATAGGTCCTCTGATCTAATTTATGGCTGGTCCCTCACTTCAAGATTTTTTTTTACCTTTTGGATTATTGCCTGTTCATTATTGGATGACGTTTAATTTGCTAAAGCGCTGTGTATCATAAGTATTTTTTCTTTTAAGAATACTGTTTTCATTTTTTTTTGTCTTTGTTTTGTATGTCAGTGCTGTTGCTCTCCTCTGCTCACTTTCAGCAACGTCTTGACTACATACATAGCGGCCGTCCAGCTATTTTTCTTGATTGTCTACATACATAGCTGCTTAAGGTCTCTTCATCAGACATAATTGAAATATAGGAGCACAATGGGGATGGAGGAGATTGGTGAACAAAGACTTTAATGGCAGGATCAATCTATTTTGGCTACATGTCGCCTATGGATCATAGGAGTGCAGTTAGTTCTGCATTCCTGTGACCCGATTTCAACCTACAGTGGGCTGAAGAGCAGGGCAGAGTGCTGAGCGATCAGTGGTCTTTGATCGCTTAGTTCTCAGTGTAGGTGACCTAACACACTGGAGGGTATATTTTGCTCTGCTTAGGATCCTAGCTTGCATCAACATGGCAAGCAATGAAAAAATATCAGTCCACTAGGCATACCTGCAAGATGTGATAAAAGGTTCCCAATTGCCACACCACTAAAAGCACACAGGAGAGTAGTGCAAAGAAGAAGAACTAATTTGGTGGGCATCATGTACCATTATGTCAGAACCTTGTAATTGGTTTCTGCAACTACTGTATTTCATGAGCTGGATTTTATGATGGTCAAGATTCAAGACTACTTCTATGTAGATAAAGTCAGCAACCAAGTGAGGATAAATAAAATGTCTTTTTTATTTCACCCAATTAGTACACATGTTCCAAAAAGATTCAACCAAACAGATAGCATGGTGAGTGGAAACAGAGTGTTCTTGCTGGCCCTGATTGCAAAATTGGTTTGCAGTGCCATTATCTTGCATGTGTGTTAAGATTCAAGACTAATCTTTCTCATCTAAGACTATCCCAAAGTCTGTTTCTCATGCCGCGTACACACGACCGTTTTTCATGACATGAAAATTTTAAATTTAAATGGTCATTAAAAACGATCGTGTGTAGGCTCCAGAGCATTTTTCATGACGTGAAAAATGGGCATTAAAATTTAGAACAAGCTCTATTTGTTTGCGTTGTTTTTCACGTTGTCGTTTTTCATGTCAGGAAAAGCGGTCCTGTGTAAGCTTTAACAACGTGAAAAAAAGCGCATGCTCAGAAGCAAGTTATGAGATGGGAGCCTCGTTCTAATAAAACTAGCGTTCGTAATGGAGATAGCACATTCGTCACGCTGTGAAAAGCACGAAGACTGAAAAGCACGAAGACTGAAAAGCGCAAATCGTCTCTCATCAAACTTTTACTAACACGAAATCAGCAAAAGCAGCCCCAAGGGTGGCCCTCTGAATGGAACTTCCCCTTTATAGTGCCGTCGTATGTGTTGTATGTCACCGCGCTAGGCTCGAGCATTTTTTTTTCGCGATCGTGTGTAGGCAAGGCAGGCTTGACAAGAATCACGTCGAAAAAAAAAAATATTTCTAGACCATTAAAAACGGACGTGTGGGAATGGAGATACATAGGGAGTCGACAACACAAAATATTTTTCATGGGTATGTACACATGATGCATTAATGAAACCTTAATAGTAGTGGTAATAGTGGTAATAATAGTAATACTTAAGATATTATACCTCTTATAATGTAAACAACTATACTAGAATTCCATAAGAAGTTTGGCAACTTTGTATTTTTTAAAAGATAACCAGTTGAAGCAAAGAAATTGAGACATAATGTAAACTTTTTATTTTTTCATTTTAATTTTCCAGAAATCTTACATTTTAGGTCTAACACAACTATTTCTCAAGCAGACACACTTCAAAGAGCTGTGTAAAAAGTTGTTACACTGCCTTTTGAAGTGTGCCTGCTTGAAAAAAATAAGAATGAATCAAAACTCAAAGCTTTGCAATCACTAGAAACTTGGAAAAAAAGATGATTGAATCTATTGGTGTCTTCCAGCTTAATTGATTTGCTGATTGGATGTTTCAATATGACTTATTAGAGTGTATATAATTAGCCATATTCTAGGAATAAGACGGAGCTACAAATTGAATGCTACTGTCCATTTAACCACTTAACCACCAGCCGCCGTCCAAAAACGGCGGCAAGGTGGTTGCTTAACTGGGGGTCGCCTTTCTGAAACGGCGCCCACCAGAAGCAGTAATGCGCGCCGCCTCGGGCGCCCACACAGAAAATTCTGTGCGCGACGGGTCTATGAGACCCGGCGCTACACAGATCACGGTAACTGACTGACAACAGCGGTCTTTTACCATGTGATTGCGCCATCCAATGACGGCGCGATCACAGGTAAACAAACCGGCGTCATTTGATGACGCTGGTTCCTCCCTCCTCTCGCTGTACCGATCGGTACAGTGTGAGAGGAGAGCGCGGATGGCAGCAGCAGTGTGGGATGGATCTGTGACTATTGCAGTCACAGATCCATCCATCCCTGCTCAGCCATCCCTGCATTAACCCCTGCAATACTCTGCCTTACCTGCGCAATACTCTGCAATGCTCTGCCTTCCCTGCGCAATTACTCTGCAATACCCCCTGTGCAATACTCTGCAATACCCCCGCGCAATACTCTGCAAAACCCCCGCGCAATACTCTGCAAAACCCCTGCGCAATACTCTGCAAAACCCCCGCGCAATACTCTGCAAAACCCCCGCGCAATACTCTGCAAAACCCCCGCGCAATACTCTGCAAAACCCCCGCGCAATACTCTGCAAAACCCCCGCGCAATACTCTGCAATACCCCCGCGCAATACTCTGCAATACCCCCGCGCAATACTCTGCAATACCCCCGCGCAATACTCTGCAATACCCCCGCGCAATACTCTGCAATACTCCCGCGCAATACTCTGCAATACTCCCGCGCAATACTCTGCAATACCCCCGCGCAATACTCTGCAATACCCCCGCGCAATACTCTGCAATACCCCCGCACAATACTCTGCAATACCCCCCACACAATACACTGCAATACCCCCGCACCAATACTCTGCAATACCCCCGCGCAATACTCTGCAATACCCCCGCGCAATACTCTGCAGTACCCCTTGCGCGATACTCTGCAATACCCCCGCGCAATACTCTGCAGTACCCCCGCGCAATACTCTGCAGTACCCCCTGCCAGTACTCTGCAGTACCCCTTGCGCAATACTCTGCAGTACCCCCGCACAATACTCTGCAATACCCCCCGCACAATACTCTGCAATACCCCCGCACCAATACTCTGCAATACCCCCCGCACAATACTCTGCAATACCCCCCGCACAATACTCTGCAATACCCCCCACACAATACTCTGCAATACCCCCCACACAATACTCTGCAATACCCCCCACACAATACTCTGCAATACCCCCGCACCAATACTCTGCAATACCCCCGCACCATACTCTGCAATACCCCCGCACCAATACTCTGCAATACCCCCGCGCAATACTCTGCAATACCCCCGCGCAATACTCTGCAATACCCCCGCGCAATACTCTGCAATACTCCCGCGCAATACTCTGCAATACTCCCGCGCATACCCCCCACACAATACTCTGCAATACCCCCGCGCAATACTCTGCAATACCCCCGCGCAATACTCTGCAATACCCCCGCACAATACTCTGCAATACCCCCCACACAATACACTGCAATACCCCCGCACCAATACTCTGCAATACCCCCGCGCAATACTCTGCAATACCCCCGCGCAATACTCTGCAGTACCCCTTGCGCGATACTCTGCAATACCCCCGCGCAATACTCTGCAGTACCCCCGCGCAATACTCTGCAGTACCCCCTGCCAGTACTCTGCAGTACCCCTTGCGCAATACTCTGCAGTACCCCCGCACAATACTCTGCAATACCCCCCGCACAATACTCTGCAATACCCCCGCACCAATACTCTGCAATACCCCCCGCACAATACTCTGCAATACCCCCCGCACAATACTCTGCAATACCCCCCACACAATACTCTGCAATACCCCCCACACAATACTCTGCAATACCCCCCACACAATACTCTGCAATACCCCCGCACCAATACTCTGCAATACCCCCGCACCATACTCTGCAATACCCCCGCACCAATACTCTGCAATACCCCGGCACAAATACTTTGCAATACCCCGGCCAATACTTTGCAATACCCCGGCCAATACTTTGCAATACCCAGAAAATACTCTGGGGAAAAAAATGTGTTTTAACCACTTCCCGCCCACGTCATATGAGGTCTATGACTTTGTGCAGGGATATCTAAATGATGCCTGCAGCTACAGGCATCATTCAGATATCATTTTTTTCAGCCGGCGATTCTCTACACCATAAGAACGATCATGGCGGCTGTTCCACCTCTTGATCGTTCTTACGGGAGGCAAAAAGGGACGTCCCCACTCCCTTCGCCCTCCGGTGCTTCTTCTGACTCACCGATGCGATCGAAGCCAGGATCGTTTTTTTTCTTGTTTTTTTTTCAGGCTTCCCAGCCTAGAGGTGAGATGTGGGGTCTTATTGACCCCATATCTCACTGTAAAGAGGACCTGTCATGCTATATTCCTATTACAAGGGATGTTTCCATTCCTTGTAATTGGAATAAAAGTGATCAAAACATTTATTTTTGGGGGAAAACGTGTCAAACTAAAATAAATAAAGTAAAATGAACAATAAAAATAAATATTTAAAGCGCCCCTGTTCCCGCGTGCTCGTATACAGAAGCGAATGTGTACGCAAGTCCCGCCCACATATGAAAACGGTGTTCAAACCACACATGTGGGGTATCGCTGCGAACGTTAGAGCGAGAGCAATCATTTTGGCCCCAGACCTCCTCTGTAACTAAAAACATGTAACCAGTAAAAACATTTAAAACATCACCTATGGGGATTTTTAAGTAGCGAAGTTTGGCGCCATTCCACAAGCGTGTGCAATATTGAAGGGTGACATGTTGGGTATCTATTTACTCGGCGTAACTTCGTCTTTCATATTATGCAAAAAGATTGGGCTAACTTTAATGTTTTTTTTTTTAAAAAGCACAAAACTGTTTTATTTCCCAAAAAAATGCGTTCGAAAAATTGCTGTGCAAATACCATGCGCGATAAAAAGTTGCAACGACCGCCATTGTATTCTCTAGGGTCTTTGCTAAAAAAGCATATATAATGTTTTGGGGTTCTATGTAATTTTCTAGCAAATAAATGATGATTTTTACATGTAGGAGAGAAATGTCAGAACTGGTCTGGGTGCTCCAGAACGCCTGATGGTGCTCCCTGCATGTCGGGCCTCTGTATGTGGCCACGCTGTGGTATCGCCATACTCGGGAGGAATAGCAGAATGTGTTTTGGGGTGTAATTTGTGGTATGCATATGCTGTGTGTGAGAAATAACCTGCTAATATGAAACTTTTGTGGAAAAAAAATAAAAAAAACCTTGATTTTGCAAAGAATTGTGGGAAAAAATGACAACTTCAAAAAACTCACCATGCCTCTTTCTAAATACCTTGGAATGTCTTCTTTCCAAAAAGGGGTCATTTAGGGGGTATTTGTACTTTTCTGGCATGTTAGGGTCTCAAGAAATGAGAGAGGCTGTCAGTACATCAGATGTGATCAAATTGATCAATTTTCAGTAATTGGTACCATAGCTTGTAGACCTTATAACTTTCACCCAGACTAAATAATATCCAAATTTTTTTTTTTTTTAACCAAAGATATGTAGCAGTATACATTTTAGGCCAAATTTATGAAGAAAAATTCATTTTTTGCAAAATTTTATAATAGAAATGAAGAAAAATTCATTTTTTTACAAAATTTTCGTTCTTTTTTCATTTATAGCGAAAAAAATAAAAACCGCAGAGGTGATCAAATACCACCAAAAGAAAGCTCTATTTGTGGGGAAAAAAGGACAACAATTTCATTTGGTTACAGTGTTGTATGACTGAGTTATTGTCATTCAAAATGTGAGAGCACCGAAAGCTGAAAATTGGTCTGGTTATTAAGTGGGTTTAAGTGCCCAGTTGTCAAGTGGTTAAGGACAATTTGAAATCCAAAACATTAATAATTTTACCACTGCTTTAAATTAACTACATTTGCATGGAAGTGTTCGAGTCCAGAAATATTTATACAAAATAAAGGTGAAGAAGGCACCTGGGCAAGACACATTGGGCCAGATTCACATAGAGATACGACGGTGTATCTCGAGATGCGCGGCGTAATTGTAAATTTGCGCCGTCGTATCTATGCGCCGTACCCACAGAAGCAGATACGCCCGAAAATAAGCTTCATCCGTCCGACGTAACTGTCCTCCGCCGGCGGAACTTAGGCGCATATTTATGCTGGGCGCATCTTTCGTTCCCATTGATTTCCTATTCAATTATGCAAATGAGGGTGATATGCCGATTCTCATGAGTACGTTTGGCCGGTGCAGGCTACGCGTGTTGCGCGTAAGCTGTACGCCTGGCCTAAAGTTACCCCTCATAAAAGCAGGGGTAACTTTGCACCAGACTTGCACAGGTCAGCTGGAGAGTAGCAACAGCAGCAGCGTTACAGACGACCTGAGCAACAACACTTGCAGGACAACACATCTGTGTGCCAACATGCCAGGGGCAGCCGTGGTCATAGCACTACTGCGTCTACGGGCACGTAGGAGGAGGGCACGGGAGAGGATATACCGAACGCGCATGGACCTCTTTGGCATCGGGGATTCGGAGGTGTATCGCATGTTCAGATTTGACACTGATGCCATCCTGGAAATAGCCAGAACCCTGCAGGATGACATCACCAGCAAGATCCACACACATGCAGTGCAGCCATTGGTCAAGGTACTGGCAACACTGCATTTCCTGGCCAGTGGATCTTTTCAAAGAACAAGTGGAGCTGTGGCTGGTTTGTCACAAACCACCATGAGCAGATGCGCGCACCAGGTTGTCCCCGCAATCCTCAGACGCATGTTCCACCACATCTTCAGACCCACCCAGGAGCATCAGCGGATGAAGGCAATGACAGATTTCTACAGAATTGCCAGATTCCCACGCACCATCGGGGCCATTGATTGCACACATGTGGCACTACAGCCCCCCGTGAGACAGAGCACATATACCGCAATCGGAAGCACTGGCATTCCATCAATGTACAGGTGATAGCCGATGCCCAATGCCTCATATGGCACGTCCGTGCCAAACACCCAGGGTCCAGCCATGACAGCTTCATATACCGTCAATGCACCATCCCAACAGAATTTGAACAGAAAGTGTATGGGGACAGCTGGCTGGTTGGTGAGTGACATGGGTGTCAGGCATGACTGTCCCCCCCATGATGCAGACATCACAAGGGGCACATGCACGACTAACATCCTCCTGTCTTTTCCCTTCCAGGTGACTCTGCATATGCACTTGGACCCCATCTCATGACTTCATACCGGAATCCTGAAACCAGAGGAGAGAGAAAATACAATGAAGCACACGCACGTACCCGTGCAGTGGTGGAACGCACCTTTGGCCTCCTGAAGTCCCGTTTCCGATGCCTGGATAAGTCTGGGAGTACCCTGTTGTATTCCCCAAACTTTGTGTGCCAGATCATCGATGCATGTTGCATTCTGCACAACTTCGCCATGAGAAGGGGCCTGAAGATTGATCTACGAGATGACCTGACCCCCCCAACCACACATTTCCCCCCTAACCGAGGGTACCCCATCTGCTGAGGGAAGAGCAGTCAAGAGATGCCTCACAGTAGGCTTATTTTCACATTAAACACACACATTCATCATGGCACAATGAGAATGCACGCATGCACACCACTGTGGTCCCTAGCACACACACACCCCACATCCCCATTAAATTGGATTAGACCAAAGTACACCGCACGGTAATTAGGAGCAGCAACGCCACATCAAGGCTCCAATTATGTTGCTGTTTATTAAAGAAAAATAAAATAATAAGGCTATGCGTGTGAGGACTGCATTTGTTTGAGTCCCACCTCCTCAATGACAGCTGTATTGGCCTGTATGGCAACTGCCAGGCTCCTCACCTCTGCCACAAGGCCTGAATTTGTGGCCTCCAGGTCACTCACGCAGGTCACTAATGCAGTGCTGTTTACACTGACCTCCTGCACACTTTCTATGATGGCGGCAGTGTAAGCAGCCTGGGTCTGCTCCAAGGAGGCCAGGCTGGCTGCCACCCGGTGCATGTCAGACGCAACACAACCAACATGGTGGGTCTGCTTGGCCTGGTCCCTCGACATAGTGGCCTCGAAGGTCTCTGGATGGCTTGGGGCCAACTGTACGGGGATGCCCTTGAGGGTACTTCCCTTATGGAGGAGGAGGGGGGCTTCCAGAAATTGTGGAGGCCCTTGCGGGCCTTCCCAAAATAGTGGAGGCCCTTGGGGGGCTATCACCTATGGAGGTGGAGGTATGGGAGGGTCCTGGGATCGTGGTCTCGTCCCCCAGGTAAATTCCATCCTCAAGGTCCCCATGCTCCTCCTCTACTTCCTCTAAAGGAGAGGTATGGACACTGTCCTCATGGGATGTGGTTGGTTGCCCAGCAGCCGAGGATGGGCCCGCTTCATCCTGCACATCTGTGGATGACACAAAACATTCACATGTTGGTGGACCCACACACTTGTCACATGTACCCTCCCCCCCCACACACATGCTACACACCAGATAAGAGATAAAACACACTCACCTGTCCTCAAGGGCTGATCAACAGACTCAAATCCCTCCAGGCCCTCCACCTGCTCCCTCTCCAAGCACCTGGCTATGACCTGCTCATCAGGTGTCAGTGTGATATTCAGGGCTGGTCCACCTCCGATGCCCCTTCTGTGCCTCTTCATCTTGGCCACCTTCTCCTTCACGAGACGCCGCAGGTCGTTTATTTTCTTGGTGATCTTGTCAGGGGTCCGTTCCGCATGGCCAAGGGCACTGACCTGCGTTGCAATCTCTGCCAATATCTCCTCCTTACGGACCTTGCTGGTCGTGCCACTCTCCGATCCATGGAGGTACTTGTTGTACCTTGACATGGCATCAATTATTAGAGCCTTCTCCTCTTTTGAAAAAAATTTAAGCCTCCTTTCCTTAGGCACTGCTTCCGACATTTTTAACAAATAACAAGCCAAAAGTAGCCACACCAAACCACACATGCGCTCGACGGGCGCATGTCTGGGCGTATTTATACCCTGGTGCGTAAACGGTGGGCTGGCTTATCTCGGGGGATACGATAGGCGTAGTTGTGCACATGCGCAGAGGGACGCGGGACATGCTATCACGTGACGGCGCATGCGCCGTTCGTTCGGCCCTTCATTTGCATGGGGTCACGCTTCATTTAAATGGTTCACGCCCACTTCCTTCCCACTTTGAATTACGTCGGGTTATGCTGTCTAATTTAAGTTACGCTGGCTCAACGTAGTGCGCATTTGCTTCCAGAATATGCTGCTTGCCTCTCGAAATTTCGTCGGCGTAGTGCATCTTCGATGCGCTACGCCGGCATAAAGATGCGCCGAGGTACGTGAATCTAGCCCATTGCATCTACATGACTTCAACGAATTGGGCTCTGTTATTTCAAAGCTATTGTTTTTCATTTCTAAAAATCTTGAATAACTTGGCTTGGTAACTTGGGGCCAGATCCACAAAAGGGATACGCAGGCGTATCTGCTGATACGCCGTCGTATCCCTGTTTCTATCTATGCGGCTGATTCATAGAATCAGTTACGCATAGATATTCCTAAGATCCGGCAGGTGTAATAGTTTTACACTGTCTGGTCTTAGGATGCAGTACCGCGGCCACCGCTGGGGGCATTTCTCGTCGAAATTCCATGTCGGGTATGCAAATTAACACTTACGGAGATCCACAAAGGTTTTTCCCTTCGTTAATTCTCCGTAAGTGTTAGTTTGCCGTCGCAAAATTAGGGCTGCTTTTACAAAGTGTAAACTTAGTACACCATGTAAAAGTATACCCTTCTTTCCCGCGTCGCTGTCCAAATTTTTTTTTATTTTTTTTTTTCCCGTCGCATCTCTTTTTTACCCGTCGCGATTCACAAAACTCTGCGCAATGTAACGTAACGCAAAGCACATCGGGAAAATAGCGTCGGGAGAATGCGCAGTACGTCCGGCGCAGGAGCGCGCCTAATTTAAATGGGACTCGCCCCATTAGATTGGGCCCGCCTTGCACCGGACGGATTTAAGTTACACAGCTGCAAATTTCTAGGTAAGTGCTTTGTGGATCGGGCACTTAGGTAGAAATTTTGCGGCGGTGTAACTTAAATCGGAACATTTAAGTTAAGCCCGCTGGTTGTGGATCTGGCCCTTGGTAACTAAAGACCTGTAAGGCCCCGTACACACGGTCAGACAAAACCGATGAGAAACTTTTAAAACATGCTTCAAAACCGAACCGATGGACCGCTGCCCGATCGGTCCAAACCGATGGTTAGTACAGAAAATCATAGGTTCAAAACCCGCGCATGCTCAGAATCAAGTCGACGCATGCTTGGAAGCATTGAACTTCGTTTTATTCAGCACGTCGTGTGTTTGACATCACCGCGTTCTGACTCGATCGGTTTTTTGAATGATGTTGTGTACACACATCAGACCATCAGGCTACTTCAGCGGTGAACCGATGAAAACGGTCCGTCGGACCATTCTCATCAGTTTTGTCCGACCGTGTGTACAAGGCCTAAGGATAACCTCTATAGTCAGAATGACACTTGAGGTCCCAATCATGCTCATCCGGTGCATTAGGGCATTATGTGTGCTAATGTACATTGTGTTAAGGTAGCCTAGTTTGTTGGCAAGGCACGTAGAATGAATGAATGGCATCACATCACACAAACACAGGTAATGTACTTTGCCAGGCAAGACCATAACACAGTTTTAGAAGGCCCTGAGAAGTTAAATATAAAGGACAACACAGAAAATGTCTGCTATAAAACAATATTAAAAGCAATAGCAAGCTTGGATTCATGTGACTCAGAAGTTCTACTTACTTTTTATGAAGAAGTAAACAAAACTTAGACAGAAGGGTGACAGTGGACATAGTACACTTGGTCTTTTGCTGAAGCTACCCATAGTTCCCCACAGACAACTAAGGCCGGGTACAGACGAGCAAACATGTACGATGAAACCGGTCCGTCGGACCGTTTTCACCGTACATGTCTGCCCGGGGATTTCTGTATGGTGGCTGTACTCACCATCATACAGAAATCCGCGCGTAAACAATACGCGGGGCGTGTCCGCGCCGTCGCGGCGACGTGGGCGGCCCTGCCAGTTCAATGCTTCCACGCATGCGTCAAAGTCATTTGACGCATGCGAGGGATGGCTGGCGCTCTGACATGTACGGTAGGTCTGTACAGACGACCGAACATGTCCGAGCGGGCAGGATTTCAGCGGGCTGTTTTAAAACAAGTCCAGAAATATTTGCCCACTGGAAAAAGGCCCAGCGGGCAAATGTTTGCTGGAATCCTGCCCGCTCGGGCCTACACACGACCGAACATGTCTGCTGAAACTGGTCCGCGGACCAGTTTCAGCAGACATGTTTGATCGTGTGTACGGCCCATAAAAGTCTACAGTGGGTGACTGCGATATTGTGTCAATCTCGCTCCCTTTCCCGGGCGAGATTGATCACCTACGAGCCCCATCGCGGGAGCCAGCGCAGAGCTGGCCGCGATGGAGACAAAGCCGTCATAAAAGCGACGGGAGATCCAACTTGGATTCCCGCCAATTCTAGGTGCGGCATTTGGTATGCATTCCTGAGAGGAAGAATCCACGCCAATTTTTTAATAAAAAACCGACATGGGTTCCCCCCCAGGAGGATACCAGGCCCTTAGGTCTGGTAGAGGTTGTAAGGAGACCCCCCCTATGCCGAAAAACCGACGTAGGGGGTCCCCCTACAATCCATACCAGACCCGTATCCAAAGCACGCTACCCGGCCGGTCAGGAAAGGAGTGGGGACGAGCGAGCGCCCCCCCTCCTGAGCCGTACCAGGCCGCATGCCCTCAACGTGGGGGGGTTGGGTGCTCTGGGGCAGGGGGCGCACTGCAGGGCCCCCCCACCCCAGAGCACCCTGTCCCCATGTTGATAAGGACAGGGCCTCTTCCCGACAACCCTGGCCGTTGGTTGTCGGGGTCTGCGGGCGGGGGACTTATCGGAATCTGGGAGCCCCCTCAAATAAGGGGGCCCCCAGATACTGGCCCCCCACCCTAAGTGAATGGATATGGGGTACATCGTACCCCTACCCATTCACCTGGAGGCAAAGTGTTAAAGTTAATAAAAACACGACACAGGGTTTTTAAAATAATTTATTAGTCTGCTCCGGAGGCCCCCCTGTCTTCTTTAGCTCTTTCACCAGGGGGGGCTTCTTCTTTCACTCTCCGGGGGGTCTTCTCCGCTCTCGGGGGTCTTCTCCGCTCTCCGGGGGGGTCTTCTTCTATCTTCGCCGCTCTCTGCTTCAGCAAAAAAGTTTTATCCCTATTGTGGGGTCACTAGTATGGTATTTGTAAATTGAAATCATATCCCCCTCAAGCGTCTCTTCTCCAGAGAGAATAAGTTCAGTGCTCACAACCTTTCCTTATAACTACTGTAATATCCTCCAGACCCTTTATTAGCTTTGTACACTCTCCATTTCCAGTACATCCTTCCTGAGGACTGGTGCCCAGAACTGGACAGCATACTTTAGGTGCGGCCGGAAGTCTTGTAGAGAGGAAGAATTATCATTTCATCTCTGGAGTTATTCCTCTTTTTAATGCATGCCAATATTCTGTTTGCTTTGTTAGCTAAGGATAGGGATAGGGCCTCTTCCTGACAACCCTGGCCGTTGGTTGTCGGGGTCTGCGGGCGGGGGGCTTATCAGAATCTGGGAGCCTCCTTTAATAAGGGGGCCCCCAGATACCGGCCCCCCACCCTAGGTGAATGAATATGGGGATACATCGTACCCCTACCCATTCACCTTGAGGAAAAGTATAAAGAAAATAAACACACAACACAGGGTTTTAAAATAATTTATTAGTCAGCTCCGGGGGGGGTCTTCGCTGCTCTCAGGGGGGGTCTTCACCACTCTCCGCTGGGTCTTCTACACTCTCCGGGGGGTCTTCTCCGCTCTCCGCTGTCGTCTCGGCGCTCCCCAGTTCTTCTCCCACTGGCTCTTTGGTGCCTTCTTCGGGGCTGGCCACCGCTATCTTCTTTTTAGCTCTCTTACTAGCGACGGCGCAGCCCGCTCTTCTTTGCCGTCTTCTGCCTTCTTCTTTTCTTCTTATGTTGACGCAACTCTTCCTCCCGGCTCGCACCGATTTATATAGTCCCATCATGCCCCCCCTGCCCCAGAGCACCCAACCCCCCCATGTTGAGGGCATGTGGCCTGGTACGGCTCAGGAGGGGGAGACCTCGCTTGTCCCCACTCCTTTCCTGACTGGCCGGGCGGCGTGCTTGGATACGGGTCTGGTATGAATTGTGGGGGGACCCCCACAAAGTTTTTTCGGAGTAAGGGGTTCTCCTTACAATCCATACCAGACCTAAGGGCCTGGTATGCCCCTGGTGGGGAACCCATGCTGATTTTTTATTTTAAATTTGCCGTGGAGTTCCCCCTCATGATTCATACCAAATGCCGTGGCTAGATTTGGCGGGAATCCAAGTCGGATCCCCGTCGCTTCTATGGCGGCTTTTTCCCATCGCGGCGAGCCGGCTCAGCGCTGGCTCCCGCGAAGGGGCTCGTAGGTGGTCAATCTTGCCGAGAAAGGGGGCGCGATATTGACACAATATCGTGGTCACCTACAGTAATTCCGCATTGCCACACATAGACAAAACACTGGACTCCTACAGAGCTTTTATTATTAAAAAGTTGATTAAACCCTTCAAAGACTCAAAGAAATAGTTTGTTCATATTTTACTTTAAGTGATTATATTTGAAATGTACCTGAGCAGACACTAGATATAAAAACCAAAGCAAAACTCCCTATCATATTGGACTCTGCTGGGTCAGCTAGACAGCTGTATGCACTGTTGTTACTACAAACAGAAGGGAAAAGTGACAGTTCCTACACTGACTCTTCATGTATGCCGAGACAGGGAAACATTTTTTATCCACTGTGAAACTGTTTTACGCAGTACAAGACTTGTCAGCACAAGTGAAATGGTGGAGTAGAGCAATTCAGATAAGCATACATTTAAAGGAGTTGTAAAGGAAAAAAAATGTTTGCCTAAAATTAATGTCTGCAAGGTAGACAGACAGAATAGTGTACTGATTCTGTTAAAAAACAAGTAAATACCTATTAAATTCCTCCGGCGTTCTAGTTTCTGTTCTCTCATTCACATCCTGGTTTGCGGCGCTCGTTCATGTAAGAACTACATTTCCCAGTATGCATTGCGGCACACCCAGTAATTCACACATCCTTGAAGTCTCTAACGTAGAGAGCGTCCTGCCGCACAGATGTAGTTCCCAGGAGGGGGCGAGCACGTCACTGACCACCGCAGTAAAGCCTCCCTTCACGGTGGTGAGTAACAATCAGACAAGCAGGAAGTGAACAGAACAGAGAAGAAATAGAGCAACTTCTGAGCAAAAAGAGGAATGTCTGCAGGTAAAGGATGCTTATTATGAAAAAAATGTTTTTCCTTTACAACCCCTTTAAAGGCTTGTGTGGGAAAATGCATTGTGATTTAAAATGCATTCAGGTGCCTTCTGCTTGCATTGAACATTGTTTTTTAATGCTTCTGACATTATTCAGAATTCATTTATGGGTGAATTTGACTTGCAGTCGACCTCCTTCTAATTTGCTATTTACTATTTCTAAAGTCTCAATTACGTGGGCATTAAGACCTGTAGACCATAAATAGACCACTAACCCGCACATGCATGCCTATACAATTATTAATGGCTGTCTCCCCACTGAATGCAGCACATGCTTAAGCCACATAACAAACATTCCGGCCGGGTTCACACTGGTGCGACACGATACTAGTACTACTTTGAATCCGACTTTGCCCTGCGACTTGAAGTCAGAGACGCGTCCGACTTCAATGAACGAATATCCAACTTGGATCCCCGCCAATACCCGGCATTGTGTTTGGTTTGAATCTTGAGGGGGAACTCAACGCCAAATTTTAAATAAAAAAACAGCATGAGTTCCCCCTTCAAGAGCATACCAGGCCCTTGGGTCTGGTATGAATTTTAAGGGGAACCCGTACACCGAAAAAACAGCGTGAGGGTCCCCCCAAAATCCATACCAGACCCTTATCCGAGCACGCAGCCTGGCCGGTCAGGAAAGGTGGTGGGGACGAGCAAGCGCCCCCCCCACTCCTGAACCATACCAGGCCACATGCTCTCAACATGGGGGGGTTAGTGCTTTGGGGAAGAAGGGACACTGCAGCCCCCCCACCCTAAAGCACCCTGTCCCCATGTTGATGAGGACAAGGGCCTCTTCCCGACAACCCTGGCCATTGGTTGTCAGGGTCTGTGGGTGGGGGGCTTATTGGAATTCGGGAGCCCCTTTAATAAGGGGGCCCCCAGATCCTGACCCCCCCACCCTATGTGGATGAGTATGGGGTACAATGTACCCCTAACCATTCACCTGGGGGGAAAAAGTGTCAATAAAAAAAACACACTAGACCAGCTCTCCGGTGTCTTCTCTGGGCTCTCCGGTTCTTCTCCCGCTCTCCGGTGCCGGGCTCCTCCACTATCTTCTGGCCGCTCTTTCACCCGGTGACCACGCCATATGCCTATATAAGTCATTGCGCACCGTGCACAGGGCATTACAGCGGGAGAAAGCGTTGTGTTAACATCGGAGGAAGAGAAGAGGGAAGAAGACAACGGAGAATACCGGGCCATCGCTAGTAAAAGAGCAGGCAGAAGTACCCCATACTCATTCACATAGGGTGGGGGGCCAGGATCTGGGGGCCCCCTTATTAAAGGGGCTCCCGGATTCCGATAAGCCCCCCGCCCGCAGCCCCCGACAACCAACGGCCAGGGTTGTTGAGTAGAGGACCTTGTCCTCATCAACATGGGGACAGGGTACTTTGGGGTGGGGGGATGCAGGGTCCCACCCCCCAATGTTGAGGGAATGCGGCCTTGGTACGGTTCAGGGGGGGTGCTCACTCATCCCGCCCCCTTTCCTGACCGACCGGGCCAGGCTGTGTGCACTGGTAACCTTAATATCCATAAAAGACCCAAGAGCCTGGTAGGCTCTTGAAGGGGGAACCTTTGCCGTTTTTTTATTTAAAATTTTGCGTGGAGTTCCCCCTCAAGATCATCAGAGCACAAGTCGCATTCCAAAATCGGAGCATGCAAGACGGCGTTCTGACTTTGATCCGACTTCAATGATATGGGCTGAAGTAGGATCAAAGTCGGACCAAAGTAGTACAGGGAGCATTTTCAAAGTCGGACCGACTTGTGTTGGACCAGTTAAGACAGTGGCTCCCATAGGGAAACATTGATTTTCACACGTCATGCGACATGAGCTCCCAATGTCGGAGCGTTTGTCGCACCAGTGTGAACCTGGCCTCCAGGTCTATCGGCGTCAGCACCTGTGTGAATGACGCCGCCTATGCAACATTAACCTGTTCCATTCTGCTTTTGGCTCATTACCTTGTTTTTGGAGAAGCAGTTCTGACCTGAACAAAAGCCCATCTACAGAGACTCAGTTTTGCATTAAATACCAAAGCATACCCTCCAGCACAGAGTTGACTGTCTGAAATGAAAACTTTGGGCTAGATTCAGATAGCCCGCCGTAACTTTGTGCGGGCGTAGCGTATCTCCGCCGTAACTTAGTGAGGCAGGGGCTGGATTCACAAAGAACCTGCGCCCTAAGTTACGGCGGCATAGCGTAAATCTGCCAGCGTAAGCGCGCCAAATTCAAATTTTGAAGAGGTGGGTGTGTTTTATGTAATAAAACATGACCCCACGTAAATGACGTCTCTAACGAACGGCGTATGCGCCGTCAGTGAACGTATCCCAGTGCGCATGCTCCTAATCACGTCGCAAATAGTCAATGCTTTCGACGTGAACGTAATTTCCGCAAAGCCCTATTCGTGAACGACTTATGCAAACGACGCAAAATTTGACGCTGTCCCGACGTCCATACTTAACATTGGATACACCTCATATAGCAGGAGTAACCTTACGCCGGAAAAAGCCTAACGTAAACGACGTTAAAAAATGCGCCTGGCGGACGTACGTTTCTGAATCGGCGTATCTAGCTCATTTGCATATTATACGCCAAAATCAACGGAAGGGCCACCTAGCGGCCAGGGTAAAAATGCACCCTAAGATACGACGGCGTAGAAAACTTACGCCGCTCGTATCTTAGCCTAATTCAAGCGTATCTGGTTTCCAGAATACGCTTAAATTTATGACGGCGTAGATTCAGAGTTACGACGGCGTATCTACTGATACGCCGGCGTAACTCTCTCTGAATTTAGCCCTTTGTTTGTATGACCTGAACATTTCAACCATCTCCCTCAGTTTTGTTTGTGTCATCTCAAGAATAAAAACTGCTGAATTATTTTAATTTTGGCTACCCAAATGTAAGGTATATTATGTCAACTTAACAGGCTCAAACTATATTCTCAACACAAATATCATGAAAAGGCCTGCCACCCTGTAACCTCCCTGATGAGCTTGGTATCCTGTCTCCATACAGCTGAACAGATGTAGATCATTCATAATTCATCCAACAGACACCACAAACACAATTAAGCAAACGTTTACTAATTAAGCAGTCTACCAGCATGCCTCAATCACAAATTTTAATAAAAGGATACATAAGATTGTCACCGCTGGGGTGTTCACATACTGACCTCAGTACAGATGTACACCAAGTGGAAGGAGAAGGAAAAGCCTAGACAACCTGTTTCTCTTCAGTTATTTGTGAAGTAGAGTTCCCAGCATGCCATCTGCTTTATAGGAATAAGAAGATTTGTAGTTTGGGGAGTAGATTTCTATGATAACCTTTGTCTCCTTCCCTTGTCTTATGTATTCTTTAACCACTTAAGCCCCGGACCAATATGCTGCTAAATGCCCAAAGGCGTTTTTACAATTCGGCACTGCGTCGCTTTAACACACGACGTGGCTCCCAAACAAAATTGGCATCCTTTTTCCCCACAAATAGAGCTTTCTTTTGGTGGTATTTGATCACCTTTGCGGTTTTTAGTTTTTGCGCTATAAACAAAAATAGAGCGACAATTTTGAAAAAAAATAATATTTTTGACTTTTTGTTATAATAAATACTCCCCAAAAATATATAAAAAAAAGTTTTTTTCCCTCAGTTTAGGCCGATACGTATTCTTCTACATATTTTTCGTAAAAAAAAATCGCAATAAGCATTTTTAAAAAAAATGTTTTTTACTAGTAATGGCGGCGATCATCGATTTGTTTTGGTTTGCGCAAAAGTTATAGCGTTTACAAAATAGGGGTATTTTTATGGCATTTTTATTAATATTTTTTTTTTACTAGTAATTTTGGTACTGCGACATTATGGCGGACACTTCGAACACTTTTGACACATTTTTGGCATTGGCATTTTTATAGCGATCAGTGCTATAAAAATGCATTGGATTACTATAAAAATTCCACTGGCAGTGAAGGGGTTAACACTAGGGGGCGGGAAGGGGTTAAGTATGTCCCTGGGTGTGTTCTAACTGTAGGGGGGGTGGCCTCACTTGGGGAAATCACTGATCTTCTGTTCATACGTTGTATGAACAGAAGATCAGCATTCCCCCCCCTGACAGGACCGAGAGCTGTGTGTTTACAAACACAGCTCCCGGTCCCAGCTCTGTAACAAGCAATCGCGGGTGCCCGGCAGCGATCGCGCCTGCCGGGCATGCGCACGGGGGTCAGGGGCCGCGAGAGAGCCGACGTAGAGCTACAGGCTCTCGCGCAGGGGAGCCGACCTGCCGCTGAAAAACGACGGCGGCAGGTCAGCAAGCAGTTAAAGGGGGTGTAAAGGTTAGTTTTTTATTTTCTAAATAGGATACTTATGCTAGTGCATTGTTGGTTCACTTACCTTTTCCTTCGATTTCCCTTCTAAATGTTTATTTTTCTTTGTTTTCTTTGTCTGAATATCTCACTTCCTGTTCCTGTTCAGTAAGCTGTTTTTGGCTGACTAACCACCGTTCGGATGATGGTGGCAAGCTTACTGAGGAGAAACAGGAAGTGAGTAATTCAGACAAAGAAAAAAAAACATTTAGAAGGGAAATCGAAGGAAAAGGTAAGTGAACCAACAATGCAATAGCTTAAAGGAACCTATTTAGAAAAATAAAAATTAACCTTTACAACACCTTTAAACATTGAAAGTACAGAGCAGGATGAAACCCACGGCTCAGGGGTTTTGGGTTCTTTTGAAAAAATCTAATTGACATAATGTGTAGGGAGGTGTCCTGTCTTTGGGAGTGAGCTGCCCAACCAAGCAGGCTCAGCGAGTAGTGGACTCTGTGTAGTGGTACACCATGGGTTACATCCGTATTTGCGATGTTCAGCCTCTGATCTTGTTTCATTTTGTGAGTAGGTTTCTTAGTTTCAATAAAAGGTAACAATTTATTACATACAGAGAATACTATTGTGTTTTGTCTTTTATATCCGTCTATAGTCATACATACAGGTACACATATCTATGGAGTGAACCTGTCATAGGAAAGATGTGTGGTGTGTAGCTGATACTGGCATTTAAAAATGAAACGTATTAATCTTTCATAATTTGAAGGTCTGTGCTATAAGGTGAGAACCCATACTTTTGCCTATGATTAAACTCCAGTGGAGGGAATAAAACATGTCAGAGGGCAAGGCTTTGACAGAGACAGTGGTGTAGTGGTTAGCACTTTCACCTAGCAGCAAAAGGGTCATTGGTTCTAATCCTGACCATGACACCATCTGCCTGAAGTTTGCATGTTTTGTCTGTGTGGGTTCCCTGGGTACTTCGGTTTCTTCCCACACTCCAAAGACATGCTGGTAGGTTAACCGCTTAACGACCGCCGCATGTACATATAGGTCCACAGAATGGCATGTACAGGCAGATGGGCGTACATGTACGTCCCTGTCTTTCCGCGGGTCGGGGGTCCGATCGGGACCCCCCCGGTACATGCGGCAGTCGGTTCTTCTGTGGGAGCGATCCGGGATGAGGGCGCGGCTATTCGTTTCTAGCCGCCCCTCGCGATTGCTCCGCGGAGCTGAAGAACGGGGAGAGCCGCGTGTAAACACGGCTTCCCCGTGCTTCACTGTGGCGGCTGCATTGATCGTGTGATCCCTTTTATAGGGAGACACAATCGATGATGTGAGACCTACAGCCACACCCCCCTACAATTGTAAACACACACTAGGTGAAACATAACTCCTTCAGCCCGCCCTGTGGCTAACTCCCAAACTGCAACTGTCATTTTCACAATAAACAATGCAATTTAAATGCATTTTTTTGCTGTGAAAATGACAATGGTCCCAAAAATGTGTCAAAATTGTCCGAAGTGTCCGCCATAATGTCGCAGTCACGAAAAAAATCGCTGATCGCCGCCATTAGTAGTAAAAAAAAATCATAAAAATGCAATAAAACTATCCCCTATTTTGTAAACGCTATAAATTTTGCGCAAACCAATCGATAAACGCTTATTGCGATTTTTTTTAACAAAAATAGGTAGAAGAATACGTATCGGCCTAAACTGAGGAAAAAAATGTATATATGTTTTTGGGGGATATTTATTATAGCAAAAAGTAAAAAATATTGTTTTTTTTTTAAATTGTCGCTCTATTTTTGTTTATAGCGCAAAAAATAAAAACCGCAGAGGTGATCAAATACCACCAAAGGAAAGCTCTATTTGTGGGAAAAAAAGGACGTAAATTTTGTTTGGGAGCCACGTCGCATGACCGCGCAATTGTCTGTTAAAGCGTCGCAGTGACGAATCGCAAAACCTGGCCTAGGCATTTAGCTGCCTAAAGGTCCGGGGCTTAAGTGGTTAATTAAATCCTGTCCAAATTGGCCCTGTATATATGTGTGTACGACTGTGTGTCCCAAGCGTGTCGAGATCCTACGGGGTAAATGACCGCACCAGCCAGGAAGACACTGGCTTCAAAAAGCGCCTACAGGCGATTCTGTTTGCATGTGTAGCGCTATACAAGTCAGTCATTCATTGTGGCTTTGGCAGAGACTTATGGGATGAGGCAATTTTCAAATCTACAGTTGGAGGGGAGTGTGGTTCTTCTTTGATTCTACACATGCAATGCTTCAGATGAGTACCTTTAGCAGTCTGCACCTTTCTCCCAGATACATTTGGGAGTTTGGCTTCCACATCTTAAGCGGTGTTCAATGTGCCCGACAATGTTGGCATAGCAGGGGGAGCCATCGCTTTCTATAAAAGAGACAGCCATCTGGTAGGCTTTTTCAGCAACCATGTGTAGGTTAGAACTACTGCCCCTGCAGCTGCACTTCAAACATGAGGCACCAGAGCTGAATCATTGGGGCACTGTCCTATGGAAATCCCAGGAAACAAAATGAGACATACATTGGGTCAGTGCCTGTGTCTCTGCCACCAAGGCATGTAAAAAAACAGGGTGACAGGATCTAGCAATCTGCAGTGATGAGATACTCTTACTTGAAACTTGCCCCAATAAGGCTTGGCATCAGATTTTTGCATTTTTATGAATAATCAGCCAAACGCTTGAAAATTACTTATTAGCAACCTGTGTAATTGTTTTACCATTCTATTTTGTTGCAATTATCCTCCTCTACAATCACTTAGCAAATCATCTCCAGACCTCAAAGTAAATATACAAAATAAACTATTTGTGACATACATTTTGATGAATTGGAACAGATTAATTAGAAGGCGGATGTAATACGTTCAGGATACCTTTTACACTGTGGCACATTGCCCGCTCCACCTTTCTAAATCTATCTCACTGTTGAAGGGGTTAATGACTTTTTGACTACACAGAGCTGGCAATGAAATTTCACATTATTCCCAAGATATGCAAATCCCTCATTTCTATCACTGCTACTTTGATGTTTCTTTGAATTCCCGCTAGATTCATTGATGTCAAACTGATGTTAAAGCCTTTTGAAATTGACAAGGCCCATGAAACTGATAGATTGCTGCAGATGCGAAATTATTTAAGGTGCCTGATGTTGTAATTGATTCTACGCTAACACACATTTTTTAATCTTTCATTACACATACTGGCATTTTCCCCAGCACTTTTTAAAAACCACCAAGAGGATCCTGAGCACGGCACAGGTCTTCTAAGGACTGCAGAGAAGTAATGTATATTAATCACATGTAATTATTATATGTAATTGCATAGGCTTTTGATCAACCACTTCATGAATGGCGTGTGTCTCGGTAACTGTGTAGGTCAATGCTGTTGTCTTTAAACTTCCCCTCAATTATCATTTTTTATCTACAGATAGTGTTGAGTGTCTCCTTCTGTATAACAGAGCATTTAGGTGACTATTTTAGGTCAAGACGCTTGATAGCACTTTATAACATTGTGCAATTAATATGACTCAAGTGGGCCTTTTTCAGATGCCAGCGGATTTCTTTTGTATCTACAGACAGAAATCCAGTGTTATGAGGGCAGCAGGGCTTAGGGTTGCCACCTCATCCCTTTAAAAAGGAACACATCTGAATTACACAGGTTCTGAGGCTAATTTAATGCAGATAAGGCACCAAGTGAGTTTAATTACCACCTTAATCAGCCACAGAACCGGTGTACTTCAGATGTGTTCCTTTTTAAAGGGATGAGGTGGCAACCCTAGCAGGGCTTCTTAAAGGGGTGTTCCACTAATTTTTATTGTTTAATTAAAGTCAGCAGCTACAAAAGGTGTAGCTGCTGGCTTTTAATAAACATACACTCACCTGCTCCACGTCCCAGCGATGCGCCGGCCGGGGCTCCACTCCTTTCCCCCCCTCTCCGGACGGCATCTTCATTCTAAGTGTGGGCACCCGGGCCGTGACAGCTTTCGGCTTCACGGCCGGGCACCCACTGCGCATGCGTGAGCGGCGCTGCGCCATTTGATTGGACAGGCGATCATCGGGGACCTGTCACGTGTCCCAGGCGATCGCCTACAGGGAGGGGCTGCCAAAAGGCGATTAGACTATTCGCCTTTGCAGCCCCTCGGCGGAAGGAGGAAGTGGGATAGGAAGTCTCACTCCTCCTGAAGCCCCCACTCCCCCCCCAAAAAAATTACATGCCAAATGGCGAGGAGTGGATTAAGCGGAAGTTCCACTTTTGGGTGAAACTCTGCTTTAAGATCCTATAGTTCCATAACAGAAGCAAAACTAAAGACTGCAATCATCTTCGATGTGTCAAATTCAATATCATCCTATCTACAAGTATAATGCCGCGTACACAGGGTCGGACATTACGACATCAAAACCGTGGATTTTTTTCCAATGGATTGTTCGCTCAAACTTGTCTTGCATACACACGGTCACACAAATGTTGAAATTCCGAACGTCAAGAACGCGGTCACGTACAACAGTGCGACGAGCCGAGCTGAGAAAAATTAAGTTCAATGATTCCGAGCATGCGTCAAATTAATTTCGAGCATGTGTAGGATTTTTGTGCGTCGGAATTGGCTACAGACGATAGCAATTTCCGACAAGAACTTTTGTTGTTGGAAAAATTGAGAACCAGCTTTCAAATATTTGTTTTCCGACAGCAAATGTCCGATGGAGCATCGGACATTTGACAACAAGCTCATATCAAACATTTGTTGTCGGAAATTCCGACCGTGTGTATGCCGCATTAGGCTACTTTCACACCAAGGCTTTTTTCAGGCGCTAAAGGGCTAAAAATAGCGCCTGTAAAGTGCCTGAAAAAAAGGCCTCCCCTGCAGCCCCAGTGTGAGAGCCTGAGTGCTTTCACACTGGAGCAGTGTGCTTGCAGGATGTTAGAAAAAGTCCTGCAAGCAGCATCTTTGGGCTGGTGCTGGAGCATTGAATACACCCCTCCTCCACCGCCCCTGCAATTGGGATCAATGGAATGGCCTGCAAAGCGATTCGGCAGCGGTGCTTTGTGAGCGCTATTAACCATTTATTCAACTGCTAGCGGGGAATAAAAGCGCCCCGCTAGTGGACGAAAAGAACCCCCATTAAAGCGCTCTGATGGACCGTTTTCATCAGACAAACCGATCGTGTGTGGGCCCCATCGGTTTTTTATCCATTAGTTAAAAATCCACGCATGCTCAGAATCAATAGTAGAAAGAAATGTTTGGACAGCCGCACTCTGGAAAAACGGGCCACTTATGGGTGTGGACACACTTGAAAACCATACTACACCAGCTTAACCCTTTAAAACAAAGGACTGTGAACTGAATGTGAAAAGAAAGAGAAATTATGTTTAATGTGTGCATGGGAAATGAATAAAATGTGAAAGTAAAGTGGTAAAATGAATGAACTGTGTTGATATTATAGTGACATAGTGTAATGAAATTAAATTAAATTAAATTCAGTTGAATACAATTAAATTAGATCCAATTATATGTGATAGTCAATTTATACAAAAAGAGTGAAGTATATATATATATGTAAAAATGGAGGTCTGTCCCATAGGGACAATATAGACACACTAATACTTGGAGAAGTGATACTTGTGAAAATATATATATGTGTTTATTTATCCCCCAAAAAAAACATGTATAACAATATAAATATAAATATAAGAAGTGATGGTAAGAATGTGAGGAGATTTATATATCTGTGTGTGGCATCAGCCCTAAGAAGAACGTTCCCTGCTGTACTTTTCCAATGGAGACCTGTGGACGTGGACGTTAAACTCACTGGAATCAATGGGCAGGTGTCCACAGGTCTCCCTTCTTACCATCACTTCTTATATTTGTATTTATATTGTTATACATGTTTTTTTTGGATAAATAAACACATATATAGATTGTTCACAAGCAGGGCCGCCATCAGGAATTATGGGGCCCCTTACACAGCTTCAGGCATGGGCCCCCTGGAGCAGAGAACCGGGGGGGGGGGGGTGCTGCCGCCTTAAATTGAGAAGCGGGGGGGGCTGCCGCGGATTGAGAGGCGGGGGGGCCTTTACACAAAAACGAAGAAATAAAGAAAAAAATATATAAAAAAAGGGGGGTAGCCATCCGGGGCCCTGGGGACCTCAGGGGCCCTTTAATAATAATAATAAAAAAAAAAATATATATATATATATATATATATATATATATATAAAAAAGGGGGGGGTTGCCACACATGGGGCCCTGTGGACCTCTGAGCCCTTTAATAATATATATATATATACATATAAAAATATATAAAGACAAAAAAATATATATATATAAAAAATATATATAAAAAATATATAATTTTTTTTATAAAAAAAGGGGGGTTGCCATCCGGGGCCCTGGGGACCTCTGGGCCCTTTAATAATAATAATAATAATATTATATATAAATGGGGACCTCCGGACCTCTAAAAAAAAATGGCTCTTTATTAAAATATATATAAAAAATATTTTTTTTTATAAAAATAAATAAAAAAAGGGGGGTTGCCATCCGGGGCCTCCGGGCCCCTGGGGACCTCCGGGCCCCTTACAGGTGTAATGCCTGTACCCCCCTGATGGCGGCCCTGTTCACAAGTATCACTTCTCCAAGTATTAGTGTGTCTATATTGTCCCTATGGGACAGACCTCCATTTTTATATACGATATATATACTTTCACTCTTTTTTGTTTAAATTGACTATCACATATACTTGGATCTAATTTAATTTCATTCAACTGAATTTAATTTAATTTCATTACACTATGTCACTATAATATCAACACAGTTCATTAATTTTACCACTTTACTTTCACATTTTATTCATTTCCCATGCACACATTAACCACTTAAGCCCCGGACCTTTAGGCAGCTAAATGCCCAGGCCAGGTTTTGCGATTCGGCACTGCTTCGCTTTAACAGACAATTGCGCGGTCGTGTGACGTGGCTCCCAAACAACATTGGCGTCCTTTTTTCCCCACAAATAGAGCTTTCTTTTGGTGGTATTTGATCACCTCTGTGGTTTTTATTTTTTGCGCTATAAACAAAAATAGAGCGACAATTGTGAAAAAAATGCAATATTTTTTACTTTTTGCTAAAATAAATATCCCCCAAAAACATATATAATTTTTTTTCCTCAGTTTAGGCCGATACGTATTCTTCTACCTTTTTTTGGTAAAAAAAATCTCAATAAGCGTTTATCGATTGGTTTGAGCAAAATTTATAGCGTTTACAAAATAGGGGATAGTTTTATTATTATTATTTTTTTTTTACAACTAATGGAGGCGATCAGCGATTTTTTCGTGACTGCGACATTATGGCGGACACTTCGAACAATTTTGACACATTTTTGGGACCATTGTCATTTTCACAGCAAAAAATGCATTTAAATTGCATTGTTTATTGTGAAAATGACAGTTGCAGTTTGGGAGTTAACCACAGGGGGCGCTGAAGGAGTTAGGGTTCACCTAGTGTGTGTTTACAACTGTAGGGAGGTGTGGCTGTAGGTCTGACGTCATCGATCGAGTCTCCCTATAAAATGGATCACTCGATCGATGCAGCCGCTAAAGTGAAGCACGGGGAAGCCGTGTTTACATACGGCTCTCCCCGTTCTTCAGTTTCAGGGAGCGATCGCGAGGGGGCAGCTAGAAATGAATAGCCGCGCCCTCGTCCTGCGGGTTACCGACCGTCGCATGTACCGGGGGGGGTCCCGATCGGACCCCCAACCCGCGGAAAGGCGGGGACGTACATGTACACCCATGTGCCTGTACGTGCCATTCTGTGGACGTATATGTACATGTGGCGGGCGTTAACCGGTTAGAAATAATTTCTCTTTCTTTTCACATTCAGTTCACAGTCCTTTGTTTTAAAGGGTTAAGCTGGTGTAGTATGGTTTTCAAGTGTGTCCACACCCATAAGTGGCCCATTCATTTCCCATGCACACATTAAAATTACTTTTCCTTCCTTTTCACATCTAGTTCACAGTCCTTTGTTTCAAAGGGTTAAGCTGGTGTAGTATGGTTTCCAAGTGTGTCCACACCCATAAGTGGTATCCAACCAACAGATACACACAATGGATTCCCATTCAATTGGGAAGTCTGTATTATTGGTTGATGTTGATCACATGGTGTTTTGTTTGATACTATATATTTCTTGTGCATTTTCTTACATGCTAGCTATGAGTAAGCACTGATTGTAGTGCGAAACGTCAGCTGTATGCCCCTGTCTTTGCTGTGATGTGTGGTGTTTGAAAACTTTTATCAATAAAAGGCAACCAAGAAGGTTTTTCCAGAGTGCGGCTGTCCAAACATTTCTTTCTACTATTGCTTCGTGCATTGCCGGCACCTGGGTTTCTCTGAGAGGATACGGATTCATCCACATACCCTATCCGAGCGGTGACTATCTTCTCTCATGCTCAGAATCAAGTCGACGCATGCTCGGAAGCATTGAACTTAATTTTTCTCAGCACATCGTTGTGTCTTACGTCACCGTGTTCTGAAACAATGTTTTTTTTAACTGATGGTGTGTAGGCACGACTGATGAAAGTCAGCTTCATCGGATATCTGATGAAAAAATCCATCAGACCGTTTTCATCAGATGAACCGATCATGTGTACAGGACATTAGAGTCAGTCTAGTCTAAAAGTTAAAAACCTTACAGCAAACTCTACTACATTTTGGTTAGAGGTGCTACACGATGATGTACCACCACTGGCAACAGCAAAAGTTTTGGGATTTGATAAACTTGTGTTTTAACCTCTTTCCGACTGCCCTATAGCAGCTTTACTACTAGAGGGTGTTATTTGTTTGCAGGATTATATAATATATAAACATGATACTGCACTTCCGGGTAGGGGGCACAAACGCACACACCCGCCGCCGGCTCACTACCATTGTGATTATACACAGCGGGAGCTGATCAGCGAGTAACGCATCATCACCACATATCATCCACCAGAGAAACAGAACATAATTCTGAAAACAAGGCAGATTGGCGTTCTGACAGGAAGGAAGGCATGGATTCTGTGTCTCTGCAAAGAAGGGACTACGATCTATGTCTTTCCCTAGTAAAAACACCTCCCATAGTGTTAGTGAAACACAGGCTAGGCACACAGTTAACCCTTTGATTGCCCCTGATGTTTACCCCTTCCCAGCCAGTGTCATTAGTACAGTGACAGTGCATATTTTTCTGGAGGTCACATGGTTAAAGCTGAACTCCAGCCTTAACCTCAGCCTCAGCCGTTGTACAGACTCATCACCTCTATTTAAAGTGTAGTGCCCCTTTACCTTCAGAAAGGACGCTATGTTAAATTTAGTGGGGGAATGAGAGAGTTATGTTGCTCTCATTCTTGATTTTGTTAGATTTGGCTGTCGCCAAATCTGGATTGGTCTGTGGGTCAGTCTGTGTGTCCAGAGATACGGTTTCATTCCTGGATGGCAGATGGCGCCAGAGGGGTCCAAGCGGAGCCACTTCTTCCCAGCAGCCAATGAGAGGAGTTGAACATCGCTGTGCATGCTGGGGAGGGGTATTTCTGTGGCAGAGGCGGTTGTTCTGGGTTCGTCGCGGGTTCCTGGTTCCAGGTGCGCCACCCACCTTTAGGGTGTGCGCACATCACAGGCCTCACCACTATGGCCTTCCTGGCCTGGGGTCGCGTGCTACGCGGAGTTCCAGACTCTGGGCCCTCCTGGCCTGGAGCAACTGATGCTACCCAGGGGCCCCAGTGACTTACTGGGTCCCCACTTCTTTTGGAGAAGATCCCAGGCTGTGTGCCGTTTGGTGGGGGATCGGCTTGAGGAGAACCCGGAGGCAGGTTATCCAAAAGGGCTTGAATGAACCATCGGGGATCTGGTGACTGGACATTGACAGGTACACTCACACTGTCAACCGGTGACCCTAACGTGATTTACTGGGAGGATTTGCTCTATCGTTCAATTTAACTTTGCACTAGGCCTGTGGCAGAGGTCTCAACATTCAATCAGAGTCAAGTCTGTGGCAGAGACTTGTTCCTCCCAGAAACTTTGAGTGATGCTCTGGCTGCCAGGCCTGTGGCAGGGGTCTGTCCAGGGGCACCTCACCCACTCCGACTGGAGTGGCGACATACTGACGCAACTACAGAAGGCAGGACTGCTTTTTTTATCCAAAGCCTGATACTGCAAAAGTTATTCTATTTTCATCAACCTGTCCTGACTACCTTAAGTTGATGTGTTGGTCGTGTTGGACCAAGAAATAAAGCATTCTGAAAACTTCATCTACAGATTGGACATTCGATTACTGCTCTACTCACTACCTTCACCCCTAGGCAACTACATAGATGTAACTTAATACGCCGATCCCAAATCAATCAGCGGCTCCTGAGGGGGTAGCGCTACAAAAGTATAACTAAATCCAAAACGTTTTTTTTTTTTTTTTATATAGTGAAGAGGGAATAGAACCCCTGTCAGTTTTGTATTGCCGTACTTGTCCATGTGAAGGAGAGTCATGCTCTCTATTTGTCCTTTTTATCATTATCATTGAAAGTGACAGTAAAAAAAATCCCAAATTTTGGGTTGTCCCCAGAAAATTAATAGAGGGGAAATCTTCCATGTATATGTGTGTGTATATATATATATATATATATAGATATATATATGTATATATATATATATATATATATATATAGATATATATATATATATATATATATATATATATATAGATATATAGATATATATATATATATAGATATATATAGATATATATATATATATATATATGATTCTGCACCTCTGGGTAGGGGGCACAGATGAGCTGCTGGCATGCCAGTTGTGCTGTGATTAGACACAGCACATCCCGATCAGTGGGTGCCTATGAATGGATATCCACGGCACCCACTGATCAGCGGGGAGGAAGACAGGACAGAGCTCTGCATATGTAAACAATGCAGAGCTCTGTCCTTTCAGTGGGGATGTGGCAGTTTTTGTTTCACTGCAAGGCAGGGAATAAACAGTTACATACTTTAGTAAAAGCACCTCACAGCACACATATAAACACTGGTTAAGCTCATATTTCTCCATTCGATTGCCCTAGATATTTAACCCCTTCCCAGCCAGTGTCATTGTTAGAGTGACATATTTGCATATAGTGCCCTGAAAAAGTATTCATACCCTTAAAAATGTTCCACATTTTGTCATGTTACAGCCAAAAAAGTAAATGTATTGTATTAGTATTTTTTTGTGATAGAACAACACAAAGTGGCATATAATTGTGAAGTGGAAGGAAGATGATAAATGGTTTTCAGACTTTTTTACAAATAAATATCTGATAAGTATGGCGTGCATTTGTATTTAGCACCATTTATTCTGATTCCCCTAACTAAAATCTAGTGGAACCCATTGCCTTCATAAATCACCATTTAGTAAATGTGTAGACCTCAGAGGTTTGTTAGAGAACCTTTGTGAACAAACAGCATCATGAAAGCCAAGGAACACACCAAACAGGTCAGGGATAAAGTTGTGGAGAAATTTAAAGCAGGGTTAGGTTATAAAAAAAATATCCCAAGCTTTGAACATCTCAGGGAGCACTGTTCAATTCATCATCTGAAAATGGAAAGAGTATGGCACAACTGCAAATCTACCAAGACATGGCCGTCCACCTAAACTGTTTATCCAGGCAAGGAGAGCATTTTTCAGAGAAGTATGGTATGGTAACTCTGTAGGAGCAGCAAAGATACACAGCTCAGGTGGGAGAATCTGTCCACAGGACAACAATTATTCATGGACTCCACAAATCTGGCCTTTGTGGAAGAATGGTAAAAATAAAGCCTTTGTTGAAAGAAAGCCATAAAAAGTCCTGTTTGCAGTTTGCGAGAAGCCATGTTGGGGACACAGTAAACACATGAAAGAAGGCTCTCTGGTCAAATGAGACCTTAATTGAACTTTAAAACATAGTGTTATGTATGGCGGAAAACTAACACTGTACATCACCCTGAACACACCATCCCCACCTTGAAACATGGAGGTGGCAGCATCATGTTGTGGTGATTATTTTCTTCAGCAGGGACAGGGAAGCTGGTCAGAGTTGATGGGAAGGTGGATGGAGCCAAATACAGAGCAAATTTAGAAGAAAACCTGTTAGAGTCTCCAAAAGACTTGGGACTGGGTCCGAGGTTCACCTTCCAGCAGGACAACAACCCTAAACATACAACCAGAGCTACAAATGGTTTAGATAAAAGCATTTTCATGTGTTAGAAGGGCACAGTCAAATTCCAGACCTAAATCCAATTGAAAATATGTGGCAAGTCTTAAAAATTGCTGTTCACAGACGCTCTCCATCCAATCTGACAGAGCTTGAACCGTTTTGCAAAAAAAGAATGGGCAAAAATGTTACTCTCTAGGGCCCAGATTCACAAAAGAGATACGACGGCGCATCTCCAGATACGCCGTCGTATCTCTGCCTTGCACCGTCGTATCTATGCCACTGATTCATAGAATCAGTTACGCATAGATATTCAGTAGATCCGACAGGCGTAAGTCTCTTATGCCGTTGGATCTTAACAGCAATTTTTTTTTGCCTGCTAGGTGGCGCTTCCGTCGATTTCCCCGTCGAATATGCAAATTAGCTAGATACGCGAATTCCCGAACGTACTTTTCCCGGCGTAAAGTTGCCCCTGGGTCTATGAGGCGGAGTCAATGTTAAGTATGGCCGTCGTTCCCGCATCGAAAATTTATAAAATTACGTAGTTTGCGTAAGTCGTCCGTGAATGGTGCTGGACGTAATTTACGTCCACGTCAAAAACAATGACGTCCTTGCAACGTCATTTAGAGCAATGCACGCTGGGATATTTTAGGGACGGCGCATGCGCAGTTCATTCAGGGCGGGGACGCGCATCATTTAAATGATACACGCCCCCTACCCGCCAAATTTGAATTCCGTAAATGAGATACGTTACGCCCGCACAGAGATACGCCGATCTATCTTTTTACCCTCCCCCAGTTGGGAGGGGATAACGGGGTGGCTTCATGTACCCGGCCTAGTAGCACTCTGGCTGGCACTTTCACAGGGTTGGTGGTAGGGTTCCGGATGTTGACGGACACCCATCCACGATTCTTCTCCAGTACCTTCAATGGGATCACTTCGGGTATCACCTCCAATCCCTCTGAGAGTTCATCCGGGTCGGGCTCAAGGACAAGATACAGGCCTGGCTGAGACAGGTCACTTCTCCAGGCTGTAGGATCCTCATGGATTTTCCTATCCGCCAGACCCTTCCTACTCCTTCTTCTGGGGCCTTCCCCTCCATCACCAGCTGGTGGTACACCCTCCTTAACATTGGATGGACCCTTTGAGCTGAGTCCCCCGCTGCTTCGGTTAAGGGGGTCAGGAGTCTTCGAACCAAAGCAGTGTTAGTTCCTATGATAAGGGAGCTCTTGTGGGCCCCTGGAGGTCGGGGGCAGACTATCGCCAAGTTGTCAAAGGTTTCAGCTACCCCAGCTATTGAGGGGTCAAAGGTCAGGCGTATTGATGGATACCCATCATAAGGAAAACTCTGAGTCCCAATGCCCCATATTTCTAACTCTTCTAACTTCTGTAGGGGCAAGTGAGAAAGAAGTCTCTATACAGAAGGGTTACTTGTGCTCCGGTATCCAAGAGGGCTTTGGTGTAAATCCCTTCCACTTGAATGGGCACCAACGGGGATGGCCCCGCTAAATTCGCAGGAAACTTCCGAGGTGTGACCTTCCTGCCTTCTCCTGTAACTCGTACTTTCACTCTTCTTTGTTGTGGATTCCTTTTGACCTTTACCCAGTCACGGGAACTGGAGCTGGGAGTTGGCCTAAAAGGGGGCTCTCCCTTCTGCCTCTGTCCCTCTGTTTCATTTTAGTACATTGAGGGATAGGCATTAGTTGGGATGGGACAAATTTCTCTAGTGTGACCTATCCCTCCACAAATGAAACAGGAGATGAACCTTCTTGGTTTGTCTTGCTGGTCATAAGGCCCATAGGCGGTCTTCTCAGTCTTGTCTCTCTTAAGTTGGTGAGGGGGAAACCCTGCTTGGCCAGATAGAGCAGCTACTAGTTCAGTCAACTGAGACACTCGTGATTCCAAGAACTCGACCTTGGGGTCGCTATCCTCAGTGGCTACGACACGCACTCGTGCAGGAGCCTCTGTGGCTTGATATTTGTTCTTCTGATCTGGGAGATCTTCTTCCTATCGGATGATCCGGACTAGGTCGGGATACTTCAACACCCCATCTCCCTTTTGAGCTTGTAACTTGAAGACAATGGGGTCCATTGGTTGAGCACCCCTTATCACTTGTTGAAAACGCGTTTCATCCATTTCTTTTATTCCAGCCCTTTCTTCACCAGCATCCGGTGTAGGATCTTGTCCAGGCGGCTAACGAACTCAGACAATCTTTCCCCCTTCTTTTGGAAACAGTGCTCCAACTGACAGCGGAGCTCACTAATGATTTCCGTCCTCCCAAACACATTCTGTAGAACATCTAAATAATCCTGAGCAGTGCAATCTTCTTTACTATGTTTGAGGTTGCGTATGGCCTCTAAGGCTGGCCCTCTGAGGCTTTCCATAATCCTCTGCTTCTTATTTTTCTCTGGGATTCCCCATTCTTCTAGAGCTTGGACAGCATGATCCATCCATTCCTCAAACCCGTCCTCCGAAGAGGGCACAGGGTGTCTTCCCGAAAAATTTGTTAACTTCCTATACCCGGTGGTCAAATAATCTGGAGAGTCTTTTTTACATTGAGCTACAATCTCCCCCAGGACAGCACACAACTCGGGGTTGAAGTTCTTAAGTGGTGCTTTGTTAGACCCCTTCACTGTTTGTCCTGAAGCCCCAACAGGGGTCAGAGTGCTAGAAGAAATAGAAGAGGTGGCACTCGAGGAAGATGGAGTAGCTGATTCTTGTTCAGGCAATAGCAGGAAAAGTTTTGTGCCATCCAGGGTCTCAATACTAGGTTTTATAAAACAGTCTGGAACCCCATATTTCCATTCACATAGGACATAGGTGTGGGGGTCTTCAGTGTCCACCCTTGAGCCGGACGCCCAGACTTTCTGATCTGTGGACAAAGCTTTTAGGATCGAGAGTACTTCCCCTTCACTCCAAGTTTCTCCCCGTACTTCTGCCACTAGCCCTTTGTCTACTGGAACATCCTCATCGATGCACTACTGAGTGGCAGAGGCTGCATCCATGTCTGTTCTTGGCAAGGGGAAAAGTTCAATATAAGGGGATATTTGATAGGTTGAGAAGTAGAATCCCGGACGAGCCCCCATGTGTAGCACTACCCCCAAAGGAGCCGCTGATTTGTTTTGGGATCTACTCTCTTGGTTTTGCTCACCCCTATTCAACTGGCTTGAACCCTCCCTTGACACATCAGAAGTCTGGTGGGTAAGGTATTGTGACCTCTGCTGGGCTGGGGTCACAATAGCAGGCATACAACATGCAGTAATAATGTGACAATAGTATTACCTGCTTTTATGGATGGTCCCTCCAGACGAGAAAATACACTTCACACAATAAATATATTTAAATCAGAAAGGATAAGTTTACTTTATGTGATGTTAAAGAAACAAACATAAATTTGAATCACAAACAAACAACCGTTAGGTAATGACTCAATATGATTCTGCAAGGGCACTTGCAGGAATCAGCAAACAGTATGTGGTAGGTAAAGGTTTAAACTAAAGAATGGTACCATTCACTTAACTAAGCTAGGCAGTCTATGCTCGCGAGCGCCCTCTAGCGGGCATTCCTGTAAACAGTTAGAGCTCACGTTGCGGCCGGTTGGTGCACGTTAAACTTATAATCCACAAGTGGCAATTGATGAATGAAGCTACACAACAGAGTATCTGGAACAGTAAACGTTGGTGAACTGATCGCTCGTCAGCATCAGTCACTCTGTATAACAACTATAAAGTTAACAGGGGCCTCTGAGTTTCAGCCAGAGGCCTAACACGTGTCTCCGGCTTGTAGGGTGGCACTAAGGTGTCTGTCTAAAGGGAGAGCTAGAAGTTGAGCATGTGCTCTCACACCCGACAGGCTCGATCCGCCTGAGTTCTTCTCAGAAGGCGCGTTGATAAATCACTGCTCCACAGCACAAGGATCCTGGATGAGGGTTCTCCACTGTTTCAGTTGTCAGCTGGGCTGCCTCTTCGATTTCCAGGAACACAGGCTGGATACTGGAGTATTGCTTCCTTCTGGATGGCTGGTCTCTTGGTGGATTTAGGCCCAGGCTTCTGGCCTAACAGCACGGCTGTGCTGTGTCAGCAGCTCCATAGAGGAGAAGGATGCAGGTCCCGAGAGAGAGAGAGCAGCCCCTCCCTTTCCTTAAATAACCTCCCCCATAAGTCTGTGTGGAGGTGTCACATGTTCAAATGATGCAGGGCATTGTGGGAAGTGCAGTCTGTTTCTCCTAATGCCGCGTACACACCATCACTTTATGTGATGAAAAAAAACAACGTTTTTAAAAACGTCACTTTAAATGACCGTGTGTGGGGGAAAACGTCGTTTTATGTCTTGTGAAAAATGAAAAAAAAAATTGAAGCATGCTTCAATTGTATGTGTCGTTTTTCAAAACGTTGTTTTTTACTTCACAGAAATTGACCGTGTGTAGCAAAAAACAACGTTTAAAACAACGTTTTTACACCCGCGCATGCCCAGAAGCTAGTTATGAAGCGAGCTTCAATGGAAAAAAGTGGTGAACGTAACCTCGCTTTGCTAGAGCATTGTGAAAAAACGATGGTGTGTAGGCAACGTCGTTTTTGAAAATTGAAGTTTCAAAAACGTTGTTTTTTACTTCACAGAAAATGTCATTTTTTTTATCACATAAAGTGATGGTGTGTACACGGCATAAGAGTCAATGGAGTCCATATCTCCTGCTACTTGCAATCCCACAATGCATAACTTCTTAAAGGTAACATATTTACAAGCGTGAATATAGTCCCAGCGAGGATGGCCTGTCACTTGATTCTGACAGGGCGACCCCGCAACATGTGTTTAAAATAACAAACATGTTATACTTACCTGCTCTGTGCAGTGGTTATGCACTGAGCAGCCCAGATCCCTCCTCCTCTTCTCAGGTTCCCCTGCCAGCCCTCCTGGCTCCTGCCAAGTGCCCCCCACAGCAAGCAGATTGTTATGGAGCACCCGAGCGAGCCGCTGCTCTGTGTCCATTCAGACACTGAGCTGCAGCTAGGCCCCTGCGCCTTCTCTATCCTCATTGGCTCACTGACTTTGACAGCAGCGGGAGCCAATGGCGCATCACTGCTGTCTCAGCCAATGAGGAGGGAGAGTCCTGGGCAGCAGAGTCTCTCCCATAACATTGCTGGATAGAGATGGGGCTCAGGTAAGTATTAGGGGGGCTGGGGGAGCTGTTGCACACACAAGGCTTTTTATCTTAAAGTGGTTGTAAACCCACTAAAAAAAAATATTAAAAAAGAAAACCTGCAAGACAAAGGCATAATGAGCTAGTATTCATAGCAAACTAGCTCATTATAATAAATACTCACCTTAGATTGAAGCCGCAGCAGCAGTCCCGGCACACTGCTCTGCCCCACAATGGCATCACTCCCACGCATACGTGCGGGAGCCGCCAGTGACGGCACCTCAGCTGAAGCAATGGCACGAATGTTCAGGTTTAGGAGATATCGACGGTAGCTACAGGTAAGACTTGTATCTTGTAAATTGTAGTAAGAAGTGGTTTGTAAATGTTTACAACCACTTTAATGCTTAGAATGGATTAAAATAAATATATACAGTATATATATATATATATTCCTTTAGAACCACTTGTAGCACTGCTCACTGTGTTGGTGTCACTGGTTCCCACAAAGTGTCAGTTAGGCCGTGTACACACGGTCGGTCAAAACCGATGAAAACAGACTGAAGGACCGTTTCATCGGTCCAAACCGATGGAGTGTGGGCCCCATCGGTCAGTTATCCTTCGGTCAAAAATTTTAGAACTTGCTTTGAAATTGAACCGATGGATGCCTAACCGATAGGTCAAAACCGACGGTTAGTATGCAAAAGCATGGGTTAAAAACCTGCGTATGCTCAGAATCAAGTCGACGCATGCTTGGAAGCATTGAACTTCATTTTTCTCAGCACGTCGTTGTGTTTTACGTCACCGCGTTGGACTCAATCGTTTTTTTAACTGATGGTGTATAGGCACATCAGACCATCAGTCAGCTTCATCGGTTAACCGTCCTCATCGGATGGACTGATCGTGTGTACAGGGCTTTAGTGTTAGATTGTTTGCTGCAATATTACAGTCCCACTATAAGTCGCTGATCTCTGTCATTACTAGTATAAAAAAAATAAGTAAACAAATATTCTAGTATGTATACCAAAGTTTGTAGACACTATAACATCCACGTAAACCAATCAATATAGGCTTATTGAGATTTTTTACCAAAGGCATGTAGCAGAATACATACTGACCTAAATTTATGAAGACTTTTTTTTTATTATTGGATATGTTTTATAGCAGAAAGTTTTGGGAGTTGTTTTTCTAAATGATTTGGCCTTTTCTTGTTTATAGTGCAAACAATAAAAACCCAGTGGCAATCAAATGCCATTAAAATAAATCTCTATTTGTATGTAAAAAAATAATATAAATTTAGTTTGAGCACAGCATTGCATAACCGCACAATTGTCACTTAAGGTAAAGCACTGCCAAACAGCAAAAAAATGGCCTGGTCCTGAAGGGGGAGGTACATCTTTCGGAGGGCAAGTGGTTAATCTGCAGGGATTTCCGCTCACTTCCTGTTTGGCTATGGGACAATAAGTGAAAAAAAAAAACTACAAAATGGGACACAGATGGTGAAAAAAAAAAACCTGACAGAGATTATAACCCTCCCTTGCTTTATCCAAAATGAAAACAAATCCACTTTAAATATTTCCACTTTAAATGTTCTTATTCTGATTTCACTACATACTGTGAGCTTCATGCAGCATGCATTAAACTTTACAGCAAGTCAGATAAATCCTGTTTCATTTCTGTATGAGGAGTCTAAGGTGATGAGGATGGCCTCTTGCACAATTCTTGTCTGGGTACCACTGGAGTTTGAGACAGGGATTGCTACAGGCCTTAGAAGGATGCAGGTGCCAGGAAGCTGGAACCGCGGATTTAAACTTGGGTGCCCTGGTGTCAGGTAAACAAAAGCTCAGTGATCAAGGCACCCCAAGTTCACTCAGATCAGTAGAGAGCAGAACCGATTTTAGTAACAGCTGGGCAGGAAGGAACAAAATCTCTAGCAGGATCAAGGTCAGAAGTTAGCAACATGCAGTTTAACGAGGTATAGAATTGATAGGCAGAATCTTGGTCAAGAGTCCTGGCAGAGGTTAATAACAAAGGTAGGCAGCAATCATAATCAGGCATTGGTAGTCCAGAGGCGGATCTGATAAAATTCAGGTCAGTAACAGAGTCAAACAGGATTTAAAGCAGAGTTCCACCTGAAAAAAATATTAAAAGCCAGCAGCTACAAATACTGCAGCTGGTGACTTTTAATAAATGAACACTTACCTGTCCAGGGTTCCCACGATGTCGGCAGCCAAAGCCAAGCAATCTCTCTTCCCTCGACTGCCCCCGCCGCCATCCTCGGTGAGGGAATCAGGAAGTGAAGCGCTGCGGCTTGACTGCCCGGTTCCCTACTGCACATGCGCAAGTCGCACGGCACATCCTCACTGGTCCCCGCTGTCTTCTGGGACCAGTGTGTTTCCCAGAAGGCAGCAAAGGGGTGGGAAGGGGCGTGACTCCCGCAGCAGTCTATTTCCGGAAGTGGGTGCAAATACCTGTATTATACAACAGGGGCGGACTGACCATTGAGGCACTCGGGCACTGCCCGAGGGCCCCATGCCACTACGGGGCCCCATCAGGGTTGCCAGGCTCAGTAAAACCAGGGACAGTATGTAAAAATCTGTGTTTTTTTTTACATCTGTCCCTGATATGTACGAAACCGACATGCTTTTGATGTGAAAATCCTGAGATTTTAGCTGCCCCGCCTCTGCACTGCCTCCTGGCGTGGTGGCCATCTGTAAGCCCAGGGGCCCCATAATCTTATATTGCCCGGGGGCCCCATGAGTTGTCAGTCCGCCCCTGTTATACAAGTATCTGCATCCCCTGAAAGGTGACAAATGTGACACTGGAGGGGGGAGGGTTCCGAAAAGCGGAAGTTCACTTTTTGTGTGGACCTCAGCTTTAAGATCAAGTATAACAGATAAAAAATGGAAAAAACATCGAACATTGATCCCACTTAAATATTTCACTAGGCTCCAGACTCTGTGGAGGACGTGCATGTTGTTGTGCACGCATTGAATAAGATCTCTCTGACAGCTGATAAAAAGGTTCTTGACAACCAGCTTGACTTTCCCTAGTCTGCCTCCTTCATTGGATTTCAGTTGTTCTTTCAAGCGAGTATTTGCGACTTGACTCTGAGCATGCGCGCGCATGCGCCGTTCGTTCGGCCTCTCATTTGCATGGGGTCACGGCTCATTTCAATACAACACACCTACTGCCTTGATCATTTGAATTACGCGGGCTTACGCCGGCCCATTTACGCTACGCAATTTCTTTCTAAATACGGTACTCGCCTCTCTAAGTTACGGCGGCGTAGCGTATATGAGATGCGCTACGCCCGCCTAAAGATATGCAATTCTTTCTGAATCCGGGCCACTGAGTCTAATATATATATATATATATATATATATATATATATATATATATATATATATATATATATATATATATATATATATATATATATATATATATTTATTTAATAAGACAGAGTGGTTTTATTTAAACATGTCATTATCAAGTTGATGGGAAGGGGACGGAGGAACCCGGGAAGGCAAAATAAAATCAGATTAAACTTCAGCTTTAAATTGTGGATTTGCAACAAGCCCCAGATTTAGATACATTATTCAGCTGTAGATTCATTCAACAACAAAAAAATGTGGATTCATTTCAAATCCAGACAGAAACCAGAAACGGCCAGTAACCATTTGTACTGATATCTTTTAGGGAAAAATACCAGCTTTATAATATCAGGGGAATAGCTTAAATTTACTCTTTCATTGGTTTGCTTAAATGCTCGGGTTAATTGCAGCTCTGGTAATTTGCTGTGTTTTGTATTGTTACCTACAAAGAATAATTAGCTCCTATAGATGGAACAGAAATTAAAGCATAGTTAGTTAAACATAAACAGTCAGTCATTCTATGAAAGAATGAGCATACAAAATAAAAGATAGAAAAAAAAAATCAGGAAGAAAAGCTTACTGTAGGATTTCATTAATAACATTCTAATGTTTTTTGGTCCTGAGTATGAAACAGGGGTGGAACTACCAGGGTCACAAAGGACATGTAACCGGGCACTGGCATTCTCCCACTGTCAGGGGCCCCAACGGAGTTGCTGGCCGCAGGGCTCTGAGCAGGGGCGTTGCTAGGTGGCAAAACCTGACTTACCTGACCTACGCGCACGTGTGTCAGTACACACACTGACGCACGTGTGTCAGTACACACAGACACACACAGACATGTAAGTCAGTGTGTGTATGTATGTCAGTTACACACTCCATGAGATCAGCATGTAAGGAAGCTCCTAGGGACACTAGCATGTCTTTCAGGGTTGTTTCTGACACATGGCCTACATACACTGGCCCAACCTGTTCTACATACACTGACCTGTCCTACATACACTGACACTGACCTGTCCTACATACACTGGCCTGATCTGTCCTGACCTACATACACTGGCCTGACCTATCCTGACCTACATACACTGGCCTGACCTACATACACTGGCCTGACCTGTCCTACATACACTGACCTGACCTACATACACTGGCCTGACCTGTCCTACATACACTGACCTGACCTGTCCTGACCTACATACACTGGCCTCATCTGTCCTGACCTACATACACTGGCCTGACCTGTCCTGTCCTATATACATTGACCTGTCCTACATACACTGATCGCACCGGGCGGGATTGTAATTCCCGCCTTCTAAGCTTGCGGCGCCTATGATGGACGTCACCGGTCCTGCGGTCTCGGCATTGGATCAGTGGGACGTCCATCATAGGCGTTGGGCTCCAGTAGGCGGGACCAGCCAACCTGCTATCGCAATCGTCAGGGACTCGGCGGTACTCGGCAGGACTCGGGGCTAACAACAGCAAGCTAAATGCCGGGGACTCAGGGCTTTACTGGGAACCCATTCGGGGCTCCAGCCCCCTAAGCCCGGGCCTAACGACGCCCCTGGCTCTGAGCATCTCTCTCTCATACAGCTCAGAGCCTACACTGACAGTTCCCCCTCCGTGGAATGGATGGGAAAGGAGAGAGATGATCTGCTCCTTCTCTTCCTGCCCCTCTCCTCCTGTGTGCACTATGGAAGTGTGAAGCTAAGCAGTTGAATTTGATCATTCACCTACTGGGCTTCACACTTCCCGCGGTGCACACACATGAGCAGAGGGGCAGGAGGTAAAGGAGAAGATTGTCTCTCTTCTCTCCCATTCATGTGAGGGAGGAGGGAGGGAGATCTGTCAAAGCAGGCTTTGGGCTGTATAAGAGAGACACTCTTAGTTCAGAGTCCTGCTCAGGAGGCACTAGTAGATGCCACTGATGGGCACTGATACGTTGAATTGATAAACACTGATAAGTGGCATTGAGAGGCAGTACTGATAGGGGACATTGATGTAAACTGATAGGCAGCACTGATAGGGACTGGTGGCCACTGATAGGTGGCATTGATGAGCACTGATAGGTGGCACCGATAGGCGTCATTCACAAGCACTGATAGGCAGCACTGATGGGCACTGATAGGTGGCACTGATATGCGCCACTGGTGAACACTGATAGGCAGCTTTGATAGGCTGTACTGATGGACACTGATGGGGCTGAGCTGATAACCAGGGCACTAATGATTAGTGCCCTGATTATCAGTGTAAATAATGGACAGTCTTGCTGGTTAATGACTTTCCTTTACTCACACAGACATAGTGTGAGAGGAAAGGACTGCCAATAACTGGCAAGTCTGTTTACATGTGATCAGCTGTGATTGGCCTTTTACAATGATCTGTGATCAGCTGTGTCTGAAGTCACATAGTGTGCTGGATGCACGCCCCAGGAGGCACATGGGAAGCAGGGTTCTGGGAGGATTTCCATGGCTGCCCTCCCAGAACTGGAAGCCTGTGGTTCAGATCAAAGGAGAGGTCAGGGGGGTCCTTCATAGTTTATTGCAATGGGTCCTGAAGGTTTTAGTTAATAATGTGAAGCATTATCTGCTGAAAGTTTTTTTTTTCTTATTTGATCCTTCATTCAAATACAGGAAAACCATATGACAAGCTATATACAGGTAGTTATTAAGGTGCAAGCTTTGGATCCAGTGTGAATGCAGGCAGTAAGCCACACTAAAGCAGAAAAATTAGCACTCAAATCCTTTGTTAATAATTATGCTAAGCAGGTTAATGTAATTATATATATATTTAATAGCCTCTGATTAGAGTCATAATTAGGAGCAATGTATAATGCAGCAGATGTTCGGACAGCACAGATATCTCAAAGATTAGAACCGCTGTAAGGTCACATAAGGCACCTACAGACATAAGAGAACATTAGCCATTTGTATGTCTGTAGGCCTCCCTCAATGCCTCCTGCCTGAACTTGCTCGGGGAAACAATCGACCGGCTGGGCACAGCCGGTGTCTGCAGAGCTCCCCCTCCCCTCTGCATAGGCACAAATAGGAAGGTTAGCCTGAAATGAACTGTTTGTAAAACAGTCTGTTATGTACGAACGTACATGGTAATCAGAGCCTAGTTGCAGGAGAAGGCCTCTCTTACAGCCCTGGCTCGCAAGTTGCTGGAATAAGGACAGCAAGCTCAGAAGCGCAGCGAGGTAGGAGTGTTGGAGTAATGGCAGCAGTTGTCACTGGATGCTGATCCCTCTGGAGCGACTGGACTGGAGACTGCTGAAGCAAAAGAAGCGGGTCAGCGACCAGGAGCAGGCGATGCTGGTACAGCGGCAGCGGGAGCTGGTGAAGTAAGCTGGTTAGGAGACAACAGGCAGTAGCGGAGTCAGACAGGTCGGGTCACAACAGGTAAACAGGTAGCAGATGTGGAGGGCTGAGGCATAGTCACAAATTCAGGCAGAGAGGTCTGGCAACGGGTAAGCAATCAGAAGAGCAAGGTCAAAACATGCCAAGGGTCAAAGGTCGGAGCGATTCAGGGTCGGTAACGGTAACAGATAGGCAGGATTCAGATGCAGGATACAGACACAGAGCTGCAGATCAGACGGCACTGTGTTGGTGCAGCTAGTGGACTTTTAAAGGGGAATTGGCGCCAAAAAATGAATTAGCGTGCACGCGCACGCCAGGACCGGGAGGCAGGTCCCTGACACAGTCATTGCTAACAATTATTATTTACCAGCTGATAATGCATACACAATATTTGGTGCAGCTACACTCATATTGTAATCCCCCACCACCAGAATTCCCTCACAGTTGTATATTCCCCTGTCCTCGATCCCGCAAAATATCACTGAGAAGGCCACATGGTTTTTGTCAAAATATTTTTGGATAGGCCTATACATGTGCTCTACACTATCCTTAGTTACTATGGAGAGTTAGTCTGGAGTACGGAAAGTCTCCTTAGGAATAAATGAGAGGACACAGTATAAGTGTGTATCCTATCTATATACAGTATATATATATATATATATATATATATTATATCAAGGATAAAACTAACCCCTGCACCTCTTTCCATTGTGTGACCTGTACATTAGCGGTCTCCTCTGTTTGTGACCAGGCATGAGCTGCTGATTCATTCTGAACCTAGGGTTTGATTGATCTTTGGCTGTTTGGGCATTCGGAGGAACCACTGATGGCACCCAGAATCCCCAACTTAAAGGGGTTGTAAAGGTTTGTTTTTTATTTTCTAAATAGGTTCCTTTAAACTAGTGCATTGTTTGTTCACTTACCCTTTCCTTCGATTTCCCTTCTAAATGTTTTTTTCTTCGTTTTCTTTGTCTGAATTTCTCACTTCTTGTTCCTCCTCAGTAAGCTGTTCAGTAAGCTGTTCTGGCTGACTAACCACCGCTCGGATGATGGTGGCAAGTTTACTGAGGAGAAACAGGAAGTGATAAATTCAGACAACTTAAAAAACATTTAGAAGGGAAATCGAAGGAAAGGGTAAGTGAACTAACAATGCACTAACTTAAAGGAACCTATTTTGAAAATAAAAAACAAACCTTTACAACCCCTTTAAGCAAAAGCGAGAGATAGCAGTGGCAATAATGTAAAATATGACCACTGCCCATGTTTTGGAAATTACAATAGGGCCAAACAGCCATATTTGGACAGTGATGTCACCACCTTCCCCATCCCTTCTCTTATATAGTTGATAACAGCTGGGGGAGATGTAATTTATCTATAAGTACCATCAGAATCAGTTATGTATTTTGTATTATTGTTTTTTGGTGAGTTGGTGGGAAGCAGGATTGATAATGGTTTTACAATTGAGAGACTTGTTTTACGATTTTTTTTTTATAAAGACTTGTCAAAAGTTTGGGTGTCTTTATTTCTAAGTTTCAATTTTTATTTTTTTGTGAATGAATCAGTATCTGGGGGTTTCTATATCATTTAATGAGCTTCCAGATTTTGATAAGCCTGCTGGATACCCCCACAGCCACCGGTCATAGTTGTGGGGAAAGAGACCCCATGTGCTTATTAACATGGGTGTGACAGACCCAAGCAGGACAGGGGCTTTTGGAGAGGACTAGGGACAAGCTTTCTACCCACTGATTATGGCCCATGGAGAGAGCAGATCATTATCTAATGATGGACAACCATGTAATGGTCACTGAGAGCAAGACTTGGATTAAGTCTTTGAATAAGGATACTAAAGCTTCCCTTCTGGAGTGGATGGAAAGGTGTATTATTAAGCTTGTACAAGCTAATCGTGAGAGGGAATTTAGTGGCCCTCCTGCAGATTGGGTTGGAGAGTCACCTTCCCTTGGAACATAAATATTTATTAACAATATCCCTCAAAGAATCTATGAAGATAAATAATTTCCACCTTTTCAGACTGCTGGAACATTTGAGTTTGTCTGTTATGTGGTGACGGACCTACTTTTTTAAGTGTATAAAAACCTGTATTTCTGTTCAATAAACAGTCATTCCTTTTGGATTCTACCAAAATCTTGTCTGTGTACTATGCTTGGGGTAAAAGAGCTGGTGTTAGATCTTAATCTGCTGGAACGGTTTGGAGGGCAGGAGGCACTGTTTGGCAGACGCACCCAGGATAGGTGCCAGGCATTCTGTCACAATAGGGACAAGGTGCTTTGCCTTGGGGGTCGCCTTCCATGCTGGTGGCATGCGACCTGGTATGGTTTAATGGGGCTCATGCTCATCTCCCTGCTTTTCCTGGACAGCCAGACTGTATGCTCAGATTAAAGTGGTTGCAAACCCTTACATAAACTCAGTGAAGTGACTAGCCTCAAGTGATACATAAATACATAGAGATGAAAAAAAATCCTCTCACATAATTTGCATCTGTTTATCTGTGGAAATCTCTCCCAGAATTTACATAGTTTTTCAAAACTTCTAGAAGAAGGTGGTGGGAATCAGATGTCACACACTGCACATCTCAGGGAGGAGAGCTATGTGTAATCTAAGACCTGAGTGAAGGGAAGAGACGCACCCCCTCTACATAATCTCTCTCAAACATGCACAGCTGAGGATGTCAATCACAGGCTCCCTTAATCCCTTTGAGTTTATGTAACCTTTCAGAAATGCAGATAGCAGATCGAGGAACAACAAGACTGCAGACAGAACTCAAATACACGCTATAGAAGGCTATGCTTTGTTAATTTTTTATATCAAAGGTTTACAACCAATTTAAGGGTCTGGTAAGGATTTTTAGAGGGACCTTATGCATGTTGTTTTTGTTTGGCATGGATTCCCTCTTTTAATCTATACTAGACTCAAAGCAGTTGATTTACTAAAACTGGAGAGTGCAAAAACTGATCTGAGTGCCATTCTGGGCTTCCATAGCCCGCCTGAGCTATCTTCCACAAGCCGAACATTGCAGAGGGAGGGGGGGTCGAGATCCCCCGCTGACAAGCAGGAGACGAGGAGGAGACAACCACTTCAAACTAGGTCTTATTTTCAGGGTAGGGCTTATATTGCAGCCCTCCTGGAAAACCAAAGTAGGTCTTATTTTCAGGGTAGGTCTTACTTTCGGGGAAACACAGTATATATAAATTGCTGCCAAGAGACATCCATTTCACAAATTCATCCTCTTTTAAAAAAAAAAAAACAACAGCACAAAGACCCATCCAAAGCTTTCCCAAAATACACTCCTATGTGCTGTTTTAGTTTTATTTATTTTTATTTTTTTAAACTTGGAGTGAAATGTAATGACACACCCTTGCCTATTAGCCCAAAAAATAGAAATTTTTATTTTGACTGATTTGATTCCCATTGATTGTAATAGGGTTAGAGTTTTGCGTCCAAACTTCTTTGAAATTTGCTGAATTTTTGGGGTTCCCATAATGTTCTGGCATTATTAGATAGAAAGTGAGTTAACATTTCCCCCAACAGGAACAAAGAAAGGAATAAAAACCTGACAGAGCCTCTTCCATGGTCTTCCGTGATCTGTCCAAAACTGAATTATATGTTTTGGCTGCACATGAGCTTTAAGCACTATTCTGCACATTTAATGTGCTATCACAACTTGAGAAATCACTACCCAAGTCATTAATTGAATGACTTTGGCTTCAAAACATGCATACACGCGCACACACCACTGATATTTTGTAGCTTGGAATGCTCATTCAGTTCATGCAAGCATCTGAAGTTTTTTCAGCCCTTAAATTGCAATTTATGTCTGAAATTACCTGTGACACTTTCTAATTCGGTAACTTTTGTGATTTTCTCTATACATGTCGTTCTCCATCTGTGGTTCCATCATACCCTAAACTCTTTGATCCCTCTCTGCACTGATGGACTGTGTGATTTCTCCTTTTCACATCTGCAGTTTCAGACAATATGGTGCTCAGTGAGCTGGGCAGCGGCCAAACTTTTGTTGGCTGGGAAAGGCAGAAAGTTAGATTTCGATATAGGCAGCAATTAAAGTACATACGTTTTCTGACTTGCTTTTCTCTTTGCTATCATTGAGATACTTAGCACTGCTCAATTTGTGTTACTCTTAACATTTGTTTTCTGACACGGTTTCTGTTTAGTTTCAATTACTGATATCAGACCTAAGCATTTGGAGCTTTTGGACCTATATGCCATTTAAATGACATACTGGGGCTGATTTACCAAGCCTTTGCGCCATGAATCATGGCGCAAAGGCAGGAGTAACAGTCGTTTGGACATTTACTAAAGAAATATGCAGACAGAGCAGTGTATTTCTTTATTTACTATAATGCCTAGTGCACCCAGGAGGGGGCGTATGGTGCGCCTCTATAGAGCTGGCGTACGGCATTTAGAAATGTAAATAGAAGGAGTTTGGGCGGGAGTTTATTAGGGGGAGGGTGTGGGTTGATGTCGGGAAGTGTAGTGACATGTGTTTGTTGATGTTTTACGAGCCGAATTGAAAGTGAAAGTGATTTTTCTGAAAACATCGCAACACGCGGCAAGTACGCCTAAACACTCGGGGAGGTTTATTTGCATACTGCGCATGCGTGAGCGGCAATTACGTCCTTCCACGTACGCCATCTTAGTACGCTGGGAAAATCTTGGTAAATTCCAAGCGGCGTAGCTGTATTTGCACGGGTTGAGACGGCACACGTGAATGGCCGAACTGTTTTCAGGTCACGCTGACCATGAAGGGGAACTCTGCGCCATATTTCAAACAAAAAAACGGTGTGGGTTCCCCTGCAGTTGCACATCAGGCCCTTCGGCTTGGTCTGGATCATAAGGGGTTAACCTACACTGAAAAAAACAGCGTGGGGTTCCCCCAAGATCCAGACCAAACCCTTATCCAAGCACGCAGTCTGGCCGGACAGGAATGGGGGTGGGGACGAGCGAGCGATCATGCCCTGGGAATGTGATGTCACAAAGGTTGGGGTCGCAGGGTGGTATCACCCGGTGACCATGCCCTTTGCTTATATGAGTCGACCCGGTCTGCTCAGATGCCATAACAGCGGGAGAGCTCGTCGTGTCAACATCGAATGGAACAGAAGAAGGAAGAACATAGCGGAAAGAAGCCCTGGGCTCCGCGGAGGAAACAGGCAGAAGAGGGAACAGAGAAGAAAGCGGAAAGAAGCCCTAGGCTCTGCGGAGGAGACAGGCAGAAGAGGCAACAGAGAAGAAAGCGGAAAGAAGCCCTGGGCTCCGCGGAGGAGACAGGCAGAAGAGGGAACAGAAAACACAGCGGAGAGAAGCCCTGGCCCCCGGCAGAAAACGGCGAAGCCCGGAGGGGGTGGCGCACCCCCCCGGCATAAAACGGCGAAGCCCGCGGCCCCCCGAATGTAAAAGGGCTTAATTGGGGTGGGGGGCCCCCGGCAGAAGCAGCGGAGAAGCCCGGAGGGGTGGCGCCCCCCCTGGCAGAAAACTATAAAGCCCGCGCCCCCCTTGAATGTAAAAGAGCTTAAGGGGGGTGGGGGGCCCCCCGGCAGAAAACTACAAAGCCCGGGGCCCCGGCGGAAGAGAGAAGACCGGGCCTACACCCCCCCTTGTAAAAGGGCTTAAAGAAGAAAGGGGGCCCTGGCAGAAGACCCCCCAGCTGACTAATAAATTATTTAAAAAATCTGTGTGGTGTTTTTTTTTACTTTACACTTTTCCACCAGGTGAATGGGTAGGGGTACGATGTACCCCATACTCATTCACATAGGGTTGGGGGCGGCATCTGGGGGCCACCTTATTGAAGGGGCTCCCAGATTATGATAAGCCCCCGCCCGCATACCCCGACAACCAACGGCAAGGGTTGTCGGGAAAAGGCCCTTGTCCCTATCGACATGGGCACAAGAGTGCTTTGGGGTGTTTTTTTCAGCGTAGGTTAACCCCTTATGATCCAGACCAAGCCAAAGGACCTGATGTGCCACTGCATGGGAACCCACGCCCTTTTTTTTATATTTGGTGTGGAGTTCCCCTTCATCAGCGTCCCCGCTCGCCCCTGGTCCCAGAGCGAGAATCGGGAGTTATTTGTGTAAACACACAGCTCCCGGTCCTGTCAGGGGGACAATGCCTGATCGTCATAGCGATCTGTAATTTCCCCTAGTCATTCCCACCCCCCCTCAGTTAGAACACACACATAATTAACCTCTTCCTCGCCCCTAATGTTAACCCCTTCCCTGCCAGTGGCATTTTTATAGTAATCAATGCATTTTTAGAGCACTCCTCGCTATAAAAATGCCCATGGTCCCAAAAATGTGTCCGATGTGTCCGCCATAATGTCGCAGTACCGATAAAAATCGCTGATCACCGCTATTACTAGTAAAAAAAACATTTAAGAAAAATGCCATAAAACTAACCCCTATTTTGTAGACACTATAACTTTTGCGCATTTTGCATTTTTTTTAACCAAAAATATGTAGAAGAATACGTATCGGCCTAAACGGAGGCAATTTTTATTTTTTTATTTTTGGGGATATTTATTAGAGTAAAAATTTAAAAATATTATTTTTTTTGTTTAAATTGTCGCTCTATTTTTGTTTATAGCGCAAAAAATAAAAAGGTGATCAAATACCACCAAAAGAAAGCTCTATTTGTGGGAAAAAAAGGATGTCAATTTTGTTTGGGAGCCACGTCGCACGACCGCGCAATCGTCAATTAAAACGACGCAGTGCCGAATCGCAAAAAGTGGCCTGGTCATTGACCAGCAAGTGGTTAAAAAATAACAAAACAATAAAGTTAGCCCAATTTTTGGTGACAATGTGAACGATGATGTTACACCGATTAAATAGATACCTAACTTGACACGCTTTAATATTGCACACACTCATGGAATGACGCCAAACTCCAGGACTTTAAAATCTCCATAGGCGACGCTTGTTTTTTTCTTACAGGTTACCAGTTTAGATTTACAGAGGAGGTCTAGTGCTAAAAGTATTGCTCTCGCTCTAACGCACGCGTCAATACCTCACACGTTTGAACGGCGATTACATATGTGGGCGGGACTTACATGCGTGTTCGCTTCTGAGTGCGAGCTACTAGGGACAGGGGCGTTTTAATTATTATTATTAATTTTTTTTACGTAATAATTCAATAAGACCTCACATCTTGTCCTTCAGGCTGGAAAGAATGCGATCGGGAAAAAAATAAACACAGATCTCATGCTTTCAGCCGCGAATTGCAGCTTTGTTCATGCTTCTGCCTCTGCATTTCTGGTGAACTGAGCATGCCCAGGGACTTAGAATTTTTGATGTTGCTGTTTGTGTCTCACAGAGCCTGTTTTTTGGGTTAGTAATTTAAGGACATTCTTTAAAGGTGTAACAAGTGCACCTAATGTAAAGACTGAACCTTGTCCATGTGTTTTCAATTGCGTCATTAACACACAAGCCTATGTTATATAAAGCGTGTTTATAGCATTTGTCAGCTGCCCTGAAAGAGGGCAGGTTGTGTGTGCGTGTGTGTGGGGGGCTGGCAAGAATGTCTTTGCAAAAAGATATGTTTTTGATCAAGGTTTTTTTTGTCAATGTATGTTTTTATTTTTTACGGCGTTCACTCACTTTCATATATTTGTGCTGCATTATTTTGCAAAATATTTCTCAAGATGTTGTGACTAATGTTTCAATCCTGTGTCTCTATTGTGTTTTTTCCAAAGCATAAACCATATTCTATTTAATGTCTCAAATGAACCAGTTTATTTTAATTTTTTATATTTATTTATTTATTTTTGTTTATTTAATTTTTTTTGCTTTCCTTGTTTTGTTGATCAATAAAATTACTTTCAAATTTTGAAGTTTGTTTTTTGTTACTTTTTCATGCTACAGATTTTGACAGCTGCAGCTGAATTAGGGCTGATTGGTTACAACAATCAGTTGTGATTTTTGTCTGGAAGCTTTTTTCCTGGTGTGTATGCATGAAATGTTTGCTGTCATGTTTAGTCAACAGGAAAGGAAAAAAAACAGCACGGTAAGTATTATTTCCTTTTTACTGCAGTGGACCTCAGCCTCAGTCAAGTACCCCTGACAGGACATGTTTTGTGGATTTATCTTATCAAGAATTGCTGTCCAGACTGTGTTTTAAAGCACATGTGCAAGATGAAGGAAAACCTGCAAACATGGCCTGTTGGGGGGTGGGGGGTGTATTGGCGGACAGGCTTGAAGTGCTGATTTACAGCACTGTGCTTAAATCTAGCGCAAGGCAATCCTATTCTAATTGTGGGTGTTTGAGGGAAGCCAAGTGAGTGTTAGAACCCCTGCTTGTGTTTTTTGGGTTGGGCTTTGTTTCCATTTTCTTAAAATTGGCTTCACTTCCTGTCACACAGCTGAACAGGAAGTGAGGTTAAAACCCTACCAATGTCTTTTCTTGGGGACACAGGTCAATCTAACTAGTGTCCCCATTAAGCAAGTTGCACTCCAGCACTGCTGTGTACACCCCAAATGATTATTTAGTTTGGGGTTTAGTAAAGGCAAAGCCACTCTGCAGTAGAAGAGTAGTCATTGAAAAGCACTGATGGTTTTAACATCCAATCCTGTAGAAGCAAAGTTTTTTTTTTCTTCCTTGCTTGTCCACTTGTAGTGCAACGTGGATTTGCCTTTAGGTAAAGGACCCCAAAGTCCAAGATCCCTAATACTTTGGGGTGTACACAGCAAAATGCTAGAGTGCAATTTACATAATGGGAAACTATTTAGATTGATCCCTGTGTCCCCGAGAAAAGATTAGGTTTTACCCTCACTTCCTGTTTGGCTATGTGACAGGAAGTGAATGAATTTGAAGTAGAAAGTGACAACATTTGTGAGGTGCCTTCACCCTATCAGGGGTGCAGACTTCCCCAAAAAATTAGCAGATGATACTTATTTGCAAATTAAGAAACATTTTTATTTAACATTGGGTGGTGTTTGTGGGGGTCCCTAACACACATTCATACATATTAGCAATGCTGTATCCTGGCCTATTGGCATGGTTATATTTTCTTAGTCCTCTCAATAAAATTATCAGAAATGTGTGCATAAAGTAGAACTATAATCAACACTTTTTTTTCTTTCATTTTGGATGGAGGGAGGGAGGGTTATAGCCCCTGTCAGTTTATTTTGTACCATCCCTGTCCAATTGGAGAGATTTGCCTTCACTTCCTGCCCCATAGCCAAACAGGAAGTGAGAGAAAAACTATGCAAATTAAGGGAATCCAGTTCCCCCCTCCCCCCCCAGAACTAGTGTGTGTGTCCCCCCTTAAAAAATTCTGGACGGGGCCTAAAAAAACAGGGTGTGGCCTTGACAGGAAGTGTGGGTTATTTTTCTATTAGGAGGTGCAGAAGTTCAGTCAGGCCTAGGGCAGCACAAACCCTAAATATACTACTGCATATTAGGACTTATTTAGACAGGATCCGATTTACAGCATGTTTTTAGATTGTAGGGGTAAACCCACACAGGCACAGGGAGAACATGCAAACTCCAGGTAGATGGTGTCACGGGCGGGATTCGAACCAGCGACCCTTTTTGCTGCTAGGTGAACGTACTATCCACTACACCACTGTGCTGAACGAACATGATCGCAGCTGAAAGGATGAGATCAGTTTTTTTTTCGATCTCATGCTTTCCAGCCTTGAGGATAGATGTGGGGTCTTATTGACCCCGCCTCTCTCCATAAAGAGGACCTGTCACACACTAGTCCTATTACAAGGGATGTTTACATTCCTTGTAATAGGAATAAAAGTGATAAAAAAAAGGGAAAAAAAAGTGCAGAAATAAAAATATTACGTAAAAAAGAAAAAAAAATGAAAACGCCCCTGTCCCTAGTAGCTCGCACTCAGAAGCAAACACGCATGTAAGTCCCGCCCACATATGTAAACACGGTTCAAACCACACGTGAGGTATTGACGCATGCGTTAAAGCGAGAGCAATAATTTTAGCACTAGACCTCTTCTGTAACTCTGAACTGGAAACCTGTAAAGAAAATTCAAGCGTCACCTATGGAGATTGTTAAGACCCGAAGTTTGGCGCCATTCCATGAGTGTGTGCAATATTAAAGCGTGACAAGTTAGGTATCTATTTACTCGGTGTAACATCATCTTTCACATTATCCCTAAAAATTGGGCTAACTTTACTGCTTTGTTATTTTTTAATTCATGAAACCGTGTTTTTTTTGGGCAAAAAAAAAGGCGTTTGAAAAATTATTGCGCAAATACCATTGGAAATAAAATAAAAAATGACACCACTTTATTCCCTAGGGTGTCTGCTAAAAAAAAAAAAAATGTTTGGGGGTCCTGAGTAATTTCCCAGGAACAAAATATAGTTTTTACATGAAGGAGAGAAGTGCCAGAAAAGGCGCGGTATGGAAGTGGTCAAAGTGAAACAATAAAAGTGAAATATTCCTTTAAATTTCCTACAGGGGGGGTATAACATGCCTGTGAAGCGCATGTTTCCCGTGCTTAGAACTGTCCCTGTACAAGATGTCATTTCTGAAGTGAAAAAAAAAGTAATTTAAAAGTAATCATGGCTATAAAGAATACAGTCATTGCTAATTAAAAATAAATAAATAAATGCGTGGGGGTCCCCCCAAATTCAATTACCAGGCCCTTCAGGTCTGGTGTGGATATTAAGGGGAACCCCACCGTAAAAAAAAATGATGTGGGGTTCCCCCTAAATATCCATACCAGGCCCTTCAGGTCTGGTATGGATTTTAAGGGGAACTCCACCCCAAATAAAAAAAAATGGCGTGGAGTTCCCCCAAAAATCCACACCAGACCCTTATGCAAGCACGTTAACCTGGCCGGCCGCAGAAAAGAGGGGGGGACAGAGTGCGCCCCCCCTCTCCTGAACCGTACCCAGATCCCGCCCCCCCCCTGTGTGAAATGGTAATGGGGTACATTGTACCATTTCACCAAAGAAAAGTGTCAAAAATGTAAAAAATGACAATAGCCGGTTTTTGACAATTCCTTTATTAATATCTTCTTTCCGCGCTTCTTCTTCTTTTCTTCTTTTCTTCTTTCATTCGGGTTTCTTCCTCCATCTTCCTCTGCTTCTTTCTTGGGCCTTCTCGTCCCGCATCTTCTTCTTCCGGACGCTGCGCTTGAAATTGAAGTCCCCGCCGTGTGCCGCTCCTGTGACCCCGCCCCCCTCTGACGCCACAGGTAAACTCATAAGAAAGTCTGCGTGTGGTATATGTGCGTCAGAGGGGGGCGGGGTCACATGAGCGTCACACGGCGGGGAATTCAAATGGAAGCTTGTCCGCATCTTGCGCGGCTTCTTCTTCTCCGGGCGGTGCTCTTGAAATTGAATTCCCCGCCGTGTGCCGCTCATGTGACCCCGCCCCCCTCTGACGCACATGCACCACATGGGGACTTTCTTATGAGTTTACCTGTAGCGTCAGAGGGGGGTGGGGTCCCAGGAGCGGCACACGGCCGGGAATTCAATTTCAAGCGCACCATCCGGGGAAGAAGAAGATGCGGGACGAGAAGGCCGACGGAAGGAGAGGAAGATGGAAGAAGACGCCGGTCAAGATGCGGACGAGAAGACCCAAGAAAGAAGCAGAGGAAGATGGAGGAAGAAACCCGAATGAAAGAAGAAAAGAAAAAGAAGAACAAGAAGAAGCGCGGAAAGAAGATATTAATAAAGGAATTGTCAAAAATCGGCTATTGTCATTTTTAACATTTTTGACACTTTTTTTGGGTGAAATGGTAGAGGTACAATGTACCCCATTACCATTTCACACAGGGGGGGGGGCGGGATCTGGGGGTCCCCTTTGCTAAAGGGGTCTTCCAGATTTCGATAAGCCCCCTGCCCGCAGACCCCCACAACCACCGGACAAGGGTTGTGGGGATGAGGCCCTTGTCCCCATCAACATGGAGACATCCTCCCCATGTTGAGGGCATGTGGCCTGGTACGGTTCAGGAGAGAGGGGGCGCACTGTGTCCCCCCCCTCTTTTCTGTGGCCGGCCAGGTTAACGTGCTCGGATAAGGGTCTGGTGTTGATTTTTGGGGGAACTCTGCACCATTTTTTTAAAAATTTGGGGTGGAGTTCCCCTTAAAATCCACACCAGACCTGAAGGGCCTGGTATGGATATTTGGGGGGAACCCCACATCATTTTTTTTTCTTTTTACGGCAGGGTTCCCCTTAATATCCATATCGGGATATTAATGGGTCTGGTAATTGAATTTGGGGGGACCGCCACGTTTTTTTTTTTATGAATGAATCCTCTCAAAATTGCCGGAGCCGACAATTCATTATTGCCACGAGTGAATTTTAAATGTCTTTTTTTTTCTTCAGAATGTCATTTTTTGCAGGGACAGTTCTAAGTGCGGGAAACATGCGCTATTTCACATGCTGACTTTCCACCCCCCCCCTCATTACGAAATTTAAAGGAATATTTAACTTTTATTGTTTCACTTTAAGCATTATTAAATTCACTGCTCCCGAAAAAAACTGCAGTTTTAAAAAATAAAAAAAGCATTGATACATGTCCCCTGGGGCAGGACTCAGGTCCCCAAACACTTTTTATGACAAAACTTGCATATTAACCTTTAAAATGAACACTTTTGATTTCTCCCATAGACTTCTATAGGGAGTTTGGCGTCGGCTTTACATATTACTTGCATTGCGCCCGCTGCTACGCTGGTTCATGCGCATAATTAAGGCTTCACCCGGCGCACTAATTAAGCCATGAACCGCTGCAGCGCATTGATAATAGTAAATCATCCCCACTGTATTTATTGGCATATAACACTTACTTTTTTACCCTGAAAATAGAGGATAAACTGTGCCTACGTGTTATACTCAGGGGGCTGTGGAAACGTTTTTTTCCTGAAACTTCCCTCCTAATGTTAGTGCGTGTTATACTCCTGTATGTTTTATACACCGATAAATATGGTACTTATACAGAAACACACATTTATACATTCATGCTACGTTGGGTAGTAACATTGTAAGAATGTTGGGTATACAAGGTAAATCATACAGAAACACGAGATTACTCAGCTTACCTATCCTAGGTATACAGTTTCATCATTATGATAATCAGATTCCACTAAGATGTAATGGACACTTGGCAGGTAAACAAAGATTAGACCTAGAAAAATTCAGATTAAGATAGAGTGGTCTTTATGAATCTATTACATTTTGCAATGTTTAGCATTTTACTCAGTGATCATTTTGTATCTTGCCTGCCTCTTGCCCTTTCCTGACATTTCTTTGTTGTAATAAATCCATGAAGAGTGGTTATGCCCCCATGGACTTTGTTGGAGACAATCAAATTTCATGTACAATATATATATATATATATATATATATATATATATATATATATATATATATATATATATATATATATATATATATATATATATATATATATATATATATATATATATATATATATATATATATATATATATATATATATTTTGACTATTTGACCTTTTTAACAGGTTATATAATAAACAGTATCATTTTTAATAGGATATGTGAGCCTTCATATTTGCAGCACCATGAAAATTGTGCCATTATAGTGATTTCTAAAGTCTACCATAGTAGTAATTATTTAACCTTAACTGGGTTTGCTCTGTAAAGACTCATCCAAGTAGCTTTCTCAGCTATAATTATTGTGAGTAACATACCCCAGAATTTAAAGATACATGGGTAAGTTGATCACCTTAGCCCAACAACCCTGGATTGTGTCAAGAACCAAGACCAATGTTGATTGTCCAAGAACATGATAGGAGGGGTAAAGAATTCTGAAAACACCCTTTCTCTTATCGTCCATGGACGGACACAGCTCCTTAAGTCTTGACAAGTGGGTTATGTTCCCTGTTTAGAGGAGAGGACTAGGCAGAAACATGTTAAATGGTTAAATACATGTTACATTAAAAGAGTTGAACAGCCCCACCCAGGGGGCGGTCCCTCCAGACATAACCCTCCTCACTGCAGCATGCAGCCTCAGTTTCGTTCTGCCTAGCATGGAGATAGGACGTATGGCTCCCTTTGGGCCCAGCGCCCTGAGGAGAAATTTTATTTTATTTTCACTTTTTCTTGAAGAATCTCCTTTCAACTATCGGCTGAGTGACAGGCTGGATATTATAGATCCTTGTAGTCTACTCAGTCCGACCAGCAAGCGTGGGCACACCTATGCAAAGAGGCTTGGTCTGCCACGCCGTACCCCTCGACTCCTGGGGTGGCCAGTGAGCTTTGCTCTGAGGTCTACATATTACTGGGCTGTGGTGTTGCCTCACTCATAGTGGACCGGGCCGACAGCTACCTCCATTGCGGTTGTAGGTCTGTCAGGAATGCGTCAGCGAGTCCTCGCTCGGACGGGTAAGTACAGTCCCTCCCGCTTCGGTGGGTTGGTATGGCTTGGCATTCCTGGGGTTCAGGGGTCCTCTTCTCCTCCCTTCCCCTGCTCCTTTCTCTCTGCTGCATTGCTAAAATGTTATTTTATGTATATATACAACATGTATATTGTCGGGGGGGGGGCTGCCTGAGGGGACTGTGTACACACGCCGTGTGCTGCGGACGGATGGCAGCACTGGGCAGTCCCCTCCCGAGGTGAGCCCCCTGGATACCCTGGTCAGTGCAGCAAGAGGTGAGATGCCCTGCATAGGGCCTGGGAGCGTCCGTTTTTTTGTGTTTACATGTGTGTATTACATAAACGTTGGAGTCTGTACCTGCCTTCCCCAACATGCTGTCAGCAAATGCTTAGTGCCATGGGTGCTGTTTATTGTTGATCCTGGACCTTTTGGTGCCAGGGTGGGGACTGCGGTCGGGTGGGGGTTAAGAGTGCCTCCTCCCCCCGTTAGCCCCTGGGGAATGCTCTGTCCAGTGCCTTATTTATGTCTGGGGTTTTTCACTAGATGCCACGCCCTTGGTATCCAGGGCTTTGGTCTTGGAGATGGTTGCCACCTTCTCGGGTTGGAACGCTGGTCTGTTGGCCAGGCCTCTAACATACGCCCCCTGGAAGATTTACCCTTTATGGGTGGGAGACCCTTTGGGTCCTCGCTGGATGACATTATCAAGATGTCACTGGAGGGAAGAGCACTCGCCTTCCTCAGACTTCCAGGGGGAAGGAGTCCCGCCGTCGGCCGGGTCCTTCCTTTTCCCACGCTAAAGTGGTATTTTTTTTTTTTGCCAGTCAGGGTCCGCGGGCGAACCTTCCTAGCGGAGGCTCAGCTGGGGGACTAGAATGTCCCTGGGTGCGTAAGCCGATAGCGCCGGCACCCGAACCCACCAATGTATGTAGCTTCCCCTGCCCGTCTCTGGGGTGGAGGGTCGACTTTCTGTTCACAACTGGGTGAACCTCCCTGATCTCTGACCTGTGGGTCTGGTAGATGGTGTCTTCGGAGTTCCAGATAGGGTTCCTCCGATCCACCAAAACTGATTTTTTCCCTCGTGTCTTCCTCTCCCGGCTTGTCAGTCTGCCTTGGGGCAGTGTGGTACGTGCTAGGCTGCGGGGTAATTTTACCTTCCTGCAGGTCTAGAGGTGTGAGGGATTATATCCATATCTGTTCCCAAAGATGGACAGGGTCTGTCTGATTTTGGGCCTCAGGGGCCTAAGATGCCTTGTGGTAGCTGCGCTCCATCTGGGGGACTTTCTGGCGTCCTTGGACATCAGGATGCATACATGCATGTCCCACTTTGCGCGAGTCATGGAGGTTTCTGTGCCTCGCGATGGGGAGGTCCACTGTCTGTTGTGTCCCTTCCTTTTGATCTGGCGCCTGCACCACAGGTTTTCTCCAAGGTATCCTAACCCTGTTGGAACAGCGAGGCTTTGCCGTCGTGGGCTACTTTGACAACTTTCTGACTCAGAGTTAGTGGTCGTGTCGGTAGCTTTTCAGACCCTCCGAGAAATCAGGTGGGCGTTAAACTTTTGGAGTCGGTTCTGGTTCCCGACTCAGTTTTGGAGTAGGACTCCATGGTGGCGTAGGTTTTTTTTTCTTTCCCTGGAAAAATTGCAGACTCTTCAGTCTGCGGTGTAGGCATTGGCATCACGCAATCGGTTTTCTCTCCATTTGCATGCAGATCCTAGGTCTGTGGGTAGCCCCCTTCGAGGCGGTACCGTATGTCCAGTTCCACGCACGTGTTTTTTTCCAGAGGGAAATACTGTCCGAGTGGGGTCGGTGATTACGACAAATCTCTTGTCTCTGAATCGTCAGGTTCAGGTGCGCCACCTAGTCCGCGTCTCCCTGAATTGGTGACTGAGATCCCCGGTTCTTTGGTCCGGGAAATAGTCTCTTCCTTTTTGTGGACAGTGATTACGACGGACGACAACCTTTCGTGTTGTGGGAGCCCCTAACCAGTTGTCCTCTCTGTCCAAATTGTGCTCCTCACTGTCATCCAAACAATGTCCCTGTTTTTTAAAGTGATTGTAAAGTCTTGTTTTTTTTCTAAAAAATAAATAAACATGTTATACTTACCTGTCCTGTGTAGTGGTTTTGCACAGATCAGCCCAGATCCTCCTCTTCTAGGGTCCCTATTCAGCTCTCCTGGCCCCTCCCTCCTGTCAAGTGCCCCCTACAGCAAGCTGCTTGCTGTCGGGGGACCCAAGCCGAGTCACAGCTCCCTGTGTCCATTCAGACATGTACCCCCAGTTCGGTTCCACCTCCTCTCTCCTCTCTCCTGATTGACTAACTGACTTTGATTGACAGCAGCTAGAGCCAGAAGGAGGAGAGTCAGGAGGAGAGTGCCGGATGGCCGAGGCACTCGTCAACATTGCTGGATCTAGACGGGGCTCAGGTAAGTATTAGGGGGGCTGCTGTACACAGAAGGCCTGTATCCTAATGCATAGAATGAATTAAGATATAAAAAAAACTTCTGAATTTACAACTACTTTACGTGCTGGAAGACTGCTGAGTTCTGACCGACACATAAAATGTATTGATTTTTACAGGTACTTATACAGTGCTGACAGCATTTTACATATATATTGTACATTTACATCAGTCCCTGCCCTTAAAGAACTTACAATATAAGGCCCCTAACCTACATCCATACATACGCATACTAGGGCCAATATAGACAGGTGATAATTAACCTACTAGCATGTAGTTGGAGTAGAGGTGGAAACCAGAGTACCCAGAGGAAACCCATGCAGGCACTAGGATAACATGCAAACTCCAGACAGGTAGTGCTTTGGTTGGAATTAAAAAAAATGACCCTAGTGCTGCCAGATAAAAGTGTTAACCACTTAGCAACTGTGCTGATCCTTGTTTTAACATCTGTAACCCAACAATGTGACAACAATTTACACCCTTTGCCTCTATTTTAAACAGTTGACCAGTACAAGATTTTTTGATGATTTACAGTGTGGAGTACATATACAACATTGTAATGCACTGGAATTTTAAGAATAAACAAGCTATTTAAATATGTATATTTCTTATCTTAAACGCTTTCTACATGGGAGTGATTGCTCTATTGATCAAAAACACACCCAATATGTATTTTTTTTTAAACAATCAGTGACAGTTCTTTATTGTTTTTTTGCCTACCTCTGGATCATCTGTGGGTATAGGAATATCCATTCACTTAGGGTGGGGGGCCGGTATCTGGGGGCCCCCTTATTAAAGGGGCTCCCAGATTCCGATAAGCCTCCCGTCCGCATACCCCGACAACCAATGGCCAGGGTTGTCGGGAAGGGGCCCTGTCCTCATCAACATGGGGACAGGGTGCTCTGAGGTGGGGGGGCCGCAGTGCACCCCCCTGCCCCAGAGCACCCAACCCCCCCATGTTGAGGGCATGCAGCCTGGTACGGCTCAGGAGGGGGGGGGGGGCGCTCGCTCGTCCCCACTCCCTTCCTGGCCGGCCGGGTAGCGTGCTTTGGATACGGGTCTGGTATGGATTGTAGGGGGACCCCCTACGCCATTTTTTTCGGCGTAGGGGGGCTCTCCTTACAACCCATAACAGACCTAAGGGCCCGGTATGCTCCTGAGGGGGGAACCCATGCCGGATTTTTATTTAAAATCCGGCGGGGACTTCCCCCCCTCAGGATTCATAACAAACGCCGCACACGTGTAGAATTGGCGGGAATCCAAGTCGGATCTCCCATCGCTTCTATGACGCGCTTGCTGGGATGTGCTGTCACTATTCCAGTGAGTGCGAGATCTCGGCACCATGTCGCCGAGAATCAGCGCGATGCTGTCGTGCTAAAAACACAATATCACAAACACCTACTGTAACAGGCTTATATAAATCTATTAGTGCCTAACAAATGTCAGTGTCCTTGCAAAAAATGCCAAAATGTGCATCTAATTTAACTTTAGGATAAAATATCAGCTAGCCTCCAGGAAGCCTTAAATTATTCCCAGGTGAGTTTAGCCATATAGTCAATCTTAAGAAGAACCTTTGATGAGTTGCTGTTTTTAAGAAAATAGAAATGCGAAACTATAGATTGAGAAGGAAAAAATAGAGTAACAAAAGAAAATTACTTTCTCACCATGTAACTTAAACAATTAACACCAGTCTCAGACTTCATGGCACCATGGTGACTAAAGTATGTAATTAGAACCTGAAAATATGGAATTTTTGTCTCCATCTTGTTCTTGGACAATTACTGTCTGCCTTGGCACTTACCATGATAATTGGATTAAGGTTAACCTCTTGACCACCGCCCCATGTCAAAAAGACGTCCTCTTTTTAAAGTTGAATATCTCGATAACGGCAGCAGCTGCTGCCACAACCGAGATATTCATCTTTTCAGGGGGCGGTGGTGTACACGATAACGGCGGTCTCCGCGGCGGATTCGCCGCGAGATCGCCGTTATCGGTGGCGGGAGAGGGGCCCCCCCCCCCCTCCCGCCGCTCTCCCGCGCCCTCCGCCGCTTACCGGAGCCGTCGGTAGCGGTGGAGGGGATCGGATGTGTCCGGCAGCTGAGCGGGGACGGGACTGAAGGAGAAATCTCCTTCACCCGTCCTCATAGCTCTGCTGGGCGGAAGTGACGTCAAAACGTCAGTCCCGCCCAGCCTCTTAAAGAAACATTTTTTTTTTTGTCATTTGAAAAAATTACATTTTTTTTTTTTTATTTTTTTTTTTTGCATTTAAGTCTAATTATGAGATCTGAGGTCTTTTTGACCCCAGATCTCATATTTAAGAGGACCTGTCATGCTTTTTTCTATTACAAGGGATGTTTACATTCCTTGTAATAGGAATAAAAGTGATCAATTATTTTTTTTTTTTTTTTCAGTGTAAAAAATTATAAAACTAAATAAAAATAAATAAGAAAACCAAAAAAATTTTTTTTAAAGCGCCCCGTCCCGACGAGCTCGCGCGCAGAAGCAAACGCATAGGCGAGTAGCGCCCGCATATGAAAACGGTATTCAAACCACACAAGTGAGGTATCGCCGCGATCGTTAGAGTGAGAGCAATAATTCTAGCCCTAGACCTACTCTGCAACTCAAAAAATGCAACCTGTAGAATTTTTTAAACGTCGCCTATCGAGATTTTTAAGGGTAAAAGTTTGACGCCATGCCACGAGCGGGCGCAATTTTTAAGCGTGACATGTTGGGTATCATTTTACTCGGCGTAACATTATCTTTCACAATATATAAAAAAATTGGGCAAAATGTATTGTTGTCTTATTTTTTAATTCAAAAAAGTGATTTTTATCCAAAAAAAGTGCGTTTGTAAGACCGCTGCGCAAATACGGTGTGACAAAAAGTATTGCAATGACTGCCATTTTATTCCCTAGGATGTCTGCTAAAAAAAAATATATAATGTTTGGGGGTTCTGATTAATTTTCTAGCAAAAAAATTGTGATTTTCACATGAAGGAGAGAAGTGCCAGAATTCACCTGGTGGGCAAGTGGTTAATAATCGTGTGGCTATAAATGCTGGCGTATGTTCCTGACTGTCATCGGAATTGAGATAGGTACTTGGATGAGTAACATACCAGTCTAGTTGAATGTGACTAAGTCTAAATATACCATGGGCTGAACAAATAAGAACATTCACAGACATATATAACTCACAAGTATTCCTGAAATCAAATGGTAACCATTTAAATGGCAAGATCTCTATCCAGTGTGAAAATCAGGGCCACAGTTGTTATGTGCATGGGCAGGGGCAGCTAACCCCCTAAGCTGATTATTTAGAGGTAAACTAGCAATGGATTAAATTATATTGCTTTGTCTAGGTACACACCCTCATCTATAGGCATTAAACCTGAACTTTTTAGATACAAAGTTAAAAGAAAGATATACGGTAGCTTACATAGCTCTGCCGTGTCTCTCAAAGTCTCCAGTGAAAAGATGTCTGCATCTGTTTTCTGAGCTTCACCTGTGTCTTCATGATTTACACTTTACAGAAAACAGAAGGAAAAACAAAATTATTTTGTAGACTAATCTTCGTACAAACAAGCATGAACTAATAGTATAAGCAAATAAATCTCAAGATTCCCTCCTCCTGTCACCATTTTTTCTTTTTGTATAACAATAGGATTTTTTTTTATTGAGATGTAATGGCATGGCTGTTGTTAGGACACACTGCAACTTTATACATCAACCCCAGACTATTTACAATTTCTCTATATCTTTTGCCCTTACTAGTGACTAGAGTTGAGCGGACACCTGGATGTTCGGGTTCGGGTCCGAACCCGAACTTTAAAAAAAAAGTTTGGGTTCGGGAACCCGAACCCGAACTCCGAACCCCATTGTAGTCAATGGGACACAGACTTAGAAAAAAAAATGCGTGGAGGTCCCCGCAAATTCAATAACCAGACCCTTTAGGTCTGGTATGGATATTAAGGGGAACCCCGCCGTCAATTTTAAAAAAAATTACATGCGGTTCCCCCTAAATATCTATAACCAGACCCTTCAGGTCTGGTATGGATATTAAGGGGAACCCCGCCGTCAATTAAAAAAGAAATTGACGTGCGGTTCCCCCTAAATATCCATAACCAGACCCGTTATCAGAGCACGTTGACCTGGCCGGCCGCAGAAAAGAGGGGGGACAGAGTGCGCCCCCCCCTCTCCTGAACCGCACCAGGCCACATGCCCTCAACATGGGGAGGATGTCCCCATGTTGATGGGGACAAGGTTCTCATCCCCACAACCCTTGCCCGGTGGTTGTGGGGGTATGCGGGCGGGAGGCTTATCAGAATCTGGAAGACACCTTTAACAAAGGGGACCCCCAGATCCTGACCCCCCCTGTGTGAAATGGTAATGGGGTACACTGTACCCCTACCATTTCACGAAGGAAGTGTAAATTCTTGTAAAAAAAAAAACACACACACCGTAGAATAAAGTCCTTTATTAATAAAAAAAAGAAAAGAAAAAAACTCCAGCGGTGATAATCCACTCGTTCCCAGCTTCCTGCTCCCACATTGTCCCGATCCAGCGACGAGTGCGGGTGATCTCCAGCGATGAGAAGATCCAGCGACGGGTGATCTCCGCTCCAGCGATGAGAAGATCCATCCATCCAGAGCACAGCATCGCCGACCTCCTCTCATCGCTGGACACAGCCCAGCGAATGACGCGCTGGAGCTGTGACATTACTTATATAGGGGAGGCAGGGCCACCCGTCACATGACCCCGCACCCTCGGACATACCGTCTGCTACGTCACTGGGGAAGCCCAGAGTCTTCCCTCTTCCTGGGCTTCCCCAGTAACGTAGCAGAGGGTACGTCAGAGGGTGCGGGGTCACGTGACGGGTGGCCCTGCCTCCTCTATATAAGTAATGTCACAGCTCCAGCGCGTCATTCGCTGGGCTGTGTCCAGCGATGAGAGGAGGTCGGCGATGCTGCGCTCTGGATGGATGGATCTTCTCATCATTGGAGCGGAGATCACTTCCTTCGTGAAATGGTAGGGGTACAGTGTACCCCATTACCATTTCACACAGGGGGGGGTCAGGATCTGGGGGTCCCCTTTGTTAAAGGGGTCTTCCAGATTCTGATAAGCCACCCGCCCGCATACCCCCACAACCACCGGGCAAGGGTTGTGGGGATGAGACCCTTGTCCCCATCAACATGGGGACATCCTCCCCATGTTGAGGGCATGTGGCCTGGTGCGGTTCAGGAGAGGGGGGGCCGCACTCTGTCCCCCCCTCTTTTCTGCGGCCGGCCAGGTCAACGTGCTCGGATAACGGGTCTGGTTATGGATATTTAGGGGGAACCGCACGTAATTTTTTTTTTTAATTGCCGGCGGGGTTCCCCTTAATATCCATACCAGACCTGAAGGGTCTGGTTATGGATATTTAGGGGGAACCGCACGTCATTTTTTTAAAATTGACGGCGGGGTTCCCCTTAATATCCATACCAGACCTAAAGGGTCTGGTTATTGAATTTGCGGGGACCTCCGCGCATTTTTTTTTCCCGAACTCCGATCCCGGACCCGAACTTTTTCCAATTATTATCCGGGTTCGGGAAAAACTCTACTAGTGACTTATTGAATGTGTGGGTTGAGAAAAGTGTCACTGGTACAAATCCGTCAGCATGCTCATAGAAGTGCGGCCCATTTCCTGGTTATAAGAATACTCCGTATTAACAGGCAACATGCACCTGTCACGTACCATGGTAGGGAGCCCGAGATAATGAGGGTGGCCTCTCTCATGTCTTGTACACACGGTCATTCTAAACCGATGAGAATGGTCCGACGGACCGTTTTCATCGGTTCACCGCTGAAGTGGCCTGACGACCTGATGTGCGTACACACCATCGTTCCAAAAACCGATCGGGTCAGAACGCGGTGACGTCAAACACACGGCGTGCTGAATAAAACGAAGTTCAATGCTTTCAAGCATGTGTCGACTTGATTCTGAGCATGCGCGGGTTTTGAACCGATGCTTTTCTGTACTAACCATCGGTTTGGACCGATCGGGCAGCGGTCCATCGGTTCGGTTTTGAAGCATGTTTTAACATTTTGGACTGAAGGAAAACAGACCGATGGGCTATACACACGGTCGGTTTGGACCGATGAAACTGATCCTCGTTCCATTCTCATCGGTTTTGTCCGACCGTGTGTACGGGGCCCTACTGTTGCAGTCCAAACATCTCCAGATAGGGAGACAAGGAGTGTAGGGACAACAGAGTAGCTTAAGTGCCAGCTGGTGATGTTAGCATCACAGGAACTTTGAGAACATAGTCCTCAGAGGGTTTTAAGTGAACTGGAAATGTAGTACACTGGTGAGACGAGCTCAGGCCAAAGTCGACAACAGGGAGGTTGTGCAGTGCCAAGTCAATGAGTAGAGACAAAGTTAGGAACAGGTCAGGTTAGTAACTTGCAGACACTGAGGTACCAGAGGGTCAGGCAGGAAACCCATTTGGTGAAACATGCCAGGGTCAGTACAGGTACAGTTGAACAGAGAAATTACGAAAGGATCAAGGAACTCCCTGAAAATGTCTACTGAAAAAAGGACACTGTTTCATTTAAATTACAGTAGGGGAATTTTTACACTAAAGATAAGTTCTACCAATATTTTTTTTGTAGCTAACACAAAGCCTAAAAATAACCATGAAGCAGTGAATTCTGGAAAGCAATGCATAAGGTCAAGGCTCATTATCCCTTTTCTCACGCTATCTTAATAGTTCCCTGTCATTAATGACAATGAAAAGACAATGTACATATGCATAATTTATTTGCATTTGAATGACATTAATCACTAGAACAGAAAATTCACAAGGATTATTGGGGATTTCTGAAGAAACCTACAATAATGCATTTCCAAAGCAGTTTAAAGCCAGCTTTTCAAGATTAACACACTTCCCAGCCTTATCTCTCTCTTGCATTTTTATAGATGCAAAAATATATAGCTGGTGACTTTGGCATGCTCTCCTAAAAACATTACTTTTTTATTAGGTAATTCAGCAATTGTGGAAACTGCTGGATTTAAACTACAGTACCATATGTGTCTGGACAATATTTTGCGACAGGAATAAAACTTCACTTTTTTCTGCTACTTGCATAAAAAGCTTTGTACTCATGACTTCAAAGCTCAGATCAGATTAATTTCTTGAAATTGCAGAGTAATAAGAACTCTGTGAGATACTTCTATTAAACACAGATACTGTTAAGGCAGCAAGACCCTTCAAATGATATTGTATGTAGTGGAAGGAATTTATTTTCTAAAGGAAAATGCATAGGTGTTCAAATCCTTTCAAGAAGGTCTCCACTGAGAACTGTAACTAGAGCAATGTAGTAGAGTGTTGTGTTCAGAGCTGGTGTGAAGATGAGTATCAGTGCTTCTAGAGCTGCATAAATTAAGTAGGCCTGTAATAAAATATTGGAGATTGGCAGATTTCCTAAGGTGTACTTAGAGCGTATTTGACTGTGCTGACAGTGTTAGAGTTTTATGCCAAGTCCTCATGGTGAGATGTCTCTTTATTTCCTTCATTGGTCCCTTTATTTAGGAATAGTCCCTTTATTCTGTCTGTGATTGTTTGCCCCAAGGACATGGGACATTGAAAAACCCTAAAAGATGTTATAACTCCTCTCTACCCTAGGCTATAACTAATGTATAGCATATTTGTTCTATATTCATCGACCCCAACAGCTTTAACACCATAGAACCATAACAAATGTTTCCATATTTTTGTTAATTTGTCAACCTATAATTAAAAAATATATTAAAATGTCCCGTGCTAAAACCATAGTCCACGAACAAAATAGCTGCTAACACAATATTGCTAGCTGCAAACCCACTTACATTGAAAACAGGGAAGTAGAGCGCTTAATATATGCAGATTGAATCCAAGTGGATATAAAGTCCATGCTAAATCCATCCAAAAACGAGTGTGACGAAAAGAGAAGATCTTCCACCGCTCACAGTGACACACACAGCCTCTTACCGAATATGATTGACCCCTATTACAGGCATTCAGGCAGCACATATGGTTACCTAGATAGGCAAAACAGCAAGTGAATGTCAGGCTCAGCTACTGTACATCTCGTCCGGCAACAGCAACTTCATACACGCATCAATATGTACAGTTCAAACAGAAATGACCCTCTCGTGAATAAGTCATTACACAGGAGGTTTTTTAAGATTAAAAATACACTCACAAATGTTTTAATTCAAAGTAGCGTGTTAATGAGAAAGCATAGGTTTCCAAATGAAAAAATGGCCACACTCCACTCTATTGCTTGGCAATTTCACATACCAAGGCTCCAACCAACACGTTTCATCATCAAAAAGAAATTGTCAGACGATATTTCTTTAAAGATGAAACACGTTGGGGGGAGCCTCGGTATGTTACGTCAAGGGTATTTATGTATTTAATTATTTAGGGGGCTGAGCCAGCAGCTGGGGCGCATGGTGGTGTGAAACGAGAGCCCTGAGACAAAGAGAGCTATATAGCTACATACAGAGGCAGCTCACACTACCCCAAATGGCTTCTACACAAGCAGGAACAGTGGAGACCTGAATGGCCACGATGGGCAAAAGAAAAAACAGAAAGGGGTCAAAGAAACTCACAAGTTCTTCACTCTTGCAGTGGGCCGGCGCAGTCAAGATGTTGCCAGAGCCGACCGCATGAGCTCTGCAATCCTCACAGTGAGGGATGGATTGGGACAATACAGAAATGACTCACCTGGCGTGGAGGCTGTCAGAGGAGAGGGAGTCATCATCTGAAGGGGGACATGAAGACAATGAAATGGAGGAGACACAGCCTGAGCAAACGTTAGATGCTTTAGGGCAGCCTGTAATTGACACAACTTTAAAGGACATGCTATTGTCATTAAGGGGAGGACTGCAGCATGATATTGCTAACTTCATGCGTTCAACTAGAAGATAAATAGAGAATATAGTAGACAGAGTGGACTACATGGAGCATAAACTGGGGGATTTCACCCAAGCCCACAATGAGCTAATGGATGCACACTTTGACATGGAGGAGGAGCTTCTGGCAATGAAATAAAAAAATGGCGAATCTGGAGGATAGATTCCGTAGTAACAATGTTAAGTTCCGAGGGATCCCAGAATTCGATATGGAAGCAGACCTGCGTCCTTTCCTGCAAAAACATTATGACAACTGTTCTCCAATACCTAAACTAACTCATCTGCCAGACACAATCCCAAGAAATGTTATAGCGAGAATACATTTTTACCACGTTAAAAATCAGCTTATGCATTTCTCATGGAAACAGCCCTCCCTGCCTGATCCTTAAGTAGGAATCTCGTAGGAATCTCTCTATACGTGGATCTGTTTTATGGCGAAAGAACATCTTTCTTCTTTCACATCCCCAACATAATGCTTAGAGGGGAACATTAAGAAGTTCTTGGAGCTTAATAAGGATGCCTCCAGCTGTTCATATTTGGTATGGTGTGCCTGTAAAGCCTTAATGAGGGGTATCCTTATTCAGCTGGAATCCCACAAAAGGAAAAGAAAACTGCAGTTCAACTCACAACTTCAAAAAGAGATTTTGGAATTGGAGGCCCAACAAAAAAAAAACATTCCCCCTCTACAGCTACCCCACCAAGACTTACTGCATGCAGGGAGGAGTTGAAACAAACTTTCAGACCATGACAAATATCTTAAACGGTTAAAACGGTCATACTACTCCCAGAGTAATAAGGCAGGTAAAGTTTTGGCACTTCAAATAATACGAAGGCAGACGAAAAATAGACACTATAAAAAAAAAACACAACATTTTCTATAACCCAGAGGAGATAGCTAATGCCTTTGGAGAATATTATGAGTCTTTGTCAATCTCCATAGAGATCCAGAAACTACCCAACCCAGGGCAGTTGATATAAAGGAGTTTCTTAAACATCTACATCTCCCTATATGCAGAAACTCCTTCAGCTACTTAATAATCCGATTACAGACATGAAAGTAATGCCAGTGATTAAATCACTTCCATTACATAAATCCCCAGGAGCCGACAGCTTTTCATCTGAGTATTACAAAGCCTTTGCTGAAACTATTGTCCCAAATCTCACAGAACTTTTTAACGAAGCATTGACTTTAGGTTCCTTTCCCTCGGAGATGCTTTAGCTATCATAGGAACCCTCCTAAAAACCAGGAAAAGACCCCTCTATCCCTCAAAATTTCCACCCTATCTCCCTATTAAATTCGGACCTCAAGATCTATGCCAAAATACTCACAAATTGGCTAATGAATGTTACACCATTCCTCCTAGGTTTAGACCAAGTAGGTTTTGTTAAAGGTCACCAAATGCCTGTTGGGACTAGAACAATGATTAACCTAATACGATTTGCAGAATCAACTAAAAACTGTTCATAGCATTAGATGCCAAAAAGTCTTTCAATAGGGTGCACTGGGGTTACTTATCCCAGACCCTGTTGAAATTTGGGCTTTCAGGATCTATTCATTCAAGTATATAGATCAAATATGCAAGGTTGCTCTCTTTCTCCAATAATTTTCTTTAGTGGAGTATATTAGAACTAATTCCTCCATCCATGGCATTAAAGTGGGCCAAAGAGAAAATTTGGGAAAATTTCCTGCTCCAAGGTGAATATGACAAAATGCTATGCCCTTCCGATAAGCATGTCTCTGACTCAATACAACCTACTGCAAGAGTTATTTCCATGTAACTGGGACTCTGCTTCGATGTCATGCCTTGGAATCCAATTAACCCACCTATATCTAATGGCGTGTACACACAACCATTTTTAATGGTCTAGAAAAAACAATGTTTTTTTCAACCCGATTATTGTTAAGCCTGCCTTGCCTACACACGATAGTGAAAAAAAAAATACAACACGTACGACGACACTATAAAGGGGAAGTTCCATTCGGATGGTGCCACCCTTAGGGCTGCTTTTGCTGATTCACGCTTTTCAGTCTTCGTGCTTTTCAGTCTGTTACAGCGTGATAAATGTGCTATCTCTATCACGAACGCTAGTTTTACCAGAACGAGCACTCCTGTCTCATAACTTGCTTCTTTGCGTTATTTTCACGTCGTTAAAGCCTACACACGACCATTTTTTACGACGTTAAAAATGACAACGTTAAAAACTACGCAAAAATTTAGAGAATGTTCTAAATTTTTAATGCCCATTTTTAACGTCGCAAAAAAATTATCTGGAGCCCACACACGATCTTTTTTAACGACATAAAAAAAAATTCACATTGAGAAAAACGGTCGTGTGTACATGGCATTATATGTATAAAGTCAAGATAGTTCCCCTATCTCCTTAAACAAATGTTGCTAGAAATAGCACAAATAAGTAAAATCCAACTCTCATGGGTAGGGCGAATTACACCCTACAAAATGTAAATATTACCTAAATTAATATTTTATTTTAGGACACTCCCTATTCATGTGCCGCCTTCTTTTTTCTCCCGTCTGTCCACTCTATTACGCAACTTTATTTGGGCTGAAAAGAACCCCCCGGGTTGCGCTAGCTACACTATACACACCCAAGCATTCTGGGGGTCTAGGATTTCCCAATGCTCAAATTTATTATCAGGCCGCACTTTTAGACCAACTCCGATACTGGCTCTCATGTCAAGAAGACAAAATCTGGGTGGAAGTAGAAAACAAGGTAACCCCAGTACATGAATTATTTGCCTTGATGATGGCCTCCTGTCTATCATAAAGTACATGCACAGGACTTCCCGATTATCCAGGCAACCATTTCTACATGGTCTTGGTTAACCAGATTCAATGGGGATATTGGCTACCTGGGTAAAATAGAAGTTCCACTGAGAGCATACAAATACCTAATCTTGTACCTGTCTATCCAGAAATGGGCAGAGAAGGGAGTGAACTTCACCCTAGAGGACTTAGGGAACAAAGACGCTGCTGAGACACATATAAAGCAAATGAAATAAGGCACTTTCAAAAAGCGAACACTGTTCATTAGATACTGATACCCCAGAAATATGGAAATTCCTACTGAGCAACCTTCCTAAGATGCCAAAAGGCATTGCCTCCTTTTATAAACAGTGCAACTAGAGTCTCTTAAGAAAAAAATCCAACTCTATGCTGAAATGGCAAAAGGAACTAAATTAAACATTCACATTAAAGAGGAAGTAAACCCTCTAAAGCCTTTCTTTAAAAACAAACCCCTGCAAGAGAAAGTCATAATGAGCTAGTATGCATAGCATAGTTAAAGTATGTCTATACATGGAGCTCAGCTTGCTAACTAGGCCAGATGTGGTTTAATAGGGAATTGCTGGCATGCATGTTCACAGTGTGTACCCAATAGGGGTGACAGGCATCATGCCTCTAATAGGCGCTGGAATTAATAATCGACATCTTGATTTCCTAGAGCTGACATATTATATATCTTGTTATATTGTACCTCCATCTTCATAGCAATTTTTTTTTACTTATGCCGCGTACACACGGTCGTTTTTTGTGATGAAAAAAACGACATTTTTAAAAACGTCATTTAAAATGACCGTGTGTGAGGAAAATGTTGTTTTATGTCTTCTGAAAAACGACAAAAAAAAAAATTTGAACATGCTTAAATTTTTTATGTCGTTTTTCAAAACAACGTTTTTAAACCCACGGATGCTGAGAAGCAAGTAATGACGCGAGCTTGAATGGAACAGAGTGCCGCCGTACGTGCTGAACGTAACCGCGCTTTGCTAGAGCATTTTGAAAAAACGATGGTGTGTAGGCAACGTCGTTTTTTAAAATGAAGTTTGAAAAACTTTGTTTTTTTTCATGAGAAAAAAAATCGTTTTTTTTCATCACAAAAAATGACCGTGTGTACGCGGCATTACAGCACATTCCGGAAAGAATTTACAGCGCTTCACTTTTTCCACATTTTGTTATGTTACAGCCTTATTCCAAAATGGATTGAATTGATTATTTTCCTCAAAAATTCTACAAACAACACCCCATAATGACACAGTGAAAGAAGTTTGTTTAAAATCTGTGTACATTTATGAAAAATATAAAACGGAAAAAAAAATCCCATTTACATAAGTACCTCTCAAACTCCATTAGGTTTGATATGGAGCGTCAGTGCAGAGCCATTTTCAGATCTCTCCAGAGATCGGGTTCAATTCTGGGCTCTGACTTAGCCAAGGACATTCAAAGAGTTGTCCCCTAGCCACTTCTTTGTTATCTTGGCTGTGTGCTTAGGGTCGTTGTCCTGTTGGAAGATGAATCTTCTCCCCAGTCTGAGGTCCAGAGTGCTCTGGAGCAGGTTTTCATCAAGACTGTCTCTGTATATTTCTGAATTTATCTTTCCCTTGATCCCGACTAGTCTTCCAGTTCCTGCCACTCAAAAACATCCCCAAAGCATGATGCTGCTACCACCATGTGTCACTGTAGAGATGGCATTGGCCAGGTTATGAGTGGTGCCTGGTTTTCTCCAGACATGACACTTGCCATTAAGGTCAAAGAGTTCAATATTTGTTTCATCAGACCATTTCATTGTTTCGCATGGTCTGAAAGTCCTTCAGGTGCCTTTTGGTAAACTCCATGCAGGCTGTCATGTGCCTTTTACTGAGGAGTGGATTCCGAATGGCCACTCAACCATACAGGCCTGATTGGTGGAGTGCTGCAGAGATAGTTGTTCTTCTGAAAGGTTCTCCTCTCTCCACAGAGAAAGGCTGGAGCTCTGTGGGTTCTTGGTCACCTCCCTGACTAAGGCCCATCTCCCCCGATAGCTCAGTTTGGCCAGGCGGCCCACTCTAGGAAGAGTCCTGGTGGTTCCAACTTTGATGATAGAGGCCACTTTGCTCATTGGGACCTTCAGTGCTGCAGAAATGTTTCTGTACTTTTTCCCAGATCTGTACCTCGATACAATCCTATCTCAGACATCTACAGACATCTCCTTGGACTTCATGGCTTGGTTTGTGCTCTGACATGCACTGTTTACTGTGGGACCTTATATAGACAGGTGTGTGCTTTTTCAAATCATATCCAATCAACTGAATTTACCACAGGAAGAATCCAATCAAAGATGTAGAAACATCTCAAGAATGATCAGTGAAAACAGGATGCACCTGAGCTCAATTTTGAGTGTCATGGCAAAGGCTGTGAATACATATTTACATGGGATTGTTTTTTTAATTTTCAATATATTTTCAAAGATTTCAAACAAACTTCTTCCACACTGTCATTATGAGGTATTGTTTGTAGAATTTTGAGGAAAGTAATGAATTTAATCCATTTTGGAATAACATAACAAAATGTGGGAAGAGTGCAGAGGCACATTGCCGGCGCTATAGCCAGGGTGTCCCATTGATTTCAATGGGCGGGAGCAGTGGAGGAGCGGTATACACACCGCTCTTTCACTGCTCCAAAGATGCGGCTAGCAGGACTTTTTTTTACCATCCTACTAGCACATTGGAGGCACAGCAGCGGCTGTTTAGGGTCAGTTTGCAGGCTCTATTTTTAGCGCAATAGTACCTACAAATTGCTCCAGTGTGAAAGGGGTCTAAGCCCAAACTCCACACCCACTGCTGAAATAGGAAGAAAGATTTCTAACATGATCTGCACTTTCCAAAGAGCGTGGAAAGGGAAAGACAGCAGATATATAAGTAAAACTTATGTAGGATGATTTTTTTTTCATCTCTGTGTATCATCTAAGGCTATTCAGTTCACTGGGTATAGAAAAGGGTTTACAACCACTTTAAGTAAATCACAGAGGTATTGTCAAGTTAACATTCACATGCTGACGTTAATGAATTTGGTCTGGGTACGCCTCAATGACCTCTACGGATGATTACGTGGCTAGGTATCTGGACATCTTCTTGCACTAACTAATGTAATAATGCCACAGGATGTCTGCATGTGAATAAGCATTTAAATTCATCCTACAAAGTCCGAACTTCTACTTCAGCCCATTTTATCTGCCTTGCAAATCTTGCACAAATTGTAGTGATTATGCTCTCACCGCAAACACTCTGACTGGTTAATCTACAGGCTAAGTAGTTGTAATTCTGTTTACCAAAGCCCCCTTCACTTGTAAGGATGCAATCAACGCAAACTCATGTCAGCGTCTCATGAACGTCAACCAGCAAACTCTGTAGCTGAGGACAGTTAAACCCGTCATAAATATTCACAGTGAAATCTTTGATTGGAAATTCACAGCTTCCCTGACTTGTCAGCTATTATCTTCTAAGCATCCAGTGTGCAATATAGAAATTGAAAGATTTTCAGGGAGCCTCAGGTGAAGGTTACTTAATTTGCTAAAGGAGAAGCTTTCAGTTTGCAAGAATGTCACTTTCAAGCACAGCACGGGAACAAAGCATCCTGTACATTTTACAGAATGCAAAATGTGATTCATGGGCAGGTGGAAATAGGCTTCTGTTTGCGGTTTTATAGGGGTCACCAACGAATACACGGGCAACGCCGAGTCACTGATAACAATCTGATATGTTTTACCAGGACTCAGAGATACTGTGCTGCTTCTGTATTCAATGAATAGTTTATTTTTATGTTATTCCCCGTTAACTCTTGTAAGTAATGTCAGGTACTGTTATTGCTTATAGTGTATACATCACCTACTGTATATTTCCTAAACAGAAACAATGTTATTTAAAGCATAATTCAATTAAAAAAATACACGTTTCAATTTTTACTTTTCAATTATTTGATGCTATTTCCTTACAATTCTGTGTACATTTAGGGCCAGATTCTCATTGTTCGGCGTTTTCTTGTGCAGGCGTAACGTATCCTATTTACGCTACGCCTCTGCAACTTAGACGGGCAAGTGCTGTATTCTTAAAGCACTTGCTCCGTAAGTTGCGGCGGCGTAGCCTAAATAGGCCGGCGTAAGCCCGCCTAATTAAAATTTGGAACAGGGGGGCGTGTTTTATGTAAATAACTTGTGACCCGACGTGATGGACGTTTTTCACGAACGGCTCATGCGCCGTCCGTGGAATATCCCAGTGTGCATTGCTCCAAAGTACGCCGCAAGGACGTATTGGTTTTGACGTGAACGTAAATGACGTCCAGCCCCATTCACGGACGACTTACGCAAACAACGTAAAATATTCAAAATTTGACGCGGGAACGACGTCCATACTTAACATTGGTACGCTGCATGTACGCCACCATATAGCAGGGGTAACTTTACACCGGGAAAAGCCTAACGTAAACGGCGTATCTGTACTGCGTCGGCCGGGCGTACGTTCATGAATTTGCGTATCTAGCTGATTTACATATTTCTAGCCGTAAATCAGCGTATACGCCCCTAGCGGCCAGAGTAAATATGCAGTTAAGATCCGACGGCGTAAGAGACTTACGCCGGTCGGATCTAATAGAAATCTATGCGTAACTGATTCTAAGAATCAGGCGCATAGATACGACGGCTCAGACTCAGAGATACGACGAATTGAGATTGAGAATCTGGGCCTTAGTCTCTATTTATACTGTAGAATCATTCCAGAGAACCCCATCTGCTTCTATTTCCTTGATGTCTGTTTCTACAATTTTCTCTATCAATAACTTCTTTTGTAGTCACAAATTCAAATGCAGTGAGAGCAGAAAGTGTAAGTGATGAGGAGTGAGGAGCCTAAGTGAAATAACCCATCCCCAGCAAATCCAGCCCAACTGTTGGGCAGACTGCATAGTCAAAGCCTGCAGCATCAAGCACCCTGCCTGGAACATACACGTCTAAAGGGTGCCATATGATGGGTCCTTTTACTTTTGCAATAAGCAGGAAGTTGATGCATTACCATAGGTATGTGCAGGGGTGTGCCAGGTGTGCCTAGGCACACCCTAATCACTATGTGTGGTGCTGATTTCCCCTATTGCCTTGGCTTCCCCTCATGTTGGCCCCCAACAGGCAGTGCTGCTGGCTTCCCTCCTTTCTTCTCCCCCCAGCTGCAATAGGGGATGTTTCAGGGTGAGGAGCAGGGGGAAGGGGCTAATAAATATGTAATTTCATGTTGCCTTCCTTTTCTAAATTAACACACTCACTGTGTTAATTCATAACAGAGGCATAGTAAACTGTGTTTACTATGCTTCAAGTGATATTAAAGGTTAAATTAAAGGTTTGTTTTAAAAAATAAATAAAATAACAAACATGTTATACTTACCTCCACTGTGCAACTCGTTTTGCACAGTGTGGCCCTAAACGCCGTCTTCTGTGGTCCCCCCGTGGCTCTCTCAGCTTCTCCCGGCTTCAGATAACCCCCTATAGGAAGCGCTCTCCCAAGGGGGTTACCTAGCAGGTGTGCTCCAGAGTCCTGCATTTGGCACCCATAGTCGCAGAGTGCAGGACTCGGCCCCGCCCCCGGTGCCCGCATCATTGGATTAAATGAATTAAGGTCGAATCTGTCAACTGAAGGCTTATATTATTGCCCTCTAGACCCTCTTTCAGTTCTTCCATTTTGTATGTTTCTTCGACCGCGTCGATCCATTCCCAAATTAAAGGGGGGTCTGGGTCTTGCCATCTTCTAGGGATTAATCTCTTGGCGGCATTCAGAAGGTGCGGTATCAGTGATTCCCTGTACCTTTTTATGCCTTTTTCTCCCCCATGAAATAAAACAACCCATGGGTCCATCTTTATCTTTTCCTTTGTGATCTCCTCCACGCATCTCAATATTTTTTCCCAGTACTCTTTTATCTTAGGGCATCCCCACCAAATGTGTGCCATATTTCCTAGTGTACTACACCCCCTCCAGCAGTCCCCTGTCTGCCCCTCTTTAAATTGTTTTAATTTATCCGGTGTCATATACCAACCGGCAATGCATTTAAAGCACATTTCCGACGTGCGGCTATCCACCGCGGAGGAGTGGGTCAGAGCCAACATTCTTTCTATTGTGGACCTATCCCGCTGTGTGCCCAATTCCCTTTCCCATTTTTAAATGAATGGGGGTATACCCGGCTCTCCCATCTTTAGTAGGATCCTATAAAGTTTTGAAACAATACCTTTGGATCTTTCCGTGGTACAGAGTTTTTCCAAGTCTGACAGCTGGTCTCCTGACCTCAAAGGGTGGGGGAGACCTTGGATAAAATGGTTTAGCTGCTGATACCTCCACTCATTGATTTCCATTAAATTTTTATTTAGTTTTAACTCCTGCAGTGTTCTAATGTGACCCTCACTCATTATGTCTCTTAATTGTGCAGTGTCTTTTTTAATCCATTGCCCCCCCACTTGTGTCTTGCCCGGTGCAAAAAAATCGTTGTTTTTCAGTGCTATGAGAGGTGAGTTATATTCTTTCTCAATTTTTTTATATACTATATCCCATGTTTTCAGTGCCTTTTTTGTTATCTCGTGTAGGTTTATATCCAGTGTCCTAAATTTGGGGGGGTTCCAAATTATCTTATCTAACCTTGCCTGTGATAATTCATTTTCTAAACTAACCCACCTTTTTTCTTTATTGGCTCTGGCCCACTCCACCACCCTTGTCAATATAACAGCATCGTAGTATCTCTTAACATCCGGAACGGCGAGTCCTCCCTTTTTTTTTGGTTGCATTAATGTTAGAGAAGATATCCTATGTTTCTTGTTCTTCCATATAAAGTTCATAATTAATTTATTAAGGGCTGAGAGAAGAGTTCTCGGGAGGGCTATGGGGATCATCTGGAATTTATATAGGACCTTTGGCATAATGACCATTTTGCAATAATTGATTCGTCCTATCCATGATATTGCTCTATTTTCCACCCTTTTTGTCTCTTTCTTAATTTCGTTTAGCAATGGGATAAAATTTATCTCGTAGGTTTTTTTAATTGATTTGGCTAACATGATCCCAAGGTATTTAAGTTCACTGACCCAGTCGAAACAATGGTTTTCTTTCAGGGATTTTTCTTCTATCTTACTAACATTTATACTCATGATCTTCGTTTTGGTGATATTTAATTTGAAATGTGAAATTTCTCCATATTCATAGCAAAGGCTTAATAGGTTTGGAATTGATGTTTTGGGTTCGGTTAAATAGAAGAGGACGTCGTCTGCAAAAGCTGCAAGTTTATGTTCCTCCTCTCCTATTTTGATCCCTTTTATTTTTTGGCAATTACGGATCTTGGCTAGCAGGGGTTCCATTGACAACACAAACAGCAGTGGTGACAATGGACACCCCTGCCGTGTTCCATTTTTCATTTGGAATGTTTGCGAGAAGCTGCCGTTTATTTTAATTTTGGCCATAGGGGACTGATAAAGGGCAGCCACCCAATTCATCATCCCCTGGCCAAACCCCATTTCCTTTAAAGTAGAGAGCATGAGTCCCCAGTCTACCCTGTCAAACGCTTTTTCTGCGTCTATTGACAGGAGTAGACCTGGGGACCCTATTGTCCTCATTTTCCAGATAATCAAAAGTGTTCTGACACCGTTGTCTCTCCCCTCTCGCCCCTGGATGAACCCCGTCTGGTCTGGATGCACCAATTTATTCATTTCCTGCTTAACTCTCCCGGCCAATATCCTTGCGAACAGTTTTATATCCGTGTTTAGCAAGGATATTGGCCGGTAGCCCGAGCATCCTTTCAGGTCTTTGCCTTCTTTCGGGATGACAGTGATAGTTGCTTCTGAGGCCTCCTTACTTAATTTGTACCCCTTCCCAAGGCCGTTGAAGTACTTACATAGCCTTGGTAGTAGTATCTCTTTACATTTTTTGTAGTACATTACTGTAAAGCCATCTGGGCCTAGGCTTTTACCTGAGGCTGAGTTTGTTAATGCTAACTTGATTTCATTCTCCGTGATTGGCCTGTCCATCCCTTCTGCATCGGTTTGACTAATTTTTGGGAGTCTTGCTTCTTTTAAAAAAGTTGTGATCTTATTTTCTTTCTCTCCTATCTGCCAAATCTTTTGTTCAACTGAATATAATTTTTCGTAGTATGATCTAAATGTTTCGGCAATTTATTTTGTTGTATGGGCAACCTCTCCTTTTTCATTTTTGATTTTGTCAATATAATTCCTTGATTTTTTTTTTTTCACCAATCGAGCCAGATGTTTGCTTGTTTTATTTCCCCACCTATATCTTTCCCCTGCTATTAAGTTGAATTCTTTTCTTGTATCCTGGTCCATGAGATCTTTAAGTTTATTTTGTTTGTTAACAAGGGTAAGGTATACATCTCGTTGCTTACTTCCTTTTTTGTGTATTTGTTCTAGGCTGAAAATCTCGTCTATTAATTTAACTTTTTTACTGATCGCCTCCTTTTTTCTCCTTGCTCCTTCAGAGATCAGGACCCCTCTTATTACTGCCTTGTGGGCATCCCATAGGGTTGCCGCCGAGATTTCCTCCGTTTCATTGATCTTAAAATATTCTTCTAATTATTTTTTAACCCTTGTTACGCTTTTCTCCTCAATCAGTAGTCCCTCGTTTAATCTCCAGCTTTGGTAGGGCCTTTGATTGCCCGAGATTTTTATGGATATACTAATGGGCGCGTGGTCGGAGATCGTCATGGGCTCTATTCTCGTCTCGACCACCCCCTCCAGCATTCTATGATCGACGAAGATATGATCGATCCGAGAATAGCTACCATGCACCTGGGAGTAAAAAGTATAATCTCGTTGACTAGGGTTAAAAATCCTCCATGTATCCACTAACTGACTTCTGTATAAGCTAGCTTTGACCTTTCTTAATTGTGTGTCCTGAGTTTCTAATGTCAGATGTGATTTATCCACTTTCGGGTCCATAACAAAGTTTAGGTCTCCTCCTAGTATTATCTTTCCCCTGCTGAAGTCTTTTAATTTCCCTAAGATTCCCACTATGTATTTCATTGGGGAGATGTTAGGTGCATATACGTTTACCAGGGTGTAGTCTTCCTCCTCCAGTTTTCCTCTCAAAAAGAGGAATCTCCCTTCTGGGTCAACCAGTCTATCTGTAAGCACAAACCTAGTACCCTTGGCTACCCCAATTGCGACCCCTCTAGCCCTCTTGGAGATGGTATCTCCATAATACCAAGTGGGAGAGTATGACGAGTGCATCCTAACGTTTGATCCAATTGTCAGATGGGTCTCTTGTAGGAATGCGATATCCACCCTGTAATATTTAAATTCCTTCAACACCTTATGTCTTTTGTATGGGCTATTTAGTCCCTTAACATTGTATGATAGGCATTTAATTACTGGCATCTTCGTTTTTTTTTTTTTTTATTCCTCGATCTAAATCTACACTTTTCATTTCTATGGTTTACGCTCTCATCTAATTGTCCAGGTGAGACAGGGCATCTCCCCCCCCCCCCTCAATCCCTCCCCCCTATTTCCCCCTCCCCCCTCCCCTCCCATCCTCCCGTTTGGTCTATTAAAGACCCCTGGACCAACTACCATGTCTTGGTCCAGATCGCTCTGGGTGAGGTTTAGAGTTATCCCCCCCCCCTCTATCATTTAGATAGGGGGGACGGGGAACAATCTTCCGTCATCTTCCCCGTGACCGCCTGGGGCCCTCTCGGGTCCCGGAGGCAGACCGGGGGGATAGAGAAAAATAAACAGAGATATAGAAGAAGGCACAGCACCCCAGGGGGGCCCTCAAAAGAAGGGTCCTAACGTGACGTAATGTGCCAAAGGTCAGGGCTGGGTAGGGAAAGTTGGAGAGAGCAGGGGGCCTCGGGATAGAGTCCCCCTTTCCCCCCCCCTAACCCCCACCCGAGAAGATTTGGTACCCGATGTCCAATTCCCCGCAGCGCTCGCTAAGCCCTCAGGAATTCTTAACTCAGTAGATCTCCCCTCTCAGATCCCGGTTCAAACAAACGGGAGAACCCCGAGTGAGTTTGGTCCTTAAAAAAAAAAAAAAAAAAGGCCTAGCTTCGATCATCCTCTCCTGTGTCCAGCATGTGTCCCCTCGTCTCCCGGCACAGATGGGAGGAAAAATAAGGAAAGGAGGGCACCATCGAGAGGGGTCCTAAGAGGGCAGACTTTAGCCTAAGTAGGAGCCGGGGGGGGGGTAAGAGAAGGAACGGAGTGGGGGGCCTCAAAGAGGAGACCCCCCTCTCCCCCGTCCCCTGTCCCTCCCCCCCCTACCCCCAGCCCGGCAAGTCGGGGATCTGAATATCCAGTTTCCTGCAGAAATCACTTAAATCCTCAGGGAATCTCAAGGTCGCAGATCTACCCTCTCTTGTCCCAATCAAGCATGCTGGAAAACCCCAGTTATATTTGATATTTAAATCGATCATCTGTTTTAGGAGTGGTTTTAACAACCATCTCCTTGCCAAGGTTTCTGGGGCCACATCGGTAAATATCCGGAGCTCAGCCCCCTCAAAAACTAACGGGGGTTTCCCCCTCAACCTCTTCCATATTTCTTCTTTCTCTTCAAAGAATCTGAATCTTATTATAACATCTCTGGTTCGCTCTTTCCATGTTCTGATCCCACCTGAGCTGTCTATTAAATAACTTGAGGTCAACAAAAGATTTCAGAAGGTAGTCAATACTGCATACTATTTTCATTTTGATGTTCTCAGATAAAAGTGTTAATTGGTTTAGTTTTCTTTTATTAGCTCTTTTTTCACCATATTCTACATTACAACATTCAGTTTTTTTCTTAGAACAAGCTCTTATGTAAAAGAGAGGCAGAGTAGTTCAAATGTAAACATTCTTATAGTCATCTATTATTGTTTATAGAAATGCTGGTCTTGTTCTGCTCGATTAATACATTCCCTTTTTATTATTTGTCTTAGCCTCTTCATACTTCACAAAGTACGGAATTGCTTTGCGTATTGTAGGTTATTTATCAGCAAAAAGAATCTGCTGCAATAAAGGTATTGTTATTTAATATCATCACTGTCTCAATAATATTACTGCAGGGAGGCTGTGCTACAGTGCCTGCCGTGCGCACCATCACTCTGCAATACTGCATCTCTTTCCAGACCAATAAAAACATAGATAATTAGGTGTCATATCCAGATATAACTAGCTGAGTAACAGAGTGCGGAGAAGGTGTCCTGTAGCTTATACACAGCACACAGCTCAACTTGACAATATGGTAGAGAATGCTACTGCAGGTTTAGCTCTAAAGAGTAACCATAAAGTATGGCTTCCATTCTGTGATTTGTAGGACACCTGCAGAAAAGGTCCTTAAACCCTTCATGACTGGGCCACCTACCTTTGTGACCTCAGCAAGTTTTTCCTTTTATGCTGTGTGTAGATTCAACTGCCACTTCCTTTATAACATCTTTATGTATTAGCGTATACAGTATTCATTTCTTGTTTTACTACATTTTAGTAAAATAACAAAGGAAGGCAGATAGACAAAGCAGTATATTGTACACTTTTTTTGTGATCTCCCCAACAAATCTGACTTTTCATTCACCTGCAACTTTTGATCGACTCCTAGAACTGTGTACAAATAAATATTCAAAACAAAACTTACTAATAAAGTGTCAATGAATATTTGCAGCGCTGTAAGAATATGTGTGTATTCTTCTAAGTGATAAAATAAATCAAACTAGCAAAAAGAGTGATACGTGAAATATCACAATAATGAAAATTGATTAGTAAAACCTAAATAAACCTGTGAAAACTAAAAAACGTGAAAAGCATAAATAGTTCATGTAAATCAGTGATCCTATGATCTTCAGGGTCTTCCACCACACCGCAAGTGTTCAGTGATCCCGTCACCCATCAAAATGGCCACTCACCACAAATATGTGCCTCACACTCGCGTGCTTCGGCTAACAAGCTGAAATCAATCACCTCTCCAAATGAGAGAAGATGAGATTTCAATATCCAATGATGTGATCCAAATGGTTCCACACAAATGGTAAAAAGGAAAAAAGGAAGTGCACAATAGTGTGATACCGTATAAACAGTTTTAATAAAACACCACGCACAAACTTCAAAGGTTGCACTCACAAACAAATTAAAATTCTCCTAGAACTGCTTTCATCTTGAAACTTTTGAAGTGTTAATAAACCTGAAAACAAAAATCTATTATATAGCAACTTATCAATCCTTAAAGCGGGGGTTCACCCCAAAAAAAAATTTCTAACATTACAATGAGCTGACCTGTGGCACGGACATTATGCTGGTCTTTTTTTTTTTTTTTTTGTACATACCGTTTTATCTGTATTTTCTCCCTGGATTCCCCACGGGAGTGGGCGTTCCTATTCACAGGGTAAGTGATTGACGTTCTTCCGACCGGTGCATATGGCACGTCACGAGTTGCCGAAAGAAGCCGAACGTCGGTGCGCAGGCGCCGTATAGTGACGTATAGAGCCGACCCGACATTCGGCTTCTTTCGGCAACTCGTGACGCACTGTATGCGCCAGTCAGAAGAACGTCAATCACTTTCCCTGTGAATAGGAACGCCCACTCCCGCGGGAAATCCGGGGAGAAACCCCTGCTTTAAGCCCCGTAGACACACAATCAGAATATCATACAAAAAATATCACTTTTGAAGTGGTTGTACGATAATCTGATTATTAGTACACAGCTGTTGTCCAAAATTTTACCAAGGGACAAGCAAAACATTTTCTCATGTGATATCAGATTGCACGATTTTCATTTAATCGGTACAGTTTTCGTATAAAAATACAAAGCAAATATATTGCATCACTTCCGAATTTGTATTCTGTCATACGAGAATTTCCGTAGTTTAGCAACCTATCCTTTTTTCATATGGAGACTAGCATCCAAAAAAAAATGATGATCATTTGTCCGATAATCTCATCTTGTGTACCAGGCTTTAATGTGGTGGCTACATTAGTTTTATTCTTTCTCTTTTTTGTGTTTATTTTCATTTGGTGATCTGATAGGTAACACATGTTCTTTCTTATGCCGCGTACACATGATCGGTCCATCCGATGAGAACGGACCGATGGACCGCTTTCATCGGTTAACCGATGAAGCTAACTGATGGTCGGTCGCGCCTACACACATCGGTTAAAAAAACGATTGTGTCAGAACGCGGTAAAGTAAAACACAACGACGTGCTGAAAAAATAAAGTTCAATGCTTCCAAGCATGCGTCGACTTGATTCTGAGCATGCGTGGATTTTTTACCGATGGTTGTGCCTACTAACGATCGTTTTTTCCCCATCAGTTAGGAATCCATCGGTTAAATTTAAAGCAAGTTGGCTTTTTTTAACCGATGGTTAAATAACCTATAGGGCCCACACACGATCGGTTTTGACCGATGAAAATGGTCCATCAGACCGGTGTCCTCTGTTTAACCTATCGTGTGTACGAGGCCTTAGGGTATCTTCCCTCCATTGAAGACACCATTGGACAGCACCATTGTCAACATGGAGAGAGGATCATGTTACATACACTAGCAGATTTAGAGTAACAAATTAAAGCCAAACATCAGCTAACTTTTTTCAAGCAGTCACAGCAAAAAAAAATTCCTTTTAGGATAAAGATCTTATATAAACGAATATAACTCCACACTCACAACCTTCCAACTGCCACTTTTTCTGGACAGCCTGGTCTGTTAAAGTAAGTTGTAAAAATAACAGATTTAGTGTTTGGATTACCAAGTTAAAAGAAATAGAAAAGCCTATGAAAAAAATTAAATAAGTAATTTGCAATATAACACATTTATGGTTTTATGGGATAGAAACAATTAGTACCATCAATGATATTTTTTTTTTATTTGCACTAAAAATATTTCAGGAAAGCTTTCGGGCTGTGTCCCCTTGTGTGTGTGGGTTTTTTTTATGCCTTGTACTCACGATTGGAATTTTCAATTGAACGGTCGGAATTTGGTGTGACAGTGTGTATGCAAGACAGCTTGAACGGAATTCCGTCAGAAAAAAACGTCAGAGTTTATCCCAACGGAAATTCCGATCGTGTGTATGGGGCATAAGCTTTGAACTTTGTCCATTAGTACTGTTGGGATCTTGATGAAAGGGACACATCGTGAAAGCTTGTTCCCGAAAAATTGGATGTTAGTGCAAATAAAAAAAAGTATCACAGACAGTACTCAATTGTTTCTGTCACAAGTGCACTGATTTGCATACGGTCACCTCAAGGAAGATGTTTTTTTTGGGTTTAATACTGTTTTAAAGCCAATAAGTTCAGTTATATGGTTCAGTTCAGTCATAGGCTAATATGTGTTACATTGGATATCACCCTGAAATATTAGAGAATTCCATGTTAAAGCGGTTCTCCACCCTAAAGTGAAGTCCCGCTGATCGGAACCCTCCCCCCTCCGGTGTCACATTTGACACCTTTCAGGGGGGAGGGGGGTGCAGATACCTGTCTAAAGACAGGTATTTGCACCCACTTCCGGCCCGGCATTCATGGGCAAAAGACGGGCATTGCGTCACGTCCCGTCGCCCCCCCGTTGTTTGCTGGGAACACTCGGCTCCCAGCACACAGTGGGAGCCAATCGGCGGGCGCGGCGCAACTCGCGCATGCGCCATAAGGAACCGGGCAGTGAAGCCGCAGCGCTTCACTTCCTGGTTCCCTCAGCGTGGATGGAGGGGGGAGCAGCAGGGTGACGAGTGATCGCTCGTGCTCTGCTGCGGACGGCGCTGGACTCCAGGACAGGTTAGTGTCCTTATATTAAAAGTCAGCAGCTGCAGTATTTGTAGCTGCTGGCTTTTAATATTTTTTGGGGGTGGAACATCCGCTTTAAGCTGAATTGCCTGGTTTGCCACATTCATAGCAAGTCTTTCCTTATGTTAAAATGCATTACTCTCAATTGCCTGCTCACTTATGCCTCGTTTCCACTGAGCGGATCGGTTCGGTACGGTTCGGTTCGGTACGCTATTTTGGGTGTTTCCACTACGAAAGTGTGCCATTAAACCGAACCGTACCGGACCATTCTGGGTCCTGCTTCAGATGTGGGGCCATAGGAAATGGAACGGTTCCATTAGGGGAGGAGATGCAATACATTCCACTGATTGGTGGACGTGCTAGGCATTTTTTCTAAATCCTGAATGGTCCCCGACGGTCCGATTTGCAGTGGAAACGCTCACGAGAATAGACCGGTCCATCCTAAACCGCTCCATTCTTACTGACCCGAACCGTTCCGTGCAGTGGAAACAAGGCATTACATATCCACAACATAAACCATTGAAGCTGCAGCAGCTACCTTGAACCCACCTTCAATTTCTGCTAAACAACTTTAGACATCATAAAGCTAGAGCTTAATCTCCAGCAAGAAGAAGTGCAAGCAGCACAGTGATGACACTACAAAGTCTTAATCCAAATCTCATAAGAGTATCAGTCAGAGGCAGATAAAGTAAACATTTTCTTGACTAATGCCAAACGCAGCAGTTCACCCAAGTAAGGCACCTCTGTGATTAGTGTAAATTTCACCAGGAGAGACCCTTAGGTTTCTTATGTTCATGGATACAATTGCCAATGTTAATGAGTGGTACCTGATTAAGCTGCTGTTGGATCTGTGGGTCGACTTGGAGTGGTAACTATCTTTGTAAAGGCTTCTCTGGTGTACAGTATTGAACATCAATTGAGGAGCAGCACTAGGGGCTTCGGAATAACAGCAACACCACATTTACCTTCTTAAAGTGGGACAAAATGTATTTATTAAAAAGCAGACATCCCTTTATTGCAGAAGAGACATGTTATAACATAATGTACCTGCTTGCACATAGTCTTATATTGAATGAACACTGAGCAGCACTTGCACTGCTCAGCATTAGGGGTGAGCTTCGTATTCGAGTCGAACCCATGTTCGACTCGAACATCGCATGTTCGATCGTTCGTCGAATTACGAACTTTTTGGGCCGTTTTCACCAAATTCGAGTTACGTTTCACAGCCCATAATTCACTGCGACATTGCAGTGCATTGCTGGCTGATGATTGGCCAAGCATGCACTATGATCTGCATGCTTGGCCAATGACAGCTTGCAAAAAACGGAGAGCCATAATTGGCCAAAGCCAGGGCGGCTTTGGCCAATTATGGCTCAGGGGTTTTAGTACACGCCCCACACTATAAAAGGCCGCATGCAGGTCGGCCTTGTGAAGTGTGTTGCGGTGGTTAAGAGAGAACAGAGAGAGACAGCATTTTTTGCAGGTAGATAGAGCAGGCAGGCAGGCTAGTCAGTTAAAGTTACAGTGTGTAGAGGATATATATGCATCCCAGGTGTTGTATATACTGTATAGTTTAGCTATACTGTAAAGTTTAGCTTGATCAGCTCTTCCTAATTTACTGGCAGGCAGGTGATTGTGCTAGCTGCAGTATTCTCACATGGTGTATTGCCTGTGTCCTCTGCAGTGTGCGCCATAAAGCTACGTGGTGTGTGTACTGCCTTTGTCCTCTGTAGTTTGCACATAAAGCTACTTGGTGTGTACTGCCCGTGTCCTCTGCAGTTTGCATCCAAAGCTACGTGGTGTGTACTGCCCGTGTCCTCTGTAGATTGCACCTAAAGCTACGTAGTGTGTACTGCCCGTGTCCTCTGCAGTGTGCACCTAAAGCTACGTGGTGTGTGTACTGTCTGTGTCTGTGCTATTTTTCTCAATGATTTTTATCCATATTGCAGGGACCAGACATTACATTAAAGCCGCAAGCAGTTTTAAATTACTTTTTTCTTATAGTAATCTAATTTTGTGCAGGGACAGTTCTAAACACGTGCAACTTCACAGGCATACTATTGACACCCATCAGGTACAATATTTAAAGGAATTTTTTTTATTTTTTTTTTATTTAAGCATCAATAAAATCACTGCTCCAGAAAAAACAACCGTTTTTAAAACTTTTTTTCTATTGATACATGTTCCCTGTGGCAAGACCCGGGTTCTCAAACATGTTTTCACAGGCATACTATAGACACCCAGCAGGTACAATATTTAAAGGAATTTTTCATTTTTTTTATTTAGGCATCATTAACCACTTGAGACCCGCGCTATTGACAAAAGACGTCAACAGCGCAGCTCTCAGGTGCCAACTGGACGTCTTTGGACGTCTTTTTAAAAGCATTACCTCTGGGGGGCGCGCAGCGGGTAAACACTGTGCCGCCGCATTGCTGGGGAGCCGATGCGTGTACCTGGCGGCCGCGATGTCCGCCGGGTACACGTGATCGTCGGTGACACAGCCGGTAACAGCAGGGACGTGGAGCTCTGTGTGTAAACACAGAGCTCCACGTGCTGTTAGAGGAGAGGAGACCGATCTGTGTCTCTTGTACATAGAGACACAGCATCGGTCACCTCCCCCAGTCACCCCCCTCCCCCCACACAGTTAGAACACACCCAGGCTACACATTTAACCCCTTCCTCACCCACTAGTGTTAACCCCTTCCCTGCCAGTCACATTTATACAGTAATTAGTGCATTTTTATAGCACTGATCGCTGTATAAATGTGAATGGTCCCAAATTTGTGTCGAAAGTGTCCCATACGTCCGCCGCAATATCGCAGTCTCAATAAAAATCACAGATCGCCGCCATTACTAGTAAAAAAAATAATAATAAAAAAAAATCATAATTTTGTTCCCCATGTTGTAGGCGCTATAACTTTTGCGCAAACCAGTCGCTTATTGCGATTTTTTTTTTTTACAAAAATACATCGAAAAATACGTATCGCCTTAACTGAGAAAAAAAAACGTTTTTTTTAAAAAAAATTGGGATATTTATTATGGCAACAAGTAAAAAAAATATATATATTTTTTAAATTGTCGCTCTTTTTTTGTTTACAGCGCAAAAAATAAAAACCGCAGAGGTGATCAAATACCACCAAAATAAAGCTCTATTTGTGGGGAAAAAAAGTATGTCAATTTTGTTTGAGAGCCACGTCGCACGACCGCGCAAATGTCAGTTAAAGCGACGCTGTGCCGGAAGCTGAAATTTCGTCTGGGAACGAAGGGGGTTTATGTGCCCAGTAAGCAAGTGGTTAAAATCACTGCTCCAGAAAAAACGACCGTTTTTAAAACTTTTTTTCCATTGATACATGTTCCCTGGGGCAAGACCCGGGTTCTCAGGCTTTTACGACAATAACTTGCATATTAGACTTTAAAATGAGCACTTTTGAATTCGAACGTTCGAGTCCCATTGACGTCAATGGGGTTCTAAATGTTCGCACGAACGGTCAGTCTGTTCGAAGGTTCTGGTGCGAACCGAACGGGGGGATGTTCGGCTTATCCCTACTCAGCATGCATTCCCAGCACACTCCTACCCTGCCAGAGAAAAGGATTGCTGTGCATGCACAGGATGATGTCATTCAACCACGGGCCAATCAAGAGGCTGAAAACTCAGCACCTGCAAGTAGTTAGGGAGGAGATGACAGAGAGATTTAACCGCTTCATCACTGGAATGAGAATATAAGTATTTCTGAGAGTTTTGTTCTGCTTAAGGGCTGGTGTTAGGACACTTCAGATCCTTTGTAATTTATTGACAGATGTATTTGACATGTGGTTGACCCCCTTGCATTTAACCTGTTTCATGCATGTTTTTTGCCCCATGCAAAATGTTTTTGAACTGATCAAAATCCTGTTGACACAGGCCCTTGTTATAATTTCCACCAATGTGCACCGTGCATCATAACAAAGCAATGTGACAAAAGAAGCACTCCATAATACTGTGCCGCATTTCAGGTCAATGGTGATCATTTCTAAAAAACTGTAGTTGCAGTAATATGGTGATACAGATTATAATAAGGAAGTTGAACTTGTTGCACCTATCGTAAAGTCTCTGGTGCTGTTTTCAATTAATGTTCAGAAGCCGTCAGAAGTAGAAAATCCCACAAAGCAGATATATCATACAGGAAGAATGGAGGACTAGAAAGTTCACTGCTATGTTTCAAGTAGAATTCAAGACAAAAGATAGATGTTTTCAGGGAACTACTTAGGCGCTATTATCATGTCTAACCATTCCCTAAAATTTCGCAAATCTTCACTTTTTGAATTTAGGTCCAGCTGAAGCTACTAGTCATACTTGTGTGGGACCTGTGGCATAAAAAAGACTGTAAGTACACTGATTGTGGACATGCTAAAGTCTAAATACAGTGAGGGAAAAAGTATTTGATCCCCTGCTGATTTTGTATGTTTGCCCACTGACAAAAAATGATCGGTCTATAATTTTAATGGTTGGTTTATTTTAACAGTTAGAGACAGAATAACAACATAATAAAAATATCCAAAAGAAACACATTTCAAAAAAGTTAAAAATCGATTTGCATTATAATGAGTGGAATAAGTATTTGATCTCTCTTCAATCAACAAGATTTCTGGTTCCCAGGTGTCTTCTATAACAAGCCGAGATTAGAAGCACTTTCTTAGGGGAGTGCACCTAATCTCAGCTTGTTACCTTTATAAAAGATGTAAGAAAAAGGGGGGAAAAACTGCGCTAAACCAAAAAGTGTATACAAGAGCAGCCAGCACACAAACAAACAAAGTAAATAGCAAATAGAGAACAATAGTGCGGCGCTGAAAATGTGTTGTGCACAATACTTATAATCACATAAGTTCAAAAAAAGAACTTTAAAATCCAACTAAACAAGTGAAAAAAGTCCATATGAATACCATGCACCACACAAATGTGATGCTGGATTAATGATCACACAAACTAATGCGTGAAGTAGAAGTCCACAGACAGAAGAATTGACTTTCCAATGATGTGACATATAATGTGAGGTATCTCGCTGCCTGAAGGGATCACCACGGCATCCAACAATAGATAAAAGAATATTGAGTGCGTTTCTACATTATTTCCTTACTGGCGTCTGCGCCCACATTTATTCACTTCTGCTGGTTATTTCTGATGTAACTGTCAAATTTCAAATAAAAACTAAGCCGAAACGCGTCGGTTCCAGCTTTACAGCACCCTATACTGCTTTTATAACTTCATGTGATCACTTTTTATCTGCATTTTTTGTTGTGTGGAATTTTAAATAAAACCTGTCACGGTTTATTTTGACCTGCACCATTTGGAGCATTCTTTTTTTCTTTTTTCCATTGCTCTGCGAGCCTGTTGGAATTTATTTTGCATCCTGCACTGAAGGGTCCATCTGTCCGGTTCCTGTTGAGTGCGACGTCCATCCCATCAGGGTGATTGAAGGATATACCACCATCCGGGGAGCTCTTGGTTGCAGTGATCCAGGTCTGGCGGGACCATTAAGACCTGCTGTTGTAAAACAGTTGAGTCCACACCTCATGGTAAGAGTACCTCAATATACTTTTATCTATTCTTGGATGCTGTGGTGATCCCTTCAGGCAGCGAGATACCTCACATTATATGTCACATCATTGGAAAGTCAATTCTTCTGTGTGTGGACTTCTACTTCACGCATTAGTTTGTGTGATCATTAATCCGGCATCACATTTGTGTGGTGCATGGTCTTCATATGGACTTTTTTCACTTGTTTAATTGGATTTTAAAGTTGTTTTTTCAAACTTATGTCATTATAAGTGTTGTTCTCTACCTTTATAAAAGACACATGTCCACAGAAGCAATCAATCAATCAATCAGATTCCAATATATCCACAATGGCCAAGGCCAAAGAGCTGTCCAAGGATGTCAGGGACAAGATTGAAGACTTACAAGACTATTGCCAAGCAGCTTGGTGAGAGGGTGACAGCAGTTGGTGTGATTATTCGCAAATGGAAGAAACATACCTGTCAATCTCCCTCGGTCTGGGGCTCCATGCAAGATCTCACCTCCTGGAGTTTCAATGATCATGATAACAGTGAGGAATTATCCCAGAACTACATGGAATCTTGTCAATGATATCAAGGCAGCTGGGACCAAAGTCACCAAGAAAACAATTGGTAACACACTACGTCGTGAAGGACTGAAATCCTGCAGCGCTCGCAAGGTTCCCCTTCCCAAGAAAGCACATGTACAGACCCATCTTGTTTGCTAATGAACATCTGAATGATTCAGAGGAGAACTGGGTAAAAGTATTGTGGTCAGATGAGACCAAAATCAAGCTCCTTGGCATAAACTCAACTCACCGTGTTTGGAGGAGGAATGCTGCCTATGATCCCCAGACCACCATCCCCACCGTCAAACATGGAGGTGGAAACATGCTTTTGGGGTGTTTTTCACTAAGGGGATAGGACAACTTTACCGTATCAAAGGGACGATGGACCCGGTCATGTACCATCAAATCTTGGGTGAGAGCCTCCTTCCCTCAGCCAGGGCATTGGAAATGGGTCGTGGATGAGTATTCCAGCATGACAATGACCCAAAGCACATGGCCAAGGCAACAAAGGAGTGGCTGAATAAGAAGCACATTAAGGTCCTGGAGTGGCCTAGCCAGTCTCCAGACCTTAATCCCCTAGAAAATATGTGGAGGGAGCTGAAGGTTCAAGTTACCTAACGTCAGCTTTGAAACCTTAAAGGGGTTGTAAAGACAAAAATATTTTAACTAGTTTGATACCTGTTGAAATCAAGCTGTTTTATTCACCTCTGTCACTCCTGAATCTTTATTCTCACTGACTTCCTGGTTTGCGGTGCGCATTCATTCTTGCTACATCAGGGCCTAATGGGAACTACAGTTCCCATTAGGCTTAGCCTCCATGCCTGTGAGGGATAAGAGAGCATCTTCACGCAGGGCTGTAGTCATAGGGAGGGGGTGAGCACATTGGGCAAAACGGCTCAGATGCTGGTGGAAAGCAAGAAGAGGAGAGACAGGAAATGGTATTTTCAAACCTGGATTACTGTATTTTGGAGGTCAAAAGGAAAAACGAGGTAAGTGATATTTAAATGCTCTAGCTTACAGCAATCAATTGATCTAAAAAAAAAAAAAACCTTTAGTGTTCTTTAATGACTTGGAGAGGATATTCAAAGAGGAGTGGGACAAATTCCCTCCTGAGATGTGTGCAAACCTGGTGGCCAACTGCAAGAAAAATCTGACCTATGTGATTGCCAACAATAGATTTGCCACCAAGAACTTAGGGGTGAAATACCTATTTCACTTATTAAAATGCAAATCAATGTATAACTTTTTTGAAATGTGCTTTTCTGGATATTTTTGTTGTTATTCTGTCTCTCACTGGTAAAATAAACCGACCATTAAAATTATAAACCAATCATTTATTTGTCCGTGGGCAAACATACGAAATCAGCAGGGGATCAAATACTTTTTCTCTCACTGTAAATGCTGCCAAGGTTGAAAGGAATTTCAAATACTTTTGTCATGAGATGAATAACAAGAACACTATTGTTAAAGAGGAGCTTCAGTAATTTCTGCAAAAAAATTAAAGTCAGCAGCTACAAAAACAACTGGAGTTGCTAATTTTTAATAAACAGACACTTACTTGTCCAAGGATCTCACCCGAGCCGGGTTTTCACTGGTCTTTAGCTCCCCAGGTTCCGTAGCCTTCTGGGACGTGTGACTTGTTCAGAAGTTTATGGGCAGGTAACCAGGGAGGAGCACTTCTGGTGGATCCACCTTGGAGATCTGACCAAAAGTGGGAGCGGGTGCCTGTCAAAAGTGAAACCTGCTCTCCCTCCCAAAAAAAAATATTATTCCAAATGTGGAAGAGGAAGAGAGGAAGGAGGAAGAGCAAAACTTCTACGTTTGGATGAAGTTCCCACTTTAACCTCCTACTGAAATCGTAAGTTACCTTGCTGTAATGCTGACTATGGATTTAATGCTTCCTGTGTCATTGGCCTAAAACAAACATTAAACATAGAAAGCAGATTACAAACTAGATGTCAGCGAACAAAATACACTTTATTTAGTATAAAATAAGCATCCACTTACATCAAGATAAGGAATTTCAGCATCATGATGAAGGAAAGCCAACAGCTCTTCACGAATCACATGTTGCATCCTGATGTACAGCTCTCTGCAGTTTTGGAGGAAAAAGAGAACTTTACATCAATAATAACCCCTTTCCATTGAAATGCAGGCTTGGAGGAACTCAGCTATGAGGAAAGATTAGAGGATCTTGAGAAGAGGAGATTAAGGGGATATGATCAACATATAGTGAACTTGGTGTTGAGTTATTCACAGAGGACAAGGGGGCATGCTTTTCGCCTAGAGAAAAAGAGATTTCATCTACAAATACAGAAAGGTTTCTTCACAGTAAGAGCTGTGAAAATGTGGAATAGACTCCCTCCAGAGGTGGCTCTGGCCAGCTCAGTAGATTAAGATTTAAGAAAGGCCTGGATTCTTTCTTAAATGTACATAATATAACTGCATACTGATATTGATAGGTAAAGTTGATCCAGGGAAAATCCGATTGTCTCTCGGGGGGTCTGGAAGGAATTTTTTCCCCCGCTGTAGCAAATTGGATCGTGCTTTGCTGGGGTTTTTCACCTTCCTCTTGATCAGCTGTGGGTATAGGATTGGGCATATGGGATTGTATTATATTATTTTTTTTTTTCAACCTAACTATGTAACTATGTAAAAGAGATAGCATTGCACTCTTGAGTACATGATTTACTATCTAATATCAGGATCATTATTATTATTATTATTATTATTATTATTATTATTATAATACAGGATTTATATAGCACCAACAGTTGCGCAGCACTTTACAAGATTAGGGCAGACAGTACTGCAATACAATTAAATACAGGAGGAATCAGATGGCCCTGCTCATTAGAGCTTGCAGGGTAATAACTTTCCTTTTCATTTCTTCATCATCTCATCCTTCACAGTTATCAGGTGGAGGCAGGATAGGCTTCTCTGAATAGAAAAGTTTTCAGGGATAAAAGTGGATAGGATATTGTGTAGGCAGCTCCATATTTCAATAGTATCTATTTAGCACCTGAAAAACAAACAAGGTGCCTCTGACCTCACTGGCTGAAGAAGGAACCAATGAGCTGTTCTGAAACGTGTCCTGCCTCTATGACACACTTCCTGTCCACTTCCTGTTTGTGTTCCATGCTGGTTTTTGTCTCGCTTCCTCTGACATCATCCCCAGGCTCCAGCACTATTGTGTCCCCTGTCTTGTGGACTTCCCTGGAAGCTTTACCATCAAAGACTGGGACTGCCCTGCCACTGGAACATCTTCTGGACACACTTACCTGCTGCATGGCTGTTTCATCCACCATCGTGTAAGTGTTTTTAACCCCTTTAGGGGATATTAAAAGTTGTATACTTCTGCACTTAGAGGAACCATGTTTGTTTTTCTGTTTCCATTAGACATGTGCACACTGAAATATTTTGTTTTGTAATTTAGTTTTCGTCCAAAAAATAAATTTATTTAGTAACTCCCGAAATTCGTTTTTATTTATTTTGTTTTTCGTAAAAAAAAATGCATTTGTCCGAAAATCCAAATTAAGGTCGAATCTGTCATTGAAGGCTTATGGTGTCTGTCGAATGTTCTAAGAAAAAAAGAAAAAAAAAAAGAAGAAGATTCCACAGAATCTTTAAAAAAAAAAAAAATTATGTCTCTCTATGCCGAATCTTCATGTCTCTCTATGTCAAATCTTCATGTCTCTCTATGTCAAATCTTCATGTCTCTCTATGTCAAATCTTCATGTCTCTCTATGTCGAATCTTTATGTCTCTCTATGTCGAATCTTTTCTCTCTATGTCGAATCTTGTCTCTCTATGTCGACTCTTCTCCATGTCTCTATAATGTCGAATCTTTTCTCTCAATGTCAAATTTTTTCTCTTTATGTAGAATAATATTGGACTAATAGAGTTAAGGTTAGGCACATTCGACCGCAACGAAAACGAAACCTAAGCATTTGTTTATGTCGGATCTTTCGGTTTTCGTTCTCTGTGCTTTCGTTATCGTTTGTTAAAACGATAACGAAAATACCTGAAATTCGGATGAAAATGCATTCGGACGAAAACGAATGCACATGTCTAGTTTCCATTAGAGATTGCTTGTCTCCCTGAGTGCTGCCTAAAGTTTGTGAAGATTTGCTACCCTCTCCAACACAGACTTTATCTGTCAGGATTCAAATGATTGGAGTGCCCTGGATATACACATTTTTCTGGATCTATTTATTTAGCACCTGAGTGCTGATTTTAAAGTGCACAATTTATTCAACTAGGTTGATCCGAGGTCTGAGGTTTATGCATTGGGGCGGATCTTAGGTGTGAAATGCATGAACTTGGATTGATCTTGGGTGTAAAGTGCATGAACTGGGATTGATCTTAGGTGTAAAGTGCATGCATTGGAGCTGATCTAATGTGTGAAGTGCATGACTTTTGGCTGATCTGAAGCACATGCAATACAGCTGATCTAAAGAGGATGCAGTTTGGCTGACCTATGGTCTAAAATGCATACATTGGCTCTAAAATTTGAAAATTCTGAATTTTTTTAATTCGGAAATGTGAAAATTCGGAAATGTTACATTTGGAATTTGGAAATTCTGAATTTCTATATTCAAAAATGCAGATATTCGTAAACTCAAAAATTTGGAATTCCGAAATTCTGAAATGTGAAAAATCGGAAAATTCAAAAATTCTGAAATCCAAACATTCAAAAAATTGAATATAAGAAAAGAAAGATCCAAAAATGTGAAAGAACAAAATTCAGAAAATCCAAATACTTGAAATAATAACTAATAATAACTATTAAAATATAGGTATTGGAATTTCCTTTCAAATTTGGCTGTTAGTGAACATAACAAATAAAAATGAATTTGAAGTTACAAATTATCCAAAATAACAAATGCTGCATTGAAACAAATGGACAGAACAAAATAATAATAAATAATAATTTGTTTCCGAATTTTTAAATTTCACATTTTTGAATATTCTGAAAAATTTGGAATTTCTAAAATTTGGTAATTCGGATAATTCCGAATTAACGTATTTGTCTAAATTTGGTAAAAAATTAATTCGGAACTAAATGAATTTCACATGTCTAGTAGTGTCCCTATTAGTTGGAGGAATAGTATCCCATTATTGGTATCAGTGGAAGAAATAAAGCACCATTGTTGGTGTCAGTGAGAGGAATAGTTCCCCAAGGGCAGGATAGAGGCTAGCAAAGGGATGCACCTTGCCCTTGGGCAGCAGTTTGGAGACCCCTGCTCTAAAACTACAGCAAGGGTTGTCTAATTCTTGTGAACATGACACTTGGAAATATTTTCTGACCACTGTCTCTACATAATAGCTGGTGCAGGTAATACGTTTGGTAGAATCTATCTGTAAACAGCAGAATTTCTGCAAAGTGAAATAATTTTTTTCATTACATTATTCTACAGGCACAAACACCTAAGAAGAGTTAAAATAAGCTTTTATTCTTGCAAACAGAACAAGCGTATGGAAAAAAAAAGTGTGACTGCCCTGTGATGCAGCTGAGTGCACTCGCTCTAGAATCCAGCACGCTAAGCAAAAGCAGACAGAAAAAAAACCTGAATCAGAGAAGCAGGGAGCATAGACAATGAAATAAGTAGGACACGCACAGAGCTAAAGAGAAAATCTCAATTAATTTGGATAATACTTTAGTATTAGCAGTTCATACAGGGAGAAGGGGTTTAAGAATAAATGTTTTAAAGTGAGATCCATTTGAAGCCTAAGAGGATTTAAAGTAGTTCTAACAAGAGCCAAGAATCGTCTTCACCATGGGAGCAGGTGCCACTTATGCAATGCTCTGAAATTTCTGTTAACCCCTCACATTAGACAGAGTTATTTAAAATGAATCTTCTATGGTTATTTTTTACATACACAAAGTAGCTGGTGATTTTATATATATTATATGTAATTATGTGTACAAGTACAAGAAAAATAAGCATGTTCACATGGGAATTGTTAACTCAACTATCCCTTCTTCTCACCAAGAGTAAGCTTAGACTATGTAGGGAAACAACCTTTCTTCCTTCCTTTTTATTTTTCTTCCTCTCCCTTCATACTTTCCTTTTACCTTTGCCTTTCCATCTCTTTCCTTTCATTATTATTTTTGTAAAGACTATACCCATTCTACTAGTAGCACTACTCCGAAGGAGCTGCTGGTTTTGATTTGGGCCTGCTGTTACCTTACTGTTCCATACGCTCATTACAGGGGTTGTCCTTGAAGAGTTGTCCTTAAGAATGTACGCACCAACACAAAGTCTCTTTAAAGGGTTTTATTAACAAAGTTCTCCAACAGAGGAGTAGGGGGACAGGAAAAGACTCAGGCACTTTCACTTTGCGGATCACAGGTGTCACTTAGATCTAGAGGATTAACTCAGCTCCACACTGGATTGTAGCAACCATCATATAGGCCTACTCTCATGGGCCTAGCAGCTGATGCGAAGCTCGACAAAGTCTCTGCCACAGACTTGATGAGTGTCGTCAGGCCGTCCCATGATCTTCTGCCACAAGATCATGTAATCGACTGCACACTCGATATAGTTCCAACAAAAGTTACACGACTCATGGTGCCAAGAATCTTTCAGCCAGATCGGAAGATGAACCCCGCAAAATGGCATCTATGCCTTAAGTACCCCTCCCCAGAATGCACAGTGGGTTGACCATGCCCCCTGATCCTCTTCCCAGAGAGAGATACAAATACGTCCAGCCTGTTGCCTTTCCAACCGTGACCTGAGGTGACAGAGACACCCACTGTCAGGGGGAAACCTGTGCAACACAGCTGAACTGAACAGAGCCAACAATTTTGAGTAATCATTCTGAGCCAAAACTACTGCTCAGGCAACTATAATTTAACGCATAGTGCCCACTCAATGGGAGCAGGGCTCTACATACTACTTTACTATTATAATGCAGATAAAGGATCCGCTGTATGCAGACTGACTCTCTGACCTCAGTTGTAAATTTAAAGTATAGGTAAACTTCGGAATTCAGAAGTAGTTTTCAATATTTTTAAAGCTGCATATTTTATTAACATACTATCTGGTAAGAAGGGTGTTTGACAGTAGTAGATATGACACCGTTCTATTGGTTTAAAATGTGTGGTGCCCTTTAAGTAAATATCTGGTGTTTAATTTGTTTAGTTTTCAAACCTTAAAGTGCCTTTATATTTTGAACTTACTCTTATTGATGAGATTCTAAAGTGACAGCTGCTCTTAATTGATCAAAAATAAATGAATAAAACCATAGAAACTTGATGAACTTTTGTTTACAGAAAATCTCCTTAGGTAAATTATGTAAAATATGCAATATTATACATTTCTATTGTACCCTATAATATATAGCTATCACATTAATGTATTAATGTGTAGTTGTCCCTTGTTTGCTAGTCTAACCTATCAGAGAATATGCTAAGCCTAATGCTATAATGCTAGCTATAAAGACAGACACAGTTGCTCAGTAAAAACAAGTCATATTTATTTCCTTTAAAAGTAGGAATATACCAAACAGCAGTCATCTATAACACATAGCAGCAATCAAACATCAAAGATACTTAACACATCCCCAAGATACTCTTCATCGGCTGGTCTCAGATATCAGATAGAAGCTAGGCCTGGGCCGCATGTCTTAGGCCCAAAATGGCCATCAGAGCTAGGTCCCAGCCGGATGGCAGAGACAACCTCATGACAGAGGTCCTTGCAGTCAAAGAGGGCTGAGCTCTGTGTTACGAACCCTTTTAACAAAACTCACTCATTACTCATTCAAACTCCCCCCATTGCCAACCCATATGCCTCTGGCCCAATCATTGTTCACAGGGCAGTCCTCAAGCTTGCTTGTAGATCTTATTGTTCTATACACACATAAGCCAGACACTCTGCTATGTAGACTTTGCTTGGGGCCAAATTCCTCTGTAAGTGTCAGCATGGCTGATAGAACCTTAGACCATGTTACCTCCAACAGTAAACAACTTTGGTTATTTGCATAACCGGTGAATTATTTTGTTGATACATTTACAAAGTGACAGGTGCTCTTTAACCACTTGAGGACCAGCCGCCGTTGTGCCCTAGGCACGATCCTGCGAACAGCCGTAGGTGTACGTCGGTCCCTTTAAGCGGGATAGGGGCAGCAGTTCTTATATATTCTTATAAATATAAATCAACAGTCATCTGTTCGGAATCACCCTAGTTTTTATAATATCTGGAAAGCCTGCTGTGAAGGTCCTTTTTTCAGGCACATTCTGTGATAGGGGTGACAACACTTTGTTATTTCTCTTCCTCCTCATTGTGCTTCTTTATTGTCACAAAGGTTTTCAAAGGAGACACCTTTGTATGTCTATTAACTTGCTGCACATTTTCACAAGTTGTACACTTGCAGAGCACTTAAAGCACAAGTTCTAGTTGACACTTTTCCAATTTATAGCAAATTTGCATGGGAAGTCTCTATCAAGAGCAAGGTTGCAGTGGTAAGTCTACAGCATGAAAACTCAGCCACAGTGACCCCGATGGTGGGATGACTATTGCACAACATAACTGAACCAGAACTTGCAACAGACTTGCAGAATGTTTGCAAAGAAAGTTGATCTGGAGTCAATGTGGACTTGCTGCCATTGTCCAACAAACTTATGAAGTCTGACAAGTCTCACAATAGCTTACCAAGTCATGTTAAAACTTGCAGCACAATTGCATGCTATCTGGGCTCCAGCACTCAGTGAAGCGCCAAGAGGCTAAGCCAGCTGGTGACATCAGCTGTGATGCCAGATAAGAGCAGGCTGTAACTTAAAAGAAAACGATAATGAGTATTTTATTAAAAATGCATTTATTTTTCATACATGCTTAACAAATTAGATTGCATTAGGTTAGGGTTTAAATACACTTAAAATCAGGCAAATAAAACTAGGCATTTCTTTACAATATAGAATATCTTCACAAATTATATTTTTCTTGGTCCCAGATTGTATTGCGACTATTCCAAAAATAGGGCTAAAAGCCAGAATGGTACCAATGATTCATGCATTTATACTTTGATAATAGAAATTAAGCCTGCCTGCCTACAATAGCCTTTTAGAATGATTTGTATGATGCGCTAAAATATCTGAAAAGCGAGAACAAAATTAACATGTCAAGTAAGAGTGTGTGCATTGACAGAAGACCTTTGTACTGATAGATACTGAATTCTTAATATTTAACCTTGACACATGTCTCAAAATAATCTGTTCCCAGATTTTGTATGCAGATGCATTGTTTTGGCTGCATCGTCCCTTCCTTTTAAATCAATGATGTATTGATATCAAGTTTAGGTCAAGATAAGGGTCTCTTGGTTCTTGGCCTAGCTGTCTCTTTCTATCAAATGAGACCATGTATCTTGGGCAAGTGAGACTTCAGCCATAATTTACAGCATAGGAGACAGCAGCTATAATCCTGTGAGCTTCAAAACATGCAGATATTGGATTTTGTCAAGATTTATTGACTTGATGAACCAAAAAATCAATATTTTCCATGTGGGACAATGAATGTTGATGTTCACTGGAGTCATACATGGGTTTATTCATACAGTTTAATCATCTCATCAAATAAGAACAGAGCGTTGGCTGCATGTTGTCAGCTGAGGGTGGGGGAGAGTTTTTATTGTTTAATGTGACAGTAAAAAGGATACAGGACTTAGTTTTTATAAACTTCTTTAGTATTGCCTATTGTAAGCAGTAGATCTGAGGTGGTAGTCCTGCTTCCAGAGCAAGAAAGCTGTGAGAAAGAAATTCCATGCATTCACTTTCATAACTTTCATTGTCTTTTGTGTCTTTTTAAATTATGCAATGCAATGTAAATCGAAGAAACTGAAGATGTACAAAATCACTTTAAATAGATGAGGATTGGGTGTCATCAGTAATACTTTTGTGAGGTTTTGAAGGGAAAAGTTGAAGCAGTGGTTTAAAATATATTTCACAATTGTACTTATTGTAATAAACACATACCCTCTTGAAATAGTTGCAAAGTTACCATAAAGAGGCAAACAGACAAAATCCCAGAATTCCAGTTCTCCCATTTTCTTGTAGATGGCATTGATATGAGTAGATCATCTCCAGGGGTGTCTGCACAATTACAGATTTGCCTCACTTATTATCATTTGTACATTACAGATCAAGATGGGTCAAAAGCAAATGTGCACCTCTGTGTAAAGTTAACCACTTAAGGCAGTGGTTCTCAACCTGGGGGTCGGGACCTCCTCGGGGGGTCGAATAAAAATCAATTAGCCAGGGGTCACTGAATCCTGGGCTGTTCCTGAAGCCTGAACCGCTCTCCCAGCCTTTTCGTGTCCATCCAGCAGGGCTGTCTCCCTGGAGCTTGTGGAAGCCCAGCTGGGCTGTTCCTGGGGCCCGTGGCTGCCCACTCAGCCTCTTTGCATTCTGTTCCTGGCATGGGTGGGGGACAGAGACTAGAGGTCAGCTGACTGGTGAGGAATGTGAAGTGGGAGGGGCTGGAGGAGACCCTATCTTCTGATTTCTGTATAGGTGTCACTGCTGCAAGACACCACAGAGCTGGAGACACAGTGAAGCCAGAGACACAGTGAGTAACACTACCTGTGATTAGCGTTGCTATTAAAAGTCCCCACTACAGTTCTCAGATCAATAGATGACCTTGATCAAGAGCACCTAAGTTGGCTGATTAGAACTCCCCCCCAGCACTGGCACCGATCCCATCCCCCCACCAGCACTACCGCTCATCCCAACTCCCTGCCACTCATCTCAATTCCCCGCCAGCATTGCCACTAATACAATTAATACCACTAATACCACATACATGGAAGGAAGAGAAAAAAAGGGGGAGGAACAAATTAAAAGTGAGAGAAAGAATAAGATACTGTAAATAACAAGAAACATGGCTAGAGAGAGAGAAGGGGGAGAAAAACAAGAAATTAGGAAAGAGAGAGATAAATGGGAAAGAAAGGAGAACAATGAAAAAGAGTGGTACATCCCAAAATGTACCATAAGGGGTTTTAATACTGTACAAGTGAAATTGACTCAGGGAGCACTAAATGTACATGGGTTAGGGGTACAAATGACTTGTCTTGCCTTGGGTGCTGACAACCCACGCTACAAAATTTATTTTACTGTTAGGGGTCCCCGCCAACATGGGAAATTTTATTAAGGGGTCACAGGACTAGAAAGGTTGAGAACCACTGACTTAAGGATTGGAAAGATTTACCCACTTCCTGACCAGGCCATTTTTTGCGATACGGCACTGCATTGCTTTAGCGGACAATTACGCAGTCGTGCAACATTGTATCCATATGAAATTCATATCCTTTGTTTTCCCAAAAATAGAGCTTTCTTTTAGTGGTATTTGATCACCTCTGCCGTTTTTATTTTTTGCACTATAGACAAAAAAAGAGTAACAATTTTGAAAAAAATATATATATATTTATTTTTGCTATAATAAATATCCCCCCAAAAATAAAATAAAAATAATTTCTTCCTCAGTTTAGGCCAATATGTATTATTCTACATATTTTTGTTAAAAAAAAAAAAACACAATTAGCGTATATTGATTGGTTTGCGCAAATGTTATTTGTTATTAAAGAAACAAAAATGTTTGCTGTAACTGGTTATACAGTGTGAGCTGGAGTTTGGCTTCAGTTTGTTGGTGTATCTAAATCTGCTAATCCATTTAACACTACCCTCTACCCCAAGAATGGCAATGCTGCCCTCTGCCATGCCTCATGTCCTCATTCCTCCAGGCACCTAGCGGATCCAGACTTTTTTGTCGTGTTGACGTGGTGCCTGCACTGATTCCAGTAACATCAGCAGAAAGCGGACTTTAGACTGCTCTCTGCTGAAAACGGATCACAAGAGTGCAAATCGAATTGCACTGCTGTGACCCATAGGAGAAGCCCAGCTAAACAAGCTCAGGTTGGACTTCTCCTTTAAGACAAATGGTCCATTTTTTAGGGTACTGTTTAGGCACAATTAACATTTCTAAATGTCTACTTAAAAGCAAATCTTCACTTTTTTAAATTCAAGCTATTTTGTTTGACAAAAAGTACATTTTGATTATCAGTTCAGTTCAGCTTGTTAAAATCGCTCTTTATAAACTACGGTACATAAATTATGTTGGAAGTCAGCAACAAATGGAAAGGAGAAAATGGAACAATTTCAGAAGACAGTTCACATTAGGAACATCAGTTGTTTACGCACTTATCTTTGTAAAAAAAAAAAACAAAAAAAAAACAGGTACAGTCTCCAGGCTAACAACTCTGGTTTGCAGTTTTTTTTCTTACAGGCTCTTTCCTTAGCCCAGCCACTCACCTACACTGCTCACCCCCTGCAGGGCTTTAAGAGGCTAAGGGGCACCCCACCTCTAACCTGTGGCCTTCCAGTGAAGTGCCAGAATCAAAGAAGGTGTACTATGGGGTCAATTGCCAGAATACCCATAAATGCATGTGTGGTTACATGACTTCATTCTAATACTATTTAAAAAAATCGGTAGGAATTCTGTAACAAAAGAAGATTACATGAATTCCTTAAATTGCATTGAGTTCATAACCCTGGATCATGATACTTGTGGTATATTGTTTATTTTCAAAAGTATATTAAAGGAGGCATATGCCTTAAGGAATGTGGTTTACAGAAAATAGGAATAAACACTTTATATAATGAATATAAATGGAAAAGGGAAACAAAGTTGGAGATAGGCGCAATCAATACAATACTGCAAATGCAAGAATGTAATCAGAAACAATTATCAAGCACTGAGTTGCAGGTACATGAGATATACAGTATACTGTACACTGTATACTCTGTAAAGAACTGTCTGCTTTCAGGGATCTGCCAGCTTCCAAGAAATAAATAAAAAATTATAATAAACAAACATACTAAATATGTTCAGCATCTGAAAATAGATGTGGTTGAGAAAAAGAAAGTAAAATAGACCAGCATATTTAACTTATGCTACTAGTAAGGTATATACTGTAAATGGAATTTCTACCTAGTTGAAAAAAGATTTGTCTCTTAAGGGGACAAACATAATTGGTGACAAATGTATCTGACGGATCTTCTTCATTTTTGGATCCTTGTATGTTTTGTAAGAACACTATGGAATATTTTGTATTACAGAGAAGAAGTAAATCTAGTAGTGAACTAAAAAATATCCACTTCCATCAAAAAAATCTAATATACAAAAACAATATGAAAACAGCATCAGTTCAAATACTGAAACTGGTGGTCCATCTCTTAAAATTTGAACCATTTTTTTTGTAAAACAAAAAGCAAAATAAATTCTGTAAGTCGTTATCTTCCTAACTCTTTTTAGAATATCAGATAACAGCAAAGGACTTTTGGTCTGAATATAATTGACAGCGGAGACAAGGATGTATGTGAATTTAAAGTGACATTAAACAATCATTCTAAAATATCAAGTATGCCATGGCCCTCTTTTTTAAATGTCTCAAACTTATTGTTTTCAGATCTCTTTTTCACCCTGTACACGTTCCCTATCCTATACTGATGTACCTTACTGCTATTGGTGTAGAGAAGTGGTCATCAACCCTGTCCTCAGGGCCCACTAACAGGCCATATTTTATGTATTACCTTGGGGAGATGCAGACTAGAATACTGCAATCACTGAGCAGCAAATGTTATCACCTGTCATGTATTGCAGTTATCTTGCAAATCTGGCCTGTTAGTGGGCCCTGAGGACAGGGTTGATGACCACTGGTGTAGAGAGGGAGCAGTGCCATTATTTCTGGTCGCAAGCTTTGCTCTCTATGTGTACTACAATTCCCATAATGTGTGATGTGTTTGCGTTGTAGATGTGTAGGCTATGTTTACATACACAAGTGTAGTATAGAGAATGAACATAGCCACCCTAGAACAGGAAGTCTGAGAACAGCAGAAAAAAAAAACTTGTATTTGGGAGATGAAGCAAAGAAAGAGATGGAAGGTGCATTCTGCTTATACTTACGCATATTGCATTTATTTAATGTTATAAAAAAATTGAGTTTAGTTTTGCTTTAAGAAAATGTAATGTGTTCAGGATGTGGGGGGGGGGGGAGATTTACTAACACTGGAGTGTGCAGCTCTGCATAGAAACCAATCTTCTTCCATGCTTTATTGTCAATGTCTAATTGAACAAGCTGCTGTTAGAATATGATTGGCTACTATGCACAGCTTCACCAGATTCTGTGTGTACCAGTTTTAGCAAATATCCTCCAAGGTGTCTGTTATTATTTCCTAAAGGATTAATTCTATCTTGGCCTGGCAGGGGAGAATTCGTGTGAGCACCTGGCACATGCACAGCAGTATCTCTCCTCCTTCCTAGCTTCTCCTCCTGTCTGGGAGGGTGTGGGTTCATCGGCGTTGCACTTTCTTTATTGCCATTGAGAAAGGTAGCTGGTGGGGAGCGATGCCAGCTACCATAGAGAGCTGATATCATGTGAGACAGCAAAACACCCCGGACAAGCTGCAGGGCAGATGAGCCTCCTGGGAAAGTCACTGCCCCAGCAGGCTTTAACCTGTATTCACTAGCAAGCAATTGGTGGCTAATCAAGGAGGTATGACTGACACCCCTGCCCCCCAGGTGTGGCCCCTGGGGACAGAACGCCCCCATCCCCCCAGAGCCACTGGTTTATAATATCAGCCTATTATTTATTCCAGCAGCTTGCTGTTTTAGGCTACTTGTCTCTCATCAGTTGGGAGATACCCAGATATGCAGGGCCAGCCCTACCATGGGACCCGATGGTACCATTGTACCAGGCAGCACTTTCAGGGGGGGGCACAAAATTTCCTGCCCTCACGCCATCCCATTCCACCAGCTCCACTCTCCACTCCACTGTGGGGCTAATTGCCGCCCGACCGCTCCTCCCGTTCCGCTCTCCGCTCCACTGTGGGGTTAATTGCATGAATAGAGCCATAACAGGTCCTTTTTATACTCCTATATACAGTACATGTATAGAGCCATGATAGGTCCACTTTAGTTATCATGATATAAAATAATGGATGTGGGGGCATTTTGGTGAACGTAATTTTTTTTTGGGGGGGGCAGCATTTCATTCTTGGTACCAGGCAGCACAATGTCTTGGGCCGGCACTGCAGATATCACAGTAAGCTCAAAGAACAACCTCTACACACCAAGTGGCAGTATCTTTATTTCATTTTCTAGATTCATATGGTCACATTACAAACCTTGATCCTCCCAACCTGAGACCCCTCCCTGGAAGTCTGTCGCAAGTCCTCCTCCTTAATACTGCCATGGCAACAATACCCATCCTCCTCATGCTTCTCCTGCACATGCTAAGAGCTCACAGGGAGAGTTACTGAACATAGGAGGCCCTGAGAAACCAGGAAGTTACCCGGTTCCTCCTACTATTGTGCCTCCAGTTCTCTGCCTATAATGCCATATAATGCCATACAGTGTCTGCACCAGCAAGAAAACCATAGAAATTGCAATGTTGATACCACATTGTCACAATTCATCATTCTGGTTGCCTACTTAAACAGTGACGATATAATGCTTGTATCCTGTATGAGGACAATGACACACTAGGAAAATGTGATTATTTAAACAGTCAAAGAACAAACCATGCTGTGATAATGATCTGCAAGTTTTCTTCTACTCCATATAGTGCAGAATTTAAAAAGAGTAGGACAATAGTAGAGAGATAATATTTACCTGTACTTTTTAAAGACAGATTCTGGCACAGGGGATCAATGTGGTGCCACGGAGGGCATCTACGTTGGGTAGGTAGGTATCTGTCCCCCAGTTATTTTTCTAGTAAGATTAAAAGCTCTTTTCAGTGGTTACAATTTAATGGAACTTTTAAATGTGATTCTGGTTAGTATCCTTGTTCACATGATATTAGAGGTGATACAGTACATTCCACAAGCAATAATAGCCTAATGAGCTGCCTAATACGAGCAATGCGCTCGCAGGTATAAAAATGTGACGAACGGTACTTGGCTCCACCCTCAGATTATGTCCTTTGTGATGAAACTAGTCAGGGCAGAACCAAGTAAAGCAGTCTGAACACCAGTCGGCACCAGTGATCGCTCCCCTCCTCGCAGCTAGACCAGCAGAGAGTGTTTGGAGTTACGGATAGGCTAACCTGACGTGGGTAATGTTGTGAGACATGCCAATATAAAGTTTATTACATGTGAGTGTACTGGATGATGTTTTTATCAGGCGATTAAAGAGTTTAAACAGGATCACGCTATGTGTCTGTTTTTTATCTCTTTCTATGATTAAACCCTGAGCAACTCAGAGAAACTGACCGGAGATCGAGGCTAAGATATCACCTTGACACGCTGATTCATATATGCTTTAGGGTAAGAGGACACTCAAGAGGGGCTTTTCCTTTGCACACCCCCCTTTTTCTTCTACGAGCACAAGCGTGGTGTGGTGTATTTTCAAACGTATCATCTTGGGTTGAAGTGGACTCTGTTTGGATAAGGATTTTTCATCTCAGTTGTTGCATCAAAGATTGACATTCTTCTTATAAGAACTTTTTTATCAAGGACATTGTTCAATATTTGTTTAAATTTCTAATTTTGTTCATATCCAGCGCTGCCTGGTTAATTTTGATACATTTTTTCAGGTTCATTATTCACCCAACTATTGAAGCAATAATAGTGATCATAAAATGTCCTCCATCAATTGCAACACCAAAAATATTGTTTATGTTGTGACGTGTATTTATTTTTTAATTCAATATGTGTGTTGAACCACTTGACGTTTGAGACCTGCATGATCATTTGTACAATATAGAAAAAGATCATTCAACTAATGCTCTGCAGGTGATAGCATGTCTATTCAGCCAGGGTAGGGAAAGGACCCTGAAGAGAGGAGAAGACAGTTTTAGGATACTGTGAAAGTGGAAGGTTTTCTGGATTTTTTAGTTGTGTAACAACTGCTGGATTGAATCATGAGTGGGACATAATATATTTTTATGAAATAATTATTAGTGATTTCCCAATAGTTTGTTTAGTTGCTAAATTTTTATTTAATTTCTAAATGGGCTAATTCACTATGGTTTTGTTTTGTTTATTTATGTAGCTTTGTTATGCCCTAATGGCAGGCAGCACACAGCCAGTAATGATTGACGGCTCTTTTCTTTGTTACTTTATTCACTTTCACCTGTTAGTGGGTGGTCTATTGGTGTATGAGACTGGGTTCACACGCGTTTCCCTGCATTCAATTTGCATAGTAGGAGAATGTGACTGGCTCTCTATAGAGCCGGTTCACATATCTCCACAGCGGGTTCGGTACGGTGTGCCGGAAAAACTTGTGCCTTTTTTGGTGCGTTTCAGGTTTGATTTCAGTCCAAAATTTGGGCTGAAATCGGACCTAAACCGTAAAAACCATCACGCACCGGACCCCTGCTGTGCGCTGCATGTGGCGACAGTGTGAAGCCTAAATGAGTGTTTTGGTCATGTTCGTGTGTTTTTAACTGTGAATAAGCATCAGGTGTTGTTTTCTGCTCCCCTCTGCTGTATGATGTCTTGATTTTAGTTAAAGGATTTCCGATAAAGGTGAATTTTAGATGTGTGGCTGAACAAATTGTTTCTTTTCCATTCTTTAAGTACATTTTTCTTTTATTAACATTAAGGCCCGATAAACAAGTATTTAATTGATATCTTAACTATACCTAAAACGTATTAATTCCAATATAGAAATGGAAAACTAACAAACAGTATGTGTGACCTCTATATTCTAAGTCTCAAAAATATTCCAATTGCACACCTTCCTGGAGAGCGGCCAATAAGAGAAGAGGGTGCTGAAGCGATCACCAGCTGGGAACTGGAAAAGCGATCATGTAGATATATTCGCCAGCACACCGAGGATCATTTAGAAAAAAGTCCAAACAATTTTTAATGCATAGAAACGATCACAAAAAAGCAATGTTTCGAAGTCGCACAGGACCTCTTCGTCAGGCAAGCGACTTCGAAACGTTGCATTTTCGTGATCGTTTCTATGTATTAAACATTTTTTGGACATTTTTCTAAATGATCCTCGGTGTGCTGGAGAATATACCTACACACTCTATATACTAAGGACACCTTTTCATAATGCAACCTGATCTCTTTTTTCCCTCCGGGATTCCCGGCAGACTTTTTCCCGGCTGTTTTTGTCAGTTTTCCTACGGAAAAAACTGTGATTGAGCATACACGCGGTCGGGATTCCCAAAACCAAAGCTCCCATCTAAATTTTCCCGACAGGAAAACCTCTTGTGTGTATGGGGGAAAAGTTACCAAGCAAGTTCTCGGTTTTCCTCCCCTGGGATTTACGATGGATCATTTCCTGTCGGGAATCCCGTTCATGTGTACGAGGCAATACTCTTTCCATTTCAGATGATGGATTGAACAGTGCTTTGTGGGATGCATGTGACACTTTTCAGATTTTTAGTTGTAAAACATTTTGAAAACCATTTATCATTTTCCTTTCACTTCACAATTATGTGCCACTTTATGTTGGTCTATCATATAAAATCCTAATAAAATACATCTAAGTTTTTGGTTGTAAACATGACAAAATGTGAGAAATTTCAAGGGGTGTGAATACTTTTTTAAGACGCTGTAATCCACACAGAGAGTCATTTGTTTCAATGAATTGTCCAATTCACAGACCTGCATTGTGGGATGCAGAAGTAAAACACATTTATTGTGTAGGGTTGCTAAGCAGGTAGAAGTTCCTATGTAATAGGCAAATAAGACTTCCCCCATGTCCATATATTTTTTCAAATTACATAAAGGAACAAGATCTTTCAAAATAAACATACAATGCTAAGGGTATTTACCTGTGTAGATAACTACTTTGAAAATGTCATACATTTTATAGGTATGTGAAAAATATGCAACTGTATAAAGAGAGTTTCATTTTGGTAAGCCTCATACAAATATGAACGCATGTAAGACCTTGTGTATACATGTTTGTGAATGTTGCAATTTCCCATCATATGTTGCAGCATTAATTTTCCACAGTTATTGTACCATAGAGGGCTCCTATTATATTACTTACCCTGTAGTTTATAGCTAACACTAAATCTAATATATAAGCAAAACAATAGACCGCCCAACATCAAACATCCCTGGTAATAGGAGCAAAAAAGACAAGTAGTGGGACTTTAGGGGCAATTAATGAAAACACAGGTAAGTATAAAATGACAGTTTTTTATTTATACAAAATATAAATATATACATCACCAATAAAACATATAGATTCAGCAAGGTATGATGACTGTTTATAACATAAGTGCTCTTTCTTTTATGTACCCAACGTGTTTTGGGACAGGGTAAGTCCCTTCACCAGGAGTATATACTATATACTGGATACGCCTACAGTGGAGCATTAAAATTGCGGTAAAGCACTGCTATTTTACCGCGATTTTACCGCAATTTTAACGCTCCGCTATAGGCGTATCCAGTGTGAAAGGGGTCTAATGAAGAAACATCAGTGGCTGTCCTAGCTTCATTCAGCAAGAGCCCACAGCGTAGCACTCGCCGCATGTCACTGGAGAGCACATTGAACACATTTTAAAAGTAGTTAGAAACTTGTAAATAACTCATAAAAGAATAAAGTCACGTTAAAACCAAGCACACCATTGTTTTTTGGTGAAATTACCAATAAGTTCGATGTGTCACATAACCTTCTTCCTATTGAAAAAACAAAAGTTGGATTCAAAATGGCCGACTTCAAAATGGCCGCCATGGTCACCACCCATCTTGAAAAGTTTCCCCCCCTCACATATACTAATGTGCCACAAACAGGAAGTTAATATCACCAACCATTACAATTTTATTAAGGTGTATCCATATAAATGGCCCACCCTGTATGCTTAGAAGATCACAAAAAGATATTGATTCTATTGATTCTAAAAGAGAGCATGCATATTAGTCAGGACATAAGACAGGGAAATATAACCAAGACAGTAACGTGTGTATCAACATATCAACAGAACATAAGGGGTTGACTATAATCAAGAGAATGAAAGTGCCATATATGCGAGAATCCTATTAACCTTAACAGGGTAGGGAGATGAAACACGTGGCCCCCAAGAATCCACACATCCCAAAAGAAGCACGCAATTGTGATGCTGGAGATGTGCCGCATCTCAGCCAGCAACAGACAAAATGGTCTGTGGACATGAAAACAGTGCAATAAATCAGCAAGCAAGTCTCACATATAGAACAAAGAACGACATCCAGCAGGATAGTAACACGATCTTTCAAAATAAGCACACAATGCTAAGTGTATTTACCCGTGTAGTTAACTACTTTGAAAATGCCATACATTTCATTTAAGAATGGCCACAGGCATGTGACAAGTATACAACTGTATAAAGGAAATTTCATTGTGGTAAGCCTCATACAAATATGGATGCATGTAAGACCTTGTTTATACATGTTTGTGAATGTTGCAATTTCGATTCATATGTTACAGCATTTATTTTCCTGAGGGTCCAGTTATTGTACCACAGAGGGCTACTGTCATATTGCTTAGCCTGTAGTTTATGGCTAACTCTAAATCTAATATATGAGTGTTAGACATCAAATAATTGGACTAATAAAAGGCTGGCTGCTACACTGTGTTCAGACCACTGCTGTTCTGCAAGAAAAAAAACTGAGAAAATGTCATATTCAGACTCCACTTATGCTGTCTGACATGCTGAAATGATTATGCAGCATGTGTTCAAATGTCTTTCAGTATCAGATATTAAACTGAACACTTAATGATTGCAGCGAGGGGTATTGATTCCTCTTTCCCAGCATCATAGCATCATATAAACACATCATTGACAAAGATGAAAATCTGCTGTATACCTACTAAATGCTAAGTTGTAAAGTACACTAAATTATATGTATAGGTTTATTTTGCCTTTTCAATTTAGGGCTCATTCTACTCATATTATATTGCTTTGATGTTCAAGGGGTTCTTAAGTGTTTCTCCATTTACACAGGGAGCCAGCCACTGATTTTCAGCCTTTACTTTTACCATGCTTATTTAGTTCCATGAGTAGCTATGGCAGCATATTCCCAAACAACCAGTCTGTCTCGGCACAGTTGGTTTCTGATAAGGACCGACACTTCAAACAACCTTCTGCTACCCTGTAAAAGTAGAACTGTAGCCATGTTACAATAAATAGCTCTGAACCAATATAATGAAAGTAAGCAAACAGCAATATTGTAACTGGAATTATCACCTTCTGTCTGTGTATAATTACCTGCTACCAGTACCTGGAGTTTTCTACAACAGTGTATTGATGCAGATTCCTCTGATTGAAATCATTATACCATCCTTACCCTGTTCAGTGCTGAAGCTTTATGGACTACATTGATGTGTCTTAAGATAGAATGTTGTCACCCCTAAAACCCCCCTGTCAAGATTGACATTCCAGCAGGTAGCCCTTCTAGACAGTGTCCTGTGTATAGGTACAGGCTGATTCAGGTTCCTGTTCATGCTAATAGAAATTTTGTTCACATTGGTGCCAAGTAGGCTATTTAAACTGAGGCTGTGCTATGTTTCAGTACTGTCTTGTCTATAGCATTCCCGTGCATAACTGCAACCTGTTACTTTGCATCTGACTACTGTTACTGACCCCGCTTGTCTTGACTACTCTTGAACTCTGCCTGCCTGTATTGATCCCTGCTTGCCTCTGACCATGCTTCTGTCTGTTCCCCTTGCTGCTGCTTCACTGATCTGTTCCTGACTTGGCCTGCATCCTGACATTGCTCCTGCTTATGCATCTGCACCTGATCCATCTGCCTGTGTATGACCCGGTTCGTCTGACTCTGCTTCTGTTCCCATTGCTGCAGGACTGCCTGCTGTGAGCCTCTGCCGATTTTCCACTGGTGCCACTCACCGCCTGGCTGCTACCAGCCTGTGCCTGTCCACTATCCCCAGAACCAGTCTGCTCTTGTCTCCTGCTTACTGGTGTCCATCCAGGACTCCTGCTCCGCTGTAGTTTTCTGACTGTCTTCCCCTACTTGATCCTGAGAGTCCATCCAGCCCTGATGCTAGCAAGACCAAAAGGCACTCATGCCACTCTGTACTCCTGCACTACCTGTTTTTTCTATCATGGGCCCTGAGTCAGAGGTGTAAGAGAGGCCTTTCTCATCATGTCCGGTTCTTCCACTAGGTACGTGACATCTCCCTTCTCAATTCCAGTCTGGCCATGACTGTGTCTTCCAACAAGCATTGTGACTAGAGCATATTGCTGGCAAAATTGCCTGGGGAAGAACATGTGGTAGGACCAATGTAGATTATCCTCTCCCATCCCTCCTTCATACTCTGGTGGCCAGAACAGCTCTATAGTCCTTGTGATAATGCACACGGGCTATAAAGAGGCTTTTTAGGGCTCATTAATACATGCTTTGATCTCTGAAGAGCGATCCACATTCAAATTGCTCTCCAGAGAGCCGGTGTTGAGAAGGTGTTGTACTGCTTCTTCACTGCCTGCTTCATGGGTGCACTCACACTTACAAAGGCACCTGCACTGCGATTAGATGTAAGTAGCCCAGTGGAAATTCCTGTGATTAGCTATGAGAGGCAGCCCTATTGAAAGCAATGGAGGGTGGCCATCCCTTGCAGCATATTATGGCCACTTGTATATAATCTCTCATGCAGTGATCACATGCGAGTGATTGGCCTTTAATGCAGGCAATCCAGAGATGATCACTCGCATGTGATCCCTGCATGAAAGATTACATACGAGTGGCCATGATTAGCTGTGAAAGAAGGTAGCATTCCACTTCTTGGAGGCTCAGTGGAGCCTTTTCATACAGCCAATTATGGAAAACCCCCTGGGTGAATGCATACACAAGTGTGAATGCTAAAAAACGGAAAACATTATGGGCTGGATTCAGCAAGAATTTACGCCGGGGTATAGTAACGCCGTGTAAATTCAAAGCTGCGCCGGCGTATCTTCTTTCTGTATTCAGAAAGCAAGATACGCCAAAATTAGGCTAAGATCCAACTGACGTAAGTATCTTATGCTGTCGTATCTTAGGGTGCATATTTACGCTGGCCGCTAGGTGGCGCTTCCGTAGTTTTCGGCGTAGATTATGCAAATGACCTAGATACGCCGATTCACAAACGTACATGCACCCGGCGGAATTGTTTTTACGTCGTTTGCGTAAGGCTTTTCCGGCGTAACGTTGCTCCTGCTTCTATGAGGCGTACGCAAAGTATGGACGTCGTTCCCGCATCGAATTTTGAATTTTTCACGTTGTTCGCGTAAGGCCGCGTACAGACGACCGAACCTGTCCGCTTGAAACTGTCCGACGGGCAGTTTCCGGCGTACAAGGCAGATTTGTCTTTTGGTCCGCTGGCTTGTAAACACCAGCGGACCAAATTTCCGTCGTACCAGAACGCGTGCACGTAAACCGCGTACGACGTCACTATAAAGGGAAAGCCCAAAGTCAATGGCGCCGCCCTCTGTTCCGCTTTTGCTAGTTACGGCTTTGCTCGTGTTAGTGAAGGTTTGGTTAGAGCCGATTCGCTCTTTTCGGTCTCCGCGCTTTACCAGGTAGTATTTTCGGGTTCAGTGCGTGTGCTTGCGGGATCGTAGTAGGCAATCGGGTACAGGCTTTCAGGTCGTGCTGCTTTGCAGTTGCGTCCTGTCCGCTCGTATCTGTTTGTCGCGCGTTCTTTGCAGGTTGTGCTGGATTTGTGAGTGCTTTCTGTTGGAGTGTGTTCTTGACTGACCAGCCGGCCGGTTTGAAGCCATGATGGAGCAGCAGCGTCAATTTTCGCGAGTTGGTGCTGTTTATGGGATGGCTTCTGGATATGCTCATCATTCCAGTAGTTTGGCCAGGAACAGGGGGAGGAGGCGTTCCTGGGCCAAGAATTGGTTGCGCCAGCGTGACCAGTTCTCTCATATGCCTCTGCTTAGGGAAATCCAGGAGAATAATCCTAATGACTATAGGAACTTTCTCCGTATGACGGACCCCGTATTCAACCGTCTGCTGGATCTTCTGTCCCCCTATATCACGAGGCAGGACACTGTGATGTGCCAAGCCATCACGGCCGAGCAGAGGCTTATTGCCACGTTGCGGTACCTGGCGACTGGGAGGAGCCTGCAGGACCTCAAGTTCTCGACAGGCATGAGAGAGTGGGTAACCGCTCAAAGAGAACCAGGTAATCTGATTCCTGTGGTCCGAGCCAAGGGTGCAGGCAGTGCAATCAAAATGCAGGTTAGGATGAAGGAAAAAAGCTGGGACAGCCGCACTCCAAAAAAACTCCTCCTTTAATTAAAAATCACAAAATACATGCCACAGCAAAAAACAGCACAACAAAAGAAAAGCTGACATTTCGCACTATGCCTTAGTGCTTCTTCATAGCTAGACAGGCATCTTCATTCTCGACAGGCATCTCTCCGCAGGCGCTTGGGGTCATCATACCGGACACGTGTTCTGCCATCATCAAAGTTCTGCAGGAGGAGTATATTAAGTTAGGTAAGTTTCCTCATTTTAACCTCACAATCTGTCTTTAATAATGTGGGCAACTAACTTTTTCTTTTATTTCCCAGATATGCTGTGTGTTTAACTAACGTTCCCTTTTCTCCCTATGCATGTTGATATAAGCTTCCCATGTTTTTTTTCTTGGCCTACCTGCATATTTGTACCTTACCCAATATTAACCTGTCCAGCATGCTATCCTAGGGACAACCCCACCTAGCCTATTTTAAAAAAAAAAAAAAATTTTTTACAGTTCAACCCCCCCCCCCCTTAAAACTGTTTTTGTCCCCATCAGAGGGCTGTTGAGTCTCTTAATTAAGTGGGCCTATATATTTGTGCCCCGAAATTCTCCCTGCACAATTTTTTAATGCTATTTGAATACTGTGAAGTAGCACAAGGATGCTTGTAGGATTATGTTTGCAATGTTTATAAGCCAAAGTACTAATTATCTTTATTTGTTTGTCCCCACAGCTTCCCTCCACACCACAGGAATGGCAGATTGTGGCTTCCCAATTTGCCCAGCGGTGGGATTTTCCGAACTGGAGCAATAGATGGGAAACACGTCCGCATAGTGCCGCCACCCCACTCGGGGTCCTACTATTTTAACTTCAAAGGTTATCATAGTATTGTGTTGATGGCGGTGGTGTCGGCACAGTATGAGTTTCTATATGTGGACGTGGGGAAGAACGGCCGGATGTCTGATGGGGGAGTTTTCGCGCGGACAGAATTCTACAGTCGTCTCCAAGCTGGTGGTCTGGCACTGCCACCGGATGAAGACAATGTTGAAGGACTTCCGTTTGTGTTTCTAGCGGATGAAGCTTTCGGGCTTGGACCTCACCTCATGCGGCCTTTTCCCCAGAGGACCCTCACCTCAGAGAGGAGGGTGTTAAATTATCGGTTGGCCAGGGCTCGGAGGGTAGTCGAGAATGCCTTTGGGATACTCTCCAACCGGTTCCGCCTGTTCCTGACATCGATACACTTGGCGGAATATAAATTGAACACCATTGTTTTTGCCTGCTGCATTTTGCACAACTTTCTACGCAGGCACTCCCAGACGTACCTACCCAACATCGGTGCTGAGGCACGACTACCCTCAGATACCCTTCCTGGGCTGGACACTGGTCGCGCTGGCTTGGCCCCCCAATCTGCTCGTGATGTACGCAACAAATATGTTGAGTACTTCATGGGTCGGGGGGCCATTGCTATGCCAGATCATATTTCTTTCTAATTCGGCCCCCAAAAGAAAGAAATATTCACAGAACTAATAAATAATTTGACCATTGGACTTTATACAGTTGTTTGTCATTATTGCTTTTTCTCTTTTTATCTGTCTTCCTGGTTATCCAACTAACTAGTGCACTTCTAGTGACAAATTTAGTTCTATAGTTTTAGTAAATAACCACAATTGCACATTATTCACTCATCTACAAACAGGGTATTGAGTCTATAAATAAGAAGCCACTCATTTTTCAAATTTTGATGTCAAGCTTTTTATTTTCAGCTTGTTCAAGAAGGATTTTTTTATGAAAATATGACTTTACAATTTGTAGTCAACAATTTTTTTTTTTTTTTAACATTTTTTTTTGATTTTTATAGTGCTTATGCAGAATATAGATTTTTTGGCAATTTAACATTTTGGGTTATCAAAGGTTTTTATTTATTTATTTTTTTATTTTTTTAGATCTCTATATATAATGAATATAATATTTTTTTGATATATTTCTCTCTCTCTCTCTCTCTCTCTCTCTCTCTCTCTCTCTCTCTCTCTCTCTATATATATATATATATATATATATATATATATATATATATATATATATATATATATATATATATATATATATATATATATATATATAGATAGATAGATATTGGAGAACAGAAATCGCATACATTGGTTTAGAAGAGGCTTTCATTTTTTTTGTGTTTTTGTCTTCCTCTACCAAACCTACATTTTTATCAGACTTCTAGGCCAAGCTCTGATCCTGCCCCTTTTTAGCTAAAAGTGACACACATGGATGTCCCCCTTAAACTTTCTTTCTGGGAGACCCCCACAAAAAAAGGATAATTTTTATGCTCTGCATTCCAGATGGGAAAACATCTTCTTTCTGATCACTGTTGAGAATGAATCCTGTTTGCCTTTCACATTCTCTTAATTTGATTTGTCAGAACTAGCTCTTACACAATGTTCGCAAACCAAGTTTTTGGCCAGTGAGCCATGTCCAGGTGTGTTGTTCCTGGACTAACCTCGTATTTATGAGAAACGATGTGATGTTACGCGGTTTACTATTAACGAGATTTGCAAAAGGTAGGTATTTTGGTTAAACACATCCAATTTAAACATGTGTTCAAAAGTACAAGCAGGCCAAGGAGGCAGATGTCAAAATATACATGTCAACACATTCTTGAAGACAATTGCCCCCCCCCCCCCCCAAAAAAAGGCTTACTTTTCCGCAGAATTTTCAGGATCTTCTTCATCTGATGTGGCTCCCGCAATTTCAAATCTGACCAACGTTTCCTGAGCTGCTCTTTGGACCTGGTGACACCAAACATGTCCTTCATTCTCCTCGCCACCTTGTCCATAATGTGGGCCTTTCTGCGGTTAGGGGTCTTGTATGGCCCATATTCCCCGTCATAGTCCTTCCTCCGCATGATGTAAACTAACTCCACCATTTCGTCGAACGCCATATTAGTGGCTTTGTATCGTTTGGGCCTGGATCGGGACGTTCCTGCCTCTGTCCCTTCACTTGCGCCATGAGAGCTTCGTGCACGCTCGTGTGACATCGCCATCTTTCCTTCCCACAGAGATTATGGGCGTAGAAAAGAGGAAATGTTCCGCCATGGGCGGAGACGAGGGCGGCGTTTCATACATACGCGGAGTGTAGAGAATGCAAACAACGGGTTTATGTACGTTACGCGGAGACTATTCGATCGATTTCAGAACCTACACAGTTAACGCCATATTTCCGTTTAACATTGATTAGGGGCATGGCAAAGGTGACGAGGGCGGCGTTTCATACATACGCGGAGTGTATAAAAGGCAAACTACGTGATTACGTAGGTTACGCGGTAATTATTTGAGCGTGAGAATCGAGGAGCAAGAGAGAGGAAGGTAAGAAATTTCAACATGGGATCAGAAGAGGCCTAGAAAATGGAGAGCCATTGGTCTGTTGGTTGCACCCTTTTAAACTATTATGTCTCTTGGCTACCACAATGGTATTTTGGTATCCAAATGCTTTTGGACACATCACAATATATAGATGGGAACAATGCTCTACCTCATTTAAATTTTGGTATGGTGTAATCAGATCAGGCCAAGTATTGTTTTGTGTTGGTTGGACAGAGGTCATTAGGAAGTGTCTTTTATGTCATCAATGCTGAGGGGCAGGATATCTACACATGAAATAGTGCCTTAATGAATGCTCTTATTTATAATAATTGTGTATGGTTCTAGATTCCACTTATTTACTGCAATGTAACCAAAGGGTCTGCATGTATAAATCAATGTTTGGGACAACCAATGGGGCAGAGCTGGCCAGCATTTTTGCAACAGGAGACACTGTGTTTGTATTTATATATAGGTCCTACATTTTGGGCCACATATTCGATCAATGTCAACGCTGAGCCTTTTTTAAATCGTGTTTTTTGTTTCTTTTTGTTTTGTTCATCTAGAGTATAACATATTAGTACAATTGGCAAAGTAATGGACCTACTCCAGTCCCAGGACACTATCCAGCACTTGTTAGATAAATTCCGCGAAATGCCCATCCTGTGGGATTCTAAACAGCCAAATTACTATAATAAAGACGTACGATCGGCAGCACTTGAAGAGCTAGCAACCTACATGAGAACATGGGTGCCAGAATGCATTGCCAACATGGTGAAGGATAAACTTGCCAACCTCAGGGGCACATATAGAAGAGCTTACAAAGCTCATCAAAAACAAAAATCTGGAGCAGCAGCAAGACAACCAAAGGAGCCCAAGCTGTGGTATTTCAAACAGATGTCTTTTTTGTGGGATCAACTGGACAGCAGGCAATCAATGTCAAGTCTGACTCCCAGCCTTCCCTCCACGCTACCTTACAGCGGAACTTCCCAAGATCCCCACAGCCCTGCAGAGTCTGAGGAAGAGGGCCTGGCTGACAGAGAGGCAGATCTGCTAGTCTTCGATGAGGAGGTATAGTAGTTTCCAAAATATTTCAGGGCTACTAATTATTGTTGGATTATTGCCTTGATATTGTAAAATAAAAGCCAAGCTGGTAAAAAAAAAAAAGTCATGGGCAGACAAATAGGTGTCAGGGATTAAAACTGCAGGGGTCAGAAGGAGAGTCTGTTCAAGTTAAAATGAACCAAAAAAATAAAATAAAACAAGCATGAAAATGTGTGTGATTTGATTGGGGTAAATATTAAAACATGTCCCTTCTTTGACACAGGAAGAAGAGACCAGCCAGGAGGTGGCAGATCCTCCCCTCAATGTCAGCCAGGCCGAAGGGGTCAGTGGCAGCCAGGAGGAGACCGGGCCCAGTACAAGTCAGCAGGTCTCCAGGCCCAGGACAACCACCAGCCAGGCTCCTCCCCTCCAGATGAGGCCACCAGGCCGAAGGAGGCAGATGAGGCTAGTGGAGGACGAGAGCCTCCGCATGATAAGGGAGGCCAGTGCTATCATGAGGGCCCCCCTCAACCCCACAGAAGCCTACAGTGCCTCCGTGGCTCACGATCTAAACCAATGGGGGGGAGGAGCAAAGGAGACTGGCAAAGGGCCTGATCAATCAGGTCCTTTGGTGGATGGAGAGGGACCTGCTGACCACAGACACTGGGCTATGTGACCCGGCCCGGCTTGCTGAACACCATCCTCCTGCTGCCACATCATCCCCACCTGCAAGGGGCCGTGTACGGGTCCGTGAAAGATCCGCTGTAAGGCAGCCTGGAGGGAAGGTTGTAAGGAAGAGGAGACGTTGATTCCCTGCCTTCCATTTGATTCCCCACAAAATACATCTTGTCTACCACAGCTTGGGTTCCCTTGGTTATGTGCTGCTGCTTCAGATTTTTTGTTGTGTGCTTGTGTGCTTTGTTTGTTATACTGTGGGGATTATTAGGCATCAAACATGAGAAACAAATACAATGGGTCATTTACAAAGGCCAGAAACTCCTTGGGGGGAGGGGGAAATTTGGTGTGCCAACATAGTAAAAAAAAAATAACCAAAACATTAAAATAACTAAAATAACTTGCCAAAAACCAAAATAAAAAATAAAAAAAAGAACAAAATGGTGACATAACTAGAAACACCCAAAAAATGTATAATATAATAATATAATAATATAATAATATAATAATAATATTAAAAGATAGACATGTGGAGGACAAACCAAAAAAATGCAACATCTGGGCTAGAAAACATTTTCTAAATATTACATCACAAGCAAGAAAAGTCACATTTCAGTATGGGACAACTCAGTTGAAATAGCATCAGCAAGAGAACAGGTTTATTCTAGCAAGAGAACAATGAAGAAAACGACGCAATAAACTGTTGTTTATTGCGTCGTTTTAGTCATTGTTCTCTTGCTAGAATAAATCTTTGAAATGACGAATGTGCCATATCCCAAAGAAACGCGAGTTTTACCTGAACGAGCGCTCCCGTCCCCTCATTTTGTCTGAGCATGCGCAGGTTTTTTGTACGATGATTTTGTGTACTAACCAGCGAACATGTCCGAGCGGACAGGATTCCAGCGGGATTCCAAACAAGTTTGGAAATATTTGCACGCTGGGAAAAGGCCCGGCGGGCAAATGTACGCTGGAATCCTGTCCGCTCGGACCTACACACGACCGAACATGTCTGCTGAAACTGGCCCGCGGACCAGTTTCAGCAGACATGTTCGGTCGTGTGTACGGGGCCTAAGTCGTCCACGAATAGGGCTGGACGTAATTTACGTTCACGTCGAAAGCAATGACAATTTGCTGACGTCATTTGGAGCATGCGCACTGGGATACGTCCACGGACGGCGCATGCGCCATTCGTTAAAAACTTCGAAAACGTGGGGTCACTACTATTTTACATAGTACACACCCCCAACTAGCCTATTTTAAATTAGGCGGGCTTACGCCGGCCCATTTACACTGCGCCGCCGTAAGTTTCAGCGCAAGTTCTATGTGAATACACAACTTGCTGCTCAAACTTACGGCGGCGTAGTGTATCTGAGATACGCTACACCCGCCTAAAGATAGGCGCTTCTCTCTGAATCCGGCCCTATATTTTAAAGAATTTATCAAGGAGGAACTTATCCACATATAAATGCATACATCTAGATAACCGGCCCACAGACATGTATTTTAAAGAGGATGGGGTAGATTCAGAGAGAAGATACGACGGCGTATCTTCAGATACACCGTCGTATATCTGAGTGTGCGGGGTCGTATCTATGCGCCTGATTCATAGAATCAGTTACGCATAGATTTCCCTAAGATCCGACCGGCGTAAGTGTCTGATCTACGTGTACACACCATCAGACCAAAACGATGACGCGGCGACGTGCGCGACCCTGGAAGGTCAATGCTTCCACGCATGCGTCGAATCAATTCGAAGCATGCGAGGGATGGCGGCCGATCGGACATGTGCGGTGAGTCTGTACAGACGACCGAACATGTCCGACGGACAGGCTTCCAGCGGACATGTTTTTTAGCATGCTAAGAAACATTTGTCCGCTCGAAAACGGTCGGGTGGACAAATGATCTGCTGGAAACCTGTCAGCGGACCAGTTTCAGCAGACATGTTCGGTCGTCTGTACGAGGCCTCACACTTGCTGTACTACACCTGTCTCCCATATTATTACTGCTTTGGATGAGCCTTGTATACCTATTTGTGTGATTTTTTTTGACAAGTGTGAATGCACCCTTATGCCCTGTACACACGATCACTTTTTATCATGAAAAAAAATGAAATTTTTCCAACTTCATCATTAAAAATTATGTTGCCTACACACCATCGTTTTTGAAAAATGATGAACAAAGCGAGGGCACTCTAAAGGGGAAGTTCTATTTGCCTTGAGGCTGCTTCTAGCTGGTTACTTGTTAGTAAAAGACGATTCGTGCTTTTTTGTCTGTTACAGCGTGATGAATGTGCTTACTCCATTATGAATGGTAGTTTTACCTCCCGTCTCAAAACTTGCTTCTGGGCATGTGCGGGTTTAAAACGTAATTTTTGCCCACACACGATCATTTTTTATGACACAAAAAATGACATTTTAAAAAATGACATAAAAAATTAAAGCGTGTTCTAATTTTTTTTGGTCGTTTTTCAGAAGAAAAAAAAATGATGTTTTGCCCACACACGATCATTTTAAATGACATTTTTAAAAATGTAATTTTATTTCATCACAAAAAGTGATCGTGAGTACAGGGCATAAACCTGTTAAACTTCACTTCAGCCTGCCAAAACCACATGCATTGCATATGGTTGCGGGATGTTTGCAGAGTGGCCCCATTCACTTGACTGGGTCAAACTCGGAGGGTGCTATCCCCACCAAAAGCAGCAGGGTGTGAAATTTCTGCCGTGGTTGTGAGTTTGTGGCATGTGAACACACCCTGTTGCTACCTCTGCAGTTAAAGGGGGGTGGTTGAGGATGGCAAAAATACAGCTCAACCTTGGGGTTTTGCTGCCCCCTCAATCACTAGTGTGAATGACCTCTTAGTGTTTCTGGGATTGGTAAGTAATAGTAATATATATATATTTTGGCCATTTATAAAAAAAAAAACATTTATATGTTTTTGGGTTCTACTGTTACTGCTTTTTAATAGTTGTAAAATCGTTATATTACAAATATACATTCAATACAGAGTGTGCTCATGATGACAGTGGTGACACAGATCATTGAGCATCTTCTAAAGATAGAACAGCAGATCCTGTATACCTTTAAACAGAACTAAAGGCAAAACTTTTGGGTCGCTTTATAAATGCCACAGCATTCACACATTATTTGTGGCGTGGCTGTGCGGCAACTAGTAGGAACATTTTACTACAACAAGAGATGTCTAAGCTGAATTGGCAGGTGCAGAGGCAGTGTGGTGAGATATCACTGGCTTGATTTTCACCTCTAATTCGTGCAATTGCATCTACTCGTTCATTGTGTGTGGAGAGGAGCAGACCATTGGCTTAAGCCTTTATGGGTAATGTGTTTATGCCAAACACAAGAGTGTTCGGCAATATTTTTTGGAGAGTTCAACACTGCTGGGGAGCGGGCTGCAATATACACATGGTGTAGTGTGAAGACTCTTTCACCCTTTGGATGACTCTCTTATGTTTGAACGACATTCTTTAGCACCTTAATTTTATATATGGACTTGTGTCACTGGATTTCCACTTATTTTCTGCACTCTATTGTTTGTTATTTAAGCGCTGCTGATCACCTTTGTTTTCTCTGAGGTGATACTTTACAGCATTCACACAGTCATTACAAATCATTTCTGTAATGTGTCTGATATGTTTATTTCCTATGATCACCAGCTTCATCTGGTGGCCATAATAGGAAAATACTGTATTATGGCCACAGATGGAGATACAGATCATAGGAAATAAATAAAATAATAACAATATAAAATGAATAAAACATGAATACAATTTTGCCATGAATTCTTTCAGCCATGTGCTCTCTCTGATTAAACAATTGTGTTGATTTATTCAAGGGACTGGGACCAATCACTTTGCAAATAACATTTTCACTTAGCTTGGTGAATAAATTTAACTTTTGTTCACTTTAATCATCCAATAACATACAATATTCCGTTTTTTATTTATTTATTTATTTATCTTACAAAGTGGCTATTCAAAGTTAACATTAACTTTTCCAAATGTACATACGCTTTCCAAAATTAATACTAACTTATCAATGGAAACAGTCTATATTCCTTGCTCTTATATTCCTTTCTTAGATTGAATAAACATAAAAATACCTGTATATCCAAAGCCACTATGTAGCGTTACTAACTGACAATTTGCGCAGTTGTGCGACCATGTACCCAAATAGAATTGATATTTTTTTCACAGAAATAGAGCTTTCTTTTGGTGATATTTAATTACCTTGACAGTTTTTATTTTTTGCGCTATAAACTAAAACAGAACGACAATTTTGAAAAAAAATATATATATTTTTTACTTTCTGCTATACTACATATCCAATAAAAAAAATCAAATTCATATTTCTTCATCAATTTAGGTCATTTTTTATTCTGCTACATATTGTTAGTAAACAAAATCCCAATAAGCGTATATTGATTAATTTGAGCAAAAGTTACAGCGTCTACAAAATATGGGATATTTTTATGGAATTTTGTATTGATTACATTTTTTTACTAGTAATGGTGGCGATCAGTGGTTTTTAGTGGGATTGCGGTGGACAAATCGGATACCTAACTGACACTTTTGTGGGAACCAGTGACATTATTACATTGATCAGTGCTAAAAATATGCACAATTACTGTACTATTGATACTAACTGGCAGGGAAGGGGTTAACACCAGCGGCGATCAAAGGGTTAAGTGTGTCCCTAAGGGATGCTTTCTTACTGTGTGGGGGATAGACTCATTGTATGAACAGAGAATTCCATGTTCCTGCTTAGCAGGAACACAAGATATCTCTGTTCATACCTGACAGGATGGCGATCTGCCTTGTTTACATCGGCACACAGGCTAGTGCCCAAGACAACGTATAGGTACGCTGTTTTGGACCGCCGTGCCACCATGCAGCAGACATTCTGTTGGCATATTGGTTGGCAAGTAGCTAAGCCCAAAGATTAGATATCTCGAACCATTATATCATTTCTGAAGACAGGGACCATGGAGAATAAAATGGTTGTAGTTGCAATTCATTAAGTTACACAATATTAGCACAGCTACAGTATTTATCAAGCTCATATTTTTCAGTAACAGTACAGTAAAGTCAATTTTAGTGTACACAACTATAGCACCCTCCTTGTTAGAATATAGAATGCTAGATACATTTGTCTCCTCTGCAGCCAGTGATTGCTTTAGCCTGCTTAGTGTTTCACAGGATGCTGGTCTGATTATTTCCCCCTACATTCTAGAGGGTTCTAGAATCGTAGTGGGAAAAGGGCAGAAGGGCAGTCTAAACATTTATGGGGACCATCTAGCCACACAGAAGAGGAGGAGCTGAGAGGGCTAGTAGGGGACCCCAGAAGAAGGTTATGAACCACTCAATAGCATTGCACAGAGTAGGTAAGCATACATGTTTATTATTTTAGCAAAAAAAAAAAACACTTTACAACCTCTTTAAAATTGCATGTGCCTGTGAAATGACGACATACTATGGTATCCAGAATCGTCTATAAGCGATGTTTTAAAAGCCCATAACATAGTTAACCATGATTGGTGGCACTGGAAATATTGCTCTAACCCTGGCATTCACGACAATACATAATAATAATATGGGTAGTGTAATTGTTTCTGTGTGTAAGTGCAGCTGATTTCTGAGTTTATGTTTGTATGTGCATGTATTTGAAGGCAGGCGGAAGTGGGCTTTATTTTATTATTATTATTATTTTTTTTAAGTTTAATTTTTTAAACTTTCTCTTTTTGAATATTGTGGTAAAAAGTGGAATGTTTTGCACAGTCCCTAAAATCAATTGTTAAAAAATGCATTCTGTAACTATTTGCTGATTATATGCTGATTTCTAACTTCTACATGGCCAAACTTGAGGTTAATAGAAATTTAATGTAGGTTCTATCCATGTAGTCTAGAAAGAATTCATGGCTTTCCTTGAGGTAAAAATTGCAGCAACAATCATAATAATAGTAATGAATACAAGCCCCTGCATATTGTAAATGTGGAAACATTGAACATTTCTGAGCATGCAGAAGAAAAAGCTACCATTCATTTCAGTTATTTCGTTTTTTTATTATCTGAATTTTATGGTCTAATTAGGGCATGGAAGCACATGTGCACCAAATAAGCACGGATGACACCTTAAATGGATTTTCTCATTTGCCTGTAGATTTATCCAAGCCTTTCGTGAGCCGTCTGATAATTAAAAGATTATGTTTAACTTGATGCAGGAAACATCTTTTGATGCTTTTTACATTTTGTAGCTGAACTCATCTGCAATACGTGTATTTTTCTGAATGTTGGTGAGCTAAGTAGAGAAGCATTTTACCTGACATAGAATGGATTCACACCTTTGTGCTCAGGTTTTCCTTTAACCACTTAAGACCGGACAATTATGCAGGTAAAGGACCTGGCCCCTTTTTGCGATACGGCACTGCGTCGCTTTAACTGACAATTGCGCGGTCATACGACGTGGCTTCCAAACAAAATTGGCATCCTTTTTTCCCCACAAATAGAGATTTTTATTGGTGGTATTTGATCACCTCTGCGGTTTTTATTTTTTGCGCTATAAACAAAAAAAGAGCAACAATTTTGAAAAAAAATAATATTTTTTACTTTTTGCTATAATAAATATCCCCCCAAAATATATAAAAAAAACATATTTTTTTCTCAGTTTAGGCCAATATGTATTCTTCTACTTATTTTTTAAAACAAAAATAAGCATTTATTGATTGGTTTGCGCAAAAGTTATAGCGTTTACAAAATAGGGATAGTTTTATGGCATTTTTATTAATATTTTTTTTTTTACTATGGTGGACACATCTGACAACTTTTGGGACCATTGTCATTTTCACAGCGAAAAGTGCTATAAAAATGTACTGATTACAGTGAAAATTACAGTGAATGGGTTAACCACTAGGGGGCACTAAGGGGTTAAGTGTGCCCTAAGGGAGTGATTCTTACTGTAGTGGGGCGTGGCTGGATGTGTGACATCACTGATCGTCATTCCCTATAACAGGGAACAGACGATCAGTGACACTGAGAAGAGAAGAATGGGGAAGGTGTGTTTACACTCACCTCTCCCCGTTCTTCAGCTCCTGTGACCCGTTCACGGGACACCGGCGGCTGTTGGGTCCGTGGGTCCCACGGGCGCGGTCACGGAGCTTCGGACCAGGTCGCGAGCGCACCGGCGGCGGCGCGCGTGCGACCCACGGCTGGATACTTAAAGGGAAATGTACCCGTACGTGCCTGTGCCCAGCCGTGCCATTCTACCGATGTATATCGGCGTTAGGCGGTCCTTAAGTGGTTAAAGTTCTTCTGAATTCACGTCTTTTCTCAACCCTCATCAATTTTCTGGCCCTCCACAACATGCAGAAATAAAAATGTTTTGACTAAATCTTTTCTGTGCCCTTCAATGTCGGGCTGCAAAGAGGAAGGTTTTGTAGTATGCTCTCTATAACATATTCTGTGCATGTCGGGTGCCCAACAAAACTCCAGCCCTCACGAATTTAATTTAGTTTTTTTTTTAAAGTAGCAGGATTATAGTTTTATCTTTGGAGTATATCACCTTTTTTATGCATGCTAATAATATGCCAGATTTGGTAGCTTGCACCTGTCTTCCACTAGGGCCCCCGGATCTTTCTTAATCCCTGACTCCCCCAGAGGTTCTCCCCTCAGTGAGTAGTTTTCATTTATGTTCTTAGCCCCCAAGTTCATTATTTTACATTTGTCCACATTAAACCCCATTTGCCATGTAGCTGCCCACTCCATTATTTTGTTCAGGTCTTTTTGTAAAATTTCTATATCCTGCTGTGAAGTTATCGTCCTGCAAATTTGTGCATCATTCACAAAAACTGACATTGAGCTATGTTTCCCTTCCTCTGTGTCATTTATAAATAAATAAATAAAACAGAATTGGTCCCAAGACAGAACCTTGTGGTACCCCACTTTCCACTCCAGATCAGTGCACATTATTTATCAATACCCTTTGGACGCCCCCCTGTAACCAGTTTCTATTCAAAAACATGCCTTAAGGTCCATGCCTGTACACCTTGTAGATTAAGCTTTTTTTTGGGGAACTGTATAGAATGCTTTTGCAAAATACAGATACACCACATCCACAGGCCTTCACCTATCTAGATGGCAGCTCATCTCCTCATAGAATGTTAACAGATTGGTCTGGCAAGAACAGCCCTTCGTAAACCCATGCTCATTACTACCAATGATATAGTTTTCATCAGCAAATTCTTAGATATAGTCCCTTATCATCCCCTCCAATAATTTACCTACCATTGTTAGACTGACCAGCCTGTAGTTCTACGAAATATGTCTATGGCTTTTTATGAATATTAGTACCACATTGACTTTTCCCCAATCAGCTGGTACAATTTGTGTTAGTATGCTGTCCGCAAAGATTAGGAACAATGGTCTAGCTATAGCCTGACTGAGTTCTTTGAGAACTCTTGGGTATAAGCCACCTGGTCCTGGTGAATTATTTGTGTTAAGCTTATCCAGTCTTTCCTTGACTCTGGCCTCTCTTAGCTACAAGGGTATATCATGTGATGTGTTTTTTAAGATATAAAAACTTCTGAATTTAGAACCACCTTAATTATGGGGGATGAATTAATGGAAAATTGTTTGATGGAGACAAGATAAACTTCCTTATAGAGATAAGATTTCAGGGATCGCCTAAAAAGAGCTTCAAAGGTATTTCAGCAGGTCTGGAGCTGTCTGTGCACTGTTCCTCTGTCTCTCCTTTTGGCATAGGGTTGGGCATTCTATGTTTCTTTACTGCAATCTGGTACCAATAGGATCCCCTGAGGAATCTGTAAGCGAAACGCATAGTGATTATTCGGTACATTGAATTCATGTGGGGCTCTGATATGTAGGACTTTCTGTATACACAAGCCACAGAATACACCATATCTATGGGAATACCTACAGGTTTTTCACATAGGTTCCACCTAAGTGGGACAATATCACGTATTTATTTGAATCACCTTATATGTACTCTATTTCTGGTTTTAATATGTTTTTACTATGATGTTAAAATACATTTGAATTTTTATTTAATTGAGTGCTCTTTTTTTCATTTTGGGTCTACTGGTGGTTACCAATTTAAAGTCCACGTTCATCCTTGGTTTTTCTTTTTCGCTAAATAAACGTTGTGTTTATGGATTTACAAAGACCCCACCTTGGTAACTTTTACAAATATGATTTATCTTATTTATTTTATTAATTGGGTTGTTAATTGTGTGTAAATGAAATGTCTGCTGTGGCCATTTATAAACCCTTGCAGCCCATACTGCTATTTAACCTGGAGGAATTGATGAATATTTTAGTCAAGCAATTCTGAAACAACATGTGAACACATTTTCACAAATGTAATGCCTTTCGAACTGTATGTGCAGGTATACGTGAAAATCCACTCTGGCTAATCTTTAGCATGTCACATTAATGCATTTCTTCTTGTTTAACAAAAACATATATCCATATAATCTGAGATATTTGCACATATGTGATTTTTGACTCAGTTCCAAGATTTAAGGAGAGAGCATTAAAAGTGCTTTCCTCACCCACATATAATGTTTATCCACAATCAATGGTCTGGAAGGCATGCTCTGCTTATACAATCACTTTGTGTTGCTCTGTTTTGAAAGCATCCATGGATGCCATTTTGAAAATGTAATTTTAATAGGGAAACCATATGGAGGCTGACAGTGGTCATAAATTGTCTTGTGCCTTAAAATTACAGTTCTGTAAAGACTGTTAAACTTTAAGTGTTGATGGGACCTCAACGTTCTGGCTTTATTTGAGATTGTATCTCATGCATGTGAGATCTAAATATGAATTACTGGGTGGTGGAGAAAGTACATTAATAGTGATGTTTTAATCCCATCTGCATTGTGTCCATTGAGTGACATCACTGACCTTATTGGAATTCACTATAATCATTAGCTATGGTGTTCCACTGTTTAGGTTCCACTGGGGGGGGGGGGGGGGAATAATTCAACCTGAGGCACTAAATATTCTTGCAGGCCCTGGTCTTCTTATTTAGGTCATCTTGGGTGGGGGATAGAGGGGGTAGTTTAGTTCAGGGGTTGAGGGGGGCAAAAGGAAATCAGAATTTTGATTGAAAATGCAGTTATTCTTTAAAGGTTTAAAGAAAATGTTGTATGTGTCCAGCCAAACCTTTTTTCTTAGTTTTGAATGAAGTAGACAGATTCAACTGAATTTCCTGTACTGCTGACAACATTTTACCAGGCAGGAAGTGAGGAAAAATCTCCACAAAGAGACACACACAGCATTAAAATGCTTTTCTTCAGTGGAGTTTAGAAATGTTACAACTTCCGTCTGTGTCCCTATTAAAAAGTTTTCTCACTTCCTGCCTGGTGAAACCACTGTCAGCAGGACAGGAATTATGGGTAAATTTGTCTATCAGAGTCTGGTTAAAATATTAAAAACTTGACAGGGGCTTTAATCTTTCCCAACTTTATCCAAAACTATAAAAAAAAAAAAAAAAAGATTTTTGTCTTTTGTATACATCGCTATCAAAGTTGCTTTACAGTGTTTTTTTTTTACCTTGTTTTGTCTGCATTAACAAACCTATTTTTTGTGAAACCTTCCTAAAAATATATATATTGGAAGGAGTGGTTTTATTTACACTTCAAGGAAATTTTTTGAGAACTTGCTAATTTTATTTCATTCTCAGCCCCCAGTAAGAACTGGCATATCATTCACAGTGGTCATTCTCATCCATAGATCAATGCATGGTTATTAAAGTGATTGTAAAGTCTCCTTTTTTAGTTAAAAATAATAAACATGTTATACTTACCTGCTCTGTGATGTGGTTTTGCACAGAGCAGCATCCTCCTTCTCTTCTTGGGTCCCTCTTCGGCTCTCCTGGCCCGTCCCTCCCATTGAGTCCCCCCACAGCAAGAAGCTTGCTATGGGGGCACCCGAGTGGAGCCACAGCTCTGTATATCTAATCAGACGCAGAGCCGTCACCTGGCATCGCCACCTTTCTCTCATCATTGGCTGATTGACTTTGATTGACAGCAGCGGGAGCCAATTGCACCTCACTACTGTCTCAGCCAATGAGGAGGGGAGTCGTGGGCAGCCGAGACAATCCTACAACATTGCTGGATCTAGATGGGGTTCAGATAAGTATTAAGGGGGCTGGGTGGGAAGGCTTTTTATCCTAATTATTATTATTATACAGTATTTATATAGCGCAAACAGACCAGCCGTCGCAGTTATACGGCGGCAGGTCGGCTCGGCTGTGGGAGATCACCTAGCTATACATCATCTCGCGATTCAGCCAAAAGGGGCATGTGCACGCCGCCAGAGGCGCGCGCGCCGCCCGCTCTCCCCTGGTCCTGACGCGGGTGCCCGGCGGGGCGCGATCACCGCCGGCTCCCGTGATCACTCGTTACAGAGTGAGAACCGGGAGCTGTGTGTGTAAACACACAGTTCCCGGTCCTGTCAGGGGGAGAAATGCCTGATCGTCTGTTCATACAATGTATGAACAGCGATCAGTCATTTCCCCAAGTCAGTCCCACCCCCCTTCAGTTAGAACACACACAGGAAACATAATTAACCCCTTCCTCGCCCCCTAGTGTTAACCCCTTCCCTGCCAGTGGCATTTTTATAGTAATCAATGCATTTTTATAGCACTGATTGCTATAAAAATGCCAATGGTCCCAAAAAAAGTGATCGCCGCCATTACTAGTAAAAAAAAGATATTAATAAAAATGCCATAAAACTATGCCCTATTTTGTAGACGCTATAACTTTTGCGCAAACCAATCAATAAAGGCTTATTGCGATTTTTTTTAACAAAAAATATGTAGAAGAATACATATCGGCCTAAACTGAGGAAAAAAATTGTCTTTTTAGATATTTTTGGGGATATTTATTACAGCAAAATGTAAAAAATACGATTTTTTTTTTCAAAATTGTCGCTCTATTTTTGTTTATAGCGCAAAAAAATAACACTGCAGAGGTGATCAAATACCACCAAAAGAATGCTCTATTTATGGGAAAAAAAGGACGCCAATTTTGTTTGGGAGCCACGTCGCAGGACCGCGCAATTGTCAGTTAAAGTGACGCAGTGCCGAATCTCAAAAAGTGGCCTGGTCATTGACCAGCAATATGGTCCGGGGCTGAAGTGGTTAAGCAGCACTTTACAATATAAAAGGGACACAATACAGTTATAATACAATAAAATACAAGAGGATTAAGAGGGCCCTGCTCATAAGAGCTTACAATCTATTATAGGGTGGGGCAGGTGGTACAAAAGGTTGTAATTGTGGGGAATGAGATGATGGAAGTGGTAAAATATTAGTTGGAGATGTGATAGGCTTCCCTGAAGAGATGAAGGTAGCAAGAGTAGGTGATAGCCGGACAGGTTGAGGTAGCGAGTTCCAGAGGATGGGAGAGGCTCTGGAAAAATCCTGGAGATGAGCAGGGGAGGAGGAGATGAGAGAGCTTGAGAGTAGGAGGTCTTGAGAAGAGTGGAGATGACGGTTTGGGTGATGTTTGGAGACAAGATTGGTGATGCAACTCAGAGTTGTGGATGGCTTTGTATGTTGTGATAAGCATTTTGAATTTAATTTGCTGGGCAATCGGGAGCCAGTGTAGAGATTGGAGGAGAGGGTTGGCAGACACTGAGCGGTTGGTAAGGTAAATAAGTCTGGCAGCAGCATTCATGATAGACTGAAGAGGAGATAACCTATGGAGAGACAGGCCAATGAGAAGGGAGTTGCAATAGTAAAGGTGAGAGATAACAAGGGAGTGAATAAGGAATGCATAAGATAAAAATAAAAAACTTCTGGCTTTACAACCACTTTAAGTTATATGATGTATAGTACAAACAAATGCGTAACTGAATATTGAACAAGACGTTGTTTAGAAAACCCAATAGTATGAATCACTTCTGTCTAATACTATGACAAAGGTATAGAGTATAAAAGTATAGCTAGTATACAGAGTAAAGATTAGTGCACAGAGCACAGAGTTCAGGGTACAGCAGTGTGGAGTATATCATGCATAAGTCCCCATGGATGTAAACCCACCCTATGGAAACCAAATCTTTCTGTTCTTTTTTCCTACTTGGTTGCCCCTCTTTTTGGTTTGATGTATGTTGAAAAGACAGTTTAAAGGAAAAGTGGTAGTAAAACATGGTTTAACCATTTTTTTTTTTTTTTTTTACATTAAATAATCTTTATTAAAAGGTGCTACACTTTCTTATCACAGTAAGTTGGAAGGAGCTACATGTTATATACTAAACATCTGCATTTTGCATAAAGAATTGCGCAGTCTAGATATGTCACAAACACTACAGTGTAAGAAGAAACAACTCACTATGCACCCTTGTGCACTCAGTACACCCTACTGGGCCCTTTTGTAACTCAACACTCCCCGCCATGAACCACTCACATCTCATACCCAATGCATAGCTTTATACTCTATCTACCTTTGTGTGGATCAGCAAGCTAAGACTTATTAGGTTGCAGGCAATCGGCTTAATTTTATACAGACTTTTCTCTGACCTGAAGCCCCACCTTTTCCCTGCCCACATCATTCTCTTGCTGCTTCCAATGTTAGCCTCATTCACAGTAAACATGGATATGTGAAATGGTGTAGGTAGGGCTACCTCCTACTGTCACCGCCTGGGCCGTGTCTTTAATATAGTTATATGATGGGATGCAGGATTTTTTTTTACTATTATGATACAGTACCTGTCCACGAGAATGTGTTTCCAGCACAATGGCATTGCGCTGGTTCTCGCGACAGGGTGCCGACATTTCGCTCTTGCTGCAATAGGAAAAACACATTACAGCAGGCGCTAGATAGAAGCGACGGGGATCCGACTTGGATTGACACAATATCGAGGTCACCTACTGAACATTAACATTTGAAATCAAACTCCACATAGCTATTAAAAGAAACAAATTAATAAAGCTATGTATTTTATTAAAAAAACAATAAACATATTTTAACCATTTAAGGACCATAAGGATTTAACCCCTTAATGACCATGCCATTTTTTGCAATACGGCACTGCATCGCTTTAACTGACAATTGCGGTCATGCGACCTTGTACACAAATAAAATGTATGTATTTTTTTCCCACAAATAGAGCTTTCTTTTGGTGGTATTTGATTACCAATGCGGTTTTTATTTTTGCACTATAAACAAAAAAAGAGTGACAATTTTGAAAAAAAAAACAATATTTTTTTACTTTTTGCTATATTAAATACAAAAAAAAAAGGCTTCATCAGTTTAGGCCAATATGTATTCTATATATTTTTGGTAAAAAATAAGTGGATATTGATTGGTTTGCGCAAAAGTTATAGCCTAAAGGGGATAGGGGATATATTTGTGGCATTTTTATTATAAATATTTTTTTTACTAGTAATGGTGGTGATCAGCAAATTTTTAGTGGGACTGCGACATTGCAGCGGACAATTCGAACACTGTTGACCCTTTTTTGGAACCATTGACATTTATACAGTGATCAGAGCTAAAAATAGCCCCTGATTGCTGTAAAAATGTCACTGGCAGGGTTAACACTAGGGGGCGATCAAGGAGTTAAGTGTTCCATAGGGAGCTGTTTCTAACTGTGGGGGAGTGGACTGACAGGGAGTAGAGAGATATTCCTGTTCCTGATCACTAGGAACAGCAGATCTCTCTCTACTTCCCTGACAGAACGAGGATGTCTGTTTACATTGACAGATCCCCATTATGGCTCTCTGAGGTGACTGGTGGACATCGCAGCCACCAGCCACGCTCATTGGCTCCGCCTGCGTGCCCCCTAGATTTCTTAAAACGGCCGACGTACACCTAATGGGATTCGTGCAGCCGTGCCATTTTGCCTTAGTATAACGACTGCGGCTGGTCGGCAAGTGGTTTAATGAAATGCTACTACATTTGACATGATTTTAACCACTTGTAATCTCATGTACAGCAGCACTCACATTTGGTGAAGGACCAATCAGGTATAAGCAAAAAGATGACTTCACCAGTCTCTAGGCTGTACTATCCAATCATAGACCAGTGCAGAAAGGTGGCCTAAATATGTTGTATATATGAAAATCTTAGGACAAGTACAAATCCTCTGGCAGGTAAAGAAAATCCCATATAAATACCGTACTTCATTTGAGTGTTTAGATGTTTTCCTGAAGTTTAGGTTTAAGCAATGCCTTTGCTCTTTCAGTATTACACAAGATGAAACGCATAGTTTGACATTTTCACATGCTGTCCTCAAATGTTTTTTTTCATCCCAATAGATCTTTAATTGTCTACTTGTTTTTATTTTATCAAAGGAACTTTAATTCCCTTTCTGTGACTAGCCACTGCTTCAAAGTACACAAAATTTAGTTTTGTTCTGAGAAAATCAACTATCCAGAGGAAGCAGACAGTTAATCTTTGTCAGATATTGGCAATCCGTTGGCATTGGGCCGAAGCCATAGATTAGGTCAGTGCTGTATTTCTTAGCTGATGCCAATGCAGAGTTTTTCTTTCTTTGAAACTGACAGTCATGGCACTGGAGTAGTGCTTTTCTTATAAATCTCATTGCTGGAAACTAATTCTATGGACAAAAACCCATAGACTAGCTGTCTGTATAGTGAATGCATGCTAAGCCCCGATAAGAGATCACTGAGCCTTTAAAATCCTCAGCCTGGGACATGAATGTGTCTAGGGAGTGTAGCTCTCAGGTAAAAATTTAAAAAAAGCTCTCTGCACAAATGCATGCCGACCCACATATGCATGCTAAAAAATATTCACAACTACATCTCGTCTCCAGGACTCATTAAAGGTTAAAGTGACACTAAAGGTTCACTTTAGAATTTTTTTTTAATAACAAACATGTCATACATACCTCCACTGTACAGTTCATTTTGCACAGAGTGGCCCCAAACATCCTCTCCTGAGGTCCCACGGTGGCTCTCTCGGCTCATCCCCGCAATAGATAACCCCCTCTGGAAAAGCTCTCTCCCGAGGGTGTTACCTTGCAGGCACGCTCCCGAGTCATTCATTCAGCGCCCATAGCCGCAGAGTGTATGACTCGGCCCCGCCCCCCGGCGCCCGCATCATTGGATTTGATTGACAGCAGTGGGAGCCAATGGCTGCGCTGCTATCAATCTATCCAATAAAGAGCCTAGGAGCAGTGAAGAGAGCAACGTGGGATCACACCCACTAAAATTCAGGGCTCAGGTAAGTAAAACGGGTGGGCTGGGGGGCCGGACAGTGCAAGGTGTTTTTCACCTTAATGCATAGGATGCATTAAGGTGAAAAAACACAAAGGTTTACAACCCCTTCAAGTAAAGGCCACAATACCCACAAAAGGTTTAAAAAATATAGATACAACATAACTATGCACATTAAGTGTATGCATATGCTATAACTGATATAGTGGACCCCCCCGACTTACTTACCTGCAGGTTCCAGATCCAGGGAGCTGACTCCTGGGTTCATGAGATATGGATCTTAGTTCTTTCTCTTTTTTTTTTCTCCTACCACCCCCCCTTTTTTTTCTTTACTCCCTCTTTATTTTTTTAATGGTAACCTTGATCTAGCTGAGGGGTTATTTGACTCAATAGATGATTAAGATATATGTTGGGAATATGTTCGGTTATAAGCTTTAATATTTTTAAGTCAATCTAGCAGATGCTATGTATTGATGGTGCTACAGGCCCTATGGGTCCCATCTATTCTCATAGTCAGGTCTGTCATATAATTCTCCCATGCGTGTGTACTGAATCATTGCGCTAGTGTGAGCCGCCCTGATCCCCATATCTAATTTCTTACATGTTATTTTGTTATGGTTATCACTAGGTTGTTGTTCTTTCAAAGGGGTTTTAACTATTTACTACTATGCTAATGGACTCATGTTCATTGATACCCTAATTTCTTACATACTATGGGGTAGATCCACAAAGAAATTACGCCGGCGTATCTATTGATACGCCGGCGTAATTTCAAAATTCCCGTGTCGTATCTTTGTTTTGAATCCTCAAAACAAGATACGACGGCATCTCGGCTAGATCCGACAGGCGTATGTCTTCGTACGCCTTCGGATCTTAGATGCAATTTTTCGGCGGCCGCTAGATGGCGTTTCTGTTGTAATCCACGTCGAGTATGCAAATTAGCTATTTACGACGATCCACGAACGTACATCGGCCCGGCGCATTTTTTTCTGTCGTTTGCATTCGGCTTTTTCCGGCGTATAGTTAAAGCTGCTATATGGTGGCGTACTCAATGTTAAGTATGGCCATCCTTCCCGCGTACAATTTTGAATTTTTTGCGGCGCTTGCGTAAGTCGTTCGCGAATAGGAATTTGCGTAGAATGACGTCACCGTCGTAAGCATTGGCTGGTTCCGGTTTAATTTCGAGAATGCACACTGGGATACCCCCAGGGACGGCGCATGCGCAGTTAAAATAAACACATTGATTACGTCGGGTCAAGACATGTTAACATAAAACACGCCCCCATCACAGCCATTTTAATTCCGCGCCCTTACGCCGCGAGAGATACACTACGCCGCCGTAACTTATGGCGCAGATTCGTTGTGGATTCAAACCAAAGCAAATTAAGTTACAGCGGCGTAGTGTATCTTAGATACGCTGCGCCCGGCGCAGATGTATGTGGATCTGCCCCTATGTTTTCCTCCGAACTTAGACTGGGCTAACTGAACAGTCCAGCCCTGACAGGAGATTGCTTTGTTTTTATGTTTTGTTTATTATTTGGAAAAAAAAATCGAATAAAAATGATTGAAGTGACTGAGTTTTTCAGTTAGGGTTCAGGAGGTACATAAATGGCCCGCACCTATATAATTTTACATATACAGTATATCATAGCATTGTTTAACTTTGGCCAATGCTTCATAGTTTGTCTTTATCACAGGCCCCTTACCTGCATAGGCAGTTTTTTGATACAGGATAACTACCCTTTCAGTCTATTGGACATTTGTCTTAGTAACAATTCTGTCAAAAGCAATGCTCACTATCATGCTGTCTAGCTCACAATATAAAGTGTGTATGTGGTCACCATTGGCTGGGAAAATGAGACTGAGGATCGATGTTCCAGCTGATGAGGAATGCATAGTTCCACTACAGTGCAGAGGTCACTAGACAACCAGCAGTTTTGCCTTTTATTGGTTATGGTTCATAATGCGACTGCATACAGGGAAGCTAATGATTCTATTTTCGTTCACTTTTCTTTTGTACAGTTCTTTAAGTCCTGGCACACTATGTCACAAACAGATTATACTGTTCGCAAATTCAGTTTTTCTTAGGATCAATAGCTGGCAAACCCAGCACTTTATTTTGCCAATTTTGAAGAATAAAATGTCTGGTGAAAAATTATTCATAGCTTGCAATCCAATACTCAGTTGATGCCGGCTTTCATTAAAACATGGTAGTTTAAAAAGAATCACGTAGACGAGAAAGTATTCTTTCATGAATTAATGTCATTTTCCAAAGACATGAATTAAATAGCCATCTTTGTACATTTCAGTTTCTTAAATAATTCACTTTTTAGTTAAGAAGGTTATGAGTCCATTGAGTTATATAATATTGTTTTATATCCATAAGTTCTTTTAAACCAGTTCTACAATGGGTGGGCTACGTACAAAATGCTCTTTGCTGTATGGCTGAAATGAGTCACAAACTTACTGCTCTATGTACATTATCATTGTTGTATTAGGTGTCTTTCAAATCTGAGTAACCAAAAGAGTGCTGTTTGGACTAGATTTATAGAAATAGTATTAGTATGAGAACAGCTTCCTAACTAGAATGGTACCAGCTAATTGACAAATATGGTCCAAATATTTAAAAAAAGGGGCCAACAAGCTGGAAACTACAAACCAGTCAGCCTTACATCAATAGTGTGTAAACTATTGGAGAGTAGGGATGAGCTTCGTATTCGAGTCAAACTCATGTTCGACTCGAACATCGTATGTTCGATCGTTCGTCGAATTACAAATGTTTTGGGCCGTTCGTGCCAAATTCGAGTTGCGTTTCACAGCCCATAATTCACTGCGGCATCGCAGTTCATTGCTGGCTGATGATTGGCCAAGCATGCACTATGACCCGCATGCTTGGCCAATCACAGCTTGCAAAAAACGGAGAGCCATAATTGGCCAAAGCCAGCGTGGCTTTGGCCAATTATGTCTCAGGGGGTTAAGTACACGCCCCACATTATAAAAGGCCGCCTGCAGGTCGGCCTTGTGTAGTGTGTTGTGGTGGTTAAAAGTAAGAAGACAGAGAGAGAGAGAGAGAGAGAGAGAGAGTGTCATTTTTAGTAGGTAGATAGGGCAGGCAGGCTAGTAAGTTAAAGTTACAGTGTGTAGAGGAGATATATGCATCCCAGGTGTTGTATATATATTTATACACTGTATAGTTTAGCTAGATCAGATCTTCCTAATTTAATGGCAGGCAGGGGATTGTGCTAGCTGCAGTATTCTCACATGGTGTATTGCCTGTGTCCTCTGCAGTGTGCACCATAAAGCTACTTGGTGTGTGTACTGCCTTTGTCCTCTGTAGTTTGCACCTAAAGCTACTTGGTGAGAGGGGAAGACTGCCACTCCAGGTGAGTGCACTATGCAATCAGTGTCCTCTCAGAACCAAATGGGTGCCGGCAATGCACAAAGCAAAACTTGAAGAGAAGATATGGACAGCCACACACCAAAAAAAATTAAAAAGGTGGCCTTTAATGGTAAAAAGGAAAAAAGGCACTACAAAGCACAGCAAGCAGTGGGGTATATTACTGACGTGTTTCGCACTGGGGTTCAGTGCTTAGTCATAGCTCTTCAAGTAAAGCTACTTGGTGTGTACTGCCCGTGTCCTCTGCAGTTTGCACCTAAAGCTACATAGTGTGTACTACCCGTGTCCTCTGCAGTTTGCACCTAAAGCTACGTAGTGTGTACTACCCGTGTCCTCTGCAGTGTGCACCTAAAGCTATGTAGTGTGTAGTTCACGTGTCCTCTGCAGTGTGCACCTAAAGCTACGTGGTGTGTGTACAGCCCGTGTCCTCTTCAGTGTGCACCTAAAGCTACCTGGTGTGTGTACTGTCTGTGTCTGTGCTATTTTTCTCAATGATTTTCATCCATATTGCAGGGACCAGACATTACATTAAAGCCGCAAGCAGTTTTAAATGACTTTTTTCTTATAGTAATCTCATTTTGTGCAGGGACAGTTCTAAACACATGCCACTTCACAGGCATACTATAGACACCCAGCAGGTACGATATTTGAAGGAATTTTTCATATTTTTTTTTTATTTAAGCATCATTAAAATCACTGCTCCAGAAAAAAACGACCGTTTTTAAAACTTTTTTTCCATTGATACATGTTCCCTGGGGCAAGACCCGGGTTCTCAAAGACGTTTTACGACAATAACTTGCATATTAGGCTTTAAAATGAGCACTTTTGAATTCAAACTTTCGAGTCCCATAGAGGTCAATGGGGTTTTAAATGTTCGCGTGAACGGTCGGTCCGTTCGAAGGTTCTGGTGCGGGGGGGGGGGGGGTGTTTGGCTCATCCCTATTGGAGAGCATGCTAAGGGGCCACATCCAAGAATTTACTTATTAAAATAGTATTATTAGTAGTAACCAGCATTTATTTATGAAAACGTATTCTTGCCAGATAAACCTGTTATCATTTTATGAGGCGGTAAGCTAAAATTTGGATAGAGGAAGGTCTGTGGATGTGGGGTATCTGGATTTTACCAAGGCATATAATACAGTACCCTATAACGTGATTGTAAACCTTACCTTTCTTAATTTTAAAATAACAAACATGTCATACTTTGCACAGAGCAGCCCAGATCCTTCTCTTTCCTGGTCCCCGCCGACTCTCCTGGCTCCTCCCCTCTGCCGAATGCCCCATAGCAAGCCAATACTGGGGCACTTGTGCCTGCTCACTCCCGAGCCAGCTCTGTGTGTCCATTGACACCCATAGTGTGGCTCTACCTTCTGCTCCCTCTCCACTGGCTGTGATTGACAGCAGTGGGAGCCAATGGCTTCTGCTGCTGACTCTGAGCCAATGAGGAGGAAAAGAGCAGCTTCTATCATGAATACCACTGGATCGAGATCAGGCTCAGGTAAGTACAAGGGAAAGTGGTGGAAGCTGAGCATTGAAGTTTATTTTTACCTTAATGTGAGGAATGCATTAAGGTAAAAAAGCTTCAGCCTTACCAAGCACTCTTATTTACAAATTGAGGTCTGCTGGCATTGACAATAGTGTAGTGCCTAGATTGAAAACTAGGGGCCTGATTCTCAAAAGAGATACGCAGACTTAACTGCTGTTCAGCCTGCGTATCCCTGTGCCTAACTTTGGAAACGATTCTCAAAAGGCTTTTTCCAAAGTTAGGCAGAAAATCTGACATGTGTAAGACACTTACACGGTCAGATTTTAGTACCGCATCCGCCACTGGGGGCATTTCTCATTGAAATGCAGCTTTGCGTATGCAAATGAGGACTTAAGCAGATTTTCAAAGCATTTCATCACTGTGATTTCTGCGTAAGTTCCGAATTTGCCTGCGCAAAACTAGGGCTGGTTTTATAATGTGGAAAGTTAGTCACACATTGTAAAGGCCCATTCCAGCGATGGTATTTGGTATGCATTCCCGAGGGAGAACTCCACGGCAATTTTAAAATTCAAAACCGGCATGGGTTCCCCCCCAGGAGCATACCAGGCCCTTAGGTCTAGTATGGGTTGTAAAGAGACCCCCCCACGCCGAAAAATCGACGTAGGGGGTCCCCCTACAATCCATACCAGACCCGTATCCAAAGCACGCTACCCGGCCGGTCAGGAAGGGAGTGGGGACGAGCGAGCGCCCCCCCCCCTCCTGAGCCATGCCAGGCCGCATGCCCTCAACATGGGGGGGTTGGGTGCTCTGGGGCAGGGGGGCGCACTGCGGGCCCCCCCACCCCAGAGCACCCTGTCCCCATGTTGATGAGGACAGGACCTCTTCCCGACAACCCTTGCCGTTGGTTGTCGGGGTCTGCGGGCGGGGGCTTATCGGAATCTGGGAGTCCCCTTTAACAAGGGGGCCCCCAGATACCGGCCCCCCACCCTAAGTGAATGGATATGGGGTACATCGTACCTCTACCCATTCACCTGGAGGCAAAAAGTAAAAGTTAGTAAACACACAACACAAGGCTTTTTAAAATAATTTATTATTCTGCTCCGGATGCCCCCCCTGTCTTCATTATTAGCTCAATTACCAGGGGGGGCTTCTTCTTCCACTCTCCGGGGGTCTTCTCCGCTCTCCGGGGGGGGGGGGTTCTTCTTCCGCTCTCCGGGGGGGCTTCTCCGGACTCCGGGGGGCTTCTTCCATCTTCTCCCCTCTTCCGCTGTTGACTCGGCGAACCCCGGTTCTTCTCCAGCTGTCCGGTGCCTTCTTCTTCAGCGCTGGCTGCCTGCTATGTTTGTGTGTTAGCTCAATTAGTAACAGGCAGCCGGCGCGGTCTTCTGTGACGTCAGGGTCTTCTCTTCTGTTCTTCTCCCCTCTTCCGATGTTGACTCGTCGCCTGTTGTCGCTGTAATGATGGAAGCGTGCCTTGCATCCCATTTATATAGGCATCACCGTCCCATCATGCTCCGGCAGGTACCCACGTGGTGGGTGCACGTGGGTAGGCACCCACCACGTGGGTACCTACCGGAGCATGATGGGACGGTGATGCCTATATAAATGGGATGCAAGGCGCGCTTCCATCATTACAGCGACAACAGGCGACGAGTCAACATCGGAAGAGGGGAGAAGAACAGAAGACCCTGACGTCACAGAAGACCGCGCCGGCTGCCTGTTACTAATTGAGCTAACACACAAACATAGCAGGCAGCCAGCGCTGAAGAAGAAGGCACCGGACAGCTGGAGAAGAACCGGGGTTCGCCGAGTCAACAGCGGAAGAGGGGAGAAGATGGAAGAAGCCCCCCGGAGTCCGGAGAAGCCCCCCCCCGGAGAGCGGAAGAAGAAACCCCCCCCCGGAGAGCGGAGAAGACCCCCGGAGAGTGGAAGAAGAAGCCCCCCCTGGTAATTGAGCTAATAACGAAGACAGGGGGGGCATCCGGAGCAGAATAATAAATTATTTTAAAAAGCCTTGTGTTGTGTGTTTACTAACTTTTACTCCAGGTGAATGGGTAGGGGTACGATGTACCCCATATCCATTCACTTAGGGTGGGGGGCCGGTATCTGGGGGCCCCCTTATTAAAGGGGACTCCCAGATTCCGATAAGCCCCCGCCCGCAGACCCCGACAACCAACGGCAAGGGTTGTCGGGAAGAGGTCCTGTCCTCATCAACATGGGGACAGGGTGCTCTGGGGTGGGGGGGCCCGCAGTGCGCCCCCCTGCCCCAGAGCACCCAACCCCCCCATGTTAAGGGCATGCGGCCTGGCACGGCTCAGGGGGGGGGGCGCTCGCTCGTCCCCACTCCCTTCCTGACCGGCCGGGTAGCGTGCTTTGGATACGGGTCTGGTATGGATTGTAGGGGGACCCCCTACGTAAATTTTTCGGCGTGGGGGGGTCTCCTTACAACCCATACCAGACCTAAGGGCCTGGTATGCTCCGGGGGGGGGAACCCATGCCGGTTTTTACTTTGAAAATTGGCATGGAGTTCTCCCTCTCAGGAATGCATGCTGAGCGACGCTGTCATTTTTTTTTATAATTATTTGTTTTCCCGGCGCGTCTTTTTTTTTTCACCCGTCGCAACTTTAGTGTCCCGTCGAAATTCTCAAAGCCGCCCGTCGTTAATTACGTTTGCGCAGGGAGCTGCGGTGGCTCAACGCGATTGGCACTGCGCTGCAGCTAGGGGTTCGGATCCCGATCTCGGCTACATGTGAATTGAGTTTGGTGGTCTCAGCCCGACTCCCGGTGGGTGTGCTATGCGAGGTAAGCCTGCGCTTAGTACGCCCACCCCCCTCCCACAAAAACCACCACACTTACACGCACTCGAAATTGGGTTAACATGCACGCACTTTGACCACGCGGTCTCTAAAAAAGAGAGGCGAAGGACTAACGGGGCTGGTTGAGCGGGCAAAATCCTCTCACTCCCTTATAGGGAGTCCCTCTGCCCCGTTGGGCTTCAAAGCGGAGCAGGTAGGGCGGGCTGTGTGGGAGGACCCCCTCACACACCCGCCATTGCCACCCGGGGCATGGAGAAAGGTGGCAGATTGCCTCTGGGGGAGGCCTGCCTACTCCCAACTCCTGCAGTCCGGCTCCTCTCTCGAGTACACGCACAAAATACACTTTAAAAAAAAAAAAAAAAATATGTAATTACGTTTGCGCGCTGCACATCGGGAAAATGACGTCACACGCATGCGCAGTACGGCCGGCGCGGGAGCGCGCCTCATTTAAATTTTAAACGCCCCCAGGAGAGGAGGACCGCCTTACGACGGCGGCACTTAAGTTACAAGGCCTGAAATTTCTAGGTAAGTGCTTTGACGATCGGGCACTTAGGTAGAAATTTTAAGTCAGTGTAACTTAACTGCTGAAATTTAAGTTAGGCAGACTTTTTGAGAATTTGGCCCTAGGTATTTATAGTTCAGTCTCAGTGCTTGCTAACAATATAAAGCTTTGCAGGGTACTCATTTCACAACAGGATATAACAATTTTATAAGAAGGCCTCAATGAAATAAAGGGGTGGACAACTACATAACAAATGATGTTTAATATGAAAAAATTGAAAAAATGCAATTGGGGCTAAAAATATCGATGCATGTTACTTGCTAGGGGTAGAGCATCTGGAACAAACCGAAAGGATGTACTGGAACAAAAAGTAAGGCAACCAAGATAATAAGGTGGCTGGAGGACCTCTGTTATGAGGAGCAACTAGAAGCATTAAAGTGATTGTAAAGGAAAACGTTTTTTTTATCTTAATACATTCTATGCATTAAGATAAAAAGCCTTCTGCATGTAGCAGCCCCAGTCAGCCCCCCATAATACTTACCTGAGCCCCATCTCTATCCAGCAATATCCACAAGTGAATCGGACGTCCGGGACTCTACCTCCTGATTGGCCGAGACACAGAATTGGCGCCATTGGCTCCCACTGCTGCCAATCAAACTTATCCAATCAAGAGAGAGAGGGGGTCTGGCCTAACCACAACTTCATGTCTGAATGGATAGACAGATCTGTTTGCTGTTGGGGAACTCGACAGGAGGGAGGGGCCAGGAGCTTCAGCCAGGGATCCGAGCAAAGGAGGATCTGGACTGCCCTGTGAAAAACCATTACACAGACCAGGTACAAGTATGCCATGTTTGTTATTAAAACAAACTACACTTTCCAATCACTTTAAACCTTTTTTTTCCCTTAAGAAGAGATGCCTAAGATGAGATATGATCACAATATGCAATTATCTAAATGGTGATTCTAGCATAGAGAGAAAACAATCAGTGTTCACAGCCACTCAATGAAGTTGGACGAGAAATGATTTAACCTTAAACTGTGTAAAGGGTTATTTACTATTAGATCGGACATGGAACTCTTTTTTTACAGTTGGTGGTGTTAGCAGGGAATAACGATAATTTAAAAAAAAAATTGGATGTGTTATTTTAGCGAATGCAATAAATAGAGATATATGAAATGGTAGTGACACACACATGTTGAACTGGATGGACTGGTGTATTTATTCAACCTTACTAACAATGTAACTATATAACTTATACATTTGTGTGGAATTCCCCAGGGGACCTAGAGCATGTAGTCATTGGTCCCATTCTGATCTGTGCCTTGGCTGCAGGGCTAGTGAGGTCAACAGGTCGCCTCCATCCCCCATCAATGTTTAACCATACTGCTAGTAAGGAGATTCATTTTTAATTAAGTGGGACTGACAAACAAAAAGATGACAAGGGGCATGGACAGCGAGCAAAGAAAAGAGAGACATAACCTTTAGTCTGCAGCCTGTGCCTCCTCTGCTTTACCTTGTCCACTGAGGTTAGACTACCGATCCCAGACCAGATCATCTGCTGGTTCTATGTGGTTAGGCTGTGAAGAGTTCTCACACATGTGGTATCACCACACTTGGGTGTCCTTTTATGAAGCAGTGAAATCTATTTTTCTCCTCTGTGTGCCTGTTTATGAAGCGGAGTGGATCGCTTGACCCTTGGAGGAGTGAAGTGACCTACCAACGCTTCAAACAGTGGAGAATGGCCCCTGATACTGGAATCTCGTGAGACTTTACGAGATTACAGTACCAGAAATTCACTGAAACACCGAGATGTCAGTACATGTATATACACACACATTATATATATATATATATATATATATATATATATATATATATATATATATATATATATATATATATATATATATATACACTAGCTGAATACCCGGCGTTGCCCGGTCTTCCTATCTTAACCTTTTGGGGAGGAAAATCATAGTAATATAAATATACCCATCTTTTATATAAGGGTGTAGGTAAGGGTTAATTTAACTGTCATATATTTTTATTTGGCATATAAGTAATATGTGTACCAGGTATTATTAAAATATCTCCAGGCGTACAGAAGTTATGTGGGAACATACATTTCCAATTGATTTGCATGGGACTTTAAACAAAAACCCCGACCCTCACAAATGGGGGTAGTTAAGGGATAAATTAACTATCCTATAGTTTAAGTGGACATATAAGTAACATGTGACCAAGTGTTATCGAAATATCTACAGCCGTTTGGAAGTTATGAAGTAACATGTATTTCCCATAGAGTTGAATGGGACTTTAAAGGAAAACCCCGACCATGGCAAATGGGGGTGGGTAAGGGTTAAACCACCTATCCTATGTTTGTTGCTGACATATAAGTAACATGTGTGCCAAGTTTCATGTTAATATCTTTAGCCGTTTGGACGTGATGCTGGAACATACATACATACACACATACATACACACACACGTTGAGTTTTATATATATATAGATATACATGTACACATTATATATATGTATGTATATATATGTATACACATAAATATTACAGGAGGAAATGGTTACAGTGTTGGGGGGTCTGAACGAGGTAGAAGGAAGTTAAAAATGTTCCTCCTTCCTCCACAGATCCCCCGGGATTCCCTCTTCACTCCCCGATTCACTACCTCTGAGCTGGTGAATCAGGGAGTGTGAATTCTGACACAGATCCAGTGAAGTGCTCAGATCACAGCTTCATAAACTGGCTGTTACTGTGTCAGTCTATGAGGATTCTCTGTGTGTGGAGAAAATCGGCGGAAGAACAAGTTCAAACACCCTGTTCACTGCTTCATAAGCGGACACCTTGGAAGGAGTAGCAGATTGTTTTTTGGGGTGTAATTCTAAGTATACCTATGATATGGGTGAGAAAACACTTACCAATCTCAACTATACATTTTTATTATTTTCCCCAAAATTTTGACAAAAAAATGAAAGGTTTAAAAAAACATTGACCATGACTTGTACTAAAAGCTTGGACTATCTTGAAATGAGACAGGCAGTGGGTACATCAGGACTGATCAATTTTCAAATATACTACCGTATTTATCGGCGTATACCACGCACTTTTTTGCCCTGATATACGCCGATACACGTTTTCCCGCGCCGAGTTTGAACACTGCGCCGGCATATACCGAGCACAGTACACTCGTGTATAGTCGGGCAGGCTCGGCTCCTCTCGCGCTCACATCCTGGACATACAGGACGTGAGCGCGAGAGTAGCCGAGCCTGCCCGACTATACATGAGTGCACTGCGCTCGGTATATGCCGGCGCAGTATTCAAACTCGGCGCGGGAAAGCGGGGATCGAGCAGGGAGGACGCCACAGAAGGACGCCGGACCCGACAAAGAGGACACCCAAAGCCGCAGACGGACGCCAAAGCCGACTAGGCCGCCGATGGACGCCACGCAAGACACCAAAACTGTAAGTACTAAAATGTTTTTTTACAGGAATGTCAGGTCCACTTTAGGGGTGCGCGCTATACGCCGGAGCGCGCAATACCCCGATGAATACAGTATATACAGTATATCTATTACAATTGCTTGTAGACTCTATAACTTTCACACAAACCTAATAATATAAACTGATTTGGGTTATTTTTACCAAGGAGATGTCGCATAATACATGTTGGCCTAAATTTATGAAGAAATATTATTTATTTGCAAAATGTTAACAATAACTAAGAAAACAGGATTTTTTTAAATTGTATTTTCAATCCTACTTTCTTTTTTTATAGAAAAAAAACTCAGTGGCGATTAAATACCACCAAAGGAAAGCTCTATCTGTCTGAAAAAATGATAAATATTTAATTTGGGTACAGTGTTGCATAACCGAGTAATTGTCATGTAAAGTGTGATATCACAGAAATCGGCAAAATGGTCAGGGCAGAAAGGGGAAAACTATCCTGTTCTAAAGTCACAGGCATGTGCATGGGGTGGGCACACCTTAATCACCCATGTGTATCACTCTGTCTTACCCTACTAATTCAGCAAGTGGGCCAGCAGTAAAGAGAGGAGTCTGACTGACACATTTTGGCCACCCCCCCCACTCTGCAGCTGTTTAACAAAAACCTTCCCAAGTCCTATTGTTCAGCTAAGGACCTGGGGGAACAGAAGGTACTAGTTAACCACTTCCGGTGCAGGCAGAGTGATCTACTTCATTGCAATTGTAACAATTGAATTAAAGACCCAGATCACTGGCTCTCAGCTCACAGGGGTCCTTCAGAAAAAGCACTGCACCCAGTCCCTGGGCCCCAGGTAAATGAGGCCGACTGAACCAGGTGCTTGTGGAGTCAGTGGGTTGCCACCTGTCCAGCATTCACCAGTTATGGCTCCCTGCAGCGCTACAGGCTACTCTCCTCAACCGCCAGATGCTGCAGGAGGGAAGGGGGGTTTGGATGGAGAGGGGCGGGGAAGGGGCTGGTAAATCTGTAATTTACCGGGCCCTTCCTTTTCTGAAAGACTAGAGCGAGTGATTGGTACTGATCACCATGCTTCAGTTTATGAATAAACAGGAGCATCTGTCTCCTGTTCATTCATCTGCAGTGCAGCTGAGGCTACAGAGAAAGGGACTGGGGAATGTTTCCTCAGGCCCTTTCTCTGTCTCAAAGGTGAAACATCAGAGGACCCCAATGGGGCTCCTAAAAAAATATATAAAATTTAAGTAAGCTACTAAAAAATAAAATTGTAAAATAAAAACTAAAAAACTTTTGACACTGTACTCTGCCCTACTGACCTTGTTCACTACCCTACCAACACCGTCCACTGCCCTACTGACTAACACCATCCCCTGCCTTACTGATACCAACCTCTGCCCTACTCACACCCACTGCCCTACTGACCCCATCCACTGCCCTACTGACCCCATCCACTGCCCTACTGACCCCATCAACTTCCCTGCTGTCCCCATCCCACCCATCCACTGCCCTACTGACCCCGTCCAATGCCCAACTGACCCCATCCACCCATCTACTGGCCCTGTCCACTGCCCTACTGACCCCCTTCACTGCTCTACTGACCCGTCAACTGCTCTACTGGCTAACACTTTTCACTGACCTACTGACCCCATCCACTGCTCTATTGACTAACACCGCCCACTGCTCTACTGGCACCAACCTCTACCCTACTGACACCAACCTCTGCTCTACTGACACCATCCACTGCTCTACTGATCCCGTCCACTTCTTTATTTACCCCGTCTACTGCCCTACTGACACTGTCCGCTCCTCTGCTGACAAAGACCATTACTCTACTGATCTACTGACCTGCTTTATGTTCTTTATATATATATATATATATATATATATATATATATATATATATACACACACACACTATAAATATATATATATATATATATATATATATATATATATATATATATATATATATATATATATATATATATATATATATATATATATACACATACACACACATGTGTTTGAGCTTTGGGTGCACATCCTAATGTACTAGGCTGCACAAACCAGTGCATGGAGTGATTATACTACCTAAACACTTTCATTAAAAAAAAGTTTTGCAGTTTTACAGTTAATTTATTTAGAAATCAACCATGGCTTGGGTAGAAAAGCCATTTTTTTCAGAAATTTTTAGAGTTAATGCAATCAGATGATATTTTAAAAAGAGAGAGGAATACTTTGGACCTGGAGTAGACATGTTTAGGATCATAAGGCAAGAGCTGCATAAACATTTCTATATATTTAGAGCTCGAGTAAACTACTCAGTTTTGTTGAAAAGACATTCATTTGCTGACAACAAAATATCGTTCTGTTCTTTTGTGTTGACATAAAGTTTATGGGAAGAAGATAAAGCATCATTTTAAAAGACCATCTCAAAAAACACACAAAGTTTTAAAGACGACAACATAATAAAAATGTAATGTTCTTACCAATCAAGATGAGCTGAACAATCTGTAAAGCTAGAGACTTAGAATGGGGCCAATTCATACAACGATGACACTTGTTCCATCCTGATCCACAAATATTTAATGTGGCCTGATTTTTTTATATCCTAGGTGGGGAAGGGAAAACAAGAATGCAGGCATCTTGTGATGCTGATACCAATCTGTATACTTATCAGACCCTGACAGGAACATTGGGGGGGCAGAGAGGTAGAAGAGAAAATACCTCCTCTCAAAAAATGAACATAGTTCTAACAGGCACTGGGCTATCATACACTACAGGTGTCCTAAGCAAGGATTTGAAAGGTGATGGGGGGGGACACATACATATTGAGTTACCTATAGTTGTTTTCATTTATGGGCACAAGTCCAGTTGAATGTGATTTGCTACTATTAGCTATATTATGACCTGGTACATGAGAACCTTCACAGATACACTTTAACCCGCTATGTATTTCTGCTCTAAGTTTTGGAATATGACTTTAACCACTTTTCGACCCCCACCAGTAGATATACATCAGCAGAATGGCTGGTGGGCGCAAAGCAACGTATGGGTACGTTGCTTTGAAATTCCCGCCTTGTGGGCATGCGCTTCCCACCCCCATCGTGCGCGGGCGGTGCAGGCTACATCACCGTGCCCGCCATCGCGTCACAGAGCGGCAGAACGGGGGGATGCCGTTGTAAACAAGGCATCTCTCTGTTCTGCCTAGTGACAGGACACTGATTGTCTGCTCCCTGTAATCGAGAGCAGTGATCAGTGTTGTGTCACAGGAAGCCCAGCCCCCACACAGTTAGAATCACTCCATAGTTACAATCACTCCTGTCTGCAGATGGCAGAGGAGAGGTGGGCGTGGTTGCTTGTGCGCGTGCATGGCTCCCTAGTGTGCAGGCGCCAAGAGGCTTGTTTTTAAAAGCCCAGCACGCCAGAGCCTTCTGTAAGCTGAGTGGATACAAAGCTGTGGGCTGTAAGCATCCCAGTGGATCAGACCAGGCAAACCTAAGACACCTACTCGGCATCAAGTTGTGAAGTGAGCTAATATTTATGTGTATTGTAAGACTATTAGCACAACAGTGATTGCACTTGTACTAGTATCTCTGCTTTGCAGCTTAAGGACTATGTTTCCCAGTAAAAGGGGGTCAGGGACAAGTAAAAGAGGCACTAAAAGCCTCGCCTAGTGCTAAGGGTTCTGTACATGCCTGCAGATTACCCTGACAGACTAGTAGCAGCCTCACAGGATGGCCATGTACCCTTGTCAGGTTTTGCAGCCTCTTCTAATGTTGCAGCTCCTGTATATGTCACTGAGGACACTTTGAAAGCTGCTTTGGAGGGCTTAGAAGGAAGGATTGCTACATTAATTGCAATCTCCTCAAATAATGGCAGAAAATGTCTCTCTCATCAGATGAGCATTCTGAGGGTGAAAAATCCCTATCTGGAGATGAGGATCAGGTGCAGCCTGAGGATTCAGAGGATGAGAAGATTCCTTCTACCTCTCAGGCACTTAAAAGGCAGGTGCAATATTATGCAGAGATGGTGCGTACCACATACAAATTGCCCCCTGCTGAGGCTGCCATGTCCTCTGTTTCCTCCTTGGGGTCTTAGAAATCCCCACAGGCTGCGTATACCTTTCCAAATTATCTCTTATTGGAGAAATTGATGTATGATGACTGGGCTCACCCAGATAAACTGTTTTCTCCTCTTAAGAATTTTTCCCTCCTTTACCCTATGGAGGAAGGTTTCACCAAGAAATGGAAGGTGCCAGCTAAAGATGCAGCTATTTCTTGTGTAAACAAAAACCTGACCTGTTCTGTAGACAATGCTCAGGGTTTCAAAGATCCAACTGATAAAAAGCTGGAATCTTTGCTTAAAGCCTCCTCCTCTATGGCCGGTGCTGTGGTGCAGCCTGCAATTGCAGCAATTGGCATGTGCCAGTTCCTCAAGGAACACATTTAAAGGTGGTTGACCTCCTCCCTGCAGAAGAAGTTGAGGTTAATGAGGACCTTCCTAAGGCCCTATGTTTTGCGGTTGATACGATTATGGACTCAGTTCTGCAAGCATCCCGCCTGAATCTCCTGCTGGTACATATGTGCAGGTCCCTTTGGCTGAAGCACTGGGAAGCCAAGGTTTCTTGGCAGCGTTCCCGTTTCATGGGGGTCGCCTATTTGGGGATGATTTGGACAAATATATCCAAAAGATTACAGGAGGCAAGTCTACACAATTACCGGTTTAAAAGAAGAGTAATTGTCCCTCATTTAGACGTTCTCTTTCCCCAGCCCCTGGAACTTCGTCTTCCAGGCAGTTGCGACGGCCTCCCCAGGCTAATACTAGGAGAAAAGCCCAGAGCCACGCCCAAGGGCAAAAAAGAGCTTGTGGTTCAAGGTCTTCCAAACAAAACCTTTCTATGAAGGGGCGCCCCCGCTCAGCCGAGTGGGGGGAAGGCTGCTGTGATTCGCAGGCTCCTGGCAGCAAGAGGTTCAGGACAAGTGGGTCATCTCCACAGTATCTCTAGGCTACAAGCTGGAATTTCGAGAACTCCGCCACCCCGTTTTTCTGAGATAAAGGATTTCCAAGAATCCAGAAAAAAGGGGTTGTTTTTTGGTCCTGGAACGCCTTTTGGCCCAAGGGGTAATCATAGAAATAGCCCCAGAAGATCAGGGCTCAGGATTCTACTCAAACCTCTTTTACGGTTCCTTAACCAAGTGGGCATGTCAGACCTATCCTAGATCTGAAAGACTTTAATCAGTTTCTGAACACTCACTCCTTTCACATGAAGTCTGTACGTTCCATGGTCTCCACCCTTCAGGGAGGAGAATTCCTGGCATCAATAGACATCAGAGATGCATATCTACATGTGACAACATTTCTAAGGTTTGCGGTGGATCAGCGCCGCTTCCAGTTTTTTGTGGCCCTTTCATTCGGTCTGGCTACTGCATCTCGAGTATTCACAAAGGTACTAGACTCAGCTCTGGCAAAGCTGAGGCCATGAGGCATAGCAGTAACAGCCTTTCTAGACGATCTGTTGCCCATAGATCAGTCCGTAACATGCCTAGACCGCAATGTGCGCAGCACAGTGGAGTATTTAGAGTACCTAGGCTGGGTCCTCAATCTGAAAAGATCCTCCTTACCGCCTCAAAGAAGGCTGGATAATTTGGGAATGATTATGGACACGTCCCAAAGCAGGGTATTCCTACCCAGGCCAAAGACCAAAACCATAAAAGATTTGGTCCGAGTGATGAGAGCAAGGACAAAACCTTCCCTCCGTCTGTGTATGAGGTTATTGGGAAAGATGGTAGCCTCATTTGAGGCTGTTCTTTATGCCCAGTTTTCACTCAAGGCCATTGCAGGGCAGTATTCTGTCCACTTGGAACAAAAGAATCCAGGCCTTGGACCTTTCAATAATCCTATCTCCAGAGGTTCGCCAGAGCCTCAATTGGTGGTTGTTCCCCCAAAATCTGTTAAAGGGAAGGTCCTTTTTTTCGGTTTGTGACCATAGACACCAGTCTTACAGGCTTGGTAGCAGTTCTGGAAGAAGCATCTGCTCAGGTAGAGTGGTCCAGAGCCGAAAAGCTCCTGCCTATCAACATTCATCTGGCCCTCAGATTCTGGTCTCACAGACTGCAGGGTTGTCCTGTTCGGATACAGTCCGACAGTACCACGGCAGTGGCTTATATCAATCACCAAGGAGGCACCAGAAGGCTGGATGCCCAAACAGAGGTGAATCACATTTTTCCATGGGCAGAAAGGCATATTACTTGCCTATATGCAGTCTTCATTCCAGGTGCAAAAAATTGGCAGGTGGATTTTCTAAGCCGCCAGCAACTAAGTCCAGGAGAATGGTCTATATGTCAGAAATAGGGTACCCCAGATGTAGACCTGTTGGCTTCCAGGTTCAACACAAAACTGGACAACTTTTTGTCAAGGACAAGGAATCCGTTGGCTCAAGGGTTGGATGCCCTGACTATTCCATTGGATCAGTATTCTCCGATTTATGCATTCCCTCCACTTCCGCTTTTCCCACGATTCCTTCAGAGGGTCAAGAGGGAAGGAAAGCCAGTGATTTTGGTCGCCCTGGCTTGGCTCAGGAGATCCTGGTATGCGTAAATAGTATAGATGGCAGAGGGGAAGCCTTGGGTTCTCCCTCTATGCTCAGACCTATTCTCACAAGGTCCACTATTCCATCCTGCCTTACAAAGTCTAAATTTGACGGTTTGGCTATTGAGACCCACATTCTGAGGAGACGTGGTCTTTCAGGTCCAGTCCTATCCACTCTGGTTAATGCTAGGAAGCCGGCCTCCCTCTACTATAGAATCTGGAAGGCATATGTGACCTGGTGTCATGGTCTGGAGTCAGCCTTAGAGGCCAGTAGCTATAGCAGCAGAGCAGATATTCACACAGGTCACCCTGGCTGATGACACGGGTTCACCAGAGGTGCGGGGTCTAAGCACTAACCGGTATTCACCAGAGCTCCTGATGGTGGAGATGGGCTTTGCTGCGTGTTAGTGGCAGGTCGCAGTCCTCAGGATAGCCCCACCAGGAGGTGAGCAAGCCGGAGTCCGAAAGCAGATATAACAGGTAGGGATCAAGCAGAAGCGTAGTCGGGGAACAAGCCAAAAGTCGGTAACAAATAGTTGCAGGTTGGTATTCAGCAGAAGCATAGTCAGGGGAGGAGCCAAATGTCGGTAGCGAATGGTAGCAAAGATACGGTCGGCAGCAAAAGAGGCAGGAGCAAGATATTGGCTGGTGAAGGCACGATATTCTGGCAACCAGGAAGTGCAGGGACATGGCTTAAATCAGGAAGTTCATGGGAGGAGCAAAGGGTTCAAGGTTGAAAGCAAACAAGATTCAACACAAGATCATTTAAGGAACTATCCAAGGAACTGTTCAGCATTCCAGGTGGCTTAGCAAGCAGAGTCACCACCAGACACACCAGAGGTCCCAGGTTCAAGCCCAGGTCCTAACACCTGGTGTGAACCCAGGGGGTGGCATCCTAGAAGGTATGCAATTAGCGGGATTCTTGTCTTTCTTCAGTTAGGCGTAGAAATTAAGTTGGCCTTGAGCACTATCAAGGGCCAGATCTCGGCTTTGTTGGTATTCTTCAAAGACCGCTTGCCTCTCATTCCCTAATCCAGGCCTTCGTTCAGGGAGCGCTGCACTTTAAGCCACCGGTTAAGTCTCCCGTGTGCCCATGGGACTTAAATTTGGTTTTGTCTGGTTTCCAGAAGCAACCTTTTGAACCATTGCATGATGCTTCTTTGGTTCTTTTGACAAAGAAACAAACTTTTCTTGTAGCCATATCCTCTGCAATGAGGGTATCGGAATTGGCGGCTCTTCTATGTAAGTAGCCATATATGATTATTCATAAGGACAGGGTGGTCCTGCGTCCTCACCCAGCTTTTTTACCTAAAGTGGTTTCAGGATTTCATCTGAATCATGGTGTAGTCCTACCGTTCTTTTTCCATATCCGCGGTCTGCAGAGGAAGAGAATAGACATACTCTAGATGTTGTAAGAGTGGTCAAAATGTATCCACAAGCTACGGTTTAGATACAAAAGACTGACTGTCTCTTTATTCTGCCACAGGGCCCAAGGAAGGGCTAGGCAGCATCAAGGTCCACTATTGAGAGGTGGATTTGACAAGTCATTATTCAGGCCTATGCTTTAGAAAGGAAGATTCCTCCTTTTCAGGTTAAAGCGCACTCGACTAGAGTGGTTGGTGCTTCATGGGCGGTACTGCACAAGACCTCCATGGATCAGATCTGCAAGGCTGCTACTTGGTCTTCTGTCCATACATTCACCAATTTCTACCAGGTGGATGTGAGAGGGCATGAGGATGCTGCCTCCGGGCGTAGTGTACTGCAGGCAGCAGTATAAATCCTCTGACTCAATGGTGGTCTATGTTTCTGATCTGTGTCTCCCTCCCCTCAATTTAAGCATTGCTATATGACATTCCACTAAGTAATTAACTATATGTGTCCTGTGATGTATAAACAATAAAATAGGATTTTTTAATACAGCTTACCTGTAAAATCCTTTTTCTTGGAATACATCACAGGACACAGAGCTCCCGCCCCTCTTTGAGATTAAACATTGAGACACTTATTGCTTTGCTACAAAACTGAGGAGCTCTCCATATGGGAGGGGTTATATATGGGAGGAACTCGCCTTTTAATTAGGGTTGCCAGTGTCTAATCACCTGTGGTGACTATCTAACCCACTAAGTAATTAACTCTCTGTGTCCTAAGATGTATTCAAAGAAAAGGATTTTACAGGTAAGCTGTATTAAAAATCCTATTTTTTAAGCATATGATTTGTGTCACTTGTCTTCGAAATAGCACGAATAAACAAACTTTAATTTCTTGTTGATAGTTATGGAAAAAGGTAAATCTCCCAAAATTAAGATTTGCATAATTTCATAAATACAATACTGTTTTATTATTTCAGTATAAACATTCTGACATAATTGGAGGCATTGCTGAGATCTGTTGAAGTTTGAAACAAGTGATATATTTGTGCAAAATTATATATATATTATATATTTTTTGTCATTTATTGTAAATTTTATTGTTTTATTGTCATTTTAATTAATTAATTAATTATAATTTTTATTTTTGTTTTTGATATTTCCATTGTTAGGTGCAATATTGAAAAACGACAGACACTAAAGTTATTTCTATTATAGCCGGTTCTGCTGATGCAGAAAAAGAAATTGGTCTGCATCACAGAGAATTGATCAAAAATCAGGTAATGTTTTCCATCAGAGAAGCATTGGAAATGAAGACAGAACTTGGTCCATATAAGTCAGCTATTGCTGCCAGAAGGACCATGTGTACTTTGAAATGTAGGCCAAATCAAAGTACCAGGGAATTTTTTTTTTAAAGTTCTCAAGAAGGCCTATAGCTTGGCTGAGAAAAACCCAGATGTTTCCAACTGTTTTTTGAGGCTTTGCTAAATAAAATAAAAAGTTGTTGTGGCCTGGGATTATTATCCCAAAAATGGTTTGGATTGACCAATAGAAAGTACTATCCTCTTTGCTGTTCTACAGAACAGTGGGAAGCCTTGGGATAATTTTAAAAATCCTGTTCAGATAATAGCTGAGGCCCAGCTTAAAAAGAGGCAGGGACAAATTTAGGCTCAAAAAATAAATACGTATATTGTATATTTTTCATGTGAACATGAGGGGAGCCATTTTCTCTCTAACAGTTGAAACTAAGTTCACTGTCTTTAACCACATCCCTACTGCGTCATTGTGAAATGACGGCGGCAGGAACCCCTCCTCGATCTGGGTGGACGTCATATGACGTCCTGCGTTCCAGGCGATCTAGGGCGCGCGGCGACGCTCGTGACCCGGCGCGGGTGCCCGGCGGCCACGATTGCTGCCGGGTGCCCCGCGATTGTCGGTAATCACGGCAGGAGTGTGGATCTGTGTGTGTAAACACACAGATCCACCTCCTGTCAGCGGTGAGGAGACCAATGTGTGTTCCCAGTACAAAGGAACACACATCGGTCTCCTCCCCTTGAGAGTCCCCTCCCCCCTACAGTTATAACACATCTTAGGGAACATATTAACCCCTTCAACGCCCCCTAGTGGTTAACCCCTTCCCTGCCAGTCACATTTACACAGTAATCAATGCATATTTATAGCATTAATCGCTGTATAAATGTGAATGGTCCCAAAAACGTGTCAAAAGTGTCCGATGTGTTCGCCGCAATGTCACGGTGACAGTAAAAAAATCGCAAATCGCCACCAATACTAGTAAAAAAATTAATAAAATAAAAATGCCATAAATCTATCACCTATTTTGTAGACGCTATAACTTTTGCGCAAATCAATCAATATATGATTATTGCGATTTGTTTTACCAAAAATATGTAGAAGAATACGTATCGGCCTAAACTGAGGAAAAAAATGTTTTTTTTTTAAAAAAAATGTGATATTTATTAAATAGAAAAGTAAAAAATATTGTGTTTTTTTTTTTTAAATTGTCACTGTTCTTTTGTTTATAGCGCAAAAAATAAAAACCGCAGAGATGATCAAATACCACCAAAAGAAAGCTCTATTTGTGGGAACAAAATGATAAAAAAATTGTTTGGGTACAGTGTAGCATGACCGCGCAATTGTCATTCAAAGTGCAACAGTGCTGAAAGCTGAAAATTGGCTTGGGCAGGAAGGTGCGTAAGTGCCCGGTATGGAAGTGGTTAAAGAAGGTTTTTCTGTCTCACAAGGAGACTGTGTAAGTTTGCCTGTACCACCTTCCCAGACCATAAATTGAACACTTAGTAAAATAAACAAAATAAGGGGAGATTATACAGACGATATATGAGCTCACAGGAATTATCTTTGCATGAACGAAGCAAGAGGGCTTATTTATAAATAAGCAATTGTATTATATATTTTAAATAATAATGTTTCTTTCATAATTTCTTAATAATGTTTTAGTTATTCATATAAAAACACATCAATGCATATATATAGATTATTATGATAAAAGTTGCAAACATGCTATTCTATTAATGAAGACTGTCCATGAATAACTGTTAGTTTTTCATTAGAGTCATGACTTCAGTTTCAAATAACTTTACAACCCTTAATGAATTATGTGGGGTAAACTTTCTCAACCCATATATTATAAGTTAGAGCCAGAGGGCCAGATTCACAGAAAAAGTATGTCGGAGTATCTGCTGATACTCCGGCGTACTTTAAAATTTGCCACGTCGTATCTTTATTTGTAATTCACAAACAAAGATACAACGGCATTTGGCTAAGATCCGACAGGCGTACGGCTTCGTACGCCTTCGGATCTTAGGATGCAATACTTCGGCGACCGCTGGGTGGAGTTTGCGTCGTTTTCCGTGTCGGGTATGCAAATTAGCTGATTACGGTGATCCACAAAGGTACGCGCGTTCGTCGCATTCTCTTACGTCGTCGCTAGTCGGCTTTTCCCGTCGTAAAGTTGCGATTGCTATTTAGGTGGTGTAATATTAGACAGCCCATGTTAAAGTATGGCCGTCGTTCCCGCGTCGAATTTCAAATTTATTTTTTTCGTAAGTCGTCCGGGAATACGAAAGTACATAACGCACGTCGCCGTTCAAAACATTATGTCGGGTGACGTCATTTCGCGCAAAGCACGGCGGGAAATTTCAAAACGGAGCATGCGCAGTACGTTCGGCGTGGGAACGCGCCTAATTTAAATGGTACACGCCCCATTTGAATTAGGCGGGCTTGCGCCGGACGGCTTTACGCTACGCCGCCGCAAGTTTACAGGCAAGTGCTTTGTGAATCAAGCACTTACGCTGAAAACTTGCGGCGGTGTAACGTAAACGGGATACGTTACACCGCCGTAATTCTACATGAATCTGGTCCAGAATGTCTAGGGCTATGGACACATGCCTGTCAACCTTAGTCAATTGATGGTGTTTTACTAAGCCTAGGTCAAAGGGTGTCATAAATTGTCTTAGGCCCCATACACACGATAGAATCCATCCGCTGAAAAATCCCAGCAAATGGGTTTCAGCGGATAGATCCTATGGTGTGTACACTCCAGCGGATCTGTTTCCGCGGATATTTCTCCCCTGGGATGGATTCCAGCAGATCGAATATTTGCTGACATGCCAAACAAATCTATCTGCTGGAATCCATCCCAACGGATGGATCCGCTGGTCTGTATAGACTCACCGGATCCATCCGTCCGAAGGGATCCCCCGCATGCATCGTAATGATTCGACGCATGCGTGGAATTCCTTATATGACAGCGTCGCGCACGTCACCGCGTCATAATCGCGGCGACGGCGTGACACGTCATCGCCAGAGGATTTTGGCGCGGATTTCAATGCGATGGTGAGTACACTCCATCGCATAGAAATCCGCGGAAATCCTCGAGAGGATTTATCCGTGGAAACGGTCCGCAGTCTTATCCAAAACTGCCCCTAGAGTTGAAATTGGTAATTATTCAAGATGGCCGCATATTTGGTTGTCTTGGTAACATACAAAAATACATCGTCACATTACATCATCAATTACGTAGTAGACACACACACACACACTTTTTGCAGTAAGATAAAAGTAGCTACTCAGAGGCAAAGAAGAGATCTATCGCTATCGCTCTAGGGCTCACTAAGGGCCAGATCCACAGCCCTGCAGCGCAACGTAACTTAACAGATTTAAGTTACACTGCCGCAAATTTCCTAAGTTAGGTATCGATCCACAACACACTTACCTGGAAATTTGCAGCGGTGTAACTCAAATCCGTCCGGCGCAAGGCGTTCCTAATCTAATGGGGCGAGTCCCATTTAAATTAGGCGCGCTCCCGCGCCGGACGTATTGCGCATGCTTGTGACGCAAATTTCCAGACGTGCTTTGCGCGACGTGACGTCATTTTTTTGATCGGCGCGGCGCGTAGCGTATTTCCGTATTCCCATACGGCTTACGCAATCGACGTAAAATTTAAAAATTCGACGCGGGAAGGACAACCATACTTTACACAGCAGTACGCCTGCTGTGTAAAAGTAGGGCTGCTTTACAAAAGTTTAACTAAGCGACGGGAAAATAACGTAGCGGCGACGTAGCGAACGCGAAAAAGCTTTGAGGATCCACGTAACTCCTCATTAGCATACCCGACGCGTAATTTCGACGATGAATGCCCCCAGCGGCGGTCGCGGTACTGCATCTTAAGATCCGGCAGTGTAAAACTATTACACCTGCCGGATCTTCTGTCTATCTCTTGGAAGCTGATTCTGTGGATCAGTTCCAAAGATAGAAACAGGGATACGCAGGCGGGACAGCAGATCCGCCTGCGTATCTCTTTTGAGGATCTGGCCCTATGACTCTCCATCTCTCTGGAGGCTGAAAGAGGAAGATCTCAGAAGTAATTTGGACAGAGACTGGGTGATCTTGAAATGCAGAGATGTAGGAATGTGGAAACATTTGGGACTTTGCTTCTCAAAACGACATAATTCTTAAAGTTCTGGTAAAGTATTAATCTTTTCATGTATACCTTTTTGGTAATCAAATTGTTTTTGCATATCTATTACTAAAACCATTTAAATATATGGCAAAGCAAATTGGAGTTGTATTATTTTTAACTGCAGTATGAAATAATTATATTCCAAATGTTAAGCGACATACATAGTTATGCCTGTATTTTAAACACTAGAGCTGAAGTTGTACAATGGTTTTATTATGATATATGTTTAGAAATTGATTCATCCTAAGTTTAACATACGCCTTGATTGAATTATCAAGCTGTGCACAATATGACATTTTGTCTGTGCACGTTTAAAGTTTAAGTTAGAAGATCTGTTTGGTTTTGTTTGAGAAGGAAACACTGTGATTAAGGTAAACACAATTGTTTACACAAGTCCGTGAAGTCACGGAGGGCTATTCATTAGGTTACCAAGTCTAAATTTGACAAGTATCATTTAAGTATTGAAATGTGATATTTTATAATAAGAGCTTGTGTAGAAAATATAAATATTATCTGCATCATCATTTATCTTTGATATATCCATTTATTTGTATTATCACAAAATATACCTGACATTAATTTGCACTATATTTTTAGTTATTAAATATATATTTTTAAGCATATCATTTGTGTCACTTCAAAATAGCACGGATAAACAAACTTGAATTTTTTGTTGATATTCCTGGAAAAAGTTGAATCTCCCAGAACTAAGATTTGGATAATTTCATAAATACAATACTGTTTTATTATTTCAGTATAAACATTCTGACAAATCAATATATGCTTATTGCAATTTCTTTTACCAAAAATATGTAGAATAATACATAATCGGCCTAAACTGAGTAAAAAATATTTTTTTTATACATTTTTGGGGATTATTTATTATAGCAAAAAGTAAAAAATATAGCTTTTTTTTGTTTATAGCTCAAAAAAAAAAATCACAGAGGTGATCAAATACCACCAAAAGAAAGCTCTATTTGTGGGAAAAAAAGGACATCAATTTTGTTTGGGAGCCACGTCGCATGACCACGCAATTGTCAGTTAAAGCGACGCAGTGCCGAATCGCAAAAAATGGCTCGGTCATTGGACAGCCAAATCCTCCGGGGCTAAAGTGGTTAAGTTACATTTATGCAATGGTGATACAAACAGACTGTGAATATAACCAGGTCACAAGAAACAGGGGATCCATGACGCATACTGTAGTTTTCACTGACCAATGCCTCCTGACTCTCATCCACTGCCCTCTAGACTTACCTGAAGCTACCACTGCTTGTCATCCCTCACTACAATGTGTGTTTGAATGTTAGCATTTCTTTCTCTTTGGTGTTATCCTTATTTATTCTAAACCAGCAGGCAATTAAGGAATACAGTGATGTGTCCAAACAGAACAATATCATTGAAAGCAGTTTATTGTTTGCACCCCATAGCCATTAATTATATGGCATCAGGCATATGTTGTCTCTTTGCAGGGAGGTTATTAGTCATATTGATAAACTGGAAAAGAAATATGTAGAAAATAAAAGGGAATTTTATTTTTACTTTGAAAATAAGCTGAACAATGTGCTTTTTAAAAAAGTGAAATACAGAAAAGGATGATCTACTCCATTCAAAGTTTTATTCTGAAGAGTCTGTCCTGGTATGATAAAGGACCTCAACAAATTTTAGTTACAGTGCTCAGATAGGTGCTTGCTTGGAATACAGTATATGACAAGGTTTCCTGTGTTGACCAGGCGGTGTCAATGATGCCTAGCAGCACTGGGGTATTTAATTTCAATTCAATTTCCACAAGGTACATTGTATGGTTTTAACCACTTGCGCTCTGAAAAATGTTACGCCCTTCATGACCAGGCTATTTTTTGTTATTTGGCACTGTGTTTTAGCAAACTAAGTGTGGCACTAAGTGTGGTGCTTGCAACCTCTTCTATATATCACAACGTGGTTGAGAAATATATATCAAAGTGAATATTGCATATAGCAAATATCATAAATTAATATACCATTAAAGTAAAAAAAGTTAAAAAAGTCCAATATAATGCTATTGCTTGACCACACTGTGACACTGTGATCCACAAGTGTTATATTAATCTCCCAACTTCTTCACCACTTGTGTTCCACATATAGGTGTGCACTCACCTTTTTTAGGTAGGTCAAGCAGTGCTAATTCAGATCTCAAAGGGTTCTCTTTATGATGATCCCCAGATCCTCCTTCAATATGTTGTCAATTCACAGATACGGTAACAAAAGTGGTGTATTACTACACATAGTGTAGTATTTATTCATAAAAAGAAAACATCCAATAAAAGTAGAAGTTTACACTTTACACATTTTACAGTGCCTATATACCGGAACCAGTGTATACAGCCGATGTTATTGGTAATGCCCCGCCATACTGATCTCACCCTCGTGTGTGGATAGGATGTAACATGATACAGGACCCGAAAGTGATATACACTATATTACCAAAAGTATTGGAATGCCTGCCTTTACACGCACATGAACTTTAATGGCATCCCGGTCTTAGTCCTTAGGGTTCAACATTGAGCTGGCCCACCCTTTGCAGATATAACAGATTCAACTCTTCTGGAAAGGCTGTCCACAAGGTTTAGGAGTGTGTCTATGGGAATGTTTGTTCAGGAACGCATTTAAGAGGTCAGGCACTGATGTGGACGAGAAGGCCTGGCTCGCAGTCTCTGCTCTAATTCATCATAAAGGAGTTCTATTGGGTTGAGGTCAGGACTATGTGCAGTCCAGTCAAGTTCCTACACTCCAAACCTGCTCATACATGTCTTTATGGACCTTGCTCCTTAACCATCTACACTAATATTTGAAATGTCAGCAGACATTATAGGATGTTTTTAGTTCCTTTTGGCTGTATTTTTCCTAAACTTTATTAAAGTGGTTGTAAACCCTCTCATATACCCAGTGAAGTGAATAGTCTCAGATGATACACAGAGATAGATGGAATCCTGCTACATAAGTTTTACTTGTTTATTTGCAGCCCTTTCTTCTGCACAATTGTGATAAAATCTTTCTTCATCTGTGAGAAGTACAGATGAGGGGTGGAAAGCTGCAGTTACAGCTCTTATACACTATGTGAGGTAAATCACACACACCCCCTCCACATGGGCAGAGAAACAAAGGAACATGCAGAGCTGTATTCTGAATGGACAAGCTGTTATGCTTATCTCCCTCCCGACACAAATTTATCTCATGTGTCAAGAAAACTTCTTAGAAGAGACTCATGCTGATAACAGAGGAACAAAGCACCAGAGAGAAACAACACTTATGCCCTGTACACACGATCGGTTCATCCGATGAAAACGGTCTGACGGATTTTTTTATCAGATATCCGATGAAGCTGACTTTCATCAGTCTTGCCTACACACCATCAGTTCAAAAACCGATCGTGTCAGAACGCGGTGACGTAAAACACAATGACGTGTTGAGAAAAATTAAGTTCAATGCTTCCAAGCATGCGTTGACTTGATTCTGAGCATGCGTGGATTTTTAACTGATGGACGTGCCCACAGACGATCGTTTTTTTCTATCGTTTTTTTAACCATCAGATAATTTTAAAACAAGTTCCTAATTTTTTCACCGATGGATAAAAAACCGATGGGGCCCACACATGATTGGTTTGTCTGATGAAAACGGTCCATCAGACCGTTTTCATCAGACGAAGCGATCGTGTGTACGCGGCATTAGAGATTCGGAGATAGACAAGAAGACACTACAGATATACAGTATGGGCCAGATTCACAAAAGAGATACGACGGCGTATCTCCTGATACGCCGTCGTATCTCTGTTTTAGGGCCGTTCTAACTATGCGACTGATTCATAGAATCAGTTACACATAGCTAGCCCTAAGATCCGACAGGTATAATTGAATTACACCGTCGGATCCTAGGATGCAATACTTCGGCCGTCGCTGGGGGGAGTTTGCGTCGTAAACCAGCGTCGGGTATGCAAATTAGCAGTTACGGCGATCCACAAAGGTTTTTCCCGTCGTTACGTCGGCGCTAGTCTTAGATTCCCGTCGCAAAGATAGGGCTGCTTTAACATGGTGTAAAATTACTCCACCATGTTAAAGTATGCCCGTCTTTCCCGCGTCGCTTTTGATTTTTTTTGTTTTCCCGGCGTAAGTACGTTACGCACGTCGCGATTCTCAACACGTCGGCGCGTCGTAATTTCGCGCAAAGCACGTCGGGAAACTTGCAAACGGAGCATGCGCAGTACGTCCGGCGCGGGAGCGCGCCTAATTTAAATGGTACCCGCCCCATTTGAATTGGGCCGCCTTACGCCGGACGTGTTTACGATACACCGCCGCAAGTTTTCAGGTAAGTGCTTTGTGGATCGGGCACTTAGACTGAAAACTTGCGGCGGTGTAACATAAACGGGTTACGTTACGCTGCGCCGCAGGTACGAGAATCTGGCCCTTTGTGCTTTATTCACATTTCATGACTAGGGTTTACAACCACTTAAAAAATAATGCTGGCCTAAAAACATATCTCCACTGATTACCTAGTGTGAGAGGAGCACTGTGTAAACCTAAAGGAGAGTGGAGTAATCAAGGACACTAATGTCACTATTGTGATTGCTCTTCATAAAGAAGAAAGGTCTCTGTTTCTCTCTCAAAGTCTTGAAGATCTTGGAGAAACTTCTAGAAAGAAACATTTGTTGTGTAGTTTGAGCTGTGTACTGAGAACAAAATGGGATTTATGATAAGTAATAGAGAAGAAGCAATAGCAGTAGCAATAGTACACACAGTAGTTTAAGTAAAGAAATTACAGTTCCCAACTAACCCAGTGGGAAGACAGCCCAACTGGGAATACTCACAAATTCAAGCAGCATGTAGAGAAGCAGGTTTCAGTCTAGCCGTCTCATGCCCAAGGGGGAAAAGTCTAGAGAGGTTTTGAACCCTACACTTTCCTTCCTCATCTGGAACCTTTCCCTGCTGCTAGTACTGCCCTGACAGATGGAGTACCTGTCCCTACACTACCCACTCGCAAATGCACACCAAAACCTGTGGAGCAGGGATTTAAAAAGACTCTGCTGACCAAAGATGCTTGGGTGGGTGACATTTCTTACTGCCAACATCCCTAACCTAACAAAAAAATCCTACAAAACCCCCTTTATGGGACTTTTAAGGCATACAGTATATGACTAGGGATGAGCCAAACACCCCCCAGTTAGGTTTTGCACCAGAACATGCGAACAGGCAAAAAATTTCTTCGAACACGCGAACACCGTTATAATCTATGGGACACAAACATGAAAAATCAAAAGTGCTCATTTTAAAAATTGTAATGCAAGTTATTGTTATAAAACGTGTTTGGGGACCTGGGTCCTGCCCCAGGGGAAATGCATCAATGCAAAAAAAAAGTTTTTTCAGGAGCAGTGATTTTAATAATGCTTAAAGTGAAACAATAAAAGTATTTTTTTTTAATAAAATGGCATGGGGTCTCCCCAAAAATCCATACCAGACCCTTCAGGTCTGGTATGGATTTTAAGGGGAAACCCGCACCAAAATAAAAAAAATGGCGTGGGGTTCCCCCAAAAATACATACCAGACCCTTATGCAAGCATGCAACCTGGCAGGGTACAGGAAAAGAGAGAGCGCCCCCCCCCCTCCTGAACCATACCAGGCCACATGCCCATAACATGGGGAGGATGTCCCCATGTTGATGGGGACAAGGGCCTCATCTCCACAACCCGGTGGTTGTGGGGGTCTGCGGGGGGGTAATAAAAATCTGGAACCCCCTTTAACAAACCGTCCACGTTTCAAGGTATAACCCCCTGACCCGGGCAATGGTTGTGGGTAGGGTTGTCCCGATACCACTTTTTTAGGACCGAGTACAAGTACCGATACTTTTTTTCAAGTAGTCGCCGATACCGAATACCGATACTTTTTTTTAATGTCATGTGACCGTTTTTAAACCACAATACAGACCAAAGATATTTTCTTTAGAATTATGAAGAACTGGTACATCATGGTGTGGGGCTGTTTTTTAGCATACGGTACTGGAAAACTACATATCATTGAAGGAGTGATCACTGTCAGTGCAGCTCATCGGTGCCAGTGCCCAAAAGTGCAGCTAGCCAGTGCCACCTATCAGTGCAGATCAGTGCCCATTAGTGCATCAGTGCAGGGAGGCAGCTTATTAGTGCATCTCATCAGTGCCACCCAATCAATGCCACCTATCAGTGCCATCCATTTATGAGTGCCATTCAATCAATGCCAGTGCCACCTATCAGTGCCATCCAATTTGTGTTTGATGTCACAAAAAAAAAAAAAAAGTATTCTATTTTGGTATCGGGAGTATTTGCGCGAGTACGAGTACTAGCGCAAATACTCGGTATCGGTCCCGATACCGATACTGGTATCGGTATCTGGACAACCCTAGTTGTGGGGATAAGGCCCTTGTCCCCATCAACATGGGTACATACTCCTCATATTGAGGGCATGTGGCCTAGTATGGTTCAGGAGGGGGCGCGCTCTCTCGTCCTCCCCTCTTTTCCTGCGGCATGCCAGATTGCGTGCTTGGATAAGGGTCCGGTATGGATTTTGGGGGGAACCCCACACCATTTTTTTTAAATGGCGCAGGGTTTCCCTTAATATCCATACCAGAGCTGAAGGGCCTGATATGGAATTTGGGGGGGACACCATGATTTTTTTTTGGTTTGGGTGCAGGGTTCCCCTTAATATTCATACCAGACCCAAAGGGCCTGGTAATGGACTGGGGGGGATCCCTGCCGTTTTTTTCAATGACCTTGATCTGTATTGCTGGGATCGACAATTCATGAATAGCCGTGAGTAGTTTTAACCACTTGCTGACCACCGCACGACTATGTACATCGACAACATGGCACGGGCAGGCAGATTGGAGTACAGGTACGTCCCTTTAAAACTGCCACCCAGCGAACTTGATGTTCCCGGGAGGCCTGCGATTGTGTTCAGCAAGGGCAGAACAGGGGAATGCCTTTGTAAACAAGGCATTCCCCTGGTCTGCCTAGTGACACTGTCACTGTCGCTGACGATCATGAACGGTCATCAGTAACATGTCACGTGTAGCCACGCCCCCTAACAGTAAGAATCACTCCTTAGGGAACATTTAACCCCTGCTATGGCACCTAGTGGTTAACCCCTTCAATGCCAGTGTCATTTTTATAGTAAACAGTGCATTTTTGTAGCACTGATCGCTGTAAAAATGACAATGGTCCCAAAATGGTGTCAAAAGTGTCCGATGTGTCTACCATAATGTCGCAGTCATGATAAAACTGTTGATCGCCGCCATAACTAGTAAAAAAATAAAAACAATAAAATGCCATAAAACAGTCCCCTATTTTGTAGAAGTTATAACTTTTGCGCAAACCAATCAATAAATGCTTAATGCGATTTTGTTTACCAAAAATATGTAGAAGAATACGTCGGCTTAAACTGTGGAAAAAAAAATTATATCTTTTTTGGGGATATTTATTATAGCAAAAAGTTAAAAATATTGCATTTCTTTAAAAATTTACGCTCTTTTTTTGTTTATAGCGCAAAAAAAATTGCAGAGGTGATCAAATATCACCAAAAGAAAGCTATATTTGTTGGAAAAAAAGGATGTAAATTTTGTTTGGGAGCCACGTTGCACGGCCACGCAATTGTCAGTTAAAGCGACGCAGTGCTGAATCGCAAAAAGTGGCCTGGTCTTTGACCACCAAAATGGTCCGGGCTGAAGCGGTTAAATTACTTTTTTTCCTTTTAGAAATTACATTTTGTTCAGGGACAGTTCTAAACATGGGAAACATATGCTACTTTACAGTCATAGTATACACACCCCCCCAGGTATGAAATTGAAAGGAATATTTCACTTTTATTGTTTCACTTTAGGCATTATTAAAATCACTGCTCCTGAAAAAACTTCAATTTTTAAAACTTTTTTTGCATTGATACGTGTCCCCTGGGGCAGGACCCAGGTACCCAAACTCTTTTTATGACAATATATTGCATATTAACCTTTAAAATTAACACTTTTGATTTCTCCCATAGACTTTTAACGGTGTTCTGCGGCTTTTCAAATTTGCCGCGAACACCCCAAAATTGTTCGCTGTTTGCCAAACGGGTGATCAGTCAATGTTCAAGTCGAACTCATGTTCGACTCGAACATAAAGCTCGTCCCTATATATGACAATCTTTTCTATTTCAACAAAAGGCTTGTATGCCACGTTTATTACAAAAAATCCACAGTATACAAATACATTATATACACAAATACTCAATGTTATTACATAAATAAGGCTAAAAGTATTAAAACCCTTTTTCCATGTCCATAATATCTAAAAAAAAAATGAGTATTTTATTGAAATACACATGATTGTCATATCTGCTTTAAAAGTCCCATAAAAGGAATTTTGTATAATTGTTTCATGGGTCATCTGGATGCAGAGCAGCCAACTTGAACATGGTCTCTAGGAACCAGGAAACCACAGAGAAACATTTTTTACTGACTATTTCTCCAGTCTGTGATTCCACTCTGGTCAAGCACCACCTACAGTGGAGGAAGCAGACTGCACCTGCCTACAAGCTGAGCTCTGGTGAATTGAACCACCACTGGTTTCCTATTGTTATCAGAGACATTAGTAAGAACGCTAACAAGTAGAAACTGGTGTCTTGCTTCCCTCTCCCATTTCACCTTAACCATGGAGGTGAAACTGGATTATTAATTAATTTTTTAATGTTCATTATACATTATGAAACATGTATGCCAAAGAATGAAATGGTTAATTTGCCTTAGCAATGGCATCTGCAACTGAGTAGAACTAGAGATTCTGAATGTAAAATCTCACCACTAAAATGTCTAGGAGGTAGAATATCCCACCACTAAAATTCTCAAGAAGTAGAAAAGAAGTAGAAAAAGGAAACCAAGAAACTCTTACTGTATGCCGCGTACACACGATAATTTTTCAGCGTGAAAAAAAACGTTGTTTTTCAAAAACGTCATTTAAAATGATCGTGTGTGGGCTTCACATCATTTTTCAGTTTCTGAAAAACGACAAAAAAAAAATTCGAACATGCTGCATTTTTTAACTTTGTTTTAAACAATGTCGTTTTTCGGGTTGTAAAAAATTATCGTGTGTGGGCTAAAACGATGTAAAAAACCTGCGCATGCTCAGAAGCAAGTTATGAGATGGGAGCGCTCGTTCTGGTAAAACTACCGTTCATAATGGAGTAAGCAAATTCATCACGCTGTAACAGACAAAAAAGCGTGAATCGTCTTTTACTAACACGGAATCAACTAAAGCAGCCCAAAGGCGAATGAAACTTCCCCTTTATAGTGCCGTTGTACGTGTTGTACGTCACCGCGCTTTGCTAGATAATTTTTTTAAAACAATGGTGTGTAGGCAACATCGTTTTAATGATGAAGTTGGGAAAACGTCATTTTTTAGACAAGCTGAAAAACAACGTGTATAAGTGCCCTGTATTGAAGTGGTTATCATAGATCATAAACCATATTTTCACTGCCAAATACGGTGGGGAGAAATTACTTTTGTAATCCTAGTCACACAGGTGATTTGCTTTGTAGCACTAGCAAGTTCTTTTTAGCAGTTATCCATAGTTTCCCATGGGATTTACATAGCTTTAGAGGGGATGTGACAGCAATCAAAGCAGAGGAGAGTCACCAAGCATGGCTGAACTGAGCTCATACAATTTTTATATCAGCAGATTGAGAGAAAGTAAACAGATGCTTGTGTACAGAGCCCCAGTCTCAAATCAGCAAACAGTATTTAGTTGATTCAAATAGGTCCATTACTAATTCACATTTACCACTGTAACACATATGAATTTGGATATGTTAGATGTGCTAGATAAATAATATACAGTGTTAATAAGAAAAAAAGTAATTGCACAAGCAGATCAGGTGAAGTCGGCCATTCCATTGAGACAACAGTTTGGCTACAAGATAAAAAAGCCTCCAATATAAAAAGTATCATTGCTCCCAGCAAATTGTAGGATGTTCACAAACCCCTTTCTTATCCTCTGGCCACCTTCTGTAATTTAGAAGGTACGTATCAGTGTAAAAAAAAAAAGATTATGTCAAATATGTCCCTTTGTCCACCATCACCAGAACATATTTTATTACTCCAGTGGCAGGGAGTACATAATTAACAAATTCTTTGCATGTTCCACCACTATTGTAGTACACTGCCTATCTTCTTGACCATGTGGCCTGATTAAAGTGGGCTACACCATCCGTACAGTTGGAGCAAGATTTGGGGAGCATAGAAGGCAGATTGAGGATGGAGATGTTTACCATAGCGCTTTAAGACGTTTCACCCTTAAGCATAACAAATCTACCAAATGGCTTAGGGTCTGTATAATCAAATCTATCCCTAATGGCCCTTTCACACCAGCACCGTTTACAGATGAAAAGGGGACATACATGTATCCCTATGAGATCATTGTTGTCTGCTATGCTCCGATTCTGCAGATGGAGGAAAATCTTATTTTTCCATCCGTCTGCAGAGCGGATCAGGTGAACACGGACAGATGTTCCATGTTCATCCGATCCCCCCATAGGAGAGAGCGGAGATCTGACAGGGCGATCTCTGCACAGTGTGCAGGGACCATCCCTGTCATCTGCTGGCTCAGCGGGGATCAACGGAGCGATCCCCGCTGAGCAATAGGATCCTCCTATTTTGCTGAGAAATTACCCCCTCTCTGTCTCTCTCTGGTTTTCCTAGCTTCCTCACTATGAAACATGCATCTTGGAACACCTCACACTGTATGAATAAGAATCCTAGGAGCCACCATTCTCCTTCTTCATCACTATATGGCCCTGTCCTGTCACACGCTTCAAAAATTAAGATTTTAGAGTATTTTGGAAATGTGATGTGCAGACCTACCACAATACTGAAACTCTCAGGCCCCGTACACACGACAGAGAAACTCGACGTGCCAAGCACGTCGAGTTCCTCGTCGAGTTCTGGGATGAAGCCGCCGAGGAGCTCGGCGGGACGCCTTCTCCCATAGAACAACGAGAAAATAGAGAACATGTTCTCTATTTTCTCGTCGAGCTCCTCGGCGGCTCCATCGAGTCAAAACTGTACAGACGACAGAGTTTCTCGGCAGAATCCGGGTTTTGACCGAGTTTCTCGGTGAATTCTGCCGAGAAACTCTGTCGTGTGTACGGGGCCTCAAACTCAGTTTTTTATTTATTTCTTAAAGGGGGGTTCTGCGGGAATGTGTTTTTTTTTTCTGATCGTTTTTGGGCTCTTATCTTACTCAATTTGCTACCCTCGTGAGCCATTCTTCTAGCCGCCAGGATCGTCATTGTCCAGGAAAGGATATTTTATAAAAAAGATAGATGGACGTTTCCATCTTAATTGTGGGCACTCTGAAGCCCTCCTGGATTTGCTTCCGGGATACAGTGACTTGAAATGGCATATTTGTATCCGTCCTCGTCACATGACCGGCTGGAGGAGTCATGTGACGTGCAGAAATCACGCGAGACTACGTGTGCTGGGTTTATAGAGAATGATCTCCTGGGCAGCATCACGCTGTTCTCCCAGGAATCATTGCGGTGATCGCAGCCGAAGCGATACGCCCACTCCTGCGGGATTGAAACCAGGAAGTGCCTGGTGAAGATGTCAGCAATAAGGTATGGGAGCATTTTTAATGATTTTGGACAGCGAACTGTTGTAACATCCAGTCAGCCTGTGACTTGTAAAATCGGGTGAACCTCCACTTTAATCTGTGCCATTTATACAGTTAACTGTCAGTCACTTTATGAGATGCATTAGCAAGAAGGTTACAGTGGGTATACAACGAGTAACCCCCCTTTAAAATAATCACATTTTGGTGCTTTGCAGCCTGAAATGAAGCCAGTTTTTGTTTTATACATGTATATTTACTAGTGTAACTTATAATATCCAAGTGAAAGATATAACTCCGACCTGTCAGAAAAAAAAAATCCAAAAACAGATTTACTGAATTGGAAATCGGATCACCCTCCTTATGTCAGTATTTTGTTGGACCAGATTTTGTTTTAATTACAGCCTTCAGTCTATTTAGATATGTCTCTACTAGAGATGCGCCTAACACCCACTGTTCAGGAGTTCTGCTTCGAACCAAACATGGAAAAAGTTCTGCTCCAAACAGAAAACTCTATAGGAGTCAGACATGAGAAATCAAAAGTGCACATTTTGAAGGCTTATATGCAAGTAATTGGCCATAAAACGGGTATGGGGTTAGGGCAGTGTTTCTCAATTCCAGTCCTCAGGCCCCCCCAACAGGTCAGGTTTTCAGGATTTCCATTATGTTGCACAGGTGATTTGATCAGTTTCACTGCCTTAGTAATCAACACAGCCTTTTCATCTGAGGGAAATCCTGAAAACCTGACCTGTTGGGGGGGCCTGAGGACTGGAATTGAGAAACACTGGGTTAGGGGGACATGTATCAATGCAATTTTTTTTTAATTATTGTTTTTTCAGAAGCAGTGATTTTAATGATGCTTAAAGTGCGCAATAAAAAAATATTTAAATATAGTGCCTGGGGGGTCCACTTAGTCTGCCTGTAAAGTGATGCATCTGTAGCATATATAGAACATGCTGTAGATGAGTAAAATCACATTTAAATTGAAGGGTCTGGTATGGACTGGAGGGGGGACCCCCACACCATTTTTTTATGGTATAAGATTGTGAAGGGTGAGAGGGATTATAGCGGTGCCATTAAACAAGTCATACCGTATGAGTCATTCTGTATGACTTGTTTAATGGCACCGCTATAATCCCTCTCACCCTTCACAATCTTATACCATAATTTATAGGGATGAGGTGCCGCATCTAAAAGAGGACACACCAATCACTTTCATTCACAAACCATTTTTTTATCATTTACAGCGCTCCTTAACAACCAGCTTTTTTTACACCCTGATTGTGCAAAGCTTTTCCCAATCAGGGCGCAAAATGCACTGTGCAGCGCCCAGTGCATTGCAAGGCATTCCCCGAACAGGGTGAACAGCCAATGTTCAGCCCAATGCTCGGGCCAAACTGTTCACCCACCCTTATGCTGCATACACACGATAGGTTAGTCTGATTAAAACGGTCTGATGGGCCATTTTCATCAGACCAAACCTATCGTGTGTGGACCCCATCGGTTATTTATCCATAGGTTAAAAAAATAGGAACTTGTTTTAAAATTATCTGATGGATAAAAAACCTATAGAAAAAACTGATCGTCTGTAGGCACGTCCATCGGTTAAAAATCCATGCATGCTCAGAATCAAGTCGACGCATGCTTGGAAGCATTGAACTTCGTTTTTTTCAACTGATGGTGTGTAGGCACGACTGATCATCAGTCAGCTTCATCGGATAACTGATGGAAAAATCCATCAGACCGTTTTCATCAGACAAACCTTCTATCGTGTGTCTATGTCAGGACCTGGGCTTGAACCTGGGACCTCTTCTGTGTCTGGCATTGACTCTTCCCATTGAGCTATCTGGGATGCTGGACAGCTCCCTGTCTGATCTTCTGGACAAACCTACCTGATCCATTGGAATACTCTGCCTTGTATCTTGATTGTTGTTGAACCTTGAACCCCTAGCTCCTCCCATGAACTTCCTATAAAAGCCTTGTCTCAGCACTTCCCCATAGCCAGGTTATTGTGCCTTCCCAGCCAGTGCCTTGCAATTTGTCTGCTCTGCTGCCATTTGTACCTGCAACCACCCGTGTTTGACCCTCAGCCTGTTCCTGGACTACTCTTCTGCCTGTTCCTTATCTGCAACCACCCGTGTTTGAACCTCCGCCTGTTCTTTGACTACTCTTCTGCCTGATCCCAACCTGCTGCCACTCGTGATTGATCCCTTGGCTTGTTTACTGACCACGCTGCTGTTTCATCCTTGTCTGCTCATCCGCTACTGTACCCCGGCTTGCTCACACCCTGGTGGGGCAAATTTGAGGACTGCGACCTGGTACTAGCTTGCAGCTAAATCCATCTCCACCATCAGGAGCTCTGGGGAAAACCAGCTAATACTTAGACTCCGCACCTCAGGGGAGTCTGTATTATCTACCAGAAGTGACTGCCTGAATACCTGTCCTGCCACTGCTATAGCTATTGGCCTCTGAGCCTGACTCCAGACCACGACACTCTACTAACTTTGTACATCTAGATTTTGCAATATTTGCCCACTCTTCTTTGCAGAACTGCTCAAGTTCAGTTAAATTTGATGGTGACCATTTGTGGGCTGCAGTCTTTAAGTCATATCTCAGATTTTTAATGGTCAAATTGTTTCCGAACATGTGTGTTTTTTTTTTTACCATCGGAATTCCATACAGACGAACAGATTTTCCGATAGGAATTGTTTCCATCTGAAAAATTGAGAACCTGCTCTCAAACTTTTTCTGGTGGAAATTCCGACAACAAAAGTCTTATGGAGCATACACACAGTCTGAATTTCCGATGAAAAGCTCACATCAGACTTTTGCTGGTGGAAATTCCACTCGTGTGTATGGGGCATTACTCTTTCAACCACTGTGTGGTCATTTTTGCTGTGTGCTTTGGGTCATTGTCATGTTGTAAGGTAAACCTTCTTCCCATTGACAATTTTCTGGTAGAGGGCAGCAGATTGTCCTAATGAATTTGATGGTATTTTTCCACATCCATTTTTTTGGTATGCTGACAAGTGCTTTAGTCCCTGTTGCAGAGAAACACACCCATAACAGGATATTACCACCCCCATGCTTTACTGTAGGAATGGGGTTATTCGGATGTTAGTTGTATTGGATTTCTGCCAGACAAGTCGTTTGATGTTGAGGCCAAATAATTAAATTTTTGCCTCATCTGACCACCTTAAATGTACCCTGAAGATTTTAAGATCGCTTAGAAAACGGAAAATTGTATACTCACCTTTCCGTAATTTTCCTTTCCTGACGCATCTTCATGGCAGCACACACTGGGTTGTGACTCCGCCCCCACAACCTGACAGGATTGGTTAGCTATAAATTTGAAGGGGAGACGCCCCGCACCATTCTCTGTATATATCATCATAAAACAATAGGGCGGGCATCTGTGTGCTGCCATGAAGATGCGTCAGGAAAGGAAAATTACGGAAAGGTGAGTATACAATTTTCCGTTTTCCTGACGCATTCATGGCAGCACACACTGGGAAATAACTCGCCAGTCGGGAGGGTGAAAGAAAACAGTAATATTTATTCTCTATAGCGCTGAGGAATTGGCTCTAAGAACAGATCTGCCAAAGTCGACGGTAGCCAGGAGAGCAGAATCCACTCTGTAGTGAGAAATTAAGATGTGTTGGGAAGACCAAGTTGCTGCTCTGCCTATGGTTTCCGGTGAAATCCCGCAAAATGCTGCCCAAGAAGTGGCCACTGCCCCTGTCGAATGAGCCCTAATGCTCTTTAGGAGTCGTAAGTTGCTGGATGGAATAGGTCTCCGCGATAGCACTAACAACCAAGAGGTAATGGTACGGGAGGTAGCTGGCTGACCTCGTCTGCTCCCGTGTGGGATAATTAAGACATAATCCGTCTTCCTGAGATGTAGCTGTGAAGTAACTGGAGATGGTAGACTTGACATCCTAGGCATGGGACTCGCCCCTCTCATTAGTAAAAGATGGAAGGACGATGTCCTGGTTATAATTAAAAGGAGGAAGTTACCCTTGGATAAAAATGGTCTGAGGGCTTCAGAACCACTCTGTCAGGGGAGAACACTAAATAGGGGTTCCGTAGCCATAAGTGCTTGTATCTCCGACGTCCTCTTAGCTGAGGTGATCGCAATACGGGAAGCCATCTTCAGAGCTAGGTTCCACGGTGAGACTAAGTTGAATGGAGAAAAGGGTGGATTGGACAGGGCCTCGAGTACTACACAGAGATCCCCTGTTGGAAAGGCTGGCCTCCTAGGTGGTCTGATCTTACGCAGGCCCTGAGGAACAGAGTGACCGGATGATGAAGAGCCCATCTAGTACCCGTCATGGCTGAAAGGGCGGATACTTGCACCTTCAGGGTACCCGGGCCCGGGCCCTTGTTAAGCCCTGACTGAAGAAATTCAAGAATTTGAGATGGGATTCCAATCTCTTTGCTGCGATGACACGAACCTCTCCCAGATCCTAGTATAGGTGACATCAGTGGAGCTCCTTAGAGCTTGTAATAAGGTTGATATTACCTCCTGAGAGTATCCTAGTTCCCCTAACCTAGCCCTCTCAACTTCCAAGCTGGCAAATGCAGCTTCTCTGGGCTGGATGGAAGAATTGCCTCTGATGTATGAGATCCCAGGTTACTGGAAGATGTATTGGAGGCCGCGTACCTATTGTAGCAGGGTCGTAAACCATGGCCTCCTCGGTCGGAACGGTATTAGTACAATAACCGTGGCTGAGGACCTCCGAAGTCGGGACAGGAATCTTGTAATCCGAGAAGTTGGAAGAAAAATGTACCCCAGCTCGAAGCTCCATGGAAGAGCTAGGCAGTTTGTCCCTTCGGCTGATGGAAAGTGGGCTCTGGACAGGAACCTCTGACACTTGGAGTTGTTTGGCGTGGCCGCTAGGTTGACTTCTGGTATTCCACAAGTTTTCGTAAGAATGGAGAATACCTGTTGGTTCAGGGACCATTCGTTGTTTGAAAGTGTCTCTCGGCTTAGGTAGTTGGCCAACGAATTCTGTGTTGCCGGGACGTACACTGCTCATAGATCTAACAGGTGCACTTGTGCCCTTTCCAATATGGGCAAACTTCCTCTTGAAGCGTGCGACTCCTGATGCCCCCCTGTATCTGGATACATGACACCGCTACTTGTTGTCCATCCTGATCAGGACACTCTTCCCCTCTAGAAGAGGCGCAACGGCCAGGAGAGCCTGAAAGGCTGCTCTGAGCTCTAAAATATTTGACACTATGCCCTGAGCCCGAAAGTGCCACTGTCCTTGGGCTACTTGGTCTAGATAGTGTGGACCCCATCCCCCCTGGCTGGCGTCCGATGTTACTACTTCTGGACTTGGGGGAACTATTGGAATGGACTCCCTGAGGTTGGACGGGTGTGTCCACCACCATACTAATTGCTTTACCCAGTTCGGGATGTGAATGGTTTGGAGTATTGACGTTCCATTCCACTGCCTGAGAAAGGAGTTCTGTAAGACTTGCATGTGTCACAGGGGCCACTGTATCAAAGGTATGGATGCTGACATGGACCCCCGGGTACTGAGGCAGGCTCTGACAGTAGACGTCTGGATGATAGCAGATTCTGTACCTTCTGGAGTAAGGGCTTCAGCCTCTCTTGAGGGAGTTGCACCCGGTACAACCTGGTATATTATTCTGCCCCTAGGAACACCCTGACTTGCTGAATGCTCTGGGTGCTGACGCGATGCCGAATGGGGGGCACCAAAATTGGAAATGAGATTGATAGATTGAGAACCGAAGGGACCTCTGGAAGGCGGGATGATCGGGACGTGAAGGTAAACGTCCGAAAAATCTAGGAGATAGCATCCAGTCTCCCACGTCCACTGTCAACAAAATGGACTGAAGGCTTTTCCAATCTGAGGGCCTCTATTTTGATCGTCTGTTGAACCTCTTTAGGTCCAGGACTGGACGTAGATCCCCTGTTTTTTTTTTTTTTGTACCAGAAATAAAGGGGAATAAAACCCCCTCCCTTTCTGGTGTGGAGGTACTTGGTAGGCTGGAATGTGTTCCCTGGCAATGTGCCCATGAATTTCCAATTGTGACCGGTCTTGATAGAGGATAGTGTCCATGAATCTGTTATACGAGTTGCCCATATCCGAGCGAATCTCTTGAGTCTGGTGCCCACCTGAGCTGGGTGGGCAGACGGACCCTCAAAAAGGACTTCTGCTGTTCCCCGGCTGTGATAGCCTTGGCTTACTGTAAATACATGAAGGAGGGTCGAGTCTTCCAGTCCCTCCTAAATTTCCTGCCGGGACGGTAGGATCTAGCATCCCTGTACTTGACAGGAAGATTGCGTCTGTAAGCGGGGCCCTTCTGGGGCTCTGGTCTCCTATCGGAGGGAATCAGCCCGGATTTTCCCCCGGTAACCTTGGAGATGGCCAAGTCCATCTTTGTGCCAAATACACTTGAGCCGCCATATGGAGTTTTGCACCAGTAGATTTTGATGCTGTCTCCGCTATCCAGGGTCTCAGCCATAAGGCTCTTCCCAGTCATGAAGTCGCCCCCTCAGGAGCCGTAAGCCAACTTAATTTCCCTGCAAGGAGGAGAATATCTTCCCTTGGTCGGCTCCTTCTAGAATGGAATTCTCAACATTAGCCGCCCATGCAGCGATAGTTTTAGCTACTGCCGCCGTGGTGATAGCCGGCCTACTAGCGTCTCCTGTCGTGGAGCAGGCTTCCTTCAGTTCTATATTGATTTCACGATCAAGAACGTCCCGGATGGTAACTGCATCTTCAATCGGTAGAGAAACGTCTCTAGCGAGTCGCATTAAAGATGAATCGACCGTAGTTGCATTGATCAAAGAATTGATCCTAGACTCCCACAAGGGGTACAATCTGCAAACTTGTTGCTCATACTGGGCCGCTTATGCGATCTTCCCCACTCCTCCTTTATGAGGTTTTCCAGCTCTTTGATGAAGGGAAATGATTCAGGACCCCCTTTTCAGCACCAGGAAATATTTCTGAACCTTCAGAGGTTCTGCCATAACCCCTTCCCAGCCGATCGCTTCCTCGACTGAATGGGCAAATGGTTCAACTAAAGAAGAGACAGTCCGACGCCTGCTCACACTCCTCATTCTTAGAGAGGGTTTTTGCAGCCTGGCGTAACGGCCGGGTGCTGGGCGATGTGCTTGGGGAAGGATCGCCCACAATTGATCCCTGTGCGATTCTCCTAGGAGCTCAGTATATACTCTGGCCTCCGAATCCTTGGTTACTTCAATGAAGCACGAGCGGCAGGCCAATTCCCCTGGCAAGGCTGGCGCCCCGCATATTTGGCAAACATTTGCTGTGGTGCGGGTAAGATAGCTCCATCTGGGATGAAGGTAATCGTCTGCGGTGGGACCGACTATGACAGGAGTGGCTGTGACGCGAGCGGCTATGCCTTGATTGAAGAAAGCAAGAGGGTAACCTTGAGTGACTTCTTGCGCCTTCTGCCGGAAGCATGGCTAGAATCTCCCTCTGTGCCGCAAACTTGCGTCTTTTGACCCGATAGGGCTACCAAAACTGTAGCGTCAGTGGCCAAGCTCTCTTTTTTGTCTCTTCTCTACTTACCACCTTCTGGACGGCCTCTATACCTGGTCAGCTGATGGTGGTCTGCGAGGGCAGTGGCCCCCATGAGGATAGCAGGGAGACAGCCCGGAAAGGTGGGAAAAAAGAGAGAAGGGAAAACATTACAATATGTCCCCCCCCCCAACATTTCTATTTATTAAATATAATGATTTATATACATATATCTATCCTTATTTTATTTTTTATTTTTTGGATTATATTAATTGTTTAATTATGGATATACTTTCTCCTATAATATGTTATAAATTAATATATAAATGTATTATATCTTCTATCCTATTTGTTCCTATGTCTTTTTTTTTTTTTTTTTTTTGTAATCAATTGGCCCAGGCTGAACTGGGACGAGCCTGCACACACCTGGTGCAATCTTCACTCTGAGTAGAGCAGAGCAGCAGGACTGCAGCCAGAACTACAGAGCAATAGGACTGTTTCCTTTTTTTTTTTTTTTTTTAAACGGCGCCGCTATTTGGAAGAGGGCAGAGGAGACCGGCGGCATCATCACTGAGCTGCGTGCATGCGCAGAGCGCTGAGGGGTACGCGGCGGTGACCCCGAGAGTATGGGGTGTCAGAGGAACCACAGGGCTCAGCAGAGCTGAGAAAAAAAAAAAACAACAGGTAGGCAAAGGTACAAAACGGACTAACCTTAGGTGGCAAATGTAATGATACAAATACCTTTGTGGAAGCACACACTGCACTGGAAGGAAAGACAGAGCGAAAGTGGGGGCCACTGCGAGATTTGAAGCTTCTTTAAAGCTTGCTACAGATGCCAGTATAATTCCAGAGCCCCTGAGACCACCAGAACGGGGGTTCCCACCATAAAGCTCATTTAGAGACTGTACAGGAGGGACTTCCAAACAGGAGAGGCTGAACCTGCTGGGGCGATCTGCGGTAAGAGGCATGCTTCTTGCTTGTTCGTCCAATCTGTCAGGTGAGGATAAAAAAAGAGAATGGTGCGGGGCGTCTCCCCTTCAAATTTATAGCTAACCAATCCTGTCAGGTTGTGGGGGCGGAGTCACAACCCAGTGTGTGCTGCCATGAATGCGTCAGGAAAAGGGTGTTATGGTCAGATGACACTAAAGACAAAAAACTGACATAAGGGGTGATCCTTTTTTCCAACTTTTTTTTTCCTGACATCCTTTCACTTAATGCATGACTTCACTTTTGATTGGTAAAAAACATTCCCCTCTGTGTGATTAATGTACATTGCAAGGATTATAACAAACTTTGTTGCAGATTCCTACCTTTTGTTATTTTGAAGAAATCCATGTGTGTTTCTCTGTGCCTCTGTTCTGAGTAGGTCTAATGGGAGTGGTTTCATAATTAACTGTCGGGTGTGGATCTACTGGATACTAATGAAGAAATCTTCTGGCCCTGCATCCCTTTAGTTGGGTTCCTATTGAAAATGTTTCTCAAAAATGACATTTTTGTTGCAAGGGTTGCCTGAAATCTGACTTGTATCTTAGGCAAACTTCTGGGAAAATTGGTGAGCCAATCACACAAGCAGGAAATTATGTTACTGGGGGGTGGTCAGTCCACACTGTGTACAGAAAACTCCAGGTAGCCATATTGCAATGCATTCTCAGAAAATTACATTGGCTGCAGATTGAAATGTATAGGTCATTTTTAATAACATGCAATTACAAAATGATTAGTGTTGCAATCATATGCGCTATATTATTTTTTCTTTATTTGCTATTTTTTTCCCCACGAAAGTAAGTTACACGAGTAAATACAGCTGGATAAAACAGAAATGTTTCTAGCTTGGGGGGGGGGGATTATTTTCTAAACCAACCACATGGAAGCACACAGTGTCATAGTTATAAGACCTTTAAGTAACTGTCATTGTTCCAAAATGTTACAGTAATGTGACCATCATTGTTTTTTAGAGCTACGGTGACATACAAAAGGTTGCTATCATTTCTCCAAGAAACTGGATTATTGTTAAAACCATGTAACTACTCACAAGGTATTCTCCTAATGTTGCCATGTAAACAGGTTAGAATAAGCCCTAAACTGTTCACTAGTATAAGCCTATCATATAAAAAAAAAAATATAACTCAGAATCATTATTTTTACATGAAAGGACCACATAGGTTGATACTGTCAATGGTTAGCTAAGGGTTGCATCTACCAACAAGGCACTCAGGTGGCTAACAATGTACAGTTAATAAAATATCACTCTCTCTCTCTCTCTCTATTTTATATGTGTGTATATATATATATATATATATATATATATATATATATATATATATATATATATATAAATCAAGCAACTCATAAGCATAATTCAAATGAAGCTGTTCATCTACCAGCACAAAGGCTCACTTCCACTAACAATAACTTATAATCCTCCATACAAGATGAGATATTTTAAAGAGCAATTATAACAGAACATTATAAAAGGAACAGCTAATTCTGCTGGCAAGCCCTGCGTCCCTCTGGATGCAACAAAAGAGTCCTGTGTCTGCCAGGGAGATAAATTCATAATACCCGATATCATAATGCAATGGATTCATTTACTGACCCTCTCCTATTCTCAGTAGTCATAGTTTTTTTTTTGCAAGCTCTTACCCAGCTGTAGCTTTGTAGTAGCCATAGCTCCCAACTGTCCCTGATTTGGAATCTCTCTGTCTGGGAAACAAGAAAAATGGTGCTCAAAGAATCACCATTGGGCCGGACTTTAGAGGCATGGAAAACAATGTGGAAGCTTAGAAAAATAAAAATGTATTGAAAAAAGTACATGATATAATCTAAAATGTTCAAATTTAATAAAAATGATATAAAATGATACAATTTGTACAGTGAGCCCTTGTGCATTAACGTGTTTCACCATTAGGCTTCTTCAGGATCCAGTCAAGGTTCAAAGAAGAAATAAAAGGAAAGAGAGCGAGTCTCACTGTCTTATAGTGGACTTGGCCTTATCTGTGAAGGTCCAGTCGTCAAAAAGTTTTCGATGAAGAATAACCAAAATATATGGCATTCCAAAGGACTGCAGAACAACAATCAGCAGATCCTGTTCACATCAGAATTAAAAGATTGCTGAGCAGGGGCATATGAGCGTCATATACAGTGGGTGACCGCGATATTTTGTCAATCTCGCTCCATTTCTCAGCGAGATTGACCACCTACGAGACCCATTGCGGGAGCCAGCGCCGAGCTGGCTTGCCGTGATGGAGACAAAGCCGTCATAGAAGCGACGGGGATCCGTCTTGGATTCCCGCCAATTCTAGCTGCGTCGTTTGGTATGAATCCTGAGAGGGAACTCCACGCCAAATTTTAAATAAAAATAGCCCTGCTGTACACAATATCCAAAAGGGAAGAATATCAGTCATATGGCGTACCGGTATGCCTCTGGGAGACAGGCTAACAGTCTAACCAAAATTTACAGATGTGGCAATGTGAGTGCCTTCCTTTTGTATTTTTCCAGAATGCCTCTGTCCATCTTTCTTCCTCATGTGTGATTCATTTTGGTCAGATCTATATAGTTATATATAAAATTACCCTAGAAAAAATGGTCTTGTCCCTTTAAAGCATGTTATACAGCACAGTGCTTGTGCTGTGTAATTTGGCCCCTTATATCACCTTAAAAACCTAGCTGATCCTGTCAGTTTCTACCCTCCCCCCCCTGTAAACTGACTGCAGTCCATCATGGCTCCTGAGCCCTGACACCGTGGTCAGTTCACGTGCCTCCATCATCCGCTGTCTCCTGTCTCCTCTAGTCTTCCCCCCTCCCCTCCCTACCTGTCAGCTCATGACAGTGCCTGCCCCTCCTGCTGCTAAAAGAACATGTACATTGTCATAGTATATGCTCTGTCTCTTAATGCTGTGTTGCTGTGTGTGTGATTTATTAATAAAATGCTGAATATACCTAATTTCAGAGCACTGTACTGCACTCAGGTGACCGACTGGCTCTCTCCTCCTCCTGAGTGATGCAAGCAGTCAGAGGGGAGACGAGAGATCTGGCTGGTCATGTGAGCGCTGATCGGCGCTCTGAAATGAGGTATAATCAGCATTTTTTTATAAATCACACACACACACACACACAGAGGACACAACATTAAGAGACAGAGTGGATAGTTAGACTGGCTTAACAACCACTTTAAAGCGGAAACTTAATCTGCTCATTTTTTTTTATTACATTTTTAAAACAAAACACACTTTTATTGCATACCTTATTTAGTATACTGCTAATCACTGAATATCTGTGCGTCTCTATGCAATGCAAGCAGATCAGGTACTGTGGGAAGGCTCAGCAGGATGCTGTACATAGATTTTAAAAAACACAGCACCCTGCTAGTTCTTGGGAGGAGTTATGCAAATATCAAAATGCCTTAATCGGTGGATGTAAGTTTGGAAAAGTATGCATTGCTAGCCAGGCTGCATCATTACACATGATACTGATCTGCCATGATTAAAAAAACTGACATTTAATGAATGAATGGGCAGGCCAGAGACAGTAAGACTAGAGAGGAAAATGCTAGATGATATTGGACATACTTCAGCTAGTGAATGACATGAGCACTATCTGAATTGTTGCAGGTTATAATGCACACTGTGCAAAGCTTACAGTGTGCAGTGAAATCAGGGTTAGCAATTTCAATATAGGAGAGGAGCCTGTACAACTATCCAAGACTAATTGATACTAGTTATCAATAAAGTGAAAAACGTATGTGAAAAAAATTATGTATAAAAAATTATAAGTCCATTTAAAATGTGCATATCTGAAAACAACAATCACTTTGTTGATGTGGTTTGTATTTTATTATTACTACCGCGGCAGAATTGTGCTTATTTTGTTGAGTGCATAGTGTGTCTGCCAGTGTCTCTCTCTCTCTGTATATGCCAGCATGCTTTCCATTGTTTAAGACTAATGGTAAAGGTAAGGCTGGAGTTCAGCTCCAAAGTGTATGTGCAGCTAAAGCATTTTGTTTTTGTTTTTTTTGTGGATAGAGCAGTGCAATGTTCTAAAAAAAACACAAGGTAATTGCAAAGCCTAAAGTTTTTTTTATTCCTAAAGTGATATCAAAGTCTTGTACTTTTTGTTCACAAATAACACACATATTATACTTACCTGTTCTGTACAGTGGTTTTGCACATACAACCCAGATCCTCCTCGTCTCGGGCCCCTTACCAGTGCTCCTGGCCCCTCCCTTCTGCCAAGTGCCCCCACAGCAAGCAGCTCGCTATAGGGGCACCGGAGGCGAACCGTTGCTCTGTGTGTCTATTCAGAAAGAGCAGTGACTCGGCCCCACCTCCTTTTTCTCCTCATTGGCTCTCTGACTTTGATTGACCTTTGGCTCTTACTGCAGTCTCAGCCAATGAGGAAAGCGAGTCCCAGATAAATTGAGATGGGGCTCAGGTAAGTAAGTATTAGGAGGGCTGAGGGAGACTGCTGCACATAGAAGGTTTTTATCTTAATGGATACAATGTGTAGTGCTACCCCCGGAGGAGCCGCTGTTTGATTCAGGATCAGCTTTCTAAGTTACCTTCTTGATTTGGTCTAGGGGTGAATTCTGTGAGTGTGAATAAAGAGCAAGTGTCCAGACACAAATTCAGTTTCAAAGTTTTATTCCAAGGCCTAAACTGGCCAACATCAATAGGGCACACGACAGGAAAAAAGCTGAGTGTAGAGGAACTTTAGTATCAGGCCCTTAGATGTTAGGAGAGAGCAAGCCTGCTCTCAGCAATGATGCAGATCAATTTGTCGCCACCCAATCAAGGTGGGTAAAGTGCCCCCGGACAGGCAGTTATCTCAGGCCTGGCAACCGGAGCGCCACTTGCAAAAAAGAATCACTGGGAGGATACAGGCCTCTGCCACAGGCCTGCCTCAGGGCCTCTGCCACAGGCTGAACAATTTAGGATTTAGAAAAGTCAGTTTGAGTAGATCCTCCCAGTTAGTTCAATCAATGTCACCCACTGACAGCTTAAGCATACCTGTCATACGGTGCGGCAACTGTATCCCCAGTGGTTCGTCTAGGCCTCCTGGACAACCCCTGGTTCTAGGTTCTCCCGAGCCAATTCCCACCGCACAGCTCCGAGCTTGGGATCCTTTCAGCATTTTTTTTTTCACGATCGTGTGTAGGCAAGGCAGGCTTAACAATAATCGGGTTGAAAAAAACGTTGTTTTTTCTAGACCATTAAAAACGGTTATGTGTACCTGCCTGCCAATGGCCAGGTTTTAGCTCTTCCAGTGCCTCTTCCATTTGCCTACTCCATACCCTGCTAATAGCCAAGGCTTATCGGAGTATCGCAACCAGTCTTCCCAGTGGTCATCATTGGCCGATCTTGATCGCGAAGAAGAAAAACTTCAGGTATTTGAACTCCAAACCGGTTTTATTAGGGTGACAAAAAATGAATTAGACCTCTAGCTCAGAGAAAAGATTTATGGTAGTGGCGTCTTATAGGGGGAGAGTGGAGGTGGGATTAACACAAAGGTATGTTGCCATGGAGTCAGGAAATTTTATTTTGTAAAAAAAATTATTGGATATGTTTTATAGCAAAAAGTAACTCTTTTTTTTCACAATTGATGGTCTTTTTTGTTTATAGAGCAAAAAATAAAAACTGAAGAGGTTATCAAATACCACCAAAAGAAAGCTCTTTTTCTTTGCGTACAGTGTTACACGACCACATAATTGTCAGTTAAAGCAAAGCAATGCCGTATCACAAAAAATTACCTGGTCATTAAGGGGGTTAATCCTTCTGAAGCAGAAGTGGTTAAGCTCCTTAACTGTGTGTGAAAAGAAGAATAGATTCAGACACAAAACAATATTGTATATTTATTAAATGAGTTACGTGTGAAAGGAAACACTTGCTTTGAGTCTTCTGGATTGCAAAAAAGTCCCTTTCACCTATATCAGTGCTCAGCATAGATGACCTTTGGAATTTATTGTAATCTACAGTAGTCCTGGCATAAAGCTAACAAAAGTTTGGGCACTGTCACAATTATAAATATAACATGAAAATGTACAATCTATGCTTAACCAAACAGATTTTATAAAAACAAGGGCCCAGATTCACAAAGCACTTACGCCGACGTATAACAAGATACGCCAATATAAGTGCAAATGTGCGCCGTCGTATCTGTGCGCCGGATCCACAAACTAAGATGCGCCTAAAAACAGGCTTCATCCCGCTGACATAACTTGCCTACACTGGCATAGGGTGGGCGCACATTTAGGCTGGACGCATGGTGGCGCTCCCATTGATTAGCCATTTAAATATGCAAATGAGTGAAATACGGCGATTCACGATCGTGTGCCCGACGCAGTGCGCGTAAGTTGTACGTCCGGCGTAAAGTTATTCCCCATAAAGGAGGTGTAACCCAGCAGCAGACATACAAAGGTCTGCACCAGGGAACACAAGCCGGCGTATTTTACGTTGGACGTCTCTGGCTGGGCGTAGGTTACGTTCACGCCGTACGCAGTGATCCGGCGTAGTTTAGGCAGTTGTTCCGACGTGGTTGTGAGCATGCGCAGGGGGATGCATCCACGTCTCGGCGCATTCGCAGTTCGTGATACGTATCTGTGTGGCGCTCGGCCCATCATTTGCATGGGGTCACGCCTTATTTGCATGGCTCACGCCCACTTCCACCTACTCCGGCATACGCCTTCGAAACCCAGCGCAGCGTGGGGAGCACTGGCTTGGTGAATTCCATGCCTGCCTCTCTGCGCTGTGTTGGCGTAGCGTACATTGTTTGCGCTATGGTGGCGTAATGTGCGCCCGCTCTCTGTGAATCAATTTTAAGCTCGTTTTTTGCTACACACGGTCAATTTCTGTGAAGTAAAAAATGACGTTTTGAAAAACGACACATAAAATTGAAGCATGCTTCAATTTTTTTTTTCGTTTTTTACAAGACATAAAACAACGTTTTCCCCCACACACGGTCATTTAAAGTGACGTTTTTAAAAACGTCATTTTTTTTCATTACATAAAGTGATGGTGTGTACGCGGCATTCCTCTTTCATTCTAGCCCCTGGCCTAGTACTGAAACTCAAAATATATTCACTTGTGAAACATGAACTGTTTCACATTCACAACGATTGGAAAGGATTAGAACCCCTGTCAAGCTTTACAATTATCTGGGGCTCCAATAGAGAGACTTCATCAAATTATTGTGATTTTGACATTGGTTTCACCAGAAAATCACCAATGGCAACATAGTCCAAATGATGTATATACTGTATATGTGTATTTTTAAATAAATTAGGGGAAGTTGTCAGGTTTTTATTGCTGCCTATGTCCCCATTGACAATAAGTGAGGGATTGAGAAAGGATTGAACCACAAAATTGATTTTGTGCAATATATAAATGTGGAAAACTGCAGTAAATACTTTACTGGTGATTGACTTCATTCAAGTACAATGAATGGAATACAATTTCAATATACTGGGAGGTTTGGGATTTAGGAGCCTGAATGAACTGGATTCTGTTCAATATAAGAATATTAATAAGGCACTTTGCTGTAACTATTATAATATTGACATATTACAAGACTATGGGTTTTTCAGTTTTGGGTTTAAAAAAAAAAAAAAACAACAACACCATTACTGTATGTAGCAAAATAAAAAGAGACTTAAAGCTTGTCAAATATAGTTTAATTCATAGAAACGATAGAGAAAAACGCGGTTTAAATGAGAAAACATAATTTGCTGCAATTTATGAATGTGGTAAGCTGTGGGAATTTTTCTACTGACTGAAAATATGCACTGTGAGACCTGGGAGTTTTAATGATTGGACAATATTGTTGTATTGCGAGTAGAACAAAGCAGCAACACTACCATATAGCAAATTATTTATGCCGCGTACACACGACCGTCTTTCGGGATGTAAAAAAATTCAATTACATTTTTCAGACCTAAATAATGGTCATTAAAAATTTAGAACATGCTCTAAATTTTCATGTCGTTTTTAACGTTGTCGTTTTTAACTTCGTAAAAAATGGTCGTGTGTGGGCTTTAACGACGTAAAAAAAACCTGCATGCTCAGAAGCAAGTTATGAGACGGGAGCGCTCGTTCTGGTAAAACTAGCATTCGTAATGGAGATAGCACATTCATCACGCTGTAACAGACTAAAAAGCGCAAATCGTCTTTTACTAACATGAAATCAGCAAAAGCAGCCCCAAGGGTGGCGCCATCCAAATGGAACTTCCCCTTTATAGTGCCGTTGTATGTGTTGTACGTCACCGCGATTTGCTAGAGCATTTTTTTTCACGATCGTGTATAGGCAAGGCTGGTTTAACAATAATCAGGTTGAGAAAAACGTTGTTTTTTCTAGACCATTAAAAATGGCTGTGTGTACGCTGCATAAGAGTCAGCTTTTTGTAGATAAAAAAAAAGGAATTTAAGTACCACACCACAGCTAAAAGGTCTAGATACTACTTTATTCTAGTAAATGTCAGGGGAACAATCCATTGCATTTTGACACATTTATTACTCTTTCGGTTGCCCTCCAGATATTTAATGGGAAAAGGTTGCATCAGGACCCCTTGGCAGGGGTTTAGCACTTCAATATCAATTCTAGTACATTGTATTGCTAATGTAGTGGTACCCTCTTGAGGGCTGCTGTGTGTTGTAGTTCGTCTATCACCCTGCCCAGCCAGGCACACAGTTCTCATTCACCCTCAAACTTGGATGCGGATGGGATATTCATGAGATGCCAAAACTGATTTGCAGAACAATATATATGGGACTGACTATATACACTTCTGGGTGCCTTAATACAGTGTGATTGATGTGGATAAGTTAATGTACTGCAAAGTATTACAAAAATCAGAATCTAGCCTTAAAGCTTTTATCCCCCTTTGATAAACGAATGGTAGGAAAGTCTGAAAGCAGGGCCAATAGATCCCCCTGCTTCCAAAGGCCAATTAGGAGTGAAAGTACACAGAGAGCCAAGGCTCGTGGACATCATTGGATTGAGAGGGGACTCTGATAAGTGTTAGGGGGCTGGGGGGTGAGTCTACTGTACACAGAATGTTTTTTACCTTCATGCATAGAATGCATGACAGTGATAAACCTTGTGCCTTTACAACCACTTTCCTCAACACAGAGGATCCAAGATCATTAAAAGCAATTAATATGTGGATTATTTCTACATATGGCCTATGTTAATCAATACATAGAACAATCTATATTATTCCTATATTGTTTTTTTTATCTTTTTTACTTTGTAACTAGCTTACTTTGACATGTGCTGTTTCATTACATGATACAGTTTTTTCCTCATGTCTCGCGGTCTTTTACTGCTGATAATCTAACTAGTTTTACAGGAAAGAGCAAAAATTCTAAGTAGCTGACAAAATGTGTGCACTACGCTTGTTTTCTAGATCCTTTATCATTCTGACTGCCTGTACATGCCTTTTCAACAGGTTGACAATTTATTATTATCACAATTTTATTGTACCTTATTTATAAAGTGAGAATATGTCACAATTTGTCAGCTTATGCTGGTCAGCTGCTTAAAACTGATTGATCTTTGCTATGCATGTCTTTTTGTTTTCACCTAATAAATATATAAAATAGTTATATGTGAATGATTTCATTGTCTCAGGAAGGTTTGTCCAGTTCTCAGCAAAAGTGTGTTGAGACACTGACCTTACCTGAATACATGACAACTTCTACTCACCATAGAGGGAAATGCCCCTTCCCAAAACAAGATGAGCTCCATAAGCAGGATTGTATCTTTATCTATGTCCCTGTTAGACATGTCCCATCACTTACTGTTGTGTCATTGACACAGGATGTGATATGAATCTCTCTAAGGGGACAGAAACATAAGTTTTAACCCTTTTTAATTTTATCAAGCTATGCCTATGGCTATATACTGTACTAACTCAACATTTTGGTGATTAAAAAAAAAGATACCTTCATTTGACATAAGGACTTTTTTTATCTTTTAGTATTTATTTGGGTAGTTTTATTAGTGAGCAACATTTCATCAGAAACGATCGGCTGTGGTGAAAAACATCTAATCAAATTTCAACAAATTCATAATTTTCAATAGATTATAAACTTTAACTGATCAACTCTATTGATATGGCAAGCATTAGGCTTTGTACAGTAGTTCCCAGAATGTCTCTCATCCCACTCTCTCTACACCTGAGGGTGTACTTCAGGACTTTAATTGGGAATGTAGACCTCTGAGGTGAGGGGTACAAATTGATCATGCAGGGGGAGAGGACTATCGTAGGAGGGGGACACATATTTTACATAGGGAACCCTTTTTCCTCTGTGGGGGATAACGTTGTATTATTTGGTCTATTATAGCTGTTATTGATTAAACGCTCCCCTTTACTTTTAGTAAGAGGAATATAAGGAAAAACCTGAGGTCTAGGTTCATTAGGTTGTACAAAATGGGCAGTCTGGTCTACGGAAGTCCCTGGTTAATTTCCATTAACCAAGACCATAATGTTACCAGGGCTCAAAATTTCAAGTCCTGAGCTACTAGCCAGGCCTCAAGGGTTACTCGCCACCAGTTGCCCACCTAACCCCTACCATGCCCCGCCTCTAATCCCATCCCTAAACCCACCCATATAAATTATCTCATGAAATTATACTACTTTTATGTTTTGTTTTGAATAACTTAATTCTGTTTTATGCAGAATTAAGTTATAAAAATATTAACAACTTTATCCATGCCCACCAATACCGCCTGCCCGTGTCCACCAATGCAGCCTGTAACCGCCAATGCAGCCTGTGTCTGCCAATGCAGCCTGTATCCCCCAATGCAGCCTGTGTATGCCAATGCAGCCCGTGTCCACCATCCAGCCCGTGTCCACCATCCAGCCCGTGTCCACCATGCAGCCCGTGTCCACCATGCAGCCTGTGTCCACCATGCAGCCCGTGTCCACCAATGCAGCCCATGCCCAGCAATGCAGCATGTGTCCAGCAATATAGCTTGTGTCCACCATAATGCAGCCTGTGTCCCCCATAATGCAGCCTGTGTCCCCCATAATGCAGTCTGTGTCCACCATAATGCAGCCTGTGTCCACCATAATGCAGCCTGTGTCCACCATAATGCAGCCTGTGTCCCCCATAATGCAGCCTACCTGTGAATGGGAAGAGAAGAGAGCCGTCGCTGGATGATTAGAGCAGGGAACATCACAGCTTTCATTTCAATAGCTGTGTGTTCCCCTGTGGCGCACTGTCACATAAGCCCCTCCTATTGTCCGGGGAACTTTGATACATGTCACCTGTCCTAGGATTGGATGGTGATCTGTCTATCAAAGTCCTGGAAAAAGAGGAGGGGCTTATGTGACGGCGCACGGCATGGGGAACACACAGCTATTGAAATGAAAGCTGTGATGTTCCCTGCTCTGATCATCCAGCCGGCGGCTCTCCTCTTTTCCACTCTGATCGACGGTGCCTGCCCCCCGGGCTCCCAGGCAGCCCTTCTCGCCAGCCCACAAAATCCACTCGCAAAATGCGAGTGGGCTACTATCAAGATCCTTCAGGCATTTAACAACTTTATTTAACTTATAATTTTCACTGTCCCTGACATATATACCTATTTTCTTATTCCTTTATTCTCTTCCCTCTTTCTCCAAAATTTTACAGGGTTCCTTAGAATAATTAAGATAGGCCTCATCTTTAAAATAGGGAGATAACAATTCATGAAGTTTAATAATCTTACCCTCAATTTGAATTATTTTCTATTTTTTTTCTCAAATATAAACTTAAGGAACCCAATACCTGCCTGATTGAAAAATGAGAGCCAATTCTGCAGATCTTTCTCATTCTTTTCAGGAAATACATTCCCTCTGAGGCTCATTGGTACCATAGCCCCATCCATGTATTTCTCTAAGAAAATAAAATGTCCCACTAGGTATGAATTTGGGTGATCCTCTGAGATCAGAAGAGTCACCTGTCTCCTATTTTCAATGGCTCCAGTGGTATCAGTTTTTCTATTTTTCCAACAATCAAAAACTAATTATTAATTTGTGTAGCTTAACATGTTATTTCAGCAACATATACAGCATGGATACTGTGGAATTCCTGGCTTGATATAAAAAGTTGTATTTCAGCACCATGGACAGCATGGATATTGTAGAATTCCAGGCTAGCAGTAAAAGGGTTTATTTCAGCACCATGGACAGGTTGGATGTGGTAAAATACCAGGCTGCTTGATAGTAGATACGATACTTAAAAAAAACAATGGGCTGGATTCAAGAAGCAATTGCGCCTGTGTAACCATAGTTACACAGCGCAATTGCTTACTTGCCCCGGCGTAACGAATGCTCCTGATTCAGGAACCTCGTTACGCCGACTGCAGCCAAAGATATGCGCGGCATAAGGCTCTTATGCCCGCATATCTTAGGCTGCATTCTTGCGATGGCCGCTAGGTGGCGTTAACGTTGTGCTCAGCGTATAGTATGCAAATTTCATACTAACGCCAATTCACAACGTTACGCGAGCCCTGCGTACGCAATTTACGTAGTTTCCGTACGGCTTTTTTCGCGTAAGGCTGCCCCTGCTCCCTCAGGGGCAGCCAATGTTACGTATACCCGTCGTTCCCGCGTCGCGAAATTTCAAATTTACGTAGTTTGCGTAAGTGATTCGTGAATGGCGCTGGACGCCATTCACGTTCACTTTGAAGCAAATGACGTCCTTGCGACGTCATTTGCTGCAATGCACGTCGGGAAAGTTTCCAGACGGAGCATGCGCTCTACGATCGGCGCGGGAACGCGCCTAATTTAAATGATTCCCGCCCCCTAGGGGATCATTTAAATTGCGCGCGCTTACGCCTGGCATTTTGCCGGCGCGCCCACGCAATTTACGGAGCTACTGCTCCGTGAATCAAGGGCAGCGCAGTAAATTTGCGGGGGCGCAGGGCAAAAACGTTGCCCTGCGCCTCCGTAAAAAAAGCGCAAATCTACCTGAATCCAGCCCAATATTACTATACAATAAGGCCCCTTACATACAGGCGAACCAGATCAGACCATCCATTGCTCTCTATGCAGCAGCGGGTGTCAACAGATATTTGTTGACATTCACCGACATCTGATCTGGTCCTATTGGCTAATAAAAGACTGAATGGGATCCATTCCCCATCTGTCTTATGGATCGGATGAGATGACAGATGACAGTCAGATGTAAACTGACAGACAGTCTGTTTACATCCGACTGCCTATAGAGAAGAGTGGGCTGTGTTTGTGCATAAGCAGAGTGGAAACGTTCCAGCCATCCGCTAGCTTAGTGGGTTACCCACTGTGCAGACTGCAACAGAGCCTGCTCCATGTAAAAAGGACTTAAAATGTTCTTACAAATACATTTGTAACATTCTGTACCTTATGTTTTGACTTTTTCATGTGCCTCAAATTGACTTTACATGGGTTTAAATAATGCTGACTTGAAGCTACACTCACATAGACTCCAGTTTTTCAGCATTGTTTGCAGCCAGAGGAGTTTGAAGGGTGGATCCGGTTTCTATACTATACAGAGTCTTCTCCCTATCTTTCTTTTAAGAAGGGGGATCAGGAAGGGGTAATAAAAAGTAGTAAAGCTTTTTACCCTTTCACAGAAAGTTCTCCAGAAGCAGATTAGATAATTCTATACACTATACATTTTTTTAGCCTGCTAATTACTAGCTGTTTCTAGTTAACAATAAAAACAGAGGTTAAAAACATTTTAAACTATACATGGACTCCATTAGACCTCTGAAGCTATGCTGTGGTGTCTGTGATCAAGCTGTCAGTATTACATCCTTTAAGTCCTGTAGGCTACAAGGTGGGGATGCCAAGGATTGGACTTGTTTTTCCAGTGCACTTCACAGCTGCCCGATTGGATTGAGATATGGAGAATTTGGAGGCCAAGTTAATACCTTAAACTCATTTAGCCAGATTCAGTAAGACGGGCGCATCTTTAGTTCGGCGTAGCGCATCCCATTTGCACTACGCCGACATAACATAGTGAGGCAAGTACTGTATTCACAAAGCACAAAGCAAGTTACGTTGGCGTAGCGCAAATGGCCCGGCGTAACCCCGTCTAATTCAAATTAGGCAGGTAGGGGGCGTGCTCCATGTAAATTACCCGTGCCCCATATGTAAATGAGGGCCGTTAGTACGGCACCTGCGCGCGCATGCTCAGAATCACGTCACAAATACTCCTTGCTTTTGACGTGAACGTAACCTACGTCCAGCCCCATTCACGTACGCTTACGCAAACGATGTAAAATATGACGGCTGTTGCGTCGTCTATACCTTGCATGGGCTGCACCATCTTTTTGGTGGTTTATCTTTACGCCGGAAAAATGCCTTACGTAAACAGCGTATCGGGCGCAAGTACGTTTGTGAATAGGCGTATATTGCTCATTTGCATATTCTAGGCGTTAATCCACGTACACGCCCTTAGCGGCCAGCGTAAATATGCAGCTAAGATACGACGCGTAGGAGACTTACGCCAGTCGTATCTTAGCAACATTTAAGCGTATCTCAGTTTGAGAAAAAATACCCCTAATTGGGAATATGGGAATATTTTTCTTCCCATTATACTCTATAGACATTCCCTTCTGTCATTCACCTTTTTATGGCCTAAAAAAACAAATAATAATCCCACCTAATCTCAAAATTAAACACGGCCAATGATATTTAAAAGTAGGTTTGCAAAAAATAAATTGGATATGTCTAAATTCCATCTCCCTGTCAAAGTCTACTACGAGAATTCCACTGTGTTAAACGATCACTTACCTTAGAAATTTCTCAATGTGTATCAGCAGTCTTCTATGGTTGAGCGGTTAACCACCTGTACTATGGTGCAGAAAGTTGTGGGTTCAATCCTCCCTGGGTCTGCCTTTTTTTTTTTAAGAAGAAGTTGTTGAACGTACCCTATTTTAGAATGTTTTAAAAATACCCCTAATTGGGAATATGGGAATATTTTTCTTCCTTTTATACTCTATAGACATTCCCTTCTATTTTAGAATGTTTTAAAAATACCCCTAATTGGGAATATGGGAATATTTTTCTTCCCATTATACTCTATAGACATTCCCTTCTGTCATTCACCTTTTTATGGCCTAAAAAAACCAAATAATAATCCCACCTAATCTCAAGGTGTGTCACTAAGTCACTAAGAATTTTACTTTTGACTGACAGCAACAAGTTATGTTGAAAAAAAAATGGCATTCCATCTCCCTGTTAAAGTCTATGGGCATCTGTACTATGGTGCAGCAAGTTGTTAAAGTCTATGGGCACCTGTACTACGAGAATTCCACTATTCTCTATGGGCATTCCATCTCCCTGTTAAAGTCTATGTTAGCCACACGGCCAATGATATTTAAAAGTAGGTTTGCAAAAAATAAATTGGATATGTCTAAATTCCATCTCCCTGTCAAAGTCTACTACGAGAATTCCACTGTGTTAAACGATCACTTACCTTAGAAATTTCTCAATGTGTATCAGCAGTCTTCTATGGTTGAGCGGTTAACCACCTGTACTAAGGTGCAGAAAGTTGTGGGTTCAATCCTCCCTGGGTCTGCCTTTTTTTTTTTAAGAAGAAGTTGTTGAACGTACCCTATTTTAGAATGTTTTAAAAATACCCCTAATTGGGAATATGGGAATATTTTTCTTCCCATTATACTCTATAGACATTCCCTTCTGTCATTCACCTTTTTATGGCCTAAAAAAACAAATAATAATCCCACCTAATCTCAAAATTAAACACGGCCAATGATATTTGAAAGTAGGTTTGCAAAAAATTAATTGGATATGTCTAAAGACTCTGTCGCAAATTCATTTTTAATTTTACCATTATTCTCTATGGGCATTCCACTATTCTCTATGGGCATTCCATCTCCCTGTTAAAGTCTATGGGCATTCCATTCTTTCTGTTCAAAATTTTTTATTGTAAAAATAAAGAGTACAGAGTAAAAAAAATAAACATTTCCGCTTAAAACAATTGCGGAGATACAATGGTATATGATAGTATCAACGTGTACAAACAATACCGGGAGGACCTTCCAGGATTACTTAACAGGGGATTAAGTGCAACATAATGAGAGAAGGTATTATAATGGAGTTATGTGGGAACATAGTGGATAAAGACAAATAAACCTAAAATTACATAGCACACGTTTCTATACCATAAGGTGGCATAGAACAATAGTCCGTACTCAACACGTACAAGGACATTCCATTCTTTCATTCCTTTTAGTATGTCACTAAGAATTTGACTTTTGACTGACAGCAACAAGTTATGTTGTAAAAAAAATGGCATTCCATCTCCCTGTTAAAGTCTATGGGCATCTGTACTACGAGAATTCCACTATTCTCTATGGGGATTCCATCTCCCTGTTAAAGCGGAGTTCCGGACACAATTTCACTTTTTAAATATAAATACCCCTGTAATACACAAGCTTAATGTATTCTAGTAAAGTTAGTCTGTAAACTAAGGTCCGTTTTGTTAGGTTGTTACAGCATTTAGACACTTTATAAAATAGAAATTGACTGGGGCCATCTTAAGTGTGGGCATCATGAAGCCAGACTGTATGACTTCCTGGATTTCAGCCTAGCAGATCTCGCACATGCTCAGTGCTGCACAAGCAGTGTCAGATCAGGTTTCAGCACCTGTGCTGTCCAAGTCACATGATTCTTTGAGACTGGGGAGTGCACAGACTCCTGGAAAGTTACACCCACTACATTCCCAGGAGTCTGTGCGGTGCATTAAGCACCTAGGTGCAGGAAGTGGGAAGATTAACTATTCTGCCTAGCAACAACACTTTGAAGGCATCTAAAAAAATAAAATTTTTCGTAAAGGACTAATGACATTTTTTTAAAACTACTGATGTAATGTTATATTTATGGGTGGAACTCCACTTTAACCTGAAAAAGCACCAACTGAAAAATGTAAAATAACATTATATGCACATTATTCTTGATTTGTCACATTTTTGATTTTATTGTCTATCTGGAGATGTACTTTATTTCAGCAGTATACACTAAAAATATCAGGGTGTACTTACGTATGGCGTTTTATGAGACCTGCATATTGAATGTTGCAAATGCTTTCACAACAGGTGACAGCAAATTTCACTTAAGTGAAGTGGATGAAAAAAGCTTTAGTGGCAAAGCGAGGTCTGTTGGAGGAATGCCTATTATGCTGTCCAGAATACATTCACTGCCCTGTGGGTTGTCAGAATCGTTACCTCCTATAGTCCACAATCTTTTTGAAATATTATAATTTGTCTTCCAAAAACTGTATAAGAAAACTGGTACATCAAAATCGTTTTTACATGCATAATATTGTGGTTCACAGGTTTTGACTGAAAAGCAATATATTTCCAAAATCACTGACTTTTAAAAGAAAAAAATATATTATTGTGGGCTTGCATGATTCATATTATTTATAAAATCTGTATTTGTTTTATATGTTGTACGCTAAAAAAATAATCCACAAATTGTTATTTAAAGTAAGAGTCGGTTCACACTGCAGCGGCATTGACTTCAGAGGCGATTTGCAAAACGACTTCTGTATAGAAGTCAATGCAGATCGCCCCGAGCCGCCCCCAAAGTCGTGCAGGAACCTTTTTCTAAGTCGGAGTGACTTGCTTCGCTCCTATTAGAACGATTCCATTGCATTGAATGGGACGCGACTCGTCAGGCGGCTGAGCCGCCTGACGTGTCGCCCCAGTGTGAACCGGGTCTCAAAGATTAAACTGTCAAGTAAATACAAAATATGGAATAGATCTAGAATTAAAACCATGCTTTTTTGCAAAATGGCTAAAAACAAGAAATAACTGAAATAGCTAGATTCAGGTAGCTGGGCGCATCTTTGAGGCGGCGTAGCGTATCGTATTTACGCTACACCGCCGTAAGTCAGAGAGGCAAGTGCTGTATTCACAAAGCACTTGCCTCCTAAGTTACGGCAGCATAGTGTGAATGGGCCGGCGTAAGCGCGCTTAATTCAAATGAGGATGAAGGGGGCGTGTTTTATGTAAATTACTCGTGACCCAACGTGATTGACGTTTTTTAACAAACGGCGCATGCGCCATCCGTGGACATATCCCAAGAAATAACTGAAATAGCTAGATTCAGGTAGCTGGGCGCATCTTTGAGGCGGCGTAGCGTATCGTATTTACGCTACACCGCCGTAAGTCAGAGAGGCAAGTGCTGTATTCACAAAGCACTTGCCTCCTAAGTTACGGCAGCATAGTGTGAATGGGCCGGCGTAAGCGCGCCTAATTCAAATGAGGATGAAGGGGGCGTGTTTTATGTAAATTACTCGTGACCCGACGTGATTGACGTTTTTTAACAAACGGCGCATGCGCCATCCGTGGACATATCCCAGTGTGCATTGTTTCAAAGTACGCCGCAATGACGTATTTGGTTTCGACGTGAACGTAAATTACGTCCAGCCCCATTCACTGACGATTTGCGCAAACGACGTAAATTTTTCAAATTTCGACGCGGAAACGACGGCGATACTTAACATTGACTAGTCCAGCTATTTGTTCGCCTTACGTAAACGGCGTATCTTTACTGCGATGGGCAAGCGTACGTTCGTGAATCGGTGTATCTCACTGATCTACGCATTCTAGGCGTAAATCAGCGTTCACGCCCCTAGCGGCCGGCGGAACTAGACAGCTAAGATACGACGGCGCAGGCCGTCGTATCTTAGCTAGGTTTAAGTGTATCTCAGTTTGAGAATACACTTAAACATACGATTCCGAGTATCTCAGTTTGAGAATACACTTAAACATACGATTCCGAGTTACGACGGCGTATCTACTGATACGCCGGCGTAACTCTTTGTGAATCTAGCCAAAAATAACTCAAACTGTATGTAAAATGGCAATTAAAACCTTAGCTACTTCATTACTTCATTAGGTTAGGGATAGAGCAAACATGCCCTTTGCCTATAAATTTATTTTAATGGGATTGCTAGCTGTAGCTTTAAACATGCTTTTAGCACACTACAACATGAATAAGAAAGCTTAACATACGTAATGCTGACTAAAATAATTAACAAAGCCCACATTTCAGGCTAGGTGTTGTGGTTTTCTGGTGTGTTTTGCGGTGAATTTTATTGCTGCACTCAAATCTGGGGGAAAAAACGGTGTGGGATCCCCACCCCATGCATACCAGGCAATTTGGCTTTGAGATTTTGAGGGAAAACCCCATGCCATTTTTTTTTTTTTAAATGGTATGGGTTCCCACCCAAAATCCACATCAGACCCTTACCTTAAAATGCAGCACAGCAGGTCAGGAAAGGGAGGGGACAAGCGAGAACTACCTAAACCATACCATGCCACATACCCTCAACATGGGGGGTGCTTTGGAGCAGGGGGACAAGGGCCTCTTCCCCACATCACTGGCTGGTGGTTGTGGGGGTATATCGTGTGTGGGGTACATAGTACTCCTACTCATTCACCAAAAAAAGATGTAATGTAAACAGTAGGCAGTTTTGAACAATCCCTTTATTAAAAAAAAAAAATCCATTATCAATCATGATGCCTGCTGTCACTGCCAAAAAAAAAAAAGGCTCCTCCCTTCTGCCAGCTCCGCTGTCTAATAGTTCTTAAATAACTAAGGGGCAGGGTCATCTGCTGACGTAACTGAGTGACCCTGCCCCTTTGTGATGTCATTGGCCAGGGGCTTGCTGGGCTGACTCATTCACATGGGGGGGAAGGAATCCTTGTTAAAGGGAGCTTTCAGATTCCGATAAGCTCCCCACCCGCAGACCCCTAAAACAACTGGTCAGGTTTGTGGGGAGGAGGCCCTTTTTCCCATCAAAATGGGGACAAGGTGCTTTGGGGGAACTCCCCTGCCCCAAAACACTCCTATGTTGAGGGCAAGTGGCCTGGTATGGTTCAGGAGAGGCTGCTCTCTCGTCCCCTCCCTTTTCTGACCTGCCGGGATGCATGCTCAGATAAAGGTGTGGTATGGATCTTGGGAGGGAGACTACACGCCATTTGGAAGAAAAAAAAATATCCCCCTAAAAATTCATACCAGATCCAAAGGGCCTGGTATGCATTGGGGGGGACCCCATGCCCCTTTTTCAAACATTTCTTTTTTTAACCACATCCATACCAGCCCATTGTAAAATGACGTCCACAAAGGACCTCTAACGATCCGGGTGGACGTCATATGACGTCCTGGGCTTTGTGGGGGGATATCTGAATGATGCCTGCAGCTAGAGGCATCATTCAGATCTCTTCTGCCGGCGATTCTGCACTACGTAAGAACAATCATAGCGGCGATTCCGCCGCTAGATCGTTCTTACAGGCGGCGGGAGGGGACATCCCCCTCCCTCCCGCCGCCATCCGGTGCTTCTCCGGGCTCTCCTGTGCCATCGGGGGCCCGGAGAACGAATCGTCCGGCGCTGGCAGGAAGCATAGAAACATGGAAACATTTTTGGTGCAGGTCCATTGACGTTTATTACACGCAAAAACAAAATCTGCCATGGGAAAAAGAGTCCCTGATCCTTTCCAAATATTCAACGGCTGAAAAACGCATAGATGTGAACATGTACCATAGTAAACCATGTTAAATGTACTGTAGTGCATTTCTGAAAACTGAAAAACACACTAAAAAATGCATAGGTGTGAACAGTCTTGGTTTAGCACAGTGGATTTTCCTACATAGTATTTACAGTTTTAGACTTTGTTGCCTGGAGAAGAGAAAAAAATACTCTTTTTGGCATCAAGCCATTCACAGTTCTCAAGTAGAAGACTTTTTTTTGTTGTTGTTGTTGTGATGTCCCTTTAAATGCAACCCATCATAAGAATTAGTCACAGGAGTAATCTTATGTTAGGAATAGAAGTGTATAATTACAGAAGCAGGTATGAGATAAATTGCCTTTCAGAAGATAAAAGGATCCATTAATTACATGAAGTGTGCCTGAAAGATGTCCTCTGTATTTGCCAGAGCACAAAAGACAATATTTGCTGCATCATCCTGACACATCCCCCTTGCACAGACTCAGTGGGACTGAACTGATTCTAGATCTTCCGAGGCTAAAACTGTCAATCTGAGCATTATGGTGTCTTCAACTTGTGCACATCCTACCAGCCTGATCCTAATAATATCCATCAGGAATCAGAGCATGACATCCGCTTGCAAGAGCTGCAAAGACCACAGGCAGATGGTATAATTATACTGCATTTCCTCAGCTTGATTTCTCTGAGGATATGCAGCTTTTCAATTAATTGTTTTCCAGGCTTAACCCTTTCAGTGCCGGGGCTAATGAATTACTGTGCTGGACTCTGCCGTGGGACATTCAAAGGTCCAGGCAGCTCTTGGCCTTGTGGGTAGGGCAATAAAAGAACTATACTAAAGTCAGATAAGGATACATGGCACATATTTGTATTCCCATGTGGAGGGATATGGTTTGTCTAAGGACTCCAAAAATGTAATAAACTTTTTTATTTATTTTTTGCGTCTAATAAAATAGCTTAAATGAAAGTGGCAATACACTTTACCTGAACACCACAAACTGAAAACACTATTTCATGAATTGTTAATATTCAAAGCAAACTCACCCAACCATGTCTCCATGCTTTCTTTTGTTGAGAAATCACATTGAAAAATATCTACTAGCTTTTCTATCTTGAGCAATGTCAGATGATTTATGTAAAGCACCATAAACACGGTCGCACTTTTTGCCAACAAACTTCAAAATGAGCAAGTTTTCCAAAAAATCTGACCGTGTGTACGCTCCATCGGACAAACTTTTTCGTTTTTCATCGGACAAAAGTTTGCTCTGCAAACGGACAAACTTTTCGGCAACAAAAGTCCGATGGTGCCTAGTCCGACCATGTATACAGCAAGCCATCGGAAGTACAAATACGCATGCCCAGAACCAATGTTAAAATCAACCAACAATAGCAGAAGTTGACCAAATGGTGGCGGTAAAGAGCAGAAAAGAGCAGAAAAAACATGTGATGTTGGGAAAGTTTTAGGAAAGTTTGCAGAAAAGTCAGAGTGTGTGTATGCTATGGGTGTGCCGGGCCAACTCCCTTCAGACAAAAATCCATGGAAAAGTTTGTTTGAAGTCCGACCGTGTGTACGAGGCTTAACATTAACTTCCTGGAAGTTCTACCTTTAGCCTGGCCATGCAGACAGGAAGGTGTGTTTAGATGAAATAGCCCTTCCTTCCCTCCTCCAGGTAAAAGAAAAATGAATGCCCATGAAGACTCCTTGGAAATTTAACATAATTTTGACCTAGGCCAGAATCCAGGAAGCAACTGAAGGAATGTAAAAAAAAGTTTAAAACAAGTACACTTTCTTTTCTATTTACTAATGCTGGTAGAATAAGGATTCAAATAGTAGAAGAGGAAGTAAACTTCCATCTTTTGCTTTTGCCTATAAGTTAGACTTACCTATAGGTAGTGTAAATATCTCCTAAACGTGCACCATTTAGAAGATATTTACATCACATGCAGCCAGTGAAATAACTGGCCCATGCTCTCTGAAGGAACGGTCACCCATGCCCTGTGGCTCCTGAGCATATGCGCAGGGGTGACGTAATCACGGATCCGGCCAGTCACAGAGCCGGAGTCCATGAACCTGGACGCAAGACGGGTAAAGATGATAATTAAGTTAAGCAGTAACTCAGGAAGCGAAAGAATGTATATAATGTATAGGATAAAATAGGATGAATGCGCTAAATCAACCCTTGCTATTGTACAGTACACATCAAGTGTATATGTCAGAGGACTAACATGGCCAGCCGCCGAGTGGCGCTTTGGCGCATGCCCGTGCATGAATGCGCGGTTCAGCAGGACGGCGCTCACGTGGGTGCACGAACGTATGCATCCAAGCGCACCAATCAGAGTCCTGGCCTGCCTACTTATACCAGCCCCAGTTTCATGATGGGTTGCTGGTTTGTTGTTAGCTCCTGCCTGTTGAAACTTCCTGTACCTGTGCCTGAGGTCGTTGTGACCCAGATTGACCTGACAACTCTGCTCTCTCTCCGAAACCTGACCCCTGGCTTGCCTCTCTGGATCTGCTGCTGTCTCCAACCCCTGACCTCTGGCTTGTACCTCGGACCTGTTACCTTCTTTAGCCCCTTGACCCTGGCCTGCATCCCGGACCTGCTTACAGTCTCAGCCTTGAACTTGCTCTCAGTTGTCTGAACTTCTCTGGTACCTGACCTACGGCCTGTTCCCGTTTACCTTCTACCAACTGGGCTCCTTGTCCAGCACCACCTGATCTACTATCAACATTCAGCTACTCTGCTGGTAACCGGTGCCTCTTCGCGGCCTCCACCGCTGTCTCCACCTCCAGGGGGCGGAGTGCGCCAAGTCGCAAAGGTGAGCCGCTCTCAGCATCTCGGCCTCGGTGAGTACATACCTGACAGTATATATATGTGTAAACACTCAGGTGTTCAAATGAAACAAAATGCAAAAACAAAAAAGTCCACAAACATATATAAAGTGCACTTGTGCATCAGTGCAAACACTGTGAAGTAAAAAACACCAGGTAAAAGCAGCAAGAAACAAACTATTCACAGTTCCAGCATGTAGACTGGGAGCACCTGCAAAATGCTCAGCACTTCACCATACCTCCCATCCACAGTAATACTGCCACTTGCTGATTCAGAAAGCCAGCTTATAGAGAGGGGAGAGAAGAAAAAACAAAGGGGAATGCTCATAGTGTAGTATGGCCGAGAAAAAACAGAGACTGTGGACTGATTAGAGAAACCACACTCACGAATCCTCTCCCCCACTAGTATCCTCACTGGTCACGTGACTTAGTCATGGGTCTAAGTCATGACTAAGTCACGTGACCAGTGACAATACTTTGGTCATGAAAACAGGTCGTGTGTATGCTCCATAGCAGTTTTCTCGATGAGAAAACTACCTGCAAAAACATTAGAACCTGCTCTCGTCGTTTTTCCCGTCGTCCTTTTTCCCGTCGCGAAAACCACTCGTGTGTATGCTTTTCCGAGGGGAAAAAAATCATGCATGCTCAGAAATTAGCAAAAGCTAAGTGCCATCGTACATGTTGTACATCACCGCGCTTTGCTTGAGCATTTTTTTTCATGAACATGTGTATGCAAGCCAGGCTTGAGAGGAATCACGAGGAATCACGTTGAGAAAAACTTGGTTTATTGCATGACATGAAAAACGGTTGTGTGTACGCGGTAAAAGCATACCTACCCTGTCCTTTGACCACAACTTTGCCCCCTACCTTGACCTTAACAAACACTAACCTAGATCAATCCTTGATCTAGCTGTTTTTTTTGTTTTTTTTTACACACATTTATTTATTTACATCTCTATCTCCTGCAAGGAGAAAAAGATACAATGTATATTTCTCCCCATTCAGAAGAAAAAGTAAACACATTGATTGAGGGCTTCACAATTTGAGGCTATCACAGTAATCAGGTGCCCTGGAAAAACCAGCTATCCTGGGTCCTGATCATTAATACGAGATACATTTTAAAATTGATGTGATGACTGGTCACTCAGTATATGGACAAGTCAATCAACCTGCCAGGTTGCATGCTCGGATAAGGGTCTGGTATGGATTTTTGGGGGGAACCCCACACCATTTTATTTTGGCACAGAGTTTCCCTTAAAATCCATACCAGACCTGAAGGGTCTGGTAATGGAATTTAGGGGGACTCCTACGCATTTTTATTTTTCAATGACTTTTATCTGTACTGCCGGGACCCGACAATTCATTATAGTCGCGAGTAGTTTTAAATTACTTTTTTTCCTTTATAAATGTCATTTTGTGCAGAGACTTATAAACACGGGAAACGTGCGCTACTGTTTGAGCCAATGTTTGAGTCAAACTCATGTTCGACCCGAACATAAAGCTCATCCCTAGTGCCGATATGCAGGATAAGGGAGGTGAGGGCACTAATATAAAGGTCAGAGAGAGGATGGAAATCAGACGTACAGATTACAATCAGAGAGGAGGGGAGAAAAGGGTCCAAAAAAATCCCAAACTTATTTGAATCCATAGCCTTTGATCTGTTGCTCCTTCAGTTCTTTCTGTCCTGAAGTTTGAGTGATTATTAAGTTAGCAATATTCACAAAAAGGATATTGGGGAACTGGACAAAGTGCAGAGAAGGACAAATAAACAGATAAGAGGCATTGAGGGGCTCAGCTATGAGGAAAGATTAGAGGAACTAACTTTATTCTCTCTCAAGAAGATATTATAGGAGATATGATCAACATGTATAAATATATAAGTGGTATATATAGTGAACTTGGTGTTGAAATATTTAAAATCCTATATTAAAGTGGAGGTTCACCCAAAAAATAAATTTTTAACATTAGATTGAGGCTAATTTTACTAAGCAGAATCGGGTGTTTTTTTTTTAAAATGAATGCAGTACTTACCGTTTTAGAGATCGATGTTCTCCCGCCGCTTCCGGGTATGGGCTGCGGGACTGGGCGTTCCTATTTGATTGACAGCCTTCCGACGGTCGCATACAGCTCGTCACGAGTTCCTGAAAGTAGCCGTACGTCGGTGCGCAGGCGCCGTATAGAGCCACACCGACGTTCGGCTTCTTTCGGCAACTGGTGACGCGCTGTATGCGACCGTCGGAAGGCTGTCAATCAAATAGGAACACCCAGTCCTGAAGATCATACCCGGAAGCCACGGAGAACATCGATCTCTAAAACGGTAAGTACTGCATTAATTTAAAAAAAAAACACCCGATTCTGCTTAGTAAAATTAGCCTCAATCTAATGTTAAAACATTTTTTTCGGGTGAACTCCCGCTTTAAGGTCATCACAGAGGACAAGCGGGCACACTTTACATCTGGAGGAAAGGAGATCTAACCTCCAAATACAGGAAGGTTTCTTCACAGTAAGGCCTCGTACACACGATAGGTTAACCAGAGGACACCGGTCTGATGGACCGTTTTCATCGGTCAAAACTGATCGTGTGTGAGCCCCATAGGTTATTTAACCATCGGTTAAAAAAAAGCTAACTTGCTTTAAATTTAACCGATGGATTCCTAACCGATAGGTTAAAACCGATCGTTAGTAGGCAGAACCATCGGTTAAAAATCCATGCATGCTCAGAATCAAGTCGACGCATGCTTGGAAGCATTGAACTTCGTTTTTTCAGCACGTCGTTGTGTTTTACGTCACCGAGTTCTGACATGATCCTTTTCTTTATCGTACATCACAGGACACAGAGCAGCATAGCCATTACATATGGGTTATATAGTGTACCTTCAGGTGATGGACACTGGCACTCTCCGACAGGAAGTTCCCTCCCTATATAACCCCCACCCATAGTGGGAGTACCTCAGTTTTTTCGCCAGTCTCTTAGGTGTTGGTGCACGTTGAAGAGCTCTGCCTATAGTTGTCCTTGGGACCCGGGCAAGCCTACCGGATCCGTCCAAGGTGCTTCATAGCCAAAGTGGATGGTACCCGGGCCCCAAGTCATGGAGGGGTTCTGCCTATAATGCCTCTCCTTTTGGGAGGGCTGGACTCTGGGTTCCAGGACTGGTTTTCAACCTAGCAATCCTGATGCCAGCAGTGCTATATAGGTCCAGGTGTGTGGTGTTCCTAAATTGGACTATGACCATACCCACGGAGATGGGGGAAGATTGGGGCCTTTGGCAATACCCTGCGGCGTGGAGAAGGTAAGCGAGGGCCCACGGAACTTGGTTTGTCAGTGGGCCCTCCACAGGGGATTCGGGGGCAGCCTATATTATGCCTCTGTGCATGGGCAATATATGTCACCACAAAGTCTGTTGGCACTTCCTGGTTCCTCCAGCAGCGTCAGACGTGCGCGCGTGCGTGCGCGCGCACGTTGTAAATAGCTTCGGCGACGCAGCGTGGGGGGGGCGGGCTGAGCGTAGGGCGGTCCTTCTGAAGCCTATATTAGGCTCTCAGTCAGTCACGATCGCCGTGGGACACGGAGCTGCAGCCTGAGCTGCGTATGGTTTGCTATACCAGTTTTTTTTGGGGGAGAGTGACACCCGGTGGTCAAATTGGAGTACGCACCCTAATAAGAGCTTGGCTCTTAAATAGTGATTCTAAAAGCCGGTGTACTTGCAGCAGCCTAAGCTAGTGGGTAAACCCAGGCTTCTGGACCAGCAATTTAAGGGGGTAATACCTGACTCATAGTGGTCCTGTGAGTGACAAGCCCTTGGGGCATTGTATTACCTATCCTCTTATGTTTGGGAAACAAGGATTTGTAATATTACCCTAACCTATTACTATTTTAGTAACTGACGCCTCTCTTGTTAGGGGGCGTGTATTTACTCCGACTTAATAGTCAGTGGTATTATAGCGGAGTACCTTGGGTTTGTATCATGGCTCCTAAGGGCGCAGGAGGCTCCAAAAATGCCAAGGGCCCAAAGAAACAGAAGGGTTCCCCATCGGGCTCTGAGGATCTCGGCCAATCGTCGGCTGTGCCTTCCTCCCCAGATAAACTGGAGGTTGCTACCCTAGATGTGCCATCAGGGTTGCTGGATGCTGCGGCTGGCCCCATTCAACCAGCTCCTACCTTTGTTACGGAGGAGATGTTAGCCACCACCTTGGGTGGTTTTGAGCGGAGAATGGCTGCTTTGATCTCAGCCTCATTACCTGGGAAGAAGCGGACTAGGTCCCCATCCCCTAGGGTTGAGTCTCCAGACGAAGAGATCCTTTCCGCAGAGGAATTAGATTTCTCAACGGAGCAAGGGGAAGACCACTTGGAACAGGGTTCTGAGGAGTCCACAATAGAGGAACCGTTTTCAGCTTCCCAAGCAGAGAAGTTATGGATCCAGTCCCTAGCGGACATGGTACGGACGGAGTTTAAATTACCCCTGCCTGAACCTCAGGCTGCCGTATCCTCTCTAGGTTCCCTAAGGGCACCTCAATCCAATGCAGTGTTTCCGGTCCATCCCTTACTGAGGGACCTAATTTTTCAGGACTGGGTCAAACCAGATAGGATTTATCTTCCTCCTAAAAGGTTCTCAGTGATGTATCCTTTGGAAGAAAGTTTTTCTAAGAAATGGGTTGTCCCTACAGTGGACGCAGCCATTTCATGTGTTAACAAAGCCTTAACTTGTCCAGTAGACAATATTCATATGTTCAAGGACCCTGTCGATAAGAGGCTTGAAACATTGTTAAAGGCCTCCTTTGCCACTGCAGGTGCAGTAGTTCAACCAGCTGTGGCTGCCATAGGAGTATGCCAGGCATTGAAGGAACAGACCAAACAGGTCTTAAGGGACCTTCCGGCACAACAAGCTCAGGACCTAGCTGACTTGCCCAGAGCCTTATGTTTTGCCGTAGACGCCATTAAGGATTCCATCCAGCAAGCTTCTCGTTTATCCTTATTTCTGGTTCATATGAGAAGGCTTCTCTGGTTAAAAAACTGGTCTGCAGAAACCCCCTGCAAGAAGCTCTTAACGGGTTTTTCCTTCCAGGGTGAAAGATTGTTTGGAGATGATCTAGACAAATATATTCAGAAGATCTCCAGTGGCAAAAGCACACTTTTGCCTGTTAAAAAGAGGTTTCGGGGGCCTACCTTTAAACGTCCAACCTCTCCAGTCTCAGGACCGTCACCCTCTAGGCAGTATCGACGGCCTGCTGGCCGTTTGCCTGCTAACAGGTCGCAAGGGCAAGCTTCAGGCAACAAGAAGCCATGGTTTCATAAACCAGTTAAAGCTGCCCCTAAAGCGAATTTGTGAATGGACGCCCCCCACTCTCTCGGGTGGGGGGAAGACTCCGCTTCTTCTCGGAGCTTTGGAAGGCCAGAATCTCCGACCAATGGGTTCTGTCCTCAGTGGCCCAGGGGTACAAGCTGGAGTTTTGGGGGTTTCCCGCCTCTTAAATCAAGGTGTGATTATGGAGGTACCAGCCCTGGAGCGCGGACAAGGATTTTATTCAAATCTATTTGTAGTCCCGAAGCCCAACGGCGATGTAAGACCAATATTGGATCTAAAAGCCCTAAACCACTTCCTAAAGATTCGCTCTTTCCGAATGGAATCTATTCGTTCGGTAGTGGCCGCCCTACAAGGGAAAGAATTCCTTGCATCTATCGATATCAAGGATGCATACCTGCACGTCCCGATCTTTCCCGGGCATTTCAAGTTTCTCCGATTTGCTCTGGGACATCGGCATTTTCAGTTCGTGGCCTTGCCCTTCGGGCTAGCCACGGCCCCTCGGGTTTTCACAAAAATCCTGGCCCCAGTTCTGCCCAACCTAAGATCTCAGGGGATCCTGGTTATGGCTTATTTAGACGATCTTATAGTGATCGATCTCTCAGAGGCCAGTCTGAGGCAAGCAGTAGGCCTAGTGGTAACCTACCTGGAATCTCTGGGTTGGATCCTAAATCAGGACAAATCGGCCTTACAGCCCACAAGAAGGTTGGAATATCTTGGGCTGATTCTAGATACTGTGCATCAGAAAATCTTTCTTCCCCAGTCCAGGGTGGATTCTATAAAGGAGCTAATTCAAGTGATTCTAAGCAGCGCAAGGCCGACCGTTCGTCTGTGTATGCGCCTATTGGGCAAGTTGGTGGCGACCTTCGAAGCGGTGCCCTACGCCCAAATCCACTCTCGAAAACTACAGAGAGCAATTCTCGCAGCCTGGGACAAGAGGGTCCAGGCCCTGGATCTTCCCATATCTCTATCCCATGCAGCACGTCAGAGTCTGTGCTGGTGGTTAGTCCCGCACAACCTTCTAAGGGGAAGATCGTTCAGTCCAGTCTCATGGAGAATTGTCACCACAGACGCGAGTCTATCGGGTTGGGGTGCAGTCCTGGAAGGATTGACCCAGCAGGGGAAGTGGTCAAAAAGAGAGTCGACTCTATCCATAAATGTCCTAGAGATATGAGCAGCCCGGTTGGCTCTAGTGGCATGGACGGATGTATTACAGGACTCCCCAGTAAGGATACAGTCCGACAACGCCACTGCTGTGGCTTATATAAACCACCAGGGCGGCACCAGAAGTCAGGCAGCCCAGAGAGAGGTGGACCGAATCTTTTCTTGGGCAGAGACCCATATTCCATGCATTTCAGCAGTATTTATCCCCGGAGTGGACAATTGGCAGGCGGATTTTCTCAGCCGCCAACAAATGTCCCCGGGAGAATGGTCTCTCCATCCCGAAGTGTTTCAGGACATCTGCCAGAGATGGGGAACTCCGGAGGTGGATGTCATGGCCTCCAGGTTCAATATGAAACTAATCAAATTTGTATCCCGGACAAGGGATCCATTGGCCTGCGGGACGGACGCCCTGGTATGTCCTTGGCAACAGTTTGCGCTGATCTACGCCTTCCCTCCATTACGAATGCTACCCCGTCTTCTTCACAGAATCCAGGTGGAGCGCAAACCAACGATTCTGGTAGCCCCGGCTTGGCCCCGGAGGCCTTGGTACTCCTTAATAATAAGGATGGCAATAGAGGAACCTTGGGTCCTCCCGTTGCGGCCGGACCTCCTCTCACAAGGGCCGTTCTTCCATCCTGCCTTACAGGCCTTAAATTTGACGGCCTGGTGGCTGAATCCCTAATTTTTAAAGACAGGGGCCTTTCTGGCCAGGTTATTTCCACCCTAGTTAATGCTAGAAAGCCAGTTTCTAGGCTTATATACTATAGGGTGTGGAAAGCCTACATTGCATGGTGTGAAGCTAGGAAGTGGCATCCCCGCAAGTATGTCATGGGGAGAATCTTGGATTTCCTACAGTTAGGAGTAGAGAAGGGTCTAGCTGTTAGCACAATCAAGGGGCAGGTTTCTGCCTTATCAGTCTTTTTCCAAAGACCCTTGGCCTCTCACTCTCTAATAAAGTCGTTCTTACAAGGGGTTATTCGGATTAATCCTCCGGTGAAGGCTCCCCTGTATCCTTGGGATTTAAATTTGGTTCTATCGGCCTTACAATTCCAGCCTTTTGAACCCTTATCTGAGATCCCGCTGGTCTTGTTAACTAGGAAATTGTTTTTTCTGGTGGCTATGTCTTCCGCCAGAAGGGTGTCGGAACTGGCAGCCTTGTCGTGTAAGGCACCCTATTTAGTACTACATAAGGACAGGGTCGTTCTTCGGCCACATCCGTCCTTTCTTCCGAAAGTAGTATCTAGTTTTCATCTAAATCAGGACTTGATTCTTCCGTCATTTTTTCCTAAACCTTCTTCAAAGAAGGAGTGATTACTACATTCCTTAGATGTGGTCAGGGCTGTTAGGATTTATTTGAAAGCCACAGCCCAGATTCGCAAGACTGATGTCTTGTTTATTCTGCCAGAAGGACCCAAGAAGGGTCAGGCAGCGTCTAAAGCCTCCATTTCCAAGTGGATTAGACAGTTGATTATTCAGGCCTATGGCCTAAAAGGGAAAAACCCGCCTTTGTCGGTTAAGGCCCACTCCACTAGAGCTGTGAGCGCCTCTTGGGCAGCGTATCACCAGGTCTCTATGGCTCAAGTCTGCAGGGCAGCGACCTGGTCATCTGTTCATACGCTTGCTAAATTTTATCAAATGGACATTAGGAGGAACGCTGATTCAGCCTTCGGGCAGGCGGTTCTACAGGCCGCAGTATAAAGTCCTCTTGTCCTTTGGCACCCGCTGTTTTTTTGCTTTACCTGGATGATCTCCCTCCCCTCATTTAGCATTGCTTGGGGACATCCCATATGTAATGGCTATGCTGCTCTGTGTCCCGTGATGTACGATAAAGAAAAAGGGATTTTTAATAACAGCTTACCTGTAAAATCCTTTTCTTGTAGTACATCACGGGACACAGAGCTCCCATCCCTCTTATGGGGAATTTTTGGGAGACATATTGCTTGCTACAAAACTGAGGTACTCCCACTATGGGTGGGGGTTATATAGGGAGGGAACTTCCTGTCGGAGAGTGCCAGTGTCCATCACCTGAAGGTACACTATATAACCCATATGTAATGGCTATGCTGCTCTGTGTCCCGTGATGTACTACAAGAAAAGGATTTTACAGGTAAGCTGTTATTAAAAATCCCTTTTTTTTAACCGATGGTGTGTAGGCGCGACGGACCATCAGTCAGCTTCATCGGTTAACGGTCCATCAGACGGTTCTCATCGGATGGACTGATCGGGTGTACGCGGCTTAAGAGCTGTGAAAATGTGGAATAGACTCACACAAGAGAGGGTTCTGTCCACCTCAGTAGATTGTTTTAAGAAAGGCCTGGAATCTTTCCTAAATGTTCAAAATATAACTGGATACTAACATTTATAGGTAAAGTCAATTCACAGAATATCAGATTGCCTCTCAGGGGATCAGGAAGGATCTATTTTGCCCTGATGGAGCAAATTGAATCATGCTTTAGTTGGGTTTTTCACCCTTTGGATCCACTGTATGTATAGGATTGTGTATATTGTATAGAGGTTTTCAATTTATTTGTGTTTTTGTTTTCTCTCGGTTGAACTGGATGGACTTGTGTCTTTTTTTTCCACCAGACTAAAGCCTTGTACACACAATCAGACTTTTGTCTGAAGGACATTAGCCGTGAACTTGTATTGCATACAAACGGCAAAGAATTGTAGGCCAACAAACACAAAACTACATTTTTTCAGCTCTTTAGCGCCACCCTTTGGGCAACTTCTGCTAATGTTGTGTTATGGTTAGCATTGCTTCCGAGCATGCGTGTTTGTACTTTGGATTATGGTGTGACAGACTTGTGTACACAAGATCGGATAATCCGACAACACACATTTGTTGGCGGACAATTTTAAAGCATGCTATCCCACATTTGTTGGCGGAAAATCCGAGAACAATTGTCCGATGGAGCATACAAATGGTCGGATTATCTGACAACATCCTGTCATCATACAATTCCGTCAGATTTTCCGATTGTGTGTATGGGCCTATAACTATGCAACTACATACCTCCCAACTTTTTGAGATGGAACGAGGGACACCTATTAGAAAAAGTGGGCAGGCATAGGACACTCCCCTGCCACACCCCTTTAAAGTAAAAATATAAAAAAAAAGATCACTTAACCCACAAGTGCTTTTTTTTTTACCACTATTATTGCTTTATACAGGCTTTTGACTTTTACAAATGTAGACATTTTAGAAATAAGGAGGAGAAAGGGGCAGAGGGACATTGCTCTAAATCAGGAACAGTCCTGTCCTATATTGATTATTTTATTTGATCAATATATAACAATGCCCCCAATTTAAAATAAAATACTTAATATAATTACGCTGAACAATTAATTAATTTCTGAATATTTACCGTAGATCTATGTATGTTACAAAACCAGTTTCTCTGTTATACAACTCTAATGCCGCGTACAGACGGTCGTTTTTTGTGATGAAAAAAAAACGTTGTTTTTAAAAACGTCATTTAAAATGACCGTGTGTGTGGAAAACATTGTTTTATGTCTCCTGAAAAACGACAAAAAGAAAATTCGAGCATGCTTCAATTTCTTATGTCATTTTTCAAAACGTTGTTTTTTGTGTCATTAAAAAAATCACCGTGTGTAGCTAAAACGACGTTTAAAACGACGTTTTTAAACCCGCACATACTCAGAAGCAAGTTATGAAGCGAGCTTCAATGGAAAAGAGTGCTGAACGTAACCGCGCTTTGCTAGAGCATTTTGAAAAAAACGATGGTGTGTAGGCAACTTCGTTTTTTAAAATGAAGTTTCAAAAACGTTGTTTTATTTCATGATTTAAAATGTTGTTTTATTATATCACAAAAAACGACCGTGTGTACGCGGCATGAGACTGGTAAACATTAATGTGACCCTGTAAGATTTATTTCATCTGAAATTCAAGTAACTTTATATTTTATAGTTCAAAATCAGGAAAACTCGAGACACTCCAAAAAATTGTTCATTTGTTATTTCCTCAAGAGGGCCAGAGCCTGCAAAACCAGCAGGAATATCAGTGAGGACAGTGCACCAATGGAGAGATCTTTTTACAGGTAAGTCTATCATAATGTGCTAGTATGCAGTACATACTAGCACATTATGCCACTAACCTGTAGGGGACACTTTTTCTTTTTTTAAAGACTTTAATATCACTTTAGGCTGCATTTAACATTTGCCAAATAAGAGTAAATTACCCATAATGACGAGTGTGTGTAGATGATGCTGCACTAGGTAAACTATTGTTTTAATTTACCTTGAACACTAATGTAAGCTCCAAACTTCTGGCACTGAGAGTCCATTTACACCACATGGGCTTGGAATTCATTGGGTGGCTATTCCAGTGCAGTCCTACACCAAGACAAGCCAAAATTGAACTTTATTAGATGTCTGTGTTAGATAACAATACATTTTGTTTGAAAAAAATGCACTGAGATTTGGTGCAACATCACTGCACCGATCTTGGCTGGTCCTCACCACACACCATCCACTGCATTGCAACTCAGCAGCTGGTGTAAACCAGCCCTTAAATGTACAGTCCCAGTTCTAGTAGAGTAATGATAGCAGGTCGCTCATTCTCCACCATTCACAAAATGGCTTGTATCCCTTTCACATAATGCAAGGTGCTCTGTGAATAGATGAGGGGATGGAAGAGGCAGATGAATGACACAATCTCCGTCATACATTCACAGAACTCTTTGTATTATTTGATCAACGTGATTAACCTAGAATCATCACTTTACTAGATCTGGGACTCTAAGGCCTTGTACACATGACCGAGAATCTCGTCGTAAAAAAAAAACGTTGTTTTCCTCGACGAGGTTCTTGTCAGGCTTGACGAGAATCTTGTCAAGCTTTCCTTGAATACACCACTGTCAAGACAAAATCTCGTCGCTCTCAAACACGGTGACGTACAACACGTACGACGGCACTATAAAGGGGAAGTTCGATTCCACTGGCGCCACCCTTGGGGCTGCTTTTGCTAATCTCGTGTTACCGCGTGTTAGTAAAAGTTTGGTGAGTGACGATTCACGCTTTTCAGTCTTTTACAGCGTGCCGAATGTGCTATCTTCATTACGAACGCTACTTTTATCGTAGGTGCGCTCCCGTCTCATACTTTATTCTGAGCATGCGCGGGTTTCTAAGCATACACACGAACGTGTTTCCCGTAAACCAGCCTGATGAGAAACATGACAAGGAAATTGAGACTCCCGATGAGAAAAAAGAGAGCATGTTCTCTTTTTTTCTCGTCGAGATCCACAACAGTTTTCTCGACGAAAAACATACACGCGACCGTTTTTCTCTGCAAAAATGCTCTGCCGGCATTTTTCTTGATGGATTTTGCCAAGGAAAACAGTCGTGTGTACGAGGTCTAATGCCGCATACACACCATCACTTTATGTGATGAAAAAAAACGAAATTTTCTGTGAAGTAAAAAACTACGTTTTTGAAACTTCAATTTTCAAAAACGATGTTGCCTACACACCATAGTTTTTTCACAATGCTCTAGCAAAGCGCGGTTACGTTCACCACTTTTTTCCATTGAAGCTCGCTTCATAACTAGCTTCTGGGAATGCGCGGGTGTAAAAACGTTGTTTTAAACGTCGTGTTTTGCTACACACGGTCAATTTCTGTGAAGTAAAAAACGACGTTTTGAAAAACGACACATAAAATTGAAGCATGCTTCAATTTTTTTTGTCATTTTTCACAAGACATAAAACAACGTTTTCCCCCACACACGGTCATTTAAAGTGACGTTTTTAAAAACATCGTTTTTTTTCATGACATAAAGTGATAGTGTGTACACGGCATTAGGGCTAATTTTACACTTACTTCAAAACATGGCATTGGACACATTTTTTTTAAAACAAAGAAGAAAACTGTTTTGCCCCTGGAACTTTAAAGAGTTGTGCCATAATAAAGTAAATAACCATGTAATAGGAAAATATACATTTTATTCTGTATAAAAAATGTAAAATCCAACAAAGTAGACACTACAAGTGGCAAAAAAAACAACCACAGTGCACATGCACTACTGAAAATATCATACCATATATGCAGTATACGTTTGGGTTGAAATGTTAATTTTCACTCTGAATGCCAATCAAAGTACCTGTCACTAAATAAAATGAAATGTGGAAGTGCCCCAGTAGACGTCCTATTTGGAATGAAGTGCGCCGGTCCAGATACACTGCTTCCCATATTGCCCCCTTTTTTTTATTGAACTGTTATCACTTTTATCCTGCATGATGGTTTTTATTAATTGACCTGCACCATCGGAGCCCCTATTTTTTTCTTTCTTTTCATGTTTTGTGTATTAAAGCTTTTTGAGTCTCTCCAGTTGGTCCCTATCACCCTTGAAAGGGGTCTTACTTATCAGAACTGAGATGTCTTGTGGATGCCTATCGATGTCCTAGCCACTCATATGGTTGGGATATTAGCACTGGATCAACCTTCAGCTGAGGAATATTGGACCCATTGTTTTTTTTTTCCCTGGTTGACACTATCCGGATACCAGTGAGGCTTACTCTACACTCTTCAGGATTTCCGCTTACAGTATGGTCCACTAGTCGGTTGGGATACCGCATGCTCGATCGATTCGTTATCAGGTCCAACATTTCTGGTAAGTGTATTTTATCCATACCTTTGGCTTGAAGAATTGTTGCTGGAATGGTCCATTTAATCTTATGACATCTATACTGTGTTATGTACATCCACTTATGATGGACACTTTCATTACATTGGATTTTTTGTGTGACTTGATCATCATTTCACGTGTGGACTGATTATAATTTGTTTCACTATCACACCCAGTTGGGTTTATACTGTTTAGTGTTTTATCCACATTTCACTTTACTATATGTAGCTCTGCATATTTACCTGCACTCTTTTCTAATTTGTGTCACATTTCTATGCAGCTGCTCCCCCTTTTTCCTCTTTTGTTTGCTTGTGTTTTTTTTGGGATAGCGCAATTATTATTAACATTTGAATAAAATGGATACCTTAAAGGTCCTGTTCTCATGTAGTGTTTGCTTTGCTTCAAAAACAATACCCCATGGTGCTTTCTTGGTGCTTTAAGTGTCTCCATAGCCTCCATAGAAGTCTATGACAATGCTCGGTTACAGCACGTGCTTTAAAGGGACTTTTATTCAGAATTAAAGCGGAGGTTCACCCTTAGAGAGCACATTTTCCCCTTAGATTAATGCTCGTTTTGTCTAGGGGAATCGGCTAGTTGTTTTAAAATATGATCCGTACTTACCGTTTACGAGATGCATCCTCTCCGTCGCTTCCGGGTATGGGCTGCGGGAATGGGCGTTCCTTCTTGATTGACAGTCTTCCGAGAGGCTTCCGACGGTCGCATCCATCGCGTCACGATTTTCCGAAAGAAGCCGAACGTCGGTGCGCAGGCGCAGTATAGAGCCGCACCGACGTTCGGCTTCTTTCGGCTACGAGTGACGCGATGGATGCGACCGTCAGAAGCCTCTCGGAAGACTGTCAATCAAGAAGGAACGCCCGCTCCCGAAGACCCATACCCGGAAGCGACGGAAGAAGATGCATCTCGAAAACGGGTAAGTACGGATCATATTTTAAAACAAATAGCCGATTCCCCTAGACCAAACGAGCAGGAATCTAAGGGGAAAAGGGCAAAAATTAAATAAATGGGTGAACTCCCGCTTTGACTTTGCTTTGTTTTGAATGTATTATAGGCATAAGATATCCCAGGATGCACTGGGAAACCAGCAAGTAAACCCGAATGCAAGCAAACATCATCAGCAGTCACTTTTGGTTCATTTGTATATATTCTAGAAGTTATTGGCAAGGGTGTCACAAGTGGTGTGCAGCATGGAGTAGGAGGGATGTGAGCGGGGGCCAGACTGAAGAAAAGCAACTAGGAGACGGCATACATGGTGTGCAGCATGGGAGCAATAAAGCCAGAGGTAAGTGTGGACCGGAGAGAGGAGGATCAGAAAACCAGAGGATCAGCGGAACTGGGGGGTACTAATAAGCAGGGCATCAGCAGAGCTGGGGTTACTACTGAGTGGAGCATCAGCAGTCCTGGGGTACCACTTATAAGCTAGGGAATAGCTGAACAGGGGTAACAATGGGGTTTAATTACTAAAGGCAAATCCACTTTGCACTACAAGTGCAAACCACAACTGCAAAGTGAACTTGAAAGTGCACTTGGAAGTGCAGTCATTGTAGATCCAAGGGGGACATGCAAGGAAAATAAAAAACAGCATTTTAGCCTGCACATGATTGGATAATAAAATCAGCAGAGCTTCCCCTCATTTTAGATCTACCCCTCAGATTTACAGCGACTGCACTTCCAAGTGCACTTTCAGTGCAATGTTAAGTACACTTTGCACTTGTAGTTTGCACTTGCAGTGCAAAGTAGATTTGCCTTTCTTAAATAACCCGAAATGAGCTGGGAATCTGCTGAGTGGGGGTACTAATGATCTGGGGTTCTACTGGTCCCCTTTAAAACAAATAGAAAATCAACATACACAGGGCCTTGGCCAAGCTTCATTAAGCTTCAAAAAAGCATCACTGAAGCATTATTTATTATTATTATTATTATTATTATTATTATGGGATATTTATTATAGCAAAAAGTCTAAAATATTGCTTTTTTCAAAATGTTTGCTCTTTTTTTGTTTATAGCACAAAAAATAAAAACTGCAGAGGTGATAAATTGCCACCAAAAGAAAGCTTGATTTGTAGGAAAAATAGGACGTCAATTTTGTTTGGATGCAACGTTACACGGCCGCGCAATTGTCAATTAAAGCGACACAGTGCCGTATCGCAAAAAGTGCTCTGGGCAGGAAGGGGTAATCTGTTGATGCTGCTGGGAGTTTATCGTTGCTGGGGGGGGGATTTTGTTGTGGGTGGTGCATTATTAGGGGACCTATTGTTGCTGGCTGAAGGGGAAACCAAATTCAATACAAATTACTTAGCACAACAAAATGATACTTGTTTCTGTATTGTCTAAAAGGGCGGTACTGGGGGGTGGGTAGGGGATGTAACCAAGGGACGTTGCTCGAAGGTGGGTAGGGGCGGAGAAAACAAGTGACTCGGAAAAGGGGAGTTCCTGCACCTATTGTCTGAGAAAAAAAGCCCTGTGTAGAAGTATAAACAAGCCCTAAGTTTCAGCACCAGAAGTTTAACACTTCCAGAAGTGTTACATGAAGGTAATAGTTTTACCTAAGGCAGCAGCATCCAGATATGGGACATCCAAGTGACAAAAGTCAAAAGAATTATTTTTTTTCCTGTGAAAAGAGAAAGAGAGAAAAATGTTGGCAGCTGCAGATAATGTGAATCGATGGAACAAGCAGTTGTTCAGTTATCCAGCAGCCCCTTTGTCTAGATATCCTCACCAGGATTGTCATCTCTCTTGAACAATACCTATAGTGCCTTGAAAAAGTATTCATTCCCCTTGACATTTTCCAATTTTTTTCATGTTACAACCACACATAATTGTGCACATAATTGTGAAGTTTAAGGAAAATGAGAAATATATATATATTTTTTACAAATAACTATGTGGAAAGTCTGGCATGCATTTGTATTCACCACCCCCCCCCCCCCCCCCCCTGAGTCAGTACTTTGTAGAATCACCTTCCACTGCAATTACAGCTGCCAGTCTTTTTGGGTACAGTATTAGCTAGATTCAGAGACGGTTACGCCGGCGTATCAGTAGATACGTCGTCGTAACTCTGAATCTACGCCGTCGTAAATTTAAGCGTATCCTGGAAACCAGATACGCTTAAATTAGGCTAAGATACGAGTGGCGTAAGTCTCCTACGCCGTCGTATCTTAGGGTGCATATTTACGCTGGCCGCTAGGTGGCGCTTCCATTGATTTTGGCATAGAGCAGTGTTTTTCAACTCCAGTCCTCAAGGCACACCAACAGGTCATGTTTTCAGGATTTCCTTTAGATGAAACGGCTGTGGTGATTACTAAGGCAGTGAAACTAATCAAATCACCTGTGCAAAAGAATGGAAAGCCTGAAAACATGACCTGTTGGTGTGCCTTGAGGACTGGAGTTGAAAAACACAGGCATAGAGTATGCAAATGTGCTAGATACGCCAATTCAGAAACATATAGTTCTCTACCAGCATTACTCTTCTCCTGAGACTTCTCTGGACAGGTTTGAATGCATGTGGTGTGATCTGGCCAAACACCATTAAACCCAGCTTTTAGCATGGAGGAATCCAGCAGCGGAGTGGTGGACACTAATCAGATAGAGAGACACATGCGATTTCGATCTGTTTGTCTGTGTGGAGGAATCCAGCAGCGGAGCAGTGGAGACTAATCTGATAGAGAGATACATGCGATTTTGATCTGTTTGTCTGGTAAGCAGATTATTTACCTGAGGTGGAGGTGCTTTTATTCAGCTATCTTGACACCATTATCTTGGATTTTTTCAACACAAATACGGGTGCTTCTGTGAAGATTTTAGAACTATCTATAGAAAACACAGATGATTGCGGCTATATGGACTATCATTTCTTCTGTGCACTTGTTTTTAGTTTGCATTAATTGCACGTTGAGCACTTTAATATTGTTTGTGTCTATGTATGCATAATATGGTATTTGGTGGGTGCCATATAAACATGTTGATATCGATATAGACACATATATCTACCAGCAGCGCAGCTTTCACATTTATTATATCGTTTTTATGTTTATCTGACATATTTTTGCTGCAGCAGCTACACACCACTGATCTTTTTGTCATCACATCATTAAGATTTATTATTGAGACCAGCGCTGTATTATTCCACACATAGAAACATACATGCGCCCGGCGCATTTTTTTCCGTCGTTTACGTAAGGCTTTTTCCGGCGTAAAGTTAATCGAACAAATAGCTGGCCTAGCCAACGTTAAGAAATGGACGTCGTTCCCGCGTCAAATTTTTAAATGTTTATGTCGTTTGCGTAAGTCGTCCGTGAATGGGGCTGGACGTAATTTACATTCACGTCAAAACCAATACGTCCTTGCGGCGTACTTTGGAGCAATGCACACTGGGATATGTCTACGCACGGCGCATGCGCCGTTCGTTAAAAACGTCAATCACGTTGGATCACTAGTCATTAACATAAAACACGCCCCCCAGTTCATCATTTGAATTAGGTGCGCTTATGCCGGCCCATTTGCGTTACGCCGCCGTAACTTAGGAGGCAAGTGCTTTGTGAATACAGCACTTGCCTCTCTGACTTACGGCAGCGTAGCGTATATGCGATACGCTACGCCGCCTCAAAATTAAGCCAGTCTATCTGAATCTGGCTAAATATCTCTACCAGTTTTGCACATATAGAGAGTGAGATTTTAGCCCATTTTTCTTTGCAGAATAGCTCAAGCTCTGTCAGATTGGATTGAGAGCGTCTGTGAGCAGCAAATTTCAAGTCTTGCCACAGATTCTCACATGGATTTAGGTCTAAACTTTGATTGGGCCATTCTAACACATGAATAAGCTTTGATGTTAACCATTCCAATGTAGCTCTGGCTGTATGTTTAGGGTCATTGTCCTGCTGGAAGGTGAACCTCCGACCAAGTCTCAAGTCTTTTGCAGACTCTAAAGCCCTGTACACACGATCGGTTCGTCTGATGAAAACGGACCGACGGACCGTTTTCATCGGATGAGCCCATCGCGTGTGGGCCCCATCGGTTTTTTATCCATCCGTGAAAAAAAATAGAACCTGTTTAAAAATGTTCTTATGGTTAAAAAAACGATAGAAAAAAACGAGCGTCTGTGGGGAAATCCATCGGTCAAAAATCCATGCATGCTCAGAATCAAGTCGACGCATCCTCGGAAGCATTGAACTTCATTTTTCTCAGCACGTCATAGTGTTTTACGTCACCGCGTTGGACATGATCGGATTTTTAACCGATGGTGTGTAGGCAAGACTGATGAAAGTCAGCTGAAAAAATCCATCTGATTAGATTCCATCAGATATCCGATCGTATGTACAGGGCTTTACAGGTTTTATTCTAAGATTGTCCTGTATTGGGCACCATCCATCTTCCCATCAACTATGACCAGCTTCCCTATCCCTTCTGAAGAAAAGGTGTGTTCAGAGTGATGAGCAGTGTTAGTTTTCCACTACACATAGCTTTTGCTTTTAGACCAAAAAGTTACATTTTGGTCTCATCTGACCAGAGCACCTTCTTCCACATGTTTGCTGTGCCCCCACATTGCTTTTCGCAAACTAGACTTCTTAGGCCCTGTACACACGACCGAACATGTCTGCTGAAACTGGTCCGCGGACCAGTTTCAGCAGACATGTTCGGTCGTGTGTACGGCCGATTGGACAGGATTCCAGCGCACTTTTGCCCGCCAGACCGTTTTCGAGCGGGCAAATGTTTCTAAACTTGCTTAGAAACATGCCCGCTGGAATCCTGTCCGTCGGACATGTTCAGTCGTCTGTACAGACTTACCGTACATGTCCGAGCGGCCGCCATCCCTCGCATGCGTCGAATGACTTCAAGGCATGCGTGGAAGCATTGACCTTTTAGCGTCGTGCACGTCGCCGCGTCATCGTCGCGGCGACGGCGCAAACACGTCACAGCGCTGTCTGTCCGCGCGGATTGTCTCTCATTTCTGTATGATGTGTGTACAGCCATCATACAGAAATCTCCGGGCGGGCATGTCCGCTGAAAACGGTCCAGCGGACCGTTTTCATCGTACATGTTTGCCCGTGTGTACGAGGCATTATAGCTTTCTTTTAACAATGGCTTTCTGCTTGCCAATCTTCCCAAAGGGCAGATTTGTGAAGTGCACGACTAATAGTTATCCCATGGACAGATTCTTCCACCTGAACTGTGGATCTCTGCAGCTCCTCCAGAGTTACCATGGGCCTCTTGGCTGCTTCTATGATTAATGCTCTTCTTGCCCGACCTGTCAGTTTAGGTGGACGGCCATGTCTTGGTAGGTTTGCAGTTGTGCCATACTCTTTCCATTTTCAGATGGTGGATTGAACAGTGCTCCATGAGGTGTTCAAAGCTTGGGATATTTTTTTATAACCTAATCCTGCTTTAATCTTCACCACAACTTTATCACTGACCTGTCTGGAGTGTTCCTTGGCTTCCATGATGCTGTTTGTTCACTAAGGTTCTCTAACAAACCTAAGGGCTTCACAGAACAGCTGTATTTATACAGAGATTAAATTACACACTGGCGTACTCTATTTACTAATTATTGAACTTCGGGAGGAAATTGGTTCCACTAGATTTTAGTTAGTGGTATCAGAAAAGGGGGCTGAATACAAATACACGCCACACTTTTCATATATTTATTTGTAAAAAAAATGAAAACCATTTATCATTTTCCTTTCACTTCACAGTTATGTGTCACTTTGTTTTGTTCTATCACATAAAAAAAACAAATAAAATAAATGTATGTTTTTGGTTGTAACATGACAAAATGTGGAAAATTTCAAGTGGTATGAATACACTATATATCTGGTCACATGACTAGTTCTCCATAATATACAGTGAACAGCTTTAGTGGAGTTACACCTTCACTATGACCCTCTGGGAGGGGACAGAGATACAAGTTGTTGAAATCTTGCCTCAGAAACCTCTATAGAAAGCACAGTGACTAAATGCATATTATTATTATTACAGCACAGCCACCAAATGCTTAAATGATATTAACCTTGTAAGTATTTAATTATAAGTTTGCCAAAAGTGAAAGTTGCAGAGTTTCACTTTTCCTTCTTCAGCTAACACATTTTCTTTCTCCGCTGACCTCTTTTAGCACTGTTAAAAAAAAAAAAAGTCCATCTTTACAAAACTAAAATTCTCATTGGAAACATCAAACATTTGACACATCACATGTCATGAAGTGTTAGATAGTTATCCTGTGTCCTCATTTTAATCCATATTTGATATCCAATTACTGCAAGCATATGGGTACACTGTAGTGATAAAGAATGGAGTACTGAGCTCCAGACTTACAGTACTTTAAATAAGTTGAGTCAGATTAAAGCTTATTGAGGAAACTGGCACAGAGCAAGATGAGCGCACAGCTACCAAGGAGGAGTTTTGTGGTAAATTAAGTGCCTAATCAGACTGTTTTGCCTACTAAACATCTTATTGAACTGTGTAATTGAGTCTAAAAATAGTGCTAAAATCATACAGATCAGTATGCTGTGTTACTCTACAGTGAATTTAACATTGCAAGTAGTACTCTGCAAATCTGATTTAAAGATTTATTCATGCTGACTCCTTGTAAAAAAATAAATATAAATATATATATATATATATATATATATATATATATATATAGATATAAATATATATATATATATATATATATATATATATATATATATATATATATATAGATATATATATAGATATATATATATATATATATATATATAGATATATATATAGATATATATATATATATATATTTTTTTTACTTCGTCCAGACTGTCGTACAAATAGAGAAACCTGATTCACTAAAACTTTAGAAAAGAAAATGAGAACATACTTGTTTTGCCTAGTACGCATGACCGTTTCTTCCATCGGATTTCCAGATGGAATTCCTGTCAAGCTTGCCTTGCATACACACAGTCACACAAAAGTCAGGGTGAACTTTTGACTGCCAAGAACGTGGTGACGTAAAAGACTATGACGAGCCGAGAAAAGGAAGTTCTATGCTTCTGAGCATGCATCGATTTGTTTCTGAGCATGCCTGTTTTTTTACCCATCGGAAAACCATACAGACTAACAATTTTCCCGCCAGGATTTTTTCCTGGCGGGAAAAAAGAGATCCTGCTCTCTTTTTTCATCTGGTAGTTTTCCCGTCGGGAAAAACTGCGATAAAGCATACATACGGCCGGGATTCCCGACAAAAAGCTCTCAAAGCAGTCTTCCCGTCTGAAAAAATGGTTGTGTGTACAAGGCATCACACAGAGCAACCAATCAGAATTTCTGTTTTATTTTCGATAAATGTTAAAGCTGATTGGTTTTCCTGATCTTCATCACAGGTGCTGCAGCATCTCCAGAGGCATAAACTGACATTTACAAAAAATGATTATACAATGTGGGAGTAATAATGCGAAAAGGAATAAGAACCTATAAAAATTACTGCCTATGCATTGTGTCATAAATTGGGGTTTCATCCCCATATGGTCAAGATTTTTTAGAAAGTGATAGATGTATTTATCATGCCTTACCTAAATAGGAAAAGGCTTTACCTAATGATTACTATGTGACAACATGTATTGTTACATTGGAAGGGGGAGAGAAAAGGGATTTTAAAAGGGCAGTTGGTATAACAGTAATGATGAGAAAGAAAGAAATCACCTTTGGTCACTGATGTATAAAAATACAAAATAATTTTATTAAATACAGATCCATAAAAACATTGGTCCAATATAGATAAAGCAATACAGTAATCCAAAATAGCAGAATTACGGTAATGCAGAAAATAAGAAATCGCACAGTCCCAACATGTTTTGTGATATACGCTTCTTCAGGGAAATGCGATAACCATTCATGCTATTACACTATATAGATGAAAATATATATATATACATATGATTAACCATACACAGTCACATAAGGACATTAGGTACACAACAAATACATATAAAAAATATACACATATGTAAAGTCCTCATGCGGTGGTACCTGGTCCCAGCCAGGATAGCTAAATTCTCACCTGCGTACTCACCATTATGTTTCCGAGGCTGTGGAGAGAGGGGTACCCATGAGCACATCTGGTGGTCATGCCCCATTGTAAAACAATTTTGGATGCTGATATTTCGTATGGCCTCGACTCTCTTACACGACACCCTCCTCCCTGATCCATCTTTGACCTTGCTAAATTATATTACTGGTGACTACACCAGAGCTCAGGCTCGCCTCCTACTGCAACTAACCACGGCTGCTAAACAAACAATAGCTAAGGCCTGGAAAACCCCTAAACTCCATGTAGCCGAGGTAAAACACAGAGTGACCCAAGCAATGATCCATAGTAAGACTGAAGCAGTTGTTTTGGACAGAGTCCCACAACATGATAAGGTATGGTCTCCGTGGGTGGAATATTTTCTCCCTCCTGATTTTGATGCCACCTTCCCTACCCCATGATCACCGTGATGATCTCACAACTTGACACAACGACCCCTAGGAGGTTCACCCGTCCACGCCGACATTCTTTCCTTCTTCTCTTATTTTTTTCCTCTTTTCTTCTTTCTTCCTTCTACCTCTTACTCCCACATTTCTCCTTCCCCGCCCTGATCTCTTAGGGCTCCCCTTCTCCCAAATTGAAACACTTTGTTTTCACATAAGAGGGCGGCGCGGAGTTGTGCGACCCTTCATTAGCCTTTGGTTCTCTAATTTGGAACCTACAGAGTACTGATTATTGTTTTACACCACCTTTGGAAAGGAAACGTTTTCTATGTTATTTTGGTTTTATTTGTCCCTAATTATTCTGTTCCCAATAGCCTCCGCTATAATATCATTTCCCAATATGTTGCACTTGATCTTAAGCCATGTGATCCCGGATAACTTTTTCCGGTACTGTTTGTAAAAGCTGTAATCAAAATGTACCATTGTATCTCCGCTATTTTTTTATGCGGAAACGTTTATTTTTTACTCTGTACTCTTTATTTTTCAATAAAATATTTGAACAGAAAAATATACACACATGTGACTGTGTATGGTTAATCATATATATATATATATATATATATATATATATATATATATATATATATATATATATATATATATATATATATACATACTTTCATCTATTTAGTGTAAAAGCATGAATGGTTCTCACATTCCCCTGAAGAAGCATATATTGGGAAACATGTTGGGACTGTGCGATTTCTTCTTTTCTGCATTTCCGTAATTCTGCTATTTTGGACCACCGTATTGCTTTATCTATATTGGACCAATGTTTTTATGGATCTGTATTTAATAAAAATTATTTTGTATTTTTATACATCAGTGACCCAAGGTGATTTCTTTCTTTCTCATCATTACTGTTATACCAACTGCACCGTTAAAATCCCTTTTCTCTCCCCCTTCCAATGTTCTATTACTTTTGTTTGGGATGTGATGCCTATATTTTTGGGTATTTTCATTGGTGTTTGGACTATTTTAAGACAATTCATGTATTGTTACATATTTTTTTGCTGTCATTTTCCTTAAAAGAAATCATTTATAAGAAAAACATATATAAAATGTTGCTATGGACAAATATTCAAGATTGTGGTCAGTTTTTTTTAACATGAAACATACAAGGATGTAGCCGCTCAACCTTTAAAAGTCTAGAATCTGTTTTATTAATGTGTTCAACACAAGGAATGCCCGCATGCTCTACTTACGCGTTTCACTCCATTATTGCTCCTAATGGAGTGAAATACATACATTGAGCTCGTAGACTTTTCCTGATCATGAAAAAAAAGGAAAACTGCGCATAGAGATCGATAAGCTGCCAACACTCCATTAGAAAATATAGTGCAAAGAAACATGTAAACAAATTAGTGTAGCGCTCAAAATGGTGAATATAAAAGTAAATGAATAAACGTAAAAGATGAACTACAATTCATCAGTGAACATGAGGGAATGAACAACCCATATATATAAGTGCAAAAAAAAAAAAAAAAAGTCCAAATTCATGTGGAGACACCAAGAGGTGGTTAATCCGAAAAATAAATGACCATAGAAAGTCTCTCTTGGCGTGTACAAGGGAATTGATAAACCCAACGCATTTCATCCTATTGGACATCATCTGGGGTGACACCCGACGAGTTTTGTCCTATTGAACATCATCTGGGGTGACACACCAAATTATGTCCAATAGGACCAAATGTGCTGGGAGACGGTCGTGGAATCATTGCAACAAGCTTGTTTATCCAGAATTTTTGTAAGTGTAAACCCCATTTTTTTTACAATAAATATACAAAACAGTATTACACTATGTGCAGTTCTCTTTTTTTCATGCACATCATGGATCATTGCACCATTTGATGGGGTTCAGCACAAGTTTTGGAGTCTGTGTCTTGCTACTGGGAACCTTTGGGACCTATCTTACAGTATCTTACAGTGTCCTCCTGTGGTGGATTTCCTTGATGTTCATCCTCGCCAATGCCTGTTTGACACACCTGCATTATAGTATGTATGTCCATTGTCTCTGGTAAGCATGCCAACTTTGTCACTTTTTACTGCACTTTTTGGGATCAATATTTTATACATTTTCTTGTACACATCAATAGAGACTGTCTATGGTCGTTTATTCTTTGGATTAACCACCTATTGATGTCCCCACATGAACTTTCGAATGTTTTTTTTTTATATTTTTTTTCACACTTATATATATGTTAATGGGTTCATTCCCTCATGTTCACTGTTGAAATGTCATTCACCTTTTACGTTTATTCGATTACTTATATATTCATTATTTTCCTGATCATGGACTATCACTGGAGCAGTGCAAGGGGGCTTTTAGTGCAGTGGTTTGGGATGTACTTCTTTTTAACAGTTTTCATAAATCAACCTTATAATCTTAAAGCAAACTGCAAGGAATTATTTACCAAGGGGATATTTTTTTTTCCACAATGGTTTTTATTTAGGTAAAAGAGTAACATACAAATAGCTTAAACAGTAGTTGTACATTGAAAATCAATGAAACAAAGTAGCGTAACAGATGAAGTCTGGTTGACCATGCATAAACCTTATGGAATTGGAACTATGGTCTTGTATCATATGGTAAAGTAAATGAACCATAGATATAAAGCAACGTGCGAGCTGAAGAGAATTTGTTCAGGGTTTTTAAAAGGAGGTTGAATTCTATAAGTGTCTATAGGCTTTAAGGAAAATCGTCTAGCGTTGTTATGATGTTAGAGAATTAGGGATCATTGATGGTTTTCCGTTTGTAGCTGTAAGAGTAAGGACCGTAATTTATGGTTCTTGGGATGCAAATGAGTGAATGGGGGTGAGGTGGAGAACAGGACAGTTCCAACAATGAGACAGAACTTGCAATAGATTGGGTAAATGTGGAATAAAGTCAGAAAGTCAGACACAGACCTGTCATCAGCCTGCTCAGTGGGCATCAGTGGACATATCCCCCACTGAGCTGGCAGATTCGCTTGACGGTGTCCACCCCATGTGAAAAGGACCTTATATTTAAGTTCTAACCATTATTTGTCAGAAATACAGTATATGGCAACATGTTAATGTAATGCTGAGCATTTAAAGTGAAACTATGGGTAGAATAAACAACATAACATATATGATGCAGTCTATCAATAGCATAACACAGCAGTTTTTGTTTCTCTGTGTCCCTTATGTAACACTTTTATTACTTGTTGATCCTGGCAGTTGGGCAATAAGGAGAAATTAAGGGGTTAAACATCTGGGAGAGAAAATCCCCTAGGATTAAGCCTAAGCAAGCCATTTAGACAAGTTAAGGATAAACAAGTAATAAAAACTAGTAAAAAAAAGGGGAGAGAAAACCGCGCTGCTAAAAAATATGGAGCAGATCCACATACATCTGTGCTGGGCGCAGCGTATCTAAGATACGCTACATCGCTGTAACTTACTTTGAGTTGGTTTGAATCCTCAACGAATCCGCGCCATAAGTTACGGCGGCGTAGCCTATCTCTCGCAGCGTAAGGGCGCGGAATTCAAATTCGGCGGGTAGGGGGCGTGTTTCATTTAAATGAAGTGCGTCCCCGCACCGAACGAACTGCGCATGCGCCGTCCGTAAAAACTCCCAGGATGCATTGCTCCAAATGACGTCGCAAGGACATCATTGGTTTCAACGTGAACGTAAATGGCGTCCAGCCCCATTCACGGACGACTTACGCAAACGACGTAAAATTTTCAAAATTATACGTGGGAACGACGGCCATACTTAACATTGAGTACGCCACCATATAGCAGATTTAACTATACGTTGTAAAAAGCCGAACGGAAATGGGTGGGAATTGGGAAGAATGTTCGTTACATTGGTGATCAATTTTCCAGATGGAAACCTTCTACAATTGCAGTACATTTTCAATAAAAGTGATTGTGAGCAATAACACATGCATAAATAACATTTTACAAATTTGACCAGTGTTAGTTTTACATCCACAATTTTTTTTTATTTATGTTGGCATAGAAAAAACAGCCACATGGCAACAATATCACATTGTCAAGAGCAACACGCATTGTATATTTCCAGAACATAAGATTGTAGTTATAACAATACAGGCAAATGATAAAAGGTATACATTTAATACCAAGATCCATTAACTGGAACCCACAAATGCATGAGAGCGCAGACAGCGGTTCTCAGTACTGCTACATAACAAGTAATTTGTAAGGTACTCTTGTCGGTGCAGAATACCATTGGTCACCATTATTATCACAGGAACAAAGACAGTAAAAGGAATATGGTAAGGGGACAACTTTTTAAGTGGAATACAATGTGACATTTTCGAGAACTGGTCAACCACCATAAGGATAACTGTGTTGCCCTGGGATTTGGGTAACTCCACAACAAAATCCATAGACAGGTGGGTCCAAGGCCTCTCTCCATTGGGTATGGGTTGTAGGAAGCCCACTGGAAGGTATCTGCATCCCTGCCCTGCAGCCTGATCCTGTCCACCTTCTCCCTGTCTTGTCTTGCTCCTTGCCCCCCATCGGCTGATCTCCTGTGTATGACCCTGGCTTGGCTACGTTTACAACTCTGGTATTCCCCATCTCTTGTACATACTTTGTTATTTGTGGGTCAAGGTCTGGTTGTTGGCTGTTGTACACGGTTTTGTATTGGAGGTGTTTGTGTATATATTATCACTTATCTTAATAAAACTTCTTTATTTCACTTTACATATGTTTGGTTTCCTCTGTTGCAGTCCACACAGTTCTGGTCACACCTGTTACTGACAACCTGCTTTATTGATGAAGAAATACAGTAACAAACGAGTAGCCTACACTATGCCATGAAACAGCTTTTGATTCAATTGTCCAATTACTTTTGGTCCCTTGAATAAAGGGGGAATGTTAGATCCCCCCTTAATCTTAGAAGCTGTAATTCCTAATCCCTTCCTCCAAATTGGATTACATACCCTCAAATTAAACCTGAGAGTATGCACTTTCAGCTCATATCCATTATATAACTATAGCTTAAATATGTTTGGGTAAATACCTGAAAAATCTAAAATAGTTCCCGGGTCCAAATATATATGGACCTAATAGTATGTGTATAGTTAGCATTTTATTCAATAATGCAATAAATGGGCATGTAGCCAAGCCATTCAATTCCCAGAAAAGAAAGAGGGATAGAGAGAGGGGGGCAAGAAAGGAGGTGAGAGAGAAAAAAACAAGGAGTAAGAGAAGGCATAAAAATAGATAATACATGCTAGAGAGAGGAAAAGAGGGGGAGGAACAAGGAAAAGGGGAGAGAAGGAATAAGGTAAAGAACAAAAAAGACAGATAGAAAAGATGGGGAAAAAAAACAAGAAATTAGGATAGATAGAGATAAAAGGGAAAGAAAAGAGAACAAAGAGAAAGAGTGGTACATCCTAAAATGTACCATAAGGGGTTTAATACTGTATCAGTGGAAGGGTCTCAGGAAGCACTAATAGCTAGATTCAGTAAGAGTTAGGTCGGCGTATCAGTAGATACGCCGACCTAACTCAGAATCTGCGCCGACCTATGTTTAAGTGTATTCTCAAACAGAGATACGCTTAAACATATCTAAGATACGACGGCTTGCGCCGTCCTATCTTAGGTTGCAATATTTCTGCTGGCCGCTAGGTGGCGCTTCCATTGCGGTCGGCGTAGAATATGCAAATCAGTAGATACGCCTATTCACGAACGTACGCCCGGCCGCCGCAGTACATTTACGCCATTTATGTAAGAGATAGGATGCCTAAAGTTATTCCATCAAATAGATGGAATAGTAATGTTAAGTATGGCCGCCGTTCCGCGTCGAAATTCGAAAATTTTACGTCGTTTGCGTAAGTCGTCCGTGAATAGGGATTTACGTAGTTTACGTCCACGTCGAAATCAATAGGCCCATGCGGCGGATGTAGCCGCAATGCACACTGTGAAATGTAGGCGCACGGCGCATGTGCAGTTAAAAAAAAATGTCAAAAACGTCAGGTCAAGCTCCATTAACATAAAACACGCCCCCTCAGCTAAATTTGAATTAGGCGCCATTACGCCCGCCCGCTTTAGGCTACTCCGCCGTAACTTAGCAGGCAAGTACATTGTGAATCATGTACTTGCCTCGCTAACTTACGGTGGCGTAGCTTAAATGCCTTAAGCTATGCCGCCTTAAAGTTGCGGCCATCTACGTGAATCTGGCTATAAATGTCTGCGGGTTAGGGGCACAAATGACTTGCCTTTGGTGCTGACAACCCACGCTACGCCTCTGTGGCTGTTATGAAATTATTTCCAGAGCAGTTTTTTTTTCTCAGTCCGGTCCTGGACAAGAATGCAAAATCTCTGTGTTCTGTCTTTCCCTCCCTCTGCTTGCTGATTTTTAACATAAACACTGCAGGTGTCACAATAAATCTCAAAATAAGTAAAGTGGGGTTTCCCTATGTACAGCTTCCTTTTCATGTCAGTATACCATTTTTTTTAAGCCTGACAAAACCATATCCCAATGTGGGGCTTATTTAAACTTGCAGCTGGATGTTATATTTTCTTTAAAGGCTCAACGTGTTTCTAGGGCGTAGTCCTTTCCTTTAGGAGCCACATACGCAAAATAACATGGACAAATGTTCTTTAAATAGAACCATCAAATAAATATAAATCAATGGTATATATTAAAATACATATACATGAAATAGTGCATTTTCATCAGACTTAGTATATGAAACTGCATTTACCCCAAACCAGGTGGAGGAGGCAAGGAGAGCAAGGCCTGAAAGGGTAACCCTTAAGGGGGACCAACCGGCAGGGCTGATCTTACACAGGTCAGCTTTGGAGAGAGAGACGTAAACACTAAAAAAATATTTGCTTTGCTCAGATTCCATGACTGAGGTTTACAACCACTTTAAAGTACCGAATTTATCGCGTATAACACACACAGGCATATAACACGCACCCTAACTTTAAGAGGGAAGTTTAAGGAAAAAAACTTTCCACAGCCCCCTGCGTATAACACAAAGTTACAGTTTACCTTCTATTTTCAGGGTAAAAAAGTGAGTGTTATACTCCAATTAATACTGTATATGTTATATACAGTAGTGTGCAGATATTTTATATTTTTTCATATATAAATTAACAAATAATAATATGATTTTAAATACATTGTTGTGCCCCAAAATCCCAATTGTGTTTACATGCAAATTTATGGTACATATGGATATGGAAGTAGCACTTATAGCCAATCTGTACTTTTCAATGTAATGGAGCAAGTTACATTGATTACCAATGTAACAAGGGCATTTATACTAAACACCAATGTAAGTGGGCCATTTACACTGACTAGAAATGTAACTGGAGCATTTACACTGACCATCAATGTAGCTGAGGCACAGATTAACCCTTACTGTAGCCTCTCACCTTCTTGCAGTCTGATCACTGGAGAGAAGAGAGGATGTTTGTTTGTGCCTACACAATACTGACGACATGATCTCAGTCCAGGCAAAGTCACTTTATGTGAATTCAAGTTCTATTCTTTAATTATATAAAGCACAACTTTATTTAGAATGATCGTGTTGCTATGTATGACACATCGGGAAATTGGTTGCACAGATATGTTACTGAAAAGTACTCTTTAGATTGAATGGGAAATCTTACTGGAGTGGAAGGAACTCAGACTCTCATTGATGCTATTCATTGTATTGTTCCCTTCCTTCAGTGTCCCATTCCATCTGAAATATCAGAAGGAAACCAAGTACAGCTGTGTGTGGGCTGAACTAATCAGCTACTGGGAGTGAAACCTCTGCTCCCTGCAATTTTCTCTGCTAAGTGGAAAGTCAGAGCTGATGGTTTATGAAAGTATGGAGCACAAGTTTTCTTAAATTGGACCTTTCAACAAGATGCAGGGTCCACTTATTTTTTTACAGTCTGCCCTCACACATAAAAAAAGACAAAAATAAAAAAATATCCTTACCTTTTACCCCAGAGTCTGCCCACAGCTTCTAGGGGACAATGACAACAATGCAGTGAAATCTAAGGAAAACATGGGATCCCAAATCCCACAAGATGCTTCAATGATGGGCTGATGTTGGAATGCTCAGATTTCTCAGGTTCTGCCTGAAAGGTTTGTGATGTCACACTCATCTATGAGGGATGAGCAGAAGAAGGGATGTAAGTTAAGAATGTATTTTTAATCTAATGTGTGATTTAAAAAAAGAAAAATTCTTACCATACCATTTGTTTCATGGCTATATGGGGCTCTGGTGTAATAAGTGAACCCTGTGCTTTGTTGAATGGTCCATTGTAAAACTCTACCAGTGTCTCGTTCTGAAATCCCATATTTCTCTGTCTGCTTGACTTCACCCAGCTACCTTGGCATGGCTACTACTGTACCATCAGATCATTGAAAGAGCTGCACAGATGAGGTAAGATCTGCATTTCAGTGCCATATATAGCCCAGTCTCTTGAGCTCTCAATATTCAATAATAAATCACAGAGTATGCCCTAAAAAGGTATATAAGCTGTATGAAGAATGGTGACAGTTTAAATGGACCTTGCCACTCTAGACCATGTCACCTAGAGAGAAATCTGGTCTTGATGGGAAGTATGTGGGCCTAGTGTATCAGGGGCAAGGGTCCATATTCACTGAGAGAAAGACAACCGATGCTGTATCCTGACCTAGGCCAGGACTTTGCAGGGGGGCAGCACGGAAAGAGTCCCTGCTGGCTTGCGCCAGTCTTATGGTGCGGACTGGGCTGAGAGGCAAATTAGTCTAGCGCTGCTTCTAGTTTTGACTGTCCTATCAGCCTGGACCACAAATCTTCCTTACTGTGCTATATGTTTTCTGCTGTACCCTTGTCATGGTTATATGTTCTTAGTCCTCTCCATAAAATTATCAGAAATTTGTGCTTAAAGTAGAACTATAGGCAACACTTTTTTTTTTTTTTTTCATTTTGGATAAGTAAAGGAGGGTTATAGCCCCTGTCGGTTTATTTTTTACCATCCCTCTCCAATTGCAGAGATTTCCCTTCCCTTCCTGCCCCACAGCCAAACAGGAAGTGAGAGGAAATCTATGCAAATTAAGGGAATCCATTCCACTTCCCCTCCCCCAGGCCCTCAGAACTAGTGTCCCCACCCGAAAATCTCAGGGCGGGTTTTAAACAGAAAGGGATGTGGCCTTGCCAAGAAGGGGTGGGTCATATTTAAATTAGGGGGTGTACAAGTTTAATCAGGCCTAGGGCGGCACAAAACCTAAATACACTTCTGAAGACAGCCCGTGTGATTTCAGGAGCATATGTGAGGGTCATGAGTCAGCAGGAAGTACTGACGTGGAGTGTAGCAGGCCAGACATCTCTGGAATGTTTTAGAAAATGCTTGGAGACACATTTGTTACAAAGGTATACAGAGAGCACAAGGAGTCATTAGATGGCGCAGAATGTTCTGAAGCCACGGGTGCACAGGGAAAAACTAGAGTCATTAGATGACACTGGGAGGCACACATGGTTACTTGAAGTCATAGGATAACATGAGCACACTGGGAGGGGCCAGGAGCGCTGGCCAGGGACCTGAGAAGAGGAGGATCTGGGCTGCTCTATGCAAAACCACTGCATAGATCAGGAAAGTAGAACATGTTTGTTAATTTTAAACAAACAAAAAACAAGACTTTAAGACTGAAATAGTTAAATAAAAAAAACATAAAATAAGTCACCCCACTCCTTTATTTCCCATTTCATACAGTCTCCTGGAGATCCACCACAATGCAGCATAATGCTTCAACATAAGCACATAAATCCCCTGCAATTTCCATGATCCTTTTATTTCCCTGCTGGATGTTTATTATCCACACAGAGGTAATTTCATAAAGGCTCATATTTCTGTGTAAAACTGGACTAGAAAGGAAGCTGTGCACTCTGTCTTTATCAATAGTTACAAAAAAACACAAAACGCAAGTTATAAAATTATCAGTAGTGTCTCATTCTGACCAATAATCTACTGAAAGGAGATCAATGTATAATAGATATAGGCCCCACACATCCTAAGCTTGTCCGGTAACAGATCCTTAGTCAGTCAAGAAAAGGGTCACACCATACAGTCTATAAATTATTCCCCCAGTGTTATGTGAAACAGCTTGTGATTTGTGATTGCATTGTGAGAAGTAATTTCAGATTTACTGAAGGGATTAGAAACTGCAGGAATAATCCATCTCTTTCCCGGCAGCCCTTCTCTTGCTTGTGTCTTGAGCCATTGTTCAGCGTGCTGTGCCTGAATACAGGTTTCACATGCGCACAGACAGTCACACAGCACCTTCCGTGTCTACAAATGCATGTCAATAGGTGTGGATTAAACAGAAATCTACACAAACATTTTCTTTTAACTATAGTTTGTCTTCTTAATCTACTTTAATATCAATTTTCCTTTTTTAACTTTACTGTAGAATTAATAAGGGATCGTAGGATAAAACAACCTGATCCTAAGTTTAATGACACACAAGCCTTCATTATATACTATATGCTTTCCTGTGTCTATATCTTTTAGCACCCTGTAGCTTAGGCAGGTGCTCCTCACAAATTTACTTGCCAGGAGTAGTTATCCTGGTTGATTGATAGAGATCCATTCATTTTGGCCTTGGTGCACTTTTCTCTTCTACCACTAGGTGGTCCGATACTTGGTGGTACTAGATATGAGAAGGGCAACCAAAGGTCAGGTTATGGGTATATAGGGTGTCCCAGCCAATGGGCAGGGGTCTTCTTGAATCCCTTGGCCTGGTGAAAGCACCTATATACTTAGGTGGAGTCAGGTGATCCGTGTTCTATGCCACCTGGATGGCTGTCTGGGTGAACATGTATTGTATGCTCTGGGCTGCTAGGCCTGAGATTGGGCCTATCCCGGGGACATCTGGCTGCCAGGCTGTGTGAGGGCCTATCCAGAAGTAAGAGGGCAGCGCAGGGTTGGCACTGCAGCTTGCAGTCCAACCAGAAGTGATGTTCTGCTGGCCGGAGAACCTGTCATGGTCGGAAGTAGAAGGGGAGCTGTCGCCACTAAGGGACCAACCACCTTTACCAGGGGCCACAGTGAGTAACTGAAGCAAGTAACGGAGTAGTATTCTCACCGAACAGGCACGGTGGAGAATCGGGAAACTTCAGGCGGTGATCAAGTCAGGGACCCAACCAGCGGAGGTTACGCTTGCAGAGCAGCTTTGTGTGTCAAGCCAGGGACTGAGACAGTCAGCAGGGGTGAAGCTTGATAAGTATCAGGAGTGCCAAGCTAGGGACCCAGCAGGGAAGCTTGAGGGGATACCACCGCAAAGATTGGAGGAGCTCAAGGGATTCAGAGCCAGTGAATCAGTGGGTCTAGTGAGAGAGTTGAAGAACTACAAGAAGCAGTTGTAGTAAAGCTGTAGCTGTAGCTGTAGCTTAAGCTGTAGGAACTGTTATGTTTGAGTTAGTAACTGTTAAAGGCTGTTGCCATAGGAGACAGCATTCCTGCATGTGCTGATGTGGCACCGTGCTGGTGCCTATCCCTGCACGGATGTCCTCCTATTGAAGTCTTAGACTTAGAGTCTGCCAATTGAATCTACAACTATTTAAGGTTGTCCTGGCCCTAACTGTCTTTCCCAAAAAAATACAAAAAGGACTGTTAAAAGAAATAAAACCTCTTTTACTACTAAGAAGTGTCTGGCGTCCAATGACTTTCACCATCTTTGCACCAACTATGCCTCACAACCCACTACATATTGAAGGATCTCAGCTATCTTTGATCTTGGAGGTCCTCATTAGACTGGAAGAGGCTATAGACTTTGCTACATTTTGTTTTTGCATTCAGAGCAGATTCAAACATTGCAAAATTCCTGGTAATGCAAAAAACAATTCTTTAAAATGCATTCTCTTTTTTTAAACACAGTTTTATTGGGAAAGCGTGTATACAATTAGGACACATAATATACAGGTTCATCTCATAAAATTAGAATATCATCAAAAAGTTTGTTTATTTCAGTACTTCAATTAAAAAAAAAAATATTTTATATATCACGCACACAGTAATATATTTCAAGCATTTATTTCTTGAAATATAAGACCAATAAAAAAAGGATTTTTAATATAGAAATGTTGGTTTACCGAAAAGTATGTCCATGTACAGTATATTATGCACTCAAAACTTGGTCCTTTTGCATGAATTACTGCATCAATGCGGTGTGGCATGGAAGCGATCGGCCTGTGGCACTGCTGAGGTGTTATGAAAGCCCAAGCTTCTTTGACAGTGGTTTTCAGCTCATCTGCATTGTTGGGTCTGGTGTCTCTCATCTTTCTCTTGACAAAACCCCACAGATTCTCTATGGGGTTTAGGTCAGGCAAGTTTGATGGCCAACTCCCTTTTTTTAATGGTCTTATGTAATCTAATTTTCTGAGATACAGCATTTGGGGTTCTCACTAGCTGTAAGCCATAATCATCAAAATGATAGAAAGAAATGCTTGAAATATATAACTCTGTGTGTATCACATCTGTATAACATATATGAGTTTCACTTTTTGAATTTAATTACTGAAATAAATGAACTTTTTGATGATATTCAAATTTTATGAGATACACCTGTAAGTACAAAAGCAGCTTCCAAATTAGTAGCCGATATGATACACATAAACCATAGCACTTATTACAGAAAAAAAAGGGTACTATCGTGTCAAACATCCAATATCCATGATATAAGTACACGAGTTTTGAAAAAAAAGGAAAAAACAAACAAAAAGACACATGAGTTAAAAAAAACCCCCAGGGAATCACACTAAGCAATCTCGAGTATAGAAAGATCTAATCCTTTATGTGAGTTTTAGTGGCTCCTTCTCCCGAAGTATAAACTAATTATACAATAGAAAACAGTAAGAATGGTACTATTGCAGTGGTTGGCCTACTATGACAGAGAAACGCTCCAACATCCTATACAAGGAGACTTGAGCAGGACCCACAATATTAGGAAATGTAGGTATAGATTATGGTATAGAGTCGGAAATCAAACAGAGAAGAGAGTCACTAGTGTTTGAGTATCTATCCAGGGTCCCCAAAGTTTAGAGAATTTCCCTGGGCACCCTCTCGCCTCATCAGGTTAGTTTGTAAAATGGGAGGTTCTGATTAATTAACCATTTCCACAGACCAAGATGTAGGGGTTCAGAATGTATCCAATAAAAAACAATGGTTTTCATAGCATAATAAAGTGGCAACCAACAAAATCGTGTAGCCCTAGCAGTGATCTTAATATCATCAAATACACCCAATAGGATTACATTGCGTGATACTGTTGTGGTAATTTTAATCCATAAAAAAAAAAAATAATAATAATACACTGCACTTACAAAGATAAAAACTTTTAAAAGCATGTAATATCCACTAAACCACCCTCTGATGATGTCTACTACGAAATGTATTAGGGCACGACCACGCGATTGCTCTGTACAAATGTGATTGTGCCTCTCAACCTAGAAACTACCTTGTTCGTTTCAACGGAAGGGTGGTGAGAGTCGTGCAGTATCACGCTATGTGAGTGTCTCTTTTACGGTGGTGAGTTATAGATGAAGAGTTGAATCTCCAACAGACCGCAAGACAAAGAGATTGTTTAAAGACAAAGTTATCGTTTAAAGGGTAACTCCACTTTTGTGTAAATAATATAGCGTACAGTATACAATTGTGACTTAAAGGGGTTGTAAAGGTTAATATTTTTTTCCCTAAATAGCTTCCTTTACCTTAGTGCAGTCCTCCACCTACCTCATCCTTCAATTTTGCTTTTAAATGTCCTTATTTCTTCCTGTTATTCTGTCTGTAACTACACACAGTAATGCAAGGCTTTCTCCCTGGTGTGGAGAAAGCCTCTTGAGGGGGGAGGGGGCGAGCAGGAGTGTCAGGACGCCCACTAACACACAGCTCCTTTCTCTATCTGCAAAGTAGAGAGTGTTTTGACACTCCTGCTCGCCCCCTCCCCCCTTAAGAGGCTTTCTCCACACCAGGGAGAAAGCCTTGCTTTACGGTGTGTAGTTACAGACAGAAGAACAGGAAGTGAGGATTTCTCAGAAGAAATAAGGACATTTAAAAGCAAAATCAAAGGATGAGGTAAGTGAGGGAGGACTGCACTAAGGTAAAGGAAGCTATTTAGAGAATTTTTTTTAACCTTTACAACCCCTTTAAGTCATATTGTAATTAAATGTTTCAATCTGCAGCTCTGTAATTTTTTGCAAAATGCAATGCAATATGGCTACCTGGAAGCGTTCTGTACACAGATTGGCTCATTGATTTTCCCAGAAGTCTGCACTAAGATACAAGTCAGATTTTTGTACAAAGAGAAAAAGCGGCGCCTTCTAAGCGTAGCAATAAGATTTTATATTTATTTATTTATTGATTTATTTTCCGCCTTTTCTCTTTGTACTTGTATTTCAGATCCTCTTATATGTGCAAGCTGGCAGCCATCCCTGTGATTAGCATTTTGGAGCAAATATATGGACTAATTTTCATGTACAAACTAATTGCCCCTCTCTGAACATTCAGACTGATCACTTTTTCCCATATATATCTAGCTTTATGCATCAGTACCTGCAGTGCGCTCAATTAACCCTTTGTCTGTATGTCACTTGTTTAAAATCAGATTTTTGGCATCTGCTGCAACAAATATATACTTTTTGGTGAGATACTCCCAAAGGGAAATCATGTCTAAAGGGATGTAGATCCTGCTGCTTTCCCCATTAGAGCTCTGCAGGTGCACTCCCATACAGATTCACTGTACACATGAACACAGACAAACAGTTAATTCTTCAGAATAACTAAAGGTCTGAATCTGCAACAAAGTTAGGTAAAATACCTGCAATGTACATAGATCACCCAATGGGGAATGTTTTTTCCCAACAAAAGAGTTACTCTTTAATGCCGCGTACAGACGGTCGTTTCTTGTGATGTTAAAAAACGACGTTTTTTGTGATAAAAAAAAACGACGTTTTTCAAACTTCATTTTCAAAAACGACGTAGCATACACACCATAGTTTTTTCCAAAAGCTCTAGCAAAGCGCGGTTACGTTCAGCACGTACGGCGGCACTGTTTCATTCAAACTCGCATCCTAACTTGCTTCTGAGCATGCGCGGGTTTAAAAACGTAATTTTAAACGTTGTTTTAGCTACACACGGTCATTTTTTGTGACACAAAAAACAACGTTTTGAAAAACCACATAAAAAATTTAAGCATTCTCAATTTTTTTTTGTCGTTTTTCAGAAGACATAAAACAACGTTTTCCCCACACATGGTCATTTTAAATGACGTTTTTAAAAATGAAGTTTTTTTTTCATCACAAAAAACAACCGTCTGTACGCGGCATAAGGCTCTGCTCTTATTGCGATCTGGTATGTCGATACCCATTGGAAGGTCCAGCACAAGGTGTGGTAACGGGAAATAGGATTTTTGCAACAATCTCATGCCATTCAACCCAGATTGGGAACAGGTCCACAGTTTTCATGCTCACAGAGTGTTAAAGAAGGACATTTTTATATGTCGATCTGAATGTTGATTAGCGCTGCTAAAGTTTGTATTTTATTTTAGGAAGTTCAAACTTATTTTTGGGGGGTGTAAAGTAAAAAGGGGGCGCTAATAATAAGTGATAAATAAATTACAAATTCTAGCGTGAGACAATATGTTAACTATAAGGTCAACAATACAATAGTGATTTAAAGTACAAGTGCTTATATGATGACAACATCAAAAAATAGGGGCAAACAGGTCCAAAAAATGCATCAATGGTCACTAAATGATAAGCAATTGGTAAGTCAATGTATCAAATGCTTAACTTGAGAGTAGACACCATGACCACTAGGGATGAGACGAACACCCCCCCTTTCGGTTCGCACCAGAACCTTCGAACGGACTGAACGTTCACGCGATTATTTAGAACCCCATTGACGTCTATGGAACTCAAACGTTCGAATTCAAAAGTGCTCATTTTAAAGCCTAATATGCAAGTTATTGTCGTAAAATGTCTTTGAGAACCCGGGTCTTGCCCCAGGGAACATGTATCAATGGAAAAAAAGTTTTAAAAACAGTTGTTTTTTCAGGAGCAGTGATTTTAATGATGCTTAAAAAAAAAAGAAGGAAAAATTCCTTTATATATTGTACCTGCTGGGTGTCTATAGTATGCCTGTGAAAACGTCTTTGAGAACCCAGGTCTTGCCCCAGGGAACATGTAACCAATGGAAAAAAGTTTTAAAAACGGTCGTTTTTTTCAGGACTCCTATACTATACACTATACACCACACTATACGAAAAAGACCCAGAACCAATGGTGTCTTCCCCATAACTACCCCTCCCCAGCATGCACAGAGAGGCTCAACCCTCCTGATTGGCTGCTGGGGAAGAGCACCCAAACCTCAACTCCTCTGCTGCCACCTACCGCACAGGGGTGGGAAGAACACCCCTGTATAACAGAATGAGCCCACAGCACAGCCAAGCTGAGACAGAGACCCTGTTTTAAGCATAACAATTTGAATCAGGGTTTAGCTACACTCTGTTCTCCCTTTAAATTTAAATAGCACCGGTACTTCAAAGTAACCAGGCGCTACACACTCCTCCCACCTGAATAGACACTGTCCTCAGTGTCTCAACAAAAACATATTCAAGCCTGAATACCTGACCTGAATCTGCAATACAATATAAAAGGGTAGTAGAAAAAGAAAATAGAAAATTACAAACATTGTAAGACATTGCCATGTGTGCATTTATGTAAAGTGATACATAGGATATTTTCACACTCCTGACTATCTATTCTGCCCCATTCTCTGACAGTTTTTGATAGTTGGTCAACTCCTGTAAAACAAAAACACATTAATTACTATACATATACAATCTTTAAGGTTGGAACTGAAGCTGCACCTTTCTGCCAGTCAAAAGGCGAAACCTCCTTTCCTCTCGAAGAGACACATTCAAAGTAAGTGCTGAGGTATATAAAGCAACAATCATATTTTTTTTTTCTTTTGGACTGCAAGGTTTAGGAGCAATAACTGTATACAATAGTCTCTCTGCGCTTATAGAAGTTGCAGAACACTGCCCCTAGTGGTCAGTGCGCTGGTACTACCATAATAAGGCAGTCTGTGGCTCAATTAGAGCAATCAGAAGAAAAAGAGAAATAAAAAATAACTTTTTACTCTTCTTCTTTCCTTTTTCTTGTGTTGTGGAGAAGCCGGTGGGACCCTATTCTTACTAACTCATCAAACCCCCCAAAGTTCTGCATAAATAACCAAATGTGTATACGGTGGAAATGAAAACAAAACTGAAAAGGGGCAATCATTCTCGTCTGTAACTTCTTTTAAGCAGCAAACAAAGTTGACAATGCAGGCATTTGGCCTACTTGTAAAATCTTGGATCAAGCAAAGTGATGATGTCCCCTCACTGATTTGTAGTGGTAACAGAGAAAACTTGATCCACTTTCCCAGGACATTTGAGAACCACTTTGTCACTGAAAATGTACCGACCAGGGCTCCAGTCCTTCAAGCAGCTTTCAAACCGGTACTTCAAATAAACAAAGGTGTAATCCGCGTCACGGGCAGCCCTTGGTACATTTAAATGTTCCCATATTGCGTCCTTATACCAGTCCTCTCTCTTTTCCTCAATTATGGGCATGAGAGCTGGAGGCACGTAGGGATATTCCCACCCGTAGTCCATGGCCACCTTTCTCATGAGAATGCGTTGCAGGCGGGCCAGTTTCGGCAAGGTACGGGGATGTCCAAGTCCTTGCAGGACAATAGCGTTAGGCGCTCTCTTCAACACAGGCAAAAGAGCAGGCATGGGGTTAACAACACTGGTACTTGGCACCGCAACTTCCCATGTTAGCTGCAGGACACGCGCATGTGGTGCGGCATCTCTGGAGTGTCTTTTGTGCTTGCGGGGCTTGGCAGCCCGGGAGTTTTTACCCCGCTGTGACTCTGGAAACTCTGGCTCGAACCATTTGTCATCTCCAGCATCAGATAATGAGTCCAGGTCAGAAGTGTCATACTCCTCAGCAGCCAAACACACACGCTCTCCATCAAAGTTACTGACCTTGTCATGTTTGCAAAAGGGCAGGCCTCTACCACAGCCATGGGAGACCTGAGCAAGGCCCATCTTTCCAATAGCGTGCCAAAGAGAGACCACATTGGAAAGCGCTGTCTCCGTTACAGCATCTGCTTCCACAATAGGCACACACTCCTTGTCATCCGCATCGCTTACCTCCAGGGAAACAATCGGGGTAATGGCCGATGGCAGAGTCAGTGTAGATGAGACAGTCACTATCTCCGGATCAGCGATCACAGTAGTTAAAGTGGGTCTCGGCCATGGGGCCTCTTCTTCCGTGGTCACTGTCTCAGTAATCCAATCCACCTTGTACTCCCTGGGGGATTCAGTCGGTGGCTCCGCATTCGGATTCCGGTATCTGTCAGGGGGACTCCATCAGTAGCAGACATTGCGATGACTCCCGGCACAGACATCGGGGGTCGCAGCCTTTCAAATGGTGCTGATGGCACAGACATGTTTGCACGTCTCTCTCTCTTGGGCGGGCAATCACTCTGTCCTTTGGCGCCAAACTCACTCTATGTCTCACGCAAAGGTGGGTAACTCCTCCCACCTGAATAAACTTTTTCTTACACGTTGCAAGTCTCTGCCACAGACCCTCCTTAGAATGAACTTCAGGGCGACACCTCTGCCACAGGCCCTCTCTGATTGTAGTTACAGAGGCAATCCTCCTTAGGTGAATTACAAATGGATCTCCTTCTTAAAAGTCGCCCAGGTACCGACTGACAAGGGATCAATCCTTTAGTGTCCGGCTACCTTGATCCCCGGTGGTTTGTCGAGATCCTTTTGGACCTCTATCTTCTCAATGGCGCTCCTCAGATGGACTCCCCACCGAACAGCAATACCGCTTGGGATCCTCAAAGGTGGGAACCCAGTCGCTCACTGGGTCCCCGTCGCTGCTCAGATGTTCCGGGCCAACATGGCCCTGGAACCAGGAACACTGCGTGGCATGCACGCCCCGGCCAGGTAGGCCATAGCGCTGGAGCATTGTGGTGTGGCCACCCTAAAGGTGGGTGCCACACTGTACGAAAAAGACCCAGAACCAATGGCATCTGCCCCATAAATACCCCTCCCAGCATGCACAGCGAGGCTCAACCCTCCTGATTGGCTGCTGGGGAAGAGCACCCAAACCTCGACTCCACTGCTGCCACCTACCGCATAGGGGTTGGAAGAACACCCCTGTACAACAGAATGAGCCCACAGCACAGCCAATCTGAGACAGAGACCCTGTTTTAAGCATAACAATTTGGATCAGAGTGTAGTTAAACTCTGATCCAAATTGTTATGCTCCCTTTAAATTTAAATAGCACCGGTACTTCAAAGTAACCAGGCGCTACACATGTAACCTGCCTATTTGTCTTTCAGACAGGGGGTTGATTTATTAAAACTGGGGAGTGCAACATATGTTGAAGCTCTGCATAAAAACCAATCAGCTTCAGGGTTTTTATCATATTGTGACTGAACAAGCTGAAGTTAGAAGCTGATTGGTTTGTATGCAGAGCTGAACCCAATTTTGAACTCTACAGTTTTAGTAAATCAACCCCAGTGTGTCATTGACACTTGGTATTCCTGCATTACTGACAAACCACATTTTGTAACTAACTTAATGCAAAACTCCAAAGAAACTGCTAAATACACAGTTGAATGCGGAAACATGCCAATACATTTGCAATTATGTCACCTCTCCACCTCCATTCTATAATTTGTACAGTAAATCTGTATCATCACATCTGTCAAGTGAAAATGGAGCTGTACTGGGAAGCATTTACCCTAAACAAAAAAAAAAAATGTCTGACAAAAGTACAAACGCTTTGGCAAGGTAAACAAAAAATAATAATGTTTTGCAACTGTGGATTTAGCAGTTTGCCTGGAGTAGCACTTTAAATATTGCAGATTGTGTGATTTCTTTCACAATTACGCCCGTTTAAATGTTTTTAATAGCAATTAAAATTGAGTTTCTATGAGCTAATTTTTGTGATGGGGCTATAACTCATATGCCCCATACACACGATCGGTTTTCCCATCAGAAAATTCCTCTCAAGCCTGCCTTGCATACACACAAACGTTTGGTGAACGTTTGACTGCCAAGAACGTGGTGATGTACAACACTAAGACGAGTCAAGAAAATTAAGTTCTATGCTTCCGAGCATGCATCGACTTGATTCCAAGCATGCACTTTTTTTGTGCATTGAAATTGAAAATTGAAATTTTCCGCTAGGATTTTTCCTGATGGGAAAAAAGAGATCCTGCTCTCTTTTTTTCCCCGCCAGTTTTCCTGTTGGAAAAAGTCAGATGGAGCATACACACGGTTTTAATTTCCCGGCCAAAAGCTCTCATCTGACTTTTTCAGACTGGAAAACCGGTCATGTGTACGGGGCATAAGTGATAATGAACAGGAAAGCAGACTGAAACCTACGGCTCACCAGGAAGGCCGTGTCTGTTTGAGTTTAATGTTTATTGCAGTGTACATAAAAAAAAATGAACAAACTAGTTTGATAATCAAGGGAATCTGTGAATCATATTTTTTTTCTTGAATGTGCAGATTGTTTCTTTCCTGCAGAGAATCATACATTTTTTTTTAATCAAACTTGCCTGGGCTTCTAAATTCTATGATTCCTCAGACCAAATTATGCAAATATTCAGGAGAATCAAAAGTGATGAACTGGTGTTTTCTCTGATTCAACCATCTCTAAACAGTACAAAAAAATCCTTTAGCAAATCAGCGACCTAAAAGTATATTCAATAATAAAAAAATAAAAAATATATAATAAAATAGTTAACAGAATAGATAATTTAATTGCTCATTGTGATTATGAATTAAATACATCTCATAATCACTTTTGATTGCTGAGAACAAAGTGTGACATGTATAGAACATTTTAAGAAGCGTTGTTAATTTTAATAGTTTTATATGGCAAAATTACAGAGTGTATTACAGATAACAGAACACAGTGGTTGAATCCTACACTCAGCTAAACTAATTAGAGATTGGACACAAGATAATGCAGAATTAAGGCTTAATCCATAGTCATGCTCCATTGTTCACTGCAACAAATACAATTCCAGTAGAATTTGCGATATTTTGTGCTAAAAGGGACACTATAGTGTGTTACCCCAGGGGAATTAGTGGGTGGGGGGTCTATAGTTTTAAGGGGGAGTCAGGGAATGTTAGAACTGTGAATTTTGGGGATTTTTATGATGTGTTGTTTTATATATAATGTATATGCTTAATGAACTTGTAGCCTTTTTGGGTGTGCACAATTTTAGATTTTGTGTTCTAATGTTAATATTCTGTGTTAACAAACCCTGCCTGTATCTTGGGTGGCACCACTCATTAATTACCACATCAGGTTCCTAGATTTTTATTTTTTATTTTTTTTATTTATTATCCTAGGAGTGTTTTGTGCCCTTTTCCTTCTGGGATCATCCTTTCCCCTTTGGGATTACAAATAACTAACACACTTTACTAGAAGCTCTCTCTATCCCTATTCCCCTCCCTTCTCAAGGTTTTAGTTTTGCAACTGTTGTGACATTATTTGTATTCACTAGTTTTTAATAACATTATTTCTATTTGCTAGTTTTTAATAACATCTCACACCACCCCCTTTTTTATCTTCTGTATAAAATAGAATGTTATAATACATTTTATCAGAACGGATACTTTAACCACTTGACCTCCGAAATATTTACCCCTGTTCATGACTAGACCATTTTTTGCAATATGGCACTTCTTTACTTTAACTGACAACTGTGCAGTCATGTGACACTGTACCCAAATAAAATGTATGTCATTTTTTCCTACAAATAGAGTTTTCTTTTGGTGGTGGTTTAATCACCTCTGCATTTTTTATTTTTTGCGCTATAAACAAAAAAAGTCAGATACAAAAAAAATAAAAAAATTCTTAATAAGATTAGATCAATATCCACACCAAAAATGAAAAAAAGAACAGTGTGGGGTTTCCATAAAATCCACACCAGACCCTTATCCGAGCATGTAGCCTGACATGTCAGGAAGGGGGGGGGAGCGAGCAAGCGACGTGTGACAGTTCCTATATAGGGAAGGGGCAAGACCACCAACTAATGTCACTGTGTGGCCCTGCCCCTTCCCTATATAGGAACTGTCACACAGCGGAGCAGGCAGACCGCAGGAACATTTGTTGGTTGCAGACCTTTGTTTTGTTCTTTTTTTCGGATCGACGATGCGGCGGGCAACGTGATTGATGATGGATCTTTTTTTTTTAATAACAGAATTGCCAAAAACTGCCTTCTGTCTTTATTCACTTTTACACTTTTTTGGTAAGTGGATAGGGGTATAATATACCTCATACTCATTCACGTGGGAGGGTCGGGAGCTGGGGACCCCCTTGTAAAGGGGAGCTTCCAAAATTGTGATAAGCTCCCACCCACCCATAGACCCCCACACACACTGGCCAGGGTTGTGGGGATGAGGCCCTTGTCCCCATCAACATGGGGACAAGATGCTTTGGGGCTGTCTCAAAGCACCCACCCTCCCATGTTGAGGACATGTGGCCTGGTATGGTTTGGAGGGGTGCTCGCTCGTCCCTCCCTTTCTTGACCTGTCGGGCTGTATGTTTAAATAAAGGTCTGTTATGGATTTTTGGGGAGTCCCCACGCCATTTTGTTTTTAAATTTAGCATATGTAAAAATGCATACCAGACCCGAAGGAGAAACCCATTGACAGCTGATGACTGATCAGTTGTTAAGGACACCACGGCTGGCTTCCTGGCCCCGCTCCTTAACAGTCAGATTTTACTGCGTCCTGATTGGGAAAAACTTTGCCCAATCAGGGCACAGAATACACTATGCAGGGTGGCTGTGTCAGTTTCATTCCAGGACACTACATTGTTCTGGGATATACGTGCCTGGGACACACCTATAAAATAAAGGACTGTCCCAGGCAGTCCGTGATCCGGCACACAGATGCCGCCCTTAAGCAGTAAAATTGCTATAGGTCAGTCCGGACGTGGTTAAACAGTAATTGTGTCCTGTGAATCTGTTTCTGCAATTGCAGAGTTACCTTTTATTTTCAGAATCTCATTCAGAAATTTTATAACACAGTTATAACACACATCATGACCTATGTTATAGCACACAGTGAACAGTAACGCACTGGAGATGTACATTGCAATACAAAATTAAATTAACTTCAATCCATATCTACAGTATGCTGTGACATACCTGCAGTGAATATGCATCACAGCAAAGAAATACAAATGCTCAGTGCATTGCTTAGTGCTGAGTTTAATAAAAATATGCAGAGCTTCGTTTTTCAGATGTGTTAGCAGCACATTAATTTTGAATGGGCTGCCTAATGCAATTCACTTCAATGCACAAAATGTGTGCATTGCAGTGCACTGTAGTATGGTGTGAGTTGGTGATTAAAGGGGTTTTGTGCATTAGCTGTTGCCTCATTCAATTTCCTCTTGAGTGACAGATGGGAAGCTGAAATCTGACGTATTCTGTATGGGGCCACAGAGTTATTGCCAAGTTGAAAAAAACTTTCCTCTGCTTTTTGAGAGATGGAAGGCTATAGAAATGTGAGAAATGCGTAATCTTTTGCAGCTTTATTTTATCACTCATCAATTACTATTTATTATATCCAGACATACCTTGTTGGCAATCATAGGAAGTCACTAAGGCCCCGTACACACGGTCGGACAAAACCGATGATTTCATCGGTTCACCTCTGAAGTGGCCATACGGCCTGATATGTGTACACACCGTCAGTCCAAAATCTGATCAGGGTAAAAACACAGTGACGTCAAACACACAACGTGCTGAATAAAACAAAGTTCAATGCTTCCAAGCATGCGTCGACTTGATTCTGAGAATGCGCGGGTTTTGAACCGATGCTTTTCTGTACTAACCATCGGTTTGGTCCGATGGGGCAGCGGTCCATCGGTTCGGTTTTAAAGCATGTTTTAAAATTTTGGACCGAAGGAAAACAGACCGATGGGCTATACACACGGTCGGTTTGGTCCGATGAAAATTAACTTCGGTTCATTCTAATCTGACCAAACCGACTGTGTGTACGGGACCTAAGGGGTAAGCAGTCAGCTCCAGATCTGCAAATAAAAATACATTTGGGTAAAGTCTGCTGTCTCAGTTTTTATGATAGAATTTGCATATACTCCAAAATGTTATGAAGAGTGATCAGATAAATTACTATGAATTGGAAAGTCCCTCGTTGCCATGAAAATTATCTTAATCCCATAACAAACATCTCCGCTACATTTGTGAAGAAGGCTTCAGGTCATAGCTTGCTCAGGAATGGCAGCAGGCAGATGTGAGTGCATCTGAACGCACAGTGAGGAGAAGACTTTTGGAGGATAGCCTTGTGTCAAGAAGGGCAGCAAAGAAGCCACTTCCCACCAGGAAAAACATCAGGGACAGCCTGATATTCTGCAAAAGGTGCAGGGATTAGACTGCTGAGGACTGGGGGTAAAGTCATTTTCTTTGATGAATTTCCTTTCTGATTGTTTGGGGCATCCGATAAAAACCTTGTCCGGAGAAAAAAAGGTGAGCACTACCTTCAGTCCTGTGTCATGCCAACAGTAAAGCATCCTGAGACCATTCATGTGTGGAGTTGCTTCTCAGCCAAGAGAGTGGGCTCACTCACAATTTTGCCTAAGAACACCGCTATGAATAAAGAATGGTACAAAAACATCCTTCGAGAGGAACTTCTCCCAACCATCCAAGAATACTTTGGTGATGAAAAATGCATTTTCCAGCATGATGGAGAAACCTTGCCATAAGCTAAAAGTGATAACTAAGTGACTTGCGGAACAAAACATTGACATTTTGGGTTAATGGCCAGGAAACTCCCCAGACCTTAATCCAATTGAGAACTTGTGGTCAATCCAGGTTTTTACTAGGCTGCGGGAATGAAGCAGTGCAAGTTCAGCTGAACTCTCATGATTTCACTCCCGCTTGTCAGTCCCAATTTCGGTCGTGATTTCAGAGACATTTGTGCAGGGTCCCGAAATCGCAAAAATTTGTACAGAAACTACTTTTTGAAAAATCGGTGCAGTAGCGCACCAATTAGGATGGTGCCATTTCTGGAAATGTACGGCAAATGCCGCCAATTTGACATGTGATTTGACATGTGAAATTGTATCAATGTGAACCAGGGCTCAATCCTCAAAAAAATCTGAAAAACTCCATGCATTGATTATGCAAGAATGGGCTGCCACCAGTCAGGATGTGACCCAGAAGATGATTGACAGCATGCCAGGGCGAGTTGCAGAGGTCTTGAAAAAGAGAGGTCAACACTGAAAATTAATTGCATAAACTTAATGTAATTGTCAATGAAAATCTTTGACACTTATAAAATGCTTATACGTCAACATCTGACAAAAAGATAAAAAACACTGAAGCAGCAGACTTTGTGAAAATTAATATTTGTGTCATTCTCAAAACCTTTGGCCATGGCAGTACATACCATGCATTGGTGTGCTCTGCAAATGCATACGGGGTGTCAGGACCTGGGCTTGAACCTGGGACCTCTTCTGTGTCTGGCATTGACTCTTCCCACTGAGCTATCTGGGATGCTGAACTGATCTCTGCCTGATCTGCTGGATAAACCTATCTGATCCAACCTTGAACCCCTTGCTCCTCCCATGAACTTCCTATAAAAGCCTTGTCTCAGCACTTCCTCTGTCTGGCATTGACTCTTCCCACTGAGCTATCTGGGATTCTGGACAGTTCCCTGCCTGATCTGCTGGATAAACCTATCTGATCCAACCTTGAACCCTTTGCTCCTCCCATGAACTTCCTATAAAAGCCTTGTCCCAGCATTTCCTCTTTGCCAGGTTATTGTGCCTTCCCTGCTGGTGCCTTGCTGTTGTCTTTCCTGCTGCCATCTGTACCTGCAACCACCTGTGTTTGACCCTTGGCCCGTTCCTGGACTACTCTACTGCCTGATCCCAATCTGCAACCACCAGTGTTTGACCCTCAGTCTGTTCTTTGACTACTCTACTGTTTGATCCCAACCTGCAGCCACTCGTGATTGATCCCTTGGCTTGTTTACTGACCATGCTGCTGTTTCATCCTTGTCTGTTTATCCGCTATTGGACCCCGGCTTGCTCACACCCTGGAGGGGCAAACTTGTGGACCGTGACCTGGTACTAGCTTGCAGCTAATTCCATCTCCACCATCAAGAGCTCTGGGGAAAACCAGCTAGTACTTAGACTCGGCACCTCAGGGGAACCTGTGTCATCTGCCAGATGTGACTGCCTGTATGCTTGTCCTGCCACTGCTTTTGCAATTGGTCTTCAAGCCCGACGCCTGATCGTGACATGGGGACTTGGGGGAATGTACGCTCATGCCCTTAGAGGCTGACAGAGGCTTAGGCTGAAGCACAGGGTTTGCATTAAGGCAGTTCTCTCCGCAAATGAACATCACTTTGAACAGACAGTGATTTAACCCTTCAAATTTCATGGCAGAGTTCATTAGCTTTATACATTGTACACTATGAATAATATTCTTCTTTACACTTATCTCCCTTTTATATACAGCATTTTTGAGCTGGTGCAGTGTGACATGCATTGAACTTCACCAGCCCAGTTACCTGTTCCCTTTTATCAGTGACACTGATCTATATATGAAACTCTTCACTTGCTTGTGATGGAACTTGAATCTCAGGAAGCTTAAAGGGTCACTAAAGGAATTTTTTTTTTAGCTAAATAGCTTCCTTACTGCAGTCCTGGTTTCATGTCCTCATTGTTCGTTTTTGCTCTGATGTTGCTGTAATTCTTCTCTGTTCTGGACACTTCCTGGTTGTCTGTTTCCTGAGCGGGAAAACCGGAACGGTGTTAACCCTTAATTCTCAGGAGACACCAGCTCTGAAGGGCAACAAAATTAAATAGTTAAAACATGATAGAAAAATGGAAAACACAAAACTCAACAACCTTTTTGGAAGCACCTTACAACCAGCCCTAACTGGGAGGACCTGTTTGCTCTCTCGCACACCTCTGCTGTCTGCACAGGTTATAGCACAGTGATAATGCGACCATAACTATTTCCAGGTAACATCTGGGTTTGCAAAGGGCACACAAAGTAGATTTATATTTTATAGAGCAATATATTTTAATAACATTTTGTATGCCTGGAGTTCAGCTTTAAGTGTGAATCTGCCAAAAAGTGTAATTGTGCAAATTGTCTCCAGCAGCTTGTTCACCTCTTTTACTAATGCATTCATAATTAATATATTAGACTGAATTTCCACTTTAAACAAAAATCCCAGTGTGAGAATAATGGATTTAAAAAATATCAGACATGCAATGAACATTTAGATTTACAGTTAATTATCAATTGTTTTTTTTAATTTGGGATTACATCAGTATGCATATCAAAGGCTTTGAGTGCCAGAAGCCTACATAAAGTTTGTGTTTTGTGGTTTCCTAGCACTTTGTTTATGCTATCAGACAGTTTTGGCTCACAGAGCTGATACACGTACTCTCTCCTATTCTGACTGACATTACAACAAGATGCACAGTCCTGTTTCTGCAACACAGAGCAGTTGCTGCTTTTTTCAGTATATTGATCAAGTTGTGCAAAGATCTCCCTTGGCTGCTTGCCATACTGTACTCCAGTGAATAGGCATAGGAGATCTTAGCACAGCAGTAGCAGACTCCGGTTATCATTCATTGCAGACAAGCCCTTCTGTGAGGCAGAGAGAAACTGTCAGTCAGCATCGGCTAGATAAAACAAGACTCTGCTTGCCTCGTGGTCCCTCAGGTGGCATCTCCCCATGAAGATACCAGGTGAATAGTACATTATTATTATTATACACGATTTATATAGCGCCAACAGTTTTCGCAGTGCTTTACAATGTAGAGGAGGGACAGCACAATTACAGTACAGTTCAATACAGAAGATACAGGAGGGCTCTGCTCGTAGAGCTTACAAAAATAGAGCGACAATTTTGAAAAAAATTCAATATTTTTTACTTTTTGCTATAATAAATATCCCCCAAAAATATATAAAAAATATTTATTTTTCCTCAGTTTAGGCCGATACGTATTCTTCTACCTATTTTTGGTAAAGAAAAATCGCAATAAGCGTTTATTGGTTGGTTTGCGAAAAATGTATAGCGTTTACAAAATAGGGGATAGTTTTATTGCATTTTTATTAATTATTTTTTTTTACTACTAATGGCGGCGATCAGCGATTTTTTTTCATGACTGCGACATTATGGTGGACACTTCGGCCAATTTTTGACACATTTTTGGGACCATTGTCATTTTCACAGCAAAAAATACATTTCAAATGCATTGTTTATTGTGAAAATGACAATTGCCGTTTGGGAGTTAACCACAGGGGGCGTTGTTGGGGTTATGTGTTCCCTGAAGTGTGTTTACAACTGTAGGGGGGTGTGGCTGTAGTGTGATGTCATCGATTGTGTCCCCCTATAAAAGGGATGACACGGTCGATGCTGCCGCCACAGTGAAGAATGGGGAAGCCGTGTTTACACACGGCTCTCCCCGTTCTTCAGCTCCGGGGACCAATCGCGGGACTCCAGCGGCGATCAGGTCCGTGGGTCCTGCAGGCCCGGTCACGGAGCTTTTGGAACGGGTCGCGGGCGCGCGCCCGCGACCCATGGCTGGGTACTAGTACAGGACGTACCTGTACGTACATGTGCCCAGCCGTGACATTCTGCCGACGTATATGTGCAGGAGGCGGTCCTTAAGTGGTTAAGGGAAACCCTGCACCCAAATTAAAAAAAGGAAAGGCGTTTTCTTGTGAAAAAAAAAAGGAAAGGTGTGGAGTAGGCCCTATATACTCTGAACAGCAGTATACAGGCGGTGCAAACAAGACAGGGACTGTAGGTTTGTTGTTAAGTAGAATCTGGTTGTAATTTTGAACTGGTACATTTTTAAAGTGTAGCTTCAGCCAAAAATATATATTTTTTAAGCTTTTTGGAAAAAATAGGGAAGGGTTATCACCCCTGTAACATTTGTTTTGCTGTCTGTGCACCTGTTCAGAAGATTTCAACTCACGTTCTGTCCCAATGACAAATCTTTTTTTTGGGGGTTTTTTAGTGAAACAAGGATTGGTGATAAAGCATCAGTAGCAAGGAGACACCTCCTACAGGAGAGAATTTCCCTTCCTAAGGGTAGATTTCCTCTCACTTCCTGTTGTCTCCTTCCGTTTGCAAGTAGGAGTCGTTTGTAAGTTGGATGTTTGAAAGTAGGGGCCTGCCGTATATACTGTGCAGAAATTTGGGCCCTAGGTGTTGGTGTTGCCACAACACTGTAAGCCTTCACAGTTAGTCTTGGTGGGCGCTGGAACGCCCTGCTGTGAACTATCATATTAAGAATTGTAATTACTTGCCATTGTTGAAAAAAATTGGGCCTTTGGTGGTGGTGGTGGTGCTTTAGGTGCACACTGTGCAAAGGACACAGTACACTAACTGACAATACTTGCAGATCTCTGCCTGTGGTTTTAGTATGAGAACACCAGCCATTGTAGTCAGGTAGCTTTAGGTGCATACTGTACACCAAGTGAAAATACTTGCAAGATCCCTGCCTGTGGTATTAGTATGAGAACACCATCAATTGTATTCAGGTAAGCTTTAGATGCCTGCTGTGCAAAGGACACTAAAACTGAATACTGGAGGTCCATGCCTGTATTTGTATGAGAACACCAGCAATTGTATTCAGATAAGCTTTAGGTGCACACTGTGCAAAGGACACTAAAACTGAATACTGGAGGTCCCTGCCTGTATTTGTATGAGAACATCAGCAATTGTATTCAGGTAAGCTTTAGGTGCACACTGTGCAAAGGACACATTGCACTAAGTGAAAATACTGCAGCTAGCACAATCGCCTGCCTGCCTGTAAGTATATTAGGAAGAGAATACAGGAACGGATCTAGCTAAACTGAATACAGTGTATAAATATATATACAACACCTGGGATGCATATATATCCTCTACACACTGTAACTGCAGGTAACTGACTCGCCTGCCTGCCTGCTCTATGTAACTCAATTGAAATAACACTGTCTCTCTCTCTCTCTCTCTCTGTCTGTCTTTCACCAATGCCACAACACACTGCACAAGGCCGACTTCCAGGCGGCCTTATATAGTGTGGGGCATGTACTAAATCCCCTGAAGCATAATTGGCCAAAGCCACCTTGGCTTTGGTCAATTACGGCTCTCTATACAGACAGCACTGTGATTGGCCAAGCATGCGGGTCATAGTGCATGCTTGGCCAATCATCAGCCAGCAATGCACTGCGATGACGCAGTGAATTATGGGCCGTGACGCGCCACTTGAATTTGGCGCAAATGGCCCATAACGTTCGCAATTCGACGAACGATCGAACATACGATGTTCGAGTCGAACATGAGTTTGAATCTAACACAAAGCTCATTCCTACTACTGACATCATGACTCCACCCACCAAGCTCCGGACAACAGACCTACCCACAGAATCTGCAGTTTTTCAGTTCTTATAACAGACAGAGGGGAGACATTTGACAGGTAAGTATACATGCAGGAGGCATGTATATCCTTATAGATAACCACTATGGCAGTAGTTTAGAAAGGATGAGAGTGGGTTTACATCCACTTTAATGCACACCCTGTGGGGGGGGGATAAATCCAGTTCCTGCATTTAAGGGTGGCTCCATAGGATGCTGCAAGAGGAAGAAGCCACCCTGCAACAGGAAACCTGGGGCAGAAGTCATGGCACCAGTTTAAACTGGCACATAGGCATGGATTAAAGGACAAAGAAGCTTCATACTCAATAAGTGATTACACCAACTGCAAAAAAAAAAAACCTGCGGGACAATCATCAGTTTAATACCATGAGTGTATAATTTTTAAAGCAGATCATGGTGTTACACTGTATAGATTTTGCCCATCACGCCCTTTTTCTGACATTACATTCATTTATATCCAATTTTCTGTCTCCATTTGAACAAGTTTAGCTATACCTGAAACAAAAATTAATTTACACAATCACCCAAATACCCTTGACTTGTTCTAGAAACTCCACAAAGATGTTTGAAAATAGAAACATTCATTTCTTGGAAGAGGAAAATAAAAGTCGCCAGAGAGATAATAGAACAAGAATCAAAATCTTAAAACTGAAATGGAAAAAGTTTTATGTCCCCCTGACTTGGAAACAAATGGAGGACAGTTAGAAAGTCTTGGTCTTTTAAGTAGTCCAACAGTCAGCTCTAAATAAGAGCATTAAGATGATGGAGGACAGGGAGGGTAATGTCTCGGAGCAGTAATCCGGAAGTATAATATCATTCTGTGTAATGCATTGCTCTGCTCAATGTGTCACAGGGTCTATCTGAACGACCTTGTGGACACATAATTGTCTTATACGGATCATTTCAATTGAGACACATTAACATAGCAGCTTTTAGGATACTGTCAAGTCACTTAAGAAGAATTACTTGGGTCAAGGAAAGGTTGCACAGAAAGGCATGCCTTCATTTAACCCTTTATGAACTGATAGCTGTACGCAGGGGAAAAAAAGGTTTTGAACATTTTTCATTTCAAAATCAGACTTATTAATAATCAACACTATGTGGGTGATAATAGAATTAACATTAATCTTGTTGCTACATCCCATAATATTTAAAAAAAAAAAAGTTTTTTTCTTTTTACTCAGTCTTTCACTGCTTCTTCATACTACAAAGGCCCCAGTCATTTGTGATATGGCATGTAAGCATGTTATTTTAATTGAGTGAGTAAAGATAAAGATTTATATACATTTTAATCCATGTTTAATATGTATTAACACAACAATTAATGTAGTTCATTTGTATGCTATTATGATTATCCCTGTTTCAGAGGAATGTGATCGTGAAATGTGCCAAAAACTGAGCCACCTCTTCTGTACTACACAAGTCTGCACCCATATGGGAAAAAGCTCCAAAGGGGTTATATTGATGACAGTGACTGTGTCTGTGATATACACTATATTACCAAAAGTATTGGGACACCTGCCTTTACATGCACATGAACTTTAATGGCATCCCAGCCTTAGTCCATTGTGTTTAATATTAAGTTGGCCCACCTGTTGCAGCTATAACAGCTTCAACTCTTCTGGGAAGGCTGTCCACAAGGTTTAGGAGTGTGTCTATAGGAATGTTTGACCATTCTTCCAGAAGTTCATTTATGAAGTCAGGCACTCTAAATCATCCCAAAGGTGTTCCGTCAAGGCCAGTCAAGTTCCTCTACCCCAAACTCGCTCATCCATGGTCTAAATCATTTGGTGGTGGGGGGATTATAGTGTGGATTGATTGTTCAGGGGTTGGGCTTGGCCCCTTAGTTCCAGTGAAAGGAACTCTTGAGGCGTCAGCATACCAAGACATTATGGACAATTTCAAGCTCCCAACTTTGTGTTAACAGTTTGGGTATGGCCCCAACATGACTGCCCTCCAGTGCTCAAAGCAAGGTTCATAAATATATGGATGAGCGAGTTTGGGGTGGAGGAACTTGACTGGCTTGCACAGAGTCCTGACCTAAACCCAATAGAACACCTTTGAGATGAATTAGAGTAGAGACTGCGTGGAGTAAGCTTGCACCGATACCGCTACTAGCATCAGTATCTGTGCCGATACCAAGCATTTGCACGAGTATCGGTACTCATTTAAGTGTTCTGATGCTTAATCCGATACCTGTTGTATCGGGCCAGGCATCCTGAGTGTAGTGGGGGGCCCCCCTGTATAGCACTGATCCCACTGTATAGCCTTTCAATAAAGCAGCTGAAAGCCACTTCTCCCCCTCTCCCTCTCGCGGCTGTCAGCTGCTTTGTTGAAAGGCTATACAGAGGGATTGGTGCTTGTAACTGCCCCTGCTGCTGCACGATCACCCCTGACTCTCCCCTGTGTGTTCCCTGGTCCTCCTCTGGCTTTTGGTTTCCTCCTTCCTCTCTCCATTGTCATACTCCAGTCCCCATCCTCTTCCGATCCCCATCCTCCTACAGGTCCCTCTCTGTGCTCCCTGGGTCCTCCTCTAGCCCCCCCCAAACCTATTCACCTCTCCCAGATCTGTCAGGATGGATAGAGGAGGAAGGAACCAGTATATATGTAATTTACTGGCTCCTTCCTTTTGCGAATGGACAGAGCCAGTTATCACTGACTCTGTCCATTCATAACTGAGCATTGTAAACTGTGTTTACAAAGCCTCTGTCTCCTGTCCAATTATCTCAGGCTGCTGAGGCTGCTGAGAAAGGGACTAGGGAATCTCTGTCCTCAGTCTCTTTCCCTGTCTCATTTCCGGAAATCATTGCCATGGACTGTTGGAATGGAACTTAAAGTGTTACTAAATCCAGGACCCTCACTATATCTGGTCTTCCACAGTACATATAACATAGAAATGCAATTATTTTAATAAACACAAACTGCTAAATACCTTTTCTCATAGTACATAGCAGTCTTGTGACTTCTATAAGTGTCTGGTTAAAGCTTGTAGGCAGAGTTTTTATTTTCCTCTGACTGTTCTCTGAGGCTGCAGGACCCCTGACCTTCTGTCCGGACACTGCTGATTGGGCCTGTGCTGATCACATGCACCCTCCCAAGAAAAACTCTCTACCAATACACAGAAAACTGAGCATATGCAGAGTGCCCCCAAGGCTCAGAAAATAGATTAGGGACAGTGAAAGAGGGGGAGAATCAGAGAATAGAGGATCAAACAGCCTTTTTACACAATACGGAGGATTAACCCCTTAGGTTCAACAGTGAGTATAAAAAGCATGCTTTTCTGTGTGTACAGACTGATTTTACTGTTGTGGGTTTAGTAACACTTTAAATGCATAAGTCTCATTCTCCTCCAGTGATGCAATGTCCATGAACTCCCTGATTAGTACCAGCATTTTTGGTAAAAAAAAAAAAAAAAAAAAAATAGCCCAAAGTTTCATGTCTCAGTGACTGTTGTAACCTAGACAGAAAGTAAATTGAAATACCAGAACAACAACAGGATCTTAGCCATAATTTTACATAACATATTTGTAAATTATGTCAGACTTACCTGCCAAAGCACCTCATTGCTGTGACAGCTGTAATGTCCCTTGCTTCTTCCTGCTAAAGCTGACATATACGCCTGGTCTTTTTCTGGGTTTGTTGTCTTTGACCATCTTGACTGGCCGGCTTATGAGCATGACAGTTTATTTATCCTGGTACCGGTTAGTTGATTGGATTGTATACTGAGCTGTACATGCAAAGGGTACCTTTGTGAAAAAAACATTGCTGACAAACAGATACAACTTGACATACATAGTTTTTTCTGCAATAAAAACCTGCATGCCAGCAAGCTATAGTAAATTTGAGTTTAGTTCCACTTTAACTTCTACTTTGCTTGCTGTTCTGTAATTTACCACAGTAAATGCCCAACCTGTTTATTAAAGATATTATGAAAACAGTATATTAGGTAAAGCAGCATTGCCATGTTGAAGGGAGTGGTAACTTTTAACAAACTGAACCTTTATTTTCTCTACATGGTTTTTCTACTACAAAGAGTGTTCAGGACAAGCTGGATTTCCCGCTGACTTAAATGTGAACTGCTGGGTGTACCGGAAGTTTTAGCCTAATGCAGTTTCATGATGGCCCGCTTTATAACTTGTCCTTTTTTATAGGCTTTCAAAATCAGCAGTAAGGCTGCACAATAGTAGAGACAGGGGGCTCCAAATTGTGAATCCATTTATCTTTTGTGCACATGACTGCCATATTCAAAGAAATATCCTTTAAGATTTGCTATTCTAGGCAACAGTTACAACTAATCATTTTGTCTTTCAAACTTTAATAGAAAAAAAACCTTAAACCCTTCAATTTCTTTATAAGGATATGTGCACATATTTTAGGAATGAAGTTTATATATGTGTTTTCCCCCTCTTTATAATTGTATTTCTCTTAAAGGGGTTGTAAAGGTTCATCTTTTATTTTCTAAATTGGTTCCTTTAAGCTAGTGCATTGTTGGTTCACTTACCTTTTCCTTCAATTTCCCTTCTAAATGTTATTTTTCTTTGTTTGAATTTCTCACTTCCTGTTTTTCCTCAGTAAGCTTGCCCTCATCATCCGAGCAGTGGAAAGTCATTTAGAACAGCTTACTGAACACCTTACTGAGGAGGTACAGGAAGTGAGAAATTCAGACAAAGAAAACAAAGAAAAAAACATTTAGAAGGGAAATCGAAGGAAAAGGTAAGTGGACCAACATTGCACTAGCTTAAAGGAACCTGTTTAGAAAATAAAAAACAAACCTTTACAACCCCTTTAAAGAAAACACAGCTTTCAGTCATTCATTTCTATTGTCCATACATTTCCCCAACCCCTTACAAAATCATATTACGGAAAAATGTTGATCAAAGATCATTCTTTCTTTTCTAAACAGGGTCATGCAAGACCATGTAGTGTTGTCTAATATCCTTGAGGCTTTGAGGTCAAGTTGTGGTCAGTTTCAGTGTATACTGTTCCACCAGCTTCAGTTTAAAATGTGAACATATAGCTGGATTCAGGTAGGGGCGCGCATCTTTGCGGCGGCGTAGCGTATTTACACTACGCCGCCGTAAGTCAGAGAGGCAAGTACTGTATTCACAAAGTACTTGCCTCCTAAGTTACGGCGGCGTAGCGTGAATAGGCCGGCGTAAGTGCGCCTAATTCAAATGAGGATGTAGGGGAAGTGTTTTATGTATATTAACTGTGACCCGACGTGATTGACGGCATGCGCCGTCCGTGTACATATCCCAGTGTGCATCGCTCCAAAGTAAAGTAAATTACGTCCAGCCCTATTCACGGACGACTTACGCAAACAACGTAAAATTTTCAAATTTCGACGCGGGAACGACGGCCATACTTAACATTGACTAGTCCAGCTATTTGATGGAATAACTTCATGCCTGAAAATGCCTTACGTAAACGGCGTATCTTTACTGCGACGGGCGCACGTTCGTGAATAGGCGCATCTAGTTATTTACATATTTTATGCCGAACTCAATGGAAGCGCCACCCAGCAGCCAGCCTAAATATTGCACCCTAAGATACGACGGCGCAGGCTGTCGTATCTTAGCTAGGTTTAAGTGTATCTCAGTTTGAGAATACACTTAAACTTAGGACAGTGCAGATTCCGAGTTAGGTCGGCGTATCTACTGATACGCCGGCCTAACTCTTTCTGAATCTAGCTAATAGTGTTTCATATCCATCAATCATACATACCTCCCAACTTTTTGAGATGGGAATGAGGGACACCTATCAGCAAAAGTATGTAGCCATAGGACATACCCCTTGCCACGCCCCCTCAAAGGATAATTGTACAAAAAGACAAGATTGCTTTTTTTTACCACTATTATTCCTTTTATATTGGCTTTTGGAATTAAAAAATGCAGCCATTTAGAAATCAGATGAAATGTTTAGCATTGGGAAACACTTTTTGATAGATAAAAAGTGCATTTTATATACAACTATATAGATCAGACCAAAATGAGGGAAAAATGAGGAGGAAAGAGGGACAGGGGACATTGTTCCTAATCGATCACTACACATTAGTAGCACTGTGTGATCACTAACTGTTACTAGATCCTACATGCTACTTGTGTTTTCTATTGAAGGACATTTGAACCAAACATGTAGTAAATACCTGTTATTGCTAGTAAATAATAATTGTGGTCCATAATTGTAAAACTGCCCATTTTTCCCTGTTTTGTCTGCAGACCTGAACGGCCGCTCCATACAAGTCTATGGAGCGTCGGATGTCAGCGGAGACATGTCCGCTGACATCCGATCCGATCCGCCAAAATCATGGTATGGCGATACGTCCCCATCTGTCCATGGTGGATCAGATCGGGTGAAATCAGATGAAAACGCACATGCTGTCCGTTTTCATCAGATCTCTCCATAGGAGACAGCGGCGCTGCGCAAGCCCCTCCCCGCTCAGTGAGCAGAGAGGGACTTGTCATCCACCGGCTCAGTGGAGATATCTCCCGCTGAGCTGGAGGGAGCTGGCAGACTCCGTAGCAACGGAGTCCGCCTCGTGTGAAAGAGGCCTTATGCCTTGTACACACGATAGGAGTTTCTGATGAAAACAGTCTGATGGCATTTTTTCATCAGAAATTCCTATTGTGTGTGGGCCCATAGGATTTTTTTTCATCAGAATAAAATCCCATGGGAAATTCCGATCGTCTGTGTGGAACTCCGTCGGAGAAAATTCCTACGCATGCTCAGAATCAAGTTAACGCATGTTCGGAAGCATTGAACTTCATTTTCTCGGCTCATCGTAGTGTTTTACGTCACTGCGTTTCGTACGGTCGGAATTTTGTCTGACAGAGTGTATGCAAGACTAATGGAAGACAGCTTGGTCGGAATTCTGATGAAAAATTCAATCAGATTTTAGTCCATCAGAAATTCCTATCATGTGTACACGGTATTAGTCTTAAAGGTTGTTTCTGTAAGTGTGTAGGCATCCCTGTTTGATGTCAGCTCCCACCAAGCTGGCTGAGTCCACCTACTTTTTTACTGGAATAGGGTACCCCACACCTATAAAGGAAGAAACTCTGCCATATTGTACTCACATTCCCCTGACCCGAGGCCCACTTTTACAAATAAAAGGAATGTCTACACGAGTAGCCTTTTACCTTGGGTACACACTAGTGCGATGCAGAAACTAGTGCGATTCCAGCGCCGGTTCCCGCATCGCTCCTCTCCCACAGGCAGTTCACACTGCCTTGTGTGAACCACTGCGGGTGTTATTAACAAAGTTAATGACACCCCCAGTTTAGTTCACAGATTGGGGTGGGAACTCACACAGGAATCAGATTGCATAGGTGAGAACACCCATGCAATCCGATTCTAGTGCAGGGAAAAACAAGTCCCTGCACTATTTTCTGTGCGAATCCAATGCAAGTTCAGCCCTACAACTGTATTTTTTCAAAATTGTCAGTCTTTTTTTGTGTATAGTGCAAATCAAATACCACCAAAAGAAAGCTCTAGTTGTGGGAAAAGAACACATATTTTATTTGTGTACAGCGTTGCAAGACCGCGCAACTGTCAGTTAAAGTCGTATCGCAAAAATGGGCTGGTCATGTCTTCCGGAGGTCAAGTGGTTAAAAGGCGCTGTGGTGCTTTCTGCCTTGTCAACCCTGTAACAGAGGCCATCCTTGTCCAAGGTATTTTGTTGGAATACAGCTGTTTGAAATCTTCAACTACAGTGCCATCCTTTGTTAACATGCAGTGTATAGGACTGCAACAATGCCACAGATGAGAGGAAAAGTAACAAAAGAGTTTTCTTTTTTCCCCCAACATACATACACCAAATAACCTGTACATCACCAAAATGAAAGGCATAACTTTCATTTATTAAAGCAAATGAGCATAGAGTGAAATGTGGAATATACAGATAAAAAAGTCAGGGTATAAAATGAAGTGCTGCTCTCCTGAAGCGCAAAATAGAGTCTGTATCTGAAATGCTAATAGAAATTATTGTACCTTCCCTAAAGAATTAAGGCACGTGACATTGAGCTAGACTAAAACAGATGAAAATAACTTATTGAAAAAAAAACATGAGTGAAACAAGCCTACAAACCTGCATATTCCAGAAGTGTCTGCATAGCTTAAACTGAATATGTCAGGTGAAAATAGACAAAGTAACATTTGCTGCTGTTTTTTTCACATTTGTTCAGTCTTTGTCAGTTAATTAAATGTTTTTAAAGACAACAGTTTCGGTGTTTTGTTTTTTTTTTTTAATTATAGACCAGTGCAGACAGCTACCCAATCACATAGGGATTCATTTATTAGAAATTTGAAAAGCTATTCATCCTGGAAATAACACGTTACTCGGAGTGCCAGCATGTTAAATAATTACCTGTAGTAGACACTATAGCTAACAATACAGGGTGTAGTTATTAACCACTTCAGCCCCGTAAGATTTGGCTGCTCAATGACCACGCTATTTTTTGCGGAACGGCACTGCATCGCTTTAACTGACAATTGCGCAGACATGCGATGCTGTACCCACACAAAATTGACATTCCTTTTTCCCCCCATGGAGCTTTCTTTTGGTGGTATTTGATTACCTCTGCTGTTTTTATTTTTTGCACTATAAACAAAAAATTGCGACAATATTGAAAAAAAAACACAATATTTTGTACTTTTTGCTATAGTAAATATCCCCAATTTTTTTTCTTGGTTTAGGACGATATGTATTTTTCTACATTTTTGGTAATAAAAATCACAATAAGCGTATATTGATTGGTTTGTGCAAAAGTTATAGCGTCTACAAAATAGGGGGTAGTTTTATAGCATTTTTTTTTTTTAATAGTAATGGCGGCGATCTGCGATATTTATCGGGACTGCGACATTATGGCGAACACATTGGACACTTTTGACACATTTTTGTGACGATTGACAATTATACAGTGCTATAAAAATGCACTGATTACTGTATAGATGTCACTGGCAGGAAAGGAGTTAACACTAGGGGGCAATCAAGGGGTTAACTGTGTTTCTTATTGTGTGTTCTAACTCTGGGGGGAGGGGACTGACTATATGAGATGACAGATCGTGGTTCCTAGCTATTAGGAAGTCCCAATCTGCCTCTCCTCTTCTCACAGAACAAGGATGTGTGTGTTTACACACACAAGTCCCTGTTCTGCCTCCCGTGCTGGCGATCGCACGTGGCTGGTGGTCATCTCGGCCATCGGACACGAGCGTCGGGACACCCACAGTGCAGCGGGGGGCGCGTGTAGCTATACGTACAGCTACAACGGTTTGCGGGATTGTGCCGACCTGCCACAGTATAATGATGGCGGCTGGTCGGTAAGTGGTTAAACAATCATCCAGTGAAACTACATGCATTTGTTCTGTGCAAATTCCAGCAAAATCAAATGCTACTTGGCTATTTTCTCTCCATTTTGAATGTTTTTTTTATTCATAAGAATAGTGTGAATCAGGAAAATGCCACATTATGGCCACTAGTTGGAGCTGAAGAAAATAAATCTTTGCTATAAGTGTAATGACCCGTACACACGGTCGTTTTTCGGCATGAAAAAAAAAGACATTTTTTAAAACGTCATTTAAAATGTGTGGGCTTCACGTCGTTTTTTCGGCTTCTGAACATTTTTAAAATGTTGTTTTTCGGGTTGTAAAAAATGATCGTGTGTGGGCTAAAACAACGTTTTAAACCTGCGCATGCCCAGAAGCGATTTATGAGACAGGAGCGTTTGATCTGGTAAAACTACCGTTCATAATGGAGTAAGCACATTCATCACGCTGTAACAGACAAAAAAGCGCGAAACGTCTTTTACTAACACGGAATCGGCTAAAAGCAGCCCAAAGGCGAATAGAACTTCCCCTTCAGAGTGCCGTCATGCGTGTTGTACGTCACCGCGCTTTGTTCATTATTTTTCAAAAACGATGGTGTGTGGGCAACATCGTTTTTAATGATGAAGTTGGAAAAATTTCGTTTTTTGGACATGCTGAAAAATTTCATTTTTTTTCATGCCGAAAAACAACCGTGTGTACGCGGCAAAATAGTTCTACTCTCAATGACTATGCCTCTACAATGGGTGCTGAGCTAATACAGACAATAGCAAAGTACAGATGCCTACTATTCTAATGACAATGCATGGGAAGGATGTTTTAGAATACTGCCTGAATCTTAAAGTTTCTTTAAGTTCCGTATAACTGTCATTTGAAGGCTATACCCTTCATAAAATTGGTCTTTCAAACTTAAAATACTTCAGTACATTTAAAAGTGTTAATTAGACTAGTTTATGTATGTCTATAAATGTTCTGGCAGCACTGTCTCTTCCACAAGGCAAGGTGAAAGGCCTTGTTTCTGCTTGTACAGCATTTAGAAGTTTCTCAGTTTGTGCTTTGATTCCTTCTTGTCTGCCCAGATATTCCAGGGTGCTTTGCTTACCTGGTACTGTTGAAGGATCACTTGATACTACAGTACTCAACACTCCCTTTATTGTAGGAAATACACTGACATTTGAATGTACAGTAGTAGGGACAAAAGAGACATAAAAATGAAATTAAATGGGTACCTACAAAAGTTGATGCAAGTGCCAGTTTTATATAATTTTCTTTCCTTGGCCATTTCAATTACAGCCACAAAACTCTAAGGCCCCGTACACAAGTCCGAGGAACTCGACGGGCAAAACTCATCGTTTTGCTCTTCGAGTTCTGTGTGAAGCCGCCGAGGATCTCGGCGAGCCAACTTTCCTCATTGAACAACGAGGAAATAGAGAACATGTGTACACACGACCGAGTTTCTCGGCAAAATTCAGCTTCGATCGAGTTTCTGGCTGAATTCTGCCGAGAAACTCGGTCGTGTGTACGGGGCCTGAGATTGGAGGCTGAAAGATACGTTTTTTAGTAAAACTAAAATCACAACTGGAAGAACAGAAAAAAATGTCACTCTACTATGCTAACAGTTCTCTGCTGGGTGTATGCCAGACACTAGCTTACTACTTCACCAACAAAAATGCACAAAATGTGTAGCTACAGCAGCGATAAACACCCATCTGGAACCTTTTAATACATGAGAATGTGTTACTGTGCAATATGTGTAGCTGTGTGCCACCCGTAGCTTCTCTGCCTTCCTAGGCTGCAACCTATGTTGGCTGTAAAAGAAAACAAAAAAAAAACAGCTCTGTCTGTGAGGTTGGATAGAGATAAAGGCTGCCACTTCGGGAGCCACCTGAAAACTAGAAAACTGTAAAACTGCCATTATGTTTTCAAGGTCCTTCCCTATACAGTAGGGAAGAGCCTTTCCATACAGAAGTTTTGCTTGCCGCCAGTGAATTAAGGAAAGAATGGCATTTTAGTATATTTATACAGTACCTGTCTTTTGGAGAGACTCCACCATTCTTGGTTCCATTCACAGAAACAGATAGTATGCAGTATTTAGGCGATTTCCCAAATACCCCATGCAATCCTGCAAATGTCAATTTACTACTCCTTTCTGTTGTATTTACCACATAAAGCAAAAACTGTAAATACCATATAAAACAGGAGTGGAAGTCAGTTCACAAAAAAAAGCATGCAGTAAATAAGTAGTGGTCCTGGCATGGGATATTTAATGAACCGGAAGCCGCCAGCATCCTTGGCAACCAGTAAACAACCTGGTTGTTAAGGAGCGGGTTAGGATCCCTAACAACCAATGAGTCATCAGCTGACGCTGACAGCTGAAAGTAAAAAAAACAATTGCCAACACCTCATTAGGAAAAAAATCGAGTGGGGTCCACCCCTCTGGGTCTGGTATACATTTTGAAAGGAATCCCCATGCCATTTATTTTTAAAATGGAGTGGGGTCACCCAAAAAGTATACCAGACCCTTATGCGAATATGTAACCCGGGGGGTCAGGAAAGAGAGGGGACAAGCAAGCACCTTCCCTGCTGAACCATACCGGGCCACATGCCCTCATTATGGGGAAGTGCTTTGGGGAAGTGGAAGCTCTCCCCCAAAGAATCTTTCTCCATGTTGGTGGGGACAAGGGCCTCTTCCCTATAACCCTGGCTGCTAGTTGTGGGGGTCTGGGGCAGGGGCTTATGAGAATCTGGAAGCCCCCTCTAACCCCCAGATCCTGCCCCCCCATGTGAATGAGTAGGGGTACATAGTGGGGGTCTGCAGGCAGGGGCTTATCAGAATCTGGATGCCCCAGATCCCTGCCCCCTCTTATGAATGAGTAGGGGGTACTCATTCACTAAAAAAGTGTAAAAAATTTATGAAAACACAGTTCTGACAAGTCCTTTATTTAAAAACCAAAAACAACCCCCCCCCCCCCCGTAAATTCAGCTTATTTTTGTTTTAATAAAGTATTTGTCAAAAACTGTCTTTGTGTTTTTATTTATTTTTGACACATTTGGTGAATGAGTAGGGGTAAAATGTGCCCCATGCTCATTCACATGGGAAGTCTATCCATCACCAGTTTTGGTGGCGCAAGGCACAAATATTTCAACCAGGATTGCCATATACTGTCAAATTTACCCACTGCCTTCCTACGCCTATAGGCCAAACGTTCTCTGAACAAAAGGAGTTGACATAGGTAATCCATTGCTTCCCCGTGGGAACCACAGGTGCCATCCATTATCGTGCAATAAGCTTTATAGCTAAATACATCAGTGCCGTTATCATGTAATACATTCCTTTCGTGAATTTTTCCGCGTCGATAGCCCCGAGCAGGTATACTAGAGGGTCCAATGGGACCAGTGCCTGGGCCAATCTAGTAATACACTGCAAGACTTCCTCCCAGTACCGATGAAGCTTTGGGCATCTCCATATTAGGTGTATAAAATCCCCCTGATGTGCTTTGCACTTTGGACACAAGGGGGAGTCCCTTCCTCCCCACCTGTGTAACTGCACTGGTGTTCTATAGGCCCTGTGAAAGATAAAAAGTTGTGACAATTTATGGGACGCAGAGACGGATACCGCGGGAATAGATTCTAGAGCCATATCCCACTGATCCCCGTCTATCACCCCATTGTCTTCTACCCATTTGCTGCGACATCTAAAAAAGGCATGATTCTGGACTGTAGACAGCAATCCCTCATAAATTTTTGTTTTTAGACCCCTCCGGACATCTGCTCATAGGGCTTCCATCATCAAGGGTGGCGACGGTACTTCCAGAAAATGTGTCCATTGCTGTGCCTGCAAAGCATGCCGGAGCTGGAGATATTGGTAAAAGCCCCTAGGGGCTAGTTGGAATTCCCTGCGCAACTGTTCATATGTTTTCAACACCTATCCTTCATACAGCTGCGACAAAAAACAAATCCCCTTCTCTTTCCAGGGTGTAAAGCCCTGTAGTTCCTGTAACTCTAAGTATCTAGGGTTATGCCATACTGGCGTGAAGTGCAACAGGCCCTTTATCCTCAGGGCCTTCCGGATCTCCCCCCACACCTTTTTAAGGAGAACACATGTAGGTGCTAAATGGGGGCCCATTGTTAAAGGGCAGCATCCAGATTCCAATAAGCCCCCCACCTATAGACCACCACCCAGGGATGTGGAGAAAGTCACTCCTGCTCCACAGCAACCCCCATGTTGAGGGCATGTAGCATGGTATGGCTCGGGGGGGGCACTTGTTAACCCCCTCCTTTCCTGTTCGGCCGTGCTGCATTCTTGGATAGAAGGTCTTGTATGAATTTTGTGGAGGACCCTAGGCCATTTCTTTTTCAATTTAAATGTTTTAAATTTGTGGGGTTACCCTTAAAATCCACATCAGACTCGAAGCCCATGCCATTCCAAACATAAAAAATTAATGACGTCATTGACTTTGAGTGGGGTATCTGAATGATGTCTGCAGCTGCAGGCATCATGCAGATATTATTCTTTTCTGCCGGCGATTCTATGCACCATAAGAACAATCATAGTGGCAGTCTCCTCCTGCCGCCCTCTGGAGCTTCTTCGGGCTCGCCCATATGATCAGCAAAGTGGAGAAAGAATCTTCCGCTGCCGGATGTTGAACATGGAGATCCATAAAAAGGCCCTGTCACGCACCATTCCTATTACAAGGGTAGTTTACATTTCCTGGATGTGAGGATTCGCCACATGCGCTAGCAACAATTCTAGCAATAGACCTTCTCCGTAACTCTAAATTGGTAACCTGTAAAAAAAATGTAAACTTTAAATACCAAAGTTTGGTGCCATTCCACAAGTGTGCGCAATTTTAAAGTGTGACATTTTAGGTATATATTTACTCTACGTAATATCATCTTTCACATTATACAAAAAATTGGGTTAACTTTACTGTTTTGTTATTTTTAAATTTGTGGAAAAAAAAATTGCATTGGAAAAATTGTTGCGCAAATATCGTGTGACATAAAAGGTTGCAATGACTGCCATTTTATTCCCTAGGGTCTCTGCTAAAAAAGTCCCTTCTATCTCCCAGACCTGAAGACAATTACCCACCTGAAGGACCATATCCCAAAAACAAAATTAGCCTGGAGATAGGCTTTATGTGCATTTTAACACTTTTGTGTCAATGTTTCAGACCAGTGCAGGCCAACTGAGGTAAGCAAAGGGAACAAAAAAGTAACAGAGAAGAGTGCTTCAACACAGCAGGAGTCTACAGAGAATGATATATAATATCATTTAGCGTATCAAAGTACCTATGGTTTTCAGGACTTCTCAAAAGTAGTAAGTGAGTCTGATCTATAAGCTAGTAGATTTTTCATTTATGTAATGTACCTGAATCAAGGAAGAGACTTTTAACACTTTTGACCTAATTCTTCAGTTCTTATGCCGCGTACACACGACCGTTTTTCGGGTTGTAAAAAATGAGTTTTTTTTTTATGTCATTAAAAACGATCGTGTGTGGACTCCAGAGCATTTTTCACGATGTAGAAAATGGCCATTAAAAATTTCGAACGTCAACGTTTTTAACGTAGAAAAAAATGGTCGTTTGTGGGCTTTAACAATGTGAAAAAAACGTGCATGCTCAGAAGCAAGTTATGAGATGGGAGCACTCGTTCTGGTAAAACTAGCGTTCGTAATGGAGTAAGCACATTCATCACACTGTAACAGACTGAAAAGCGCAAATCGTCTTTTACTATGACGAAATCAGCAAAAGCAGCCCAATGGGTGGCACCATCCGAATGGAACTTCCCCTTTATAGTGCCGTCGTACGTGTTATATGTCACTGCGCTTTGCTAGAGCATTTTTTTTTCACGATCGTGTGTAGGCAAGGCCGTTTTAACGATCGGGTTGAAAAAAAACGTTGTTTTTTCTAGACCATTAAATATGACATTTTTTACAACCCGAAAAATGGTTGTGTGTACTGTACGTGGCATTACGCCTATTAGGAACAAAAAACTGACACCATTCAATTAAGTAATTCTGTTAATTTTTGTCTAAGTAAAGGCACAAATCCAGTACAAATCATTTGGTTCTCAGGACCAAGAATTAAGATATAAAACCAATTCCATTAGGGCTACAAAAGTATACTAACAACAATATTGCCTATAGCAACCAGTTCTTATGCCATTTACATCCAATATCCCTGCTCATTCTCACTAATACCTTAAAGTGACCTAAAAAGTAACTAACTTGAATAGCCTGATTTATTTAAGTACAATACAGTTATCTTTTCTTTTTTTATTTTTTACAATTTTATTCCTATTATACCTCTTGATCTTGCCAGTTTGTTATTATTTTATAAGTGTTTTTATACAGGATTTATTTAGCGCCCACAGGTTGTGCAATGCTTTTAGCTTGCTTTCATGGTTTCCTGTAGTAGGGTGACAGTGCTATCCACAGACCCCTAATGCCACGGTAGCATTGCCCCCCTACCTTGCATACTCCTATATATAGACTACAGCATGCTGTGCCTGCGCATGCAGTGTTTTCAAGGTTCTATAAGCTCTGCACAGCCCAGACCAGTTTGCTTTGCTTTGTAACCTGGCACTTGCAGTCAGGAAGCTGACAATGACATCATTGGCGTTCATGACCTGGTTCTGTCTATGATTCCATATAAAGTGTGGCAGAAATTCATTTTTTACCCCACCTCATGGGACCATGGCAAACCTATTTAAAGTGTTACTAAACCCACAACTGTAAAATCAGTCTGTATATGCAGTAAAGCATGCTTGGTATACTTAATGTGGAACCTAAGGGGTTAATCCTGTGCATTGTGTAAAAAGGCTGTTTGATCCTGTCTTCTCTGATCCTCCTCTTATATTACTGTCCACAGTCCACATGTTGATAGCGCAGAGCCTTAGGAGGCACTCTGCACATGCCGAGTTTGGTGTGTATTGCTAGAGAATTTTTTTTTTTTTTTTGGGGGGGGGGGGGTGCATGTGATCAGCACAGGACCAATCAGCACTGTCCAGACAGAAGGTCAGGGGTCGTGCAGCCTCATAGGAAAGTGAGAGGAGAAAGAAAACTCCTCCTACAAGCTTTAACCAGTGCTCAGCTGGACACTGATAGTCACAAGACTGCTATAAACTGCTGCTGAGAAAAAGTACGGTATTTAGCAGTTTATATTTACTAAAACAATTGTATTTCCATGTTCTGTGTACTGTGGGAGACTAGATATAGTGAATGCAGGGTCCTGGGTTTAGTAACACTTTAAGCTCTAAGGTCTACTTCCCTTAAAATTTTGACCTACCTGGGGATAATCAAACAAAGGATTCGCCCCGGGACTTTAAATGAAGTGGGTACCATTACCACTAGTAAGAATAACAATAGTTATTACAGTATATAATTTATTCAAGTAAAATTCTTTACATGCATAGATAACACCAACAGTTGCCAATAAAAAGATACATAAACAAAAAATATTGGTACATAAATGTATCGGTCAGAGTACACGGGCATCATACTACCCGACTAGTTTCGCAAGATCCAGCTCGCTCTTCAGGGGTGTGTAACACTGTACCTAGGATAAAAATATATACATATATGTTTGGCAATATGGCACAGTATTGGTTGTAAAGTCACAGGGTAGGAGGGGTTGTGGGTCCCCATACTCACCACTGAGCTTGACCATGGCTACAGGTGTGCGGCCCCAAGACAGCGGCAGCAGATGCCTCACCCAGGAGCTGAGGGGGCGGAGTCAGAAAGGGACCCCACCAGGGGCCAAATGGAGAGCATATACTTATACTTATTTACTCTACTTTACTACTTTAGATGCCTGGCAAACATACTTATGTTCACAGCCTATACTTTTTATGGACTAACGAGGTCTCTATGTATACATCACTACACCTGTGCCGTGACTTCTCTCCATTTGGCCCCTGGTGGGGTCCCTTTCTGACTCCGCCTCTCAGCTCCCGGGTGAGGCACCTGCTACCACGGTCTTGGGGCCGCACACCTGTAGCCATGGTCAAGCTCAGTGATGAGTATGGGGACCCACAACCCCTCCTACCCTGTGCCTTTACAACCAATACTGTGCCATATTGCCAAACATATATGTATATTTTTTCATCCTAGGTACAGTGTTACACACCCCTGAAGAGCGAGCTGGATCTTGTAAAACTAGTCGGGTAGTATGATGCCCGTGTACTCTGACTGATACTACATTTATGTAACAATATATTTTGTGTTTATGTATCTTTTAACCACTTGCTTACTGGGCACATATATCCCCCTCCTGCCCAGGTGAAATTTCAGCTTTCGGCACTGCGTCGCTTTAACTAACAATTGCGCGGTCGTGCGACGTGGCTCCCAAACAAAATTGACGTCCTTTTTTCCCCACAAATAGAGCTTTCTTTTGGTGGTATTTGATCGCCTGTGCGGTTTTTATTTTTTGCGCTGTAAACAAAAAAGAGCGACAATTTTGAAAAAAATACAATATTTTTTACTTGTTGCTATAATAAATATCCCAATTTAAAAAAACAAAAACTATTTTTTTTCTCAGTTTAGGCCGATACGTATTCTTCTACATATTTTTGGTAAAAAAAAAAAATCGCAATAAGCGACTGGTTTGCGCAAAAGTTATAGCGCCTACAAAATAAGGGACAGAATTATTATTATTATTTTTTTTTTACTAGAAATGGCGGCGATCTGCAATTTTTATTGGGACTGCGACGTAATGGGGACACATCGGACACTTTTGACACATTTTTGGCGCCATTCACATTTATACTGCCATCAGTGCTATAAATATGCACTAATTACAGTATAAATGTGACTGGCATTGAAGGGGTTAACACTAGGGGGTGAGGAAGGGGTTAAATGTGTACCCTAATTAGTGTTCTAACTGTGGGGGAAGGGGGGTGACTGGGGTGACCGATCTATGTCCCTATGGACAAGGGACACAGATCGGTCTCCTCTCCAGAGACAGCACCGCTGTCTCTGTGTAAAACGGCAATGAGAGATGATCTCATATGTTTACATATGAGATCATCTCTCATTGGCCGCACAGATCGCATCGCAAATGGCCACTCTGATTGGGCGTTCGCGGCGATCTGTGATTGGCTGTGTCCAAGGGACACGGCCAGCACAGCAGTTCCCCGCTGCGCGCTCTGGAGCGCGCGCAGGGAACGCGCATAGGGGCGGACATCAATTGACGTCCACTTGGATTTTGGGATCCGCGCTGTAGCCGTCATTTGACTATAGCGCGGGTCCCAAGAGGTTAATTGGCAACTGTTGGTGTTATCTATGCATGTAAATAATTTTACTTGAATAAATTATATACTGTAATAACTATTGTTATTCTTACTGGCAGTAATGGTACCCACTTCATTTAAAGTCCCAGGGCGAATCCTTTTGTTTGACTATATGTTATAGGGATGGAAGTGTGTTACTGGGGACACCAGACCTTTCCTCTTTCTGTACCTGGGGATAATGGTGCTGGCCACAAGTAGGGCTGGTGTATAGGTTCTTTTGATGTGTCAGTTGAAACCTATAAAAAAATAGATATATTATTAGATCAGTTACGGGGGATGAGCATCCCGCCCTCCATTGCCGTGGCTCTAATTATGTGGTTGTATCCTTTTGCTACTGAAGGGGATAGTTATTTTCCTTGCACACTCCTATAAAAAGACTACAGCATGCCATGCCTGCACATGAAGTGTTTGCAAGGTTCCATTGGCACTATACAGCACAGAAGTGCTTGATTGACAGAGGAACCTGGAGCTTGAAGTCAGGAAGCTGACAGTGATATCTTCAGCTTTCATGACCCTATGATGCTTCATCTCTGCCAAATCCCTGACCTGCAGACTAGAGGAGTAAAGCATACTGATCAGGTGACTGTTAACTAAAATTGACAAAATAAGTCTTCGTTTAGCTGTGACGTGAACCTCATCTGGCATGTCAGATATATACTGCTATTACAAACATCAATATTATGATCACCATTCCTACAGAGGACGTAGAGGAATGCGGAGGCTACCCCCCCAAGGGCTCACCAGGCCTCTTCCCCATTGGATTGACTACACTATCGACACTATACAGGTGAAAGAACAATATATTAATACAATCTTGGGCTACAGGCATTGATTGATCTATTTGTTCCTTTGCTTCTTTCTTGGTTTCTTGACACATTGTTGGACATCAAGTGAATGGAATGAAACTTTAATTTGTTCGTTTTGTACTACATTGCATTGTAATGTTTTTCGGGCAACTATGAATGCCTTATACATTTCTTAAATTCTTGGTTCTTATAATGACTCAAGCATTTACTAACCCATAACCTTGTTAATATTTCATTCATAGGTTATTACATTATTTGTATCAAATGTGTGCTTCTTTAAGGCCCTGACGAAGCGGGCCCCCTGCGAAATGAGTAGGCCTTCTGTCTTGAGTTTTTTAGTCACGACCAGGTAACAGTCAGGCCCCGTACTCACGACCAAACATGTCTGCTGAAACTGGTCCGCAGACCAGTTTCAGCAGACATGTTTGGCCGTGTGTAGGCCCGAGCGGACCATTTTCGGGCGGATCGGACAGGTTTCCAGCGGACAACTGTTTCCTGGACTTGCTTTAAAACAGTCCGCTGGAAACCTGTCCGCCCGGACATGTACGGTCGTCTGTACAGACCTACCGTACATGTCCTGCCGCCCGCCATCCCTCGCATGCGTCGAATGACTTCGACGCATGCGTGGAAGCATTTTAAAGGCAGGCCGCCCACGTCGCCGCGTCATTGTCGCGGCGACACCGCGTCATCGACGCGGCGACACCGCGGACACGCCCCGCGTATTGTTTACGCGCGGACCTCTGTTCCCGGGCAGACATGTCTGATGAAAACGGTCCGCGGACCGGTTTCATCGGACATGTCTGCTCGTGAGTACTCGGCCTAACTGTGATTTTAACCTGTTACAGTTGTAAATAATCTTATTTTGACCATTGATATTAATATGAAAAATAAAGATTAATACAATTTTTACTCTGTGGTATATATGTTTATTAAACCCTACAAGGTACACACAAAGTCCCACTCCACCCTATATTTGCTATTGATTTTTTCTTAAATAAAATCACATTTAAGTGTTTGCACCGCATGATGAATCAAAGGCTCACAGATGATTTAAGCTGTTAAAGAGCTGCAAAAGTTAGCAGATCTGGCAATTGCATAATAAGACCTGTTAACTGTGACAGGAACACACAGCAGGGAAAAACACCCCGTGCCTGTATATTATCAGTACACAAAGTATTAGAGGGTTGTTAGAGATACATCTGCAAACGTTCCAATAAACTAGCAACCAGATTTTGTCTGTGTGTGTGTTTGGCAGTATCTCAAATCATGCCATACACAAGCTGCAATTAACACTCTTTCCCTCCTGTGGCACGCATGCATCTTAAAAAAAAATATTTTATGTGACTTTTTCTTTCAAGTCTATCCCTATGGAACATTTTAATGTTAAGCAAAACACATCAAGAAAGATCAACAGACAACCGCCAGAGATTAATTTTTTACTACTCATTTGAATAGGACAAGTTGATATTTTCGGCAGCCCATTTACAGCTTATTAAACTCATAAATAAACTGCAGAATCCACAGTTAGGTGGTAAAGCTCCGCACACCACACACGGCACACCTTGAAGTTATTTCTGCCGTGGTGCCTGAACACACAGCTGTTCCCCCCAGGGACCTTCTTTTTTTTCCACTTCATTACCTCACCCAATCCCAAACAGCTTCCCCAACTAATTCTTTCTTGTTGGATTTGTATCATTGTCTTGAGCAGATAATGCAACTCTCCAGAGATAAACAGATCTATGTAATAGCTAGTACTGCATCACTGCTTATCAGGAATTAGAGGCTTCTATCTGAAGAACATTTTTCTTTGCTGGAAAAAACCCAAAGTATTGTTAACATTAATGCTGCGTACACACGATCATTTTTCGGGTTGTAAAAAACAACGTTTTTCAGGCTCTAGAAAAAACAACGTTTTTTACAACCCGAAAAATGATCGTGTGTACGCAGCATTAATGTTATCAATACTTAGTTTTTTTTTCATTAAAACGGCCTTGCCTACACACGATCGTGAAAAAAAAATGCTCTAGCAAAGCGCGGTGACGTACAACAAGTACGATGGCACTATGAAGGGGAGGTTCCATTCAGATGACGCCACCCTTGGGGCTGCTTTAGCTGATTTTGTGTTAGTAAAAGACGATTCACGCTTTTCTGTCTGTTACAGCGTGATGAATGTACTATCTCCATTACGAACGGTAGTTTTACCAGAACGAACGCTCCCGTCTCATAACTTGCTTCTGAGCATGCACGGATTTTTCACGTCGTTAAAGCCCACACACGACCATTTTTTACAACCCAAAAACTGACAACGTTTTAAAACGTTGTGGGAAAATAGAGTATGTTCGAAAAAAAAAGTGTCCGTTTTTCAGAACCCGAAAAATGCTCTGAAGCCCACACACGATCGTTTTTAATGACATTAAAAAAACTTCGTTTTTTACAACCCGAAAAATGATCGTGTGTACGCGGCATAAGTGAAAGCATTTTTTGTATGGTTGTAATGGTAATGGCTTGATATAGCTTTGATGTAGACCAGGGGCGCCAAACCAGTGACCCGGGGGCCACATGTGGCCCGCAGAGCCCTCTGATATGCCTCGTGACCTCCTGCTCTGGGATGGAATAGAATAGAATACTGTTATTAAAGGTAATTTTATTACTAAAATTACAGTGTATATATGGGCATATTACTTCTACAGTGGTTACTGGGCTGCTTTCAAACTGATCTGCAGGTTACCTGCACTGAGCCATAGACTTCTGTTACCTGCGAGTTTGGTGAGCTTTTGAAAGTGCACCAAACCTGCAGAATATAATAGAAGTCTATTGCAAAGTACAGGAGAGACAAAGGTACACTGCGTTGCACCCATGGTACAGGAAAAACCGCAGCACATCAGTGTGGAAGCAGCCATGGGCCCTTTTCACATGGTCAGTCTGACCCAATTCGACACTCCATGCACCTTTAAGAAGTGGCAGATGAAAACTGCCTTGTTTCCTAACTCCAATCCGCTAAAAAAAAAGAGTATAGGGGGCTATGTCAGTGTCCGCTCTGCATATACCCGCTCTGCTCATTGTGGTCTGCGACCGGTTACTAAGTCGCTTAAGTGGCCCTCGCTCTTCAAAACGTTGGACACCCCTGATGTAGACAATATAAACTTGTAGCTTGGGAGCCAATGTTATATGCGCTGCACCGATATAATGAATCATCTACTGCCTGCTTATATCTCAACTTTGACGATGAATCCAAAAATTATAAAAGAGTTATAATTTTTCTAAAAATCTTCCCACAACAGGAACTGGGAACTTTCCACTAAAGGTGTCACCATTAGAGTTATCTCACAGCGACCTCCCGTGGACACATGACAATTTGCTTGTAGATGAAATTGCTCAAACCAGCAACAAAGTCGCTGACAGCGTATTACCATTTAAGCCCAAAGCCGTGCCCGCCACACTTACTGACCCACAATCTTTCGGCAATGGAAAAAAGGGCACATAAATCAACTTTACTAAAACCAAAAATATGAAAAATTTGATTATATGGATGGTCCCATACTAAGGTGTCCGTTTATGAAGCAGTGAGCAGCGGTGATCCCAGGGATCACCGCTGATCACAGCCCATAAACAGTTTATGAAACAGAGATAATCAGGGAGAGAAGTGTTTGAACTTGTTCTCCCGCCGATTATCTCCACACACAGAGAATCCTCACTGACACAGTAACGACCAGCTTATGAAGCTGTGATCTGAGCGCTTCACTGGATCTGTGTCAGAATTCACACTCCCTGATTCACCATCTCAGAGGTGGTGAATCTGGGAGTGAAGAGGGAATCCTGGGGGATCTGAGGAGGAAGGAGGAAGATTTTTAACTTCCTTCTACCTCGTTCAGACCTCCCAACGCTGTAACAATGTCCCCCTGTAATACTTATGTATATACATATATATACATACATATATATAATGTGTACATGTATATATATATATATAATGTGTGTGTATATACATGCATATATAATGTGTGTGTGTGTGTATACATATATATATTATGTAGGGGGACTCGTTATTTTAATTACATTAACCACGCCGTCTGTCAGTGTACTGATCGGTGATAATTTATCACCGCTCAATAAACTGACATCTCTGTGTTTCTGTGAATTTCTGGTACTGTAATCTCGTAAAGTCTCATGAGATTCCAGTATCAGGGACCATTCTCCACTGTTTGAAGCGTTGGTAGATCATTTCACTTCTCCAAGGGTGAAGTGATCTATGCTGCTTCATAAACAGGCACACAGAGGAGAAAAATCTCCTCTGTGAATGCCGGAGAACGAAGCAGTGAATAGATTTCACTACTTCATAAAAGGACACCTAATGCCGCGTACACACGGTCGTTTTTTGTGATGAAATAAAATGACGTTTTTAAAAAAGTCATTTAAAATGATCGTGTGTGGGCTTCACATCGTTTTTTGTCTTAAAAAAAACGACCCAAAAAAAATTCGAACATGCTTCAATTTTTTATGTCGTTTTTGAAAATGTTGTTTTTTGTGTCATAAAAAATGATCGTGTGTGGGCTAAAATGATGTTTTAAACAACGTTTTAAACCCGCGCATGTTCAGAAGCAAGTTATGAGACGGGAGCTTGAATGGAACAGAGTGCCGTCGTACATGTTGTACGTAACCAAGCTTTGTTAGAGCATTTTTTTTAAAACGATGGTCTGTGGGCAACGTAGTTTTTTTAAAATTACGTTTGAAAAACGTTGTTTTTTTTTCATGATAAAAAACGTTGATTTTTTCCAAGACAAAAAACGACCGTGTGTACGTGACATAAAGCCTCGTACACACGACCGAGGAACTCGACGGGCGAAACATATCGTTTTCCTCGTCGAGTTCCTTGTTAGGCTGTCGAGGAACTCGACAAGCCAATTTTCTGCATTTCCGTCAAGGAAATAGAGAACATGCTCTCTTTTTGGCTCGTCGAGTTTCTCGACAGTTTCCTCAACGAAAATGTACACACGACCGGTTTCCTCGGCAAAAAAATATCTCCCAGCAAGTTTCTTGCTGGTTTTTGCCGAGAAACTCGGTCGTGTGTACGAGGCCTGAGAATAGGAAGCTTTTCACTGCAGGTGTCACTATCAGAGATACCCTATAGCGACCTCCAGTGGACATATGAAATATTTTTGTACAAATAAAATTATTTAACCAAATTAAGTGTGGCTTAGAGGGGATGTCATTAAGATATTTTAATTGTGTAGGTACAATTCCCAAACCCACATTTAACTCTACCATTTAGGCTTTATTATTAAAGGCATTGACGTCAGTATCCACATTGATGCCAAAGGGAACATATGTTTTTAAACAGTATCAAGTTGTTGTTGTTTCAAGAATGGATCATACATCTCTCTTTAGGTCATGGTGTGTGGGTTTTATAATTTTTCATTATTAATGTCACTAAAGAAACTCTACTAACTGGTCACCAAGACTTGATTGTTTTTAGGTTCCATTTCTAAAAGTTACAGAACCTCCATGCAAAGTTGTCTTCTGCACAGGAGCTGACTTCAAGTCCATTTAAAATGATTACACTAAAGCCAACATAAAATGCTGAGGTGGCATGAAAAGATTTATGCAGTTTCTTTCTGCGATGGCTGGGTCAAATAATATTGGGGTTGTCATAAAAATATTAAATCCATTAATACTTTCACCCTGCATGGAACCATATGCCTCATATTCCAGCATTATCCCAGAGCAGCCGTCTTAAGCAATACTTTGAGGTATAATTGAATGAGGAACCCGCAGCACATGTACCAGAATAAACTAGGACCAAGGAAAGTCCAGCAATTTCCCATTAAAACAGAATTCTCAAACCACTTCTCACAGAAATTAAATTCTTCATGGCAATAAGAGAGATGTCAGACCGTGATACTTAAAATCTGACAGATCAGAATGTCTGGAGATTATAAAATAGGAGTTTTATGAGAAAACATACAACCCTCAGTAGAAGCAATATGTTTTGCAGTGAGCAATGCATGCCTGTATCAAACTACATCCACTTTTTCAGGGTTAAGAGAAAACTACAGTTAATAGGTTGTATTAGTTAACTTCCTAAAAGTTTTACTTATAAAGAGTAAACTGTAATCTCAAATCTGCCTATTGAGACAATGAGCTAACAATGATAGATGGAAACCCTGATGTAAAGACGTGAGGAATTTTGTTTCCTCAACGTCCAGTCCTTGACTTCAACTGTGTTTAAAAAAACACCAGTTCTTTTGGCAGGAAAAAAAAAAGGCTTATATAGAGAGTTTTGTGGGGTAGATTCAGGTAGGGGCATGCAATGATACGGCGGTGCAGCGTATTGTATTTACGCTACGCCGCCGTAACTTACAGGAGCAAGTGCTGTATTCACAAAGCACTTGCTCCGTAAGTCGCGGCGGCGTAGCATAAATGGGGCCGGCGTAAGCGAGCGTAATTCAAATGTGGAAGGGGGGCGTGTTTTATGCTAATATGTGATGACCTGACGTGATTGACGTGATTTAAGAACGTCGCATGCGCCGTCCATGTACATATCCCAGTGTGCATTGCTTCCAAGTACGGCGCAACGACGTATTGGTTTCGACGTGAACGTAAATTACGTCCAGCCCTATTCGCGAACGACTTACGCAAACGACGCAAACAATTCAAATTTCGAAGCGGGAACGACATCCATACTTAACATTGGCTGCGACACCTAATAGCAGGAGCAACGTTACGACGAAAACGACTTACGAAAACGACTTACGCAAACAACGTAAAAAACTACCGCCAGGCGCACGTACGTTTGTGAATCGGCGTAACTAGTTAATTTGCATATTCTACGCCGAAAACAACGGAAGCGCCCCTAGCGGCCAAAGAAATATTGCACACAATTCTACGCCGCCGCATTCAAGTTACGTCGGCAGAGGAAGCCTATTTTTAAAGTGTATCTGCCTTTGTGAATCGGCGTAACGATACGCGGGCGCAAAATTCAAATTACGGCGGCGTATCTGGAGATACACCGCCGTAATAGCTTCCTGAATCTACCCCAGTGTGTTTATTAGCATCTAGGAGCATTTAGCGTTTTTTTTTTCTGCCTCCAAAGTTTAAGCTTAAAATATACCTCTAAACGTCCTAGTGTGCATGGATACACCGGATAACATTAGCTGCTTCTACAGGCACAATAATAAACTTCTCTAGAAGCTGCATTTTGTAAGCCAGTGTGTATTGACCCTTAAAGTAAAGTGGAGAGGGCAAGGGGGAGAATGATGACAACAACAGCAGTCAACATATCTGCTTTGTCAGCAACAAGGCACATGAGATGTTACCAATATTTCCTCAAAGTACTAGCAAGTCCATTAATCCAAACTATGCAGGTCATATTGTTGATTGATTAGCACATATGTCTTCCCATTACAAAAAGAGCGAACATAGTGCAGAACAACAGGATGATGCAAAAAATGTATGTGAACATCTCCATTAATTTTCACTCAAATTGTTTCCCTAGGTAGAGAAATTTGCTGGAAAAAAAATCAAAACTCAAATTGTTTCCTTAGGTAGAAAAAGTTGCTGAAAAAAAAAATTAAAACTCAAATTGTTTCCCTAGGTAGAGAAAGTTGCTGGAAAAAAAATCAAAGTATTGATAAAATTGTTTCCCTAGGTAGAGAAAGTGGCATCTGCTTTCACTAGAAACAAATCAGTAAGCTGGACCTAAGCTGGATCAAGAGACCAAGCGCCTTAAATATGATATGGATTTTGAGGAGGCAAGAGATGATGCTGGTAATGGGGAGAACAACATCAGGGGAGGAAGACTGGGGGGGGGGGGGGGGTCTTCAATATATTTTTCTCTGTTGTAGAGTATGGGGAAATTCAATGCATGACCAGCTTCTTGAGGACAAGGCTGACCTGGCAATTATTAGATAACAACATGTGAAGTTTCCAGTGGGGGCAGAGAATGTCTTAAACTCAGATAATTAGGCTAATAATAATTGCTTGTTTATAAACGGATGTGTGTTATGGCCAGGAGGCAGATGGATTACTACTGGGAGGCCATAATGATGTTTGTAAAACTGAATTGGAATTTGATGGACTGACAGTGAACAAATTGCCCACCATCACTGCTGCCACCACAATTAACACTACAACCAATGTTGAAAATGTATCTGTTGCCTTGCCCTCTGCCATAATGTTCTGTTGCCCTCTGTCGCAAGATATATAGGAATATATAAACAGTATATAATGTGTATATATATATATATATATATATATATATATATATATATATATATATATATATATACTGTATATATATTTATGCAGTGTCTCACACAAGTGAGTACACCCCTCACATTTTTGTAAATATTTTATTATACCTTTTCATGTGACAACACTGAAGGAAATACACTTTGCTACAATGTCAAGTAGTGAGTTTACAGATTGTATAACAGTGTAAATTTGCTGTCCCTTCAAAATATCTCAACACACAGCCATTAACATCTATACCGCTGGCAACAAAAGTGAGTACACCCCTAAGTGAAAAATGTCCAAATTGGGCCCAAAGTGTCAATATTTTTTGTGGACACCATTTTTTTCCAGCAGTGCATTAACCTTTTTGAGCATGGAGTTCACCAGAGCTTCCCAGGCTGCCACTGGATTCCTCTTCCACTCCTCCATGATGACATCACAGAGCTGGTGGATGTTGGAGACCTTGCGCTTCTCCACCTTCCATTTGAGGATGCCCCACAGATGCTCAGTAGGATTTAGGTCTGGAGACATGCTTAGCCAGTCCATCACCTTTATCTTCAGCTACTTTAACAAGGCAGTGGTCGTCTTGGAGGTGTGTTTGGGGTCGTTATCATGTTGGAATACTGCCCTGCAGCCCAGTCTCTGAGTGGAGGGGATTATGCTCTGCTTCAGTATGTCACAGTACATGTTGGCATTCATGGTTCCCTTTTACATTTGCAAGTCTAAAAGGGGTGCAAAATAGTCAATATAAAAGAACCTGTAAGGAAAAAAAGAAAACAAAAGAAAAAACATTTTAAACTGTATTTTTGATAATTGTAGTGCTATACCTGTAGGAGCTGCTGATTATTATAGGTCCTCTTTTTTTCCCCCTCAACCTTTTCCAGCCACTCTAACACACCATATCAAGTGTACAAACCTACAATATCACAGGAAATCACTGAAAGTTATACTTAGTACCCAATAGTATCACTGTATCAAAGAAAACCAGCACCAAATCAGATAGTAAAAGCAAACTTAATATATTGTCACCTAATATGGTTGGTAACTAGGAAAGCATAAAATGTATTAAAAATGGTAATAACACAATTTAATATACAAAGTGATTAACATTAAGGACTAGGCATAAGATGCCATTTGGTATCCAAATCAGCATAAATAGTAGCAAAGCCACCTCAAGTGCAGCAGTGAGCAGTAGTGAAATGTAATCTACCGAGTGCTGGAACTATACTGCCAGAGCACATTTTTGTCAGCAGTGCTAGTCCTAGACCGACTGGGTATGCACTGTCCTAAAGAAAAGCAGGATGGTGGGGGGATCAGGGGAAAGAAGGAGATTATTAAAGAATGGATAGTCCTTTAAGATGTTCTTCTGCTGGCTATCATTGGGGTTCTTTTAAAGCATTGGTGCACATAATGACAGTTCCAGATAAACTACATGCAGTAGATACACAGTATAGGTACGGTATAGTTTCAGCACAGGTGCAAGGTAGATGCAGTTCAAATGTTTAGTATTATGCAGTATAGGGTTGGTATAGGTGCGGTCTAAGTTTGGAAAAAGTGGTGTATAGGGTGCAGCATGGTTGCAGTATACTTGGTGTCCTGTTGTCATGGGCTCAGTCCCTGCTAACAGTCTCAGCAAGGGATGAAGTCCCTGGGATGCTGCAAGGACCTCCTGATGTAGAAGCCCCCCCCCCAGTCTTTTTCCAAAGGCCTCTTGTGATCAGCAGTGGAAAGTAAAGGGTGAGTGGATGCACTGGCAGGCAAATATTCAGACAGAGATGGTCTCACTCTTACTCCCACAGTGCCAAGAAGAAGAACTTTCCTGGGCAGTTTAATAAAAAATCACATCTTACTTCACCTACTGCACAGTAACTTTTGGAATCTGTAGTGTAAGGAGTCAATTGACCCCATTATTTGACTGCTTGCTTTAGCACCCCCCCTGCTAGCAGGAGGAAAACACTCCAGCATAGCATCAGTATCTCAGTAAAAGAAAAGAAGAATAAAAGGAACATGTCTTCTTCTTTGCAAAACATTTTAGTTTTCTTTGAAATGATCCAGGCCCCTGATTTAGGTAATTTTCTTATGAAACAGATTCCATACATGTGTTTAACGAGTGCCTTGTTAGGTAGTGACAACCCATATTAATAAAATTACTGGTTGAAGTAATTAATGATGGGGGTTTGGTTATATAGTAAGACAACAGTATGTCAAACTAATATTCCAAAAAAGGAGTAATCGCTAGGGCTGTGACAGTTCATATTTTTACACAGTGTGGACAATAATAAAATCCTGTAATTTTTTTTCTACAAGGAAAGTAATGGTGCCACAGATTTTTTTTCCACATAGTTTGAGCATTTATAATTAATAAATACCCTTAGTATTAGTAGTCATCCTGGAGCTATGGTTTATATTTGATGTAACATTTACTGTAACCTAAATTACAACAGCCTTAGTAACTTCTGATGTTCCTTATATTAATAACCCTCTTCAGATGTTTGCTTGAATATTCTAAAGAGCACTATAAAAGAGGTTGCTATGGTTTCTGTAGATTACAGTTTATTCAGATGTATGTTGCAAATACACCTTTACTTATTACCTAAGAAGAATCATATTTTGCTAATACCAGTGAAATTTCTGGACCTTCATCTTCCTTTCCTTGTTAAAGTATATCTAAAGCCAAATCTTTGTCACTGACACAGTTGTCCCTGCTGGAAGATTACTTCAGCTCTTTGGATGTATGTAGTACTTCCAGAGGGTGAGGGGTTAAGCAGAAGCTTATGGCTGAAGTGGCAAAAAAAAAAAAACTCCATAGTGGGATACAAGCAAAAATTAAGATCTGACAGGGTTTCAAACTCTTTACCATTCAATTGAAAAAATGAAACAAAGTTCTGGCTTTAGATACAGGATGTAGACACATTTAAAATATGGCCTCTGTTCACCTTGGGTTTCCAAGGTATCTTTGTGTGCCCCCTCCCCCCAATATAGTAAGGGTATATACAGTTGTGCTCATATGTTTACATACCCTGGCATAATTTATGATGTCTTGGCCAATTTTCAGAGAATATGAATGATAACAAAAGACTGAGATAGCCACTCCAGAACCTTCAATTTATTCTGCTGTAGCCAATGACAGGTCGACTTTACCTTGTGTTTTGGATCATTGTCATGTTGGAATGTCCAAGTACATATGCACAGCTTCCTGGCTGATGAATGCAATTATTCCTCCAGTATTTTTTGATAACAAACTGCATACGATAATCAATTTTGACCAAATTTCCTGTGCCTTTGTAGTTTACAAATACCCAAAACATCAGCGATCCAACTCCATATTTCACAGTAGGAATGGTGTACATTTTATCATAGGCCATGTTGACTCCTCTCCAAATGTAGAATTTATGGTTGTGGCCAAAAGCTAAATTTTGGTCTCATCACTCCAAATGACTTTGTGCCAGAAGGTTTGGGCTTGTCTCTGTGCTGTTTGGTGTATTGTAAGCCGGATACTTTGTGGCATTTTCATACTAATGGCTTTCTTCTGGCGACTCGACCACACAGCCCATCTTTATTCAAGTGCCTCCTTATTGTGCATCTTAAAACACCACATTTTTTCAGAGAGTCCTGTATTTCACCTGAAGTTATTTGTGGGTTTTTCTTTGCATCCCGAATAACTTTCCTGGCAGTTGTGGCTGAAATTTTAGTCGGTCTACCTGACCGTGGTTTGATTTCAATAGAACCCCTCATTTTCCACTTCTTGGTTAGAGTTTGAACACTGCTGATTGGCATTCTCAATTTCTTGGATATCTTTAAATATACTTTTCCTGTTTTATACAGTTCAACTACCTTTTCCCACAGATCCTTTGACAATTCTTTTGCTTTCCCCATGACTCAAAATCCAGAAACGTTGTTGCAGCACTGGATGAAAGATCCAAGGTTCTGTCAGGAGTCCAGAAGCTCATTGACCTTTTATACACACACATCACGTCACAGGAGAGGATGGTTACCTTTAATAGCCATTCAAACCATGTTGTGTCAACTTGTGTGCATGTTATCAGGTCAAAATCACCAGGGTATGTAAACTTTTTATCAGGGGCATTTGGATAGTTTCTGTTGTGATTATGATTTCAAAAGAGTAAACACAATTGATTGATAATAAATGGCTTCAGCCAAACACTAACCATGAGTGAAAGAAAAGTTTTTGTGTTATCATTCATATTCTCTGAAAAATGGCCAAGAAATCACAAATTCTGCCAGGGTATGTAAACTTATAAACACAACTGTGTGTGTTCATGTGTGTGTATATATATATATATATATATATATATATATATATATATATATATATATATATATATATATATATATATATATATATATACTTTACTATCATTTTAATTCCAAAATATTGGATTGTATGCTTTCTACCTATGATTCTACTGCCTCTTAAGACATCTTTTTAGTGATGGAAAGTTAACCACTACCATACCGGGCCTATTCTGGCACTTCTCTCCTTCATGTAAAAATCATAATTTTTTTGCTCGAAAATTACTCAGAACCCGCAAACATTATATTTTTTTTTTAGCAGACACCACATGGAATAAAATGGTGGTAATTGCAACTTTTTATCTCGCACGGTATTTGCGCAATAATTTTTCAAACGCCTTTTTTGGAGAAAAAAAAAAAATAACAAAACGGTAAAGTTAGCCCAATTTTTTTATATAATGTGAAAGATGATGTTGCGTCGAGTAAATAGATACCAAACATGTCGCACTTTAAAATTGCACTCACTCATAGAATGGCGCGAAAATGTAGTACTTAAAAATCTACATAGGCGACACTACATGTCTAGTGATAGAATTGTTGCACACGCTCTAACGCATGCGGCAATACCTCATATGTGTGGTTTGAACAGCGTTTACATATATGGGCGGGACTTATGTGCGTGTTCGCTTCTGAGCGTGAGCTACCGGGGACAGGGGCGTTTTACATTTTTGACGGCATGTGGTAGGGAAGTGGTTGGAATACGTATATCAGGCTTTAAAAGAGGCATGCATTTGAAGAATGTCCAATGAAATTGTATCCTTTTCATTTGCAATTAGAAGGTCACTCAGGTGTACTACCAGCTGGTCATCACAACAAGTTTACCTTTAGGTTCATTAGGTTTAGGTTTATTTCTAAAAGACCCACTTTAATGCCAAGCTGTCCTCTCCATAGGTGCTGAATCAATGTATTTAAAGTGAAAGTTTATCTTTGGGCGCTTTGGTGAGTGCTTTGGGGCAGGGGGCACCCTGCGCTCCCCACCCCAAAGCACTCTGTCCCCATGTTGATGAGGACAAGGGCCTCTTCCCGGAAAACCTGGTTGTTGGTTGTCAGGGTCACAACGCTCCCTCCCGCTGTAATTCCGGGTGCGCGGTCTTATAGGCATGAGGCGTGGTCACCGGGTGATATCACCGGATCATGATGGGACCGTGACATCATAAGAGGCCTAAATAATTTGTTGGGCACCGCGCACACGGCATTACAGCGGGAAAGATCGTTGAGTCAACATCGGAAGAAGAGAAGAGGGAACAAGACGACACAGAAGACTGGGCCACCGCTAGTAAAAGAGCTGGAAGAAGATAGCGGAGGAGCCCAGCAGAAGGCAGAAAGAACCGGAGAGCGGTGAAAGAAGACCCCCGGAGCTGCCTAATAAATTACTTTATAAACCTGTCTAGTGTGTTTTTTTTCTTGACACTTTTTCCCCCAGGTGAATGGGTAGGGGTAGCCCCCTGCCCCAAAGCACCCACAACCCCATGTTGAGGGCATGCGGCCTGGTACGTTCAGGAGGGGGGAACTCGCTCATCCCCACCCCCTTTCCTGACCGGCCAGGCTGCGTGCTGGGATAAGGGTCTGGTATGGATTTTGGGGGGACCCCCGCGCCGTTTTTCGGCATTGGAGTTCCCCTTTAAATCCATACCAGACCCAAGGGCCTGGTATGCTCTTGGAGGGGGAACCCATGCCGGCTTTTTATTTAAAATTTGGCGTGCAGTTCCCCCTCATGATTCATACCAAATGCAGCTGACACAATGCACTGCCATTATCTGCGGTTATGTGCAGATAGCTGCGCCAAATCGTTCCTGGATGCAGTCAATTTTATTTTTTCTATCTGCACCAAACCGCATGTAACCAAACCGCAGCTAAACGCAGTGTGTGAATGGGGCCATAGGAAAGCATTGCGTGCTTTTAGCTGTGGTAGATAACTTGAGAATCCGCAGCTAAAAGCACCATTCTATCCGTCTGTGTAAAGGGGCCTTAAAGTCCTCTGTAGGGATGAGCTTCGAGTTGAAGTCAAACTCATGTTCGACTCGAACATTGCCTGTTCGCCTGTTCGGCGAACAGCGAATAATTCAGAGTGTTTGCGGCAAAGTCTTCGGGAGAAATCTAAAGTCCTAATTTTAAAGGCTAATATGCAAGTTATTGTCCTAAAAAGTGTTTGGGGGCCTGGGTCCTGCCCCAGGGGACATGTATCAATGCAAAAAAAAGTTTTAAAAACGGAAGTTTTTTTGGGAGCAGTGATTTTAATAATGCTTAAAGTGAAACAATAAAAGTGAAATATTCATTTAACCAGTTAAGACCCGGACCTTTAGGCAGCTAAAGGACCCGGCCACAGGTTTGAATACAAGAAAGGGCTGGGACAGCCACAGTCCAAAAATACTTCTCCTTTTAATAAAAATGGATCACAAAATACATGCCACGGCCAAAAACAGAACAAAAAATCTGATGCGTTTCGCACTGTATCTCAGTGCTTATTCATAGCAAAGGACCCGGCCAGTTTTTGCGATTCGGCACTGCGTCGCTTTAACTGACAATTGCACGTGCGACGTGGCTCCCAATAAAAATTGGCGTCCTTTTTTTCCCACAAATAGAGCTTTCTTTTTGTAGTATTTGATAACCTCTGCGGTTTTTATTTTTTGCGCTATAAACAAAAATAGAGCAACAATTTTGAAAAAAATGCAATATTTTTTACTTTTTGCTATAATAAATATCCCCCAAAAAATATAATTTTTTTTCCTCAGTTTTGGCCAATACGTATTATTCAACCTATTTTTGGTAAAAAAAAATCGAAAATTAGCGTTTACAAAATAGGGGATAGTTTTATTGCATTTTTATTCATTACTTTTTTTTTACTACTAATGGCGGCAATCAGCGATTTTTTTCATGACTGCGACATTATGGCGGACACTTCGGACAATTTTGACACATTTTTGGGACCATTGTCATTTTCACAGCAAACAATGCATTTAAAATGCATTGTTTACTGTGAAAAATACAATTGCAGTTTGGGAGTTAACCACAAGGGGGCGCTGAAGGGGTTATGTGTGACCTCATTTGTGTTTCTAACTGTAGGGGGCGTGGCTGTAGGTGTGACATCATCGATTGTGTTTCCCTATAAAAGGGAACACACGATCGATGACAGCGCCACAGTGAAGAACGGGGAAGCTGTGTTTACACACAGCTCTCCCCGTTCTTCAGCTCTGGGGACTGATCACGGGACTCCAGCAGGGATTGGGTCCACGGGTCCCGCGGTCACGGAGCTTCGGACCAGGTCGCGGGAGCGCCCGCGACCCACGGCTGGGCACTTAAAGAGGACGTACCTGTAGGTGCTTGTGCCCAGCCGTGCCATTCTGCCGATGTAAATGTGCAGGAGGCGGTCCTTAAGTGATTACATTTCGTACCAAGGAGGGGTGTACAGTATGCCTGTGAAGTAGCGCATGTTTCCCGTGCTTAGAACTGTCTATGCACAAGTGTCATTTCTGAAGGAAAAAAAGTCATTTAAAATCAGCGGCTATAATGAATTGTCGGCTCCCGGCAATTCAGAGAAAATGTATTCATAAAAAAAAAAAAAAAGCGTGGGGGTCCCCCCAAATTAAATTACAAAGCCCTTCAGGTCTGGTATGGATATTGAGGGGAACCCCGCTGTCAAATAAAAAAAAATGACGTGGGGTTCCCCCCAAATATACATTTCAGACCCTTCAGGTCTGGTGTGGATTTTAAGAGGAACTCCACCCCAATTTAAAAAAAAAATTGCGTGGAGTTCCCCCAAAAATCTACACCAGACCCCTTATCTGAGCACGCAACCTGGCCGGCCGCAGGAAAAGAGGGGGGATGAGAGAACGCCCCCCTCCTGAACCCTACCAGGCCACTTGCCCTCAACATGGGGTGGATGTCCCCATGTTGATGGGGACAAGGGCCTCATCCCCACAACCCTTGCCCGGTGGTTGTGGGGGTCTGCGGGCGGGGGGCTTATCCCGCCCCCCCTATGTGCATTGATAATGGGATACATTGTACTCCTACCATTTCACTAAGGAAGTGTAAAGAATTGTAAAAAAAACAAAAAAATTGTACAAAAAGTCCTTTATAAAAAAAATAAAAAATACAGCGGTGGTAATCCACTCTCGGTCTCCGTTCAGTATCCTGCCATGGGTGATCTCCTCTCTGCCAGGGGGTCCAGCGATGAGAAGATCTCTTCATCCAGGGTCCAGGATCCAGAGCGCACGCATCGCTGCCTGTCCACCGGAAACAGCCCAGCGAATGCCGCGACTTGAGCCAGTGACAGCTCTTATGTAGTGAGGGCGGTCCACCCGTCACGTGGCCCTGCTCCCCTCTGACGCAAGGGAGAGCCCAGGCTTCCCCAGTGACGTAGTCAGAGGGTGCGTCAGAGGGGAGCGGGGTCACGTGACGGGTGGCCCCGCCCCACCTATATAAGAGCTGTCACTGGCTCAAGCCAAGTCATTCACCAGGCTGTCTCCATTTATCTTTGAAATAAGCAAATCCTGCCCCCCTGCTAATTGAAAAGCTCTAGCTCTTACTTAGCAAGGGGTATTTGAACCTGTAAAAAGATAACTGCTTCCACACAAAGAGTAAGGCTGACTATAAAGTAGTAAAATATGATTACATTTTTTTTTTTAAGAAAATGCATTAAAATGTTTAGTTATTAGCGTGGTGAAATCGAAGTTTGTTTTTGACCAAAGTGATGAAAAAAATTAAAAAGAGCAGTATGGAAATGTTCTCTTGCACAAACACATTTCAGGGTACAAGGTTTTTCTGCTCCATTCCAAAATCGAATGCTACAGGCAAACTAAATTTTGAAGTACTTTCAAACTACATTTGTCAAGCCGTTGAAGGTACTGGGAATTTTCATATGAATATTTGTATAAACACTCGTTCTAAAATGTAATAATGCATGTAAAACTGTAGAGCCTGTAGTAGGGTGCATCAGGGAAGACAGTTTGGTTTTAGCTTGAATGTAGATAGTTAGCCAACAGGCAACCAGCTCTATTGCCCATGCTGTAATAACAGGTGTTGTCTGAGGTCTAACCTGTGTTTTTGTAGTTCATTTAAAATTTGAGGGGAGATATTCTGTTTATGGAGTGCTTCCAAAGCTTTAATTTTGTCTAGTATTGTTGACACCTGCCTCTTCACCCCTAAGGACAATTGAAGCATTAAACCCCTGCAGTAAGCCTTGTGTGAACACCATAATGTGAATTTGCCCACTTTAGAGGGGAATTTAGTTAAAAAAACTAAATCAATTGCTCCTGAAGACATAGCTTATGTTTCCATATGTTTATGGAAGTTTCATTGTGCCAGAGGAACACCGGAGGGGCTGTGTGCTTCTTGGATAGTTACTGAGATTGGTGTATGATCTGACCAGGTCTTAGCAAGGATCTTTGCATTAGAGATTCAGTGGAGTGTGGTTAGGTCGGTTAAGATAAAGTCGATTCGGGAGTACGACTTGTGGGGAGTGGAGAAATACATAAAGTATTTCTCTGATGCGTGGAGGCACCTACAAAGGTCAAAAAGGTTGTATTTGTGAAGAAAGGTAGCAAGGGTGCATCTATAGGGGGATTTTCTTTGAGAGGTGTCCAAACATTTGTCGATGATGGAGTTAAAGTCCCCGCAGATCACTAGGAGTCCAAGTTTAACAGAGGAATTTTTTTTCATCAAGGTTTTAAGGAATTTTATTTGGTCCGTGTTCAGAGCATATAGGTTTACTAATGTATAAGTCACATTGATTGTTGATGTTGCATACTAATATTAAGAATCTACTATGAGCATCAGTAACTTGTGAATGTAACTGAAATCCCACCAACTGCAGCTTTTGCAAAATATATGTGTGGGAAGGATTCTTGGGAACATTTAGGGGCTTTTAGGGGTTTAAAATAAGTCTATTGCACACAAAATACATCTCCTTGCAGTTTTTTGGCATCATACCATAGTAATCTTCATTTGAATGGGCTATTAAAGCCATGGGTCATTATGGAAATTATTTTCAGCCCCATGGTAACTCACGAGAGATATGAAGAGCCATCTAGTGGTGAATAAGTGAAAGTGGCACGTGGACTAAGAGATGTGAATTTAGGACTCACAGTTTTGGTGCACACGAAGGTTCCAGGTGAGTGTGACCTGTGAAACCATTGATGCCTTTGTTGATAGCGCAGAACGTTGGTCTTACTGAGTACTGGTGCTTGAAAGAGGTGAACTAAAAGTAAAGAACTGTCAAATAACACAAACAAGAAGTAAAAAACAGCATTGTGTGGCAAAAGCTACTTCATCGTGGTTGGGATGTAAGACTCAAAAAGTGACATATCCGGCATCACCCTTCCTAGAAAAATTGTGAAAGGTTAGTGATGAAACAGTCCCTTAATAGGCGCTTAATACAATCTCATTATAGAGAAACTGACAGTCAACCAGGCCCTTGCTCCAAATCCTGGGGAACTCTACTAGGGGATGATTTGGAAGATGGAGAATTTTCCTGAGGGGGAATCAGCCCCCATTTTCTGACCAGTTGTAGCCCCTCTTCCTCAGAGCGGACGGTGATAGTGCATTTATCTTTAGTGATCAGAAGTTTTGCAGGGAAGCCCCATCATGGTTGCGTAGAAGCTTTATTAACCACTTCCAGACCTTAGGTGTTTTTCAGATTCGGTGTTTGCAAGACTAAAACATTTTTTTCTGCTAGAAAATTACTTAAAACCCCCAAACATTATATATTTTTTTTTTTCTAACACCCTAGAGAATAAAATAGTGGTCATTCCAATACTTTTTGTCACACCGTATTTGCGCAGCGGTCTTACAAGCGCACTTTTTTTGGAAAAAATTCACTTTTTTGAATTAAAAAATAAGACAACAATAAATTTGGCCCAATTGTTTTATATATTTTGAAAGATAATGTTACGCCGAGTAAAATGATGCCCAACATGTCACGCTTAAAAATTGCGCCCGCTCGTGGCATGGCGTCAAACTTTTACCCTTAAAAATCTTGATAGGCGACGTTTAAAAAATTCTACAGGTTGCATTTTTTGAGTTACAGAGTAGGCCTAAGGCTAAAATTATTGCTCTCGCTCTAACGATCGCGGCGATACCTCACTTGTGTGGTTTGAATACCGTTTTCATATGTCGGCGCTACTCGCGTATGCGTTCGCTTCTACGCGCGAGCTCGTCGGGACGGGGCGCTTTAAAAAAATTTTTTTTTGCTTTTCGCATTTATTTTTATTTATTTTAGAATTTTTAACACTGAAAAAAAAAAAAAAAAAAAAAATTATCACTTTTATTCCTATTACAAGGAATGTAAACATCCCTTGTAATAGAAAAAAGCATGACAGGTCCTCTTAAATATGAGATCTGGGGTCAAAAAGACCTCAGATCTCATATTTGGGCTTAAATGCAAAAAATAGAAAAAAAATAAAAAATGTCATTTTTTCAAATGACCAAAAAAAAAATTTGTCTCTTTAAGAGGCTGGGCGGGACTGACGTTTTGACGTCACTTCCGCCCAGCCGAGCTATGGGGACGGGCGAAGGAGATTTTTCCTTCAGTCCCGTCCCCGCTCACCAGCCGACAGCATCCGATCGCCTCCGCCGCTACCGACGGCTCCGGTAAGCGGCGGAGGGCACGGGAGAGCGGCGGGAGGGGGGGGGGCCCCTCTCCCGCCACCGATAACGGCGATCTCGCGGTGAATCCGCCGCGGAGACCGCCATTATCGGATTCCAGACCGCGCACCCTAAAGATGGATACCTCGGTTGTGACAGCAGCTGCTGCCGTTACCGAGATATCCGTCTTTAAAAATAGGACGTACATCGTCGTGCGCAGGTCTGGAAGTGGTTAATGACACCAAATTTTTCTGTGCTAGTAGAGTGTACTGCGATAGGTCAGCATACAGAGCTATGTCACTGTAAAGAACAGGTAAGGGGGAGTTTTTTCTTGCAAACTGCATTAATTCATCCTTGACATGGTAAAAATGGATTTTAGCGATAACTTGGGACATTTTCTGGTAGAAATTATGGCTTTGGGACCCTGTGGGCCCTGTCCACTTCTATATCCTTGTCTGGTATGCCAGGGAGTAAGGTAGTAATGATTTGCTGCACATAGCGCCGGAGGCCTGAGCTGAGAACTGTTTCTGATACACAGCAAAACTTTGTTATTTCTACGTGACCTGTCCTCGAGGCCAGCCATCTTTAGTTTCATTGCACTTGCTTAACTCTTCATTGATGTCATTGTGGGAATCCACTAATTCATTGTGAGCATTTGCAAATTCACCCATTTTTATTTCTACATGATCCACTCTGTCCCTCAGAGCAGATAGTTCACCTTTGGGACATACATAAGATCATGTCTCTATGCAGTGAGCCTTTCACTAACATGTCTTTGATGGTTGCTACAGTGAGTGGGAGATCAGTGGTTTGAAAGTCCTCTAATTGTTCAGTGAGCTCTCTGGTGGTATCCTGAGAGAAGGAATCTCTCACATGCTCACCGTCCTGTGGACTGTCCTTTGCCCTCCTCTGTCTGCTTTTTTTGTGGACTGTAAAAGCAGAGTCCCTGGGATAAGAGCTGCTATCTCCAGGCTGAGAACTACACCTGTCTCACTGGGAGAGCTTCCACCCGCCATGCTGTGAGGTGTGCCATGCAGTCTGGAAGCTGCTGGAGCCGGTGCCATCTTGGGGAGAATAAAAAGAAGAAAATTGCGCTAACCCTAAATAATAAAATGAATAAAATTAAAAACGTGGTAGTATTGAACCAGAAGGCTGCAGTAAACAGTGTATACACACATAGAATACAGGAAAAAAGGAAAAACTGCGCCAACATAAATCACCTAGCACTTATGCCAGATGTACATGACAAAAAATAACATATAAATCAATCATGTAAAAAATGTCCCAAAGGTGAATTGACTTGTGGGTGTTAACATCTGAGACAAACAGCACCGCAGTGAACGTTTAAACCATTCGTGAGAACCTCCACCACATGGAAAGCCTCTTACCAGATTGATAAGTAAAAACAGCCTCAAGCAGATATGGTATTCATCATTCGGTTAAACACAGGGTCCGGGAACCACCAGATCGAATCTTCCAACGAGAGACAGCTACCCCTTCACCAGAATGGTCCGTGGATCATAGATGAAAGAACGGACCATAGCATAATACCGTTTAAGAGGTTTTATTAAGTATAAAACGTACAAACAAGTAAATCGTAAAAGCATGTAAAAAATGCCGGCCGGCACTAGAGGAGCCCTTCCTCCTTTGCATTGAGCGCGGTGACGTCACTGGGGAGAGGTGGTGCTCGCCAGAGTAAAAAACTCAGAGAGTTTGCAGGGGGCCCCTTTTTCTTTTTTTGTTTCTCCATCTCTCACCTGGGGTTCTCGCTTGTATTGCGGTGTTACAGGCACTGTTCCGTGCTAACTCCTGTTGCGGTAGTGGGTCAAAACCGTGAATCAAATGGGGAGCTCTGTTATAACACGGCCATCTTCCCGGCTAGCGGCCACGCCTGCCCCTCCCCGGGTCATTTTTTTGACCAGCCAGTGGGCTGATCGAATAAAACAAATGAATTTCCCAAGCTACACAAGGGTTGAGGAATCCTCTTCACTGTGCTATTGTATTCTGACAGCTGTGACTCCTCTGCTGTTAGAATACACTGATCAGCACTGTAGCTGGTTGGCTACAGCCTCTGATTGAATAAACATTTTCCAACATTCCCTTTTACCAGAAGTGAATTATTATATCATGTTCTGTCAAGCGGGAATGGCCATAGATGGATCTAAAATTCAGCTGAACCGGACAAATTTCAATCCATCTATGGCCATCTTTACTGGTTGCTTATGAATGCGGAAAATGTGTAACCAAATTGCTTATTTATAGACAAAGTCTTCTAAACCTGAAAGCCTCTTTAATTTGGGTGCTTCAAATCCTATGATGATATCACTTTTGTGTAAGATACATTTTTCAGCTCTAGAAAATTCTCATAAAAAGCTTCAAATGAACTTGACATAAGAGGATTACCAAATGAAAGACAAAAGCTCTTGCCAGCATGGAGCAAATAAATATTGGCAAGCTGACATATCATCTTAAGAAAATGACATTCATTATAGGTGGCCCTTAGTAAAGACTGCCCTGTCATGACATGCTTGAGCCAACTCTGATATTCAGGACTGTAACGGCTGAGCAGATAATTATGATTTATTTCTTATCCAGACAAATTTTCTTTATAAGACATTACTGCATTAAAAGGCCCAGGTGTTTAGGGCTTCTCAAAAAAAACTTAAGCAGATGAAGATTAATATTTTCCAATTAAATTCAGCGTTTCTTGGCTTGTCAAGCCACACTTAACTTATGTTCTCTACCTACATTGAACTGAAAGAAAAGAGAGTGCTGTGTCACCTTACTTGCTCTTATTTTTAAATGAGAAAGTTCAGATTGGTGCACTGGCAGGAAACCTATCCTGAAAAAAACTTGGAAGCTGTCATTCGTGACATCTGAAAAAATAAATACTAGTTCAACCTAAAATAATTAAAAATAATACAATCCCTTATATACAAACCTATACCCACAGTTGATCCAGAGGAAGGCAAAACAAACAAAAAAAAGAAAACAGCAAAGCATGCTCCAATTTGCTACTGCAAAGGACAAAAATCCTTCCTGATCCCCCGAGAGGCAATCGGATTTTCCTTGGATCAACTTTATCTATAACTGTTAGTACCCAGTTATATTCTTTACATTTAGAAAATAATCCAGACCTTTTTTTAAAGCAATCTACTGAGATTAACAGAACCACCTCTGGAGGGAGTCTATTCCACATTTTCACAGCTCTTACTGTGAAGAAACCTTTTCATATTTGAAGATTAAAGGGTCACTAAAGGAAAAACATGTGTTGCCTAAAATGTATATCTGCAAGGTAAACAGACAGAATAGTGTAATAGGGTAAACAGACAGAATAGTGTAATGATTCTGTTAAAAAATTAGTAAATACCTATTAAATTCCTTCATCTATATCACCTCCGGCATTCTAGTTTCTGTTCTCTCATTCACTTCCTGGTTTGCATCGTTTGTTCATGTAAGAACTAAATTTCCCAGTATGAATTGCGGCTCGCCAAGTAATTCACACCACCTTGAAGTCTCTAACATGTAGAGAGCGTCCTGTCGCACAGATGTAGGAGGGGGTGAGCACGTTACTGACCACCGCAGTAAAGCCTCCCTTCACAGTGGTCAGTAAAATCAGACAAGCAGGAAGTGAACAGAACAGAGAAGAAATAGAGCAACTTCTGAGCAAAAACGAACAATGAGGAAGTGAAAAGAGGAATGTCTGCAGGTAAAGGATGCTTATTATGAAAAAAAATATTTTTCTTTACAACCCCTTTAAGCGGCGCACATTTATGCCGCCGTAGCGTATCTCCTGTACGCTACGCCGATGCAGCGCAGAGAGGCAAGCACTGCATTCAGCAAGCTATTGCTCCCAACTCTGCGTCGGCGTGGCGTATATTTCGAAAGCGCAGGCCGGCGTAGGTGGAAGTGGGCTTGCCCCATGCAAAGTCATGCAAATGAGGCGTGACCCCGTGCAAATGATGGTTTGAGAGCCAGACAAGTATGTTGAACGAACTGCTTATGCGTCGTGTCGTGGATGCATCCCCGTGCGCATGCTCATAACCACGTCGGAACAACTCCCTAAGATATGCCGGATCACTGCCTATGCCATGAACGTAATCTGCGTCCATCCAGACACATGTCCAACGTAAACTAAGTAAAAAACGCCGGCTTCTGTTCCCTGATGCAGACCTTTACATGTCTGCTGCTGAGTTACACCTCCTTTAAGGGGCTTAACTTTACGCCGGACGTACAACTTACGCGCACCTCTCGTAGCCTGCGTCGGGTGGGCGCAGGTTTGTGAATCGCGTATTTTCCTCATTTGCATATTTGAATTGCTAATCAATGGCAGCGCCACCATGCGGCCAGCGTAAATGTGCGCCCACCCTACGCCGGCGTAGGCAAGTTATGTCGGCAGGATTAAGCCTGTTTTTAGGCGTATCTTAGTTTGTGGGTACGGCGCACAGATACGACGGCGCATATTTGCACTTATGCAGCGTATCTGGAGATACGTTGGCGCAAGTGCTTTGTGAATCTGGGCCAATATCTTTTATACTCTAGACGTAAAGAGTATCCCTTGTCAGCTGTGATGACCTTAAAGTGAATAACTCAACACCAAGTTAACTATATGGACTACTTATGTATTTGTACATGTTGATCATATCCCCCCTTAATCTCCTCTTCTCAAGAGGGAATAGATTCAGTTGTTCTAATCTTTCTTCATAGCGGAGCTCCTTCATGTTTCTTATTAGTTTGGTTGCCCTTCTCTGCACTTTCTCCAGTTCCCCGATATCCATTTTAACCACTTGCTTACTGGGCACTTAAACCCCCCTCCCGCCCAGACCAAGTTTCAGCGCTGTAACAGCTTGAATGACAATTGGGCGGTCATGCTTCACTGCACCTATATGAAATTAGTATCATTCTTTAGAGCTTTCTTTTGGTGGTATTTGATCACCTCTGGGTTTTTTGCTTTTTCTTAGTTTTTTTATGAAAAAAGACAGAACATTTTGAAAAAAAAAATACAAAACAGTTTTATATTTTGTTATACAATTTTGCAAACTGGTAATTTTTCTTCCTTCATGGGTGTATGCTGATGAGGCTGCACTAATAGGCACTGATGGCCACCGATAGGCTGCATTAATGGCCACTGATAAGGCGGCACTGGTGGGCACTGATGAGGCATCACTGGTGGGCACCGATGAGGCGCACGGGGGAGCCTGCAAAAGGGAGGACGTTTATTGACAGCCTTCCGGGAATGTAGGTCTGCGCTGTAGCCATCATTAGGCTATATTGCAGACCAGAATAGGTAAAAACCAGTGCCCAAAACTGAACTGTACATTTTAGATGAGGTCTTAATAATGATTTGTACAGGGAAACATTATATCTCTCTCTCTGAAGTCCATACCTCTCTTAATACAAGAAAATACTTTTCTCGTTTTGGATACCACAGCTTGGCATTGCATGCTATTATTAAGCTTATGATCTAGTAAAACCCCCAGATCCTTATCTACCATTGATTCCCCCAGTTGTACTCCCCCTAGTACATTTATCAACATCAAACCTCATTTGCCACTTAGCTGCCCAATTAGACATTGAGGTTGGCTTGTAAATTGGAGACACCCTGTAAGGACATTATTCCACTGAATTGCTTAGTGTCATCTGCAAAGAGAGAAATGTTACTTTTATTTTCAGACCCTGTATCATTTATAAAGATATTAATAAGTGAGAGTCCCAGCACTGAACCATGGGGTACACCACTGATAACCTTAGACCATTCAGAGTAAGAGTCATTAACCATTACTCTCTGAATTATGTCTTTTAGCCAATTTTCTATCCATTTACAAACTGATATTTCCAATCCTGTAGACTTTACCTTACACATGAGCCGTGTGTGGGGAACTGTATCGAATGCTTTTGCAAAATCTAGGTATACCATGTCCACCGCCACCCCTCTGTCTCTCATGAATCCATGCTGTCTGTTGCTTAAAATATATTTTTTTCCAGCCAGAACTTGTCTATGTGGTCTTTTTTTAAACTCTCCAGTATCTTCCCCACTATAGAAGTTAAACTAACAGGTCTATAGTTACTTGGTAAAAACGTTGATCCTTTTTTAAATATGGCCCTATGCCAATCTAGTGGTGCCATTCCTGTCATTAATGGGTCCCTAAATATTAGAAACAATAGGCCATGAAATGACAGAGTTCAATTCTTTTAGGATCTGTGGCTGGATGCTATCTGGTCCTGGTGCTTTATCCATCTTTATTCTGTTAAAAAATGTGTCACTACCACCCCCATTATAGACATGAGCTTCCCCATGCTCAGTTGTTTACACAGAGCTGAAGAAAGTATTTAATACATTTGCCATCTCTTTGTCCCCAGTCACCCACTCTAGATTATTTTGTAAAGGGTCTACATGCTCAGACCTGACCTTTTTACTATTAATATATTTGAAGATTTTTTGGGGCTTGTCCTACAATCTGTCATTCGTTTAGAATTTTTGAATTATTGATTTTCTTTTTACATATTCTGTTAAAATCTTTGTAACATTTAAACAATGGTAATGTTGCTTCATTTTTATATTTTTTTAAAAGCTCTTTTTTTATTACTTGAGCCACACAGGTTTTATTTTTAGCCTTTTAAACGTATTGCCCATGGGAATTTACTTTCCAGTGAGTATACTTTGCTGTACACACTAACACTGTTGTCTGCCATCTTGATTTCTCGATAACGGTCTCAGGTGTGCTGCCTATCAGTAATAGGTCACACTTGCCACTTACTACTATGCCGCCCTAGCATCCATTTTTATACCTTTAAAATTAAAAATCTCAGTTTGACTTGAACGCTCCTTGTAGATGACTTATAATTCTTTCAGAGTGGGAAGCAAGGGAAATTGTGGTCATCAGATTCAGTTCAAGACCATTCAAACCTCACTGACTTCTTCTAACTCTTAAATTCTACTGGTGATATTCCCATGCAGTATTTTGTATAACTGTTCTTTGCCCACAAACCATATGGAAGGTGTCACTGTTCCAGATTGGACGCCTCTTCCCTTTTTTCCCTCCTGAATTTTGAAGAGCAGCATAATACCATACTATCAACAATGAAAAACTGCAATATTAAATAACAAAATACAATTCATCCCATTTACCCAAAATGTGTTTTATAACAATTGTGTGTATTGCCCACATCACATTTCCTAATAATGATTCCCAGAATGTCTTGACATTAGTGGAACCCAACAGCAGATTCTGTAATCCCATGTCTCTAGCTGTTCATAAAAGTGTGCACATCTTATCAACATTCCTACAGTTTTGTTAACTGCACTGTTTAAAAACAAAGTTTTAAGGCGTTTGGCTTAAGAAATAAAAATATTGCATGAATATGAATTAATAATAAAAATATAAATATAATACATAATTTTTTCAAGAAAGAAGTCTCCAGGCATTGCTTAAAGGGAGCCTACTGTTAAAGAATAATGTCTTTCCTTTTATCTTGTGTGGTATATACACCATAGTGAGATTTCTGCAGGGGTTCTGAGAAAGAGTTTGTTACTTTTGTATGCAATCTTCAGCTCTTTTTTTCTATTTGCTGTGTTCTACTACAACCACGCATACAGGCATATGCCTGCAGGCTTATATAATCTACACGCTTACCAACCTCTTTGTGGTTCGTAAAATTACTCTATTAATAAACTTTTTCAATTTTCAAACTCCATATAATAGAAAAATTGAATGTTGTTTTAAAATAAGTCACTTATAATATGAAAAAAACAGTTAACACTTTGACTTCCGTTCCATGTAAGCGGAAATATCACAGAGGCCCAAAGCAAACTTTTGATTGAGGTGCCCTTTAATTTGTAAATCTCCTCTCTTCCCCTTTGATGCAAAATCTTTGTGGCATCTGCCAGTTATATATTAAAAAGTCACATTATCATGGTGAGCAGTGGTCTATATGGTGCATATAATTATATCTACTACTTACTATTGGCCTCTGCACCAATCCTATTTTTATTTCTTTGTCATAATCAATTATCAACTCTTCAATTAAAAAAATAATGTGCATTAGTGGCTAGTGCAAGAATAGTAACCCCTAATAAAAGCCATTGGATATCAATATACTGTACATGTGCACTTTTCATTATTAGCATAAATATCTATGTTATATTGGTGGTCAATGCAAAAATTGATTGAGAGCTAACTAAATTGATTCAATGAAGGGATTTTAGTTTGAAATTTTAATTTAATCTTCATTTAATTTTCATTTAATCTGATCATTTTAGTCACACTGAATGAACAATTGTATGATCACATCAATACATGCATGGTTGTCTTTAGATTGATTGGTCAATGGGAACAAGAATGCCCCCTAAATTACTAGACATTTAAAGGAAGACTGTCTACTTACAATGGTGGCCACTGGCCAGTTAGAAAAATGTCTCCCTACATTGGTGATTAGTGGTAGGAAAAACACTATCTTAGACTGGTCATCAGCTGGAAGGATATGAACCTAAGGCCGGGTACACACGAACAAACATGTATGGTGAAAGCGGTCCGTCGGACAGTTTTCACCATACATGTCTGCCAGAGGGCTTCTGTACGATGGTTGTACACACCATCGTACAGAAGTCCGCGCATAAACAATACGCGGGGCGTGTCCGCGGTGTCGCCGCGTCGATGACGCGGTGTCGCCGCGACAATGACGCAGCGACGTGGGCGGCCCGCCTTTAAAATGCTTCCACGCATGCGTCGAAGTCATTCGACGCATGCGAGGGACGGCGGGCGCCTGGACATGTACGGTAGGTCTGTACTGACGACCGTACATGTCCGAGCGGGCAGGATTCCAGCGGACGGTTTTAAAACACGTCCAGGAATATTTGTCTGCTGGGAAAAGGCCCGGCGGGCAAATGTTTGCTGGAATTCGGCCCGCTCGCGCCCACACACGACCGAACATGTCTGCTGAAACTGGCCCGCGGACCAGTTTCAGCAGACATGTTTGGTCGTGAGTATGGGGCCTTAGGCACAAAACATAACATGTCTGTCAGCACCTGAAAATATATGCGAAAAACAGCTGTCCTCATGAAATCTGCGGGGTTGCTCTTTCAGTTTGCTAGACAGGTCCTGCTTTGTGTCCATCAGTGCTCCTTATTGAAGAAGTTGGTCGAAGAATGCTGACTACTTTGGTGGTCAGTAGGAAGAAAAAGGGTCCCTTATTGTATATTATGGTCAATTGAAAGAAGAATGCCTGTTTACATTTAAGAGATAGTAATAGTAAACATAAAAAAAATAACAAACATCTCTATACTTACCTTCTCTGTGCAGGTAGAATTGCACAGAGCGGCCGCAAACCTCCTCTTCTCTGGTCCCCCACCAGCACTCCTGGCTCCTTCTCTCTGTCTAGTGTCCCCATGGCAAGCACTTTTGCATGCTCGCTCCTGAGCCCCCTTGTTACATCCATTAACATAGACAGCTCATCACTGGCTTTGATTGACAGCAATGGCTCCCGGTGCCCCAGCAAAGCCAGTGAGACCCAGAAGTGAGAGGAGCGAAGAGCTGAAGCTGTGTAAAGTCTTGGATCAAATGAGGGTTCAGGTTCAAGTAAATGGGGGGGGGGGACGGATGCTGATGGCTAAACATTTTTAATCTTAATGCAGGGACATTACATTGGTGGTTAGGGATGAGCTTCGAGTTCGAGTTTAACTCATGTTCGTCTCGAACATAAACTTTTCGCCGAACAGCGAACGATTTGGGGTGTTCTCGGCAAGTTCGAAAAGCTGCAGAACACCCTGGAAAAGTCTATGGGAGAAAATCTAATGTGCTAATTTTAAAGGCTTATATGCAAGTTATTGTCATAAAAAGTGTTTGGGGACCTGGGTCCAGGGGACATGTATCAATGCAAAAAAAGTTTTAAAAAAAACGTCCGTTTTTTTGGGAGCAGTGATTTTAATAATGCTTAAAGTGAAACAATAAAAGTGAAATATTCCTTTAAATGTCATACTTATGGGGGTGTGTAAAGTATGCCTGTAAAGCAGCGCTTGTATCCCGTGCTTAGAACTGTCCCTGCACAAAGTGTAATTTCTGAAGGATAAAAAGTCATTTAAAATCACTGCTCCCAAAAAAAACTGCAGTTTTTAAAACTTTTGTTTGCATTGATACATGCCCCCAGGAGCAGGACTCAGGTCCCCAAACACTTTTTAGGACAATAACTTGCATATTAGCCTTTAAAATTATCACTTTAGATTTCAAACGTTTGAGTCCCATAGACTTTAATGGGGTTCTAAAGTTCACATAAACTTTTGGTCTGTTCGCAGGTTCTGGTGCGAACCGAATGGGGGGGGGGGTGTTCAGCTCATCCCTATTGGTGGTTAGTGGGAAACAGAATGCCCACTTACATTTGTGGTCAGTGGGAGGAAAAAGTCCCTCTTTCCTCTTAGATTGGTTATCAGCTGGAAGATAAATGCGTTTCTGAGAAGTAGAACACAACTGCTCTTCCAATGTAATCTATGAAGTTGGGTTGTCAGTATGCCTGTCATGTTCTGTGTATGAGGATCCATTTTCAACATTCTTGATATATATAGCCTCATATACTGTATTATACTGGGAGAGTGAACAATTAACAGACCTTATTTATTTATTTATTTTTGTTATAGTTTGTGTGTCCATAGGGGGATTCTCTTCAGTTCCTGCTAGGTCACCAGTACAGGTAGTAGTTGGCTAAATCTTCCCAGCATGAACACTATCAGCAATAAAAAGTTCACACTATTACTCACTGTACTTTTTTTTTAAAAAAGTTATGTTGATGTGTTCTTCTTTGAGGAGATTCTGATCAATTGCCTCAAGGTATACACAAAAAGTGGGGGAACAACAAAGATGACAATACCTGACCAATTGTCTAACTCTTCTATGCTCTTTCCACACAATTTTCTGCTACAGCTCCCCATTTTGAATTCGTATATATTCACAATACTCTTTTTTATGTTCTAAAAAGCTTTTTTTTCTGCTAAAAGCATAAAAATATAGTTTAGTAATTAAATTCAGGAAATAATATGTACCCGCGGGGCAGTGCCACGTAAAAAGAGAGCTGCCATAGACAGACTAAAGGGTAAACACTTTCATAAGGTTCTGTCATTCTTAGCTCAGCTCATCCAATCTGCCCCATCCACCTTCTTAATTAATTTTTGAAGCTTTTAATTAAAGTATGTTTGTAATCAGCAGAGGAATTTTTATGTTGGATAAAGGGAGTGGGAACAGATAATTAATAGACAAACAGCTTACAATACCCCCTTGCGAGATAAACAGAACAATGGCGAATGCACGTGTCTTCAGCTTGTGTTACTGTAACATATGCTGGGGGGTTGGCAGGTTTTGTTTGCATCTCCAGACTAAACAGAATGCGTTGTGTGGTGTGGTTCTGAGAGTTTGTTATAACTCCGCACTTATCACCAGAACATTTCATGTTCCATTGGACTGTTAAGAATTATTTTTGCATTACCGGGCCAGTGTTGCCAGAAACAAATTGTTTGTTCTAGTTTTCTAAATTAAACCATTTGAATTACATTCAAAGCAGAACTCCAGGCAACATTTTTTTTCCATGTCCTTGTTGCTGTTCTCCTACCTTCACCAAGTTTGCCATCCATGTGCTTCTGCGCTCTGTAGTTCCTCTAAAATAGGATGCTGGATTTGCTGAAAAACACATTATTGCGTGCTGACATCCTGTTTGTAAGACCAATGGTTTCTATCCCTCTCCTAAGCTCATCCAGTGGTCTGGCACACCCCCTTGTAGACCTCTAAAAGAACAAGGAGGAAGCAGACATGTAGTTATGGGCAGAAGGGGTCTCACAGCCCCCAGTCTGTGCCAACCATGGAGGAGGTGGCCCTGCTGTATCACCCCCCCCCCCCCCCCGCCAGCTATCTCCGTGCAGAGAGGGGATTTTTATTAGAAATCTGTTGTATGACACAGTAGGGATGTTCCACTGTGTCAGCTATAGTATATTAAAACACTGATCGCTGATGTCCAATGTCCTCAGTGTTCTCATATACAATACCTGACACCGTGGGAGATCCCCGCTGTGTCATACAATCTTTTTTAAAATAATAATCCCCGCTCTACACTGGTGGTCCCTGAAAATCTTCATTGATGGGACAGACGTGCTGAACTTGTGGTCCCTGGCATTCGGGACTGGTGGGGGTCCCTGAAATTTGGCACTGGTGGTGGGTGGTCCCTGACATTTGGCTCTGGTGGTCCCTGACATTCACCTCTGGTGGTGGTCCCTGACATTCGGGACTGGTGGTGGTCCCTGGCATTTGGCTCCGGTGATCCCCAGGCTTTTGTTGTTATCTGTTTCAGTCTTCCAATGCTGCTTACTGTGATTGCCAGCTATAGATGAGGGCGGTGGACACGTTTGTTTTTCATATCACATTGGTGTTTGTATTGGTCCAGAAACGCACCAACACCTTTGCAGCCATCATGCTACATGCTGGGTGTTAGGTGTGCTCCTGTACCTTTTAAAAAGGGTTGGGCTCCCCTTCAGTCCACCTGTCCTCATCTATCCATCAGAATGCATGTGTCACCATTTTTTAGTGTTAGGACCACAGATTCCAGGGTGCCGTGACGTGGCTCTGTGGCTCACGCATGCGTTTGCAAATGCGTGCAGACAAAACCCCTGTTTTTAATGCATACTGTCAGACAGGTTAATTGGTCGTTTGTGAGCTGCTTGGTAAGTAGGCTTGTTTTTTTCCTGGGCATTCCTCAGGCTTTTGTTGTTATCTGTTTCAGCCTTCTAATGCTGCTTACTGCGGTGGCCAGCTATAGATGAGGGCGGTGGACAAGTTTGTTTTTCAGCTCTAGTAGGTTGTATACATCATACAAATATGCCACTTTACAAGCAGGTTAAAGTGGTTGTAAACCCTTTACCACCACTTTTTCCTACAGCTAAGCCTAGATTAAGGCTTACCTGTAGGTGCTCGAAATATCTCCTAAACCTCCACCGTTTAGGAGATATTTACAGAGATGCTGGGTGTGGCGCCGGTGCACTTTAGCAACAGCAATCGTGCCGTTCCTAAAGGAGCCCATGCCGTGACTGTTGGCTTCCGGCTCCAGCCAATCACAGCGCCGGAGCCGCGATACCCAAAATTAACCCCTGGGAGGCTGCCTGAGCGGTGTACGAGGATGGCTGCTATGCATACTAGCTCATTATGCCTTTGTCTTGCAGGTGGTGTTTTCCAAAAAATAAATGAAAAAAAGGGGGGTTATTTCTTCTTTAAGGGCATCCCCCAAGACATGTTTTTAAAAAGGGATTATGCATGCGCTGACTCCTCTTGAACAGGACATGACATAGATGAATTGAAGACTTTTAGCAATCTTCTTCTCGAAAACTTCACATAGGTGTAAAGCACACTTCCATGTTTACAGTCAAATTTGAAAAAAACTCCACTTTATATTTGTTTTGTGTTCCCGTTTATACAATATGCCTATTTTTTTGTTGTTTTATTTATTTCTTAGGAGGAGGTGTCATGACTGACTGCAAAGTTTTATGAACATGGTTAGAGTTAGTCTGTTCAAAGTCAATTTGCAATTTAATACAAGAAGCCAAGGGCCAGATTCACAGAAGAAATACGCCGGAGTATCTACCGATACTCCGGCGTATTTTTAAATTTGCCGCGTCTAATCTTTAGTTTGAATCCTCAAACCAAGATACGACGGCTTTTGGCTTTGATCCGACAGGCGTACGGCTTCGTATGCCTATGGATCGTAGGTGTAATACTTCGGCGCCCACTGGGTGGAGTTCGCGTCGTTTTCTGTCGGGTATGCTAATTAGCTGTTTACGGCGATTCATGAAGGTACGCGCGGCCGTCGCATTCTCTTACGTCGTCGCTAGTCGGCTTTTCCCGGCGTATAGTTAAAGCTGGTATTTCATGGCCTATCTTTAGACTTGCCATGTTAAAGTATGGCCGTCGTTCCCGCGTCGAATTTCAATTTTATTTTTTTTGGCGTAAGTCATCCGTGAATAGGAAAGGACATAACTCACGTCGACGTTCAAAAAATGACGTCGGTGCGAAGTCATTTCCCACAAAGCACGGCGGGAAATTTCAAAACGGAGCATGCGCAGTACGTTCGGCGCGGGAACGCACCTAATTTAAATGATACACGCCCCATTTGAATTAGGCGGGCTTGCGCCGGACGGATTTACGCTACTCCGCCGCAAGTTTACAGGCAAGTGCTTTGTGAATCAAGCACTTTCCCATAAAACTTGCGGCGGTGTAACGTAAATGAAATACGTTACGCCGCCGGATTTCTACGTGAATTTTGGCCCCAAGTCTCTACACATTTAATACTTTTTTTTTTAGAACAGTCAGGGGTAGATCCACAAAGAAATTACGCCGGCGTATCTACTAATACGCCGGAGTAATTTCAAAATTCCTGCATCGTATCTTTGTTTTGAATCCTCAAAACAAGATACGACGGCATCCCGGCTAGATCCGACAGGCGTATGTCTTTCTACGCCTTCGGATCTAAGATGCAATTTTTCGGCGTCCGCTAGGTGGCGTTCCCGTCGTAATCCGCGTTGAGTATGCAAATTAGCTATTTCCGACGATCCACGAACTGGCTGATGATCATTGGGCGCCGGCAGACATCCAGCCCACGGTACTCGACGATCAGGTTCCACTGTGTCTAATCAAAGCAGAAGCGAGCCGTCGGTGGCACGAATTTGCCCAGAAGTGCAGGATCATGTATATACACGTGATCCTGCACACAGCTGTCGCCCCCTATAGGGTGGTCGCTAAACAGTTAACAATAGCTTGCAAAATAGCCATGAAGGCCAAACAAAAACCCCAAAAGTTGGCTTCTATAGACTTCAGTGGGGTTTGGCCCTATTTTTGGTGTTTGCAAACCTTTTGCCAGGCTTGTTGATCATGGAACAAAACAAACCTTGCTTGTTCACTCATCACTATTCATAGGTGACATAAGCTGTGTCTTTGGGAGTCATGTAAAGAAATAGTACCCAAATCTCCACACATCATCATTCTTCTGTTGTATAATAACAGGACTACTAGTGCCATTCGGACAGGTCCTTATTGTTACTGCCAATACATATCCTATGGATTTTGTTATGTAAAATAGTAAATTGCACTTCCAGTTTGCCCACTTTGGATATGTATGTCTAGAACCATGCCCAACTTCATCTTTAGGCATAGTAAGCTCGTACCTATAAACAACAGAAGCAAATAGGCTTTTCCTTGAATATGTAACTATTGGGCGCAAATTATTACACATCATGAGCATATATGAGTTGACCTAGGGAGGCATAAAGTATAAATCCAATCCAGAATGATTCATTACTGAATTTAAACTGAACCTGTGGTTTTACCATAAAGCACAAAGCTACAGGTTTAATTCAGCACAACACCCAAAAGCACATTCTCAATTTTTCTTTGCTTCCCCAACGCTTCATTCAACTGGAAGCAGAGGAAGCCTCCCTGTGTAAGCTACCAGTACATGGAGCTTTAGGCTCTCCTCATATGACATTGCTGGTAGTTTCCTAGCTCTGTCACATGGAGAGTATCAAGAGGCGTGGGAAGTTTCTTTACACCCAGCAGTTGAATGGAACATTTGGGAAGTAAAGGAAAGATACGTTTATGATGCTTGTAAAGGAGAATAAAAGTAAAATTGCAATACATGGGCAAAGCACAGGTTTGCTTTAAAGCCAGTTCCAAGCACTTCCCAGTCCTGCCCCCCAGCATTTTTTAGACTTATTTTTTTCCTGATGTGTTCAGGATAGTCATGTGATGTGAAGGATTCTTTTCTTGTCCACCTGTTTGGCACTGGTCGGTCCTCAGTGATGCGAAGCGCACCAGTAATGTAAAGATATCAGTGCTGCTATCTGCATTATTTTATGTGAGCACAGAGGACTCAAGGGGTGCAACCAAAACCCCTCAACTCGTAGATAATGGGTTTAATGATGCTGGGCATCTTTCAACACAGAGGAGAACCAGCACTAGGTCACAGAGCATATGAATCTGGGGGATTGGGGGAGTTATCAAAGTGGAGGTAAGTATTCCGGTCAGATGTGCTTTTTTTATACTTTAGATGCAGTTTGCAAATTTTCATAACATTCTTTTGTTAGGCTAGTTTAATTTTTCACTACATCTTGTCCCTCCCTGATTTCCCTAGTATAATGTTTGTAGCTGAAATATTATTCCTTAGCCTCATGCTTACGTCTTAATCTTCCGATTATACGATTGACTTATTCGCATTTTCTGACAACTACAAATATAAAAAGCACAATTCATTGTGAATTGGGCACTGCGGGTGCCTTGCTATCTGTTTATATTGCTAATAAATTATACAGAGCACTTATAAAAGAGAGGGAGAAAAAAAACACAGTTCCATCTATGAAACCATGATGGAAAAGAAGTTACATTTAATTAGTCATCATAAATCTTCTGTCTTATATTGCTGCCCAACAATTTTATTGATCTTTTATTCATGTAATCTGCTCCACAATTTATTAGGCCTTTTTATAATGGGATAATAATTAACCTTTTTTCTTTATTCACTCTCAGAGAAAAAGAGGGACACAAGAGGCACGAGAAGGCAAGAATAAAGTGTGTGCTGCTTGAACAAATGTAATATTATTCTAAAGGATACATAAAAAATGTTTTATAAGGGTTCATGCAATTGTTTTTGTTGCTTTGTTCAGTTTTGGGTGGATGCCAGTAAACTAAAGCATGTTTTGGCTATTTAACACTACGAGCCTGATTCACTAAAGCGTGTTTACCAGCAAGGAGATTTTCAATGAAGCAACAAGAGTTGCTGAATAAAATTCTAGCTTAGGAAATTTGTTTGCATATTGCCTTCATATGACTAACATTATCAACAAAATAACCTAAAGTGGAATTCAAGGCTATACCAAAAGTATTCCACATCTATGCTGACTAACCTATGTTATACTGATGTATATACTTATCTATTGTAAGGCTGCTCATATTAGGCAGTTAGGTAATGTGGGAGGATTGAACAATGAAAATGAATGGGCCATAGTAAGCCACCTCTCCCAGGCTCTGCCAGCCGAAGTCAAGCGCTCATTCTTCTCTACTGTAGCCACCACTGGCTGATTTAGGAGATCATGTGACGAGACCGGAGTAGTCTGAATATAGGTAAATATATACAATACATCTTTCTTACACAGGTTAGTCAGCATAGATTATGGAGGAAGAGGGAGCATTTTTAAGTATAGTTAGAGATAGCCTTGAATTCCACTTTAAAACACAACTCCAATTAAAAAAAGAATACTAAACAAAAGAAAAGCTTGTTAACCACTTCAGCCCGGAGGATTTAGCTGCCAAATGACTGGGCCATTTTTTTGCGATTCGGCACTGCGTCGATTTAACTGACAATTGCTCCCAAACAAAATTAATGTCCTTTTTTTTCCACAAACAGATTTTTCTTTTGGTGGTATTTGATCACCTCTGCGGTTTTTATTTTTTGCGCTATAAACAAAAAAATGGTGACAATTTTGAAAAAAATTCTATATTTTTTACTTTTTGCTATAATAAATATCCCCAAAAAATAATAAAAAAAAAACAATTTCTCTCTCACTTTAGTCCGATATGTATTCTTCTACATATTTTTGGTAAAGAAAAATCGCAATAAGTGTACAGTATATTGATTGGTTTGCGCAAAAGTTATAGCATCTACAAATCAGGGGATAGATTTATGTCATTTTTATTAATATTTTTTTTTGTTACTAGTAATGGCAGCGATCTGTGATTTTTATCTCAACTGCGACATTATGGCGGACACTTAGGACACTTTTAATGTGTTAATGACACTGGCAGGGAATGGGTTAACCACTAGGAGGCAAGGAAGGGGTTAAGTGTGTCCTAGGGAGTGATTCTAACTGTGGGGGGCTGGGCTACCAGTGACATGACATTGATCGCTGCTCCCGATCACAGGGAGCAGTAGATCAGTGTCCTGTCACAAGGCAGAACAGGGAAATGCCTTGTTCACACAGACATCTACCTGTTCTGCAGCTCCGTGACATGATCACGGGACACCAGCGGGCATTGAGTCCATGGGTCACAGGGCTTGCATCAGGGGCTTTGCACAGCCGTGCCATTCTGCTGACATATATCTACAGGCAGCGGTCGGCAAGCGGTTAAATAATACAAACAGAAAACATATTTTGCTGTAACAAACCACTTCAATCAAGATCTGCCCCCTACAGCTCAGGGAGAGTTGAGAGTTTTTCAAATATTACACCTTTTGCTTTAAAGCCCATCTACAGCCATAACACAATTTTTTGGACACAGCAGGAAATGCTTATCTATTTCATCTATTAGGTGTTCACTATTGTATATGTAACCCATTGTTTTGATTTTGGAGTGGCTTACCTTGTGTTTGCTGTGAAACATACTACTGTTTACATTGCTCATGTATCCACGTTCTCTTACAATAGACACAAAAGAGAAATCATAATAGTAATACTAATGAATGGAGTGTAGCTATCCTGTCGTTAGTTTACCTAATGGATATAGCTCTCCTGGGCAGTGGTTGCTTCAGGAGAATGTGTAGTTTTTCTTATTTGTTTCTTCCCTAGGTTTAGGATTGCTGCAGTTCCCTACTGACGCTACTGGGTGTCACTGACACCCAGGGCAATAGTTATGGGGGTGGTGTAATTCTTGTGCTACTGGGCATTTATGTCCTGTCTGATGGTGCAGGTTGGGGAACTATATAAGCTCCTCTTCCCCCCACAGGCTGCGGATTTAGGGAGGTGCATTGTGTGTGTTTGTGCTGTGTAGACATAGCACAGAACTCCTCAAGCTGCCCTGCCTGGTTGTGGAGGGTATAGCTTTCAATGTGGCAAAGCCCAATGGAAGTCCTGGTGGAGGGGGGTCCGTGTAGACAAAAGTAACTGGCAACCATCATTGCCATTTGACTAGGGTTTCTTCAAGACAAACCCAAACACTTTAGTGGTCTGAGACACCTTTGGGTACCCCAAGGAGAGTAGTAATGTAGTTCACATAGCCTGCTGCAGCGAACAGTGGATGCAGCCAAATTACTCTTGTTGACATCATTGCCCTGCCCCCCCCCCAGTGATGGCCAACCTGCCCCCAGACAGACACCCACAGCTCCCATACTGCAACAGATTTGTGTGTGAATATCTTGGTTACATGGAGAGCCACAGCCCAGTCTGAAAAATGTTTCCGGGTTTTAGTCTGACTGAATACTGGACACAGTATTAAACATATTTTTCGCTCCAAAAGACTCCATATTCCCCCCCAAAAAATGGGGGGAAATGTCTATGCATCTTATAAAGCGAATATTGACCAGGACTCTCCTCCACCCCGTCGCCATGTTAGAATGCCAGTCTGGCCGCTCGGCACCTCTGTGGCAGAAGAGAAGAGAAGTCTGTGTCAGCGATGCAGCAGCGCCAGGCCAGCCTTTCAGTGAACGAGCACGGCCCGGCTGTACAGACCCTGTGGGAGTAGTAAGTGCTGGCGGCCGCGCTGCTGTGTTGTGTATGTGAGATGCCTGTGCTGGATTAACTTCACTGCATCACACAAGGAATTCAAACTACTGCAGAGAAAACTCATTGCTGTAATCTGTACATCAAGGTTTATTATTTTTAATGTTTCTCTTTATGGTTGACCTGGGTTGAGGGACGGGAGGGGTACTTTGGAGGGGTGGCCGGGGCGCTTTGGAGGCCTAATATGCTGACCACTGGGTAACGTACTGTTCACTGGCTAACTTACATTTTATTTGCCAGGCTTCTGCTGTGTATGTGAGCTTTACATACTGTATACAAACTGCCAATCACTCTCTGGAGGACTACAACACCCATTTTAGTTCACCATTTGGTACAGAATATTTTTTCTCTTGTTTTCCTTATGGTCAGGTATGTCTTATGGAGCGAATAATACGGTAAAAACACAGACTGTCAGGGTGAATCCCTGACAGGTAGCAACCCTACATGTGACACTCTCCATTGGGCCATGGATCCACCCTGGGCTAATGTCCGCTTTCTCCCTGCTCTGGTAAGTCTACCCTCTACCCTAGCCAAGAGGGGCAAAAGTAGCTGATTCATTGTAAAGAGCTTTCTCTGACTGTGGTATTTTTTTTTTTAACCTTTCACATTTCCTTTTCTTATATACGTCTGCCTTTCTTGGTAAGTAACCTGTATAAAAATCTCTTTACCTTCTTTATCCTACACATCTGCACAAATACCCCTTCATCTCCATCATGCAACTGTGTGTGATCAGTGCATTAATGCCTTCACCTCCTCTTCCTCCCTCTGTGTATGACCTATTCATTAAAATGTATCTAGTGCTCCTTTGCCAAATTTCATGTTTAACCACTTAAATACTAGCATGTTTCTGCAAAAATGAGGAAAAAAACAGATCATATTGGGGTGTCTACTTTCCAAAAATTTGTTATTTGTTAGTTGTTCATGCTGTCCTGACATTTTTATTTGATATGTTTTATAACAGAAAGTAAGGGAAACATTTTTTTTATTTTTATTATTTGTTTAAAATGTTGTCCCTTTTTTGTTTTTAACAGTAAAAAAAAAAAAAAAAAAAACTGTGTTTAAATATAACCAAAGATTTATCTGTCCCAAAATATTTTATAAAATTCATTTGGATACTGTGTTGCATGACTGAGTAATTGTCAGTAAAAAAACAGTATCAAAATACAGAGAAACTGCATGGGAACATGGTTAAAGATAATTATTACGCAGAGTGTGGATAACAAGGCAAAAGCCTCAAAGGCCCCGTACACACGGCCGAGGAACTCGACGTGCCAAACACATCGAGTTCCTCGGCCAGTTCAGCCCTGAAGCTGCCGAGGAGCTCGGCGGTCCGAGAGCTCCCATAGAACAACGAGGAAATAGAGAACATGTTCTCTATTTCCTCGTCGAGCTCCTCGTCGCCTTCCTCGGCCGAAAGTGTACACACGACCAGTTTCCTCGGCAGAATTCAGCCAGAAACTCGGTCGGAAGCTGAATTCTGCCGAGGAAACTGGTCGTGTGTACGGGGCCATACACGCGATCAGTTTTCCCGACAGGAAAACTGTGAGGAGAGCTTTTGGCCGGGAATCCCGGCCATGTGTATGCTCCTCGCAGTTTTTCCAATGGGAAAACTGTCCAAAAAGCGCTAAACAAATAAAGAGAACTCTTTTTTTTTTCCCGCCGGGACCTTTGTCCAGCAGTTTTTGGCATTTTTCCTATGGGAAAACTGCGATGGAGCATACAAGCGGCCGGGATTCTTGGCCAAACTTCATCGCAGTTTTCCTGTCGGGAAAACCGTCCGTATGTAGGGGAAAGACTGAACCGAGCAGGTTCTTGGCTTTCCCCTCTGGATTTCCGACGGGAACTATTCCTGACAGAAATCCTGTATGAGTATACGAGACAATTTAGATATATAATTCTTGGATTAATAACCAGAACAGAAGAAATACACAAATGAGATTACTACAGTCAGATCCATAAATATTGGGACATCAACACAATTCTAATCTTTTTGGCTCTATACACCACCACAATGGATTTGAAATTAAACAAAAAAGATGTGCTTTAACTGCAGACTTTCAGCTTTAATTTGTGGGTATTTACATCCAAATCAGGCGAACGGTTTAGGAATTACAACAGTTTGTATATGTGCCTCCCACTTTTTAAGGGACCAAAAGTAATGGGACAATTGGCTGCTCAGCTGTTCCATGGCCAGGTGTGTGTTATTCCCTCATTATCCCATCTACAAGGAGCAGATAAAAGGTCCAGAGTTCATTTCAAGTGTGCTATTTGCAGTTGGAATATGTTGCTGTCAACTCTCAATATGAGATCCAAAGAGCTATCACTATCAGTGAAGCAAGCCATGAGCTTAGCAACACCAAAAGACCCTGAAGACCATGGAAAACAACTGTGGTGAATGACCAAAGAATTCTTTCCCTGGTAAAGAAAACACCCTTCGCAACAGTTGGCCAGATCAAGAACACTCTCCAGGAGGTAGGTGTATGTGTGTCAAAATCAACAATCAAGAGAAGACCTCACCAGAGTTCACCACAAGATGTAAACCATTGGTGAGCCTCAAAAACAGGAAGGCCAGATTAGAGTTTGCCAAACAACATCTAAAAAAGCCTTCATAGTTCTGGAACAACATCCTATGGACAGATGAGACCAAGAGCACTTTGTACCAGAGTGATGGGATGAGAAGAGTATGGAGAAGGAAAGGAACTGCTCATGATCCAAAGCATTGTATTTATTGATGATGTGACTGCTGACAAAAGCAGCAGGATGAATTCTGAAGTGTTTCGGGCAATATTATCTGCTCATATTCAGCCAAATGCTTCAGAACTCATTGGACGGCGCTTCACAGTGCAGATGGACAATGACCCAAAGCTTACTGCGAAAGCAACCAAAGAGTTTTTTTAAGGGAAAGAAGTGGAATGTTATGCAATGGCCAAGTCAATCACCTGACCTGAATCCGATTGAGCATGCATTTCACTTGCTGAAGACAAAACTGAAGGGAAAATGCCCCAAGAACAAGCAGGCACTGAAGACAGTTGCAGTAGAGGCCTGGCAGAGCATCACCAGGGATGAACTCCAGCGTCTGGTGATGTCTATGCGTTCCAGACTTCAGGCTGTAACTGACTGCAAAGGATTTGCAACCAAGTATTAAAAAGTGAAAGTTTGATTTATGATTGGTAATCTGTCCCACTAGTTTTGGTCCCTTAAAAAGTGGGAGGCACATATACAAACTGTTGTAATTCCTACACAGTTCACCCGATTTGGATGTAAATACCCTCAAATTAAATCTTGTTCGTTTAATTTCAAATCCATTGTGGTGGTGTATAGAGCCAAAAAGATTAGAATTGTGTCGATGTCCCAATATTTATGGACCTGACTGTACGTATACAGTATATAATAATGTTGTGACATATCCAGAATAAAAAAATAAACAGGCAAAACTTAAGAAAAAAAACTCTAAAAAGAGCCTATGTCCTTAGGTACAGTAGACTGTGTGCTCATCACAATAAATGTAGCCTGAATTACATAGTAATGTCCGTATGAATCCACAGTGCAAATGCTTTAAGTAATATAATTTTTCTCTACATGCACATAAATGTCAGTTTAGCAATGTACATTTCCAAACAGCTCACCTGCCTTCCCTAGTGAGAACTTTTGTAAATACGTTGAAGAAATTGTAGTGCATGCACAGCAATATCTAGTGAATAATTACTAGTGGAGCTTGCATTTCTTCCAGAGTGAACAAGTACGCTTTTTCTTTCTTTGTATAGTATAAATAGGCAACATAGATTGCTGTTTTAAAGCAACCCTGTCAGTTGCAAAATTATTCCAGCTGAAAGTTTTCTTTGTTCCTTTCCCATGCTTCCCAACTTATTGAGATGGGAATGAGGGACACCTATTAGCAAAAGTACATAGCTTTGCAAAAGTATTCACCCCCCTTGGCATTTTTCATGTTTTGTTGCCTAACAACCTGGAATTAATGGATTGTTTGAGGATTTGCATACTTTAATTTACAGAACATGCCCTTAACAATGAAGATTTTTTTTTTTTGTTTTTATTATTGTGAAGCAAACAAGTAGGACAAAAAAAAAGTCAATGTGCATAACTATTCACCCCCTAAAGTCAATACTTTTTATAGCCACCTTTTCCAACTATCACAGCTCCAAGTCACTTTGGATAAGTCTCTATGAGCTCCCCACATCTTACCACTGGGATTGTTGCCCATTCCTCCTTGCAAAACTTCTCCAGCTTCTTCAAGTTGGATGGTTTGCGCTTGTGAACAGCAATCTTTAGGTCTGACCACAGATTTATTGGGTTGAGGTCTGGGCTTTGACTAGGCCATTCCAACACATGTATATGTTTCCCCTTAAACCACTCAAGTGTTGCTTTAGCATCGTGTTTGGGGTCATTGTCCTGCTGGAAGGTGAACCTCTGTCCTAGCCTCAAATCACACACAGAGTGGTACAGGTTTTGTTCAAGAATATCCCTGTATTTAGCACCATCTATCTTTCCTTCAACTCTGACCAGTTTCCCAGTCTTGACTGCTGAAAAACATGGGGATGGTGTTCTTTGGGTGATGTGTTGGGTTTGCGCCAGACATAGTGTTTTCTTTGATGGCCAAAAAGTAAAATTCTAGTCTCATCAGACCAAAGCACCTTCCTCCATACATTTTGGGAGTCTCCCACATGCCTTTTCGCAAACTCAAAACGTGGCATTTTGTTTTTGTTTTTTTGCAGAAAGTAATGGCTTTCTTCTGGCCACTCTGCCATAAAGCCCAACTCTATGTCGTCCTATGTACAGATAGTCCAGTCTTTGCTGTGGAGCTCTGCAGCTTCTCCAGGGTTACCTTAGGTCTCTGTGCTACTTCTCTGATTAATGCCCTCCTTGCCTGGTCCATGAGTTTTAGTGTGCGGTTTGCTGTTGTGCCATTTTCTTTCCTATTTGGTTATGATAGATTTGATGGTGCTTCTAGAGATCATCAAATATTTGAATATTTTTTTATGACCTAACCCTAACTTGTACTTCTCAACAACATTGTCCCTTACTTGTTTGGAGAGTTCCTTGGTCTTCATGGCAGTGTTTGGTTAGTGGTGCCTCTTGCTTAGGTATTGCAGCCTCTGTGGCCTTTCAAAAAGGTGTGTATATGTAATAACTAGGGATGAGCTTCGAGTTTGAGTCGAAGTTACTTATGTATTTATTTATTTTGGGACTTCATGTCATAGAGTACCTATGACACAGAGACATTATTCAATATAATAATTTTGCATTATTTCACTATATTGGTATTATATATTTATGATTATGATTACAAGCCATATAATGGTTTATCACTTTGTGGTCTAGCGCCCTCTACCTACTTCCTTCGACTCGAACATTGCCTGTTCGCCTGTTCTGGGAACAACGAACAATTTGGGGTGTTCGCGGCAAATTCGAAAAGCCGAGGAACACCCTCTTAAAGTCTACGGGAGAAATCTAAAGTGCTAATTTTAAAGGCTAATATGCAAGTTATTGTCCTAAAATGTGTTTGAGGACCTGGGTCCTGTCCCAGGGGACATGTATCAATGCAAAAAAAAGTTTTAAAAATGGCAGTTTTTTCGGGAGCAGTGATTTTAAAATGCTAAAAGTGAAACAATAAAAGTGAAATATTCCTTTAAATTTCGTACCTGGGGGGGGGGGGGGGGGTGTAAAGTTAGCATGTGAAATAGCGCATGTTTCCCGTACTTAGAACTGTCTCTGCACAAAGTGTAATTTCTGAAAGAAAAAAAGACATTTAAAACTGACTTGCGGCTATAATGAATTGTCGGCTCTGGCAATTCAGAGCGAATTCATTCATAAAAAAAAAAAAAAAAATAGCGTGGGGGTCCCCATGTTGATGGGGACAAGGGCCTCATCCCCACAACCCTTTCCCGGTGGTTCTGGGGGTCTGCGGGCGGGGGGCCTATCAGAATCTGGAAGACCCCTTTAACAAAGGAGACCCCCAGATCCTGCCCCCCCCTATGTGAATTGGTAATGGGGTACATTGTACCCCTACCATTTCACGAAGGAAGTGTAAATAGTTGGAAAAAACACACACACACTGTAGAAAAAAGTCCTTTATTAATAAAAAATAAATAAAAAAAATCCAGCGGTGGTAATCCACTCGTTCCCGGCTTCCTGCTCCAACGTTGTCTGTATCCAGCGATGGGTGATCTCCTCTCTGGTCTAACGATGAGAAGATCTTCCGTCATCCAGAGCTCCAGAGCACAGCATCGGAGGCCGCCTCTCTCCGCCGGACACAGCCCAGTGGAATGACACGGGTGAAGCTTTGACATTTCTTATATAGGGGAGGTGGGCCACCCGTCACGTGACCCCGCCCCCTTTGACACAAGGGGGAAGACCTGGGCTTCCCCAGATAGCAGAGGGTGCGTCAGAGGGGGCGTTGTCACGTGACAGGTGGCCCCGCCTCCCCTATATAAGAAATGTCAAAGCTTCACCCGCGTCATTCCGCTGGGCTGTGTCCAGCGGAGAGAGGCGGTCTCCGATGCTGTGCTCTGGAGCTCTGGATGACGGAAGATCGTCTCATCGCTGGAACAGAGAGGAGATCACCCGTCGCTGGATACAGACAACGTTGGAGCAGAAAGCCAGACCGAGAGTGGATTACCACCGCTGGATTTTTTTTAATAGTACAATAGTAATGACATTTTATTTCGGCGTTTTTTTTTTTTTTTTGCTCTGTACTTACCTTTACATCCGGATTTTGTCCAGGGCTTCCGCGTTCTGATGACTCCAGGACTGGGCGTTCCTATCCCAGCCTCAGGGTTCCGATGACTGCGGGACTGGGCGTTCCTATCCTTCCGTTCGATGATTGACGTCTTGTAAAACAGGTGACCTGTCGCACAACGCGCGTCACCAGATTTCCGGAAATAGCCGAACTGCGAGTCGGCACTATACGGCACCTGCGCCCGCCGTGTAGAGCTGACTGCGCAGGCGCCGTAAAGTGCCGACTCGCAGCTCAGCTATTTCCAGACATCTGGTGACGTGCGTTGTGCGACAGGTCACCTGTTTCACAAGACGTCAATCATTGAACGGATGGATAGGAACGCCCAGTCCTGCAGTCATCGGAACCCGGAAGCCCTGGACAACATCAGGATATAAAGGTATGTACCGAGAAAAAAAAAAATGACCTGCCGAAATGTAATGTCCTTAGTATGCTGGCTCTGCTAGATGTAATTAATTTTTTATTTTTTTTTGGGTGAACCCCTGCTTTAATAAAGGACTTTTTTTCTATGGTGTGTGTGTGTGTGTTTTTTCCAACTATTTACACTTCCTTCGTGAAATGGTAGGGGTACAATGTACCCCATTATCAATTCACATAGGGGGGGGCAGGATCTGGGGGTCCCCTTTGTTAAAGGGGTCTTCCAGATTCTGATAAGCCCCCCGCCCGCAGACCCCCACAACCAACAGGCAAGGGTTGTGGGGATGAGGCCCTTGTCCCCATCAACATGGGGACATCCTCCCCATGTTGAGGGCATGTGGCCTGGTACGGTTCAGGAGAGGGGGGCCGCACTCTGTCCCCCCTCTTTTCTGCGGCCGGCCAGGTTAACGTGCTCGGATAAGGGGTCTGGTGTGGATTTTTGGGGGAACTCCACGCCATTTTTTTTTTAATTTGGGGTGGAGCTCCCCTTAAAATCCACACCAGACCTGAAGGGTCTGGAATGGATATTTGGGGGGGAATCCCACATCATTTTTTTTTTAATTGACGGTGGGGTTTCCCTTAATATCCATTCCAGACCTGAAGGGCCTGGTAATTGAATTTGGGGGGACCTCCACGCAATTTTTTTTTTTATGAATGAATTCGATCTGAATTGCCAGAGCATTGCTGAGAAAGAGGGACACTAGGACCCTAGCAGTCAATTGGAATCTTCTCAGGAAGCCAGGGATACAAAAGGGAACTGGGGGTTAATATGAATCTTCTCAGGAAGCCAAGAACACAAGGAAGCACTGGTGGTCAGATGGAATCTTCTACACGGAAACTCTAGGAGTGTTCTTGAAAATATAAAGCAGCAACAAAAAAAAAAAAACACCAGGGTACCTGGCACTGGGAATACTAGCTGTTGCTCAGGCAATAAGGGAATAAGACAGGGGCAGACTGACCATTCGGGCCCTCGGCACTGCCCGAGGGCCCCATGCCACTAGAATGGCCCCATCAGGGTTTCCAGCCTCAGTAAAACCAGGGACAGTATGTAAAAATCTTTTTTTTTTAAATCCTAAGATTATAGCTTCCCTGCCTCTCCAGTACCTTTTCAGTGTGTGTATTTGTATTCTGTGTGTGTATATTGTGTATGTATATTGTGTGTCTGTGTATGTATACTGTGTGTGTATATTGTGTGTCTGTGTATGTATATTGTATGTGTGTGTGTATACACTGTGTGGCCCATAATCTCCTATTGCCCAGGGGGCCCCATGAGTTGTCAGTCCACCCCTGGAATAAGATCAACTTAATTAGAATGTAAGAAGGCCTGGCTAGGCTAGGACCATAGCTAATCAAAAGCAGGTGGAAAACCTTGAACCCAAGTCTTTTGGGGTAACAGATAACAACAGAACCTTGAAAGTTAAAAACCCCTTTCACACTGCTTTGCTGCTGTTTCCTTGCCGTGTGGGAGTAGAGCAGTGTACCCATGGCTTTGGTGTGCTTTCAGAAGGTGCACTAAAAACATCCCATCTATAAGGAGTATATGGGAAAGCGTGGGAAACCAAACAAAACAAGCATGTACACTGTGTACAGACGACCAAACATGTACGATGAAAGCGGTCCGCCGGACCGTTTTCACCGTACATGTCTGCCCGGGGATTTCTGTATGGTGGCTGTACTCACCATCATACAGAAATCCGCGCGTAAACAATACGCGGGGCGTGGCCGCGCCGTCAACGCGACGATGACGCAGCGACGTGGGCGGCCCTGCCAGTTCAATGCTTCCACGCATGCGTCAAAATCATTCAACGCATGCGAGGGATGGCGGGCGCTCGGACATGTACGGTAGGTCTGTACAGACGACCGAACATGTCCGAGCGGACAGGATTCCAGCTGGCTGTTTTAAAACAAGTCTGGAAAAAGGCCCGGCGGGCAAATGTATGCTGGAATCCTGTCCGCTCGGGCCTACACACGACCGAACATGTCTGCTGAAACTGGTCCGCGGACCAGTTTCAGCAGACATGTTCGGTCGTGTGTACGGGCCTAAGGTGCAACCGCTTTGGGGTGGAATCCACATAGGAACAATGTGAACAAAGCCAATGTTATAGAACTACATGTACCAGCATACCTGCTTGACTTTGGGAATAGAGGAGACACATCAGCAACAAAGGGGCAGATCTGTGATAGTGGTGGCAACTCCAAATTTTGGATTTATTCCCCCTTTTATTCCCAGTGACATGTGAGTTCAGGAAGCTAGAAAGGTACATTTCCATAATGGGGGCACAGAAAACAATAAAACCTGCCCAAGGTTCTAAGTCCTCACCACTCTAAATCAATAAAAATGTTTTGCCTTTAGATATATTTTAAATACATTTTAAAGCTACTATAATAAAATAAATAGTTTGCTAAACTTAACATCCTTTATCACCTTAGAATAAGATCACTCTGACAACTTTGATATTTTAAAGTAGGGCAGTGAAATAATCAATTTTGTAGAAAGTGTTTATCATGTATCTTGTTCCATAAACTGCAGGATTTAAAAACATGTATTGCATCAAACTTCAAATAAGAAAAATAAAATAAAAATGTTCAGCACTTGCTTGTTGTGAGGAGGAATTGTAAACAAATCTGCCTCTAGACTTGTACGGTTATATATGGAATGCTGGTGTTACCACAGGATGCTGTTGATTAATTGCACTCAAGCACTCTTCAAGTACCCTCTGCCCACGTTTACCTAGCTTGCAAAACAGGAAAACTTCACATGGTGTGAAAAATTATTAAAATTGAATAGCCAATACAATTTCTAGTCAAAAAGGTCAATGTCGAAGATTCTGAAATTGATTTATTCTGCAATTGACACAATTTGGCACCAAAATCTGCCGAATTACAAGTCCCACCTATGCAGGTGCTATCATCCTGAAAGCGTTAACCCACCTGCAAGATAGGGCTAGAAAGGTAAGGAAACAGTCAGGTGGTGTCTGTGAGGTGTGGAACAGGACACAGTTGTGAGAGGGCTGTGGACTGTCTGGCTACTGAGATGCTTAGATGTTAAAAATCGCTAAACCCCTGTCATTACTAGTAAAAATAATAAAAAAATAAAAGTCCCTAAATCTTTCCCCTATTTTGTAGACACTATAACTTGTGTGAATACCAAAAAATGTTTTTTAAACTGATGAAAAAAACTGTTTTATACTTTTTTTGTAAGAATTGTATTATAGCTAAAAGTAAAAAATAGTTATTTTTTTCAAAACTGTCGCAATTTTTTTGTTTATAGCACGACAAATAAAAACCAAAGAGGTGATAAAATGCCACCAAAAGAAAGTTATATTTGTTAGGAAAGAAAAATGTGTGCCCCCACCCTCAAAATCCATACCAAACCCTTATCCGAGCATGCAACCTGGCTGCTCGATCTTCCCCCTCTTCCTGAACCATACCAGGCCACATCCCCTCAACATGGAGGGTGGATGCTTTGGGGTACATCACCGTCAGGAAGGTCACAAGGGGGCAGTGCCACCAGGTTACATCGCCAGGTGTATCCACCCCCTACCTATATAAGAACTGTCAAATGGCAAGCCAAATGTTTGGCGGTTTGCCTTAGTTGGTGACAAAGACTTTTTTTTTATTTTTATTTTCGAGTCCGGCAGTGGCAGTGGCAGCGGCAGTGGCGTGGTTGATGATGGATCTACATCAGGGGGACCCTGTTTTTTTTATTTGTTAATAAAGGTCTATGTGTTTTTATAACTTTTTTACATTTTAGGTGAAGGGGGCTGTTAAAGGGGGCTTCCAGATTCTGATAAGCATCCTGCTTGCAGACCCCCCCACAACAACAGCCCAGGGTTTTGGGGATGAGGCCCTTGTCCCCATCAACATGGGGACAAGGTTCTTTGAAGCAGGGAGGCAGAGCGCTCGCTTACCTTTCCTGGCCTGCCAGGCTGTGCTCAGATAAGGGTCTGGTATGGCCGCTTAAAAAAAAATTGGCATAGAGTTCCCTTTAAAATCCATACCAGACTTGAAGGGCCATGTATAGATTGGGGGTGCCATTTTTTTTACTTTTTATTGCCAGCAATGTTTTTTACATTTGTTAAGATCGCTGCAGCCTGCTTCCCAGCCCGCTTCTTAAAAAACAACTATCCACTGCACCCTGATTGGGCAAGGCCTTGCCCAATCATGGCTTAGAATGCACTGTGCAGTGCACACTGGGCCTGATTTACCAAGCCTTTACTCCATGACTCATGGAGTAAAAGCAGGAGTAGCAGCCGTTTGGTGATTTACTAAAGAAATACGCTGCTAGTGCAGTGTATTTCCCTAGTTACTAATGTGCTCCGTGCGCCCAGGAGAGGGTGCATTGTGCACCAGTACAGACCTGGCGCACGGCACATTGAACTGTAAATTGCGGGGGTTTGGGCGGGAGTTTATTAGGGGGGGAGGTGGGGGGATGCAGGGGAAGTGAAGTGACATGTGTTTTGAAGTGTTTGGCGGGCCGAATTGAAAGGGAAAGTGTTTTTTGAAAACAGATCCCCGTACGCTTGCACAGTGCGCCTGAACCTCAGGAGGTTCATTTGCATACTGGGCATGCGCAGAGAGAAATTTCGGCGCTTCTCGTGCGCCTTGTCAGTACGCCGTGAAAATCTTGGTAAATACCAAGCGGCGTACCCGTGATTGCGCTGCGTGACGCGGTGCACGGGAATCTCTGAGCTGTTTTCAGCCATGAAGGGGAACTCCGCGCCAAATTTCAAACTTGAAATCGGCGCGGGTCCCCCTCCAGGGCTACATTAGGCTCTTAGGCTTGGTCCGGAACGTGAGGGGTTAAACCCGCGCCGATTCGGCGTGGGGGTCCCCCCCAGATCCAAACCAAGCCCTCATCCCAAGCATGCAGTCTGGCCCGGACAGGAATGGGGGCGGGGACGAGCGAGTGCCCCCCCCCTCCTGAGCCGTACCAGACCGCATGCCCTCAACATGGGGGAGTGTGTGCTGTGGGGGAGGGGGCACTGCCCCCCCACCCCACAGCACTCTTGCCCCCATGTCGATAGGGACAAGAGCCTCTTCCCGACAACCCTTGCCATTGGTTGTCGGGGTATGCGGGCGGGGCTAATCGGAATCTGCGAGCTCCCTTTAATAAGGGGGCCCCCAGATGCCGGCCCCCCACCCTATGTGAATGAGTATGGGGTACATCGTACCTCTACCCATTCACATGGGGGAAATGTAAAGTAAAATAAAACACCACACAGAATAAAATATTTTATTGATCTGCTCCGGAGCCCCCCCTTTCTTCTTTAGCTCTCTTACAAGGGGGGGTTTCTTCTCTCCCGATCTTCCGCCGGGACCCTGGGCTTCGGTGATTTCTGCCGGGGGAGGGCGCCATCCCTCGGTCCTCTCCGGAGCCTTCCGCCGGATGCCCCCACCCCATTTAAGCTCTTTTTCATTAGGGAGGGGCATCCGGACTTCGGGGTCTTCTGCCGGGGGATGGCGCCTACCCCCCTGGTCTTTCTGGTGCCTTCCGCCAGGGTTCCGGTCTTCCTGGTCTTCTGCCGGGGGTGCGCCAACTCCCCGGTCTTTTCTCTGCTCCCTCTTCTGCCTGGCTCCCCCGCGGAGCCAGGGCTTTCTTCCGTCTTCTTTCTTCTCTCTTCCTTCTTCTGCCTGTCTCCACCGGGAGCACAGGGCTTGTCTCCGCTGTCTTCTTCCTTCTCTTCCATTGGATGTTGACACGACGAGGTTCCGCGCTGACATGCCGTGTCAGCGGCGGGCATTGACTTATATAGGGTAATGCCACCATGTGACCTCAACCCATGTGACATAACATTCCCTGGGCATGATGGGAATGTGATGTCACATGGGTTGAGGTCACATGGTGGCATTGTCCTATATAAGTCCATGCCCACTGCTCAGACGGCATTCCAGCGCCGGACCTCGTTGTGTCAACATCGAATGGAAGAGAAGAGAGAAGACAGCGGAGACAAGCCCTGTGCTCCGCGGAGGAGACAGGCAGAAGCGGAAGGCATCGCAGAAGCCCGCGGGTGTCGCCCCCCGGCGGAAGACACCGTACAAGCCCGGGACCCTCCCCCAAAGGCAGGAGCCTCACTGGTGAAGGGGGTCCCGGTGAATTACGTTGCTGAAGACGGGGGTGGGGTGCCAGTGCACCCCCCCCCGCGCAGAAACCGTCGTGGAAGCCCGGGACCCTCCCCCAAAGGCAGGAGCCTCACTGGTGAAGGGGGTCCCGGTGAATTACGTCGCTGAAGACGGGGGTGGGGTGCCAGTGCACCCCCCCCCCCGCAGAAACCGTCGTGGAAGCCCGGGACCCTCCCCCAAAGGCAGGAGCCTCACTGGTGAAGGGGGTCCCGGTGAATTACGTCGCTGAAGATGGGGGTGGGGTGCCAGTGCACCCCCCCCCCGCAGAAACCGTCGTAGAAGCCCGGGACCCTCCCCCAAAGGCAGGAGCCTCACTGGTGAAGGGGGTCCCGGTGAAAGACGGCGAAGCCTGGGGCCTGATGGGGTGGTGGTGGGGGGCCCCGGCAGAAGACCCCCGGCTGACTAATAAATTAATTTTTAAATGTGTGTGGTGTATTATTTTTTTCCATTTTTTTCCCCAGGTGAATGGGTAGGGGTACAATGTACCCCATACTCATTCACATAGGGTGGGGGGCCGGAATCTGGGGACCCCTTTATTAAAGGGGTCTCTCAGATTCTGATAAGCCCTCCGCCCGCATACCCCGACAACCAACGGCCAGGGTTGTCGGGAAGAGGCTCTTGTCCCTATCGACATGGGGACATGAGTGCTTTGGGGTGGGGGGGCAGTGCCCCCCTCCCCCACAGCACACACTCCCCCATGTTGAGGGCATGTGGTCTGGTATGGCTCAGGAGGGAGGGGGGCGCTCGCTCGTCCCCACCCCCATTCCTGTCTGACCAGACTGCGTGCCTGGGATAAGGGCTTGGTTTGGATCTGTGGGGGGACCCCACGCTGTTTTTTTTTGCGCGGGTTTAACCCCTTATGTTCCAGACCAAGCCTAAGAGCCTGGTATGCACCTGGAGGGAACCCACCTTATTTTTTTGGGGGGGGTCTGAAGTTCCCCTTCATGAACAGCGATCTGTCATTTACACATGTCAGTCCCACCCCCCCCCTACAGTTAGAACACACCCAGGGAACATATTTAACCCCTCCCTCGCACCTAGTGTTAACCCCTTCCCTGCCAGTGGCATTTTTAGAGTAAGCAATGCATTTTTTACAGCACTGATCGCTAGAAAAATGCCAATGGTTCCAAAAAAGTGTTCGATGTGTCCGCCATAATGTCGCAGTACCGATAAAAATCGCTGATCGCCGCAATAACTAGTTAAAACAAAAAAAAAAAAATATTTTGTAGACGCTATAACTTTTGCCAAAACCAAACACTAAACGCTATTTGCGATTTTTTGGAACCAAAAAGATGTAGAATACGTATCGGCCTAAACTGAGGGTTTTTTTCTTTTTTAGAATATATATTTTTGGGGATATTTATTATAGCAAAAATTTTTTTTTTTACATATGTGGGCGGGACTTACGCAAGTCCCGCCCACATATATAAACATCGTTCAAACCACACATGTGAGGTATTGACGCGTGCGTTAGAGCGAGAGCAATACTTTTACCACTAGACCTTCTTTGTAACTATAAACTGGTAACCTGGAAAAAAAAGAAAAAGGTCGCCTATGGGGATATTCACGGAATTAATTTTGGCCCCATTGCAGGAGTGTTTCCAATAGTAAAGCGTGACATGTAAGGTATCTATTTACTCGGTCTAACATCATCTTTCACATTATCCCCAAAAATTGGGCTAACTTTTGTGTTTTGTTAATTTTTAACCACTTGAGCCCTGGACCATATTGCTGGTCAATGACCAGGCCAGGCTGGAAAGCATGAGATCAGGGGAAAAAAAAAAAAAAACTCATGCCATTGCAGCTTGGTTCCTACATGTGTGATGAACTGAGCATGCTCAAACACTTAGAAAAAATCCTTCCTTTTTAAAAGGTGAAAATCTCTTGGATGGTCATAGAGCGTGGGTTGGGTTAATTAACCAGGTGTAAGCTCACCCACACTAGAGACTGCAATTTGTTCATGTGATTTCAATTGCTTCATTACTAGCACATGTTATAAAAACCGTGCATCGATCAGTCCTCAGCTGCCCTCATAGGGGCAGGCAGAAATGCTGTTGTGGAACACAAATGTGGTTTGTTGCATGGGTTTTTATTTTGCCAATGGTTTTTGTTTATTTTTAAATGATGTTCACTTTGATGTATTTGTCTCTGCTGCCTTATTTTATGAAAAAATTGTGAAGATGTTGCGACTTTAAATCTGTTTATTTTGAGTTTTGAAATGTATTTTTGTTTGTGTGTGTTTGTTTGTTTTTTTTCTTTCCTTGTTTTGTTGACCAATAAAAATTACTTTAAAATTTTGAAGTTTGTTTTTTGTTACTTTTTCATGCAACATATTTTGACAGCTGCAGCTGAACTAGGTTAGGGCCTAACAAATTAAATGTGATTTTTGTCTAAGCTTCTTTCCTGGTGTGTAATCATGAAATGTTTGCCATGTTTATTCCCCATGACTTTAAAGACAAAAACTGGTAAGTATTTTCTTTTAACTGTAGTGGTCCTCAGCCCTCAAGCACCCCCGACAGGACATGTTTTGTGGATTTCTCTTAAGAATTGCTGTCCAGACTGTCTTTTAAAGCACATGTGCAAGATGAAGGAAAACCTGCAAACATGGCCTGGGGGGGGGGGGGGGGTTGCTATTGGTGGACAGGCTTGAAGTGCTGATTTACAGCACTGTGCTTAAATCTAGCGCAAGGCAATCCTATTCTAATTGTGGGTGTTTGAGGGAAGCCAAGTGAGTGTTAGAACCCCTGCTTGTGTTTTTTTTTTTTTTTTGGTGTTGAGCTTTGTGTCCCTTTTCTTAAAATTGGCCCCATACTCATTCACATAGGGTGGGGGGCCGGAATCTGGGGACCCCTTTATTAAAGGGGTCTCTCAGATTCTGATAAGCCCTCCGCCCGCATACCCCGACAACCAACGGCCAGGGTTGTCGGGAAGAGGCTCTTGTCCCTATCGACATGGGGACATGAGTGCTTTGGGGTGGGGGGGCAGTGCCCCCCTCCCCCACAGCACACACTCCCCCATGTTGAGGGCATGTGGTCTGGTATGGCTCAGGAGGGAGGGGGGCGCTCGCTCGTCCCCACCCCCATTCCTGTCTGACCAGACTGCGTGCCTGGGATAAGGGCTTGGTTTGGATCTGTGGGGGGACCCCACGCTGTTTTTTTTTGCGCGGGTTTAACCCCTTATGTTCCAGACCAAGCCTAAGAGCCTGGTATGCACCTGGAGGGAACCCACCTTATTTTTTTGGGGGGGGTCTGAAGTTCCCCTTCATGAACAGCGATCTGTCATTTACACATGTCAGTCCCACCCCCCCCCTACAGTTAGAACACACCCAGGGAACATATTTAACCCCTCCCTCGCACCTAGTGTTAACCCCTTCCCTGCCAGTGGCATTTTTAGAGTAAGCAATGCATTTTTTACAGCACTGATCGCTAGAAAAATGCCAATGGTTCCAAAAAAGTGTTCGATGTGTCCGCCATAATGTCGCAGTACCGATAAAAATCGCTGATCGCCGCAATAACTAGTTAAAAAAAAAAAAAAAAAATATTTTGTAGACGCTATAACTTTTGCCAAAACCAAACACTAAACGCTATTTGCGATTTTTTGGAACCAAAAAGATGTAGAATACGTATCGGCCTAAACTGAGGGTTTTTTTCTTTTTTAGAATATATATTTTTGGGGATATTTATTATAGCAAAAATTTTTTTTTTTACATATGTGGGCGGGACTTACGCAAGTCCCGCCCACATATATAAACATCGTTCAAACCACACATGTGAGGTATTGACGCGTGCGTTAGAGCGAGAGCAATACTTTTACCACTAGACCTTCTTTGTAACTATAAACTGGTAACCTGGAAAAAAAAGAAAAAGGTCGCCTATGGGGATATTCACGGAATTAATTTTGGCCCCATTGCAGGAGTGTTTCCAATAGTAAAGCGTGACATGTAAGGTATCTATTTACTCGGTCTAACATCATCTTTCACATTATCCCCAAAAATTGGGCTAACTTTTGTGTTTTGTTAATTTTTAACCACTTGAGCCCTGGACCATATTGCTGGTCAATGACCAGGCCAGGCTGGAAAGCATGAGATCAGGGGAAAAAAAAAAAAAAAACTCATGCCATTGCAGCTTGGTTCCTACATGTGTGATGAACTGAGCATGCTCAAACACTTAGAAAAAATCCTTCCTTTTTAAAAGGTGAAAATCTCTTGGATGGTCATAGAGCGTGGGTTGGGTTAATTAACCAGGTGTAAGCTCACCCACACTAGAGACTGCAATTTGTTCATGTGATTTCAATTGCTTCATTACTAGCACATGTTATAAAAACCGTGCATCGATCAGTCCTCAGCTGCCCTCATAGGGGCAGGCAGAAATGCTGTTGTGGAACACAAATGTGGTTTGTTGCATGGGTTTTTATTTTGCCAATGGTTTTTGTTTATTTTTAAATGATGTTCACTTTGATGTATTTGTCTCTGCTGCCTTATTTTATGAAAAAATTGTGAAGATGTTGCGACTTTAAATCTGTTTATTTTGAGTTTTGAAATGTATTTTTGTTTGTGTGTGTTTGTTTGTTTTTTTTCTTTCCTTGTTTTGTTGACCAATAAAAATTACTTTAAAATTTTGAAGTTTGTTTTTTGTTACTTTTTCATGCAACATATTTTGACAGCTGCAGCTGAACTAGGTTAGGGCCTAACAAATTAAATGTGATTTTTGTCTAAGCTTCTTTCCTGGTGTGTAATCATGAAATGTTTGCCATGTTTATTCCCCATGACTTTAAAGACAAAAACTGGTAAGTATTTTCTTTTAACTGTAGTGGTCCTCAGCCCTCAAGCACCCCCGACAGGACATGTTTTGTGGATTTCTCTTAAGAATTGCTGTCCAGACTGTCTTTTAAAGCACATGTGCAAGATGAAGGAAAACCTGCAAACATGGCCTGGGGGGGGGGGGGGGGGGTTGCTATTGGTGGACAGGCTTGAAGTGCTGATTTACAGCACTGTGCTTAAATCTAGCGCAAGGCAATCCTATTCTAATTGTGGGTGTTTGAGGGAAGCCAAGTGAGTGTTAGAACCCCTGCTTGTGTTTTTTTTTTTTTTTTGGTGTTGAGCTTTGTGTCCCTTTTCTTAAAATTGGCTTCACTTCCTGTCACACAGCTGAACAGGAAGTGAGGTTAAAACCCTACCAGTGTCTTTTCTTGGGGACACAGGTCAATCTAACTAGTGTCCCCATTAAGCAAATTGCACTCCAGCACTGCTGTGTACACCCCAAATCATGGGTCTTCAAACTACGGCCCTCCAGTTGTTCAGGAACTACAATTCCCATCATGCCTAGTCATGTCTGTGAATGTCAGTGCATTACAAGGCATCATGGGATGTGTAGTTCTACAACAGCTGGAGGGCCGTAGTTTGAGGATCCCTGCCCCAAATGATTATTTCGTTTGGGGTTTAGTAAAGGCAAAGCCACTCTGCAGTACAAGCATAGTTGCTGAAAATCAGAGAGGAAGCACTGATGGTTTTAACATCCAATCCTGTAGAAGCAAAGTTGTTTTGTTTTCTTCCTTGCTTTGCACTTGTAGTGCAAAGTGGATTTGCCTTTAGTAAATGGACCCCAAAGTCCAAGATCCCTAATAATTTGGGGTGTACACAGCAAAATACTAGAGTGCAATTTACATAATGGGAAACTATTTAGATTGATCTCTGTGTCCCCAAGAAAAGATATTAGTAAGGTTTTACCCTCACTTCCTGTTTGGCTATGTGACAGGAAGTGAATGAATTTGAATTAGAAAGGGTGAAGACACCTCACAAATGTTCTCACTATCAGGGGTGCAGACATCCCCAAAAAATAAGCAGATAATACTTATTTGCAAATTAATAATTTTTTAGTTAACATTGGGTGGGGTGGTCTAACACACACATTCATACATATTAGCCACGCTGTATCCTGGCCTATTGGCATGGTTATATTTTCTTAGGCCTCTCAATAAAACTCTATGAAATTTGTGCTTAAACTAGAACTATAATCAACACTTTTTATTTTCTTTAATTTTGGATAGAGTGAGGGAGGGTTATAGGCCCTGTCAGTTTATTTTGTATTATCTGTGTCCAATTGGGGAGATGCGCCTTCACTTCATGCCCCATAGCCAAACAGGAAGTGAGAGAAAAACTATGCAAATTAACCACTTCCCGCCCAGCCTATGGCCGATTTACGTCCGGGAAGTGGTTACACAATCCTGACAGGACGTCCTGCAGGATTTCATGCCGCGCGCGCCTGTGGGGGCACGCAGCGCGGCGATCGGTGATGCGGGGTGTCAGTCTGACACCCTGCATCTCCGATCTCGGTAAAGAGTCTCTCACGGAGACGGAGACTCTTTACCACGTGATCAGCCGTGTCCAATCACGGCTGATCACGATGTAAACAGGAAGCGCCATCGATGGCTCTTCCTCACTCGCGTCTGACAGACGCGAGTATAGGAGAGCCGATCGGCGGCTCTCCTGACAGGGGGCGTTCGCGCTGATTGTTTATCAGCGCAGCCCCCCCTCGGATGACCACACTGGACCACCAGGGATGCCCACCCTGGACCACCAGGGTGGGCAAAAAAAAATAAAAAATATGGAAAAAAAAAAAAAAAGCATTAAAAAAAAAGAAAAAAGATGCCAATGTCACCCCACAGTGTCCATCAGTGCCACCCCACAGTGTCCATCAGTGCCACCCCACAGTGCCCATCCATGCACAGTGCCCACCTATCAGTGCCCACCTGTGCCACCCATAAGTATCCATCAGTGCCACCCATAAGTGCCGCCCATGAGTGCCCATCTGTGCCGCCCATGAGTGCCCATGAGTGCCCATCAGTGCCGCATACCAGCGCCGCCAATCAATGCCACCTCATCTGTGCCCGTCAGTACTACCTCATCGATGTCCATCAGTGCCATCTCATCGGTGCCCATCAGTGCCGCCATATCAGTGCCCGTAATTGAAAGAGAAAAACTTATTTACAAAAAAATTAACAGACAAAAAAAAAACGTTTTTTTTTTCAAAATTTGCTGTCTTTTTTTAGTTGTTGCGCAAAAAAAAAAAAATCGCAGAGGTGATCAAATACCAACAAAAGAAAGCTCTATTTGTGGGGGAAAAAGGACGCCAATTTTGTTTGGGTACAGTGTTGTATGACCGCGCAATTGCCATTCAAAGTGCGACAGTGCTGAAAGCTGAAAATTGGCTTGGGCGGGAAGGTGCGTAAGTGCCTGGTATGGAAATGGTTAAGGGAATCCAGTGCCCCCCCAGAACTAGTGTGTGGGTCCCCTGAAAATTACTGGGCGGGTCATACAAAAACAGGGTGTGACCTTGACAGGAAGGGGTGGGTCATTTTTCTATTAGGAGGTGCAGATATGTAGTCAGGCCTAGGGCAGAACAAAACCTAAATATACTACTGCATATTAGGGCTTATTTAGACCGGATCCGATTTACAGCGTGTTTTTATATTGTGGGAGGAAACCCACGCAGGCACAGGGAGAACATGCAAACTCCATGCAGATGGTGTCACGGGCTGGATTCGAACCAGCGACCGCAAATACCGTTGGAAATCAAATAAAAAATGACCGCCACTTTATTCCCTAGGGTGTCTGCTAAAAAATTAGATATAATGTTTGGGGGTCCTGATTAATTTCCCAGGAACAAAATATAATTTTTACATGAAGGAGAGAAGTGCCAGAATAGGCGCGGTATGGAAGTGGTTAAAGTGAAATAATAAAAGTGAAATATTCCTTTAAATTTCAGACAGGGGGGGGGAGGGGGGGTACACGCATGTTTCCCGTGCTTAGAACTGTCCCTGTACAAGATGTCATTTCTGAAGTGAAACAAAAAAAGGAAGTTTCAAGTACTCATGGCTATAAAGAATACAGTCATTGCTCATTAAAAATAATAAAAAAAAAAAAAAAAAATGGGGGTCCCTCCAAATTAAATTACTAGGCCCTTCAGGTCTGGAATGGATATTAAGGGGAACCCCGCCGTAAAAAAACCCCAAAAAAATGGCGTGGGGTCCCCCCAAATATCCATACCAGACCCTTCAGGTCTGGTGTGGATTTTAAGGGGAACTCCACCCCAAATTGAAAAAAAAATGGCGTGGAGTCCCCCTAAAAATCCACACCAGACCCTTATCCGAGCACGTTGACCTGGCCGGCCGCAGAAAAGAGGGGGGACAGAGTGCGCCCCCCCCCTCTCCTGAACCGCACCAGGCCACATGCCCTCAACATGGGGAGGATGTCCCCATGTTGATGGGGACAAGGGCCTCATCCCCACAACCCTTGCCCGGTGGTTGTGGGGGTCTGCGGGCAGGGGGCTTATCAGAATCTGGAAGACCCCTTTAACAAAGGGGACCCCCAGATCCTGCCCCCCCCCCTATGTGAAATGGTAATGGGGTACATTGTACCTCTACCATTTCACCCCAAAAAAAATTTCAAAAGTGTTAAAAATGACAGTAGCTGGTTTTTGACAAATCTTTTAATAAAATCTTCTTTTCTTCTTTCCTTCGGGTTTCTTCCGCTGCTTCTTTCTTGGGTCTTCTCGTCCACATCTTGCCCGACGTGTTCTTCTATCTTCTCCGTCCGTCCTTCAGCCTTCTGGTCCCGCATCTTGCCCGGTGTCTTCTCCTGTTTTCTTCTCCGTCCGTCCGCCAGCCTCCTCGTCCGCATCTTGTGTCTTCTCCGGACCCAGCGTTTGAATTTGATTTGGCCGCCGTGTTCCCGCTCCTGGGACCCGCCCCCCTCTGACGCCACAAGTAAACTCCTTAGAAGGTCATGTGCGTCAGAGGGGGGCGGGGTCACATGAGTGTGACACGGCGGGAACTTCAATTGGAAGCGACGGCATCTTCTTCTCCGGGCGGCGCGATTGAAATTGAATTCCCCCGCTGTGTGACGCTCTGTGACCCCGCCCCCCTCTGATGCACATGACCTTCTAAGGAGTTTACTTGTGGCGTCAGAGGGGGGCGGGTCCCAGGAGCGGGAACACGGCGGCCAAATCAAATTCAAACGCTGGGTCCGGAGAAGACACAAGATGCGGACGAGGAGGCTGGCGGACGGACGGAGAAGAAAACAGGAGAAGACACCGGGCAAGATGCGGGACCAGAAGGCTGAAGGACGGACGGAGAAGATAGAAGAACACGTCGGGCAAGATGTGGACGAGAAGACCCAAGAAAGAAGCAGCGGAAGAAACCCGAAGGAAAGAAGAAAAGAAGATTTTATTAAAAGATTTGTCAAAAACCGGCTACTGTCATTTTTAACACTTTTGACATTTTTTTGGGGCTGAAATGGTAGAGGTACAATGTACCCCATTACCATTTCACATAGGGGGGGGGGGGGCAGGATCTGGGGGTCCCCTTTGTTAAAGGGGTCTTCCAGATTCTGATAAGCCCCCCGCCCGCAGACCCCCACAACCACCGGGCAAGGGTTGTGGGGATGAGGCCCTTGTCCCCATCAACATGGGGACATCTTCCCCATGTTGAGGGCATGTGGCCTGGTGCGGTTCAGGAGAGGGGGGGGGCCGCACTCTGTCCCCCCCTCTTTTCTGCGGCCGGCCAGGTCAACGTGCTCGGATAAGGGTCTGGTGTGGATTTTTAGGGGGACTCCACACCATTTTTTTTCAATTTGGGGTGGAGTTCCCCTTAAAATCCACACCAGACCTGAAGGGCCTGGAATGGATATTTGCCGGGAACCGCACGTCTTTTTTTTTTTGTTTTTTACGGCGGGGTTCCCCTTAATATCCATTCCAGACCTGAAGGGCCTGGTAATTTAATTTGGGGGAACCACTACACATTTTTTTTTTTGTTTTATGAATGAATCCCTTTAGAATTGTCAGAGCCGACAATTCATTATAGCCGCGTGTGAATTTTTAAATGACTTTTTTCCTTCTGAATGTCACTTTGTGCAGGGGCAGTTCTAAGTGCGGGAAAAATGCGCTATTTCACATGCTGACATTACACCCCCCCTAGGTACGAAATTTAAAGGAATATTTCACTTTTAGTGTTTCACTTTAAGAATTATTAATTTCACTGCTCCCGAAAAAACGGCCGTTTTAAAAAATAAAAAAATCATTGATACATGTTCCCTGGGACAGGACTGAGGTCCCCAAACACTTTTTAGGACAAAACTTGCAGATTAGCCTTTGAAATGAACACTTTTGATTTCTCCCATAGACTTCTATAGGGAGTTCGGCGTGGCTTTACATATTACTTTCAATGCGCCGGCTGCTACGCTGGTTCATGCGCCCAATTAAGCCTCCACCCGGAGTACTAATTAACGCATGAACCAGCGCAGCGCACAGAGCATAGTAAATCAGGCCCACTGCATTGCAGGGCATTTAGGAACATTTGATTACCTCTCAAGGGATCAGGAAGGATTTTTTTCCCCCTGCTGTAGCAAATTGGAGCATGCTTTGCTGAGGTTTTTTGCTTTCACCTCAACGTTGGCCTGTGCATGAGATATAGTGGGCACAATGTCCGCCAGCCACCCGTGATCGCGGTGCAGAGATGTAAACAAGGCGGATCCCCATTCTGACAGGGGACAATACTGAGATTTGCTGTTCCTAGTGATCAGGAACAGCGATCTCTGTGTTGTCCCAATAAACCCACCCCCCCCCGCACAGTTAGAGAACACCCAGGGAACACAATTAACCCATTGATCGCCCCTTAGTGTTAACTACTTCCCTGTCAGTGACATTTATACATTGATCACTGCATTTATTTAGCACTGATCACTGTAATAATGCCACTGGTCCCCAAGAAGAGTCACGTGGGGTCAGATTTGTCCACCCCAATGTCACAGTCCCGTTAAAAAATGCAGATCACCGCCATTACCAGTAAAATCAATAAAAAAAATAAAAGTCCATAAATCTATCCCATAGTTTGTATAACTATTGCCCAAGATGCGTATTGCAAATTGTTTTACCAAAAATAGGTAGAAGAATACATATTGGCCTAAATTGATGAATACATTTGTTTTTTTATATATTTATTTGGATATTTATTATAGCAGAAAGTAAAAAATATTGTTTATTTTTTTTCAATCTTTTTTATTTATAGTTAAAAAAAAACAAAAAACAACAGGTAATCAGATACCGCCAAAAGAAAGCTCTGAAAAGGACATCAATTTTGTTTGGGCAGAACATTGCATGACCACGTTATTGTCAGTTAACTACTTGCCGACCGCCCACCGTCGTTTTACGGTGGCAAGTCGGCTCCCCTGCGCGAGAGCCCATAGTATAACGTCGGCTCTCGCAGGCCACACGCCCCCTGCTCGGCCCTGACTCCCATGCGCATGCCCAGCGGGCACAATCGCCGCCAGGCACACGCGATCGCTCGTTACAGAGCGGGGACCGGGAGCTGTGTGTGTAAACACACAGCTCCCGGCCCTGTCAGGGGGAGAAATGCTGATCTTCTGTTCATACAATGTATGAACAGAAGATCAGTAATTTCCCCTAGTGAGGCCACCCCCCCTACAGTTAGAACACACCCAGGGAACATGCTTAACCCCTCCCCTGTCCGCTAGTGTTAACCCCTTCACTGCCAGTGGCATTTTTATAGTAATCTAATGCATTTTTATAGCACAGATCGCTATAAAAATGCCAATGATCCCAAAAATGTGTCAAAAGTGTCCGCCACAATGTCGCAGTACTGAAAAAAAACGCTGCTCGCTGCCATTACTAGTAAAAAAAAAAAATATTAATAAAAATGTCATAAAAATACCCCCTATTTTGTAAATGCTATAACTTTTGCGCAAACCAATCAATAAACGCTTATTGCGATTTTTTTTAACGAAAAATATGTAGAAGAATACGTATCGGCCTAAACTGAGGAAATTTTTTTTTATATATATTTTTGGGGATATTTATTATAGCAAAAAGTAAAAAATATTCATTTTTTTCAAAATTGTCGCTCTATTTTTGTTTATAGCGCAAAAACTAAAAACCGCAGAGGTGATCAAATACCACCAAAAGAAAGCTCTATTTGTGGGAAAAAAAGGACGCCAATTTTGTTTGGGAGCCACATCGCACGACCGCGCAATTGTCAGTTAAAGTGACGCAGTGCCGAATCGCAAAAAGTGCTCTGGTCTTTGGGCAGCAATATGGTCTGGGGGTTAAGTGGTTAAAGTGACGCAGTGCCTTTTTGCAAAAAATGACCTGGTCATTAAGGGAGTAAATCCTTCCGGGTCTGAAGTGGTTAAACAGAAGTCAAGATAGCAGCTTCCTTTGCTGAAAATTATAGGAGGGTTTACTTCCATTTTAAGTGAATGGCACCCCCTGCATACCAACACACATAAAATATGAAGCAGTCCTACAGGGCAAGTGCTGATTGGGCAAACCCATATTTAAAGAAAACAAAAAAACATTTAACAGGTCTATAATAACAGAGCAGACATTAAAGGGTGTCTTATTAAAGTCTTTTGATATTTCCCACACTTAATTTTCCACAAAGTTCACAAATTTTATGCCTCTCTTACCAAGCAAGTGAGGTGTTCTGACAACTGATAATAATGCAGAGCTATTCCTCTTACCTTTGATGTACTGTCTTTCTGGAGATCCTTTGAAGTTCAGTGGAATACATGAATAGATGGACAATCTCTGGCCCATTCCTCAGGTGTTTGCAGTTCCATATGCAAGTGGGGAAATAGATTTGATATCCCTGAAAATGTACTACGTTCTATAGATCCTAGATACTTGATATACATTGTCACGCACGGCTTTCACACTCTAGGATTAAGTAACTGAAATTCTATAACAAGTGATTCCAAGAAGTAGAAAATGTATCTGTGTGTTTTCTGCTACATACAAGCTCACTTATAACATTTGGAATTTGTAGAAAGAAAAAGATGTTAATTAATGATAACAAATAACAGCATAAAGAAATCATTTTCTGACATATTTCATTTAGTAAGGCAGGGCTGTGAAATGTAAAATAGTTTCCATTTTATTTTGTGTTGTATTTCTGCTTTTACAGCATCTATTGTGTCAAATAATAAATGTTTTGTGTTGGCTGTTTTCCATGATTTAAATAGAAACAAATCTGTTGACAGTTATCTCATGTTGTCTATAGAATGCAGTTATCGACACAGAATTTAACTTGACTAGAGAATCCCACTGGCAACAAAACAAGAGTAAATAATCCCTATTATACTACATTTTGTTATATTATATAATATAATATTATGTTTATATAATTATGCATATTGTGACAGCATTTTATATATATATATATATATATATATATATATATATATATATATATATATATATATATATATATATATATATATATATATATATATATATATATATTTATTTATTTAAAATTATTATTATTAATATCATTATTTACAATTTTTTTTTTACAGGTTTGAATGGGGAGCAGGCGTGTTAAATTTGGTTTTATCACTTTCACTCTCTCATACTGATCACTGGAAGTTTAACATGGCACCTCATGGCAAATAACTATCTGAGGAGCTGAATAAAATTATTGTTGCCCTACACAAAGATGGCCTAGGCTATATTGCCAAGACCCTGAAATTGAGCTGCAGGACTGTAGCCAAGACCATACAGCGGTTTAACAGGTCAGGTTCCACTCAGAACAGGCCTCGTCATGGTCAACCAATGGTGTTGAGGGCATGTGCTCAGTGTCATATCCAGAGGTTGTCTTTGGGAAATAAACGTGCTGCCAGCATTGCTACAGAGGTTGAAGGAGTGGGTGATCAGCCTGTCAGTGCTCAGACCATATGCGACACTGCATTAAATTGGTCTGCATAGCTGTCATCCCAAAAGGAAGCCTCCTCTAAAGATGATGCACAAGAAAGCCCACAAACAATTTGCTGAAGACAAGCAGACTAAGGAGATGCATTACTGGAACCATGTCCTGTGGTCTGATGAGACCAAGATAAACTTATTTGGTTCAGATAGTGTTAAGCATGTGTGGCGGCAACCAGGTGAGGAGTACAAAGACAAGTGTGTCTCTACAGTCAAGAATGGTGGTGGGAGTGTCATATTGGTCTGGGGTTGCATGAGTGCTCACGGCACTGGGGAGCTACAGTTCATTGAGGGAACCATGAATGCCAACATGTACTGTGACATACTGAAGCAGAGCATGATCCCCTCCCTTCGGAGACTGGGCCGCAGGGCAATGTTACAACATGATAATGACTCCAAACACACCTCCAAAACATCCACTGCCTTGCTAAAAAAGCTGATGGTAAAGGTGATGGACTGGCCAAGCATGTCTCTCAACACTATTGAGCATCTGTGGGGCATCCTTAAACGGAAAGTGGAGGAGCGCAAGGTCTCTAACATCCACCAGCTCCGTGATGTCGTCATGGAGGAGTAGAAGAGGACTCCAGTGGCAACCTGTGAAGCTCTGGTGAACTCCATGCCCAAGAGGGTTAAGGCAGTGCTGGAAAATAATGGTGGCCACATAAAATATTGACACTTTGGGCCCAATTTGGACATTTTCACTTGGTGTATACTCACTTTTGTTGCCAGCGGTTCAGACATTAATGGCTGTGTGTTGAGTTATTTTGAGGGGACAGCTAATTTACACTGTTATACAATCTGTACACTCACTACTTTACATTGTAGCAAAGTGTAATTTTCATTGTTGTCACATGCTGGCAGCACTCATATGTCTATTTCTCAAGGACAACCTCTGCATATGACGCTGAACACATGCACTCAACTACTTTGGTTGACTATGACGAGGCATGTTCTGAGTGGAACCTGTCCTGTTAAACTGCTGTATGGTCTTGATCACTGTGCTGCAGCTCAGTTTTAGGGTCTTGGCAATCTTCTTATAGCCTAGGCCATCTTTATGTAGAGCAACATTTTTTTTTTTTCAGATCCTCAGATTGTTCTTTGCCATGAGGTGCCATGTTGAACTTCCATTGACCAGTACTGACCAGAGTACTGTCCGTGGTACTTTTTTATTTTCACTAACATGCAATTTTTCAGAACAAGCTTTCAGGGTATGTCCTCTTGTTCAAGGTCCAAGCAGTAAAAAAAAAAAAAAAAAAAGCATTTTTTATGTCGGATCTTTTGGATTTCGTATTCTGCACATTCGTTATTGTTTGTTAAAATAAACGAGAAAATCCCTGAAATTCGGACAAAAATGCATTCGGACAAAAACAAATGCACATGTCTAATACAAATCAATGTAAATGGCAATGGTAATAAAGCTAGCAGCAGAGTTAGTGAGATAAGACAGAGGGAGAGCTATAAACTGGGTAAGGAATCCAATATCTAAATTCAGGCCATTGTTTTTTGTGTCAAAAAGAAGTTTCATTCTTAGTTCAAACGTTTTCCTTTCCTGATTTTTTTTAAATTCCCTTTAAGAACTAAACCATTGAAGTCTTCTATAGTATGGTTCAGTTTTGAGAAGTGATGTCCCACAGGTGTGCACAAACTGTCTTCTTTATGTTCCTTGCTTGCAACTTCTGTCCTGTTTCACCAACATAAGATCATTTGTTACACATTTTGCATTGGATGAGGTACACAACATTACTGGAGGTACAGCTCTATGATCCAATGATATTAAAGGTCCAATTTGTGTGTGTGACACTTTGGATAGATTGATCTGGTTGCACAATTTGCAGCCAGTTTTATTGCAGGGTTTGCTTCCATACCCCGAATGCTTGTCCTGAAAAATTGTATGTTAGTGCAAATAAAAAAAGTATCACGGACAGTACTCAATTGTCTCTGTCACAATTGCACTAATACGGCTACAATCACCTCAAGTAGTGACCGGTATGAGAGAGTGAGAGCGATAACACCAAATTTAACACACCTGCTCTCCATTCACACCTAAGACCTTGTAACACTAATGAGTAACATGGGAAGGGAAAATGGCTAATTGGGCTTAAATTGGACATTTTCACTTGGGGTGTACTCACTTTTGTTGCCATCGGTGTAGAAATTAATGGCTGTGTGTTGAGTTTTTTTGAGGGGACAGCAAATTTACACTGTTATACAAGCTGTACACTTACTACTTTACATTGTAGCAAAGTGTAATTTCTTCAGTGTTGTCACATGAAAAGATATAATAAAATATTTACAAAAATGTGAGGGGTGTACTCACTTTTGTGAGATACTGTGTGTATATATATATATATATATATATATATATATATATATATATATAAATATATATTATTCTGGACAAAAAAACATTGCACATAATATCTCCTTCCTTGTCCTTTACCACCTTTGCGCTTTGAAAGTTGACATTGCAGGGTCAGGTGAGTGTTGCATACTTTTATGCTGTCTTAATTTAAGTCCTTTGATTTATTTATACCCTTTAGCAGAGAATGTGATCTATCAGAAAAAAATAAATAAATAGGCACATACAATGGGCCAGATTCACAAAGAGATACGACGGCGTATCTCCTGATACGCCATCGTATCTCTGAGATCCGACGGTCGGATCTATGCGACTGATTCATAAGAATCAGTTATGCATAGATCTCCCTTAGATCCGACAGGTGTAAGTGACTTACACCGTCGGATCTTAGGCTGCAATCTTCCAGTGTCCACAAGGTCGTGTTTCCTGTTTTACTCGCGACGAATATGCAAATGAGGAGATACGCAGATTCAGAAACGAACGCCCGCCCGTCGCTTTTTTTTTACGTCGTTTGCGTTCGGCTTTTTCCGGCAGATAGTTACCCCTGCTATATGAGGGGTAGCTAATGTTAAGTATGGCCGTCGTTCCCGCGCCAAGTTTTGAATTTTTACGTCGTTTGCGTAAGTCGGTCGCGAATACGGATGGCTGTAATTGACGTTAACGCCGAAAAAAATTACGTCCTAGCGACGTCATTTGGAGCATGCGCACTGGGAAATTTCGCCGGCGGCGCATGCGCAGTTAAATCGGCGCGGGGACGCGCCTGATTTAAATTGTACACTCCCCCTAGCCGCGGAATTTGAATTCCACCGGGGGAGTTACGATCTGCCGGCGCAAGTTTGGAGGTAAGTGCTTTGTGAATACTGCACTAGCCTCGCAAAATTGCGCCGGCGGATCGTAAATCACATAGATTACGCGGATCTAAAGATCCGCTAATCTATGTGAATCTAGCCCAGTATCTCATAACGAACGTCAATGTAGGCACATTTTTTCTTTTTTTTTTGGTACTTGTAAACCAAGCATTAAAAGACTGTTATTACAAACTCAAGGACTTCCAAGGACTAGATATAACATATGATTCATAAGCCAATAGATGTGTGGGCAAAGGCACTTTAATCTACTGTCATATTCATGATCTAATGTAAAAAAAAATCAAAAAGGAACTTCAAACGCAAAAATAAAACTACATTACAAAATTATTTACTTACTCATTTAAAAATGTATAGGATAACTGAGGAGGGAAAAATATGAAGTAAAATGAGCAAATAGCCAGCCTGGGATGAGGTTTATATTAAGTAAAACGTCCTGGGCGATTGCAGAATTTCTTTTTAATGTGGGATGTCAGACAACAGACAGTACCACACTGCCCTGACCTTCAAATATATATATATATATATATTTTTTTACCTGAACTTCAATCTCAGCAACCTAAATTGCAGAGAAAAGTAAATTGGATGACAACCTATATACAGAATATTGAAAAGGTCAAAATAAATGTCACAAACAGGCCAGAGATTATGGACTACATCCATCATTAATGACAATTGATAAGTCTATTTTAGTTTTACAGAAGGAATTGGGTTGCATTACATAGTAAAATTCAACTCAACATTTGTGATAATACTTTAAAGTCTTACCATTTTGGCTTTGTCCCATTGATCTACTCGTATTTGTTCTTTTACAACGTCCAATCTTAAAATTAATTGATAATAGAAAATGGGAAAGCCAATTAACTTATCAGCATGTCTTTGGAGGGTGGGAGGAAACCAGAGTACCCTGAGGAAACCCACACAGGCACAGGGAAAACATGCAAACTCCAGGCAGGTAGTGTCATGGTTGGGATTCGAACCAGCGACCCTTTTTACTGCTAGGCGAGAGTGCTACCCACTACACCACTGTGCCGCCCGGATTGGAACATTATCCATAGACGCAGAGTGTATGACTCTGCCCTGCCCCCCAGTGGATGCATCATTGGATTTGATTCACAGCTTAGGGAGCCAATGGCTGAGCTGCTCTAAATCTATCCAATGAAGAGCCGAGAAGCCATGGAGAGAGTGACGCCAGATCGCGCCCACGGATATTTGGGGCTCAGGTAAGTAAAACGGGGGGGGGGGGAGCTTTAAGATCTGGGTATTATGAACAATTACCATGTTTTCTTTTTTCCATAAACAAAAGCTGTTTTTAACTTTTTTTTTTTTACATCTCACCCATGCTGATTTCTTCCAGTTTTCTTCCTTTACTTCCTGCTGCATGCATTTCTTTCAGTATCATTGCACATCATCACTCCGGACCAGCTTCTTGACAGTGACAATAGTGGACCATGTTTGCGCAATGCATGTTCGCCTGGAATGCATGTGATGGGCTGAAAACACAGGATCACAGCATGGAAACATGTATAACTAAAAGTACCTTAGCCCTTTACTATCGTGCATATGCATATTTGTGGCCTCACTGAAGTGGGTCTTTATCAGTGGACTGCATATGGGCACTACTGTGTTTGTGCTGAAAGTGGACTGCACAGCACATTCATAGCACAGAGACTGAGCTGTCAGTGAAAGCTCTGGGTCTCATACTAATGATCGGGAACTGGAAGGCGCAGGTTCACAATCACCTGATCATTGTTACAGCCTCTGACAGAGTTATCAGTCAGGCCTCGTACACACGACAGAGATTCTCGGCAGAATTCGCCGAGAAACTCGGTCAAAACCCGGATTCTGCCGAGAATCTCTGTCGTCTGTACAGTTTTGGCTCGATGGAGCCGCCGAGGAGCTCGACGAGAAAATAGAGAACATGTTCTCTATTTTCTCGTTGGCCGCGTTGTTCTATAGGAGAAGGCGGCCCGCCGAGCTCCTCGGCGGCTTCATCCCAAAACGAGACGAGGAACTCGACGTGCCAAGCACGTCGAGTTCCTCTGTCGTGTGTACGGGGCCTGACGGTGTTTTTTTCTTCTTGATCAGAGAAAAAGCTACTTTGGGTGTGTGATAAAAACAAATAATAAAAATAAAGATAAACTACCTAAATTAGAGCTTGATCTAGGTCAGTGTCAGGGTTGGCGCTTGGATCAAAGTTAAGCCTCGTACACACGACCGAGGAACTCGACGTGTGTACGAGTATTTACTCCCACGTAAATTATGCTTTTTACGAATGGCGCATGCGTCGTCCGTGAAAGTATCCCAGTGCGCATGCTCCAAATTAACCCGCAAAAAGCCAATGCTTTCGACGTGAACGTAAATGACGCACAGCCCTATTCGCGAACAAATTACGCAAACGACGTAATCGACGACAAAATTTTACGCTGGCCCGTCCATACTTAACATTGGCTGCGCCTCATATAGCAGGGTTAACTTTACGCAGGAAAAAGCCTAACGTAAACGGCGTATCTGTACTGCGACGGCCGGGCGTATGTTCGTGAATTGGCGTATCTAGCTGATTTACATATTCTAGGCGTAAATTAGCGTACACGCCCCTAGCGGCCAGCGTAAATATGCAGTTAAGATACGACGGCGTAGGCGACTTGCGCTGGTCATATCTTAGCAAAATGAACCCACACAAAAACAAAATAAAACAACAGATTGAAGTCTCCCACAAATTTTGATTCCCTTTGGGTCTGGTATGGGTTTTAAGGGGGAACCCCACACACAAAAGAAGAAAAAAAGTGTGGTGGCCTATAATCTATACCAGTCTTTTATCCAAGCATGTAGCTTGGCAGGGTAAGAGTAGGCTGGTCATGTCTATATTTGGTCAATGATGCGAACCAGCAGACCTGCCCCTTTGTTTACATTTCGGCTGTAGGGACAAGGAAATGTCATTTGTGGTGAATGAGCAATGGGGTTGAATATGTTGGAGATTTGGTGGGTTTTTACTTTTGGCAGGTCAGTGGGTGTCATTCATCATGATCAGCACAGATCTGAATCCCTGGACAACATGACTGATGATGGATTTATATGTTTTAATAAATGACTTTTCAAATGTATGTGTCTTTATTTACCACTTAATTTTTTTTTGTGAATGAGCAGGGATGCTATGAAACCCCTATGTACATAGGGGGTGGTATCTGGGGTGCTCTCTTATTTTTAAAGAGACTTTCAGATTCTGATAGGCCCCCTGATCACAGACTCTCATAGCCACTGGACAAGGGTTTTGAAGTAGAGGGTTTGTCCTCATCAACATAGGGATGAGGTGTTTTGCCAGTGGGGACCCTCCCCATGTTGAAGGACTGTGACCTGAAATGTTTCAGGAAAGGTGGTACACGCTTGTTCCTCTCCTCTCGTGGCCTGGCAGGCTAGATGCTTGGATATGGGTGTGGTATGGATTTTGGGGGAGACTCTACACTTTTTTTTTACATAGGGTTTCACTGAAAAATTTATATAAAACCTGAAAAGTCTATACTAAACCTGAAGGGTCTACACCAAAGAGTAATACTGCTGCTAAATGTCTCACTTCCCTTTGCAGCTGGACGTTTGACTTGGCTTTAGTTTAGCTGTTTACTGAACCTTGGAAAAGGCACAAGTCCAAACCAAACCAACAGCTCTTTCCTAACAGATTACTAAGCACATGGTAAACTAACAGATATATACTGACAGACACAGAGGGGCAGATCCACAGACAGAGTACGCCGGCGTATCTACTGATACGCCGGCATACTTTCAAATTACCCGCGTCGTATCTTTAGTTTGAATCTTCAAACCAAGATACGACGGCATCTGGGTTAGATCCAACAGGTATACGTCCTCGTACGCCTTTCGGATCTAAGATGCAATACTTCGGCATCCACTGGGTGGCGTTCACATCGTTTTCCGCGTCGGGTATGCAAATTAGCTATTTCCGACGATCCACGAACATACGCGCGTCGGGTATGCAAATTAGCTATTTCCGACGATCCACGAACATCTCTTACGTCGTCTCTAGTCGGCTTTTTCCGGTGTATAGTTAAAGCTGCTTTTTTGCGGCGTATATAGATTTGCCATGTTAAGTATGGCCGTCGTTTTGCGTCAAAATTTTTTTTTTTTTTTTTTGGTAAGTCGTCAGTGAATTGGGATGTCATTTTGCGCAATGCACGGCGGGAAATTTAGGGACGGCGCATACGCAGTTCATTCGGCGCAGGGACGCGTTCATTTAAATGAAACACGCCCCCTACTCGACGATTTGAATTAGGCGCCCTTACGCCGCGAGAGATAGACTACGCCGCCGTAACTTACAGCGCAAATTCTTTGAGGATTCAAAGTTTAAAAAAGTAAGTTACAGCGGCGTAGCGTATCTCCCATACGCTGTGCCTGTGCAGATCTCTGTGGATCTGCCCCAGAATGTGATGAATGATCATAAGGCGCAATGATAGACCCATGATGACTGCTGACTTTGCTCATTGTGCCTTGCCGTGCCAACCTCAACCAAACTTTCACACATACCATTTATCCAGAAGTGGATAGGACTAGTCTGACAGTGGCATTTAAGGAATAGCTGCTTTAAAATTTGAGAACTCTCAATTACATCCTTGAATTGCATAAAAACAAGTTTTATTGCTGCAATGTGCTATTTGTACAAAATTACTCATAAGTGAAAGTTCAACAGAGATGTGATATAAATGGTGAATGGAGAAAACTGATTTTCATATGATGATATGTTCCTTATACAGTATATGAGGTATTCATGTTGTTAATGTGACATGTAAGTTATTCATACTGCAGGCGCTGGAGATAATGTGGTAGCTATTAATGATCCTGCAAGTCAAGACAAGTTAGAGGTGCTGCACGATAACAAGAAATAATAGACACTGCCTGTTTTGTCATTTATTACAGGCACTGCCATTACTTACTAAAGTTGGTGAACATACTCTAGCTTTTTATGATAGACAATGTAGCCATTGCATTTTAGTAACAGTGGTGCAATGGATTGTTTGTTATTATACATGTTATACAGACTACAATTCTTCACCTGCTTAGACCAGGTGAATAAAACATGGTTGATTTAGTAAAGAAGTAAAAGAGGAGTGTGCACTTCATTCATTCGTTCAGTTTAAAAATAAAAAATCTCTCTTTAGATTTTCTTAGCACTTGAGTGGGTATTGAAATTAAACACAACTTCACTAATTAAGCGAACAGCCCCTGCTCCTTTGTATTAAAGGTGAACTCAAAACAGATCTAAAATATGGGTAGAAATACAGCTAGTGTAAGTACGTGAATTTGTCTCCATTTTCACCTTTTTTTATACTTGACACAGCAGCATTAAGCCGACAATAGGAAGCCATCAGTATGGGCAACTCAGCTGTGCTGCCTACTCTTGTGCGGAATGGAAACATAAAAGAGGATAAAGCAAATAGAGCAGAGGCATGAGCTGATCAGTGTGGTGCTGCTCATACATTGTCCACTCACTGGCATGAAGGTGACCTACAGTAGATGTACTCAGTAGAGAATAGTCAGGTCACATATATGGATCTGCTGTCTGGCAAGACTGTGCAAAACCCAGAAAAAAAAATATAAATTTGTATTTTTAATATGTATTTAAAGTATAAGAAAAGGCAAAACTTGATTTTTTTTTTACTTTTGGACAGAGTGGGGGAGAGATTAGAACCCCTGTCAGTTTTTTTATTGCTGTCTGTGCCCCCTGTTAAGGAGATTCCCCCTTTCTAGTTGTCCTGTTGTCCTGTTTACCATTATCATTGAAAGTGACAGTAAAAGAAAATAAATGAGAATTCCAAATTTTGGGTTGTCCCCAGAAAAAGTAATAGAGGGGACATAAAAAAATGGGAACACAAGTTCTGGTGACCTGGGTTTCCCCGTGGACTTACCTTAAAGGAGTTGTAAAGTCGGAAGGTTTTTTATCATAATGCATTCAATGCATTAAAATAAAAAGCCTTCTGTGTGCAGCAGCCCCTTTCAGCCCCCCTAACACCTACCTGAGGTCCCTCTCTGTCCAGTGATGTCTACGAGTGTCTCAGCCATCCAAGATTCTCCCTCCTGATTAGCTGAGACACAGCGGTGGTGCCATTGGCTGCCACTGCTGTCAATCTAAGTCAGACAGTCAGGGGAGAGAGGGGGGAAAGGGTGGGCTTGTGTCTGAATGGACACAGGGAGCTGTGACTTGGCTCGGGGGCCCCCAAAGCAATCTGCTTTCTGTGTGAACACTGAACACAAGGTATGGACCAGGAGCAAATAAGAGGCACCCGAGAAGAGGAGTATCCGGGCTGCTCTGTGCAAATCCACTGCAACAGAGCAGGTAAGCATGACATGTTTGTTATTTTTGTTATAGGAAACAAATGAGACTTTACAATCACTTTCATTTGCAGGGATTTTCTTTCATTCCCTGGTTTGGCTATGGGACAGGAAGTGTAAGGAAATCTCCCCAATAGGACACAGATGGCGAAAAAAATCTGACAGCGGTTATGACCCTCCTATGCACTATTCAAAATGAAAAACAAAGTTTTGCATATATTTCTACTTTAACTTAGTTAAAAAAAAGTTTTTAATACTGTGGGGTTAATACTATGTTCTACATTTTATCCTTTCTTCTCCAGCCACACGTATTTCACTGATAAAAAGATGGTACATTTCTATTAACATTTTATATCCCTATATGACTTTTCCGTGGAGCTTTTTTCCCTCAAACCCCTCCCTGTTTTTGTTACTGGAAAATAAAGTAGCTGCAGTCAATCCTTGCCCTCAAGTTGTGTACTGACTTTAAAATACCAGCTGCCTGGCTATCTCTGGCTGCAATGCTTTCAGCACCTTTGAGCTAGAAGAAACAAGCATATTAAAATATCAAAGTGAAGACAGAATTCCATGGTTGCATATTTTTACAAATTCAGTGAAATGGAAAGTATTGCAAAGTAATGCAGCCATTGAATTCGAATAACAGGCAATCATCGATGACAATTTTAGAAGGAGGGATCGGCACTGGCAATATACATGCTCTGTCAGTACAGTTTCCTTTGTATGTCCTGATGATAGCGCCACTGGTCACTGTTTTGATTCAGGATCAGAGCTGTCCCTGGTGCTGAATCCAGGCCTATGGTTGGAGCTGTGTATAATCCTACTGTAGCACTAACCCCCAAAGGAGTATTTTCGGGCGGCACGTTACCTCTATCCTCTCGCTGTCCAGGGTAATAAAAGAGAGTCTGAGGAATCCAATGTCCACACGATACACTTCTTTTTCTAGAATTTATTTGCAGAACGTAGTAGAAAGGAAGTTGGTGGGGTGGAAGGGTAAATAGGTCACAAATAGGAAACACTACTGCTTCCAGCAAACAGTTCTCTTCGCCACTCTAGCCAGAGTGGGTATTGCTCACCCGGATAGGTCCCTCTCACTGGCCTAGCAGCCGGAATGGCGCAAAAAATAAAGTACAGTCTCTGCCACAGACCTTCCTTTATGAAGGAGACACTTTTGGTCCAGAATCCCCTGCTACAGGATTCATCACCCATAACTCTCCAGATTAACTTCTTTAGAACTTAGATCTGACAGGCGATCACCATCGAGCCTCTCAGTATGTGGTGCATCCTTTGATGAAGTTTCCAGGCCTTCTCCCAAGATACCAGTCTCTTGCATGGTCCTCTCCAGGATAGGTCCTCTCCTGGCTTCCTTCATCAAGTGGCTTCCTCCCGCAGGACAGACAGAACACGATCACCTTGAAAGTGCAGACCCAGTCTGACTACTGGGCCTTCTAAGCTAAACCACAACCCCAGGCCAGGCGGGCCACAGCGCGCTTAGAACAGACCCCGTCTGTTCGTTAAGTACCCCTCCCCAGCATGCACAGCGGGACGATCACTCCCACTGATTGGCTGCCGAGGGGGACACCCAATACACCCTGACTCTGCTGCTGCCACCCTTGGCCTGGAATGGTAATAGCACCCCCAGGCGAACAATGGTGGTTACTCCCAGCACAGCCATGCCTGGAACAGAGGCTAAATTGCCCCTAATTACATTTTCTGAGTCAAATAACAACTCAGACCCCCTCTAAATTTACAGCAGCGTCTGTTCAACAGGAGCAGGCCGCTACACTACTATTGGAACATTTTAGGCCTCTTGCACACTTGGCATTTGCCCAGCAATTTCGACCAATCTTTTTTTTCCTGGAAGGAGAAAGGCAACATAAAAAATGTGCCTAAAGCTGCATTTTGCAAATGCAATTAGTCACGTTCAGATGTGTCAGGCATATGCAAGTTTATTCTCCTCATTGGCCAGAATATTAATTTACTATAAACGGTCAAGCGGTAAACAAGCCTAGCGCTTAGAAATGTTTAGACACATGTATATTTTTTCCTGCTGGAACGCTCCTCTGTTTAACGTGCAAGACATTTTCGTTTTCTGCCACTAAACGCCTGTAAATGTCTATGTGTGCAGGGACACATAGGGGGTTATTTACTAAAGGCAAATCTACTTTGCACTACAAGTACAAACTACAAGTGCAAAGTGCACTTGAAATTGCACTGAAAGTGCACTTGGAAGTTCAGTCACTGTAGATATTCAAGGAAAAAAAAACAGCATTTTAGCTTGCACATGTTTGGATAATAAAATCGGCAGAGCTTCCCTTTATTTTAGATCTACCCCTCAGATTTACAGCGACTGAACTTCCAAGTGCACTTTCAGTGCAATTTCAAGTGCACTTTGCACTTGTAGTGCAAAGTGGATTTGTCTTTTGGAAATAAGGCTAACATGGAGGGGTGTTTAGAGGCAGAAAATAAAAACTTCAAACAGCCTAAGTGGAGTTTTCTATGTCCGCTGTTCATGAGACCTTATTGTGCTGCAGAGGTAGAAGAGAGGAGACGAAGCTAAGAACAAGATAATGAGAGGAGAGAGGAGACTGAAACAAGAGGTACCATATTTTTCGCCGTATAAGACGCACCTGACCATAAGATGCACCGAGGTGTTAGAGGAGAAAAACAAGAAAAAAAATATTCTGAACCAAATGGTGTACTAAAATATTTTATATTATACTACTACTGTAGGTGGGTGGTGAACACACAGCAATACACCCCACCTATCAAATCAGCTCAGCTACACTATATCTGGTGGTGGTGGTGGACACAACAACCTCCCCCCTTCCCAGATCAGCTCAGGGTGGCAGGGCAGACACAAACACACCTTAAGCCTCTATCACATTAGCTCAGGTAATGAGCAATGGATACTATGCCAGCTCACACCTCCCACCCCCTTATCAACAGCTCACCTCAGGCAGTGGAGGACACTGCCATTATAATCCCCTCTGGCTGGCTGCCTGGCTGGCTCTCAGATGTACCCAGGAAGCAGCTAGAAATTAGTTGTGGGGACATATTCACAGCAGCAGCTGCGGGGGAAGGAGCAGGAAGTCAGACAGGACTAGACCACGGTGCCGAAAGGGGGGGGGTCGCCTGAAAAAAAAAACAGCAAAGGCTCTCACTGCCTTCGGGATGGTGTCACCTCTGGCGGGTGACACCCGATCTGGGTGCGGAGCGCACCCCCATAGCACTGCTACTGACATCCCGCATGTTTTGACACCCGGGTTCAAAATGTCTCACCCCACTCCCTCTTGGTATGCCCCTGCTAGGAATGCATCACATGTCCTGTCCTCTCTCCTATGAGAGAGGGATTCTGACATGGTGGCGATGGGGGGGGGGGGGCAGTGACTGGTCAGCATTTACACAATAAGACGCAGGGACATTTCACTCCGTTTTTTTGAGTAGTAAAACTGCGTCTTATACGGCAAAAAATACGGCATTCATTTATAAGTTATTACAGGTATTTTTATATTGCTGACAGTTTACACACAGCTTTGCATATTGTACATTCACATCAGTCCCTGTCCTCAAGAAGCTTACAATCTAAGATTTTTCATCATTTGCTTTTATTTAGTGTCCATACTCACTCACCATGCCACAACTAAGTAGCCCTGACCCAGCAAAAACATAGGGCCAAATCCACAGACGAAGTACGCCGGCGTATCTACTGATACGCCGGTGTACTTTCAAATTTCTCACGTCGTATCTTTAGTTTGAATCCTCAAACCAAGATACGACGGCTTTTGGCTTCGATCCGACAGGCGTACGGCTTCGTACGCCTTCGGATCGTAGGTGTAATACTTTGGCGCCCGCTGGGTGGAGTTTGCATCGTTTTCCACGTCAGGTATGCTAATTAGCTTTTTCCAGCGATTCACGAAGGTACGCGCGGCCATCGCATTCTCTTACGTTGTCGCTAGTCGGCTTTTCCCGGCGTATAGTTAAAGCTGCTGTTTGGTGGCGTATAGATAGACTTGCCATGTTAAAGTATGGCCGTCGTTCCCCCGTCAAAATTAGATTTTTTTTTTTTGCGTAAGTCGTCCGTAAATAGGAAAGGACGTAACTCACGTCGAAGTTCAAAAAATTACATCGGTGCGACGTCATTTCGCGCAAAGCACGGCAGGAAATTTCAAAACGGAGCATGCGCAGTACAATCGGCACGGGAACGCGCCTAATTTAAATGATCCACGCCCCCTACCCGGATCATTTGAATTAGGCGGACTTGCGCCGGAGGGATTTACGCTACGCCACCGCAACTTTACAGGCAAGTGCTTTGTGAATCAAGCACTTGTCCGTAAATGCGATACGTTACGCCGCCGTAAATGTACCAGAATCCGGCCCATAGTTTTTACCATGATGCAAAGTAAAGTTGCAGTGCTTTCCCATATACAAATTGTGCTGTCAATCATCACTATGCCCGGGGTGGGGGGTGACACTACCACTCCAGGAACTGAAATGTGAATATACCATGGAAAGGAAAAGAGATAAATACAGTTATTTTGATATATTTAAAGTTGAACACCAAGAAAAATATAAAACTACCCTTAAAGTATTAACACCCCCCCCCCCCAATCCCACACACACACTGAAGAGCTAAATACCCATTTGTCTAATGTGCCATTAAAAGTGGTTTTACTCACCGTACCCATCTCTTGTGCCAGATCGCTCCAGCCTTTTCCCTCCAACGCTCTGTCTTGTTGGTCAGGATTGCTGGAAATGATGATGTGATCTATGGACAGATCACTGAAGAGAAGAGGCTTCAGAGAAATGTCTGAATGAAGAGAATCAAGCTTGCAAGTAAAAAGGATACGGTAAGTAAAGCAGCATTTAAAAGTGCCCTAGACAAAAACAAACATTTAATCCTTGCAGTGACGGGGGTTGACACTCTGCGAGGGTAGTTTATACATTTCCCTATAGTTCCGCTTTATCAACTATATAATTTATGTATTTGTGTATTTCATTTTGCATAGAACACAGAACAAGGAGTCACATAATGTATATGACTTTTGCATAGTAAATGAACAACTGTCCAGGAGGGGATAGAAATTAATTTAGTTGAAACTTGTAGCAGAAATTACTAAAACATATTAATTAACAAAATGTAGTCTATAATGTATGTTCTTTTTTTACATAATTCTTTTCAACCATACAGTAGAATGGGTAGGTCACATTCTTCACAGCATAGCAAATAACTAATTAAAATGTAATTAAAATGATTAGAAAGGCTCACAATCACCTGATGCTATAATGAAATAGAAGACCAATTGCACATAATGCACATTGAGGCCCGGATTCTCATACGAGTTACGCCGGCGTATCTCCAGATACGCCGCCGTAACTCTGAGTCCGAGCCGTCGTATCTATGCGCCTGATTCTTAGAATCAGTTACGCATAGATTTGTATTAGATCCGACCGGCGTAAGTCTCTTACGCCGTCGTATCTTAACTGCATATTTACTCTGGCCGCTAGGGGGCGTGTACGCTGATTTACGCCTAGAAATATGTAAATCAGCTAGATACGCAAATTCAGGAACGTACGCCCGGCCGACGCAGTACAGATACGCAGTTTATGTTAGGCTTTTCCCGGCGTAAAGTTACCCCTGCTATATGAGGCATAGATGAGGCGTACCAATGTTAAGCATGGACGTCATTCCCGCGTCGAATTTTGAAAATGTTACGTCGTTTGCGTAAGTCGTTCGTGAATAGGGCTGGGCGTCATTTACGTTCACGTCGAAAGCATTGGCTTCTTGCGGGTTAATTTGGAGCATGCGCACTGGGATACTTTCACGGACGGCGCATGCGCCGTTCGTAAAAAGCGTCATTTACGTGGGGTCACATTAAATTTACATAACACACGCCCACATCTACCACATTTGAATTAGGCGGGCTTACGCCGGCCTATTTACGCTACGCCGCCGCAACTTTGGTTTGAGAATACGGCACTTGCCTGTCAAAGTTGCTGAGGCGTAACGTAAATAGGATACGTTACGCCCGCACAAAGATACGCGGTTCTACGTGAATCCGGGCCAATGTCTGCACTAGTCACTATATACTGTCTATAGATCTATATATAGATATATCTATATGTATATCTATAGATATATATATAGATATATCTATATATAGATGTGTAGATATATATCTATATATCTAGATAAATAGATATATATAGAGATCTATCTATCTATCTATCTATCTATCTATCTATCTATCTATCTATCTATAGATAGATAGATAGATAGATAGATAGATAGATAGATAGATAGATAGCTAGATAGATAGATAGATAGATAGATAGAGATCTATAGATCTCTATCTATTAATCTATATCTATAGATCTATATCTATAGATCTATAGATATATATCTATAAATATTCTCTCAATCATTGCTATGACAATGAAAGTTTTTGCACTGCCTTTGCAACAGAAATGGAGAGGGGATGGGACTGTATTGAGGGGGGTGGAGGGGGAGGGGCATATTAGAATTTGTACGGTCACCTATGTGACTGAAAAGCAAAGATTTGGAGGCTGCCTATTTTGTTTGTGCAGCCCAGTTGTGCATGGTAGCAGCAACAAGTAGCACAAGCGCAATGGAGCAGCACAAGTTCTGATAGTTGCAAATGTTCTGGAACTATAATACTAAACATTGTATCAGGATCTGGTCACAAAGCAGGATATAATAGACAGCTGGCCCAAAACTTAAATGACACAGCAGGAAACATCAGGTGAATACATGTATAAAACAGACTAGATTGGTGTCAGATGAGTAGTAAAGGAACCAATGAAGCAGACAGAGGCACGGTCAGATGGAAAGCCAGGGTTGGTAATAGTTGTGCAGTGCAGAATGAAACATGCAGGTAGAGGAAAATTCAGCCCAATCATCAACAGGAACCGAATTTTGAGTAGATCAATAGTCTGACAACAGGTCAGAATCAAAAGCTGGGCTACATATATAGTATATGTTTTACCCTTCAAAAATATACTGTATGGGGGAACCACAAACAAAGAATAGGGTGAAATTATATAAAGATTTGACCATGGGAAGGACCCCAAAACACACACAGCCCTAGATAGACACCTAGAATAGATGTAATATTTTTTTTAAATCAGAGAATTCAAAAAAAGTTGTTAATTGTAAAAAGTCAAGAAAAAAAGTGAGTCTTACCCTAAAGGTTGTAGACAGGGGTCAAGTCCTGGGGAAAAAAGTGTGGGAACTCCCACCCAAGATCCACTCCCCCACCAAAAAAATAAAATGATACGCTCATATGCATAATTACTAAACCGCATGTTTTATTTTTTCAATCCACTGTACCTTAGTAATCCTTTATGTTACTGGCCGCTTCCTGTAAATGTATTCATCGATATAAGCAAGTTCTTTCTAAATCCCATGATAACTCGCGGCAGACCTCCGCAATGTCTCCTGGGAACAATGACAAAAGCTCCCAGGAGACATTGCGGCCTTGAGGAAGTGACGGAATACCCGCACACTACCCGATGAATACAGGAAGCGGCCAGTAACATAACAGATTACTATGGTTCGCCTGACAGTGACTCGAGCTGGGCATCGCCGCTTAGTGAAGGATTGGCTCGGGCGGCTCGGCTGCTCTAGTCCTGCAAAGGGAACTGCGTTCCTGCTGTGAAAAAAATGCAGGAACTCCGTTCCCACACGTTCCCGCAGGACTTGAGCCCTGGTTGTAGAGATACAATTAAGTTAAAGATTCTCAATACTAATGCAATAAAGTCTGATGATATTGACATACAAATTTTAGGGAAAGGGATTATCTACAAGATGTTCCCTATAAAGTAACCATAGATACACCAGAGGTAATATGGAAATGGCATGGGGTATGATAGAATATATACAGCATAGAACAACAAGTAGCTTGACAGCAGTAAATCATCTTACCTCAATATCGGGCAAAAAAGGTGAGGGACAGCAGCCTATATGCACAGCATAAATTAGCAGCTAAAAATGAGGCTTATATGCATCAGGGGTCATTTCAAGGACCACCAACATGACATGGGGGGGGGCCTAATTAGGGGGATATGAACCACCCCTCTCCTCTCCACTCTGCCGGCTGGCCATATTTGCTTTCAAGTATCAAAGTACTTTTAAATGGTGTTGTGGATAATTTTTTAACATATTTTGTGTTTTTTTTAGCATTAATTTTTATTGTATTTTTTGCAATCTCCTGTGCTAAAACAGCTACTATTGGTCCTGAGGAAGTGGGCAAACCCACGAAACAAGTAGACTTATTAAGTAGACCTATTACAGGACACGTGACAGCAAAGAGAACGTTTATTTTTTATTGTAACAATGGTTTGGTTATTTGTTTGACTTTTAAAAACATTTTGTAAAATAAATTGTGTTTTTATATATAACAAAGTTGGTTTTCTGTGTTGGCCACCAGGGGTATATTCAATGTCCAATTTTGTACTTGACCTAGACTTTATATTCATACGGGATAATACCCTGGAGAGCCAAACTACTAAACTATAAAGACATTCCACCCTTGTATATTACTTTTCAACTGCATGTTTCTAAATGTTTTCTATCCCTAGTTATGAGTACCAACCTGCCCCTGCCAGCTCTGCAATTTGACAACAGCTTTGGAGGAGATGCCTAATGCATAGCTGCAACTTGTCTTGGCCTTGAACACTTTCCTAGGACAAGCAATGGCAAGAGGTATGAATAGGGAAGTTGAACGTGTCATCCTATGCATTCGTCTTGATGTTGCTTGTCTCCGGAAACTGTTCACAAAAGGATCAGCTGCGGCAGTAGGAGAGAGGGCATGTTGGTACTGATAACTAGGGTTAGAAAAGTACTGTAGATCTACTTTGTAGGGGACATATATGTAATCTAAAATTCTAATTACATATCTTCTTTAATTCTCTTCACTTTTAAAAATGTTGAAAGTTATAAAAAGCTGAATATAAGAATTTGAACATACTCTATGCAGATAGTACTCCTGGTGAAATCTGAATCCATGGTCTTGGTGCTTTAAGGCCTACATTAGGCCAGGGGTCTAATTTATAGAGGGCACTGTGAAGGGAGGGTTATGCTGCCTCTTTAACCAATCTTCAACATCCCGAAGGCAGCCCATAGGTAATTCTTCAACCAGTGGGTTGAACGAAAAGAAAAAAGACCAGATTACCCCATCCACACATCTAAGGCCCCGTACACACGACCGAACATGTCTGCTGAAACTGGTCCGCGGACCAGTTTCAGCAGACATGTTCGGTCGTGTGTACGGCCGATCGGACAGGATTCCAGCGTACATTTGCCCGCCAGACCGTTTTCGAGCGGGCAAATTGAACATGCCTGCTGGAATCCTGCCCGTCGGACATGTTCGGTCGTCTGTACAGGTTACCGTACATGTCCGAGCGGCCGCCATCCCTCGCAAGCGGCGAATGACTTCGACGCATGAGTGGAAGCATTGAACTTCCAGGGCCACGCACGTCGCCGCATCATCGTCGCGGCGACGGCACGGCCTCGTCACCGCATACGCGCGGATTTCTGTATGATGGTGTGTACAGCCATCATACAGAAATCTCCGGGCGGGCATGTACGCTGAAAACGGTCCGGCGGACCATTTTCATCGTACATGTTTGCCCGTGTGTACGAGGCATTAGGTGTATGGGGGATTCACTCCCACTGCACTAATGTGTTCTGACAGCAGGGAGACTTCCCTATCATCAGATATAGCAGCACTGATCTAAATGCATTTATCCAACAGGCTGGTTGTACAGCCGAGGAGCCCATACAAAGAATACAATTGGTCCTGTCCCTGCTAAATCGGTTGAATCCTCCTCCACATACTGCAGGTTTTTGATACTAAAATAATAATGAAGATAACATGGTGTTAACCAATAATTTACCTATAATATATATTGAAAAAAAAATGTCTGCCTCCCTTTTTGTAGAGGTCGCAGGTGAACTTTACAAGCGGTCTATATTTAATCTCACACCCCATCATCTCCAGTCTACAATTCATTAGTCATGTAAGAGGTGGATTATTAAGCAGTGCAGAAAATACTCTGAGATTTTATTTGACATTATCGTAATATAACTGCTTAGCATAATAAAATTTATGATGACATTCTATTTACATAATAATCCTGCGCAGCACCTAAAATTATGAACCTATATTTTTTCAGATATCTCTCATAATTTAAACAGAAATACTGACAAATTATGGCCACAAAAGCATGCCAATAAATCACATGTCCTGACCTTGTTTCTCAATTCTTAAGAATATATATCACCTGAGCGACTCTAGCAACTCAACTCATACACATAGCATAGCAATGCCTTCCAAGAAATAGATATGATGCTATTAATTCCTCTATGATTGCAGTGCCTGGCTCAAGGCAAGTGGAAAAGCATATCAAATGTATGACAGGTGTCCTTTAATGATGGGTGAATTACTGGGGCACACTCCTTTTGCTCAGAAAGTAATTTAATCCGTGGTCCATGGAGCTTTGTGACAGCAGTGATTCTGTAGCAGATCTGAGGATTGCTGTGCACACGTTCTCCAAGGTCTTATGTCATTTCTTAAGGGAGTAAATCCAGGCAGAAAAAATGGTCTTCCAAGTTATGATTTCTATTACCAGCCCTCAGCCTTCTGAGCTGTATGCAGCCAGTGGCAGCGCTCTGTGATTTTAGCTGTGATAATTCCGAGAATGCTGTTGTTTTCCTTCTGTAAATAAACCAGAAGGTCTTCAAGGGTAAAAAGACCTTGCTGTGCAGGCTTAAGTCGAAGAGTAACTTTCCAGTTGTGTTGGTGGGAGAACAACTTCTTACATAGTTTCAAACTGCGGTAAAGGTCTTGGGGTGCTTGACAACACCTATGCACAAGGTTGAAAGGGGCCTAATTTGGAGACTAAACTGCCACAGCTGACAAGAATATGAGATATAGGTCACATGGCTGATAACAAAAAAGGGAATTGAAGAAGGCCGATACAAAGAACTTTACCTTTAACTCATTCTCCATTATGTAATAAATTTAGTTTTCTTTGTTTCTGTCACAAAACTTTGTAAATAAGTATGTTTTCTCCTTCACTGAAGAACACTGATGAGGCTGAACTGACAGGCACTTATGAGGCAGTACTGATTGGCACTGATATGTGGCACTGGTGGGCACTCAAAGGCGGCACTGATAGGTGGCACTGATGGGCACTCATAGGTGGCACTGACATGTGGCACTGGTGGGCAGTTATAGGCAGCATTGATGGGCACTGATAGGTGGCACTGATGGGCAGCACTGATAGATGGACTAATAGGCAGCACTGATCAGGAGGCACTTGCAGGCATCACTGATGGGCACTGGATTTGGAAGGGAACTTCATGCATAAATAAAAAACAAAAAACGGTGTGGGGTCCCCCCAAAATCCATACCAGACCCTTATGTGACGTATATGACTTATATTGACGTAGTTCCGGTTTCACGTACTAGTGACGTTGTACTTCCGGTATCCGTGGAACGCATGTGGCCATCGGCGAACCCGGAACTCACTGAAGCCTGTTTGGTCAGCGGTCTTGTGAGTGGCGTTATACTATTGCGCTTTAGATATAGTACCAGCAGTACTTCACTATATATGTTTTTTTCCTTTTCTCTTCTTTCTCTCCACCACAAGTGATCCCCTTTGATCAGCATGGTTGTAAGAGTTTTTGGATGCCTCATTAGGAACTGAATGGAAAGATTTATATACCAAATCCTAAGAATTACAGCACTTTTGACCCCTGGGCTGAAAATCGAATGCCCTGTACACATGATCGGTTCATCCGATGAAAACGGTCTGATGGATTTTTTCATCTGATATCCGATGAAGCTGACTTTCATCAGTCTTGCCTACACACCATCAGTTAAAAAACCGATCGTGTCAGAACGCGATGATGTAAAACACAACGACGTGCTGAGAAAAATGAAGTTCAATGCTTCCAAGCATGCGTCGACTTGATTATGAGCATGCGTGGATTTTTAAATGATGGACGAGCCCACAGATGATCGTTTTTTTCTATCGGTTAGTTATCCATCAGATGATTTTAAAACAAGTTCCTCGTTTTTTAACCGATGGATAAAAAACCGATGGGGCCCACACATGATCAGTTAGGCCTCGTATACACGATAGGTTAACCAGAGGACAACGGTCTGAAGGACCGTTGTCATAGGTTAACCTATGAAGCTGACTGATGGTCCGTCGTGCCTACACACCATCAGTTAAAAAAACGATAGTGTCAGAACGCGGTGACATAAAACACAACGACGTGCTGAAAAAAACGAAGCTCAATGCTTCCAAGCATGCGTCGACTTGATTCTGAGCATGCATGGATTTTTAACCGATGGACGTGCCTACTAACGATCGTTTTTTCCCAACGGTTAGGAATCCATTGGTTAATTTTAAAGCAAGTTGGCTTTTTTTTTAACCTATGGTTAAATACCATGTTAACCTATGGTTAAATACACACGATCAGTTTGGTCCGATGAAAACGGTCCATCAGACCTAATCCTCTGGTTAACCTATCGTGTGTATGAGGCCTTAGTCTGATGAAAACGGTCCATCAGACCGTTTTCATCAGACAAACCGATCATGTGTACACGGCATAAGGGTCCAGTGAAGTTGGTGAGTGGGGCCACAAGAGGGGAATGTGATGTTTGGATATCCTCCCCTACACAACCTGAATTCAAAATTACCACTGAATGATTTTGAAGTTTTCAGCACTTTTTATTTCACTTTTATTGTCCACGGACTGTTATATAGTGTGTGTCACTTAAGCCCAGTTAGTGCTGTTTAATATACTTTTTGTCACTTATTTAAGGTTTTAGCACCTTTTGCAACAACAGCTGTGGGTTTTTTCTTATTTAATAATCCATTTGGCGCAAGTTATTTACACAGTATACAGACCCTTATATGGGCATGTTGACTGGTAGGTCAGGAAAGGGGGGGGCGAGCAAGAGTCCTCCTGAACCATACCAGGCCACATGCCCTCAACATGTGGGGGTTGTTGCTTTGGGGCAAATAAAAAAATTGTGTGTATGGGATGTCAGAAGGGGGCAGTGCCACTGGATGACATAGCCAGGTTGCCCTGGCCCTTACCCATATAACAACTGTCAAAGAGCAGAGGAGGCATTCAGCGGGAGGCCTCCCAGGAGGCGAGAGCCATTGGCAGGCGGCGTGATTGACGATAAAATTTACATCAAGGGACACTATTTTTTTTTAAATAAAGGATTTGTAAAAACTGTCTCTTGTGTTTATTACTTTTTGACACTTTTTTGGTGAATGGGTTGGGGTACTATGTAGAAGAGGCTTCTGGATGCCAATGTCGGCTGCCATATTTTTTATGGGCCGCCGCCGTCCGTAACGGGTATTTATGGGCAGCTCAAAAGCATATTAAAATTTATGGGCTGCCCGTAAATTTATGGGGTGGTTGGCAACATTGCGGACACCTTGCTCCAGGAAGGGGGGACACTTGCCCCCCCTTGCCCCTCCTCATGCAGATTCCCATGAGCCCATTCACAATAAATGACTGTAACGCAGCTTAATAAATAGAAATTTAGTGCACACTGCATTTTTGGATATCACAAGTGAACGCCCGATGAACACCCTGAAAATGTTAATGTTCGAAAAATAGCCGAACAGGCAAATGTTCAGCCCAAACTCATACTTGGGCCAAAACGTTCGCCCATCCCTATAGTGTAGTATCTAAAAAAAGGAACTTTTAAAAAAAAATTATACTTACACAACTAAAAGAATTACATCAGTATAGTACACTGTAAGATGGTGCTGCTGGATCTGCCTCTGGCATGCATGGTGATATCCCTGACCAACGTGTTTCTCTCTAACAAGCATCTTCAGGGGAAAAGGCTCCTTTCTGTAGCTGAATATGACCTAGTATCAGCCTCTTGCATTTCCCCATTCAGCAGATCTCAGACTGGGGGAGGAGCAGCACAATAAGCAGGTCAGTTGTGTTGCAGTGCAGGGGTCATGCTGATTGGAGATAGTAAAGTGACAGAGAGATGAACTCAGGAGTCTGTTGCTTCTCCTTTCACTGTCCAGTCACTGAGTAAGTTGGGGGAGACATACAAGGGATGGTTCACACCATGATGCAATGTGTTACAACACACACATTTTCTTTCATTGAGCCATGTTGCTTCCGGTTGGAGGTTGCGGAGTGTGGACATGGTACAAGAGGTGGTTAGAGGCTGTGGACAGGATACAGGAGGTGATTGAAGGCTGCGGACATGATACAGGAGGTGGTTTGAGACTGTGGACGCTATACAGGGGGTGGTTGGAGGCTGCGAGCATGATACAGGAGGTAAGTGTAAAGAAACCTGCGCTGGAATATCAGAGGTTAGAGGCTGCTGCCTTCCTAGAAAACTGTCCCCTAGAGGACAGGATGAATAGAAAATATAAAATGAATAGGAATAATGGCGCTGCCTAAGTGTATTTCTACACCTATGTGATCCTGATGTGGGTCTACCTAGACCAATGTGGGTAATGGATGCCCCACTGAGTACAATTCACACTGGACTGACTGAGGTCTATGCTGGTAAGAATCCCACAATGCCAGAGGGCTGAGGGGGCATGAGCTCAAAGGCCGTCAGCTACACTTAGAGTACTATAAAATAGGTGTAACTAGATGTTGGAAACCAACAAAAATGCACTGAAAGTGTGCTGCTAGACAGTGGGGTGCCTGAACTGATATATCTCTATATGTGACGGCTATCACAGTATACAGACACCAATATATAAACACTCGCAGATTGAAACAGGTGCTATTAAGAAACAAATAGTACGAACCCGGTGGTGGTTCCAATATTAATCCAGCAAGAGTTATATATGAAAATAAAAATAAAAATAACTAAATAAATAGACCAAAATAAATAGTAGCCAAAAAACACAGTTACATGGATGTCACATGCAGTGATAGTGTATAGTATAACAGCAACACCAGTCCACCCTGTGATCCACACAGGAAAATGTTTTTGGGAAAAAGATGCAAATAGCTGGCAGCCTGTAAGGAACAATTGTATATAGTGTCTATAAATTTCCAAAAGGAGATAGTAGGAAAATATAGAACTCTTGATGAGGCAATTGGAGTCCAGTGAAGGGGTCTGGCTTGTGAAAAAGAGGTGCTCCTATATCACACTCCGACGTGCTCCCGGTGCTCCCCTCAAGGTTCCCCACTCACCAGATAAAGGTCCCCTCTTGGGGTAACATGCGCGTATTGCCGGGTCTTATAGACGTTCCTCTGCTCCAATCTTTCCTCCTTCCTTCAGATGGATTTCAGGCTTCCAATGCTTCCACGACTTTGCTGCCTTAATTCCTGCGCTGTCCAGGCCGGCGCCACCGTCTGTCTCTCCTCTCCGGTCAGGACACGTCCCGTGCTCTTCTCCCCCTCCCGGTCACTGAGAAATCTCTCCTCGCCTTCCGGCGAGGAGGCGAGGAGAGATTTCTCAGTGACCGGGAGGGGGAGAAGAGCACGGGACCTGTCCTGACCGGAGAGGAGAGACAGACGGTGGCGCCGGCCTGGACAGCGCAGGAATTAAGGCAGCAAAGTCGTGGAAGCATTGGAAGCCTGAAATCCATCTGAAGGAAGGAGGAAAGATTGGAGCAGAGGAACGTCTATAAGACTCGGCAATACGCGCATGTTACCCCAAGAGGGGACCTTTATCTGGTGAGTGGGGAACCTTGAGGGGAGCACCAGGAGCATGTCGGAGTGTGATATAGGAGCACCTCTTTTTCACAAGCCAGACCCCTTCACTGGACTCCAATTGCCTCATCAAGAGTTCTATATTTTCCTACTATCTCCTTTTGGAAATTTATAGACACTATATACAATTGTTCCTTACAGGCTGCCAGCTATTTGCATCTTTTTCCAAAAAACATTTTCCTGTGTGGATCACAGGGTGGACTGGTGTTGCTGTTATACTATACACTATCACTGCATGTGACATCCATGTAACTGTGTTTTTTGGCTACTATTCATTTTGGTCTATTTATTTAGTTATTTTTATTTTTATTTTCATATATAACTCTTGCTGGATTAATATTGGAACCACCACCGGGTTCGTACTATTTGTTTCTTAATAGCACCTGTTGCAATCTGCGAGTGTTTATATATTGGTGTCTGTATACTGTGATAACCGTCACATATAGAGATATATCAGTTCAGGCACCCCACTGTCTAGCAGCACACTTTCAGTGCATTTTTGTTGGTTTCCAACATCTAGTTACACCTATTTTATAGTACTCTAAGTGTAGCTGACGGCCTTTGAGCTCATGCCCCCTCAGCCCTCTGGCATTGTGGGATTCTTACCAGCATAGACCTCAGTCAGTCCAGTGTGAATTGTACTCAGTGGGGCATCCATTACCCACATTGGTCTAGGTAGACCCACATCAGGATCACATAGGTGTAGAAATACACTTAGGCAGCGCCATTATTCCTATTCACTTTATATTTTCTATGATACAGGAGGTGGTTAGAGGCGGCAGACATGGTACAGGAGATCATTGGAGGCTGTGGAGTGTGGAGTGCAGCAGCCATGGATGGATCGGGTGGCATGTCTGCTGATATGCTGCTGACTCCAATGTCAGTCCGCAGACATATTTTTCATGGGCAGCCACCGTCCGTAACGGGCATTTACAGGCAGCTCAAAAATGGATTGAAATTTACGGGCTGCCCATACATTTTACGGGTGGTTGGCAACACTGCAGAAACATTGCTAAAGGAAGGGGCACTTGCCCGCCCCATGCGGTTGACCATGAGCCCATTCAAAATAAGTGACTGTAACGCAGCTTGATAAATAAAAATCTAGTGCATGCTGCATTTTTGGATATCACAAGTTGGGCACTGTGGTGCATTGCAGTGCAAGTGCATTGTAAAGATGTTTTGGGTTAACATTTTAAATAAATGATGCTGCATGCAACAAAATGTGTGTGCTGTGTTGCTGCATGCTGTAGCAGTATGTGTGTTTTACAGTGTATTACTAACAACCACTTAGTGTTCCCGAACTGCAGCAGAGAAAAATCAAGTCCCCTACCCTGCCAGACAGGACTTTGTTGTGTGCCAGAGCTGAACGAAAATGAACTAACCAAAATACAAATTGGCAAGTAAAATAACTCCATTATATGTATTTTATCTGTGTATTTAACTATCTGCTTGGAGCTCAGCTTTAACGGTCTTCCAGAAAGCAGTAATGTCAGGAAGTAGCAGATTAATCTTACTGACTAGCGAGTTGCATGTACCATGAAAAGTTTGCCAAAATTATACATTATTTTACACGTATAACAGTAAATATATACTGTATGTAGTTCAACTGTATATTTGTAGTAGCTGTTTGTCAGCAATTTCACATTAATACATTATGGTTTTACCAAAATACACACATATAAACTTTCAGAGCGCCACCAAAACACTGCAGCACTGCATGTGATAACACAAATAACATCCTTTTATTATATTTTAACAATTTTACTGACAAATGTTAAAGCTGGATGCATTTTAACAAAGGATATATTTTTATAGAAATTAAATATGTGAAAGAATAATATTTTTTGTCAAAATTGTTAGCAAAAAGGGAATGAAACCTTTTAAGCAAATAGTAATGTGGCGTATTAATATAATTAATCACAACTAACAAACTAGATTTCCTTCGAGGAGTTTCTTGTAATTCTTACGTGTTCCCATTAAGTCAAGGTTACATTTCTAATAGTGCAAATCAATTTTCATGTCAGTAGAAAATGTGTTTAATCATGGGCAGAGTTAGTGAGTAAAGTTGCAAACTGGAATTTAAATGTAGCTGAAAAAAAAACATTAAGGTAATGTGCCAAGAACTATTTTACTAGCAGTGTTGTATAGAAACAATGGAAGCCACTTGGGAAAATTGCTTTTAGTTCCCAAAACTCACTTAGTTCAAGGGGATTGGGGCTTTGAATAAAGCACTTAGGTATAAAGAATTCAGTTTATTATATAAATTAACATACGTTAATATATGTTAATATATATGATAAACTGAATTCTTTATACCTACGTACTTCATTCAAAGTCCCAATCCCCTTTCCCCTCCTTTTTGACATATAGATAAGAATGGAGGCAATGGACCTTACCAGGTCACCGCCTCATATAAAGTCCCAACTGTTCTCCTATTTCGTATATCACTTAGTCCAAGGTCAAGTGAAATATCAAAATTATCCATCAATAGTGTATTAGAAATAGTTTATCTTCATAATGTGTAACTAAAATTTTCTGTTCTAGGTAAAATAAAATTATATATATGTAGCAGGGACGTGTGGTGAGGTCAGTGGCTGGTAAGGCACTAGCTAGTATTAGAGCCAGATACACACAGGTTACATAGGCCACAAATGTTCGAGCGAGAGCAATAATTCTACAACAAAAAAAAGGTTACTTCTTACAGTAATCAGGGGTCGAACTTTTAAGGCGTGGGAACAATGTAGAGGTATATGTCAAAAAATATAGTGTTTATTAGAAAAAAATACAAAAAGAATAACAGTATTCAAGAATTAAAATCATTTACATCATATAGATCATATCAAATTAAAATAGTTTGTACAATGAGCCCTTGTGTGTCTACGCGTTTTGCCATTAGGCTTCTTCAGGACAACGATCAGGGTTCAAAAGGGATGACAAGAAAAAAGAAAGAACGGGTCTCACTATCTTAAAGTGGACTGAGCCTCATGTACAAAATCCGATAGACGGAAAATTATCATGGTCTGGAAAATTTCCAACAACTAGCAGAAAGGGTGTAGGGCATATAGATGACTCTATTCATCAATCCAAAAATGATATCCAATGGAATATTAATTCACAAGGATATGTCAAACACTTTCAAGTAACTTCAAAATGCAACGTTGGTTCTACTTGTGATTAAAGTAAGATGAAATTAGAAACAGGGGCAGCTATATCTCACACATTAGAAGGCAGAAGCAAAATTGCTAAAAAATCCAAGATCAAACAAAGGAGGGTAAATGGAACTGATGAGTGGCCTGCTGTACACTGGAACTACAGTGTACAGCAGGACGGTCTCTCCCAGGGACCCGGTTACTCACCTTGAGATATACAGGTGATACTCTGAACAGGTGATACCTGAACAATCCATTAACTTTGTATGTATTCAGGCAGGCCCTTGCATTGCATACAGTAGTTAATGGTACATTCAAAATAAATGTAACAATTAGATTGTACAGAATATGGCCAACGTAAAGAAAAAATTAGGAAAGTGGGTGGAAATAATAAAGAGGTGGTACAGTAATGAGGGAGGTGTGGTCCATAGAAGTAAAACACGCCCTATTCTGTAATGCAGTAAGGCAGTGCATGATAGGATATGATGTTCCCGGAAGGTCACATGAATTCAGCCAATGGTCAGAAGGAATTTTTTCTTACATTTTTGAACCAAGAGGTGAAGATTCAAAGCTGCTGTGGACTAGGTAAGTGAAAGATAAGCACATTCGGATGGCTTGGGCAAGAAAATACATTAGGAAACATTTCTATTATAAAAGTGAAATTCTGTCCAAAAAAGTGAACTTAGCCTTTATTGTGGCACTTTTTCTAGCCCCATCATGCCATCAGGCATGGTTGTCAGGAGCAAACAGTTCTGGAGAATTTTACATCATTTGCCACTCTATAATACATACTTTTTGGAGCCTAGTTTTAATTTATTTTACTTTTACCACTTGATGCCCACGCTATAGCCAAAAGACGGCAGGCAGCATGCTTTGTGATCACAGAGTCCAACAGTGGCACCCATCATTTGTAAAGCAATTTTTTATACATAGAGCGATTTGTGTATTTCTGGAAATTATAAAACATAAATGCTGCACTGCTTACAATGGTCATAAATAAGACTGAAAATTAAAATTTAATGCTCCAATAATTAATGTACCACCTTATCTGTGTCTAATACACATATACACGCAAACAAAATACCTATATGCATCAATATGGCAGAAGCGGATATGACGTCACACTGTGGGCAGACTTTTTCAAACCAATGGCATCTTCAAATTCAAAGTGATAGACTTACAGTATGCTGGTACATTCATGTGATTGGACATGGAAAAGAAATCCAAGACAGGAAGTCCCTACCCAGACATTGCTCCTCAACATCAGGCCAGGCTCCAGTTTGATTTTCTAGTGGTTTATTTTTGTCGGTGCATCTTGCAGGTACATGTGTGAGGCCTCGTACACACGACAGAGTTTCTCGGCAGAATTCACCGAGAAACTCGGTCAAAACCCGGATTCTGCGGAGAAACTCTGTCGTCTGTACAGTTTTGGCTCGATGGAGCCGCCGAGGAACTCGATGAGAAAATAGAGAACATGTTCTCTATTTTCTCGTTGTCCTCGTTGTTCTATGTGAGAAGGCGGCCCGCCGAGCTCCTCGGCGGCTTCATCCCAAAACTCGACGAGGAACTCGACGTGCCAAGCACGTCGAGTTCCTCTGTCGTGTGTACGGGGCCTGAGATTCCTTCCTTTTTGGCATTGATGGTTGGCCGTTGGTTCCTGTGTGCCCTCCCCGGATTTACCTGCCTTAGAAAGTCCCCATCATTATGAATTTGAAGATGCTCTGTGTCACAGGATATACAAAAAAGAAAGTTACCTTATAAAATCCTTTTCATTGAGTATAGGATAGGATACAGAGATCCTGCCCCTCTTGCTGGTAGTGCATGGCTTGCTACAACAACTGGAGCCTGGCCTAATGAAGAGGGGTTGTATCTGGGAAGGGGAATTCTTGTCTTTGATTGTTTGATTAATTGATTGCTTTTTGCCAGTGTACAGTCACCGGAAGGTGCCATCTTAACCTTATCATTATGAGGATACTCTGTGTCCTATCATGATGTACTCATGATTTACGTTTAACCAAAAATCAGACTTTTTTTGCTCTCCTTCTATAGTTAATGGCCCAGATTCAGGTAGAATCGCGCAATATTTGCGTGGGCAAAGAGCAAATTTTTTTCTCTGCGCCCACGCAAATATTGCGCTTTGCCCGCGATTCACGGAGCAGTTGCTCCGTAAATTGCGCGGGCAATATGCTAAACAGCCGGGGGCAAGGCTGCCTAATGTAAATGATCCCGCCGGGGGCGGGAATCATTTAAATTAGGCGCGCTCCCGCGCCGAGCGAACAGCGCATGCTCCGTCGGGAAACTTTCCCGACGTGCATTGCGGCAAATGACGTCGCAAGGACGTCATTTGCTTCTAAGTGAACGTGAATGGCGTCCAGCGCCATTCACGGTTCACTTACGTAAACGACGTGAAATTTTAATTTCACGGGCGGGAGGCGCAGCTATACTTTAGCATTGGCTGCGCCTGCTATTAGCAGGAGCAGCCTTATGCTAAAGGCGCCGTACGGAAACTCCGTACCTTGCGTACGCAGGGCCCGCGCAACTTTTGTGAATCGGTGGTAGTATGCAATTTGCATACTATACGTCGATCACAAAGGCCGCGCCCCCTAGCGGCCAACGCAAGAATGCAGCCTGGGATGTGAAGGCATAAGGAGGCTTATGTTTGTCACATCCTAGGCTGCAGTCGGTGTAACGAGGTTCCTGAATCAGGAGCACTCTTTACACCGGAGCAAGTAAGCACTTGCGCCGCGCAACTATGGTTGCGCGGGCGCAAGTGCTTCTTGAATCTGGGCCACTATTTACAGTTTCATTCCTACTGATCTATGTATGTATGCTGCTATGTTGATTTATGTTGTCCACTTTCTTCAATCCTGTGACATTGCTTCTCCAAATGTGTCTTGCCCCTTGATATATATACAGTACATGTTATCTCTACTGTAGCATCATCACATTTATTGTCCATCTATTGTAATATCTGCTTATCTTACTCAGGTCTGCACACTATTAGTATTTATATCATACCCATGTGTATACTTTAATTGCAAAAGGGTCCTCAAACCCAACCTGTAATGCTTTCCTTAACCCCTTCCCTACCAGTTGCCACAGTTATACTGCGGTAGGTTGACTCCCCTGAGCGAGTCGTCGTAGCTGTACATCGGCTCATTAGGGCACTTTAGCAGGCGCGCGCCCGCATCGTGTCCCCGGCGTGATGACCGCTTGGCACCCGCGATACTAAGTAGGAACCTCTATTGTTAACCCCATCCCTGCCAATGACATTATACAGTAATCAGTGGCTATTTTTAACTCTGTCGCAGTCAAAAAATTGCAGATCACCGCCATTACTAGTAAAAAAAATAAAAAGAATAAAAATGCATAAATCTATCCCTTATTTTTTAGACTCCATGGGCAGGATTCAGAAAGGACTTACGACGACGTATCTCCAGATACACCTTTGTAAGTCCAAATGTGCACCGCCATATCTATATGCGTATTCTGGAAATCAGATACGCCTGAATTTTGCCAAGATACGACCAACGTAAGTCTCCTACGCCATCGTATCTTGGGTGCATATTTCCGCTGGCCGCAAGGGGCGCCTCCGTAGATTCACGCTTTGCATATGCAAATGACCTAGATACGCCAATTCACAAATGTATTTGCACCCGTCGCATTAAGCTACGCCGTTTATGTAAGGCGTTCGTCCAGCATAAAGTTACCCCTGCTATATGAGGCGCAGGTAATGCAAAGGTATGGACATCGGAAACAGCCGTCGTATTTTACATCGTTTGCGTAAGTCGTACGTGAATGGGGCTGGGCGTAGGTTACGTTCACGACGTATGAATGGAGCCGGCGTATCTTAGGGAGTAAATTCAACGTGATTCTGAGCATGCGTGCGCATGCACCGTTCGTTCGGCCATGCATTTACATGGGGTCAAGCTTCATTATAATACAACACGCCCACTGCCTTGCTACTTTGAATTACGTGGGCTTACGCCGGCCCATTTACGTTACGCCGGCGTACATATGGGAGCAAGTGCTTTGTGAATACTGTACTTGCCTCTCAATGTTACGATGGCGTAGTGCATATAACGCCTATCTAAAGATGCGCCGATCTCTCTGAATCTGGCCCTATAACTTTTGTGCAAACCAATCAATATACGCTTATTGTGTTTTTTTACCAAAAATATGTAGAAAAATATATATATCCCTTAAACTAATGAAGAAATTTGTTTTGGATATTTATTACAACAAAAAGTACAAAATATTGTGTTTTTTTTTTAAATTGCTACTTTTTTTGTTTATAGAGCAAACAATAAAAACTGCAGGGGTGATCAAATACCACCAAAAGAAATCTCTATTTGTGGGAAAAAAGGACATCAATTTGGTTTGGGTACACTGTTGCACAACCGTGTAATTGTCAGTTAAAGTGACGCAGTGCCATATCGCAAAAAATGGCCTGGTCAGGAAGGGGGCAAATCCTTCCGGGGCTGAAGTGGTTAATAAAACTCTTGTATGAATAAAAAATAAAAATGTGAGTGTTCTATTAAAACTTGTCTCACTTTGTTTTATGAGCCTGATTTTCTTTACTTCAGAACTTAAGATCTATCTTAAGTAAAGGCAAAGAAACCTCAGAGCTTAGTGAATAAGGTGAAGCTCTGCTACCATCCCCATGGAAACTGGAAATCACTGTAGAAGACACCACTACTACAGTACTCTACACTATCTTCCGGGACCTGTGCTGAATGGCTGAACTGCTGCATTCTGAACACAGGCACAGGCGTCATTCAGGGAACACTTTGTATTTTTTCAATTACATTTTTTAAAATAAATGCAATGCCTTAATTATTTTCTATGCCTTGGTGGGCTCTATCAACTTCTTGTTTGGCTTAATGCATGTTTTTCTTAAAATACAAGTATCAACATATACAGTATTTCAAAATCTAACCACGTAAAAAGATAATGTGGTGTATATATTTATTAGGGGGAGGTTAATGTTTTCAGATTTTCACCTTGATTCAAGATTAATTCTTCAAATCAGTTTTCCTGACAGTGGAAAATAGCCTTAATTATGGTCATGCAGAGTAAAACATTGTATACACTTTAATTTAAGGAAAATGTTCAAACCTCCTAAGAGGAGTTTGCTAAGTCGATTACAGATATAGCATTAACCAAACGTAATACATTTACATTACAAAAAATAAAAAAATGCAATACTATAAGGTCCTATAGAACAAAACTGCCCACGACCGGTACAAGGCTTATGGATGTCAGATGTCAGGAACAAAAGCAAAGCCTACATCAGGGTTAGTATGAACATAAAGCAAGGTAAGCTTGCATTCTTATGTGTTAATTTTTTATCTATTCACTGCGGTAAACCACAGTGGCTGATGTGCAGTGTGGTGCAGTGGGATCACTGCAGTGCAGATTTACTGTTTTTTTTTGTTTATTTATTGAAAAGTCACACAGTGTCATTTAATTAAGATGTATCAGCCATTATGTTGTGGGAGGTAGGGAATTGCCCCACACTGTGGTGCGTTGAAAAAAAAGTACTTTCTGCCATACTTTTTTTGGCGCACACCACTGCAATAAAATGGCATGAACCAGGCACTTAGGAGACAAGGCATTTTGCCTTGTTTTGCAGCAAGGCTGTGCTAACCTGGTATGAATATGCCCTTACTGTTTCCAGTTGGGATAAGTTTAGGCTCCTGTGTGCTAAGGCATAAAATCCCCAGCACTTACTGGCTCTGGCAACCATACAAGTGAATGGATGTATGCGGTTTTGCTCAGGTAAAGGCCAATGGCTCTGCATCGGCATTTACCTGTGCCATGTATGCATGAGGCCTTAGGGGGTTAAAGCTGAACTCCAACTTTACCTTGAGACCAAATGCCCTGCTGCATTATGGACACACTACGTTTCTCTTCTGACAATGGTGTCATTCAGGGAACACTTTGCATTTTTCAATTGATACAAAGCATTCTCTGATTGGATGCATTAAGGGTGGGGCAGTGATATCACAAACTCCACTCATTATACAATCAGAAAACACTTAGCATTCATTGGAAATATGGAAGATGTTTTCCTAATGGTGTCCGAGCTCAAGGGGATGACCTCTTGTGTTCACAATGTAGTAATGCTTACTGAAGTGACTTCCAGTTTCCACAGGGATCCCACAAGTGTGGTACATAAATACTTATATTGGTCAAAGCTGGCCCAAAAGTACCCACACCTCCAGGGCTGGACTGGGACAAAAATGTGGCCCTGGACTTCATCCAGACCAGCCCACTTTAATTTTGCAAACACGCACAAAAACAAGTGAAGCTGGAGGGCTAACGAGATTCAGGAACATTGCTACAGTCTCATTGGCTGGAATTTCAGAAATTGGCATTGCTGCACAGCAATGCAGTGGCGCTGAGGTTTACCTGAGTTAGGCACTATGAAGTGAGGTGATGGGCAGTGCGGATGACAGGTCTCTCCTATACCGGCCGGCCGGACAAATCTGGCCCCCCAGACACCCAACCTCAATGGCCACCCAAGCCCCCCCCATTCACTGGCCATTAGCCGTTCTACTTTATTTCTCTTATAGGCAGTACAGCGGTGCTCAAATTAATGGGCCACACAGCCATTTCTTTGACAGGCTGTCACCGAAACCGGCCCGCTGAGCCATTGGCCCACCAGGAAACTCCCTGTGGTCCCAATGGCCAGTACATGCCTGCACACCTCCCATGTTTAGAGCATGTAGCCTGGTATGGTTCAGGAGGGGGGGGGGGCACTCGCTCATCCTTCCTTTTCCTGACCTGCCGGGCTGCATGGTCTGATAAGAGTCTGTTGTGGATTTTGAGGCCTTTTTTTTTCATTTTGGCTTGGGGTTCCCCTTAAAATCCATATCAGACCTGATAGTCTGGAAGTACCTGGTATGGACTAGGGGGGGGACCCCCACACAATTTGTTTAAACATTTTATATTGCCAGTATTCTTTTTTTTTACATTTATCTGTCAGTGGGGAAGCCTGCTCATCAGTCATTGATTGTTAAGGAAGGGTGCGGCCGGCTTCCCGTCCTGCTGCTTAACTGCCAGCTAATCTTCACACAGAGTTTGAATCGATCAATCATTTTTCGACCGATTTGAATTTGAATCATTCTGAAAAGTTGGAATTCGTTTAGAGAATGAATAAACAAAACAAAATTGTAATAGATTTCAATGAAATTCGTTACCATTTGTTACTATTTCATTCAGAGATTCAGATACATCCGAATCTCTGAATAACCAAAAAATTGACAGAATTTGTATTCGGACCGAAAAAAAATTGCACATGTCTAATAGGGAGTGAAGACCGGAGAAAAGACTGGACAGCTGCACTTCCACGAAATTCTTAAAAAGTTGCTTTTAATGGTAAAAAATGGAAACAGCACTACAAATCACAGCAGACCGTGGGGTGGATACCTGATGCGTTTCGCACTGGGATATCAGCGCTTAGCATGAGCGGCAGTTTCCCTTTTGTCTAATAGGGAGTGTTGACACTTAGGATCATTTTAAAGACTAGGTTAGGGTTAAGAGTCAGGAAAACAGAGAAATGTTTTTTAACTTGACAAGTTTTGACATGTTCACAAAGGGGCCTATTTATAAATACTTGAAATTGCTGCTAATTTTATCATAATACAATATTGCATCTTTTTACAATATTTTCTTGCAGAAAAAAAGTTCATATTTTTTTTGAAACAATACAGTGATCATCCATTGAGATTTGAAAATGATAGCAATATGGATGAAAAAAAAAGGCCTGTGTACATCTGAGTAGCTCAGTGGTTAATAGTTTTCAGCTGGTTATAGCAGAAGTCCCATAGACTGTTGGATAGTAATAATCGTTTGGATTCCATGCATAGAGATTTCAGTTGTATTGATTTTGTTCTCAGCTTCCACCACTTGAAGCTGTTGTATAAATCCATTAATGCTCATTTTCAGTCATTGCAAGCACTGGTAATGAGCTCTACAGTTTGATTTTGAGCCGATCGAAAAGGTGTTTTCCAGTGATATATTCATATAGACTTAGAAGTTCACATTAACAGCTGATATTATGTGATGATAGTGGGTTATCCATACATAAATACATAATTATTCTACAGAGCTTTCCTCATGTCTACTAAACATCCATCCCATTGACATAACAGATAAAATGAGGAATTTTAATAATTTTTGTTGTACTCTGACCTTTCGACTTTCTTCTTCCCAAAAGCCCCCTTTGCAGGACTCGACTAATAATACTGGTGAATATTTCTCTATTGGAAGATGAAATAAATTCTCTTTGGAGATGTAACATCCTGTAGATGTAGAATTTACGACTATTGCATTTTCACGCTAGTGTCAGCTAACCTTGGTTCGGTCGAGCCTCTATCCAAGCTGGATATCACCTGTAAATCTTTTTGCTCCTTTGCCTTCTTCCTCTGAGACCTTGCCTGCAAATTGATGCCCCCCCCCACCCCCTTTCTTTTATCAGTGCCAGCTCAACTCATACACATTGAAATTTCAAGGCTCCCTTTGTGCTAAATCTTAACTGCCTTGGCTAAACAGTATATATACAAAAGAAATCTCAGCATGGATCCTCTGCCAGCTTCCTGTTGCTTGGGCTTATTATTAGACCATGTATATAATTTTATCCCCATCCAAATCTTTTTCCACTACAAACTTTCAAAATTCTAGATTTTCTTAGACACGTTTATAACAAAATAAATCTGTGAATCAGTAAAGTATCAAATAATTTACTGCTTTAACATAGAGGGAGTTGTTTTATGGATGACTAGATTATAAAACATGCTTTCTAATCAAACAGTCATTTAGGAAGTATCTCTCTTAATTGATTGTAATCCTGTTATTGCAAATATCTTTTTGTTTGCAATTGCAGGTTAACAGATCTATTAAACTTTTAGTAACTCCAAATATAATAGTTAATGATTTTTTATATGTGTATGTGTTTAGTGATAACCTCCCCCCCACCCCTGAAGGAACCGCTGTTGAATGTTGGTTATCTCCCACCTTGCACAGCAGGGCGCATGAAATTCTCAATCACTCCTGAGACAAGAAGCAGTCCTTGTAACTTTGCTTTTTTTTTTTATTTACACAAATTAAACTTGGATGTTGAAGGATTATTATGGGATGCTCATTTGATCAGTAGAAACTCATCAGGGATATAAACTTCATACATCTGGTATATACACACTCCTCTTCTACCTCCTGTATCTACAGTACCTCCAGCACAGACTTGTTGTAGAACTATAACTCCCAGGACCAGCTAACACTGATGTGATGATCTGACACTGAGATCCTTTTGAATGCCCTTTGGTAGTGCAGCAAAAATAGAGGTCTTTAGTGCTAGCTGTCCTTTTCCTGTGACTAATGCAGTACCTCCTCTTCTGCCCCTTTCACAAGCCCTCCTGGCTACGCCTCCACTGTCCTCCTAGACTGACTCTGCATCCATCCCAGACTGTTTGCACCCAGTCCCTTCAGATATGCCTCTCAGTCCTCTGACTGTAACACTCCACTTCCACGTGGCTGTCTTTCCCCCCTGGAGATTTGCCCAGCAGTGTCCTCCTGCTGTCCTCTCATTGCTCCTAAGCCCCCTAATCAGGATCCCTCCATGTGTCATGAGAAGGGGTCCTATCTGCACCCAAGCCCAGGCCTGAGCTTACCGTCCCACAGACTGGGGAGCTACTCTCAAAGACCCCGACAGCCTAACACTCCATCTCCATCTTCCACCCAAACTCCACACCGCTCCTGAGTATTTAAGGGGGACTGCCCCCTGCCAACCCTTTTGTTGGGGATTGATCAGGACCCTCAGAACCTTCTCCAACTTTACAGAAAGCTGGAAAGAGTTACCAGAGAAGCTGCTGCTGAGTCATCCAGCCTACCGTGTGAGTTACCCGACCCAGAAAAACACACAGGCTTGGCTGCAACCAAACCTGAAAATTTACCTACACTAACACAAAAATATCTTACTCTAGCATTCTTGCAACTCTAGGGGGTGCTACATATGTATATACAGTATATAGCTCAAGATCAACCTCTTGCTCCAGCCCTTCCTTATAAATCCCACCGGCGGCTGCTCATAAGTTGGAGCAAAACCCATTTCAGATCCCACATTGCCAAAGTGGCCCAGAAAACACAGACTGGATTCCACCTTAGTTTTCTACATATGAAAGCACGCAAGGTGACAAGGGGAGGTTGATTTACTAAAGGCAAATATACTGTGCACTGCAAGCGGGGGGTTCAATCGGGGGGTTCACTTTGAACCTGGGGGGGTTTCAAAGTGATTATGCAACAAAGTAAAGCATGGAGACATGGATAGATGAGTGAGTTTGCTTGATGGAGTCTACAGGTAGCTGTGCACTGGCATGGTCCAGCATCATCATTATCAGGATGCAAGCTAATGCTAGAATGAGCACATGTAGAAGGAATTGTTAATGATACACAGAGCTTTAGCAGATTAAATGTCATCAACTTAAGATTTAGATATAATTTAGCATCACTTCTAAGTGTAGAAAAGGGTACCGCTCTTCCTGCCTAACCCCCTCTCCCTTCCATGTGTACCTGATAAACTACCTGTTCCTCATTGGTGCCTGAGACCTCTATGGAAGGTGTCAAAGAGGAGAGCAGGGGGAGATCAGTGAACATCTATTCACTGGCCTTCATTGTGCAGTATGAACCCAGAAGCGCTCAACTCTGAGCACTTCTGGGTTTAGAACTGTAAATCTCTGGCCTCCCTGGCCATGCTCAATCAGTTTCAACAGAGTGAAGAAAGGACATTAGGGACATAAAAGGTCCCTGGTTTTGTCTTAAAGAAAAGCTATCACCTGAACTTTGCTATCATAAAGGGGGCCCCTTTATATCAATAAAGTAAAAAATAAATAACGTTTAATAAAATAAACCAAAGCAACACCACATACATGTACTAACCCAAACTCACACATTAGATGCACATGCACATATAAGCTATGACAGCAATAGTTCTAAGGACGTCATTCATTGTTTTCTCTAAATGAATGAGCTGTAATAGCTTTTAAAGCGTTGCTGTGGAAAATGTTGTGTACCATAGTTTTTTTGCTGTTTCAATTGCGGGGCATGACATATTCGTTATCTATTTACTCTAGATGTTTTATGTGTTATCAAAAAATTGTGTATTATGTTGTGTCTGTGTGCATTAAAATTAATTTGAGTGCATTTTTCTTATCGAAAATATAGATTTGATAAACAGTAGAACCGTTTTATTCTACAGGGTCTCTGCTTTCATAAAATTATCAAATATGTGAAGGATTTAAAGTAATCTTCAAGCATAAAATATGCACATTTACATACAGTATGTTCAAATAAATGGCTCTAGCAGTGAGAGGGTTAAGCTAATCATACTTCATAAATCCCATTGGTCAAGACGATTGTTATTAGTTGTCAGCTTCCAGTGCTAAACATGATCTATGACAGTGACACCATCTGGTAGCCTCGCAGCCTCAGGCGGCCCTCTAATGCTACTGAGTTGTTACATGATAGTGGGTTTAATAAAGCCATCAATTGGCCTTCAATTTACCATAATAGAATCCAGATTTGCATGCACTGCACAATATTTTTAAGCAAAATTAAAAACATTGCAATGGATTACCCTTTATAAGACTCAGGTCCAAATTAGTCTTGTTGTGTCTGGAATCATCTGGGTTGTGTAATAATGAAGAGCCCTGTCTTGGGAGAAGTTCAGAAAAATAGAAGTTTTTTTTCATAAATCTCCAATCTGTTAACTGTAGACCTTTAAACTACCGTATATATAAAGTCACACTGTGGGGGAGATTTGCAAAAACTGGAGCACTCAGATTCTGGTGCAGCTGTGCATGGAGCAGCCCGTATCCTCCTTTTCTCGGGTGCCTCTTTGGTGCCACTGGCCCCTCCCGCCTGTTGAGTCCATCTGTGTCCATCCAGACATGGAACTGCGGTTCAGCTCCGCCCCAGCTCCGTGTCCTCTCTCTCTTGATTGGCTAATTGACATTGGTTGAAAGCAGCAGAAGCTGATGGCGCAGATTCTGTGTCTCAGTCAATCAGGGGGGAGAGTCCCAGACAGCCAAGACACTCGTGGACATGGCTGGACAGAGATAGGGTTCTGGTAAGTATTAAGGGGGCTATGGGGTCTAGAATGGGGGGGAATAGAATGCATTAAGATAAAAAAAAAATTGACTTTACAACCCCCTTAAGGTTTGGTAATACATTTGTAAGCTGATTGGTTTCTATGTAGAGCTGCACCAAATTTTGCACTTTCTAATTTTAGTAAACAACCCCCTAGGACACTATCCGTATTCACCAAAAATAATCCATATACATCTACTACTTATTGGCCCTGTAATTTATTTTCATTAAATAGTTTCTTATTGTGTTTTTGTGCATCCTTGAAATGTCTTCTTTGAGCACCGAAAACTCTCTTCCTTTCCCTCATTTTCATTTGTATGGAATGAGTAGTATATGTTGGTAGCAGTTATGTGCACTTCTCTATGAGAGCTACAAATCCCATAGGGCCAGATCCACAAAGAGCCGGCGTAACGTAAAATTTCCCATTTAAGTTACACTGCCTTAAAATTTCTACCTAAGTGCCCGATCCACAAAGCACTTACCTAGAAATTTTCGGCTGTGTAACTTAAATTCCGCCGGCGCAAGGCGTTCCTCTTCAAATGGGGGCGATTCCCATTTAAATTAGGCGCGCTCCCGCGCCGGCCGTACTGCGCATGCTCGTGACGTCATTTTCCCGACGTGCATAGCGCGAAATTACGTTACGCCAAGCTTTGTGGATCGCGTCGGGTCAATAAAGTTTCGTCGGGAAAAAAAAAAGATACGGCGGGAAAAAAAAAAAAAAAACGCGTCGCTGGACAGAAGGGTCTACTTTTACAAGGTGTAAACAGTTTACACTTTGTAAAAGCAGCCCTAATTTTACACATGCAACTTAATACTTACAGAGAAAAAAAGCTTTCTGGATCTCCGTAAGTGCTAATTTGCATACCCGAAGCGGCATTTCGACGCGAAATGCCCCCAGTGGCGGATGCGGTACTGCATCCTAAGATCCGGCAGTGTAAGTCTCTTACACATGCCGGATCTTCTGTCTATCTCTTGGAAACTGATTCTGTGGATCAGTTCCAAAGATAGAAACAGGGATACGACGGCGTATCAGTAGATACGCCGGCGTATCCCTTTTGAGGATCTGGCCCATAGTCCATAATCCCTAGTCCATTTTAGTAGTAATTAAGAGTTGGTGGCTACATCCCTATATACAGTGGGACCATGAAGAATAAAAGTAGCTGCCCTCTAAGAGGAAGTCGGATTACAGCAGCATAAAAAATTGGAGATTTGGATGAGCATTTTTGTTTTTTTAAACTGTAAATGGTGTCACTTTAAAGCCTAAAGTTTTGAAAAGCGTAGGTAGTGGTTATAAGTCCTATCATTTTTTTAGCTGTTTTTGTCTTTCTGGTGGGTTTTCTCTTCATTAGCTGTCAAAGAAACCCAACAGGAAGCAAAATAAACGCTCTATAAAGGAGATATGGCCTCTTAGACAACTGGAACGGATCCCCAAAACATTTGTAGAATTTGGGATTTCTCTTTACTTTCTTACCCTGTGACAATAATCATTAGCTACAAATATACAAGCTTAAGGAGGCAGATAGCAACACAAACCTGACAGGGTTTTAAACACTTTCTCACTCTATCCCAAAAAACTTTTAGATTTAAATATAATTTTAAGGTATTACAATTATTTTCTAATTCTCACACATAATGCAGCATTTTCAATTCACCGCTACATATCAGAAAATCACTAGTCATATAAGATAGAAAAATATATATGGAGATTAGAGATGAGCTTCAGGTTTGTGTCAGCCATGAGTGCAGTTTGCTGAACAGTTTAACTGGCAAAATCTTTCTAGTTTGCCTATCTGAAACTGTAGTTACTGAAGCTGGCAGTAATTCATTTAGTAGCAGCCTTTATTTTGGCCTACTGACTTGTTTAAAATTATAAATGAGCTGGCAGGCATTTTGGGTGAGGTCATTGACCAAATATGGTCATGACCATTTTTCATCAATGACGTCAGCTTGCATCACTGAATGGTTTGTTAACAGCCCATGGGGGGACTGTCATTTAGCAAAGGGCTTGTGGCAGGAGGATCATTATGGTGGCCTGTTGTCTGAGCATCAGTCATTGTTATTGATATTGGATCTGCATAGCTGGATGATGTGATTGATGTTCGTACATCAGAGGACAATTTTTTTGTTTTGTTTATTTTTTTAATACTCTAAAGGGGCCTTCAAGATTCCCTCACAGAAAGGGCCAGGGGGGAAGGGATGAGGTCTTTGTCCCCATTAACGTGAGGGCAAGGTTCCCCACGAAAGGGGTCTCCTGGCAAGGTACCATCCCAATATTGAGTGTTTGCATCAGGAATTATATAGCCTTGCCCAAAGATCTGCACATGCACATGGTGTAGCTTGTGGTCTAGTAGAGTCCAGGCTGTGAGTGCATTTGCATGTGTTTACAAATTAGTGTAAATGTGTGTGTGAGCTTGTGGCTCTATATGAGCCAAAAGCTCACACACACACATTCACACTAATTTGTGAATTTGTAAGTGTATGTAAGCTTAGCACAAGTAAGGAGAATTTCTGAGTGCTTGTCAGCTTTAGTGACTTGTGACCAGACCAGCAGCCTGCCATCTTGTATTTATTCTGGCTTGCTCCTTCACCCTACAGGAGTAATTATAATCTCCTGTTGCTGAGCTTGGCTTTTGTCCTGACTTGGTTTCTCTGGCTGCTACATGTCAACAAACCAGCAGGGGATGCTGCTTGATGTAGTTGACCATATATGGATTCCCACCCTTTTTTTCCAGAAGCCTGCAATAGCTTTTGTATTTTAAAGTGATTTTAAAGTGATTCCAAAGGAAAGTTTTATTTATCTTAATGCATTCTATGCATTAATACATGTGTGCAGCAGAGCCCCTCAGCCCCCCCCCCCATACTTACCTGAGCCCCCCTACAATCTAATGATGTTGCATGAGAGCCTCACCTGTCCAGGGACGCCCCCTCCTCATTGGCTGCGACAGCAGTGAGCGCTGATGTCTCCTACTACTGTTGATCAAAGTCAGTAAGTCAATGAGGAAAGGAAGGGGGTGGAGTTGATCCGGAATGGACATACAGAGCAGCAGCTTAGCTCCGGTGCCCCCATAGCAAGCTGCTTGCTGTGGGGACACTCAGGAGGATAGAGGGACCAAAAGGGTCAGCAAGGGCCCGAGAAGAGGATGATCTGGGTGCAAAATCACTGCACAGAGCAGGTAGATATGGCATGTTTGTTATTTAAAAAAAAAAAAAAAAACAACAAGACTTTAATATCAATTTAATGTTGCTCTGTAAGCTGCATTTACTGACCTTCCCCCGCTAAACAGTATTGTTTAACATTTTCTTGCAATGGTATATATCCTCAATGACAGTAGCCCACTATCTATGACCCGTTGTTACCAAAAGCTTGCAAACTGGCCTTGGAATAGGCCAGAAAAACAACATATAAAATTTGACTCTCATAGACTTCAATGGGGTTTAACCGCCATGTTTGGGGTTTGCAAATTGTTTGGTGAAAATCCAGTGGACTGAACTTTCTCAATTTGCTCATCAGTAATGGAGAATAATTTCTGTGACATTTCCCACATCAAATAAACTTTGGCTAAAGTAATAGTTTATTTTTTTTAATCAAAGTATAGAAATATACCTGTCACAGCTTCCACTGTGGTACCCAGGGAGCTCTCATTATTGGCACTTCTGACCCCCTCTGGCCATTCAATTGCCTCTTTTTAGCTGGCCCAGTAGTAAATGTCCTAACTTTATAGAAACTAATTAAGATGCCTAGCGGGCATTCTGATTTGTTAATTAAAAAGATGAGAAATATAGACAAGGGAATACAGCTAATCTAATCGAAGCATAGACTCATAGATACGCCTGTGAGTGTTAACTTTTTGTCAACCAAGCTTAGTAAATTACCTTAAAATGTTTTAAACCACTTAAGGTGGCAAAAAAATAAAGATTCCATAAGGAATTACAACTTTTAAAATTAACCCATGACAAGACTATTAAATTGAGACATTTGCATATTCTTTATTTGCATATTTTTAACAAGCAGGCGTTTTAAATAAGCCCTCAATGACCTCTGTAGCTGCAGGCACTGTGGAACAATGTATCCACTGATTTCAAAGTTAAAACATTAAAGGCAAAGGTGAGGTTGAAACCTGCTTTCTCATCCAGCACACCTGCTCTATGAAATCAAAAGGCTAGAGAGCTGTTAAGTCACTGCTGAGAGTGGGGAGAAAAAATAGTTGAGTAATTTCTTGGAGAGGGAAGCAGAGTCGGCTAAACTGCTGAGTAAAGGAATTTTATAACGTTAGTGTTTCTGGTGTGAAATATAAGAATTAATTTCTCCAGAGTGCCTGCAGCTACAGAGGTAGCTGTAGGCTTGTTTTAAATCTTTTTTTATGCTGGTTAACATCATATAAACACGTGAAAGTGCATAATTTGGCCAAATTTCTATTGTATTGTGATGTAATGAAAAATATACTTATTTTTCTATATTATTGTATTAGCAAGTATCTCAAGGTATAGTACATACATGTATTCCCTTATGCAGTTTCTTGTGCCCTAGGTAAAACCTTCCAACATTGGCTACCTGCTACATATTTATTAACCATTTTCTAAATGATAGGACCCCTCAGTTGAGATCTCAACCACCATTCTTTGCTTAGGACTGTATGTACAGTCAGGTCCATAAATATTGGGACATTGACACAATTCTAATATTTTTGGCTCTATACACCACCACAATGGATTTGAAATAAAACAAACAAGATGTGCTTTAACTACAGCCTTCCAGCTTTAATTTGAGGGTATTTACATCCAAATCAGGCGAAAGGTGTAGGAATTACAACCGTTTGTATATGTGCCTTACACTTTTTAAGGGACCAAAAGTAATGGGACAGATTAACAATCATAAATCAAACTTTCACTTTTTAATACTTGGTTGGAAATCCTGTGCAGTCAATTACAGCCTGAAGTCTGGAACGCATAGACATCACCAGACGCTGGGTTTCATCCCTGGTGATGCTCTGCCAGGCCTCTACTGCAACTGTCTTCAGTGCCTGCTTGTTCTTGGGGCATTTTCCGTTCAGTTTTGTCTTCAGCAAGTGAAATGCATGCTCAATCGGATTCAGGTCAGGTGACTGACTTGGCCATTGTATAACATTCCACTTCTTCCCCTTATATATTCCCCCAAAAATTATGGACTTGACTGTATATAATGTTCCCATAGCAGCAGCCTCTGTTTCAATTAGCATGACCTACTCCCTTTTTTCTTGAATTGTGGTAAGGAGGAAAATGTTTGCATGCAGTGTGTGCTTGTATTGGGAGTTACTGAGATGCAAAAAAGATATTTGAAAAGAAAGTGAAAGATATCCGAAGGTTTACAAAAACAAAACAATTGAAATTAAAAGCTATATAATCTAGGGCAGGACTTGAGACTAGATTGACTTTGTTAAGGTTTATGCATTGTCGATTGGATTTTAACTGTACTTTCGCCTTGTTCTACCTATTGTCACTGTACAATTTTCGTTCAAACTACTTGTATAAAAACATTTGTGAAAAAAAGGAAAATTAAATATGTTTTCATGATAACAGCGTCACTTGAAAACATATGACACTTCTCAAGAGTATAATGCCGCGTACACACCATCACTTTATGTGATGAAAAAAAATGACGTTTTTAAAAACGTCACTTTAATTGACCGTGTGTGGGGGAAAACGTCGTTTTATGTCTTCTAAAAAACGACCAAAAAAAATTGAAACATGCTTCAATTTTATGTGTCGTTTTTCAAAACGTCAACTTTTACTTCACAGAAATTGACCGTGTGTAGCAAAAACGTCGTTTAAAACGACGTTTTTTCATCCGCGCATGCCCAGAAGCTACTTATGAAGCGAGCTTCAATGGAAAAACGTGGTGGAACGTAACCTCGCTTTGCTAGAACATTGTGAGAAAAACGATGGTGTGTAGGCAAATTCGTCTTTGAAAATTGAAGTTTCAAAAACGTCGTTTTTTACTTCACAGAAAATGTCGTTTTTTTTCATCACATAAAGTGATGGTGTGTATGCGGCATAAGAGTCTTGAGAGTCTGATGCCGCGTACACACGATCATTTTTCGGCATGAAAAAATCGAAGTTTTAAAAAAATGTCATTTAAAATCATCGTGTGCGGGCTTCACATAGTTTTTCGGGTTCTGAAAAAAGACAAAATTTGTTTTCGAACATGCTGCATTTTTTAACGACGTTTTAAACGTTGTCATTTTTCGGGTTGTAAAAAATGATCGTTTGTGAGCTAAAACGACGTTAAAAACCTGTGCATGCTAAAAAGCAAGTTATGAGACGGGAGCGCTCGTTCTGGTAAAACTACCGTTCGTAATGGAGTAAGCACATTCATCACGCTGTAACAGACAGAAAAGCACAAATCGTCTTTTACTAACAGGAAATCAGCTACAGCAGCCCCAAGGGTGGCGTCATCCACATGGAACTTCCCCTTTATAGTGCCGTCATACGTGTTGTACGTCACCGCGCTTTGCTAGAGCATTTTTTAAAATGATGGTGTATGGGCAACGTTGTTTTAATGATGAAGTTGGAAAAAAATATGTTTTTTCTACATCCCGAAAAACGTAGTTTTTTTTCATGCCGAAAAATGATCGTGTGTACGCGGCATGAGAGATTCTGTATAACTAACAGCTTAAACCACCAAGGCACACCCAAAATGGTAGTCAATGGTTTCTTATTTTCTCAAAATGCCACAATCTCTAAGGGCCAGATTCACAGAAGAAGTACGCCGGCGTATCTACTGAATCACCGGCGTACTTTCAAATTTGCCGCATCGTATCTTTAGTTTGAATCCTCAAACCAAGATATGACGGCTTCTGGCTTCAATGCGACAGGCGTACGGCTTCGTACGCCTTCGGATCGTAGGTGCAATACTTCGGCGCCCGCTGGGTGGAGTTTGCGTAGCTCTCCGCGTCGGGTATGCTAATTAGCATTCTCCGTCAATCCACGAAGGTACACGCGGCCGTCTCATTCTCTTACGTCGTCGCTAGTCGGCTTTTCCCGGCGTATAGTTAAAGCTGCTATTTTGTGGCATATAGTTAGACTTGCCATGTTAAAATATGGCCGTCGTTTAAATATTTTTTTTTTTGCGTAAGTCGTCCGTGAATAGGAAAGAACGTAACTCACGTCGAAGTTCAAAAAATGACGTCGGTCCGACGTCATTTCGCGCAATGCACGGTGGGAAATTTCAAAACGGAGCAAGCGCAGTACGTTCGGCGCGGGAACGCGCCTAATTTAAATGATCCACGCCCCCTACCCGGATCATTTGAATTAGGCGGGCTTGCGCCAGAGGGATTTACTCTACGCCGCACTTGCCCGTAAAACTTGCGGCGGCGTAACGTAAATGCGATATGTTACGCCACCGCAGATGTACCTGAATCTGGCCCTAAATTTCTAATGACAAAGAAGTAGTGATAGTAAATATGAATCTGCAAAAAGGCTGGTTGTGTATAGAATTTGTGAAAAAGAGTCACAGTTGATTCAGAGGAATACTTAAAATTAATAAATCAATTTTTAATCAATATTCATTTCTAATCCTCTGTATTGACAATGGGGTTTATTTACTAAAGGCAAATCCTTTTTGCACTGCAAGTGCACTTGGAAGTGCAGTCACTGTAGATCTGAGGGGGACATGCAAGGAAAATTAAAAAACAGCATTTTTGCTTGTACATGATTGGATGATAAAATCGGCAGAGCTTCCCCTCATTTCTGATATTCCCCTCAGATCTACAGCGACTGCATTTCCAAGTGCACTTGTAGTGCAAAGTGGATTTGCCTTGAGTAAATCAACCCCAATGTGTTCTGGCAGTGTGCTTTTCCCTCCCAGGGTCAAATAAAACACAGGCATCCTGTCCAATCATCACCCTTTTTCTAATTTCTTAAAGCAGGGCTCAGAAAAAATGAATCCTGTTTTGCAATCCATACGTAATGAGTCGTACAACATCTTTACTGTATTTCACTATGTGCACCAAGTGCATGACAAAATGCTGATCATTAGTCTCATAACAGAGGTCTGTAATGACCAGGAAGTTATCACTTAATTTCTAATTGTCACAGGTCTCTGTTATGAGTCCCATTACCAACGTTTGGAAAGAATGTGTTGCACACACCATGTGGGTAAGGCAATGAGGACCTGTTTTATTTGACAGGGATGATATGACATGCACATATTTTATTTTAGCCTTAATGTACTATGTTCAACCTGCATGAATTAGCACTACCAAAAGATGATTTTAAAATATATACACAAAAATAATTTTCTTCATCTTGTAAAAAAGCATGATCCTCTTAGACTGATGGTGAGTCAATTTGCCATGCCCTGGCCAGCTGTAATATCTCCATCCAAAAATCCTAATTACTGCAATTTCCAGGCAATCATTACAGGGAGTTAGAATCTCACGCGTCCCTTCTTTTATCTGTGTTTCTGTGAGCAGAATGTTGCCCGGGCACACTAAAGCCGCTGTACAATGGTTCCAAGCCAGTTTGATTAGGTCATTTGCGGCGCAGAAGGTTGGGAATGGTTATGGGTTTTGTATGGCAGTCAAAAGCAATCATGGATCATGTCAATATTTGCAGTATGTAAATGGAAGTGCCTGTTTGCCAGCATATTCCTGAAGCATCTGCAATGAGCAGCTAGGACTGGCCTCGCTCAAAGGCTCTACAGTGACTTGTGTTCAGTGTCATAACACAAAACGCTACTCTTTGTCAAAGCAATAACCACCAATTCATTTTGTTATGAAATCTAGCTGTTGTGAATATAAAAGAAAGCTGAAAATGAGAAAGGGTTAGAGATTTAACATCATTTGTGAAAATCAAAGAGATATTTACATAATGGGCCAGATCCACAAAAGAGATACGCCGACTTAACTCGATTTTTCTAAATTTACACGGCGTGTATCTTTGCGCCCGATCCTCAAAACGAGAAGCGCCTGAAATTCGGGCTTTTCCGTCCTACCTAAAAATATTACGCCGGCGCATTCTCGTGCGCAAATTACGCTAGGCACGCCGCTTTATTTGATAGGCAAAGATGCAAATGAGGGAGATAGGGCGATCCACAGAATTAAGTGTGTGCGCCGTAGATTACGCCCTGTGCGCACCTGTTAGTTTTTTGGTGGGATTTTACACATTATAAAAGCAGCCCTAATTTTACACATGCCGTCTGAATGTCTGCTGAAGCAACACCATTCAGGAAGAGCTCAGCACACAAACGTTCAGGACTGAAATCTCTCTGCCAAAATGCCAGGACCAGCAATGATACTAGCTGCATTAGTTGATATAGAGACACAAAGAAGGAGGAGGGCACAGAGGAGGAGGATGAGGGCACAGGAGAGGGTCTACCGCCCACGGCAAGATTTGTTTGGCATGCCTGCTTGTGAAGTTTACCGCACCTACAGATTTACCCGTGAGGCCATCCTGGAATTAACATCAATACTTCAGGATGATATTACCAGCCCAACCCAACGCTCCCATGCCCTGCAGCCACTCACCAAAGTACTGGCCACTTTGCATTTTCTGGCCACTGGCTCATTCCAACGCACAAGTGGAGGCGTGGCTGGGATGGCACAATCCTCCATCAGCAGGTGTGTGCACCAAGTGGTCCCTGCAATCCTGCTGCGCATGGGAAATCAGTTTCAGAAACCCACCCAGGAGGATCAGCGTTTAAAGTCAATGACCGACTTTTACAACCTTGCCAGATTTCCACGCACCATCGGGGCCATTGATTGTACCCATGTGGCACTACAACCACCCCATGATACTGAGCACATGTTCCGGAATCGTAAAGGCTGGCATTCCATTAATGTGCAAGTCATCGTTGATGCCCATGGCCTCATCTGGCATGTCTGTGCTAAATTTCCTGGATCCTGCCATGATAGTTACATTTACCGGCAGACACAGATCTCAAGAGATTTTGACCAGAACATGTATGGAGACAGCTGGCTGATTGGTGAGTGACATGTGTGTCAGGTATGTCCCCCCCATGATGCTGACATCACAAGGGGCACATGCATGACTAATATCCTCCTGTCTTTTCCCTTACAGGTGACTCTGGATATGCCTTGGGACCTCATCTAATGACCCCATTCAGGAACCCCCAAACCCCAGGAGAGCAACGCTACAACCAGGCGCACATACGAACCCGGGGAGTGGTTGAACGGACCTTTGGGCTTCTGAAGTCCCGCTTCAGATGCCTGGATAAGTCTGGGGGTACCCTGCTGTATTCCCCTGACTTTGTGTGTCAAATAATTGGGGCATGTTGCATACTCCATAACTTTGCCCTCAGAAGGGGACTGCATATTGACTTATGTAATGACCTGACCCCTGACCCAGGCAATACTATCCCAACCAACTCTACCCGGTCTGCTGAGGGCACAACAGCTAGGAGACGCCTTGCAGAAGGCATTTTTTCCCAGTAAATGTACATGATTAATGTCACAATAAGTATGTTTTTTTTCACTGTAAATGCACATGATTAATGTCACAATAAGTATGTATTTTTTCACTGTAAATGCACATCAATAAAGTCACAATGATAATGCATGAATGCACACCACTGTGGTTCCTTGCACAGACACATCACATGCACATCGAATTGGATTAGATCCAAGTCCCCCCCCCCCTTGGGACTTGGGAGCAGTAACGCCACGCCACGGCTCCAATTATGTCACTGTGCATTCATACACCATTCAGGAACCTGGGATTGCCCTTCTCCCTGGTCCTGGGGATCCCTTCTCCACCAAAACTGAGGGTGACAACCTTAATTTCTTAGGAATGCCACCCCCCCACATTCACACATCATTCACACACATAAACCAAATCATAAGTACAGAAGACAAAATTAAAAAAAAAAAAAAATGCATAAACAAAAAAAAACAAGTATCCCAGCAAATTTTTTAGCGGCGGCGATTGCTACGCCTTGGCTGGGCAGGGGCACGGGCAGGGGCACGGGCACGAGCAGGGGCACGGCCACGGCCACGGCCACGGCCACGCCGTCGCGGAGGATGTCCATTGGGGGGGTGTTGAGCTGGGGAAGGAGGAGCCTCCTGGGGGGGTTGAGCTGGGGAAGGAGGAGCCTCCTGGGGGGGTTGAGCTGGGGAAGGAGGAGCCTCCTGGGGGGGTTGAGCTGGGGAAGGAGGAGCCTCCTGGGGGGGTTGAGCTGGGGAAGGAGGAGCCTCCTGGGGGGGTTGAGCTGGGGAAGGAGGAGCCTCCTGGGGGGGTTGAGCTGGGGAAGGAGGAGCCGCCCCTGCTGGCCTGCCCTCCATGGCCCCTGCAATGCGAGTGAGACAGGCAGTGAGGGCAGCCGCATTGGCCTGGCCAGACCTTGTATTGTCCTGCACAGCCTGGGTCAGGGCACTCAGCTCATGGGCCACGCGCGTTGTGGCGGTCTGTATGTCATTCAAACATGTTATGACCGCCGTTGAGTTGGTGGCCACATCACCGAGTGCCTCCATCATTTCACCATGGCTGTGCTCCATCTGCGTCAGTTTTTCCAAAATTTTTCCAAGAATGCGGGTCTGCCGGGCATTGTCCTTCACCACACTGGCCGACAGACGCTCGCCCACAGCCACGGTCTCCTGGGTTGTCCCCCTGGCTGCCGCTGAGTCTTGCGGGCCTGGAGGAGGGGAGAGAGTGACCCTGGTGACTGGAGGCCTGTTGGGGGAGAAGTGGGAGGGGCTACCCCTGATGGTGGCCTGACTGGTGCCAGCCTCAGGGGTAGTCTCAGGGGAAGACTCAAAGGTCATCATATCAGTGGCCAGGAGGACTTCCCGGCCAATCTGCATATTTTCCTCCTCCTCCCCCTCATCATCCTCCTCCCACTCAACCTCAACCTCCTCCCCCTCAACCTCCTCATGAGTGTAGGTTTGGCCAATCCCCTCCCCTGGGGAATCCTGCCCTTCTTGGGACTCATCATCTGCCTGTCTTGGGGGTGGTGCTGCAGCCTGGCCCGATGGGCCTGCAACCTCCTGGCCTCCAACCTCCTGGCGTGGAACCTCCTGGCCTCCAACCTCCTGGCGTGGAACCTCCTGGCCTCCAACCTCCTGGCGTGGAACCTCCTGGCGTGTAACCTCCTGGCCATCTGTGGAGGACACAAAACAATCACATGTTTGAGGAACCACACACTTGGCACATCTTCCCTTCCCCCACCCACACATGCTAATCAACAGAGAATAAACCAAAAAACATACCTGTCCTCCTAGGAACATCTGACGTATAGCCAGGCAGGCCCACCACCTGCTGTGGGTGGAAACACTGGGCCACTGCCCATTCCTCCTCCGTCAGTCTGACTGGGCAGGGTCCCCCTCCTCCAGTGCCCCTGGTATGGGCGTCGATCCTTGCCATCTTAGTCCGGACGACGCTTCTCAGATCGTTTATTTTTTTCTGTATGCCAGCGGGGGTCCTAGTCTCCCCCCCCCCGCCGCATTGATCTGGTCCGTTATCTTTTTAAGAAGCTGCCTCCTCCTGGCCGGGGTGGTGTTCTGGCTCTCAGGGCCATGCAGAAATCGCCCATATTTCACAATGCCCCGAGCAAGAATTTGCTTCTCTCCCAGGGTGAAATTAAGCTTCCTGCGTTTAGGGGGCATCTCATACACCACCCAGCAACAACAAACACACCCGACAAACAATCGACAATACACACCCAAAAACCTGACAAAAATCTATACCACAAAAAAATCAAGAAAATCTAAACACACAAGGACACAGCTAATAGTAATTCAAAAAGAAACACGCACCAACAAACAAACAAAAAACAAACACCAAAAAACAAACACCAAAAAACAAACACCAAAAAACAATCAGCAAAAACAATAACAAACAAATTAAATAAATACACTTCTCAAACACAAACAACAACTAGACTCTCCAACTCCTCAAACACTTTTCTCACAAACACAACTTACCAACACACAAACAAACAGAGCAGAAGCAAATTGCTCATGGAAGGGGAACAATGGGATATACTTTAGCAAGGGAAGTGTGTGTGTGTGGTGCTTTTTAGACACAGGGCGATCCTCAAACTAAGTACACTTGGCCTTTTACCTATCTCACTGATTGCGCCGAGATAAGTTCTGCACATGCCCAGTGAGGTCCCGATTCGTGCGCGCATGCGCAGTAGGGCCGGCGCCTCATTTGCATGGGGTCACGGCTCATTACAATGAAGCACGCCCACTTCCTTCCCACTTGCAAAAACCCCGCCTTACGCCTCTGAATTTAAGTTACGCTGGCGCACATTTAGACGCAAATGCGCTGTGGATACGGCACTTACGACACCAACTTAGGGCAACGTAACTTAAATCACATAAGTTAGGACAAACTAAATTTGCACCGCTGGCTGAGGATCTGGCCCAATATTCCTCCAGGCACAAAGCTTTTTATGGTGACTTACGACTATATCCCTCTACTGCATATACGATTGAACACAACATTGCAGTATTTACAGCATTTGGAGATGGACGTATCTACGACTTGGTGTTGAGGATGACATTGGCACGTCATGCCTAGGTGAGCATTCCCTGAAAATGTAGTAAGGAGCTGGGTATCTCCACATGCTAGTCATGAAGTGTTGGGAAACATTACAGTGATCATAGTCGAGGGCAGGCCCAAGCCGTTTGGGGCACTAAGAAAAACTTGATTATTTTACCACATTGTTACCCTTGTAATTCATCTGATACACTATAGTCCATTTAACATGTTTACCTATAGGACACATTCACATCTCTGCATTTTTGAAAAGGGTCAGAGACTTTTTTTTATAGGAGAATATTGCATTTTGTGTGTAATAGACTTCAATAGATCAGCACCAAAAATGCAAGTGTTGAGTTTTTGATGCATTTTTACATGCATTTTTTTCCTTAACAAACTGTGAATAGCCGGTTGTTAAGGAGCAGACAGGTGCAGCTTCCTTACCAACCAATAAGTCATCAGCTGTCAGTGGGGTTCCCCTCTGAAAGCTGTCAGCTTAATGTAAAAAAAAAGTTCCTGGCAAAGAAAAATTAACAAAAAAATACAGTGTGGGGTCCCCCATCCATACACCAAAATATAAGAAAAATGTTGTGATGTCCCCCCAAAATCCACATCAGACCCCTACCCAAGCGTGATAACGCCCCCCCCCCCCCCATGTGAATGAGTAGGGGTGAAAAAATGTGTCAAAAACAAATAAAGAGACAGAGACCATTTTTAACAATTCCTTTATAATAAAAAAAAATCCAGTGTAAATCACAATGAACCGCAATTAAAAAAGAGGTCCGCTCTCCCTGAAGGCTCCCGCTGAATAACTAAATAACTAAGGGGCTTTGCAAATCAGTGATGTCACCAGGTGACATTATACCTTTTTGACGTCAGCGACCCAGCATGATCCTGGCTGACGATGTCACGGGATGGTCCGCCCCTTAGTTATTTAGGAACTATCAGATGGGAGCCTTCAGCAGGAGTGGATCTTTTTTTTTCTTTTTCCGGGTCGGAGGTGGCGGCGGGCATTGTGATTGATGATGGATCTACACTGGGGGACTTTTTTTTCTTTTGCTTTTTTAAATAAAAGACGTGTAAAAAGCTGCCTACTGTAATCTTTTGACTTTCAACAGGTGTTATTGAGAATAACAGGTAACATACATATTAAAACATAATAAAACCAGGTTCGACATATAAAGAATAAGGTAATTACCGTAATATGTTTTCTTGGAGAGACAAATACAGTAATTCTATTTTTTCAGAGAATAATGGGGCAAGAACATACATTAGCTATAAATCTGAATTTTTGAAGAGAGAGTTATAGTAATAAAATATTATTTCAACAAGGCAGAGAACTAAATGTAGTTAGTCCATGTGCATCAGAGTATACCAAACATATGCTGAACTTACAACCATAAGAAGGACACTAGGTCCCTAGTGATCTTACTCAATGGCCAAAGTTGACCTTATAAACCTAAATACTAGCGACTACTTATGGTAAAAAAACTAAGATTAGGATAACTTGGGGCAATATGAAAGAAAGGGGACAGCATATCCCCGATAGGGGGATATCAAGTAGATGTAAGAGCAGACAGAAGAAGAAGAAGAAGAAGAAAAGGGAATAGACTAAACTAGGAAATGGGGAAAGGACAATAAGTGACCGACAGGAAGAAAGCTAGCTAAGTGGTGCATGGATCATGGCGTCAACTAAATATGCATGTGGTTCGCCCAGGGTTCTCAAATGGTTTCAAATTTTTGCTTGGAGTCCAAAAGCATGCTGACCATCTCTTCCTGAGACATTATCCAGGATTTTTTTTTTTTTTTGCCAGTAGGACAGATATATGGGAACACTTCCAGGACCATGTGATGGTCAATTTAGCCCCAAGCAGGATGAAGAATATGAGGCGTTGCATGCTTTTAGTAGCAGATTCCACTGGGAAATTTAGGAGGGCCACATGTGGTGACTTTGTTATGGGGAGACCCATAATCTTTCAGATCAAAGAGAACATTTCATTCCAGAAGCTTCAAATTTTAGGGCATTCCCATAAGATGTGAGGCATATCACAAAGGGGAAATGCCGTGTGATATAGCTTTGCAAGTCTGAGTGGGACCATGCAGGTACCACCTTGTCATGACTTTTAAATTAGCTTGTAGGCCCTGAAGAGATTCCTATGCCACATCTCAAGATCCCATTTCTTTGCGAGATCAGTTTCCCATGCCAGTGATATTATGCCCTTTAGAAGTTGATGACCAGAGTTTGTGTAAGTAATTGGAAATTTGCGTAAAGACCCTTCAGGTCTGGCATTGGATTTTAAGGGGAACTCCGCGCCAAATTAAAAAAAATGGCGTGGAGTTCCCCCCAAAAATCCATACCGGACCCTTTATCCGAGCACGCAACCTGGCAGGCCACAGGAAAAGAGGGGGTACGAGAGAGCGCCCCCCTCCTGAACCATACCAGGCCACATGCCCTTAAAATGGGGAGGATGCTTTGGGGGTCTGTGACCCCTTAAAGCACCTTGTCCCCATGTTGATAGAGACAAGGGCCTCATCCCTACAACCCTTGCCAGGTGGTTGTGGGGGTCTGCGGGCGGGGGGCTTATCGGAATCAGGAAAACCCCTTTAACACCCCCACCATGTGAATTGGTAAGGGGTATATATTGTACCCCTACCATTTCACAAAGAAAGTGTAAAAAAATTGTAAAAAAACACACAGACACAGTTGGGATAAGTCCTTTATATAAAAAAAAAAGATTCCAGCGGTGGTAATCCACTCGATCTCCACTCCAGCACTGTTGGTATCCAGCAATGGATGATCTCCTCTCCAGGTTCCAGCGATGATGTCCAACGCAGCAAGGAACAGCATTCTGTCTCCACCGGAGACACCTCGGGAATGACGTTGAGGCAGCCTGACAGGTCTTATGTAGCTGAGGACGGGGCCACCCGTCACTTGACCCTGTCCCTCTCTGACGCAAGGGGAAACCAAGGCTTTCCCAGTGACGTGACGGTTGACCCGGCCCCCTCTGATGTAATGCAGGTTTCCCGTTCCAAAAGGCGGCAGATGTTTGGTAAAGAAACCAATGGGGAGGAGACAAACAATAGAATATCATCTGCCAAAAGAGTGCTTTTATGAGAGTGGGGACCTCACTGTATGCCTGGGGGGGGGTTTCTAATTGCAATTGCTAAGGTTTCTTTTGCGATCGCAAATATAAGAGGGGAGAGTGGACATCTGCCTGGTTACTCTGGAAATATTAAAATGTTCAGAGTAAAAACCCTGCATGCGTATCAGGGCAACTGGGGTGGAGTACAAGGCCGACATGACGTTCAGAAAAGTATTGCCAAATCTGAACTAGATTGATCTAAAATTGCTAACTGAGCTAGTATCCTTGCCTGGTTTAGGGAAACGGAAACGGAAATAAACGCAATATTAAGAAAGCGTCCAAAGGGCTTCCTTGTTGGATAGCATTGAAAAAATGGGCTAAGTAGGGAGATAGGTTTGTGGCAGAAGTTTTGTAGTAGGGAACAGCAAATCTGTTGGGTCCCGTGGGTGAGTGGCTCTTCAAGTGTTTAATGACTAGTGCTACCTCTTCAGCTGAGATTGGGGCTTCTAGTTTTTGGCAATGCCAATCTTCTAGTTTAGGGATATTAACCACTTCAATACAGGGCATTTTCACCCCCTTCCCTTCCTCACGTCTGTCACATATGCTCAGGGTGAACCTGCTCTCATCTGTGAAAAGGATGGGGCACCAGTGGCGGACCTGCCAATTCTGGTGTTCAATGGAAAATGCCAATCAAGCTTCACAGTGTCTAGCAGTGAGCACAGAGCGCACTACAGGATGTCGGGCCCTCAGGCCACCCTCATGAAGTCTGTTTCTGATTGTTTGGTCACAGACATTCACACCAGTGTCCTGCTGGAGGTCATTTTGTAGGGCTCTGTCAGTGCTCATCCTGTTCCTCCTAGCACAAAGGAGCATATACCGGTCCTGAAAATGGGTCAAGGACCTTCTACGGCTATGTCCAGCTCTCCTAGAGTAACTGCCTGTCTCCTGGAATTTCCTTCATGCTCTTGAGACTGTGCTGGTAGACACAGCAATCCTTCTGGCAATGACACATATTGATGTGCCATCCTGGAGGAGTTGGACTGCCTATGCAACCTTTATAGGGTCCAAGTATCGCCTTGTGCTACCAGTAGTGACACTGACCCTAGCCAAATGCAAAACTAGTAAAAAACAGTCAGAAAAGATGAGTAGGGAAAAAAAAATTCAGACACCTCCACCTAAAAAACATTCCTGTTTTGGAGGTTGTCTCATTGTTGCCCATCTAGTGCACCTGTTGTTAATTTCAATTAGCAGCAAAGCAGCTGAAACTGATTAACAACCCCCTCTGTATACCCCCCCCCCCCCGCTACTTAAAGTGGATGTTAAACCAAAATGTTTTATTATATTTTTTTGCTGTCATAATGTAGAGTATAAGATTTCCTATCATCTGTGCCCAGTCTTGCCACAAAGAGTTAATCCAGCTCTGAGCAATCCTATTTTCTTTTTTCAGTAAGATAAATGGACAAACAGGAGAAGACTTTTGTCCATTCTTCCCCTTTGCTGTGAATGACAGGTTATTTACATATCTCATGCACTAGCCTGAGACAGGCATTATTTTTTAATTCCCACCCCCACTCCTTTTCTGAAGTCATGTGGTTACTTTTCTGGATTTTGACTGGATGTTAGTAAACATAGCATCATTTATAGGGCTGGGGAAATAAAAGATTAATTCCTCGATTAATCTTTAATTTCTTTGATCGATCAAAATTCTTTTGATCGATCAAAATTCTTGACGTCACTGGACAGCCTGGACAATGAGACTTACCCTGCTGGATGCGAGCAAACTGCACCCATTTGATTGAGGTACCTTTGCATCTGTGGAGCAGGAGGATGCATCAGGCTCCATCAGGGGAAGGGGGCAAAAATAACCATCGTTTTCCTGTCCTAAGCAGTTTTCTGCAGACAATTCTTTGTGTATAAGCAGCATCTGTTCCATGCGAAAGACTGTTCAGTTCTTCAGGGTATATTTGTCAATAAAATGTGATCATGTCTGGCTAAAGTGATGCCTACTTGCCTACTATAAAGTGACTGACAGTTAATATACTAGATACGTTCTATAATTAAAGTTAAACTAACTTTCTAAGTTTTTTTTAAAGTTTAATAAGAAAAAATTACTTATGTCAGTGCTACACTTTGAATTTAAAACGTATTTGTGTGAACTGTGAAGTTAAGTCATGGATTGTGGAAATTAACTAGTGTCGGGTGATTGTATATAGTGTATACCACATTTACCACTGACTAATGCAGAGTTGCAAGGAGATCAGCTAAAAGTAGTTGGATCTGTATGTGCGATATAATTAATCGAAATTAGTCGATTAATCGATTTAAAAAAATCGATTAATCGAACACAAAAATTTTAATCAGTAACAGCCCTAATAATTTAGTGTAAGGAATACACAGGAGAAAATGCATGTTGACAAGGGGAGTGTAGAGATGGGCGGGGAGTCTACTGACATCACGACTCCACCCACCGAGCTCCAGACAACAGACCCACCCACAAAATCTGCAGTTTTTCAGTTCTTATAACAGACAGAGGGGAGACTTTGACAGGTAAGGATACATGCAGGAGGCATGTACTGTACTTATTGGCGTATAACACTCACCTTTTTACCCTGAAAATAGAGGGTAAACGGTGCCTGCGTGTTATACACAGGGGGCTGTGTATAACACAGGGGTGTTATACGCCTGTGCGTGTTATACCCTGATAAATACGGTATATCCTTATAGATCAGCACTATGGCAGTAATTTAAAAAGGATGAGAGTGGGTTTACATCCAATTTTACTGACCAGATCAATATTCTAGGAGTTCTGATTCAAAAGTTTTCCTTTAATTTTTTTGAGCAGTATATATATATATATATATATATATATGTAGAAAATGTACTCTTACCTGAAATTTTCTTTTCCTGTAGTCCGTAGGCGGCACACCATGGGTTAAGCCTTCCTGCTTACCCAAAAGGAAGAAAACTAAAACTAGCAGTGAGACAAGTTAATTAGTCAATTAAACATAATGAGTTCACCTGTCCAGAACCCATAAACCTACCCCAAGAAACACAGACACATGTATCTTATGCAGCAATAAAGTTATTTAATGGGAGGGTATACTTGTGCCGCCTACGGACTACAGGAAAAGAAAATTTCAGGTAAGAGTAAATGTTTTACTTCCTGGGCGTCCTTAAGGCGGCACACCATGGGACTTGCAAAGCAGTGCAAGAAAAGAAAGGGAGGGACATCAATGGTTTATGGCACCTTGAAGCACTCTTGAGCCAAAGGCCGATCCCTCGGACGATACTACATCGATTCTGTAGTGTCTTATGAACGTGTTCGGTGAAGCCCACGTAGCCGCCTTACAGATCTGGTCCATTGGAACATGATACCTCTCAGCCCAGGACGCAGCTGTAGACCTTGTGGAGTGAGCTCTTAAGAGAAGAGGGGATTCTTTGTCTTCTAGAAAATAACAGTGCTTGATGGTGTCCCTTATCCATCTTGCTAGCGATGACTTACTCGCTTTTTTCCCCTTGTTTGGCCCTTGGAACTGTAGGAACAGGGCTTCGGATTGTCTAAACTCTGAGGTTCTTTGTAAATAAGTAGAGATGGTTCTTTTTACATCCAAGAGGTGTAGGTCGTCTTCAGACTCATTTTCAAACACAGGTAATATGATTTCCTGATTGATATTATCGGTCGTGGAGACTTTGGGAAGGAAACCCGGCATAGTCCTTAGTACAACTGCATCCGATAGTAACCTGAGATAGGGTTCTTTGGATGACAGGGCTTGAAGCTCACTGATTCTTCCGGCGGATGTAATTGCCACTAGGAAGATACACTTGAAAGTCAGGAACTTCAAGGATGAATTTTCCAGAGGCTCGAAAGGAGGTGATGTTAGCCTCTTCAGTACTAAGGGTAAGTCCCAAGCTGGTAACGGATTATGGAAGGATGGTCGCAACTTGTTAATCGCTCTGAAAAACCTGCTGATGAGAGGTGTTCTTGCAAAAATTCCATTCAGGCAGGAGTTAATGGCGGTCAACTGCACTTTGAGTGTGTTCGGCTTCAGACCCTTTTGGAAGCCCTCTTGTAAGAACTGCAACAGAGATGCCACTTGCTCTGGAGAAGATGAATTTCTGGCGCACCAGGCCTAGTAGAGAGACCACACTCTATTGTAGACTTTCAGGGTAGCAGGTTTCCTAGAGGCTAGAAGGGTAGCAATAACCTCCTGAGATAGGCCTTGATCCGTCAAGGTTCTTAGTTCAAATTCCATGCCGCAAGCTGGAGTCTCTCGAGGTCTGGGTGGAGCATCCCTGATTGAAGAAGAAGGTCCTTCTGGATGGGTATCTTCCAGACCTGATTCTTCGCCATATTCAAGGCTAGCGGGAACCATGCCCTCCTGGGCCAAAATGGCAGGATTGCTACTGCTCTCACCTTCTCGTCCCCAACTTTCTGCAGCACTCTCGGGATCAATGGAATCGGGGGAAAGATATAGATGAAAAACTTCTTCCAGCTTATTGACAGAGCGTCTATTGCTAGCGGGTTCCCCACTCTGGATAGGGAGCAGAACTGGGGAAGCTTCTTGTTCTGAGAGTTCGCCATAGCATCCAATTCTGGCAGACCCCACATGGACGTGATCTTCCTGAAGACCAGAGGGTTCAGCTCCCACTCTCCCTGGCCGATCGAATTTCTGCTGAGCCAATCCGCTCTCACATTGTCCACTCCTCTGATGTGGATGGCCGTCAGGGAAAGGAGGTTCTCTTCTGCCCAGAGCATGATGCGGGCACACTCCTTCTGCATGGAGGGGCTTCGTGTTCCCCCCTGCTTGTTCAGGTAGAACACTGCAGCTAAGTTGTCTGATTGTACCTGAACAGCCTTGTGGAGAACCTTGGGCTTGAAGTGGATGAGCGCTTTCCTGATCGCCGTGAGCTCTTTCAAGTTCGATAACATTTGTTGCTCCTTCTGCGACCAGGCTTCTTGTACCCAATGATCCTCTACATGGGCACCCCAGGCTAAGCCTGAGGCATCCGAGGTGAGGACCGTCTGAATCGGAGTCTTGAGAGATCTACCCTGCAGGAAGCGTTGTGGGTGCATCCACCAAAGGAGATCCTTCTTCACTGCAAGATAAATGCTGATAGTCCTCTCCAAAGAGTCTCGGCTCTTGTCCCACTGGGTCAAAATGCAGGTCTGTAGCATCCTGAAATGAGCCTTGGCCCATGGAACAGCTTCTAGAGATGATGTCATCATTCCTAGTACCCTCATCGCCTTCCTCACTGAGCAGTGATCGGTTTGCAGGAGATCTTGCACCGCCTGTTGAAGATTGGTAGCCCTCTGATCTGAAAGGAACAACTTCATTTGAAGGGTGTCTATTGTGAACCCGAGGTAGGGAATGACTGGAGTAGGGTTCAGAGAAGACTTTTTTACATTCACTATGAAACCGTGGGCGTCCAGCATTTGTAGAGTCTTGTGAAGATGTTGCTTCAACATGGCTTCTGAGGGGGCTCTGACTAGCCAGTCGTCTAGATAGGGTGTCACACATATCTCTTGTAGCCGCAGAGCTGCAGTCAGGACCACCACCACTTTTGTAAAAACTCGAGGTGCTGAGGTAATGCCGAATGGTAGGCATGTGAACTGAAGATGGAGAATCTGGTGATTGAAGAGGAGAGCGATCCGTAGATATTTCCTGTGTGCTCTGAGAATAGGGACGTGCAGGTATGCGTCTTGAAGGTCAACTGACGCTAGGAAGTCTCCTTTTTCTACGTTTGCTATGGCAGACCGGATTGACTCCATCCTGAATTTGTGCTTGACAAAAAACTGATTTAAATAAGACAAGTCTATTACTAGCCTCCATCCTCCTGAAGCTTTGGGTACTGGAAATACCGGGGAGTAGAGACCTTGGAATTTTTCTTGATCTGGAACTTTTTCTAGAGCGTGCTTTTTTATGAATTCTTCTACCAACTCTAGAACTACTGGGTTGGAGGGCTTGTTGAGCATGAACTTCTGTGGTGGGAAAGAACTCAGCTCTAGAGAGTACCCTCTTGTGACGATGTCTGTCACCCAGGAGTCCGACGACGTCTTTTGCCAGACCTGTGAAAAAAACCTCAGCCTGCCACCCACTGGAGGAGAGGCACTGATGGCGTGAAGATTCTTTGGGCTTGTTGAAGGGCTTCTTCTTGGCTGCCGCTGAATCTTGCCTTTTCTTATAGTTGGACCTTCTGCTCCAAAAGGAATAGTTCCTCTTTGGGGAGTATCTGGATCTCCCATAAAATGGCTTACTGGACTTCTTCTTCTCTAATGGAAAGGCAGCGTCTTTTTCCTCATTGTAAGACTTGAGTATATCTTTCAGATGAGGGCCAAACATAGATGAAGGGTGGAAAGGCATGTTAACAAAACTGAATTTTGATGACATGTCACCCGTCCATTGCTTTATCCAAAGCGCCCTCCTGGTTGCATTGGAAAAAGCAAGGGATCTGGATGAAAACTTCAGAACATCCACAGGAGCATCACACAAATATTCTGCGGCAGACTTCATCGTGTCAATCCCTTTCAATAAAGAGTCTCTGTACACCCCCTCCTCTATATCCTGAGATAATTGACTCAGCCAGATCCTTAGAGCTCTAGCTACAGGAACTGAGGATGCCGCGATCTTGGAGGTGGAAGCTGCAGCTAGGTAATTCTTTTTAGCTAAGCTATCTGCCTTGCGCTCTAATGGGTCGGACAATCTGGAGGATTCGTCAGACGGGAATAGAGATTTCTTGACCATCCGGGCAGCCGCCAGATCAAGCTTAGGTGGATTCTCCCACTCAGATGAATTTTTGGGGTCCAACCTATAAGTAGTTTTAAAGCAGGCCCCCGCATCAGATTTTCTATCAGGGTTGGCCCAGTCCTTCTTGAACCAGTCACTCAGAATGGGGTGAGAAGGAAGTCTCATATCTGGGATCTGTGGAAAATAGTACAACTGATCCTTTTTTGGTTTAGCAGATACGTCTTTGGAAGACTCTATAGAGTCCTTCACTACAGACAGTAATTTGGGAAATTTATCCTTGGGCTACAAGTACAAGTCGTCATCCAAATCATCAAACACTATCTCCGGACTGGATGAGGAGGTACTACATTCCCCAGATGAGGAGTCGGATGCAGCAGGGGACACATCTCTGACAACTCTCTTTCTCTTCTTGGGCACCAGGGAGTCTTTAATCTCTTTGAACGTGTTACACATTTCACCTTTGAACCATGATAGGAAAGAACTGGTCTGCATGTTATCAGATGGATTCAGACAAGATTCACAAGTGTCCCTTGTACATGATTCTGGTAGGGGCTGTTCACATTTCTTGCACAAGTTGTGTCTAGACTTTCTATTAGCTTTTCCAGAGGGAGCCATCTGGGAAAAAAGAGAAAACAGAAGGGCCCCCACTTATGTAATATGTGCCTTGCAGATAACATAAAGAAAAGGGAACATCAAAGATTCTCCTACCTCTGACTGGCCAAGGGATCTGCTGCTTAGGCTGAGTGCAGCCATTTGCAGATCCCGCCGGTCAGAAATAGCTTGAAGATCTGAACCGGAAGTGACGCGGCAGAAGTGGGGCAGAGTACTGGGGATTCCCAGATGCCAGACCCGGTCGCCCACATTGGAGTCCCCCACATTATAATGCTGCGAGCGGCGGAAGGGAGCAGACTCAGCGCCCCCAGCTATAGGTAAGGCTAACTTTGTGCATTCCAACAGATCACGCTTACCGCTTGTGGGTCCCTCTCCATCCGGTCCCCGACGCGAACTTCGGAACTTCCGGAAGTGCGTCACGCGCCTGCGCAGTCCTCCCCGGCGACTTCCGGTGCTGCAGCGCGCAGACATCCCCGGCGTCCATCCAACACCGATCACCGAACGGGAACACATGGCGGCCTCCTCAGGATTGAAGTCCTATACTGCCGGACCAGAGAATGTCGGGGTGCAGGCTGAGGGACCGGGGATAGCACCCGGTATACGGCCGCCCCTAAGCTCAGGGACCCAGAAGCACCGGGTGTGAGCAACTTGCCTCACGTCTTCTTCACCCGGTAAGAAGAAAGAAAAAAATACATGTGTCTGTGTTTCTTGGGGTAGGTTTATGGGTTCCGGACAGGTGAACTCATTATGTTTAATTGACTAATTAACTTATCTCACTGCTAGTTTTAGTTTTCTTCCTTTTGGGTAAGCAGGAAGGCTTAACCCATGGTGTGCCGCCTTAAGGACGCCCAGGAAATAAATATATATATATATATATATATATATATATATATATATATATATATATATATATATATATATATACAGTATATGCACATAAAGTGAATCTGAAGACATGTATTGATTCTATAATATTTAAATGTCCTAATTCTCCATGGATCTGAAGGCATGTATTGATTCTATAATATTTAAATGTCCTAATTCTCCATGGATTAGTCAAATCTACATTTAAATATTCAGGAGAGCCAAAAAGCGGTGAATTATAACTTCTCTTGCCATTTATTTTTGCTGTGAACATTGTGTAAGCATGACACGAGCAAAGTGCAGTTACCTAAGCTTAAAACAATTGTGGATAAGGAGTCATCCTTGACATTAAATGGAGCCATCTTTCAAAAAGACCCCAATTATTTGACACATTTAGGAACCTATTGCAGCTAAACATAAAAGTTTGTCACTGCTGGTAGCGTTATTTAGGTGAGTATGACTGTTAGTGAACGTGTAGACTTTGGCACACAGGGGCTGTCAAGGAGTTGTGTCTCTGTGGTCCTGCAAGTTTATATTCTTGCTTTAGAAATGCTGTCTATCTACATTAACCTCTGGGATCCCCTTCCTATTTTGTCTCCATTCTTTCTAAACATCAGAGTCTACTCTAGTGAATTTTGTGTTTTCATTATGCATTATTTGTCTAAAATATTAGACCTTTATTTTCTACTGTCAGTTCTTCCTTTAAGCAGTCAGGGTTTATTTCTGTGAATATTGACTAATTTGTTCTTCTTTCAGTCCAGATAAGTCTCAGGATGTTTTCTGCAGCAGCACAATTTAAAAGTATGATTTACCTTTTAACAATTATTTTAAAAAAAAACATTTTTTGTTATTTTGTTTATGACTGTATTATAGTCTATTAAATCCAGTTACTATATGCTGCATAATCGTCAGAAAGTAAATAAAAATGTTCTTTACCTTCACTGGCTTAGCCAAATTCTTAGGCCCCTTTCACATGGGGCAGAATCCGTCCAAACGATCGCTCTGCTCAGTGGGGGATCTCTCCACTGATCCTCGCTCAGCAGGCAGATGACTGGTCCATGCTTGCTCCACTATGCAGAGCAGACCCGGACACAAGCCACTGCTCTCTATGGGATGGTCTGTTTCTGATTGTCATCCTATTTGTTTGGCCAGATGGATGGCAAAACTTTTCCCATCCGTCTGATTTTAGTAGATCGGATGTCAGCAGGTGACCATCTGCCATCCCATAGAGAACAATGGCTGTCCCGATTGGGTCCACCTGAAAAAAGGACAGGTGGACCCGACCAGTCCGCTGGTGTGAAAGGGGTCTTAGGCCCCGTACACACGACCAAACATGTATGCTGAAAAGTTTCAGCAGACATGTTTGGTCGTGTGTGGGCGCGAGCGGGCCGGATTCCATCAAACATTTGCCCGCCGGGCCTTTTCCCAGCGGACAAATATTCCTGGACGTGTTTTAAAACCGTCCGCTGGAATCCTGCCCGCTCGGACATGTACGGTCGTCAGTACAGACCTACCGTACATGTCCAGGCGCCCGCCGTCCCTCGCATGCGTCGAATGACTTTGACGCATGCGTGGAAGCCTTTAAATGGCAGGCCCGCCCACGTCTCCGCGTCATCGCCGCGGCGACGACGCGGACACGCCCCGCGTATTGTTTACGCGCGGACTTCTGTACGATGGTGTGTACAACCATCGTACAGAAGCCCTCTGGCAGACACGTACGGTGAAAACGGTCCGACGGACCGCTTTCACCGTACATGTTTGTTCGTGAGTACCCGGCCTTAGTGTCTCACATGCTCCCCCAGATACATTGTTGTATCTGTTTCACTGTCATTAATCTGCCCCATCTGATTCATTTGCAAACAATTAATGCCTGAAGGTAAAACCATCTTAAGGCAATTTTGCAGCTTTGGCACGTGTTAGTAAATTGTACTTTTCATTCCAACTACTTAGTTTATCAAGATGAATTATGCCATGTTCTTTTCAGAATAAATTGGGCCTTTGCTTGGTAGTGAATGGTAAAGGATAGCTCCTGATTATTTTATTTGCTACCAATGGAAAACTGGCCCCAAAAGTTAATGTGAAACAAAAGACTACCATTGCTGATCGTGAAGGATCTCAGCTCCCTCCGGTGGTTGAGTTGGGTTAGAGCCACATTTTGTTTACATTTCATTCTGGTACCGCAGTGAATGTTGGGGGATTGAGTTCAGAAGGAGAAGAGACTCCATTTGCCCTGGCCTGTAATAAACGACATTACCCAGAGAGCAGCTGTGCAAGCCCAAGATGCTTTGCCTTTCGCCCTGCCTGCTAAGGGAGGTAACTTAAGGGAGAGGATGTGTTTGGCGCGCTCTCTCTGGACCGCCTCTTCAAAACAGGAGGACGCTGTTAGGAGTGCCTCCACTGGAAGTAGGCCACAGTTGAGGCCTACATATGCCCGGGTGGAGCGGCTTTGAGAAGGAAGGACAGAGTTTCTGTCGGAGTCATCGGACGATCCCAGTAACCCTGCGACCTGTCTGAGGACCGGAGACTGCTGACCGACCGGACAGTGTGCCGTAGAAGGACAAGGCCTGAACCGGTTGGGTGAGATGGGCACTTGCCTGAAAGTACTGATTGTCTTGCAGAAGGGCGGATCATTAATTTCCATCTTGTGGTTTGACTAATCAGGAAGCTTTTAACAGTTTACTATTACCCTTTTGGATTATAAATTGTTTCTTTGCGCGCCAACGAATAAATGCATGCCAACGAATAAGTGTACGAACTGTTAGCAGCAGACTGTATTGAAGTTTGGCCTGGGACGCCAGGCCAGCCTGATTAGCTATAGCTATAGTACTCAAGGGTTATCTATTTAGAGTTGTATATTCATTATATTTGTTGCATTACTTGTTGACCGAGTAATCAGTTCCATTACTTATATGGTATTGTAGAGATGCAGAGAGCTGGGTGAGGTTTGGCAAGAGGGCGTTTCAATGTATGTGTTTTGTTGAAGGGGTCCCTCTTGCTGTGCACTCACACAGGTCTATCTGATATTGAAGCCTATCTCACACTTTAGCCTTAATGATGTTATTGATATTGCAGGGACCTGCAAATAGAGTAACGTTGTTTTATTCATGTTCCATTGTTCCATTGTTCCTTCTTTAAGTAAAGTCTTACTCTGGTTATCTTGAAGTTTGTGTGCAATCTATCTTTCATACTGCAAGATCCCTTCCATTTAAGGTTATCCCTTTATTTTCAAAATCTGTTGTAGTGTAATGGGATATTGTGTTTCCCCACAAGTTACTGGGGTCCACAACTCCCATATTACCAGGTGTGTCAAGGGAGGGTTTTGAGCCACTTTAAGGGGTTAATCACAGAGCGTAGACCCAAACCAGCAGCTCCTCCAGGGGTAGTGCTACATAAAGAAATAAACATTTCTTAAACTTTAGCAATATATTTCTTGCCATTACCTTGACCCACAACCAAAAAAAAAAGTTTAATCACTTCCCGCCTGGCCTATAGCAGAATGACAGTTGGGCGGTGGTTCAGTTATCCTGACTGGGCGTCATATGATGTTTTTAGATTCATACTTACCTCTGTAGATGCAGCATCAGGCTGATGCTGCAGCTGTCCCCCGGCGTCTCTGCACTGAGAACCGAGCCACCGAACACCGCCAATGGCTCGGTTCTCACTCCTCTCCGAGAAGAGCCATGCTGACTTCTGCTCTACTTCTTAAAGCTCATCGGAGCACTAAGCCGTGGAGGAGCGGGCAGCGGCCGTCTCAGCAGCTTGCTAAGATGCTGGGACTGCCATCAATCAGGGCAGCTGGCGGATCCCGACTTGGATGACGCGCTGCCTCGACTAATGACAGTGACGTCCAACCTAAAAAGCTCAGGCTGGACTTCTCCTAATAATTCAACGTATTCCTTCAACAACAATCTTCCATAATGTTATAAATGCACTTTTTGCACAATGACTGGCACTGGCTACCTATATTGAGCAGCACAGTGGCTTGTTTCACTAGAGTCCCCAGTTTATATCCCAGTCAGAACACTTCATGGAGTTTTCATGTTCTCCTTGTGTTTGCATCAATTTCCTCTCACATTCCAACAATGTTATGTTGATTGTATCCTGTCTAAGTTGGCCCTACTATGTGTATGTATGCATGTGAGATAGGAGCTTTAGATTGCAAGCTCCTTGAAGGCAAGGGCTAATGTGAAATCAAAATATATAAAGTACCATGTAAATTGTCAGTTCTATATACATACCTGTAGTTAAAAATAAATAAGTAAAAGTATGTGTAAATTTGTTTCCAGGACAGTACCAATGCAGATAAAAATATAAGAATAAGACCCAATGCCCGCTTGGTGTTTAGCCAAAGGTTGTTTTTTTTTTTTTACAATTAAGTGAAGGGTCTGTTTAAAAAATAAGTAACAAACATGTTACACTTATGTGTTTTGCACTGAGCAGTCCTGATCCTCCTCTTCTGTGGTACCCCTACTGGTGCTCCTGGGTCTTCCCCCCTGCCAAGCCGCTTGCTAAGGGTGCATTTGCCATGTGGGCTGGATACTGAGCCGCACTGTGTGTATGTGTTACCGAGCCTCACCCTGCTCTCCTTCCCATGCATTTCCATGTTCTGTGTACTGTGGGAGACCAGATATAGTGAATGCAGGGTCCTGGGTTTTGTAACATTTTAAGATAAAAAAATAACCTTTTCCACTACTTTAAAGGGGTTGTAAAGGTTTGTTTTTTATTTTCTAAATTGGTTCCTTTAAGCTAGTGCATTGTTGGTTCACTTATCTTTTCCTTTAATTTCCCTTCTAAATGTTTTTTTTCTTTGTTTTCTTTGTCTGAATTTCTCACTTCCTGTTCCTCCTCAGTAAGGTGTTCAGTAAGCTGTTCTAAATGACTTTCTACTGCTTGGATGATGGTGGAAAGCTTACTGAGGAGAAACAGGAAGTGAGAAATTTAAACAAAGAAAAAAAAACATTTAGAATGGAAATCAAAGGAAAGGGTAAGTGAACCAACAATGTACTAGCTTAAAGGAACCTATTTAGAAAATAAAATACAAACCTTTACAACCCCTTTAACTGTGGGCAGAAGGTGCAGGAGTCCCATCCAGACCACAGGTAGCAGACTGTCAAACCCTATGAGAAGCTGACAGCGACATACCTGGATGGGACCAGATGGTGCACCTAGTGGTATGAACACAAGGGCCCGGATTCAGATACATTGGCGCATATTTATGCCGGCGTAGCATATCTTTTTTACACTACGCCAGAGCAGCGCGGAGAGGCGTGTAGTGTATTCAGAAAGCCATTACTCACCAAGATGCGCCAGCGTATCATATTTTCGATGGCGTAGGGCAGCGTAAGTGTAAGTGGGCATCACCCCATGCAAATGATGGTCCGAGCGTGTCGCAGTGGTTTACGTTGGGCGTATCTTAAACGGCGCATGCGCTGTGAGATGGATGAATTGCCCGCACCCATCTGCGCATGCTCACAACTACGCCCGGCGTAACCCCTAAGATACGCCGGCCCACTGCCTACGCCCAGTGCATAAATACGCCCAGACATGCGTCCATCAAGTGCAAAAGTACACAAGCATTAATTGGGTGCTAGTACTTTTGCATTTGGAGCCATGTCTGTACCAGTAGTGACTACTAAGGGTCAGAGGAAGCTAAATTTCAGCCCTGAGGAGAAGGCAATAATTATCGAGGGCCTCTCTAAGTACGGTGCGTGCCTCTATGGGGCACTGAGTGGCACTACCAGCAAGGTGCAGAAAGATCAGATCCTGCTGGAGCTAACAACGCAGGTGAATGCCCGTGGCGTGGAGGCTAGGACCCCCGGGGATATCATGAAACAAATAAACGATCTGCAGCGTCTGGTAAAAGAGAAGATGGCAAAGATCCGGGTGCCATGCCAGTGGCACAGGAGGTGGACCAGCCACCAACATCACCCTCACTTCTGAGGAGCAGGTGATTGCCCGATGCCTAGAGAGGGAGCAGGTTGAGGGCCTGGAGGGATATGATTCTGTTGATCAGCCCTTGAGGACAGGTAAGTGTGTTTTATCTTCTCTCCGGTGTGTATCATGTGTGGGGGGGGGGCAAGGCAACATGTGACAAGTGTGTGGGTCCACCAACATGTGAATGTTTTGTGTCATCCACAGATATGCTTGAGGGAGCTGGGCCGTCGTCGGCTGCTGGGCGACCCACGCCATCCCTGGAGGAGAGTGCCCCCACCTCACCTCTAGAGGAAGTAGAGGAGGAGCAGGTCACTATGGAGGAAGGTTTCTTCATTGTGGAGGAGACCCCCATACCAGTACCCTCCCAAACCTCCTCCCCCATCAGGGATAGCCCCTCAAGGGCCACCCCCCATCAGGGATAGCCCCTCAAGGACCCCCCCATCAAGAATAGCCCCTCAAGGGCCACCCCATACAGCCGGCCCCAAGCCTCTCCTGCCCCAAGGAAGGCTACACGCAAAACAAGGGGTGTTCTGGAGGCATTGGAGGAGAATTTGGCAAGGGACCAGGCCCGCCAAACCCACCATATGGCTGCCTTAGTGGGGGACCTGCACCATGTGGCAGAGAGCCTGGCCTCCTCGGCCCAGACCCAGGCTGCCTGTACCCTAGCTGTGCAGCAGGCCCTCACCCAGCAGGCTGATTAGAATTTCGCCATCAATGACAGCCTGCAGGATGTGGTTGGAATTGTGACCTGTCTGGGGGAACTGCAGGCCACCACATCAGGCCTTGTGACAGAGGTCCGGAGCCTGGCAGAGGCAGTCCAGGCCAATATGGCTGCCATGCAGGTGGAGGGGAGGAGCCAGGCAGCTGCCGTACAAGAGGAGGGGAGGCAGACAAGGCGCCACCTGCGCAACACCTGCGGATGCAGGCGGTGACAAATAATTTCCTCCACCGCATAGCCCTGGCATTGGAGGGCAGGCAGGCAGCAAGGGAGAGACCGGTGGATGTACCTCCACCAGAAAAACCCACCCCCCCCCACCTGAGGCTCCCCCCAGGAAACTGCGGCCCCAGAGCCTAATCATCAGGCGCAGCCCACGACAGGGCAGATGATTTTTTGTGGGGTTTTCTTTTATGCTCAAGTGATGAGTTTTGGGTTTTATTTGTATATTTAGGTGATGAGTGTTTTTTTTTTTTTAAACTCAGGTTATGAGTTTTTTTTTTTTTATAATTCCTGCACACGGGGAGTAGTGCAGTCTACAGTGTGACTGGTGTGTGAATGTGGGGGTGACATTCCTGCCGGCAAAGGGGTGTCACCCTGGGTCGTTGGGGAGAAGTTATCCCCACGACCGTGTGAATGTGGTATGAATGGACAGCGACATAATTGGGGCCTTGGCGTAGCGTTGCTGCTCCCAAGTCCTGCATGGTGGACTTGCGCTAATCCAATGTGATGTGGATGTGGTGTGTGTGAGCTAGGAACCACAGTGGTGTGCATGCGTGCATTCTCCTTGTGCCATGATGAATGTGTGTGTTTAACGTGCAAAGAAACCTACCACGAGGCATCTCCTAACTGCTCTCCCCTCAGCAGACAGGGTAGTCTCGGTTAGGGGGGGATTGTGTGGTTCTGGGGTCAGGTCATCACGTATGTCAATCTCCAGGCCCTTTCTCATGGCGTAGTTGTGCAGCACGCAACATGCACCGATGATCTGGCACACAAAGTTTGGGGAATACAACAGGGTCCCCCCGGACTTATCCAGGCATCGGAAACGGGACTTCAGGATGCCAAATGTGCGTTCCACCACTGCATGGGTACGTATGTGTGCAGCATTGTAGTTTTTCTCTCCTCTGGTTTGGGGATTCCGGAATGGAGTCATGAGATGGTGCCCAAGTGCATATGCAGAGTCACCTGGAAGGGAAAAGACAGGAGGATGTTAGTCGTGCATGTGCCCCTTGTGATGTCTGCATCATGGGGTCAGACAGTCATGCCTGACACCATGTCACTCACCAACCAGCCAGCTGTTCCCATACACGTTCTGTTCAAATTCTGTGGGGATGGTGCTTTGACGGTATATGTAGCTGTCGTGGCTGGCCCCTGGGTGTTTGGCATGGACGTGCCATATTAGGCATTGGGCATCGGCTATCACCTGTACGTTGATGGAATGCCAATGCTTACGATTACGGTATATGTGCTCTGTGGCTTGGGGGGGGGGCATAGTGCCACATGTGTGCAATCAATGGTCCCCACAGTGCGTGGGAATCCTGCAATTCTGAAGAAATCCGCCATTGCCTTCTGCCGCAGATGCTCAGGGGTGGGTTTGATGAAGTGGTGGGACATGCGTGTGAGGATTGTGGGAACAACTTGGTGCACACATCTGCTCATGGTGGATTGTGACATCCCAGCCACTACTCCACTTGTACGCTGAAAAGATAAACTTGCAAGGAAATGCAGTGTTGCCAGTACCTTGACCAGTGGCTGCACTGCATGTACGCGTTGTGTCTTGCTGGTGATGTCATCATGCAGGGTTGTGGCTATTTCCAGGATGGCATCAGGGCTGAATCTGAAGATGCGATACACCTCCGATTCCCCCATGCCAAAGATGTTCATGCATGTTCGGTATATCCTCTCCCGCGCCCTCCTACTTGCCCGTAGACGCAGTAGTGCTATGACCACGGCTGCCCCTGGCATGTTGGCATACAGATGTGTTGTCCTGCAAGTGTGGTTGCTCAGCTTGTCTGTAACGGTGCTGCTGTAGCTGCTCTCCAGCTGACCTGTACAACTCTGGTGCAAAGTTACCCCTGCTTTATGAGGGGTAACTTTACGGCGGACGTTGCACTTACGCGCACCGCGCATAGCCTGCGCCGGCCAAACATACGTTTCTGAATCGCCGTATCTCACTCATTTGCATATTTGAATAGGAAATCAATGGGAGCGCCAGATGCGTCCAGCGTAAATATGCGCCTACGATACGCCGGCATAGGAAATTTACGTCGGTCTGAAGAAGCCTGTTTTCAGGCGTATCTTGTGTTCTGGGTACAGCGCACAGATACGACGGCGCTAATTTACACTTACGCGGCGCATATCGAGATACGTAAGTGCTTTCTGAATCTGGGCCAAGAAGTTCCAGACATTTGTAGCTGGGCAAATACTAAATTTGGACCGCTGGGCTTCACCATCCAGCTCCATTAAGCCCATTATCTGTCAGGCTCTTATAGAGTTTGACAGGCTGGCGGTAGCAGGCCTAGATGGGACACCTGTATCCTCTGCCTGTACATAAATGCCAGATCCTCTTGTATGGGGGGTATATCCCAGTGTGCAATGGGCCTAAGAAAAGTCTAAATTAGGTAACGTAAGGGTTAAATATAAACTTAAAATGAAAGAAAGGCATAATGCTGACTCAAAATTCATCTTCCACATACTTGATTTGAATAAACTTAAATTATATTGTTTACTTTAGGCTTCTGTGCGTCTATACTTCCTGTGCTGAACCAGCTAGAAAGTTTATTTATTTTTTATTTTTTCAGATGGCTATTTTTCATGATTGCGCTACAATTTCTCTGTTAGTAATACATGCAAAATCATATTTTCTCTCTGTGTACTAACAATCTCCATTTAAACCTGAATTTACTGCTTTGCATTTCTATGGTTATTGTAATTGCTTAGAATAGTTTTATGATTTATTTAATGTTTAGCTGTGGTGATTGCAAATCTACCCATTTGATGCCAGTGGGGCATATGCCAGTGAAAGCTAAAGGGTTAAGTATTGTGTGACAGTTCTGAAATTGCTTCCATAATTATACCATCCGAGCTGGCACCAATCAAGCATCTTCGGCTTGCCATTGCAAGCTTTTTATAAGAATACCGTGTGTGGCGGAAACAGCGGGCAAAGGGACAGCCGTATCATTAAACAGAGCAAGAGATTTTAATTAAAGGACCTTTGTTTGCAAACATCCCATGTGCCAGCTGAAAATGGAGAAGAGTCTGATATATAAGAGGAAAGACCAAGGGCATAATGCATTGGCAAGCGGCTTAGCTATCCTTGGACAACGCAATGCTGTTGGGCTGCTTATAAAAGAAATACCAGTACAAGCATCATGTCATTGCAAAAATATTTATCTTTCTGAGTCAAGTAACTGAAATGTCTTTACTTTTTGATTATGGCTAAAATACAAAAACCTTTTAGAGTTAGGCTATGCCTATGCACATCAGCACATTAGGGCCATATTATGTTTGGCATTCTGTCACTGGCATTAACGTTTAGCTGAACTTTGAAGACATTTTTCAGCTTATCCAATGCACTCATTTAGTTCTAATGAGTGTTGGGAATATATCCCAGCATTTTTTTTTAACAAAGCTAACTCTGTTACCTCAATCTAATCTCATTGGATGTGTCAAGGCAGATGATGATTGTCTAAGGAAATTTTAAGGCCCCATTCACAGAGGCAGTCCAATCAGGTCAGCTTGTCAGCTTTTCAGGCGGACCTGCTTAGACCTTCTGGTCTCTTATATGGAGCGGCCTATATCAGCGAACATATGTCCGCTGACACCCTTGCACAATACGATCTGATCCTGTCTGCAAACAAACAGATGGATGGGGAACCAATGGATCGAATGGCATCGGATGAAAATGGACAGGCAGTCCATTTGGATCTGATTTCCCCATAGAGGAGAGCGGGACTGTGTCTTCTATACAGAGCCAACAGGACCTGTCATCCACCTGCTCAGCGGGGATCAGTGAAGAGTTCCCCCAGTGAGCAAGCGGATTCTGCTTAGCAGAGGTGTCCGTGTAAAAAGCAGGCCTTAATGTTAGTGAAACCACCCTGTTCTACCCACACACTGCAATATGTCGTTGAGATGGTAACATCAAACACAGTGTCTAAACACAAAGAAAAAAAAATCTCATGACTGCTTTGAGAGATTGTGGCTGCTAAGGCCTGCCTGTTGTCAACCTGGCTTGTCTAAAACCTGCTCCAGCTGTCCAGCCTGTTGCCAGTCCTGCTTCCGGTGGTGCATCTCCACTCGTCTTGTGCCAAGTCTGCCAGCCTGTCTGCCATCTCGCTTGCCCGTCACCTGCTGTGTCCGGTTCCCGCAGCCGCTCGTAAGTTCCTGGCTTCTACCTGTACAGACTTCTGGACTGATCATAGGCACTCTTACCCCGCTGTGCTCCTGGGTCTGCTGTCTCACTATCAGTGGCCCACAAGCCAGAGCTGTACGAGAGGCCTTCCTCTACACGTCAGGCTCGCCCACCAGGTACGTGACAGAAGGGCTTTATTTCCTTATTCGCTAAAAATTCAAACGTCATTGCATTTGCACAGTGAACACAAATGTCATCCAGATCATCCGACATCTTTTTGGAAGGGAATTTATATATAATATTTATATATTTATTTATACATTTTATCGCACTTTTCTTGCAATTGTTTTTTTTTTCATCACCCTTTTCTCGTTTTGGGGGTTCTGAATCTGCAGCAACAGATCACTTCTAGAAGAAAGGAGTCACCGCTCCAGGTGGATCTTTTAGGCAATTAGGAACCTCTCAGGAGACCAAGGTGCTGGCAATGCACAAGGCAAATGAAGAAAATTTTGGGAGAAAATGGACAGCCGCACTCCAGAAGAACTTCGGAAAGTTGTCTTTATTCTGTAAAAGTAAGCATACACAGCAAGACACAGCCACAGAAAGGGACAGCCGACATGTTTCGCACTACATTAGTGCTTAGCCATGACTAAGCACTAATGTAGTGCGAAACATGTCGCTGTCCCTTTCTGTGGCTGTGGCTGTGTCTTGCTGTGTATGCTTACTTTTACAGAATAAAGACAACTTTCCGAAGTTCTTCTGGAGTGCGGCTGTCCATTTTCTCCCAAAATGTTCTTCATTAACAGATCACTTCTAATTGTTTTTTGCCTCTTGCTGACTCTCACAGACAGATCTTCAAGCCTAAATTATGCTGGGCCTCTCAAGACTGATTCCTGATACCATTTTATAACTGTGCAGGGGTAAATAGCTGTTTTATCTATGTACTGTATCAAACTGTTTGCCTGGAGTCCTACTTTACTGTGGACTTAAATATAAAACCACTTTAAATGATAGTACCCCTAAGAACAAACATCTCTTTCATCGTATAACAGCCCATCTGGTATATCTGTTATAATACAGGGTATATGCAGTACATATCCACAATTGAATTGGGGTTTTCTTGAGAATGTTTGCTTAGCTTAGTGAATATGTTGAAGCTGTGTTTACTTTAGACATCTTATCAAGTGCATTGGAATACTTTTTTTTTGGGGTGAGTAAACATTTTTCTTTAGTAGAAGTCAGACTTTGGGTGACCTTCCACCCTTGTCAAGATAGTCAGGGCTCAGCCACAGACACCTAATGGATAATAAGTAATAGATAATGGGCCAAGTTAGATTTAATGGGATTCGCCCTATACATTCCACAATCACAATAACTCATTTTTTTTACAAAAGGAATCCACACCAGACTAAAGTAGCTGCTAGCTGACAAGCATTGAATCTTGCAGGTACAAAGCCACTAACGATTTGGATAGTTTGCAGGTGAATCTGCTGGCAGTAGCACTCCATGGTGCTTAACCTGAACCCATAGAGGTTCCTGCCCTAACCAATTCAACATGCATACAAAAATACAAATACTGTATAGTTAAAACATAGTTTTAAAACATAAAATAAAAATCGGTTTATCCTAAAATGTTCTGTCAGATATGGCGATCCATCAGAATTGGTAACGGAAGTGAAGTTCCACCGCCGCCATCTTGCTACACCCTGCACTCCCCCATAGTAATTATACATTGAGAAGGGGGGAAAGCAGACATCTTGTTACACCCACCGTAGTTTTGCATTTATTTAAAGTTATTTGTAACAGGAAACATAGCTTATAAGGTGAAATACAGGATTTAGAAATTTGATGGACTGTTCGATGTTTAATTTTATAAGCAGCAGCAAACCTAGGTTTGCTAACGTGACAGAACACTGCTGCTTTTATAATTTAACATGTAAACAGTCCGATGGATTTCTAAATCCTGTATTTCACCACATAAGCTCAGTTTCCTGTTAAAAATAACTGTGGTATGCAAAAACTCTGGTGGGTGTAACAAGATGTCCACTTGCCCTCTTCTCACTGTATCCTTACTATGGAGGAGTGCGGGGTGTAGCAAGATGGCGGCGACAGAATGTCACTTCCGTTACCAATTCTGACGGGTCGCCTAATCTGACGAGACACAGATTACAGTGGTGTACATCCAGCATCGACAGGTAAAAAGAAGGAAGAGCAAAGGGTCTTTCTTCCTTACTGATCAAACTCCAACTTAAGGATATATTACCCACATTTGAAGCAATCAGGTTTTATTGTCATCTTTGTCCCTGCTGCAGAGATTCATTAACCACTTGACCACCGCCCCATGTCAAAAAGACGTCCTCTTTTTAAAGTTGAATATCTCGATAACGGCAGCAGCTGCTGCCACAACCGAGATATTCATCTTTTCAGGGGGCGGTGGTGTACACGATAACGGCGGTCTCCGCGGCGGATTCGCCGCGAGATCGCCGTTATCGGTGGCGGGAGAGGGCCCCCCCCTCCCGCCGCTCTCCCGCGCCCTCCGCCGCTTACCGGAGCCGTCGGTAGCGGCGGAGGGGATCGGATGTGTCCGGCAGCTGAGCGGGGACGGGACTGAAGGAGAAATCTCCTTCACCCGTCCTCATAGCTCTGCTGGGCGGAAGTGACGTCAAAACGTCAGTCCCGCCCAGCCTCTTAAAGAAACATTTTTTTTTTTGTCATTTGAAAAAATGACATTTTTATTTTTTTTTTATTTTTTTTTGCATTTAAGTCTAAATATGAGATCTGAGGTCTTTTTGACCCCAGATCTCATATTTAAGAGGACCTGTCATGCTTTTTTCTATTACAAGGGATGTTTACATTCCTTGTAATAGGAATAAAAGTGATAATTATTTTTTTTTTTATTTCAGTGTAAAAAATTAAAAAATTAAATAAAAATAAATAAGAAAACCCCAAAAAAAAATTTAAAGCGCCCCATCCCGACGAGCTCGCGCGCAGAAGCAAACGCATACGCGAGTAGCGCCCGCATATGAAAACGGTATTTAAACCACACAAGTGAGGTATCGCCACGATCGTAGAGCGAGAGCAATAATTCTAGCCCTAGACCTACTCTGCAACTCAAAAAATGCAACCTGTAGAATTTTTTAAACGTCGCCTATCGAGATTTTTAAGGGTAAAAGTTTGACGCCATGCCACGAGCGGGCGCAATTTTTAAGCGTGACATGTTGGGTATCATTTTACTCGGCGTAACATTATCTTTCACAATATATAAAAAAATTGGGCAAAATGTATTGTTGTCTTATTTTTTAATTCAAAAAAGTGATTTTTATCCAAAAAAAGTGCGCTTGTAAGACCGCTGCGCAAATACGGTGTGACAAAAAGTATTGCAATGACTGCCATTTTATTCCCTAGGATGTCTTCTAAAAAAAAATATATAATGTTTGGGGGTTCTGATTAATTTTCTAGCAAAAATATTGTGATTTTCACATGAAGGAGAGAAGTGCCAGAATAGGCCTGGTGGTCAAGTGGTTAACATTATCTATCCTGGTGACCACTGAAACAAGACAGAAAGTGATGAGAAATCCAATATTTTAGTGTTGGAACAAGAATAGACAGGAAACACTAGAACATGGACATCTATACCAGTGGAAGGGGGGTTTGCTCTCACAGTGGAGACATTTATTCGTATTTCCTGTTGTGTTTATTGTGCAGGAAATGTAAGGACATTTTAACAGTGTAAAAAACAAAACAAAAAAAAAAAACTGATGAGTCTTAAAGTGACACTAAACTCTGGTTTAAAAACATTAAATTCTAGTATGTATTTGAAAAGTGGTATTTAAACCCAAATCAAAAATGTAATATATTGCAGCTCACTAATCATTAGATGTGTTGGCTACATCAGTTTTCTATTCTTAGGATTTTTTCGGTTTACACTTGGTGATCTGACCACGAAAACACCCCCTGAATTAGAATGACCCCACTCTGGATGAAGGAGTAAAAGGGGCACAGCAGACAGCAGCACTGTCAGTCTGGGGGGAAGCTTAGATGCACTCAGAATAAAAACAACAACAAATTGAAACCAAACTCTTATGCCGCGTACACACGCTCGGAATTTCCGCCAACAAATGTTGGATGGGAGCTTGTTGCCGGAAATTCCGACCATGTGTAGGCAGCATCGGACATTTGCTGTCGGAATTGCAGACAACAAAAATTTGAGAGCTGGTTATCAAATTTTCCGACAGCAAAAATGTGTGTAGACAATTCCGACGCACAAAATTCCACGCATTCTCTGAATCAAGTATGAGACGGAAGTGCTCGATCTGGTAAAGCTAGAGTTCGTAATGGAGATAGCACATTCGTCACGCTGTAATGGACTGAAAAGCACGAGGCTGAAAAGCGGGAACCGTTTCTCACCAAACTTCTACTAACACAAGATTAGCAGAAGGAGCCCAATAACACTTGTTATTGAACTTCCCTTTTATAGTGCCCTGTTTACTTTGTATGTGATCTGACTTCCATGTTCCCTCTGTATGTGATCTGACTTCCATGTTCCCTCTGTATGTGATCTGACTTCCATGTTCCCTCTGTATGTGATCTGACTTCCATGTTCCCTCTGTATGTGATCTGACTTCCATGTTCCCTCTGTATGTGATCTGACTTCCATGTTTACAGTGTATGTGATCTGACTTCCATGTTCCCTCTGTATGTGATCTGACTTCCATGTTCACTCTGTATGTGATCTGACTTCCATGTTTAATTTGTATGTGATCTGACTTCCATGTTTACTCTGTATGTGATCTGACTTCAATGTTCACTCTACATGTGATCTGACTTTGTGTTTCACTCTGAGTGTGATCAGACTTCCATGTTTACTTTGTATGTGATCTGACTTCCATGTTCCTTCTGTATGTGCTCTGACTTCCATGTTCCCTCTGTATGTGATCTGACTTCCATGTTCCCTCTGTATGTGATCTGACTTCCATGTTCACTCTGTATGTGATCTGACTTCCATGTTCCCTCTGTATGTGATCTGACTTCCATGTTCACTCTGTATGTGATCTGACTTCCATGTTCCCTCTGTATGTGATCTGACTTCCATGTTCACTCTGTATGTGATCTGACTTCCATGTTCCCTATGTATGTGATCTGACTTCCATGTTCACTCTGTATGTGATCTGACTTCCATGTTCCCTCTGTATGTGATCTGACTTCCATGTTTACTCTGTATGTGATCTGACTTCCATGTTCCCTCTGTATGTGATCTGACTTCCATGTTCCCTCTGTATGTGATCTGACTTCCATGTTTACTTTGTATGTGATCTGACTTCCATGTTCACGCTTTATGTGATCTGACTTCCATGTTCCCTCTGTATGCGATCTTACTTCCATGTTTACTCTGTATGTGATCTGACTTCCATGTTCCCTCTGTATGTGATCTGACTTCCATATTTACTTTGTATGTGATCTGACTTCCATGTTCACTCTGTATGTGATCTGACTTCCATGTTCACTCTGTATGTGATCTGACTTCCATGTTTACTTTGTATGTGATCTGACTTCCATGTTTACTTTGTATGTGATCTGACTTCCATGTTCCCTCTGTATGTGATCTGACTTCCATGTTCCCTCTGTATGTGATCTGACTTCCATGTTCCCTCTGTATGTGATCTGACTTCCATGTTCCCTCTGTATGTGATCTGACTTCCATGTTCCCTCTGTATGTGATCTGACTTCCATGTTTACAGTGTATGTGATCTGACTTCCATGTTCCCTCTGTATGTGATCTGACTTCCATGTTCACTCTGTATGTGATCTGACTTCCATGTTTAATTTGTATGTGATCTGACTTCCATGTTTACTCTGTATGTGATCTGACTTCAATGTTCACTCTACATGTGATCTGACTTTGTGTTTCACTCTGAGTGTGATCAGACTTCCATGTTTACTTTGTATGTGATCTGACTTCCATGTTCCTTCTGTATGTGCTCTGACTTCCATGTTCCCTCTGTATGTGATCTGACTTCCATGTTCCCTCTGTATGTGATCTGACTTCCATGTTCACTCTGTATGTGATCTGACTTCCATGTTCCCTCTGTATGTGATCTGACTTCCATGTTCACTCTGTATGTGATCTGACTTCCATGTTCCCTCTGTATGTGATCTGACTTCCATGTTCACTCTGTATGTGATCTGACTTCCATGTTCCCTATGTATGTGATCTGACTTCCATGTTCACTCTGTATGTGATCTGACTTCCATGTTCCCTCTGTATGTGATCTGACTTCCATGTTTACTCTGTATGTGATCTGACTTCCATGTTCCCTCTGTATGTGATCTGACTTCCATGTTCCCTCTGTATGTGATCTGACTTCCATGTTTACTTTGTATGTGATCTGACTTCCATGTTCACGCTTTATGTGATCTGACTTCCATGTTCCCTCTGTATGCGATCTTACTTCCATGTTTACTCTGTATGTGATCTGACTTCCATGTTCCCTCTGTATGTGATCTGACTTCCATATTTACTTTGTATGTGATCTGACTTCCATGTTCACTCTGTATGTGATCTGACTTCCATGTTCACTCTGTATGTGATCTGACTTCCATGTTCACTCTGTATGTGATCTGACTTCCATGTTTACTTTGTATGTGATCTGACTTCCATGTTTACTTTGTATGTGATCTGACTTCCATGTTCACTCTGTATGTGATCTGACTTCCATGTTCCCTCTGTATGCGATCTTACTTCCATGTTTACTCTGCATGTGATCTGACTTCCATGTTCACTCTGCATGTGATCTGACTTCCATGTTCACTCTGCTCCCTCGTCACTGGCTTTGATTGATAGCGCTGGGAACCAATGGCTCCTGGTGCCCCAGCAAAGCCAGTGAGACCCGGACGTGAGGGGTGAGAAGAGCTGCAGACATGCACAGCGCTGGATCGAATAAGGGCTCAGGTATGTAAAAGGGGGGGGGGGATTCTGATGCATAAAAACGTTTTACCTTAATGCAAGGAATGCATAAACATTTTTAGCCTTTGCAACCATTTTTACTTGACATACTTTTAGAAAGCTGATAGCTTAAATCTGGTTTCTAAGGGCACCACCTAGTTTTTCTATATCTGTCTTGTTATACATTCACAGTGTTGGTTGGACTTTCTGTAATAGCCAACGTTTCATTATTTCCTACTGAATATATACAGGATTACAAAACAAATTAATCAGTACCGGTGTCATTATAACCTTTATCATAGCAGAAATATGATTTGTCGTGTTGTTTTTCAGCAAAAACCTAACAATAATTAATTTTTTTCTATGGCTAATCAATGTCTGACTGTGACATTCCAGCAAAACTAAATCACGAGAACAGAAGCAAAAACTCTGAGTGGATCTGTAATGAAACATGAGTCATTTTGAGTGAAAATGTGGTTAAATGTCACTTAATACAATTCAGTTTGTGATGCGCATTCCAAAATCATTTAATTCTAGTGCTTGAAGCAGCCAAGTGAAAAAGCAATTGTTACAGCGTGGAGTGTCCAATAAGGATGTAGACTGTGTTGTGTGCAAAGTCTAACTTCACTTGGGTAAGTGTTGCTGAAATAAGACGTGCCTCAACAAAGCTGTATTTGTCTTATGCCGCGTACACAAGACCGGTCAAACCGATGAGAACGGTCTGATGGACCGTTTTCATCGGAACAAACTGATCGTGTATGGGCCCCATCGGTTATTTATCCATTGGTTAAAAAAAAGCAATCTTGTTTTAAATTTAACCGATGGATACCTAACCGATAGAAAAAAAATTATCGTTTGTAGGCACGTTAAAAATCCACGCATGCTCAGAATCAAGTCGACGCATGCTTGGAAGCATTGAACTTCATTTTTTTCAGCACGTCGTTGTGTTTTACGTCACCGCATTCTAAAACAATCGTTTTTTTAACCGATGGTGCGTAGGCACGACTGACCATCAGTCAGCTTCATCGGTTAACCGTTGAAAACGGTCCATCAGACCGCTTTCATCGGATGGACCGATCGTGTGTACAGGGCTTTACTGGTCATAAGACACAGGACAGTTATCATACCCAGGAAAAACTGCCTGATCTTCCTCTTCTATTAAGAGAGCAATTCAGCACAAAAGAGGTGTTATCCAGCAAATAATGCAACATCTGAAAGTTTTACTTAATTTTTATGTATTTCCCTGCAGGCAGCCTGTAGGCTGCTCCAGACAGGTCTTTGGGAGTGCACTTTACTGCAGCGTGTAATAGAAAAACTTTGGAAGAAATGTCTTAGGGTGCATTCACACCACGATTTTATCATCCTACTTGTTCTCACGATTTTCGGTTTTAAATCGTCCAAATCTGTATGACAAAACGTATCCATTCACTTCCATTCATTAATTTCGGTCCCCAAGTGCATCCGATTTGATCCGCATACGATTTGATACGATTTAAAATCGCATCAAAAAACGTGTTTGACCACGTTTTTTGGTCCTGATTTGAAATTGTATTAAAATCGTGTCCGATTTTGTATTAAAATCGTGTCCGATTTTTTTTTATATTGTGGTCAATCTAAATCGTACTAAATCGGATGACTGTCCGATTTTCATACGATTTTGTCAGATACGATTCCATCCGATTTAACGGTCCGTTTATCGGATGTTAAAATCGTGATGTGAACCTAGCCTTAGCAATTCCATTTTTTTCAGGAGAGACAAGACAGTGGGTGTGTTTGGGAATCCCTCTCCTGCATCACAAATGAGCTTCTCTGATTACTGTAAAAAGACAGGGGTGTACTCAGGGCTGCTCTTAGAAATCATGGGCCCCGTACAGCCTACCTGGCAGGGTCCCCCTCGAATATATAAAAACAACCTTTTCACTAAAAATAGACTAAAATCATTCTTAGCGGACACAAAGAGAACACATAAGGGGCCAGATTCAGGTACCTGCGCCGCGGCGTAACGTATCCCGTTTACGTTACACCGCCGCAAGTTTTCAGCATAAGTGCCTGATTCACAAAGCACTTACCTGTAAACTTGCGGCGGTGTATCGTAAAGACGTCCGGCGCAAGCCCGCCTAATTCAAATGGGGCGTGTACCATTTAAATTAGGCGCGCTCCCAAGCCGAACGTTCTGCGCATGCTCCGTTAGTAAATTTCCCAACGTGCTTTGCGGGAAATTACGGTGCCCCGACGTGTTTGTGAATGGCGACGTGCGGAACGTACTTACGCCGTACTTACGCAGAAATTTTTTTTTCAATTCGACGCGGGAACGACGGCCATACTTTAACATGGCTGGTGTAAAGTTAAGCAATGAAAAAGATTAACTTAGCGACGGGAAAAAACGACGTTACGCACGCGAGTAGGTTCGTGGATCGCCGTAAATGCTAATTTGCATGCCCAACGCTGGAAAACTACGCAAACTCCACCCAGCGGCGGCCGAATTATTGCAGCCTAAGATCCGAAGGCGTACGAAGCCGTAAGCCTGTCGGATCTTAGCCAAAAGCCGTCGTATCTTGTTTGTGAATCACAAATTAAGATATGACGCGGCAAATTTGAAAATACGCCGGAGTATCAGTAGATACTCCGGCGTATTTCTTCTGTGAATCTGGCCCCAGGTGTGTGAATTAGCCCATTTTTTATTGTTTTGTATTTTATCATTTTATAATTATATTTTTAAATCAATGTTTTAAAAATATTTTATTTTACAATTTTTAAATTTTTTTTTTTTAACAATTTGTAATTTTTTTTACGGGACAGGGAAGCTGGCAACTTCCACAGGGATACTGATTTCCTCTGCTGTTCAGGCCTCCCTGTGTGCTTGGACCCCCTACAGGAGGACTGGTGGTCCCCCCTATCAGTGGCCCTGGGTGTACTGGATAGGACTGGGGTGTACTGGTACAATATATCAATGCTATATTCATTTTCATTTTGACTGGAGTGTACCTTTTTAGGACTCATGCACACTGGGCATCAAAAATGTCGCTTTTACAGGCATTTTTTTCCCCCTGCCTCTAAACGCCCCTCTATATTAGCTAAGGTTGCTTGACCCGATACCTGGCAGGAGGCCAGTACACCCGGTGTCCTCAGAGTAGTAGGGGGGCGGGGCTATCCAGCCTCAGAGTTGATCAGTGTGGCGGAGGGGACAGTTACGCATATCGATCTCCCTGTATAGCTTTTCTGACAGATGCTTCTCCTCCTCTCCCTCCCGCAGCTGTCAGGGAAATTGGTGCTTGTAATTGCCCCCACCGCACCGATCACCCCCGATTGTCCCCTGTGTCCTCCATGGCTCCCCGGGTTCTCCTCCAATCCCTCTTCATTCTGGATCTGTCGGGATGGAGAGCAGAGGAAGGAATAAATATATCATTTATTTGCTCCATCCTTTTCCGAATCCAAAGAGTCTGTGGGGGCACCTGCCGAAAAAGAGGGGCCTGGAGTGCCAGCGGGGACCCCAGAAGAAGAGGATAGGGGCTGCTCTGTGCAAAGGCATTGCACAGAGTAGGTAAGTATGACATCTGTGTTATTTTAAGATAAACAAATGGAGGTTTAAGACCACAGAGAGGAGTTGGCAAGGAGTCATCTACTGTTAAATAGTTTGCTAAAGTTAGGTTACAGTATATTTTCTGCATATCCAATCCTGTGCACATCCTATTATTCTAACCATGCCATTTAAAAGAGAATGGGGCTGTTACCAGTACAAAAGGGATACCAGTAGTAAAGGATTTGTGTGTGTGAAGATAATGTGAATTTGTGACAGAAGTGAAAGTGTACAGAATAGGCCTGGGGGGATAAGGTAACAAATGTTAGGGTGGCCATTAATGGATTGAAATTTCAATCCATGTGTGGCTATGGCAGTTACATGTACTACAAGTAATGAATCATAAAAAGATATTCCCTAGGCCATATGTGTCAAACACAAGGTCTGTGGACCAAACCTTTTCTGCAGCTGTGGCACCCTCTCTCATCATTCTTAAAAGTCTTTCTCCGTGTCAGTACAAATCTGACCACTGGAGGACAAGCAGGTTGTGCTCCCAGTACAGCCAGAAACTTAACACTCTTGGAACAATGTATTTCCATGGCTAGCGTGTTCAGTTTAAAACAGGAAAGCAGGGGGCCTGACAGAAAAATCGGGTATTTAACACAAAAGAAAGCAATACAAAGAGAACAGGATATTTTTTAACACAAGTACATAGTAACACTGACACATATCAGGAATATGAATTGTTGGAGTAACATTTACTTTAGATGTTAGTTTATGCCAAGGGGAACAGGAGAAAGCAGTTTTATCTGCCTAATTCCTCGCTGCCACAGCAGGTGGCACTTGAATTTTCTCCCTCACCCTTCAGCCTGTGGGCCTTTTCATCCCCATGTACAATTCAGATCTACTGGCACAGTGTCACAATGCTTGTGGTCATCTGAGTGTGAAGAAGAAAAGGCTGTAGGGTCTTGTGATATGGAGGGAGCCTGTGGGAGTGGGGGATTAGGTAAGTAGAAATCCCTTTTCTGTGTACAGTAAGCATAAATAAACATTAAACCTCTGCAGTGAGAAGGGAGCCCCCATTGCAAGGGGGTGCTATGGGGTTGGGCTTATGCATGGGGAACAGTTAGACAGTTTGGTTTGAACCCAGGTTCTTTTGACCATTTGGCAACCTTTTCAGTGGAAGTTGTAAATCATACAAAGAAGCGATATCTCAGTCTGCATGCTTGGATTAAAAGAGAAGTTTTTCGCTAGTTATACTTACCTCGGTCATATCTGTCCCCCAGCATTTCTGCAATGAGAACCGAGCCACCGAACACCGCCGATGGCTCGGTTCTCACTCCTCCCCCAGCAGAGCGATGCTGACTGTCAGTCAAAATCGCTTCTGCTCTACTTCACAGCGCTCATTGGAGCGCTGAGCCTTGGAGGGGCGGGGAGTTGCCATCTCAGCGTCTCAGCGGCTTGCTAAGATGCTGAGACTGCCATCAATCAAGGAAGCTGGCGGATCACGACTTGGAAGTCGTGATGATGCGCTGCCTCGACTTATGGCAGTGACATCAGCGTAGAGCGGGCTTCAGACCGCTCCCTGCTGAAAACGGGTCACAGCAGTGCAAAACAAATTGCACTCCTGTGACCCATAGGAGAAGCCCAGGCTAAAAAGCTCAGGCTGGACTTCTCCTTTAAGAGTCTGGTATGGAGGACTTCATGCTTTTTGTGTGTGTGTGTGTGTGTTTGTGCCAGCTTTATTATTTAAAAAAAAAGCACACAGACCCTTCAAAATGTCTGCCAAATTTAATAGCAGACACTTGAAAGGGTTTGTGTTTTTTTTTTAAGACACTCTCAATGAGATTTAAACACTTCTTTCCTTTTGTAAATGTCCATGCTGCTGCAGTACTTTCTGTACATAACAGAGATGTGTCCATGCACAGGCAGGATTATTGCTTCCCATAGGCATTTTATTTAAAGGAATTGGGCATTTTTAATGTTGCGCTTTAAAATGTACTGCCCCTGGCCAAATGGAATTTTTTTTTATGGGGGGGGGGGGGTTGCATTGGTACATGTTCCCCAGGGCAATATATTCATACACACTCCCCCCTGTGATATTGTTGACTCCCCTTTGTCTATTAGCCCAGAGGGTGGCCATTTTTAATTTGACAGATTTGGCTCCCATTGATTTAAAAAGGTTTGAGTTTGGCATCCAAACTTACTTGAAGTTTGCAGAACTTTAATTGACCCAAACCCAGGACAGTTCAGCTCATCCCTAGGCAGAGTCACATTGGGACAACAATGGAGCGTTATCTTTGTATGCTCTATCATTAACAGTACTATTCACTGGAAACACCTGAACTCAATAATTTGGAGAGGTGTCCACATACTTTGGATAAAGAGATGGATCAATTCTAATCCTAATAAAGAGCATGGGCATCTTAATGAGAACATAGGGGGAAAGGTTTGCAATTCCCACTAAATTGGCATTCCTCTTATATTCTACTTATTATAAAGTCTTTGCAGAATATTGTTCCGGGAACAATTCGGTTATCTTGAGATCCAATAAAGAGATATACTGTTAGAAAAGCAGTAGGATACTATAAGCTTAGAGAAAAGATGGAACAGTTTGGCTAAAAGAATCTTCAGAAAAGTGATACACTATTTAGTGTTGAGCACCCCTGACACAGAAACAAAATCAATGACACCTCTTGAGGGCAGATCTTCCAAGCGCTCAACACACAGGTACTGTAAGTGTGCCTCTTTCTGTAGTAAGTTCAAAGCAGGATGAACCTTTGGATAAATTGATAGAATGACTGAAGGCTGCGAGAAGAAAAGCAGATTTAAAAATATAAATCAAACTTGGCACTCATAAGCTCAGCTCTAAAGATTCACCAAAGAAATCAATATCAACTCAAGAAACCCATGTTTTATTAATGCCCGTGGGTGTCAGGATGCCTTAGCCTGCCTGTTGCTGGATTTGTTCTTTTTAATGGGAATTTCCGGCGGAAGAAAAAAAGAAAACAATACATTTTTTTTATTGACAAAATAGCTACTTTTGGGCTATTTCTATTTTTCTGCTTTGTGTAGAAAGCATCAAGGTGTTATCCAAGGTTTTTGCTCAGTAAAAAGAACTGTTACAGAATGCAGTACATGATGAACATCTCCTATTGATTGACATTGGTTTGTTAAAGATACAGCTAGAAACACAAAGCATAGATCAACAGGAGTCACAGGCTAAGCATGGGCCCTGTGGCCCTTTTGGAACTACAAGTCCCATCATGCTTTAACCTTTAGTAATGCATGTAACTGTCAGCTTTTCAATGACTTATGGCACTTGTAGTTTTGCAAAAGCTGGAGGGAAATAGGTTGAGCACCCATGGGATAAGGTGTACTGTTGTTCTGAGGTTTTGATTTTAATCCCTGCAAGAATTTTAACACAACTTCTATGAAACTATTAGGTCACGTACACACGGTCGTTTCAAACCGATGAGAATGGTCCGACAGGCCATTTCCATCGGCTCGCCGCTGAAGTGGCCTGATAGTCTGATGTGCGTACACACCATCGTTCCAAAAACTGATCGGGTCAGAACGCAGTGACGTCAAACACACGACGTGCTGAATAAAACAAAGTTCAATGCTTCCAAGCATGCGTCGACTTGATTCTGAGCATGCGCAGGTTTTGAACCGATGCTTTCTGTACTAACCATCGGTTTGCACCGATCAGGCAACGGGCCATCGGTTCGATTTTAAAGCATGTTATAAAATTTTGGACCGAAGGACAACAGACCGATGGGCTATAAACACGGTCGGTTTGGACCGATGAAACTGAACCTCAGTCCATTCTCATCGGTTTTGTCCGACTGTGTGTACGCGGCCTTAGTGTTCTATACTTAAAGTAGCTGTCACTTCTACAGCTATAGGCCGAATAGTTGGAAGAAGTAACTATATTGTAGTTACTAGAATAAAATCTATTTTAGACTTATGGTTCAAGCAAATTTCATTGCACTGCAACAGCCCCCCAACCAAGTGCAATGCACTTTTCTGTGGTGTGGTGGTGTAGCATTTACTAGGTTAAAACAGGCCTTGAGGAAGTGACATATCCCCTACTTACAGCCTCTTCTCTCAGAATCCTCTGCACTCCAATCCTCAGTCTTCCACTTGCGAGTGCACACACAGACAGAGGTGCGCACAGCTCCAGTCTTCTGCAAAGCAAGAGAGATATTTATATCCAAAGCCTGGGAGAACGTACTTGCTCCCTCCTCCCCTTGAAGGTTTCTCTGGGCAATGTAGTCTGCAAACCCAACCAACCAAGCAAAATGATTTTTTACCAACTACTCCTCCCATGATCCAGCATGATTAGACCATAGTTGTTCTGATCTTTTTTCCCCTCCGGCTTCCCCTAGTGTGCGACTGTGCCCAAGAGAGACATCAATGGCCAGTCCAGTACGGCATAAAAAGTATCTTCAGCTAGCATCTCTGCATCTGCCTCTCCTCGGGGATGCCCGACACCCAGCTGCAAAGGAAATGTTCTAGGCCGCGTACACACGGTCGTTCCAAACCGATGAGAATAGTCCGACGGGCCATTTCCATCGGTTCACCGCTGAAGTGGCCTGATGGTCTGATGTGCGTACACACCATCGTTCCAAAAACCAATCGGGTAAGAACGCGGTGACGTCAAACACACAACGTGCTGAATAAAATGAAGTTCAATGCTTCCAAGCATGCGTCGACTTGATTCTGAGCATGCGTGGGTTTTGAACCGATGCTTTCTGTACTAACCATCGGTTTGGACCGATCGGGCAGCGGTCCATCGATTCGATTTTGAAGCATGTTTTAAAATTTTGGACCGAAGGAAAACAGACCGATGGCCTATACACACGGTCGGTTTGGACCGATGAAACTGAACCTTGGTCCATTCTTATCGGTTTTGTCCGACCGTGTGTACGCGGCCTTAGAGATTAGAGAGACAGAGGGCACCTTAACAGCATGGGGCCTTATCGCTCATAGTTAAGTCCCTGCCAAAAAAAGTTTTTTTAGGTTCTAGACTACACATTCGCTTTTCATACAGTGTTAGAATAGCTTCTTATATTAAAACATTATTTTTTCCCCACACAGTTGAAGTGCTCTAGTGTGGATTATCTGCGTTTAACGTACCAAACTTTCTTGGAGAGTGGTACCCTGCAGGAATGCAGTCCAAACCACAAAGTGAGATTCTAAATTCCAATTTTGTAGTTAAACCAGGTTCAGTATGGTTTTACTATCTAAAAGTCACCACCACATTTTCCCATGGGATGGGGAGAATGTGAGTGTTTCCCAGTACCTTCTCCTGAACAATATGTCCTTGATTAGTCTGCTATCCCCAAAGAGAGAAGATCTCACTTTAGACCGCATGTCTCTCTGGAGTTTTTACCACTGTAATAAAATAAAAAAACAGCATTACTTGGGTTGACAATACAGAAATGTAGTTCTGTCTTTAAATACTAATTTTATTTGTTTATCATTTAACCCCTTTGCCACCATGCCGGTTTACAGTGGGGTTTGCTGAAAAAGTATGGCATGCAGTATTTTTAAAAATAAAAATAAAGTATTATATTTTAAATAGAGGGCTAGGTCCTTCTAGTTGTTTAAAGGATTGCCTGTGGCAGTCTATTTTTAATTTTATCACATTATATATGTTTTTTTCTCTAATTATTTTCTCAGCTTTAATTTTTTCACACATTTTCAAACTTTGTTTATAATTTTTTTTGTTTTGAGCCTGTGTATTCTCATCTCTAGCATATTTACATCTTGCTGAGCTACGTTGTCATGATACCATACATGAAAATTCTGAATGAGGTTACTGATCTAGAGTCACACATTATATACCATTATATTCTTGTTTTTTTTTTGGTGTGGTTCATTTATTTAATGTTAGCAGCTCATGATGGTACTTACGGTAACTGCTTTACCATTAGGATACCCCCCACCTCCATGGTTAAAGGAGTTGTAAATAATAAAAAAAAATTATACTGACATGACTGTTTACAGGGTATAGAGACATAGGCCCAGATTCTTAAAGGGCTTACGACGGCGCAACGCCATTTGTGCCGTTGTAATTCCTAATCTGGGCCGTCGTATCTATGCGACTGATTCTTAGAATCAGTTACGCATAGATAACCATTAGATCCGACAGGCGTAAGGCTCTTACGCTGTCGGATCTTAAATGCAATTTTATTTTCCGCCGCTAGGTGTCGCCTCCTTCGTTTTCCCGATCGAGTATGCAAATTAGCAAAATACGCAAATTCCCGAACGTACGCGCGGTCGACGCAGTGAAGATACGCCGTTTACGTTAGATTTGCGACACGTAAAGTTGCCCCTGCTATATGAGGGGCAACCAATATTAAGTATAGCCATCGTTCCCGCGTCGAAATTTAAAGCCTCTCTGCTGTACAGAGCCACAGAGCCATACAGAACAGCGGTGGTTTGGAAAACGAAACTGATTGGTGCTGAGGGGTTTTAGACACACAGTAATCACACCTCCTTGAAGTTAGTGACCACAGAGAGAAAGCTCCCAGCACTGTGGTTATCAGGAAACAGACAACCAGGAAGTGTGGAGATCAGAGAAGAATTACAGCAACTTGAGAGCAAAAACGAACAATGAGGACAAGGCACTGCATTGAGGTAAAGGAAGATATTAGGATAAAAAAATAAATCCTTTACAAACCCTTTAAGTCCCGGGGGCGGATGGAAACACATTGGTGGTGTGGCCTTGATGGAGCAAGCTGAGACTGCTTTTTCCTGGCAATAGAATTTAATGAAATACCACTTTGTGACATTTAAAAAAAGTTTGCGCAAAAAAAATGAAGAAAAGCGGTAAAGTGTAATGCACTGGGATCAGTGCATCGGCACTGTTCCTCCCACTGTACATCAGTGACCATGCATCCAGCACTGCTGCTAGTGTGAACAAGTCTTAAAGCTGCACTTAAAGCTGGGAAATTAGCTAAATACACATAAGATATATATTTATGGCAGCTGTTTGACCTGCCAAAATATTTACATTTTTAGTCAACCAAGTTCTAAAATGTACTCAATTCTGCCAGACTGTACAGCCAGGGAGGTGACCTGACTTTTCTCTACTGCGGGTAAAAAATAAGTCTAGGTCACGTCCCTTCCCCAGCCTGTGATTGAAAAGTATAGGAGCAGTAGCAGTTTGCTCTTCTGCTCACAGTACTCTCTCCTCCTGTCAGAATGTTTCTTGTTGGCACATGTTTATGCCACATATCTGATTGGTTCCTAGTAATTTGCAATTGTAATTTTCTCTTCCCTAGTCTGGTTTCTCATGTACAGGATAAGAAAAGTAGAAATCGGGTGTTTACATTACATTTTGCTACACTGCAAGCACAACATATGTAATCTCCAGAATTCTTATTAAATATACAAACTGGGACAGGGTATTAAATATCATGTCTAGACTCAATATTATTTTCTGTGTGTTGGAGACTGTATGTTTGATTAAGAGCGACACTGTGAGAATAACAGTATATATACTGTTGAATATGTTTGAATCCACACAATGCATTCTACACACACACAGCACTCCCCCTGATAAAGCCTTAGCACAGGTGAAACATGTTGGGTAGTGGGTGGTTTGTAGCATTTAGGAACCTTATAGCAGGAACTGGTAAATAGTGTACAGAGAGAGGGAAACAATCAGTAACATGGAAACAAAGAGTGAGATTCTAGACATGAAAGAAATTGAGACAGATTGTGTACTAGTCTGTTGATTTAGAAAATAGATGGCTGAAAAAAGACAGTAAGAAACAGACAAAAGGTCTCCCTGATAGATCGCCTCATTCAATACAAGATCGTCCATAGAGCATACCTCACTCCCGCCCGGGTGCACCGGATGAGGTCTTCCCTCTCCCCGGAGTGCTGGCGTTGTGACCATGCTCAAGGGGACTACATCCATATTTTCTGGTCCTGCCCGGTCATAACAGCCTTTTGGTCACAAATCGTTCTAGAGGTGAATGAATTGTTAAGCATCTCTATTGTTCCATCCCCACAAATATGCCTGCTGGGGCTGGTGGAGGACCTGGTGCCCAGGGTGGCTGAGAGAACCCTATTGGGTCTCTTGCTGTTCTATGCCAGGAAGTCCATCGTCCTGTGCTGGAAGCGTAGGGCCCCTCCCTCATTGGGTCTATGGAAAACACTGGTTAATAATGTGATTCCTTTATACAGAGATACCTATGCACACAGAGGTTGTCCGAAAAAACATGACAGAGTCTGGTCTAAATGGTTGGCTGAGCCCTCCACTGCGGCAGCAGATTAGGTGGCTCCTATGATTTCTGGTAGCGATGCTTGAGGCCTTGCTGAGCCATCCCCTGTTGGCATAACGACTGAGGTGAGCCTGTCCACTAGCATCCTGCCCCTGGAGCATGAGCTGGACCGCCTTATTGATGTTGGTTTATTGTGGTGGTCACTAATTCGCTAACATGTCTTGGATCTGTACTGCTACCTTTTGACCCCTGCGCCGGTCCTTGCTGGGTTTTATGCCTGCTGTTGGCTGTGCTGTTGTACGTTTTGTATGTCTATGTGTTGTTGCATATAAAAAAAAAAAGATAAAAAAAAAAAAGAAACAGATAAAAAAAATAATAAGATTAGACAGTAAAAGCAGGAATTTTACAGAACAGAGGTTAATTATACAGTAAGAGAGGAAGGCAAGACATTTTTCTAGTGAGTTCTGGAATAAAGAAAGAAGAAAAATAGACATCAAGAGGAGCTGAAGACAAACTCTAATTCCTCGTAGACACGCTCGGAATTTCCAACAACAAATGTTCGATGGGATGTTCGTGTGTAGGCCCCATCGCACATTTTCTGTCGGAATTTCCGTCAACAAAAATTTGAGAGCTGGTTCTCAAATTTTCCAACAACAAAATCCATTTTCGTAAATTCCGATCGTGTGTGGACAATTCCGACGCACAAAATTGCACGTATGCTCTGAATCAAGTACGAGACGGAAGCCCTCGGTCTGGTAAAACTAGCATTCGTAATTAAAGTGGGGGTTCACCCTATAAAATAAAAAAAATAAAAAAATTTATTCTAGCCTAAAATTCGGCATTGTAGCGCGAGCTACAGTATGCCGGTCTTATTTTTTTTATCACCGTACTCACTGTTATATCGTACATAGTAGATTCCGACTGCCCACGGGGAATGGGCGTTCCAATCCAGACGGAAGGTGATTGACGGCCGGCTCTGGCGCGTCACGCTTCTCCGGAAATAGCCGAAATAGGCTTGGCTCTTCACGGCGCCTGCGCATAGTCTGTGCGCAGGCGCCGTGAAGAGCCGAGACCTACTCCGGCTGTCTTCGGGGAGCGTGACGTGCCAGAGCCGGCCGTCAATCACCCTCCCTCTTGAAAGGAACGCCCATTCCCCGCGGGCAGTCAGAATCTACTATGTACGATATAACAGTGAGTACGGGGATAAAAAAATTAAGACCGGCATACTGTAGCTTGCGCTACAATGCCGAATTTTATGCTAAAATGTTGTTCTGCAGGGTGAACCACCGCTTTAAGATAGCACATTCGTCGTGCTGTAACGGACTGAAAAGCATGAGGCTGAAAAGCAGGAATCGTCTCTCACTAAACTTCTACTAACACGACTGGTATTGAACTTCTCTTTTCTAGTGCCGTCGTATGTGTTGTACGTCACCACGTTCTTGACGTTCGGAAATTCCGACAACATTTTTGAGACCATGTGTATGCAAGACAAGTTTGAGCCAACATCCATCGGAAATGTATCTACAGTTTTGTTGTCGGAATATCCGATCGTCTGTATGCAGCATAAGATTAGAGACAGAAGAAATATTACAGGAGTACCTCTCCACATAACAGAAAGTAAGAGTAGTAAGAGATATATACTTTTGATTTTTGCTGAAGAAAACACCTTTAGGGTATATTTAGACGAGCTTCTAAATCCTTCTACCCTCTGAAGCATGATACACGTTCAGATCATGCTTCAGAGACTATTGACAGGCGATTAGGTGACTCACCACCTGTCTTAGCCCCATTTTTGCCAACAATCGTGTGATTGTGCCATCTAAATGGGAGGCTTCCTATGTGGAGTTTGGTGTAGTCTCTGCATTTTCCCTACTCCTCTGGAATCACTCCATGCCGCTATGCTCTGTCCCTGAGAGACAGTGAACCTGTCTCTACACTAGTCACTTTCCAGAAAGCAAGCCAAACCCAGGAGCCAGAGTCTTTTTTTTTATTTGATTTATTTATTATTTTTTTACACAAATATAGCTTTCATTACATTTCCAATAAGCGTGTAGCACCTGTGTACTTTATAGTACCAGTGCTAGTTAAATTTAGAGGGAGATCAGAGTATAGTTAAACTCTGATCCAAATTGTCAGGTGCAAAACAGGGTCTCTGTCTCAGCTTGGCTGTGCTGTAGGCTATTCTGTTACACTGGGGTGTTCTTCCAACGCCGGTGCTGCAGGTGACAGCAGTGGAGTCAAGGTTTGGGTGCTTTTTCCCAGCAGCCAATCAGGAAGGTTTGACCTCGCTGTGCATGCTGGGGAGGGGTATTTATGAGGCAGACGCCATTGGTTTTGGGTCTTCATCAAGTGTGGCACCCACCTTTAGGGTGACCATATCGCGGCGCCCCGGTGTTATGGCCTACCTGGCCGGGACGTGCGTGCCACGCGGTGTTCCTGGTTTCCTGGACCATGTTGGCCCGGAGCATCTGAACAGCGACGGGGATCCAGTGAGCGACTGGGTTCCCACCATTGCGGATCCCAAGCTGTATTTGCTGTTCGGTGGAGAGTCCGTCTGAGGAGTGCCATTGAGAGGCTGGCGGTCCAAAAGGGCCTCGACAAACCACCGAGGATCAAGGTAGCCGGACACTGAAGAATTGATCACCTGTCAGTCGGTACCTGGGCGACAAGTTGAAGGAGATCCAGGCGTAACTCATCTAAGGAGGATTATCTCCATAACTACCAAATCAGAGAGGGCCTGTGACAGGGGTGTCTCTCTGAAGTTCACTAAGGAAGGTCTATGGCAGAGACTTTTCCTCAAGTTCAAGTTCTTCAAGGAGGGTCTGTGGCAGAGACTTTATCCTACAAACGTTTGAGTGATACTCCGGCTGCCAGGTCAGTGAGAGAGGCCTGTCCGGGTACGCTAAACCCACTCCGGCAGGAGTGGCGCAGAGAAAGTGTTACACTTGGGAGCAGGACTGTTTCCCTATTATCACGCCTGAATCTGCTGTTCTCCTTTCTTCTTCAACTTTACTTTCCTCACTACAAGTTATTGTTTTTACCCGGCTGGGTAATAAAGAGCACCTGTTGTGGACATTCCTTTACTTCTACTAAATGCAATACGCATCATTCAATCCTAGGAATTTGGGGGAGCCATGAGGTAAATGTGCCACCCAAACAACCAGCAGCTCCTCCGGGGGTAATGCTACAAGCGTATATATAAAAAAAATGACATTTAAAATAAACACATCATCACATTAACAACAACAACAATGACAACAATATTGGTCTATCCTACATCCTCCTGATTTTTCTTCTCTCTTCTACCTCAACTTTCCCCTATCCCTCTCACCCCCTGTGGGGAAGAAGAAATAAAAAAGAAAAAAAAAAAACAATCACCTCGCTCTTCCTCCCATCTGTTATATTAAAGTGCTATTTCTTATCATTTAATAACTGTTACCTCATAATTTTTTTAAATTATGAGGGGGCGAGAGTATCACTCTCTTTCCCCATTACCCACTTATCACTCCCACTTACCCACCCATCTGTGTTATTTAAAGTGCATTGTGCTCGATTTTCCATACAGTATGTTATCATTTAATTGACTTCTGTGGCATCTATATTTTTTATTTATTTATTTATAAGGGGGCAAGAGTATCCCTTTCTTGCCCCAATACCCTCTAACCTCCTCGTGAATCACAAAAAAAATAAAAACAAAGGAGGGGGGGGGTGAGGCCTACTACTGCTACCTTAGGCTAAACCAGTGTTTCTCAATTCCAGTCCTCAGGTCAGGTTTTCAGGATTTCCATTATTTTGCACAGGTGATTTGATCAGTTTCACTGCCTTAGTAATCACCACAGCCTTTTCATCTGAGGGAAATCCTGAAAACCTGTACTGTTGGGGGGGCCTGAGGACTTGGGCTAAACCAACTGGAATTCCTTAAGTACTGTCTTCACTACTCATATAACTTGCGTATACCAGGGAATGTCTAAACTCCACCCAACCCCTCCAAGTTCTAGTATCTCCACTTTTAGATTCCTTATGTAAATATGTCGCCTCCTCCATAATTATTATTTTATCTACCTCCCTCAACCATTCCTGTATCATCCAGAGTCTTAAATAGACAATGCCCTGACACAAGATGGCCACTGAGGTCACGGGGGGCACCACCATCCAATCGGACAGCTGTTTCCTGGGAAACCACAGGAAATCATAAAGGAAGTTCTTCCTTCTGCTTATGAATTGCCACTACAGTCAAGCCCCACCTATAGTGGGGAGTACAGACTGCACCTCTCTACTGTAGCACTGCAACCACATGCATCGCGTTCCCATTTGCTTCAGTGTGTCACTTTTTCTGGGTAAACTTTGATCTGGGCGCAAAGCCAAGCATCATGATGGCAGTGTGTAAACATCCCTGTCCTCTGCCTATTGCAGCTTAAGGCGGGCAGTTGGTGGATGGCAAAAATGTGACTTAACGGCACATTTTTGCTGCCCCCCCCAACCACAGATCTAAAGAAGGCTTAGAGTGTGTGCAATATTCCAAGGGGATGTATATTATGTATATTGACAAATATTTTTAATGTATGGAATATACATGCTATGTTTTAGTGGGGGGGGGGGGTACAGGCATGGTATACTAAAGTGCATTTCTTGTACAAGTGTGTTACAAACATTTCTACAGTAAGACACACTTTTACTTCAAATAGTAAAGGCCAGTATATGATTAAGGTTACTGTCACATGTGCTGATGTTTGAACAAAACAGGTTACTTAAAGCTCAGCATTAGTGATTGGCTGGATTTGCAGGCACCTTCGGCTGACACATCTAAAAATACACAAATTGCATACAGTACTTTATTGTGAACCCCAGTGAAGCCAATGTTAAGTGATTCTTGAAAATGCATTCTCTTCATGTCGGACCAGTGTGAAGCGGCCCTCAATTGCAGAAAGAAGGTTTATGCTTGTAAGTGTAAAACAAGTTTTGTTAATTAAAACCCTATACGCAAGATAGATTAAGAAATACCATCCTATCAACGTTGAACTCCTATTGCAGGGGATGCCTACATTGTGACTTTAATTTCTGTGAAGACTCATTGAAGAGCAATGAACTAGTCACACAAAGCAGTAAAATAAGATCACTTTGTACATAACACCTCCAGGTTGCCATATTGCAAGGAAGTACCATTTACATTTTTTAAGATTTTTTGAAAATCACAGCATCCACAGACTGAAATAAAAAGGTAATTCTTACTTATAATGCTAAATTACAAAATAGCATAAATTGCAAATGTGTGTGTGTCTGTATACTGTATGTATATATATATATATATATATATATATATATATATATATATATATATATATATATATATATATATATATATTGAGGGTGTGCTATGGTAAAGATTGCTGGTTTACGCCATATGTTGGAGAGAAAGACACATTAATTACACAGCTGTGTGTTTAGCTATTTAGTTGTGACCTGATTATAGCTCAGGGCCCCACCCTACAGACAGGAAGTCTGTCCCGGGAAACAGGTGGATTCACAAATCCCTCTGAGTGGATTCTGGGGCTGTGTGCATGTCTACAAGAGGCAGATGTCATTTGGAGTAATCGAGGTTTGAGCTTATCTCTAGGAAACTGTTTGGTTCTGAGGAACAGACCCATGGCCTAGGCTACAAGCCTGAAACAGCCGAATAGCAAGTTTGATAGCCAGGAGGCTAAACTGTTGATTTGGCAAGATACAGGAATGGTGGAACCCCCCTACGAGGGCTGCTATTGTATTTGTGAACTGTAATGCTTTTAAATAAAAGTGGGCTACCAGGCCCTTAAAAACTCAGTTCTGGATTGGCGTACTCACTGAAAATGCATCTATCGCTGGAGTCTAATAACCCCAATCTTAATATATATATATATATATATATATATATATATATATATATATATATATATATATTTTTTTTTTATTATCTCACAAAAGTGAGTACACCCCTCACATTTTTGTAAATATTTTATTATATCTTTTCATGTGACAACAGTGAAGAAATTACACTTTGCTACAATGTAAGAAGTGAATGTACAGCTTGTATAACCGTGTACATTTGCTGCCCCTTAAAATAACTCAACACACAGCCATATGTCTAAACCACTGGCAACAAAAGTGAGTACACCCCTAAGTGAAAATGTCCAAATTGGACCCAATTAGCAATTTTCCCTCCCCGATGTCATGTGACTTGTTAGCGTTACAAGGTCTCAGGTGTGAATGGGGAGCAGGTGTGTTAAATTTGGTGTTATCGCTCTCACTCTCTCATACTATTCACTGGAATTTCAACATGGCACCTCATGGCAAAGAACTCTCTGAGGATCTGAAAAAAATTATTGATGCTCTATATAAAGATGACCTAGGCTATAAGAAGATTTCTAAGATCCTGAAAAAGAGTTGCCAAGACCATACATCAATTTAACAGGACAGGTTCCACTCAGAACAGGCCTAGCCATGGTCGACCAAAGAAACTGAGTGAACATGGTCAGCGTCATATCCAGAGGGGTGTACTCACTTTTGTTGCCAGCGGTTGAGTTATTTTGAGGGGACAGCAAATTTACACTGTTATACAAGCTATACACTCACTACTTTACATTGTAGCAAGTGAATTTCTCCAGTATTGTCACATGAAAAGATATAATAAAATATTTACAAAAATGTGAGGGGTATACTCACTTTTGTGAGATACTCTCTCTCTCTCTCTCTCTCTCTCTCTCTCATATATATATATATATATATATATATATATATATATATATATATATATATATATATATATATATATATATATATATATATATATATACCTTATTATAAAAAAATTGCAAACATAATTTTTTTTTTTTTGTAAACTCAATAAAATATAATAAGCTTTTGATGTCAGCTTCAATATATTAAAATGTGCGGGGGGCGTGGCTTGGCGCGCGATGTGGATGGTCGCATGCTAGAGGAGCTCCGTGTTCCAGGGAGAAATCTGCCTTAACACAACCCGGTTTCATCGGCTGAAAATGTCCAATCTGGCAAGGAAAGGACCCCACAACCGCTCCTTACGCTCAAAGACCACCCCAAAAGGCAAACTCACCCAGGCAAACCTAGTGAGATTCAGCTTCGGCGGGAGCAGTAAAAGCCCCAAGATGGCGCCGACACGAAGCGCAGAGGACATGGAGGACGACGAGATTTCTCTCCCAGCCTCTGAAGGCTCCTCCAGGGGTAACATCCCGCATGACCATCCGCTGAATTACGCCATCATGACAGACATCGCGGCGGATATTAAGAATTCATTCGCGGCAGCCATCACAGACATTAAATCTGAATTGCTAAGGCTCTCGGAGCAGATGGCAGTAAACGACAGGGCGGGCAAACGGAGGGACCGGGCCTTAGTCAGATTGGATGACATCGCTACAACACACTCTGCCCATCTCATATCCATGAATAGACAATTAGAAGATCTGGACAACAGGGGACGGAGAAACAACATAAGGGTAAGGGGGATCCCCGAATCCATTACCCCCGACCAGATCAAGCCCACCCTTACCTCCATCTTCAACGGCCTCATAGATAGGCCCGAGGCCTCTCCCATTGAATTCGACAGGGCACACAGAGCCCTCCGTCCTAAAGCTCCAGATGACAACCCCCCGAGGGACATCATTTGCTGCCTTCCAAATTACACCCTGAAAGAGGATATCTTACAAAAAGCGAGGCAGAATGACCAGATCACCTTCAACGAAACCGCAATCCAGCTCTTCCAGGACCTGTCCCCCATAACGCTGCAAAACAGGAGAGCTCTCCGCCCGCTGCTGGACGTGCTAAGAGGTAAAGGTCTACAATACAGATGGAAATTTCCATTCGCACTTCAAACTACCTACAATGGCAGACAATATATGCTCAAGACCCCCGATGACCTCCAGAGATTCTGCGAAGCCCTACAAATTGCCCCGGTGGAGCTACCGGAATGGTACGCAGACTTCCGCCTTCCTCCGGAGATTAACAACCATCCACCCAGACAAGGTCCATCTCCAGCTAAATCTCCTTACAGGCAAGGCACTCCCAGAAGAAATGCGGGCTGGAGTGATCACAACTCACCGGCTGCTAAGAGCCCCAAGATATGAGGTACAAGATTATGCCTTATTTTCTTTTTTCCTTTTTTTTTTTTTTTGTTTTTTTTTCCCTTTTAATATTCTCAAACAACTGTCTGGTTCGTTGCTTCATCCTTTAGTTCCCCAGGGATGACCCTTTCAATTTAAACAGCATGATCTGCATGCTCTATCCCCCGAAGCCTGCACTGAACTTTAGATCTGTAATGGCAGACTTTTCATCTATCATAGAGGCGACCTGTACCTCGGCCACTAGGTGGCAGTGATCCACTTACAGTGCCCAGTCGGCTTGCGGTTCCCGCGGGGAGGGCGAGGAGGGGCTGGGAAGGGAAAGGAGAGAAAAAGAGAGAGACAAGACTGGCAACGGAAGATCCATTCGGACATCCTCTTCCTCCCAGGCCAACAAATTACCATACCTCGATCGACGAGCTGACTACCGCTATCCATTCAGGCTAACATGGGCAAATCGACCTATAGTACCAACGGAACCCTAAAGACTGAACCTCCTAGGGAAACTTCAAAAGCTGCATGCCAGGATGTGATTCGCCGCGGAACCTATCAGCATTTTCTTACTAGACTTGACAGACTGGTTCTCTGCTCTAGAAGAAAGCATCGTGCCGTTACGTCTCACAGGACTTGGATTCATCCCCCCCGTGTCGAGGGGTAGCAGCACACAGAAAATTTCACTGCCATGTATGTCTCCACCCTGCTCGCCCTCTCGGAACGGGAGATATCTACTTAACAACCCCGCTGGCACAACTTTTGATCGAAGGCTCATCCTGCCATCACACAGACCGGGACAACACTCCAGGTAAAATAATTTTGACGCTATGAGGATTCTACCTAAGCCGGCAAACCTATCAGTGCCCCAGGTCAGCCCTTGTACCTGCTGAAATGTCGATAGTCTCCCTCTTAGACTACCCATTGGACATCACAGAAACGGTTTGAAATGACTTAATTGGGCTAAGACATGCTCGGGCATAACCACTTAGACTTACGGCCAACCATCAGAAACTCTGCCATGTTATACACCACCTGGCTTAGCCTACAGACAGCCTTACTGTATTGCTACACAAATAACACTTTTAACAGTACTTGTTTTGTTCTTGATTTCACTACCTTTTTAGCATCTCCTACATTATGTTTTAAGTCAACAACTGTTAACAGGTCTTCTACTTGGGGACCGACGCCACAAAAGCCACAATACGAAACACCTTATCACAGCAGACTGACTCTGGCTTCCCGAATCCCTCGGCACCTGCCTCCCGTTGAACATCACCTGGTATAGTACCTACAGCACCTTTACTGTGTGAATGCCCTACTGAGATGTGCACTAGCTTAGGCTTAACAGCAGTATAGGTTGCAAAGCATTGTTGTATAGTTGATGACATAGACCTTCAGGTTAGATGTTCATGTTGTCCCATCACCCTCCTACCACTATTGGTGCCTGGGTTCAGACCTGTGGTCTCACGTTTAGTCAAGGGACAACACGGTTATGCAGTAAGAACTATCTGACACCCCCGCTCACTTCCATACTAGCGGAATAAATCCGCCTAGGCCTTTCACTGCCCACATACCAATATACTGGACATAAGCACTTACCCTTGCTAAACACTGACCGGGGTTGCGCAAGGAGTGTCACAACCAAGGACCTCACTCACTTACATCCCAGGGGTTTTCCCCCCCTTTTATCTCCTCCTTTTTTTTTTTTTTTTTTTTTTTTATGTGGCTTTTCTCTCATCCACTCACTTGGCTATCCCTGGGGAAGCGTTCTAAAAGTTATTTAAGTTTTATTGTAAATGTTATTCAAAACAGTTGTTACTGACTCCCTTGTATAGGGTTGTGTTACATGCATGCCTCACCTTACTGTTTCTTCACAAATTCTCCCTGGAACCTAATGTTCTCAATATTCGGATTTATAGTATATTCCAACTACAAACATCCACTTTGACACCTCCCACTTTCCCCCCCGGAGACACTAGAGGTGATCACCCGGTGACACCTGATATCTCTGCGCTTTTACAAGCGACACCCAGAGTACAGTCTCGATCTCAGTGTATTGCCTTCTCAGGCCTTCCTTACTAATACCCCTCCCCTTCCTCTCACTCACCTATACTATCCCACCCCCTCCCTTCACACGGCCCATTCTACTCTCCCTCCCCAACCACCCCCACCTTTCATTCTCCCTTCCCCCCTCCCCCCCCCAAAAGAAAATGTCATACTCTCACCTGGGCAAATCACCTACGATCATCTCCCACAACGTCAATGGCCTCAACGTCCCCGAAAAACGGACAAAACTCCTGAGGGAATTAAAACAGACGAGCCCCTTAATAACCTTCCTTCAGGAAACCCATTTTAAAGGCCCTAACATCCCTAAACTCACCAATAACTTTTTCAACAAAGTATACCACGCCACAAATCCCCTGGCAAAAACCAAAGGAGTCTCCATCTTACTAAGCAAACACGCTCCATTTGAACTTTCCAGTCAACTGTCAGACCCAGAAGGACGTTTCATCTTCCTTAAGGGCACCTGGGGGGGCACTCCGGTCACTTTGGCCAATGTATATTTTCCAAATTCCGCCCATATCTCGTTCTGCTCTAAAATTGTGTCAGAGTTGAAGTGGTTCGGAGAAGGCTGTATCATCTTGGGCGGGGATTTCAATATCCCTCTCAACCCCGCACAGGATACATCCAATGGTCACTCCCACGTTTCTTATAAGATCCTGAAGAGAATTAAGGTCCTGCTACAATCACTTAAATTAGTGGATACGTGGAGACTTCTCCACCCCACAGACAGGGATTTCACCTTTTTCTCCCCCCCCCACAAGAAATATGCTAGATTAGATCTGATCTTTGTCTCCCAAAGAAACCTATCAGCTCTGTCAAAGGCAGAAATAGGCATTATTGCACTCTCCGATCACGCCCCAGTCGCTGCGACACTTTCCCTAAGACCCACACAGAAGACCCCATTCAATTGGAGACTTAATGCAGCTCTGTTGACAGACCCGACTATCCATGACGACATCCGAGATTCAATTGAAACATACTTTAAACTGAACAAGGACTCTGACACTAACCCTCTCAACAACTGGGAGGCACACAAGAGTGTTATAAGAGGTGAACTAATTAAATGGGGCGCGAGACGAAAAAAGGAAAGAGCATTGGAAATCACACGCATCTCAAATACCATAGCCAATCTAGAGACACTACACAAGAAATCCCTGTCTGATAGAGTGCTAGACGACTTGACCAGACATAGGAAGTCCCTCACACAATTATTAACCTTCCAGACCCAAAAGTCTCTGTTTTTCAAGAAAAACATCTTTTATGAAAAAGGTGACAAAGGAGGGAAGCAACTTGCCAGAGCCCTTAGGGAAACCACCCTAGCAAACCAAATCTATTCGATCCGTAACAACTCAGGTACACTGGAACACACCTCAGAAAAAATAGCCGCAATATTCCATAACTTCTATTCAGGCCTTTATGACCTTCCACCACAACATAAACCACCCCACGTAAACTCACCCAAAGAAGAACTGATTCAAAAATTCCTTGCTGACAGCAATCTCCCAAAACTATCTACGACAGAGGTCTCCATCTTAAACGAACCCATTACCGCTTCTGAACTCCAAATGATAATTAAAGATCTCAAATCAGGGAAGAGCCCAGGTCCTGACGGCTACACGTCCCAATACTATAAGACATTCTCCCTTACCCTCACTGATCCCCTGCTTAAGGCCCTTAATTATCTAGCACAACAACCACATAACTCCAACTCCCTACTTTCGGCACATATAGCTGTAGTGCCCAAACCAGACAAAGACCACTCAGAAACAGCAAATTACAGACCCATCTCCCTCCTAAATTTGGATATTAAAATCCTGGCAAAAATCCTGGCCAATAGGATAAAACCACTCCTATCTAAAATCATAGGTCCCGAACAGGTTGGCTTCATGCCCGGCAGAGAGGCCAGGGACAACATAACTAAATCCCTTAATCTGATCCATCAAGCAACCGTCTCTAAAATCGAGGGCCTTCTCCTGTCTACTGACGCGGAGAAGGCCTTTGATAGAATATCATGGGATTACTTATTCGCAGTGTGCTCCCATATTGGCCTCTCGGGGAACATTGCGAATTGGATTAAGGCCCTCTACCATAACCCGACCGCACGGATCAAGATTAACACCACACTATCGGACCCTATAGACATACGTAATGGCACACGTCAAGGCTGCCCCCTCTCCCCCATTCTTTTCATCCTGTCGCTAGAACCACTCATTAGGACCATAAACTTATCCCCAGATATCAGAGGCCTACGCCGATGATCTTCTATTTTTTATCACCCGCCCACACATCTCCATACCAAATTTAACTAAATTATTTAAAACGTTCGGTTTCATCTCAAACTTCAAAATAAACCCGACCAAATCTGAGGCGCTCAACCTTTCCCTTCCCCCAGACGTACTCAATTTACTTAAAGCAAATTCCAAATTTAAATGGGAAAAAGAATCCCTGAAGTATCTCGGAGTCAGACTCACCCCTGACTTACACTCCTTATATAAAACTAATTTTATCCCTCTACTGGGATCAATCTCAGAGGACCTGAAGAGATGGAACGCTAGATTCTTCTCCTGGTTCGGAAGGGCCGCCATACTGAAAATGGTGGTGCTTCCGAGGCTGCTGTACCTCTTTAATGCCCTTCCGATCCATATTCCAAACTCCTTTTTTTCTTCTCTTCAATCGGCCCAAAGGAGATTCCTCTGGTCTAATAAAAATCCCAGGATTTCGCTGAGAATTCTCAAACTCCCCAAAAACAAAGGCGGCTTAGGCCTCCCAGACTACAGGAAATATCATTTTGCCTCCCATATTACAAGGGTAATAGACTGGCACTGCAACGGCCCCAATAAGGATTGGGTACAACTAGAATTAGCCCATTCCTCCCAACCCCTCCTTTACTACCCCTGGACCACCCACTCTAAATCCCTCAAATCCTCTACCAACCCCCTCATAGCCAACACACTACAGATCTGGCACAAACTAGCCCAACCATACAACCTGGCCACAATCCCAGGCCCTCTGACCCCGATCGTAGGCAATCCTGACTTTATACCTGGGCTGGACCAAAGACTCCTTCCATGTCCTGATCCCTCCAAAAAATTTCTAATCACCCACTGTATGACAGGCAACACAGTCAAAACCCTTACTTCCCTAAAAACTGAATTTGGCGACTCAGCCCCGAACCCTTGGTTTTACATGCAACTCAGGAATTTCCTGACAAATAGTAAACACAAAACCTCTTTCTTCCAAAATCTAACCCCCATAGAAGACATCTGCCTCAAGAGGTCCCCTGTTCTCAAAACCACTTCCTTAGCCTACAAGTGGCTGATCTCACATGACTCTTCGGAAGCTCGAAAACATAAAGAAAGATGGGAAAGAGATTTGGGCCAACAATTCAGCGTACATCAATGGGAAAAGGCATGTTTATTCGCACACAAATGCTCCTTAAGTACAAAACACCAGGAGACTTCTTACAAAATACTTACGCAATGGTACATTACCCCTGTGAAGGCTCACAAATGGTCCTTAGCGATCCCTGACTCCTGCTGGCGCTGTAACTCAGACAAGGGCACCTTCCTACATATTTGGTGGGATTGTCCTATAATCAGTAAATACTGGGAAGAGGTCTCTACCTGGATCAAGCACATAACCGAAACCTCAATCACCCTAGACGCCGCTGCATGCTTGTTACATATCAATTCCCTCTCCATCCGAGGGTACAAAAAATCCCTAACAAGACACCTGCTTACAGCAGCGAAATCATTGATTCCTCTGTTCTGGAAAACAAACAGGGTCCCAGGGGTCAGGGATTGGCTGGAAAAAGTGAGATACATTTACAAAATGGAAGAACTTGTTGCAATGAGAAACGAACACAGCTCCTCCTTCATTGAAAACTGGTCCCCCTGGGTTGCCTTCTCATACTCAAAAGAATATGAATCCCTCATCACCGATCCCCACACAATAAACTAAATATCCCTACGAAACAAACTCCCAACTCACCCTTTTATCACTTCCTTCCTGAAATACACTTCAGACTACAGCCCACCATCTCTCCCCTCTGGACCTGCTTCCATTTCTCTCTCCCTACCCTCCCCCCTCGTCCCCTCCTCTCACCCTCCTCCCTTACCCCCTTTTCCTAATGCCTTCCCATTTGTGATATACAAGATTTTACCTTTTACAGAAACTGTTCTTTTATCTGTTATATTCAGATTTATGTTATACCTACGCAACTTGTGTATGTTATTGTATTTACAACCTATGTACGATCTTACTTTGGCTCCAATAAACCTTGGATTGTGAAAAAAAAAAAAAAAAAATGTGCAGCTTTTAATAAAATAATTCCTGGTGATCTTAGCAAAAATGTAATTGTTTTCAGCTACTCCCAAAGCTCAAACACACATGCCTTTCTCTGCAACCTTAGTTGCACTGGACAGTGAATGAACAGGATAGTGCTCTGTGCTGAGTGACTTCCTGTTCATTCACAAACTGAAGCATAAAAAACACAGTTAATTATTTTTCAGTTATGAGTGAACACAGTGAGTGAGTGTGTTCATTTAGAAAAGGAAGGTGCTGATAAATTACATATTTACTAGTCCCTTCCCCCATTTACTATTCTGGGAGCGCAAAACAGGGGGAAGCCCAGGCAATAGAGGGAATCAGCACTGCATAAAGTGATTAGGGTGTGCCCAAGCACACCTGGCACACCCCCTGTGCATGCCTATGGGTATAATCCACAGTTTTTTACGATCCAGAAGCCTGTCCTGGGTATTGCTATGCAGCCATCACTGGAGAGAATGCATGTAGACAGGAACAAACTGCAAAGAGGCATCAGGAGATCAACAGCATCCAAAGATACAGCAAAGGATGAAAAATGTACACACTATAATTTATTTTAAAAATCTGCAGTCGTATACAGTACATTGTGCTTTAGAAAATAAAATGCCATTCAGTTAGTGTTTACATTTACTTTAAGCTTCATATTTTTTTTTTTTTCATGTCAATGCAGATCTTTCCACGCCACTAGAGACATGCTCATAGATTAGCTAAAGTGGATTTTTCTGTTTGAAAGTAGTTTTATTTGTTTGTCTCAGCTCATAGATTATAACGAAAAGAGATGAGTGACTTAATCATGACACGTACATCTGCAAATTGAAGGCAAAGCATATTTGGTCATTTTAAGTTAGCTCATCTCTAGTGATGAACGGACATCCGACGGGACGGTTCGCGAACGCTAACTGCAAACTTTGGCAAATGTCCGCGAACCGCAAGTTGGCGGCGGGCCCCATTGACTTTAATGGCAGGTGAATATTAAAAACCTTCAGGTCATATTTGCAGCCACAAAATACTTACTAGCTGTTCACAAATAGTCCTACAACATGGACAGTGACCTACCAGAAGTATTAAGTGAAAACCGGATTCATAAGTAAGTGCCGGCCATTACAAGCCCCAAAAATTAGCCGACGGGTGTTCACCTGACAGCAAACAACTTTGTGTTCTGTGGCTGGAGGTACATTAAGCTATTCACCGGATACAGAAGTAAGTGTCGGCCATTACAGGCCCCAAAAATTAGCCCACAGGCATTCACCTGACAGCAAACAACCTTGTATTCTGTGGCTGGTGTTACATTAGGCATTCATCGGATGCAGAAGTAAGTGTCGGCCATTACAGGCCCCAAAAATTAGCCCACAGCCACAGGCGTTCACCGGTCAGCAAACAACCTTGTATTCTGTGGCTGGTGGTACATTAGGCATTCACCGGATACAGAAAAAAGTGTCGGCCAGTACAGGCCCAAAAAATTACCCCACAGGCGTTCACCTGAATTTAAATGAAACATGGTCTACTGGTCACATGTGTTGAATTCCTCCGAGATCCTTCCTTTATTTATTTTTATAAATGTGAGGTAGTCAACACTGTTGTGAGCTTATCGGTCACGACCCCCCCTGCTGCGCTGAACGTCCTTTCGGACAGGACACTGGGCTCCAGGACGTCTTGCGGCAGGCCAGGAAATGACCCTGTGACAACAAAAGTCTCTAGAGAAGCGCAGTATATGTGGAAGAAGGTATATAACACCCCGCTTCAATCTGTCATTTTGGGGGGCCACTGGTTTATCGCACTAGTTATGAAACTTTTTTTTCAGGAATTTTTTTAATGTGTGTAGCAGAGATAATGCAGCGAAAGAGGCAAAAATACAGGAGTAACCAAATACACCACCAGTCACAATGCTGCACAATACAAATCCACTATAATATGCTTTCTATATTCGAAAGTATATTATACGTGTATATTACACCTATATACTGCAGAGCAAGTAGCACACCTATACCAGTGCTTGAAAGGACTTTTGTGGACCTGTTAGGTAGCGATTTGTGTCGCTAAACTCTGTCCCTGCTGGAAACGCCAACCTCGCCCTACACTGACAAAAAGTATATGAATGTATTAGACACCTATATACTAGAGCAAGTAGCACACCTATACCAGACCTTAAATGGACTTTTGTGGACCTTTTAGATAGCTATTTGATAGAATACAGCCTGTCCCTGCTCCAAACAGCACCCTCTCCCTACACTGACAAAAAGTATATGAATGTATTAGACACTTCAGACACTGTATTATTATACTGCAGAGCAAGTAGCACACCTATACCAGTCCTTAAAAGGACTTTTGTGGACCTTTTAGATAGCTATTTGAATGAATACAGCCTGTCCCTGCTCCAAACAGCACCCTCTCCCTAGCATGACAAAAAGCAGAATGTAAGATGGCTGCCAGATCAGGTCTATTTATAAGGTAGGGAGTATATCCATGTGCTGAAATGTCTCAATTGGCTGTCCTGCACCACCTGATGAATGTGTCATAGTTTAAAGTTCTTACCCATGTAACATTGCGGACCGCCGCGAACATAGCCAGATATCCGCCAGTTTGGCGGATCGCGAACGACCAAAGTTCGCCACGAAATGACCGCCGGGCGAACCGGCAGGCCATCTCTATTCATCTCTACAGACCGGTGATTCTCAAACTGTGTGCCATGTGAGATTTACAGGTATGCTGTGGTAGTTTTGAAAAATATTTAAAATTGCTAGCATTTTGAAACCTGGAACATATTAAACAATTAAATGGTAAATCAATGTTGCAAAAGTTAAGAAAGTAACATATATACAAACGCAGTCTTTGTCAGTCTGTCATTCATTGGTTCCTTTTGTAACGCTAGACTTGTGTGGGATCTTGGGAGAACTTGATCTGGAAGATATTTCATTAAAACCAGCTCTGTACAGTCCTGCTCACGACTGTGGCTGCGTTACCTCACGGGCTTGGCCCTTTCCCTCTACACGCGTATCACCCTCTGATTGCGCTTTCTCAATAGAAGCATCTATTGAGAAATAGACATGTGCATTCGTTTTCGTCCAAGTGCATTTTCGTCCGAATTTTGAAAATTATTTTCAAAATTCCGAAATCCGAAAGATCCGTCATAAAAAAAATGCTTTATTTTCGTTTTTGTTGCTACAACAGTTCGATATAGATTGGAGATTCGACATGACGCTGACAATAGCAATCGGTGTCTATCAAACCTGCGGTCGAATGTGCCTAACCTTAACTCTATTAGTCCAAGATTATTCTACATAGAGAGAAAAGATTCAACATTATAGAGACAGTGTTGGGGTAGACCATTCGACATGAACAACGAAGATTAGACGAAGCAGAGAAAAACATACAAACATCGAATCTGTCATTGAAGGCTTATGGTGTCTGTCGAAAGTTCTAAGAAGATTCGACAAGCAGCTAAACTGTACGACGCCGCAATCGTACATTTCCGGTCAAATGCTCGGCCCATAGGCTATAGAAGAATTTGAATGTTGGTTGACTAGTAATAATAATTTATAAATATAATTATTACTAGTCATACAACATTAGAATTCTACTATCGCTTGTAGGCGAAACATTTGACTGGAAATATACGATTCGATGTACAGTTTAGCTGCTCCGTCGAATCTTCTTAGAACATTCAACAGACACCATAAGCCTTCAATGACAGATTCGACCTTAATTAAATCAGATTTTCAGACGAATGCATTTTTTAACAAAACAAAATAAATAAAAACAAATTTCAGGAGTAACTAAATAACTTTATTTTTCGGACGAAAACGAAATTCAGATTTTTTTTTTCAGTGTGCACATGTCTATTGAGAAAGCCCAATCAGATTGCGATACGCGTGTAGAGGGGAAGAGCCGAGCTGTGAACGCAGCCACAGTGTTGAGCAGGACTATACAGATCTGGTTTTAACTGAATATCTTATCAGGGATACAGAGTAATAACACTGGTGTGGAGGAAGGAGAAAAGCAGAAGGGCAGTATAAATGAGAGATCTTTCTTGCAATGGGAGGCTACCGATTGGAAAGTGGATACAGAGTAGCTGGTCGGATGTGGAAGAGATGAGACCATTGCTGCAAGAAAGAAAGGAATTGTTATGAGTCTTTCTGACTCATATATGAGGTGAGCAGGTATAACGGCTGGTGAAGGTGTGCACATTATCTGCTGAAGACACTATTTGAACAGTGGTGGATGATATGAATTGAGAAGTCACAATAATTCAACGCAGAAAAGTTTCAGCATATGAACAGTTGGGCAAGATAGTGCGGGTTATTTACTATCTTGCCCAACTGTTTGGTAAAATGTATGCTGAGTACATAGATACCAAAAACGGCATGCTTTAAAATTGCGCACAACCATGCAGCAGCGACAAACTACGTACATTTTTAAAAGCCTTTAAAAACCTTTACAGGTTACCACTTTAGATTTACAGAGGAAGTCTACTGATCAAATGACTGCCCTCGATCTGACATTCACAGTGATACCTCACATGCTTGGTGCAATTGCGCTTTACATATGACACAAGACCGATGCTTGCATTTGCCTTAGCGCGCAAGCACGGGGAGACAGGGGTGTTTTTTTCTATTATTATTATTTATTTTGCTTTTTTATTTTATTTTCACAATGTTTCTTTAACCTCCCTGGCGGTATGATTATTTCAGAAAAAATGTGCTGAAAGCGGTACCATTATTTGCAAGGAAATTTGGCGTTTTATACTGTAGGCCTGTAATGCTTAGGAATAACTCATTTAAATCTGACCAAACAAGAGTCTAGTAGGCATCCCGAGTATGACATTTTTTTAAAAACAAAATTACAAAATATAATATAATAAATAATTATAAATAATTATAACAAATAATAATATAATTAGAATAAAAATTATTCAATAATGTAATCAACTCAAAATCACTGAAATTTGCTCAGTTGCAGAATTGTCGCTGTCATTACTTTTATTTTTTTATGACGAATTTCCCCACAATTTCCCCACATTTCCCCACAAATCGCTATCACACAATTCTGCAAGTGATTATAATTTATTATCGCTGTTTTCTAGCTGCTCTAAAACCATTTTTGACATAAAGGGACACTTTTGGTTGCTATGGACAATCTACAGTTTGCAGGCAGAAAGAACAGTTTTTATTATATAAAAGTACATGTAGGACACTGGGCAGACCACTAGGGACACGGGGTGTGTATTTTTTACATACAGTACTGTAATCTATAAGATTACAGTATACTGTATGTATTGTGATTGTTTACCTTTTTTAATTTGGCGCCGTTCTCCGCTCCTGTGCGCCGTAACGTCGCAGGGAACGGAGATTGGCGGCACACAGAGGCACTGTGTGAATCGAGCGAGGTCCCGCTCGCTCACACAGCGCGATGGCATCGCTGGATCCAGGGACAAGGTAAGTAAACCAAACCTGTGGATTCAGCGAGGCGAGCCCGAGTCTGACTCGGGGTCACCGATCGCAGCCCAAAAATCTCACCCCAAGTCAGACTCGGGAATATCGCCAGGGGGGTTAATTTTTTTTTATATATATAATTAGAATTCTTATCACAGGGAATGTAAATATCCCCCATGATAGCAATAAGTTGTGACAATACCTCTTTTTTTAACCACATTAATACTGGGCACTTTCACCCCCTTCCTTCCCAGGCCAATTTTCAGCTTTCAGCGCTCTTGCATTTTCAATGACAATTGCGCGGTCATGCTACGCTGTACCCAAATGAATTTTTTATCATTTTGTTCACACAAATAGAGCTTTCTTTTGGTGGTATTTATTCACAACTCCTTTTTTTTTTGCAAAAAAAGAGAGGAAATTTGGAAAAAAAATATTTTCTTTATTCTATTTTAAAAGAAATCCGATAAAATAGAATGTTGGCTTTAATGTAAGCCAAAATGTATTCTGCTACATGTCTTTGGTAAAAAAAATCCTGGTAAGTGTATAATAATTGGTTCATGTGATCACTGACATATGTACGCATTGCTGGTTCCTGCTGTCCATGTCAATTTGGAGTTCCAGTCCCGCATATGGTCCCATTCCGGTTTCAATGGTCCCGGTTTCCAAAGACCACTATGTCTGGCCGACTCTTTACTGTACAGTATTAGAGTCCAACCCATCTGGTAAGCGTATTTCATCCACTATTTACCTTGATGTGATTGTGATCCTTTTAGAGTGCTACAGACAACCTGTTGTATCCCAATCCATGGATAGCAGCTCACCTGTTTTCCCTGCACTTATCACTCAATTGATGTCCATTCAACCTTGAGATAAAAGACTTTTTTTTTTTTGCATCAAGCACTTTGAGCTACTTATATATATGTCAGTGGTTCATGTATATGCACTCTTATACGAATATTGTCACCTCACATAGTACCACATATTGGAGTTTTAGTTTTTTAGCGCTACATTTTTTGTTTACTATGTACGCAAATGATCATGTACAGATGTGCGCAGGTGATCACGGACATATGTGTGCAGATAATCATTGGGACATATGATTTTACTGTTACATACTGTATGTGGGGACAGGTGTTATTACTATGTGGGGGGCATGTGTTTTGGGGACATTGTGTGGGGACATGTGTTTTGGGGACATTGTGTGTTACTAGGCTAGTGAGCAGTGTGTAAAAAGCTGTAAAAAACAGCTCATACACACTGATCACCAGCCGGCTGCAGAGATCCGCTCTCCTCTCCTCACCGACAACTAATGTGTGAGGAGAGCCGATCGCCTAGCAACCGCCTCTCTGTTTACATCACATGGCGGCTGTGATTGGACATGGCCGTCATGTGACCAGGAGGGCCAAACACAGAGCCCTCCTGCCGTTCTGAGATGCGCCGTGTCCGGGTGACACGAGCGCATTAGGATTGCGCCGCTGTGCGGGCTTGCACGTGATTCCCCTCTTCTGAGGGATGTTCCTGAACGTTTACTCAGAGAGCAACCACCCAGCCATACATATGCAGTGACTGGGTGGGAAGTGGTTAAAAACAAATGGGGTCTAATAGACTCTAGATCTCTAGATGCCTTCAAAGCATCTGACAACACCAAGATCGGTGTGTGATAGGATGCTTTTCCGATAGCACTGTTTATATCCGGTGAAACCAAAGTCATGAAATGCTTGTAGCTTCCAGTTTCTTAAGTCATAAAGATGATTGAAGCCATTCTGGTCTTCCATCAGCTCTATGGTCAGCTGGGGGAAGCGCCGGCTGCATTCTCAGGGTCCCCGGTGGGACAGGAGAGCCCGAGAAAACCGTTGAAGACAGTGGGGGGGACGTTCCCTCCCTCTGCTTGTAAAAACAGTCTAGCGGCTAATTAGCCACTAGGATTGCTTTTACATGAAAGCCGACCACTGGCTGTAAAGAATGATACCAAGATCCTACCTGCAGGCATCATTCTGGTATAACAACTTAAATCCCAGCAACATACCAGTACGTTGCTGGTCCTTGTTGTTGTTGGGCATTTATTGTAATGTTCTTTTTTTTTTCATACAGCCTGTGGGCTGAACGATAAAATAGATTGTTCGGTGGGTATGCCCACCATTAGAATACCGCCCTGCATCCACCCACTTCTAATGATGGGCATATATACAGTCAGGTTCATAAATATTGGGAAATTGACACAATTGCATTTTCCTTTCAGTTTTGTCTTCAGCAAGTGAAATGCATGCTCAATCGGATTTAGGTCAGGTGATTGACTTGACCATTGCATAACATTCCACTTCTTTTCCTTAAAAAACTCGTTGGTTGCTTTTGCAGTATGCTTCAGGTCATTGTCCATCTGCACTGTGAAGAGCCGTCCAATGAGTTCTGAAGCATTTGGCTGAATATGAGCAGATAATATTGCACAAAACACTTCAGAATTCATCCTGCTGCTTTTGTCAACAGTCACATCATCAATCAATACAAGAGAACCAGTTCCATTGGCAGTCATGCATGCCCACGCCATGACAATACCACCACCATGCTTCACTGATGAGGTGGTATTCTTTGGATCAAGAGCAGTTCCTTTCCTTCTCTTCCCATCACTCTGGTACAAGTTGATCTTGGTCTCATCTGTCCATAGAATGTTGTTCCAGGACTGTGAAGGCTTTTATAGATGTTGTTTGGCAAACTCTAATCTGGCCTTCCTGTTTTTGGGGCTCACCAATGGTTTACATCTTTTGGTGAACCATATCCGGCTCCATATCTCCATGTCTTCACTCTGGTGAAGTCTTCTTGATTGTTGATTGTTGATTGTTGATTGATTGATTGTTGATTGTTGACTTGACACACATACACCTACCTCCTGGAGAGTGTTCTTGATCTGGCCAACTGTTGTAAAGGGTGTTTTCTTCATCAGGGAAAGACATCTTCGGTCATCCACCACAGTTGTTTTCCGTGGTCTTCCGGGTCTTTTGGTGTTGCTGAGCTCACCGGTGCGTTCTTTCGTTTTAAGGATGTTCCAAACATTTGATTTGGCCATACCCAATGTTTTTGCTATCTCTCTGATGGGTTTGTTTTGTTTTTTCAGCCTAATGATGGCTGGCTTCACTGATGGTGACAGCTCTTTGGAACAGTTGAGCAGCCAATTGTCCCATTACTTTTGGTCCCTTAAAAAGTGGTACATATACAAACTGTTGTAATTCCTATACCGTTCACCTGATTTGGATGTAAATACCCTCAAATTAAAGCTGAAAGTCTGCAGTTAAACCACATCGGCCCAGATTCAGGTAGATTTGCCCATTACTTACACCTGAGCTGCTCAGCTGAATTTCTCTGCGCTGGAGCAATTTTGCCAAATTGCCACCTGATTCAGGAATCGTTTGTTCAGTTAATTTGCTCCTGTTTAAGGCAAAGCTGAGGGCGCAAGGCCGTGCAAGTCAAAGTGGGTGTGCCCCTATGTAAATGAGGAATTTTCAGGTCAGCAGAGGTTTGCGCCGTTCGCGCGCATGCGCAGTTAGAGCGCTGCCGTCTGCGCATGCGTCAAACTGCGCCTGGCATACTTTCAGGGCAAATCATGCTTAGCTGCTTGCACTGAGCAAATAAATAGGAGCAGACTTGCGCAGGTTCTTTGCTGAATTTCATCCTGCTTTTTCCTACCCCCCCTGAGCAAGGAAATTCAGCCCATTTTCAAGAGATGGCACCTCCTAAAGGAACCAAAAAAAGGAAGGCAAACTTTGTGGCTGCGGAGATGGACATCTTAATTGCTGCACTCCAGCAACATAAAGAGCTTCTATATGGTGCCCAGCGGGCAAACACCACCGTTGCCCAAAGGAGGGCTATCTATGAAGCCATAGCCCTGGACATCAATGCCCTGGGTAATGAAGAGCGTACCTGGGATGACATCCAGAAAAAGCTCAACGATATGAGGCGCAGGGTCCGGGATAAACTGGCTCTGATCAAAAAATATACCGGTGGCACGGGAGGTGGCCCACAATGTAAAATCCGCCTCAATCAGGAGGAGGAGCTTATTGCCCAAACGTTTGTGCAGGAGCAGGTGGAGGGACTTGAAGGGTACGACTCCACTGTTGGGAACTTGGGGACTGGTAAGTTATTTTTGTTTCATATCTGCTGTGCATCATGGGAGGGGGTAGAAGTGAACATATTTGTGGGTAGAAGTGAAGATGGAAGTATTATTTTTGTTTCATATCTGCTGTGCATCATGGGAGGGGGTAGAAGTGAACATATTTGTGGGTAGAAGTGAAGATGGAAGTATTATTTTTGTTTCATATCTGCTGTGCATCATGGGAGGGGGTAGAAGTGAACATATTTGTGGGTAGAAGTGAAGATGGAAGTATTATTTTTGTTTCATATCTGCTGTGCATCATGGGAGGGGGTAGAAGTGAACATATTTGTGGGTAGAAGTGAAGATGGAAGTATTATTTTTGTTTCATATCTGCTGTGCATCATGGGAGGGGGTAGAAGTGAACATATTTGTGGGTAGAAGTGAAGATGGAAGTATTATTTTTGTTTCATATCTGCTGTGCATCATGGGAGGTGGTAGAAGTGAACATATTTGTGGGTAGAAGTGAAGATGGAAGTATTATTTTTGTTTCATATCTGCTGTGCATCATGGGAGGGGGTAGAAGTGAACATGTGAGAAGTGTGTTGCACCAGCAAAATATTTAGTTTTGGTGTCATCCACAGGTGGTGATGATGATGATGAAGCTGGGCCGTCTTCGGCTGCGGATCGACCCAGCCCATCCATACTCAGAGCCAGGGGTCCAGTCAGGCCCCATGGAGATTCTGTCTATGCTGGTCCAGGAGGAGATCCTACCGGGGCCAAGTATGGAGGAGGAAGTGATATTGGAGGAGGATACCTTTTTCCTTATCCAGGAGGACTCTGGCTCCCTCCAGGAGGATACCACCATCCCTGACCAACCCACCACCCCCCGCCCAGCACGTCATCCCCCTCCAGGGCAAGCCCCTCCATTGTGGACCCCTCCCCTTCTCCCTCTGTCCGTGCCCGAGCCTCTCCTCCCAGGAAGGCTCTGTCTAAAACGAGGCATATATCCTCCACCCTCCGTGACGGTCTGCTGGAGGAGCAGGCCCTGCAGACCCGCCATATAGGGGACATGGTGGGAGAGGTGCGTCGTCTGGCGGACAGCATGGCATCCACCTCCACCTCTGTGCAGCATGCCCTCACCCTGCATGCGGACCGGGACAAACATGTCTCACAGAGCCTGGGGGAAATTAGTGGCAACTCAAAGGCCATAGTCACCTGCTTGGTGGCTCTGGAGACCACACCCACTTTATTAACCAGGATGACAGCTGCGGTGGAGGCCAACACCGCTGCTGTGCAGGCCAACACCGCTGCAGTGCGGGAGGAGGCGAGAATGACCCGCCGTCATCAGCGGGATAACACCACCCGCCAAATGAGGATGTTGGCCCAGACCAACACCATCCTCGCCCGCCTGGCCAACGCCATGGAGGGCATGCAGCCACCACCTGCACGGAGTGTGGAAGTAGGGGTTGATGCTCCTCCCCCCCCTCAATCCCCACCCCATGCCTCCTCCGCACCACGGAGATTGAGGAGCCAGAGCCGGGGCACCCTTGGCCCAAAGAAAAAAACAAAAAAATAATATAATTTCTCCATTTATTTTATGCAGAGAATCTTTTTTTGTTATTTTTTTATATATGCTCAGGATATGAGTTTATTTTTTTTATATATGCTCAGGATATGAGCTTTTATATTTATTTGTAGTCCCTACACACGGTGAGGAGTGTATACTACAGTGTGACTGGTGTGTGAATGGGGGGGGGGTGGCACTCCTGCTGGAAAAGGGGTGTCACCCTCTGCCATGTGAAAGGTGTATGAATGGACAGCAACATAATTGGAGCCTTGACGCGGCGTTGCTGCTCCCTAATACCATGGGGTATTGTTGGGTCTAATCCAATTTGGGGCGCATGTGTCGGGTGTGTGCTAGGGACTACAGTGGTGTGCATACATGCATTATACTTGTGACAAGATCAGGGTGTGTTTAATGTGCAAAGAGACGTTCCACAAGACCATTCCGGATTGCTCTTCCCTCAGAAGATCCGGTAGTGTTTCTTGGGGGGGGGGGGGTTGCGTGGTTCGGGGGTAAGGTCAGTGCGTAGCTCAATGTGCATGCCCCTTCTTTGAGCAAAATTGTGGAGAATACTACATGCCCCGACGATTTGGCACACAAAGTTGGGTGAATACAACAGGGTCCCCCCTGATTTATCCAGACATCTGAATCGAGATTTAAGGATGCCAAATGTGCGCTCCACCACCGCACGGGTACGTGCATGGGCTTTGTTATATCTTTCCTCTCCTGGTGTTTGTGGGTTACGAAATGGGGTCATCATGTGACGTCCCAGGGCATATGCAGAGTCACCTGGAAGGAAAAAGACAGGAGGATGTTAGTCGTGCATGTGCCCCTTGTGATGTGTGCATCATGGGGGGGGGGGGGCAGTCATACCTGACACCCATGTCACTCACCAATCAGCCAGCTGTCTCCATACATGTTCTGGTCAAACTCGGTTGGGATGGGGCTGTGTCGGTAAATAAAACTGTCATGGCTTGACCCTGGGTGTTTGGCACGGACATGCCATATGAGGCCATGTGCATCCACAATCATCTGCACATTTATCGAATGCCAATGCTTCCTGTTGCAGTAGATATGCTCGAGGAGCCGGGGGGGGCGTAGTGCCACATGGGTACAATCTATTGCACCCACAGTGCGTGGAAATCTGGCTATTGCATAAAAATCACTGATTGCCTTCTGCCGCAGGTCAGCCGTGGTTGGTTTGATAAATTGTGTGCCCATTCATCTGAGTATTGCAGGGATCACTTGGTGCACACACCTGCTCATGCTGGATTGGGACATCCCCGCCACCATTCCACCTGTGCGCTGAAATGAGCCACTTGACAAAAAATGAAGGGTTGCCACTACCTTCACCAGTGGCTGCACTGCCTGTCCCCGATGGGTCGGGCTGCTGATGTCATCCTGCAGGATTGTTACCAACTCAAGGATGACTTCAGGGCTGAAGCGAAACATGCGATACACCTCATTATCACTCATCTGAAAAAGGTTGTAGCGCCCTCTGTAAATCCTCTCCCGTGCCCTCCTACGAGTCGGCTCAGTCAATAGAATATCAAGAACCATAGCTGCCCCTGGCATGTTGGTGCACAGATGTGAGGTCCCTAAAATGTGGGTGCTCTGCTTGTTCAGCTCGTCTGTCTAGGTGCTGCTGAAGTTGCGCGCTCCTTCAGATGACATTTGGCCATCTTTTGCTAACTTGCCCCTGCTTTTAGCAGGAGCAAGTTTGCCTGGGGAAAAAAGCTTGCGCGCTTCCAGCGCAAGATGCGCATCACACGCGCATGTTTCTGAATCATCGGCAGTACCTAATTTGCATATTCGCTGAGGGAATTCCATGAAGGCGCAACTTACACCCCACGCAAAATTGCGCGAATATTGCGCAGGAGCAGCTAGGCTGCGTGCGCGGAAAAATGGCCGCATTTCAGGCTTAACTGGTTTACTGAATCAGCCGCAAATTTGCATGGGAGCAAATCAGTACTTGCGCGGCGCAAATCACACTTGCTGCCGCGCAAGTGCTTCTTGAATCTGGGCCAGTGTGTTTGTTTCATTTCAAATTTATTGTGGTGGTGTATAGAGCCAAGAAAATTTTAATTGTGTTGATGTCCCAATATTTATGGACCTGACTGTATGCACAGTTTTTTTTAACTGTGGTGGTGAAATCACCTTCTACATCGCTGGAGTCGCTGATTTACATATAGTGGCCCAGATTCAGCATAGCTTGCGCTTTATTTGCGCGGGCACAGGGCAATGATCTTGCTCCCTGCGCAAGTGCTTCTTGAATCTGGGCCAGTGTGTTTGTTTCATTTCAAATTTTTTGTGGTGGTGTATAGAGCCAAGAAAATTTTAATTGTGTCGATGTCCCAATATTTATGGACCTGACTGTATGCACAGTTTTTTTTAACTGTGGTGGTGAAATCACCTTCTACATCGCTGGAGTCGCTGATTTACATATAGTGGCCCAGATTCAGCATAGCTTGATTTTGCCCTGCGCCCACGCAAATATTTTGCGCTGCCCTCGATTCACGGAGCAGTAGCTCCGTAAACTGCAAAGGGCGCGCCGGCAAATTTGCCCGGCGTAAGCGCGCGCAAGTTAAATGATCTCGCCGGGGGGCGGGAATCATTTAAATTAGGCGCGCTCCCGCGCCGAGCATACAGCAAGGACGTCATTTGCTTCAAAGTGAACGTGAATGGCGTCCAGCGCCATTCACGAAGCACTTACGCAAACGACGTAACATTTGAACGTCGCGACACGGGAGCGGCGGTATACTTTAGCACAGGCTGCCCCTGCTATTAGAAAGGGCAGCCTTGCGCTAAAGTAGCCGTATGGAAACTCCGTACCTGGCTTGCGCGGGGCCCGCGCAAGATTGTGAATCAGTGGTAGTTTGCAATTTGCATACTACACGCTGATACACAATGGGAGCGCCCCCTAGCGACCCCCGCAAGAATGCAGCCTAAAATCTGCGAGGCATAAGAGCCTTATGCCGCGCAGATTTTAGGCTGCAGCCGGTGTAACGAGGTTCCTGAATCAGGAGCACTCGTTACACCGGAGCAAGTAAGCAATTGCGCCGTGTAACTCATGGTTACACGGGCGCAATTGCTTCTTGAATCTGGGCCAGTGAGAGCAAATGCTGTTGCTGTCAAGATGAAAAAATCAGTGCTGCAGCTGAATGGCATACCTGAAAAGAAAATAATGGTTAACAATAAAACACACTTAACAGTAAAGTATAAAATAATTACATACCTGAAAATCAAACATGATAAAACATTGCAATTAAAAAATACAGTAAAACAGAGAAGAACAATAGAGAGAGAACAATAGAGCAAGAAGAACAATAAAACGACAACTATTTTTGGCTTTTTTTTACACTTTTATTCGTAACTGTAACGGTTCCAGGTTTGGATACCCTGTGAAAGTGTACCCTAGACTGTGCCATGCTGTACCCTACGCTTATACTCCACTAGTGTGTGGTAGCGTTGGAAACATTCACTAACGCAGAGACCAGGTTGGCCAGGACAGCAGAGACAATAATAGTGGGTGTCATGCCTATATCCACGATTTCTGCAGACACATCTTCTTTGGGGTGATCGTTGGGTAGGGGTATCAGGGAGGACATCCGGAAAATGTCTCTAATGCAGCTGGCTCACTGTATTTTCATTGGAAAGTTGGGGCTCCGTACTGCCTGGAAACAGAAGGGCTGTGATGATCTCTTCCTGGAATTTAAGGATCAAGTTTGTCCGGGCGCTTTGTATAGCACACAAGCGTTCAGCAGAGCCAATTGAAATAAGTATACAGACACTTTTTTATATCAGCATCTGACCATACAGGAAATTAAGTATGGCGCGATCAACTAGTCATCCACCCCTCCCGTATTAAGATTGTATTTGTGGACACAGAGGGGTTTCTCCACAACACCAGTCACGTTGGAATTTGGACTGTCATATCTGCGTGAAGGGAGGACAGAACGAAAACATTCCGATGATCCCTCCAATTCACTGCGAGTAAATTACTATAATTATTATTATTCAAGCAGGCTCTCTCCCCCCGTCTAAGTTGGGATTTTGCAAGCCATTGGGGGGAAGCCCCAACAATTAGTTCACACGGTGCCATATCCACCAATTTTATGATCAAAAAAGTGACTAAAAAGTGGCACGCTCATGTAATAATTGTCCACATACAAGTTGTACCCCTTTCCAAATAAGGGTGACACCAAGTCCCAAACAATCTTGCCAGCTCTCCCTATGTGGTTTAGGCCATTCTCAGGACTCCACATGACTATCTCTTCCCTCGTAAACCATAAACCTATATGTATAGCCTGTTGCCATGTCGCAGAGCTTATACAACTTGACCTCATATCTGGCATGTTTGCTGGGGAGATACTGTTTGAAAGACAAGAGGACAGAAAATGTAATCAGGGACTCATCAATGCAAACAACTTGATCGGAAATAAACAAGGCGACAAACTGTTGGTTGAAGTGGTTTATGAGGGGCTGAATTATGTGGAGTCGACCGTATCCAGGATCACCCTGAGGACGACAGAGTTCATTGTCATTAAAATTCATGAACCGCAAGATCTGCTATTATCTAGCCAAGGTCATGGAAGCAGAGAACATGGGCATATGGTGAATTTGGTCAGTGGACCAATATGACCGCAACTCACTTTTTTTAGTTATGCCCATGAGGAGGGATAGGCCCAGAAAGGTCTTAAATTCGGAAACCGTAATAGGTTTCCAATCTCTGGCAAGGATCAACGGGATTAGCAGCAATGAATTGACCAGCATACACATTGTTTTGGTCTACAATAGATCTATAGAGATCTTCAGTGAAAAACAGTGAATAAAAATTAAGTGACGTAAAATCAACTGTTTCCACCTGAACTCCCAGGTTGGCCAGTGAATGGAGGAAGTACAGGTGCTGCAGAAGTGCTCCCAATCAGGGATGGGCCTGTGTTTGTCTTCTTGGTGGCAGCTTGCAGGGCACTACTTGTGCTAGCCACTAGTGTTGAGCGGAATACGCCATATTCGATTTCGCGATATATCACGAATATATAGACGAATATTCGTGAAATATTCGCTAAAATCGAATATTCGTGATATTTTATCAAAAAATAATTTTTGAGAAATTTCACTAATGCGAATGCGAAATTGATTGCGAAATTTTGACAACTGTGGTAGGAGAACTCTGATTGGCTCTGATGCAAAAGAAGGGCAGAGAAAGTATTCGCGAATATTTGTGATATTTTATCGAAATTTCGCTAATGCGAAATTGATTGCGACATTTTGACAACTGTGGTAGGAGAACTCTGATTGGCTCTGATGCAAAAGAAGGGTGGAGAAAGTATTCGCGAATATTCGGAAATCTAATATTCGCGTTTGCGAATGTTCGGCAACATAAAAGGATCGCCTCAGCTTAGCTACTTGGCCCAGGGTCTCTAATCATACCAGCAATGCTTTTAGACGTCGATAGGATGTGATCTGTTTTAAAAATAAATTTGAAAAAATACGAATATTCGGAATAGCGAATTTTGGCCGCGAAATTCGAGTTATTCGCGAATATTCGAATATGCCATATTCGTAACGAATATTCGCAATGCGAATATTCGTGAGCAACACTACTAGCCACCGCACTGCCTTGAACTGCACTCGCCACATCACCACATGATACTGCAGTGCTGGATGTACAACCAGGATGTACTAGGCCGCTGGTTCTTGACAGTTCACCAGAAGGATGAGCAGCACTAGTACTGGCTCTCTGCTCTATACGAGAGCCCTGTGGGTCTTGCACCTTAATGACAGAAGAACGGGGTCAGGTATGCCTGACTTTAGCTCTGATGATGGAGTAGTGGTCCCTGCTATCTGTCAAGGTGCTGTCTACTGGTTCATTTACTGAGCCTAAATCTGCCAGTGAGGCGGCTTCCCCTTTGCTCTCATCTGTCATGCTCATCAACGTGTAGGCCTCTTCACTAATGTACCTCTGATTGGACATTTTGGTCTCTAAATTTATAGGTACAACTAGTGTGACTCAGACAAAAAGAGCCCCTGATTGTCAGCGACTGCTTCAATTCCTACCAAAAAAAACTGTTAGCATTTGCAGGGATCAGGCATGACTCTGCAAACAAGCAGTTATGTGTGTTGTGTTTTGTAAGTGATAGTGATCAATTGATACTGCGCTTGGGTGGGCTGGGCTGGGTGGAATGGCTAAACACAGGTGCTAGCAGGTTTCTGGGCTGATCCCACTTACGCTGCATTTTTGGGAACCCTAAACTACTGGGGATGCTAGTATAGATCTGATCAGATCAAAGATATGGATCCATTCAGACACTATATTAAAAAAGGGAGGTGTATGGTGCATGCATGGGTATTAGCGCTACTGGCACTAGTCTGACGCTGCCTGGGACTGACGCTGACCCTAACTGATGCTAAAACCTAACTGATGTCACCCGCCAGGTGATCAGGGGGTTAATCCTTTATTAGGTATTATATGGAGGGTACCCTGATGCTATAAAAAAATGTACTAACTAACCAGCGTCACCCGTGACACTAATAAGGTGATCAATGGTGACAGGGGTAAAGGGGTTAACCAGGGGGAAATCAGAGTGTTAAAATCGGTGAAACTAAGCCCTCATTCACACCTAGGCGACAAAACGCCTGAAGCGCGACGCCCGTGCCGCTGGAGGGGAGAATTTCCATTGATATCTATGAGATGGTTCACATCTCATAGACGCCGTGCGCCTGCCGCCTGAAAAAAAGTCCCGGACCCTTTTTTTCAGGCGGCATTGGCGTTCGGGCATAGACATCAATGTAAATTATTTGTGAAAAAAAAAAAAAGTTAACTAATCGCGGCAAAATACGCCGCGTACGCGGCGTTACAATGTGAATGGAGCCTAACTGACTAACTAGCGTTACCCGTGACACCAATACCATGATCAGAAAATAGATCTACTAGTGACACTGGTGACAAGGGGTAAAATGGTTACATTTTGAGCTTTTTGGTGCGCCGCAAGACAAAAAAGTTTGAGAAACCCTGCTACAGTAGGGTGACCAGACATCCCCAGTTTCAGGGGACAGTCCCCTGATTGAGGACACTGTCCCCGGACCAAGTCTGTCCCTGGTTTTGTCCCCAGATTGGATTTAATAGGGGGCAGGGGCAATTTCAAAGACAGTCAGTGCCGAATTAAAATAAAAAAAAAATAATTACACACCCCCGCTCCGCCGTGCCTACTAGCATAGGGGGTTGTATTTTTCCCATTATCTGTGCCCTTTCTGATGATCATGTGCTGGTCGGAGCGGAGGGAATATTTCTTCAGTTTCGGGCACATGCCCATTCTGCTTCGCTCGCATGTTCTTCTGCCTTGCCTCAAATCCTGGCCAGCCAGCTGCCTATCTCCTTGCCTTCCCTGGCGGAGTGATCTTTCAGTAGTAGCCGGGCCCCGAAGAGTAAGATTTGAGAGGCTGTGAGGTGGGCGGCGACGGGCAGAGAGTCGCTGATTGTTGCCATTACTAGTAAAGAAAAAATATGTCCCCGGATTTAATTTTAAAAATCTTGTCACCTTATGCTACAGACCAACGGCCCTTTCCTCTTTGCTTTCACAGTAGCTGTATGATGACATGCTGATTTGAAGTTGACCAACCCTCATATTGAGATCCAGCAGATTACATTGTGGATCCTTCAACACTTTGAACCAGCCAGAAGCTGTCTCTGTACCCCTGTAATTCCTTTTATTTCCATGCACAGTCAAAAACATATCCATGGTAATCTCTATAGCACATTATAAGCTTCTAAACTGTGAACATTGTTTGAATTATTTACCATTCCTGTTGGAAGAGAACTGATAGCAGCTGAGACCATTTAGTTCTAAAAATTAATTCTAACAGATTTTTCTGCTGCAGTTCTATTGTTGTTTTTCAAATCTGGGTCGATTAATTTGCTTCCCCACTCATAATCCGTGACAACTCTTACTATATTTGCTTCCTAAAGATGCTCACACTGTTTGAAGTCCATTTAGTGGACTAGCTATCCCTTTCTTTTAGCAGCCTGATAAAAGACAGCATGAGTCTGTAAACGGCAACATGAGGTTGTACAACATTAGCGATACCCAACATAAAACTTATAAGCTTAATGACCTGCTTGAAGAAACAGATGATGGCGACAAGCCAAAAAGCCCTTAAAATGTGGAATCCTGGGGGGATAATACCTTCAGCTATTCACTTCCCAAATGCTTCACTGCTGTCTTAATTACCAGCTCCCAACAACAGCCTTTCCCATAAGAGAACACTTGCTGCTTACAAATACTACTGCATGGCAGAGGGCACAAATGATAGCTGCATAAAAAACAATCAATTACAGGTGAAAAAAAAAAAACATATTTCCTCTAATCCTGCAACAATTGGAACCACAGAACTGATGGAGCCTGAACAAATGTAGAGACATTTAAGATACTCATTAGGTATCTGACACTGCTAGAAAACGAGTCATAATGCAAAAGTCTAAATACGTGACACCATTCGGAAAAAACATCATGAACGTGATGATCATTAATTTTGCTTTAAATCAAGGCAGTAAGGAGAACATTTTATTCATATCAGTTGAAAAGCAAGTTTTGTCTTTGAGAATATAACAAGGGACCATAGTTGGGTTGCTGAGCATTGTATCACCGGGGACTGAGTTGAAAGAGAATGATTATGGCCGGAAGTGAATGAACAAGGCACCGTGGGCTTTGGATGTATGTTGTTTGCAGGGGAACAAAATAGCTAGGCTTGGATGTTTTCTGCAAGCTTCTTATGTTTTAATAAAGCATTCTGGCATTAGAGCAGGGCTAGGATCCAAAAGAAAACTTTAAGAAGCAAAGTAAAAATGAATTAAACTTCACTTTTTAATTCTGCAACAGCAGTTATTGTTCGTGTTTATTCTGTGTTTGAAAGGCCCAATATAAGCATGGTTGGAATAGAGAAATGAGTGCATGTTAAAACTCTGCTGTTTCCTGGGGTTAAATAATGTGAGTGGAGGCAAGCAGCTCAGTACATACAGTGAGGGAAAAAGTATTTGGTCCCCTGCTGATTTTGTACACGATCCGTATATCATTTTAATTTTACAAACAAAGAAATTGTATGGCTTCACTCCCCACACGATGCAATTCGGCTTTATTGAAATATATACATGTATATGCTTTATATATGCTTTATCCAAACCATGGATAAAGCATGGATTCAGTGTGAAATGCATCAACCCTGTCACCACCCTGCCTGTCTGTGCTGAGTTGTTTTTATGGACATTTGTAAATTTCAATAAAGCGAAATTGCATTGTGTGGGAGTGCAGCCATCCGATTTCTTTCTATCTATCTATTCCTGCAAGCAGTGGCAGGGTCGTGCACTGCATAGTCTGCATCACATCATGTGAATTATGGCCATAGCAACCAACTCACCTGTGAGCAGTGAAAGTTTTTATTTTTTCGTACTAGGCTTATTTTACCCATGACAAAATAACAACAACAAAAAAAAACACAATTTCAAAAATGTTTTAAATTGATTTGCATTTTAATTAGTGAATTAAGTATTTGACCCCTTCGAAAAATATGACTTAGTACTTGGTGGCAAAATTCTTGTTGCAATCACAGAGATCAGACGTTTCTTGTAAGTTGGCCACCAGGTTTGCACACATCTCAGGAGGGATTTTGTTCCACTCCTCTTTGCAGATCCTGTCCAAGTCATTACATTTTGAGGCTGAAGTTTGGTGACTCGAACCTTCAGCTCCCTCCACATACTTTCTATGGGATTAAGGTCGGGAGACTGGCTAGGCCACTGAAGGACTTTAATGTACTTCTTCTTGAGCCATTACTTTGTTGCCTTGGCCATGTGTTTTGGGTCATTGTCACGCTGGAATACTTATCCATAACCCATTTTCAATGCACTGGCTGAGGGAAGGAGGTTCTCACCCAATATTTTATGATACCTGGCCCTGTCCATAGTCCTTTTGATGCAGTGAAGTTGTCCTGTCCAGTTAGCAGAAAAACACCCCCAAAGCATAATGTTTCCGCTTTCATGTTTGACAGTGGGGATGGTGTTATTGGGGTCATAAGCAGCATTCCTCCTCCTCCAAACAAGGCGAGTTGAGTTGATGCCAAAGAGCTTGATTTTGGTCTCATCTGACCACAAAACTTTCACTCAGTTCTCCTCTGAATCATTTAGATATTCATTAGTAAACTTAAGACGGGACTATACATGTGCTTTCTTGAGCAGGGGGACCCTGCAGGTGCTGCAGGATTTCAGTCCTTCACTGTGTGTTACCAATTGTTACCAATTGCTGCCTTAAAACCATTGACAAGATTCTCCCGTGTAGTTCCAGGCTAATTCCTCACTGCCTTCATCATCATTGAAACTCCACAAGGTGAATTTCACTCATTAAAATGCAAATCAAATTTTTTTAAATTCACATTTTTTTAAATGCAATTTTACGGATATTTTTGTTGTTATTCTGTTAAAATAAACCTACCATTAGAATTATAGACCGATCAATTCTTTGTCAGTTGGCCAATATACGAAATCAGCAGGTGATCAAATACTTTTTTCCCTCACTGTATAAGCATTAGGGATCCAACGGCTTCAGTCCAATGGTCTAACTAACCATTGTAGGTAGTGCCCCAGTTTCTGTTTTATGGGTGAATGCAGAAAGTCCTTTATTTTTTTGAATGATTTTTCTGTTTGATAACTTTACTAGACACATGCACTACTGAAAGATGTGTTTAGTTTAAGTTGTTTTTTTTTTTTTTTTGTTTATCGGATCATTCATTGTGTTTAGCATTCATTACTTCGGATCATTCGTAGGTTTGGATGCATTCGTATTTGTTCCATTAATTTAGATGCAACATTCGTTACTTCGGATAACTCGTAACTTCTGATACATTCATATTCGTTATGTTCACTAACAGTTATTTTAGTCAAATTTGAAAAGAAATTCCAATAAAAATGTAAATTGAATTTATCCCAAATTTGCTGCTATGGCGCAGAGACCTGAATGAAGAATTACCGACGTCAGCTATTTTACCTATAATTTAATAGTTTATAATTATAAATAATAATAAAAACTATAATTATAGTTAATGATTTATTTATAATAGAAAATATGAAAAACAAAATTATCCGAATGTACTTGATTCATTAAACTCTTATGCTGCGTACACACGATAGGTTAGTCTGATGAAAACGGTCTGATGGACCGTTTTCATCAGACCAAACCGATCTTGTGTGGGTCCCATCGGTTATTTGTCCATAGGTTAAAAAAATAGGAACTTGTTTTAAAATTATCTGATGGATAAAAAACCTATAGAAAAAAACGATCGTCTGTGCGTACGTCCATCTGTTAAAGATCCACGCATGCTCAGAATCAAGTCAATGCATGCTTGGAAGCATTGAACTTCATTTTTTTCAGCACGTCATTGTGTTTTACGTCACCGCGTTCTGACACAATCGTTTTTTTAACTGATGGTGTGTAGGCACGACTGATCATCAGTCAGCTTCATCGGATAACTGATGGAAAAATCCATCAGACCGTTTTCATCAGACTAACCTATCGTGTGTACAGGGCATTAGGTTGAATGTTTTTTTGTTATCCTTTTGGATTTTTGTGTTTTTGGATTTTCGTTCTTTCAGATTTTCATTCTTTCAGGTTTTTGTTCTTTCACGTTTTTGCTCTTTCTGACAACTCCTTTTCGCATGCATTAGTCAAAAGAGTCTTTTGTTCATTCGGATGCTTCTGAATGAACGAATATGCCAAATTGCGTCCTAAAATAAATTTGTAACAAAACAAATTGCACATGTCTAAACTTTACTACTGTAGTGCACCCCCTTAAGGGCCATAGATGAACTGTGACCCCCCCACCTTACACAGCCAAGCATACCAAATTTTCAAAGACACATTGAGGGTAATAAACTTAGATGGGGATAGGGGTATTATGGGATGCCCACTTGACTTCAGAACAAACTTCAGGTGCACTTCTCCTATAAAAAGTCATACACTACATTGCTTCCTCTAACACTCACTTGGTTGCAGAACTCCACTTGCACACTGATAGTTAATCTGACATAGCACTCAGATTCTTGAGCAAAAGCCGGTTATAGACAGGAATCCAAGGCCCCTTGGTTGTGTAGTAAAAAGTCAGTGTTTAGAAACATCCCTGTGGCTACTGATCCCAGCACCACCTCTTCAGGCACTACCAGCCCGCCTGGCTGCAGCTGCCCCTTTCACTTACCCCTCCTGGCTAACTTCTCCATGGTCCTCCCAGGCTGACAATCTCTACACAGTTGTCCCACACTGAGCACTCACCAGCCCACCAGGCTGACTTCACAGGAGATCTCCTAAACGTACTGACCTGCTCCTGCTGTCCTCTCTTTGCTCCTGTGCCTCCAGGAAGGGGTTTCTCTGTGTGTTGTAGGGGACCATTCCGGCACCTGAGCTCCAGGCCCAAAGTCACCCTTCCCAGACTAGGGGGCATCCTCGAGGGCCACTGACAGCCTGCTCAGCACTCTATCTCCATCTTCCACCTGAATGCCCTTGCTGGCATGATTCATGCCTACTTATGAGGACCTCATAAATATGCAAAGTAGCTCCTTCTAGACTCCACCCACTACATCTGGAAGCTTCTTCAAGGTTCCAGAAACAGGGGGAGGCACAAGAGATGCAGCTTGCGGAGTCATCCAGCCTCTCTGAGTCACTCAACCCCGACCCAGATTTAAACCAGGCCTGGCTCTCAGCCAAACCAATTTTCCTACACACACAAACTTATTTACAACTAGCACACTAGCTAGAGGCTGCTACACTATAAAAAGCAGGAGTTAAAATTGTACGCATGCTTTCTCTCATGACTAAGCCCCCGTTTTTCAATTTAAAATTTTTGAAGTATAGGCATTTTACTGAAGAATAACGGGGATGGGTCCTATTGCTGGGACAGGTGGAGCTTAATCTCATGTTTGGTACCAATGGAGCGTCCCCAGGGACACAGTGGGGGTTATTTACTAAAACTAGAGCATGCAAAATCTGGTTCAGCTCTGTAAAGAAACCAATCAGTTTCCAGGTTATATTGTCAAAGCTGATTGGCTACTATAAACAGCCGCACCAGATTTTGTGTGCACCAGTTTTAGTAAATCTACCCAGTGCTTGCATATTAACACTGTTGGTACTGTATAAATATTTTTAGCCAAATCACTCTGTAGGTGTAGGCAAAAATGAAATACCACCAAAATCCTACTGTACTTCTAATAATAACACTGTGGAATTAAAAGTATGTTATAGACGAAAACGCATTGCATCAGAATAGAGATAACAAAACCAAGCAAATTTTGGTTTGTCAAATGCTTGGGGACCCCAGTGGAAAGTTTCGAAAATCCGATTATAATGCTGAACCCTATTGAAATCTATGGGAGCCCAATCTTCTCCTTTCTTTCTAGTCTTTTTAAGACGTATGTCATCTAATTTTGAACCTGTGAACTCTGTAGCGTCTGGTTGTGCCTCTTCTTGCTGTGCTGGACAGCTCCCTGCCAGATTCATTGGACTATCTTGTTTTGTGTCTTGTCTCTGGTGACCCTTGAATCCTTTGCTCCTCCCATGAACTTATTAATTAGGCCATGTATCTGCACTTCCTGTTTGCCAGATTATTGTCCTCTCTCCAGTCAATATATTGCTCCTTTGCATACCTGCTGCCGTCCAGATCCTTGTGACTGTTCATTATTGACTTTGGATTGTTCATTGACTATGCTTCCATCTGATTCCCTCCAGCTACTACTTGTTACTGACCCTTGTCTAGTTCATCGATTACACTTCCAATTTTTCCTTGTCTGCTTCATCCACTACCTGCCTCCTGCCTGCTCTCTTTCTACTGGGGCAATCCAGAGGGCTGCAACATGGCATTAGCACACAGTTAAACCCATCTCCACCATCAGGAGCTCTAGTGAAAACTATCTAGTGCTTAGACCCCACACCTCAGATGAGCCCATGTCATAGGCTAGCAGATGTGTTTGTGTATTTATCCAGCCGACTACTTGTGAATCTCTCAACTGCTACAGCCACGACTTCCAAGCTGGACTCCAGACTGTGACAGCTTATTTGGAAGCTATTGTAACACAAAGGTTTTGGTTAACTGGGTACTGCCATGAGGAGTGTACCAGTGCAGATGCCTGGATGGATGGTGACTGAATATGATGCTGTCACAGATCAGCTGCGGAGCTGATCTGTGTCTTACCTTTTACTGCTGTAGGTCAGCTGGCACCTGTGGTTCCACAAGCTTGTGTTCAGCTCTTGCTGCTCTTAGCAGCTATGGGTGTTGCTGGCTTCACCCGATGCTTAATATATCTTTCCTTCCTGCTACTTCCTGCCCAGCCTCCCATGTGCCTCTCTATTTAAATTCCACTCAGACCAGTTTCTGCTTGCTTGAGCAACACTTGTTCCTTAGTGCCTTTGTGTAAACCTTCCTAATCTGACTTTTCATGAACTGATCTTTTGTGTACCGACTCGGTTAGTTCTCCTGATTATGTTGTCTGCTGCCCGCCCTGACCTTGTCTCACTATCCGGCTCACCTTTTGCTCCATCCCTCCATCCATCCATCCATCCATCAGTGTCTGACAGTGTCTTCTGGTACTCTCTTCACAAGCAGGGTGAACCTGGGAGTCGTGACCTGGGGTCAGCATGCAGATAAGTCCAAACTCTTGTGAGGGGGTCCCTGGCAGAATACCGTCTGGCCCTTAGATTCCACGCCCTGGGGGATCCCATGTCACCTGCTCGCCTGTGGGCTCACACCAGTAACAGATGCATGCTTTGCCAGCAGCAATCAACAGTCTGTCATGTAAGGCTATTTGTAACAAGAGGTGGTAAACTGTAAATATGTTAAAAACCTAATATGGCATTAATTAGGGGTTGAGATACCCTGCCCCCTGCCATCCAAGTTTAATTAACTGATAGGAGATATTTTTATTACAATATTTCTTAAAGGGGTTGTAAAGGTTTTTTTTTTTTCTAAATAGGTTCCTTTAAAGGATCACTAAAGGAATTTTTTTTATAGCTAAATAGCTTCCTTTACCTTACTGCAGTACTGGTTTCATGTCCTTATTGTTCATTTTTACTTTGAAGTTGCTGTAATTCTGCTGTGATCTCCACACTTCCTGGTTGCCTGTTTCCTTATAACCACAGTACTGAGAGCTTTTCACTGTGGTCTAAGCTGTCATTACTGTGTGTCTAAAACTTAACAGAACCAATCAGATTCATTTTAAAAACAAAACACTGCCCTGGATTTGTTTGTTTTTGTTCTGTGTGTCTCTCTACTTCACAGAAACATGAAACCAGTTTAAAACCGAAGGTGAAACTAGAGGCACATTATATGATTGAGTTTTATCTATTTTTAATCATTTTTAAAATGAATAGGTTAACTTTTATGTCTATACCCTGTAAACAGTAATTTCAGCAAAACATTGTTTTTCCTTTGGTGACCCTTTAAGCTAGTGCATTGTTGGTTTACTTACCTTTTCCTTTGATTTCCCTTCTAAATGTTTTTTTTCTTTGACTGAATTTCTCACTTCCTGTTTCTCCTCAGTAAGCTTTCCACCATCATCCAAGCGGTGGAAAGTCAGAACAGCTTACTGAATACCTTACTGAGGAGGAACAGGAAGTGAGAAATTCAGATAAAGAAAACAAAGAATAAAAACATTTAGAAGGGAAATTGAAGGAAAAGGTAAGTGAACCAACCATGCACTAGCTTAAAGGAACCTATTTAGAAAATAAAAAACGAACCTTTACAACCCCTTTAAGCGTTAATTGATTAACCATCCCATAATGCACTGGGGATTCAATGATAAGATTACATTTTAAAATCGTAATCATATATTCGCTAAATAGCGAACTTTACTCCAATAGTAATCTGTGTGCTTTTATTGTAAAAACCTATAAACCAGTTGAGCCTGCAGGGGACATGTATCAATGCAAAAAAAAGTAAAAAAAAAAAGATTTTTTTTGGGGAGCAGTGATTTTAATAATGCTTAAAGTGAAACAATAAAAGTGAAATATTCCTTTAAAAACTCCTCTGCTGTTTCATTGATGGTCACATGACCGCTCTCCTCCTCCAATCACAAGCTACCAAAGGGTCTGGTAATGGACTGGGGTGGAACCCATGGCGTTTTTCAATGACTTTTATCTGTATTGCCGGAACCCGACAATTCATTATAGCCGCGAGTAGTTTTAAATGACTTTTTTTCCTTTAGAAATGTAATGGCACATTTTTCATAAAAAAATTCACAAAATGTCCTTGCACAAAATTACATTTCTAAAAGGAAAAAAAGTCATTTAAAACTACTCGCGGCTATAATGAATTGTCGGGTTCCGGCAATACAGATAAAAGTCATTGAAAAATGCCATGGGTTCCACCCCAGTCCATTACCAGACCCTTTGGTAGCTTGTGATTGGAGGAGGAGAGTGGTCATGTGACCATCAATGAAACAGCAGAGGAGAGTCACATGACCGTGTCTACGAGAGAACGGCATTAATTGAGGTATGTAGAAGATTTGATTTGCAGTAAGAGTAACACAGGAGCGGTGTAGAAGGGGAACCCCAAACCAAATCCCCTGATGAGGTCACGTGGTGTGACGACACGCGTAGGGAGCAGGAGCACTAGATCGAACCCGCTCTGACGACAGGGAGACGAGCCCGCCGCTCGTATGTGTTTTTGCATTGTACCATCGTTACAAATGTGAGTTTCATTACTATTATTTTTTCATTAAACACTTAGTGCCTCCCTCTCTCTCTTTTTACCTACATCCTCTGAGCGATATATATGATAAACTTGGAAGCCAGGAGGAAGTGGAAGAGAGACACACAGGAACACACACATGATCACTTGCGAACTCTGCGTTCGTTGGAGATAGGCCCACTATTCATGGCCTCCATGTGAGTGCATGTCTATGTGATATATTATTCTCAAGTGCCCTCACAGTATTACGCCATTATCAATTTGCTGTTTCCTTTATATGCCAATCTGGTGCGGAGCCCTCCAGCTACATACAAGCTTTGCTGCATCCCTGAGTATACACCTGTGGTATTTTCTGGCTGTCCGTGCTATAGCCGTGAGGTGAGCATTTAGGGACCACAAGAGGTGTCTGCGCTGAAGCTACTTCTTCTTTCAACACTGAAGCTTTTTTTTTGTTTTTGGGATCATCGCTTATTAGACTTTGTTCTATTACACACATCTTTGTTAGCTAGTTCATGTTTTGAGTGAATTTATTTGTACCCATTTATATTTGCATATTTGGAATTTTTTTCTTTCACGGTTTGTCAGGTTAAATGCTTGTTGTAGTATTTATCTATTTGCACTAGAAGTTAATTTTGTTTTAATGTTTTGTTGGAATATTTCTTATACTTCACTCTACCTTCTAGGAGGTCCTTTTGCCCCTTGTGGTTAATTTATTTACCCAGTGGGTTTCATATCACTATTTATGTCCGTGTAGTTACACAGCGCAGTCACTATCACTTATTTACATTTTTTTCTGGTGAGGACAGACTACCAAGTGATTGCAGCAGTGCCCCCTAGCTTTAGTTATAGATAGCGCAGGAGCTCTCTTCTTTCATATTTAGAACAGTCTCTGCAATAAAATGATATTTCTAAAGAAAAAAAGTACCGAATTTATCGGCGTATAACAGGGCTCAACATTTCAAGTCCTGAGCTACTAGCCAGGCCTCAAGGCATACTCGCCACCAGTTGCCCCGCCCAACCCCTACCATGTCCCGCCCCTAGACACGCCCTCATAAATCTCATGAAATTACACTTAAATGTTTTATGTAGAATTAAAGTGGAGGTTCACCCTAAAAACGACTTTCCCTTATTACACTGCCCCCCCACATTACAATACGATTATGCCTATTACTTTTTTTTTGATGCTGTACATACCTTCGTACAGCTATTCACCCGTGGCTTCCGGGTTGCGAGCTCCCCCCGTCGCGTAAGCCGCGTCACGATTGGCGAAAGGAGCCAAACGGCGATGCGCAGGCGCAGTATAGCGCCGACTCGCCGTTCGGCTCCTTTCACCCGGAAGCCACGGGTGAATAGCTGTACGAAGGTATGTACAGCATCAAAAAAAAAAGTAATAGGCATAATCGTATTGTAATGTGGGGGGGCAGTGTAATAAGGGAAAGTCGTTTTTAGGGTGAACCTCCCCTTTAAGTAATAAATATTAACAACAACAACTTAATCTGTGCCCAAAAATGCAGCCTGCCCATGTCTACCAATGGAGTCCCCCCTCACCCACATTGCAGCCAGAGTCCCCCCTCACCCACATTGCAGCCAGAGTCCCCCTCACCCACATTGCAGCCAGAGTCCCCCCTCACCCCGCACACACACCCACATTGCAGCCAGGAGTTCTCCCCCCCGCACACACACCCACATTGCTGTCAGGAGTTCTTCCCCCCACCCCGCACACAAACACACATTGCAGCCAGGAGTTCTTCCCCCCGCACACACACACACATTGCAGCCAGGAGTTCCTCCCCCCCCCCGCACACACACACACATTGCAGCCAGGAGTTCTTCCCCCCGCACACACACACACATTGCAGCCAGGAGTTCTTCCCCCCCGCACACACACACACACATTGCAGCCAGGAGTTCTCCCCCCCCCCGCACACACATTGCAGCCAGGAGTTCTTCCTCCCCCGCACACATATTGCAGCCAGGAGTTCTTCCCCCCCCGCACACACATTGCAGCCAGGAGTTCTTCCCCCCCGCACACACACCCACATTGCAGTCAGGAGTTCTTCCCCCCACCCCGCACACAAACACACATTGCAGCCAGGAGTTCTTCCCCCCCGCACACACACACACATTGCAGCCAGGAGTTCCTCCCCCCCCCCCACACACACACACACATTGCAGCCAGGAGTTCTTCCCCCCGCACACACACACACATTGCAGCCAGGAGTTCTTCCCCCCCCGCACACACACACACACATTGCAGCCAGGAGTTCTCCCCCCCCCCCCGCACACACATTGCAGCCAGGAGTTCTTCCTCCCCCGCACACATTTTGCAGCCAGGAGTTCTTCCCCCCCCGCACACACATTGCAGCCAGGAGTTCTTCCCCCCCCCTGCACACACATTGCAGCCAGGAGTTCTTCTCCCCCCCGCCCGCATCCTACCTGTGCTGGGTAGGAGAGGAGGCGCCGCCGCCGAATGGTTTGCGGGGAACATTACAGCTTTCAATTCAATAGCTGTGAGTGTTCCCCGCAGCGCGTCTTATACAGCCCCTCCCCTCTTGTCCGGGAAACTTTGATAGACAGATCATCCATCCAATCCTGGGATGGGTGATCTGCCTATCAGTTTCCCGGAGGGGGGGGGCTGTATAAGACGCGCGCTGCGGAGAACACTCGCAGCTATTGAATTAAAAGCTGTAATGTTCCCCGTGGTTTGAACGCCGCGGCGGTGGCTCCTCCTCTCCTCGCTCGCCCCCCCTGCTCCCAAGCAGCCAGCCAGACACTCGCCAGCCCTCAAAATTTACTCGCAAAATGCGAGAGGCGAGTGTAAATTTTGAGGGCTGGCGTATAACACACACTTTTTTACCCTGAAAATAGAGAGTAAAACATATCAACATACTTTGATATCTGATTTTTTTCTCAATGGGGGGTGGGGATCGGGCGGTCCGCCCCGGGTGCTACCCACTGGGAGGGTGTCAGGCTGGCCACCCCGCCTCTCCTGGCCATGGGACAGCACTGTAGAAAACATTAATGCCAGCCCTTTCTCCTAAAACGCTCCTCCTGTGTCACTCTTTCTCAAATTAATCAAAGCCTCTCTAATACCTGAGATAAGGACGCTTGTTCTGGCTGTTCTCCTCCTCCAGATCCGCCTCCTTCTCGAGTGTAGCTTGTGATTGGAGGAGGAGAGCGGTCATGTGACCATCAATGAAACAGCAGAGGAGAGTCACATGACCGTGTCTACGAGAGAACGGCATTAATTGAGGTATGTAGAAGCTTTGATTTGCAGTAAGAGTGACACAGGAGCGGTGTAGAAGGGGCTGACAGTGAGGTTTTCTTTACTTTACAGTAAGCTGGCAATGCTGTCCCAGGAGACTGGGGGTCTCCTGGAAGTGCAGAGGAGGAGGAGGGGGACTTTCTAATGAAAGGGTGCTGTGTACTTTCCAGTGAATCAGGTCTGTGTGCTGTGCAGGGGGTCCGTGTGCTGTGCAGGGGGTCCATGTGCTGTGCAGGGGGTCCATGTGTTGTGCAGGGGGTCCATGTGCTGTGCAGGGGGTCCGTGTGCTGTGCAGGGGGTCCGTGTGCTGTGCAGAGGGTCCGTGTGCTGTGCAGGGGGTCCGTGTGCTGTGCAGGGGGTCTGTGTGCTGTGCAGGGGGTCCGTGTGCTGTACAGGGGTCTGGAAAGTTTTTTTCCTGAAACTTCCCTCTTAAAATTAGTGTGCGTGTTAATATGCCTGTGCGTGTTATATGCCGATAAATACGGTAATTTAAAACTGATCGCGGCTGTAATGAACTTACTGGTGGAAGTCATTCATAGAAGTCACTGTGGACTATTATAAGATTAATTATATTTATTTCATTGTCTTTGTGGATTTTGTTTATATTCCACTGCACTTTTTTGGTATTTATTACGTATTGGTAGAGTGTGTCCTATATTTGTGTGCTGGCTGCTCAATCATAATTTGAATTGTCACTTTCAACGCAGCAATTTTTTTTGTTTTTTATAGCAGTATCCCAAGGCCTTATATAACACATGAAAATACAGTTAAAATGCAGGTCAGAAATCTGTCTGCACATCTGTAAGAAATAAATGAAAAAATATAAAGCAATTTATTGATACTGGCTAGAATAGTACAAATTACAACTATAAAAGAACAAGGGTGTGTTTTGTAACACACAATGCATTATTCTTTTTCATTGTAAACAACTGTTGGAGACGTTTTAATTGAAAAGATTTCTTCTGGAGCAAATAGCAGTATACTGAGGCTTAATATAATACAATAAAGTACACTTCAAATGGAGGCTTACAGTTCAAATTTTGTTGTCAATGTAGCATTGCTGGTTATTAATAAAAAAAGCAATTAATGAAGGCTAGATGGAACAATACTAGTCACAGGAAGGAGAAAAAAATGGGTTGTATCCTGAAACAAACAATAATCTATAATACACTATTCTTTTTTCTTCAGACAGAATGACAGATTGAAAAGATTTGTCTGCAAAACATACACTTTTCCGATGATAGCCAATATGCCTGAAACAGCTATATGTGGTTGGAATAAATGGCTCTATAAAATCAGGCTGTATCTCATAGGTTTGCAAAGCCTATTGCATTAGGGTGTGCACACCAAAGCTCAAACACAGATATATAGTGGGGCAGATCCACATACATCTGCGTGGGCGCAGTGTATGTGAGATACGCTACGCCGCTGTAACTTACTTTGCTATTCTTTGAATCCTGAAAGAATTTGCGCCGTAAGTTACGGCGGGGTAGGGTATCTCTCGCGGCGTAAGGGCGCGGAATTCAAATGCGGCGAGTAGGGGGCGTGTTTCATTTAAATGAAGCGTGTCCCCGCGCCGAACGAACTACACATGCCCCGTCTGTCAAAACTCCCAGGGTGCATTGCTCCAAATAACGTCGCAAGGACGTAATTGTTTTCGACGTGAACGTAAATGGCGTCCAGCCCCATTCACGGACAACTTACGCAAACAACGTAAAATTTTCAAAATTATACGCGGGAACGACGGCCATACTTAACATTGAGTACGCCACCAGATAGCAGCTTTAACTATACGCCGGAAAAAGCCGAACAGAAACGACGTAAAAGAATGCGACGGCCGCTCGTACATTCGTGGATCGTCGGAAATAGCTAATTTGCATACTCAGCGCGGATTACGACGGGAACGCCACCTAGCGGACGTCGAAAAATTGCATCTAAGATCCAAAGGCATACGAAGACGTACGCCTGTCGGATCTAACCCAGATACCGGTTATCAATAGATAGGCCGGCGTACTTTCTTTGTGGATCTACCCCAGTGTGTATATAGATATATCTATATATATATATATACAGATCTATCAATCTATCTATCTATCTATCTATCTATCTATCTATCTATATATATATATATATATATATATATGAGCTTTATGTTCGGGTCAAACATGAGTTCGACTCGAGCATTGGCTGTTCGCCCGTTCGCTGAATATTGAACAATTCGAAAGCCGCGGAACACCCTTTAAAAGGCCTTATCCCCACAACTCTTGCCCGGTGGTTGTGTGGGTCTGCGGGTAGGGAGCTTATCAGAATCTGAAAGCCCCCTTTAACAAAAGGGACCTCCGTATTCCGCCCCCCCCCATGTGAATTGGTAAGGGGTAAATTGTACCCCTACCATTTCACAAAAAAAGTAAGAAAAAAAGGGAAAAAAACACACACAGCTTGGGACAAGTCCCTTTTAAATAAAATATAATAAAAAAAATAAAAAAATAATTCAGTGCCGTAATCCTTCTATGAGCCCGACCCGCCACTATGAACGATACAGCCTCCTCCAAAGGAGGCACCCGGCCGAATGACGCACGACCCGTCTGACAGTTCTTTTATAAGGGCGGGGACATCCGTCACGTGGACAGGTGAGCCCGCTCCCTCGGATGCAACGGGGGAAATGCGGGGGGTTACCCAGTGATGTGAACAGGTGGCCCCGTCCCCTCTGAAGCAACGCGGGTTTAATTTTTTTTATTTGGCGCAGGGTTCCCCTTAATATCCATACCAGACCCGAAGGGCCTGGTAATGGAATTTGGGGGGGACCCCCACACATTTTTTTTTCTAATTTTGGTTTGGGGTTCCCCTTAATATATCAGACCCAAAAGGTCTGGTAATGGACTAAGGGGGGAACCCATGCCATTTTTTTTAATGACTTTTATCTGTATTGCCGGGACAATTCATTATAGCCGTGAGTAGTTTTAAATTACTTTTTTTCCTTTGAGAAATTTCATTTTGTGCAGAGACTGTTATAAACACGGGAAACATGCACTACTTTACAGGCATACTATAGACACGTGGTAACTGCCCATAGTGCAAATTCATTGATGAGCATAGGATGGTAATTGTGTCTAATGGACACAAATTGATCCCTAGGGCAAATATTTTACTCCCAACTGTAAAACCACAGGGGTAAAATATTTATAGGGATGTGCTTGAGAGCTGGAAAATCTTTGTGCATGGTAAGTCCGAGAGTATTGGTGCCATGGGCTGGTGACAGAACAGTGTGAGTTCGACCATCCGTTTGTAAGCCCCTCAAAACTTAAGGATCTCTTTTTCTTTTTCTCCCTTGCCTTTTTTTTTCTTTTGTAGGTATATGGTATGTATACTTGTGTCTTTCTTGGGGTGGGTGTACCTGACCTATGTCCCCAGTTGTGGCCAGACTATGGTCTGTGTCCCATTATGGGATCACCGTCCTGTCTGTGCCACATCTTCTCTCCTTCTTTGTATAGATGGGGATGGAGGTTGTGGTGTGGGGTCTCTGGCCACTGGTTTCATCCTTGAGCCATGTGAGGTAAGACACTTGTGCCCGATTGTGGAATGCACACATCGTTCACAGAGGCAGTGGTGCTCTATTTTGTATTGTTTATACACACTACCAGTGCAAGGTGCAGCTTATGTATCTGTGTCATGTAAGCTGATAAGACTTTTTCTTGAGAGCCATCGCAGAGCATTTTTTAGTAATATGGGGCCAGATCCACAAATATCCTGCGTAACTTAAATCTTCCGATTTAAGTTACACCGCCACAAAATTTCTACCTAAGTGCCCGATCCACAAAGCACTTACCTTGAAATTTGCTGCGGTGTAACTTAAATGTGTCCGGCACAAGGCGTGCCGAATCTAATGGGGCGAGTCCCATTTAAATTAGGCGCGCTCCCGCGCCGGACGTACTGCGCATGCTCCGTCGGGTAACTTACCCGACGTGCATTGCGCTAACAGACGTTGCTCCGACGTCATTTGCTTAGACGTTAACGTAAATGGCGTCCAGCGCCATTCACGGACGTCTTACGCAAACGACGTAGAGTTTTAAATTTCGACGCGGGAACGACTGCCATACGTAATAGGGCTTAGTCAAATAGGACTTAGCCCTAGTTTTACACAGCGTAACTCGACGTAAACGACGTAGATTTAGCACGACGGGCCCGTCGGAACGTTCGTGGATCGCCGTAAGTGTTCATTTGCATATTCTAGGCCGGCTGCAATGGCCTCGCCACCTAGCGGCCGGCCTAGAATTGCATCCTTAAGATCCGACAGTGTAATTCAATTACACATGTCGGATCTTCTGCCTATCTATGGTAAACTGATTCTGTGGATCAGTTCCATAGATAGAAACAGGGATACGACGGTGTATCAGTAGATACGCCGGCATATCTCTTTTGTGGATAACCCCCATGGTTTCTTAGGACCAGCATCCCTCTCTGTATCTTGAATATTATTTTTTGGCTTGCAAAATTATTTCATATGCTCTGTCTTCAAGATCTTTTAAATGTTTACTGTCTCCTTGCTAAGAACATACCCTCCCAATGTTGGAGGTATGTGGGTTCCTATGGTTCAGGAGGCAGAAAATGCACACTCACTGCAGACTCCTTCCTGGCTAGCTAGACTAAATACCTGGATTGGGGTATTTTATGAATTTTTAGGAAAATCCCATGCCAAAGGTTTTTCTTCTAAAAGGTCTGTATACCATTCAAATAATAATTGGTGAGGTACCCTTCTTCAGGGTGCCTAGACGAGTGTCTCATTCCCACATCCTGTCCAAAAAAACATGGGAGAGAAGTATTGAAATCTGAAAGCCCAATTTAGAGCAAGAGGACACCCAGATAATCAGCCCCTCTATATGATTCAGTGCTGGCTACACATACCTTATTACTCATTCACAAAAATACATTGAAAGAGTAAAAAAATAAATAAAATAAAAATATCATAATAAAGTACAATTTTTGTACTTACCTTAAAATCTTTTTGGTGAAGTCATTTGAGAGACATTTACATTACATTTATATGGGTTATACTGCTATCTTTAGTGAGCTGAGACATAGGCAAAAAAATAATAATTAAGCCTGTACTGAATAATCCTGCCCCCAAACATTATGCCTCAGTTTTTGCTAGTGTCCTAGGATGCAGTTTCTCCAGTTTTATTAAGAAAAACTAGCCTTGTACTTATTTTTTTATTATTATTATTTTTTTCTTCAGTTAAGAAAAGTAATTTTGAAAAATAAACAATATTTCACAATGCAGATCCCTGACTGTTTGTAAGCAATGTCCCCTTTAATGAAGTACATTGTACTGCAGCTGCAACTTCACATGTGGTTTAAAGCTGTAGTAAAATGTACTTTAAACTTGTACTTACAGGTAAGAATATAATAAGGCTTACCTGTAGCTACAGTGCATATTTACTAAACTTGCAGGGTATAGGAGATATTCACATGGGATGCACCCAGAGAGGTCAAGGGCGCATGCGCTCTGAAGCTTGAGGGCTCAGTGCCTCAATCCATGACTCCCGTGCCAGCCCAAGAACCCAGAAGGAAGACCAGGTAAAGATGGAAGCCCTGTCAGTGGTGACTGCGCACCACTGGAGAGCTCCGTTTTAAGGTAAGTATGCCATAATGTGCTGGTATGTGGAGCATATTAGCACATTATTGCTTAAACCAGCTGGGGCCCATGCTTTTTTTTTCTATAGCAAGTTTACTACCACTTAAAGACATCCTCAAATGACCTACACTATCTGAAGTTATCCAAATAATCAATACTCATGGCTCATATGAACGATTATTTGCCTCGGGGATGGGTAAATTTACAGAGATTAATAAAATCTGGGAAACTTGGAATCAATGGTATAAGGCTCAATCCAGGTCTAGTCCTCCATGAGTTAGTTTTTGCCTGAAACACCGTAGATATATTGCCCAGTGCAAGGGTTGACTGACTGCGTTTATTGTTTATAATGCCCGAGTTTTAGTCTGTTATTCTGTTTTCTTCCTTTTTCTGTTATTTTAGTTATATTATCTCATTTTAGTTATTTTAAGTCTATTAACATAATATTACCACGGTTCTAAATGGGAACCGGCTCCACAGGCATAGTGGGTTACAGGAAGTTAATTACCCTCATCTGTTATGTGTGATACAATCATAGTGTTGTATGGCTAAGTTGTTTCTACACCTTGTGACCCATTTCACTGATATGTTTCTTTTTATTTTTTTTGTATCATTTATGTCTAAAACTGGTAAAACTAATAAAAAACGATTGAAATTAAAGACATCCTCAAAGCATGTTATTTAAATGATTTCTGCAGGATTGCGTTTTAATGTTGCTCCTTTGGTCAAATTAAAAGGCCCACTCCCTTTGAAGTACATTTTTTTTTATCTATCTTGGAATTAGTGCATGTCCTCCATGGCAATGCCCAGCTACCCAAGTCGTTTTCTAATAAAAACTTTCATAGTAGCATAGCAGCAAAAAGAAACAGCTCCCCTAGATTTCAATCGTTTTTCAGCTCGATATTTGTGGACTTTCTGAATGGTTCAATTGTATATTCAAACTTTTCCTAGTTTGCCCGTCACTGTTCTCCATTTTCAGATTGACTTTTTGGCTCTGTAATGGTATAAGCTCATGTACACACATTGACACTCACTGTACAGAATATCATTTTTGGACCTAACTACTTCTCAGCGTGAAACTGTCTTCAAACATTAAGCTATATTCCGTTCTTGTAGTGATACGATCTGTTTGCTAAATCCTTTTTCTGAATCTACAATGTAGAGAAGAAACCATTAGGACAGAGATGCACTGATAGAGTGAGGTGTCTGTCATCTACCTTCAAATCCATCCAATCCTTGTCTCCAAGTGCACAGCATTATGTCTCTACCAGCAAAATATGTGCAGGCTGAGGTATTAGTCATGAAATACAGCAATGTTTGCTAACTCAACAAGTACATGTAAAAACACAAGATTCTAAAATGACTTACACAATTATTGTTTGGTATAAAAAAGGTAGTAATTACCATTTACTTTTTTAACTATGCATGCAACTACAATACCCAAACCATGGATACTGTATTTGTATGCATAACACCTTGTAATATCCTTTTTAATACCCTTTTATTGACTTCATTGTCATTTTTCTTACGTATTTTTCTTCTGCCCCTTTCATATTTACATGATATAGGTGCAGTGTCATAGTATGTGTGTTTACAGTTTTATATGTTTTTGGGTTATCATTTTACTCTTTTTAGCACATATTTTGCTGGAACCTGCATAAAAGATGCATCAAGTAAAAAGCACATGTGCAACACATCTAAAACATGCAGATGTGAATGGAGCACTGGAAACAAGGGGTCTGATCCGCAAAAATCGGCCGTAACTTAACGTTTGCCATTTGAGTTACACCGCCGCAAAATCTCTACCTAAGTGCCCGATCCACAAAGCACTTACCTAGAAATTTCGAGCGGTGTAACTTAAATCCATCCGGCGCAAGGCGTTCCTAATCGAATGGGGCGAGTCCCATTTAAATTAGGCACGCTCCCGCGCCGGACGTACTGCGCATGCTCCCGACGCATTTTTCCCGACGTGCATTGCGCGAAATTACGTTACGCCGAGTTTTGTGAATCGCGCCGGGTAAAAAAAGTTGCGTCGGGAAATAAAGAGATGTGGCGGGAAAAAAAAATAAAAAAAAAATTGACAGCGTCGCGGGAAAGAAGGGTCTACTTTTACATGGTGTACTAACTTTACACTTTGTAAAAGCAGCCCTAATTTTGCGACGGCAAACTAATACTTACGGAGAAAAAACGAAGCTTAAAAGCTTTGTGGATCTCCGTAAGTTCTAATTTGCATACCCGACGCTGGATTTCGACGAGAAATGCCCCCAGCGGCGGCATTCTAAGATCCGACAGTGTAAGTCCCTTACACATGTCGGATCTTCTGCCTATCTATGAGAAACTGATTCTGTGGATCAGTTCCATAGATAGAAACAGGGATACGACGGCGTATCAGTAGATACGCCGGCGTATCCCTTTTGTGGATCAAGCCCAAGGTTATAAAGGGCAATGCCTGAGAAAGGTGCTGGTAGAGTCTTAAGGCCCCGTACACATGATACAAAAATCGGAAGTAACATTTTGTCCGACGAATGATCTGCTGATTTTTGGATTGTTAGTATGGTGCCTTTGACAGCAAATTATGTTTTTTCGTCCAACAAAAGCTGGATGTGCAGACAATACCATTTTGCCGTATGTGAATTCAACATCTGATTTTGGTTTAATTAGTACGGTTTTCGTCTTAAAAAAATCGTAAGAGCAAGACTGCTCATGCTCAGAAACAAAAGAATACATACAAAGCTAGTCAACACATTACGTCACTTCTGTGGTTGAATTCTGTCGTGCGAGAATTGGAGAGTAAGCTCTTCACTTTCGACATGAGACTAGCATGCAACAAAAAACGCACAAACGAACGTCTGAAAATCTGATCGTGTGTACAAGGCTTTAGTTATTGTTTTGTTTTTTTACCAGAAATTTGGTCAAGACTAGGCAAGTCTGATGATGGATGGAGTGAGAAAAAGTGTATTCTTCATTTAACCAATAAAGGGCAGCACAGTGGTGCAGTGAGTAGCACTTTCGCCTAGCAGCAAAAGGGTCGCTGGTTCGAATCCTGACCACGACACCATCTGCCTGGAGTTTGCATGTTCTCCCTGTGCATGCGTGGGTTTCCTCCGGCTACTCCAGTTTCCTCCCACACTCCAAAGACATGCTGGTAGGTAAATTGGATCTTGTCCAAATTGGCCCAGTATATATATGTATATCTGTGTGTCCCAAGCGTGTCACGATCCTACGGGGTAAAATGACCGCACCAGCCAAGTAGACTCTGGCTGGAAAAAGCACCCAGAGGCAATTCAGTTCGCATGAGTTGCGCTATACAAGTCATTCATTCATTTAACCATCATACAGTCATTGAAGTTGATTTAACCACTAGCTTCCCAAGCCAATTTTAACACTCCTCATATATATTGCATTTTTTTACTAGATAATTACTTAAACCACCCAAACATTAAACATTTTGTGAAAGCAAATGCCTGTGAGAAAAAAAAATGTTGATACCGTACAGTAGGTGCACGCGACATTGTGTCAATCTCGCTCCCTTTCTCGGCGAGATTGACCACCTACGAGCCCCATCGCGGGAGCCAGCGCCGAGCTGGCTTGCCGCGATGGAGACAGAGCCGTCATAGAAGCGACGGGAGATCCGACTTGGATTCCCGCCAAATCTACACGTGTGCGGCGTTTGTTATGAATCCTGAGGGGGAAGTCCCCGCCGGATTTTAAATAAAAATCCGGCATGGGTTCCCCCCTCAGGAGCATACCGGGCCCTTAGGTCTGTTATGGGTTGTAAGGAGAGCCCCCCTACGCCGAAAAAAACGGCGTAGGAGGTCCCCCTACAATCCATACCAGACCCGTATCCAAAGCACGCTACCCGGCCGGCCAGGAAGGGAGTGGGGACGAGCGAGCGCCCCCCCCCCCCCTCCTGAGCCGTACCAGGCTGCATGCCCTCAACATGGGGGGGTTGGGTGCTCTGGGGCAGGGGGGCGCACTGCGGCCCCCCCACCTCAGAGCACCCTGTCCCCATGTTGATGAGGACAGGGCCCCTTCCCGACAACCCTGGCCGTTGGTTGTCGGGGTATGCGGGCGGGAGGCTTATCGGAATCTGGGAGCCCCCTTTAATAAGGGGGCCCCCAGATACCGGCCCCCCACCCTAAGTGAATGGATATGGGGTACATCGTACCCCTAACCATTCACCTGTAGGAAAAATGTCAAAGTTAATAAACACACCACACAAGGGTTTTTAAAATAATTTATTTTTCTGCTCCGGAGGCTCCCCCTGTCTTCTTTATTAGCTCTTTTACCAGGGGGAGCTTCTTCTTTGACGTCTTCGGGTGGGTGGGGGCCGCCGTCTGGTTCTCTTCCACCGCCGGGGGGGGTCGCTTTTAAAAAAGCCCCCACCCCCCGGCGGGTTTCCTCCAGCGTCTTCGGCGGGGGGCTTCTTCTTCCGCTATCCCGACGGGTCTTCTCCGCTATCCGGGGGGTCTTCTCAACTCTCCGGGGGTCTCCTTCTATGTTCGCCGCTCTCCGCTGTTGACTCGGCGCACCCCGGTTCTTCCTCTCGCTGTCCGGTGCCTTCTTCTTCCGTGCTGTACGTCTTCTTCTCCTTCCGTGCTGTGAGTTCTTCTTCCGTGCTGTGACGTCATGTTCTTTACTTCTCTTCTTCTCCCAATGTTGACACGTCTCCTTTCCTCGCTGCAATGACGGGTGCGAGGCTTGCATCGGATTTATATAGACCTCACAATCCCATCATGCTCTGGTACCTACCCATGTGATACCTACCCCAGTGAAGTCAGGAAACAGTCCAAATTGTTTTATTTTTTTATTTGTTTTACTATTACTATTACTATTATTAATTAGAACTTGGATAGGGATTGGAGAATTATGGGATGCCCACTTGACTTCAAACAAACTTCAGGGACAACTTTTCCTATATACAGTCTATATACTGCTTCTTCCTGCACTCACTTGCAGAACTTCAGCTGTGTCACCTGGTTACAATTTTAGTAGCAAAGGCCCATTACAGGCAGGGAATTGCAGCCCCTATACTTGAAGATAGGGCAACACAGTCCACACTTTTCCAGGACTTCCTCTCTGTGGTAACTGATTCCAGCACCATCTCTTCAAGCATTGCCAGCCTGCCTGGCTGCAGCTGCCCCTTTCTATAGTCCTCCTGGCTAACTTCTCCACAGTCTTCCCAGACTGAATACTCACCAGCCCTCCCCTCACCTACCCCACCAGGCTAGGGGGCACTCTCAAGGGTCTCTGACAACCTCCTTAGCACTCAATCTCCATCTTCCTCCTGTCTGCCCCTGCTGGCATGGCTCATACCTATTTATGAGGTGCCTACCCCCTTCCAGACCCTTTTTTCTGGGGATTGGTTGAGGACCTTATAAATATGCCAAACAGCTCCTCCTAACCTCCGCCCACTACATCTGGAAGCTTCTCCAAGGTTCCGTAGAACATGGGGAGGCATCAGAGAAGCTGCTTGCTAGGTCACTCAGCCTCCCTGAGTCACTCATCCCTGACCCAGATTCAACCCAGATCTGTCTCTCAGCCAAACCAATTTTCCTACACTTACAAACCTATATGCATCTAGCACACTAGCTAGAGGGTACTACATACAGTTAACATATTTTATGCAAGTTACCGTATTTATCGGCGTATAACACGCACAGGCGTATAACACACACCCTAACTTTAGGAGGGAATTAAGCCTCCAATGTGTAGACATCCAAAAGCCTCAAGACTGTTGCTGGGTGCTGCCATGTGATGTAAGGTGTCCCATCAGACTCAGAGCTGTCATTTAAATGACATTCTGTAATACCCCTTCCCCAGATGGGCCTAGGTCAGCACAGAGAGAAAGTAATTAGACATATCTAGAAGAAACAAGAGCTAGGCCATGCAAAGAAGAGCTGTACTAGGATATTGACCAGTCCATTTTTGTAGCAAGTTCTAATTTGGCCATTGCAAAATGAATAAAATTAACTACTTGCCGACCAGCCACCGCAGTTATACGGCAGCAGGTCGGCTCCCCTGCGCGAGGTCACGTAGGTATACCTCACCTCGCAAATCGACCACTAGGGGCATGTGCGCTTGAACCCGACGTGCATGCCCGGCGGGTGCAAACACCGCCGGGCACCCGCTCGTTACAGAGCGAGAATCGGGAGCTGTGTGTGTAAACACACAGCTCCCGGTCCTGTCAGGGGGGAAAATGACCTATCGTCTGTTCATACAATGTATGAACAGCGATTTGTCATTTCCCAATGTCAGTGCCACCCCCCTTCAGTTAGAACACACCTAGGGAACATGATTAACCCCTTCCTCGCCCCCTAGTGTTAACCCCTTCACTGCCAGTGGCATTTTTATAGTAATCAATGCATTTTTATTGCACTGATCACTATAAAAATGCCAATGGTCTCCAAAAATGTGTCAAAAGTGTCCGAAGTGTCCGCCATAATGTTGCAGTACCGATAAAAAAAAAATTCACTGATCGCCGCCATTACTTGTAAAAAAAAATATTAATAAAAATGCCATAAAACTATCCCCTATTTTGTAAACACTATAACTTTTGCGCAAACCAATCAATAAACGCTTATTGCGATTTTTTTAACCAAAAATATGTAGAAGAATACGTATCGGCCTAAACTGAGGAAAAAAAATAGTTTTTTTTATATATTTTTGGGGAAAATTTATTATAGCAAAAAGTAAAAAATATTCATTTTTTCCAAAATTGTCGCTCTATTTTTGTTTATAGCGCAAAAACTAAAAACCGCAGAGGTGATCAAATACCACCAAAAGAAAGCTCTATTTGTGGGGAAAAAAGGACGCCAATTTTGTTTGGTAGCCACGTCGTACGACCGCGCAATTGTCAGTTAAAGCGACACAGTGCCGAATCGCAAAAGGTGGCCCGGTCATTGACCAGCAATATGGTCCGGGGCTGAAGTGGTTAATTTATGGAAAGGAGAAACACATTTTAAAAACCTAATTTCTCTGTCCTTTCATTTTCATTTTTCACATGCAATCTGCGGCACACTCACTATGTTATATCCAGGAATGTAAGTAGCTCTACTATTTTCTTCTTTAGCTATATAATGATTAGTGTCCACATTGTATGCTGCAAAATAGGAGAGTGGGAGGATTTAAGTATTTAGCAAAATACAAAAGGGCATGGCTGACACCACCCAGTAAACAAAATGTTGTTCTGTCAGCCCACTAATAGCTGGATTCAGGTATGTGGTCGTAACTTTGAGGCGGTGTAGCGTATCGCATATACGCTATGCCGCTGTAAGTCAGAGAGGCAAGTGCTGTATTCACAAAGCACTTGCCTCCTAAGTTACGGCGGCGTAGCGTAAATGGGCCGGCCTAAGCGCGCCTAATTCAAATGTGGAACAGAGGGGCGTGTTTTATGTTAATAACTGGTGACCCGACATTATTGATGTTTTTAAGGAATGGCGCATGCGCCGTCCGTGGACATATCCCAGTGTGCATTGCTCCAAAGTACCCTGCAAGGACGTATTGGTTTCGACGTGAACGTAAATTACGTCCAGCCCCATTTACGGACGACTTACGCAAACGACATAAAATTTTCAAATTTCGACGCGGGAACGACGGCCATACTTAACATTGACTAGGCCAGCTATTTGTTCGACTAACTTTACGCTGAAAAAAGCCGTACGTAAACGACGCAAAAAAATGCGCCGGGCGCACGTACGTTTCTGAATCGGCGTATCTAGTCATTTACATATTCTACGCCGAACTCAACGAAAGCGCCACCTAGCGACCAGCGTAAATATGCACCCTCAGATACGACGGCGTAGGAGACTTACGCCGCTCGTATCTTAGCCTAATTTAAGCGCATCTGGTTTCCAGAATACGCTTAAATTTAGGACGGCGTAGATTCAGAGTTACGAAGGCGTATCTACTGATACGCCGGCGTAAAGCTATCTGAATCTAGCTATAAATGTCTTAAAAGCCTGATTGCATTTATGACAGATCAAGAGGTATTTTCTGTATTTGCAGGGTCTTTATAGGGATAAAAACATAGGAAAATGTGCATATATTGGAGAGGTGTACTGCAAATTTTATATATTGCCCAGAGATTCTTTATTTTACAGGCTTTACTTGTAACAAAATATATAGTTTGGGTGCATGTTATAGTGAACTTCAAAGCCTAAGCTGTGTTTTTGGTACATATGAAAAATGTAAAAACTGGCTCAGCTTGAGCAAGATCAAGGCAGCCAAATGGTTAAGCATTAAAATGAAAAGCAAATATACATGGAATCGAAAAACTGATTATTTTAAAACAATACATTCCAAGTCAGCTCCCCAAGATTTGGATGTAAATTAGCTTTCTAATTTCCTTTAAACTCTTTAATATATTTCAATAGTGTTTTGTGGAAAAGAAGACTAATAGAAAAGCATTTTATGTAATTCTTCTTAAGGGGAAAAAAAGATTTTTGCTCTGCCATTATTATGGGGCTCTCCATGTAATAACATAATAACATGCTTGTGCTAACATCCTTTCATTCTGTCTTCTATTTAAATCCCTTAATGTTTGCATTTGCCAGAGTGAATGCACTTTTAAAACTATGATAATGTATTAACTCAAATGATGGTAATTGGAGTTCTGCACAGTAGTGTTCATGTGATTGCCGATGTTAAGCTCATGTGATATCCAGTATGTTGGATCTGGTGAACTTTTTGGCCCTGAGCCTGGACATTTTAGTTAAAAGGAAACTACAGTCGTTTTTGTTGTTTTTTTTTTTTTTAGATCTAAACGCAATCACTAGCACTGAACACTTCTCAAACCATAACCCAGGAGTTTGAAGTTAAACTCTAAAGCACAAAAATATCCAGTAACATGGAATAGGGGAAAAAACTACCTTATTTGATCTTTCCTTAAAGTGGACCTGCTGTATACTTAAAATATCAAGCTACAGTATGTTAAACATGAACACCAGGTGGATTTAAAGGGCACAAATGAATGCAGCTTTTTATTCAATAATCCATCATAAAATTCATTTATTTCAATTTAACCACTTGCTTACTGGGCGCTTATACCCTTTTCCTGCCCAGGCAAATTTTAGCACTTTGAATGACAATAAGGGCCAGATTGACGTAGAATCGCGGCGGCGTAACGTATCCTAGATACGTTACACCGCCGCAATTTTTCATCGCAAGTGCCTGATTCACCAAGCACTTGCGATGAAAACTACACCGGCGGCCTCCGGCGCAAGGCGGGCCAATTTAAATGGGCGTGTACCATTTAAATTAGGCGCGCTCCCGCGCCGGACCTACTGCGCATGCTCCGTTTCTTAACTCCCGCCATGCTTTGCGCGCCGTGACGTTTTTTTGAACGGCGACGCGCGTAGCGTACTTCCGTATTCCCGGACGGCTTACGCAAGCGACGTTAAATTTTGAATTTCGACGCGGGAATGACGGCCATACTTTAGACACTAAAAACAGCGCTCAGAGTAGAAGAAATCTAACTCTAATTAGAAAGGTGAAAGAAATCCTAATAATCAGTGATTTGAGGTAGGTGATCGGACTATGGTATATGTGCACCAAATACCTATGGATACACGGTCAAGTGTGGATAAATCCCCTGCACGGGTAAGCTTACCACAGCAAGTCACTGAAAAAACTTGCTCTCAAATCAGAAGATCATCCAGGAATGTAGGGGTTAAATAGCTCAAGCGGAGGTACATGAAAGGACAAAAGCACAAAGATCTCTCATAGTGTGAAAATGCCCTACAATGACCCCGAATAAGATGGGTGAAGCCCACTAATAAATGCCCGTACAATGTTTAAACTGTGTATAAACAAAATTGAAAAAGGTTTCACCGCCGTCACTGTAGACCTCCTGCCCGAAGGGGCCGCGCGAGTACTGCGGATTCGATGTGTAGATCTTCCTCGCTGACGATGGTGGACGGTGGAGCGCGGTGGAACGCAAGTAAGATTTCAGTGTAGCGCTGTCTGTAGCCACGCCAGGGCGTGGCTACAGACAGCGCTACACTGAAATCTTACTTGCGTTCCACCGCGCTCCACCGTCCACCATCGTCAGCGAGGAAGATCTACACATCGAATCCGCAGTACTCGCGCGGCCCCTTCGGGCAGGAGGTCTACAGTGACGGCGGTGAAACCTTTTTCAATTTTGTTTATACACAGTTTAAACATTGTACGGGCATTTATTAGTGGGCTTCACCCATCTTATTCGGGGTCATTGTAGGGCATTTTCACACTATGAGAGATCTTTGTGCTTTTGTCCTTTCATGTACCTCCGCTTGAGCTATTTAACCCCTACATTCCTGGATGATCTTCTGATTTGAGAGCAAGTTTTTTTCAGTGACTTGCTGTGGTAAGCTTACCCATGCAGGGGATTTATCCACACTTGATGGTGTATCCATAGGTATTTGGTGCACATATACCATAGTCCGATCACCTACCTCAAATCACTGATTATTAGGATTTCTTTCACCTTTCTAATTAGAGTTAGATTTCTTCTACTCTGAGCGCTGTTTTTATCTGTTTGAACACAAGTTCACGTTCACCGATACTTTTTATACTCATTTAAATGGTTTCCATTTAATTTTAAATAGCTGCTCTTTTTAAACAACACCAATTTCACTCTTTTGGTGTCGTTTTTTATATATTATCATATAATTTTATTTGTATATTGATAGTCCTTATCCCACCTCACTGTCACTAGGGTGAAGCTGTTATATAGCCACCTGGCGCCGGAAGTGCATTAGTAGGCCTTTTTTCACTGCACCTCTCTTCCATACTTTAGACACTAATACACTTGCTGACTAAAGTTAGGGCACCAAAAAAAAAACGACTAACTTTGCGACGGGAAACTAGACTAGCGGCGACGTAGCGAACGCGAAAATCCGTTGTGGATGCGCCGTAACTACTAATTTGCATACCCGACGCTGGTTTACGACACAAACCCCCCTCCAGCGGCGGCCGCGGTACTGCATCCTAAGATCCGACAGTGTAAAACAATTACACCTGTCGGATCTTAGGGATATCTATGCGTAACTGATTCTATGAATCAGTCGCATAGATAGAAACAGAGATACGACGGCGTATCAGGAGAAACGCCGTCGTATCTCATTTGTGAATCTGGCCCTAAATGACAATTGCCCGGTCACACAACACTGTACCCAAACTAAATTTTTATCATTTTTTTTTCACACAAAAATATTTATTTTGGTGTTTTTTAATCCTTTTTAATTTTTCTCCTTCACTGATGAGCTGCACTGATGAGGCGACACTCCGGTGGGCAACGATGAGGAGGCACTGATGAGGCTGCACTGATAAGTGGCACTGATGGGTTCTGATAGGTGGCACTGAGAGGTGGCACTCATGGGCACTGATCAGTGACACTGATTGTTGTCACTGACAGGTGGCACTGGGCAGCTTTGATGAGCACTGATAGGCACTGGCAGGTGGCACTGATAGGCAGCACTGATAGATGACACTGATGATGAGGCAGTGATGAGCACTGATTGGCAACACTGGTGGGCACTGTTATGTGGCACTGGTGGACACTGATTGGCAGCACTGGTAGGCACTGATAGGTGGCATTGGTGGACACTGATAGATGGCACTGATTAGCAGCACTGGTGTGCACAGATTGGGACCGTTGTCTTTATAACAGAAGACAATTACTGGCTTCTGTTTACTTCCATGATCAGCTGTCACTTGCTGACAGCTGATCACGTGTTAACCCTTTTGCTGCCAGGCCCTGTGCTCCATTTTGTACACTCAGGTGGCCAGACCATTTTTCCTTTGCTCTTTTATTTTTCACTTATAGCTTTCAGAATTAGTGAAAGACCCCCCCCCCCCAACCATATATTGTCTGAAAGCACAGTAGAATAAAAAGAAGGTTCTTCAGATTTTTTAGACCCTGCGGTAATGCGCAAATGTTTATAAAACCAATATTTTGCAAACAATAAACTAAAACCATTATTAGCAGATTAAAACACAGCTAATTTTACAAAATTCCTCCTAAATATAAAAGCTTAACCTGTATTGAGTTATTATAAAAAAAAATGTAAATTTTAAACTGTGCCTTTTTGTGAAATGGTAAAGGTTGAACAGACACAAATATGTAAATATCCAAATCTCTCAAAAAATTGGAAGGTTTTAATTTTTTCCCTTACAGCTTTCAGAATTTGTGAAAGACACACTAAAACCATATTGTTTCTGAAAGCATATGACCTCTAGAATAACATTTTTATAGACCCTGCGGTATTTGTGCAAATGTTTATCAAACCGATATATATTTGCAAAAAATACACTAAAACCATTATTAAAAACACAGCTAATTTTACAAAATTCCTACTAAATCCCTACTAAATATAAAAGCTTAGGCTGGGATTCACGTAGATCGGCGCATCTTTGAGCAGGCGTAACATATCCTATTTACGTTACGCCTCCGCAACTTAGATGGGCAAGTGCAGTATTCTCAAAGCACTTGCTCAATAAGTTGCGGCGGCGTAGCGTAAATAGGCCAGCGTAAGCCCACCTAATTCAACTGTGGAACAGGGGGGCGTGTTTTATGTAAATGTTATGTGACCCGACGTGATTGACGTTTTTCACGAACGGCGCATACGCCGTCCGTGGAATATTCCAGTGTGCATTGCTCCAAAGTACGCCGCAAGGACGTATTGGTTTCGACGTGAACGTAAATGACGTCCAGCCCCATTCACGGACGACTTACGCAAACAACGTAAATTTTTCAAAATTCGACGCGGGAACAACGTCCATCCTTAACATTGGTACGCCGCATGTACGCCACCATATAGCAGGGGTAACTTTACGCCGGGAAAAGCCTAACGTAAACGGCGTATATGTACTGCGTCGGCCGGGCATACGTTCGTGAATTTGCGTATCTAGCTGATTTACATATTTCTAGGCGTAAATCAGCGTACACGCCCCTAGCGGCCAGCGTAAATATGCAGTTAAGATCCGCCGGTCGGATCTAATAGAAATCTATGCGTAACTGATTCTATGAATCAGGCGCATAGATACGACAAATCAGACTCAGAGATACGACGGCGTATCTGGAGATACGCCGTCGTATCTCCTTTGAGAATCTGGGCCACAATCTTTATGGAGTTAATAAATAACAAAAAGTTTAAATTTTTACATTGGACCTTTTTGCAAAATGGTGAAAATCGAACGTACGCAAATATGTAAATATCAAAATCTCTCAAAAAAACGGAAGGTTTTCATTTTTCCCTTTTAGCTTTCAGAAATTGTGAAAGACTCCCAAAACCATATATTTTCTGAAAGCATATGACCTCTAGAATAAAAAGAAGGTGTTACTGATTTTGTTGACCCTGTGGTATTTCTGCAAATATTTATCAGACCAATATATTTGCAAAAAATACACTAAAACCATTATTAGCAGGTAAAAACACAGCTAATTTTACAAAATGACTGCTAAATCCCTACTGAATATAAAAGCTTAACCTGTATGGAATTAATAAATAACAAATATTTGTAAATTTTACATTGTGCCTTTTTGCAAAATGGAGAAAATCAAACATACCCAAAAATTTCTCCAAAAATCAGGAGGTTTTCATTTTTCACTTACAGCTTTCAGAATTTTGAAAAGACCCCTCAAACTAGACATTTTCTAAAAGCAGAATAATAATGATGTAGAATAAAAAAGAGCTACAGTTTTTTTTGGCCCAATAATTGCGCAAATGTTCATCATATTGCTATTTTTACTAAAAATACACTAAAATCATATTGCATATAAACCCAACGTAACTTACAAAATACCTGCTTAATTAGTACTAAGGCATTGTTCACATGTGGCATACTAAAGTGTATGCCCATGGGGGCCATGTTTACCCGCACAGGGATGCACAGGTGTTCCATGCATCCCCGTATAGGAATGGAATGCACGACTGCATAGGCATAGCTGCTGTTCCCAATCTGACATCCATGTGGGTGTGAATACATGACCCTGAATGCAGACAGAGTGAGCTTAGAAACATGCATGCGGACCTACATCCCAAATTACATCAATGGGACTGCCTGCACAGATATGCATGGAACACTTGTGCATCCCTGTAAAGGTACGCTGTGTATGCCCTGTGTAAACAAGGCCTAAGGCCCCTTTCAAACAAGCACACAGATCAGGTCTGCCTGTCCGTTTTTCAGGTGGGCCGCATCAGACCACCTATTGTTCTCTATAGAGAGGCTGATGTAGATAGACATGCAGGGCCGATCCTAGGCAGGGTGCGCGGGGTGCTCCGCACCCAGGCGGCACAGAGTTGGAGGCGCCAAAGCTCCAAAGTGCTCCCCTCCCTCCTCCTTGTCTGTGTCCAGAGGCGGAGCGCACATAGCAGGTGCTGCGGTTCCCCATCCCGCTTGCTCTCTCCACTGGCAACTGACAAGAGCGCATACCTCCCGCTGTCCCCGGAATCTGGGTTGGGTACCGCAGCGGAGCCTAGTACTGAAACACGTTCCGGTACTAGGCTCCACTAATTAATTTGGTCCAGTGCGCGTGGAGCAGTCTTCTGTCTGCCCCGCCCCCTCTGCGTGTGTCGGCTCTTTTCCCATATGCGGTGTGATAAGAGGCTTCTGGGTTGGCCGGAGCTGCTGCCAATCATCCCGTGCACTCCCAGAAAAACTCTCCAAGTGCCACCCTCCTTGTAACCAAAGATGCCATGTATACCCCGCCCCCTGTAATGTGCTTCTGCTCTCAACACGCCTGAGCTACAGGGATCTATTGGACAGTTACTGATCTATAGGGACACCTGATGTGGGGGGCTCTGATGGGGGACACCTTCTGGGGGAGGCTCTGAGGAGGTACACCTGCTGGTGGTTCTCTGATGGGGGACACCTGCTTGGGGGGGCTCTGATGGGGGACACCTGCTGGGGGGGGCTCTAAAGGGGGACACCTTGCGGGGGGCTCTAAAGGGGGACACCTGCTGGGGGGGCTCTAATGGGGGACACCTGCTGGGGGGGACTCTGATGGGGGACACCTGCTGGGGGGGACTCTGATGGGGGACACTAATGAAGACTTCTTAGGGGAGCATCTCTGTGTTTGAGTCGTAGCCATAGAAACATTTGTAAAAGGGAGGAGTTAGTAAGATGACCACGCCCACGTGGGGACACCAGCAATATTTCTGCACCCAGGCGCCTGTGACCCTAGGCCCTGTAGACACCCACCTGTATCCGATCCAGTCCTTTAAAAACAGACTGATGGAGATTCCATTCCCCATCCATCTAGCAGATCAGATTGGATGGTATCCGATGGAACTGGAAAGGCGGTCTATTTCCATCCGACTGTCCCATTGAGAATAGCGAGCTTTGTCCATGTCTGTTCTGCATCAGCGGAGAGGATACAGACCTGTCACTTGCCTGATAGATCGCCTGCTGAGCAGGTGGATCTGCTTGACAGAGTCTGCTCCTTGTGAAAGGGGTCTTAGAGGATCACCTGTGCTGTGTACATGACAGGGTTGGGGGTGTGATGGTCTCCTCCTGGAGTCCAGGCTTGTGGATGTCATAGCGCTTTCTGTATAAACATATTTTATTAAAGTGGAGTTCCACCCAAAAGGGAAACTCCTGACCCCCTTACATGCCACAATTTGTATCTAATTTTTTTGGGGAGGGGAGCAGGTACCTAGTTTTGACTGGTACCCAGCTCCCACTTCCGCTCGGGCCATCTAGGCAGCCCCTCCCTCCCTGCAATCTTCTGGGACACATCACAGGTCCCAGAAGATTGCCTGGCCATTCAGGACAGCGCAGTGACACATGCACACCCAGCTGTGAAGCGTCAAACTGACACAGCCAGATGCCCACAGTAGTATTTCCTGCGCTGCGGACAGGCAGGGGAGAGAATGGAGGGTTTGGGCGGCCACATCGCTGGACCATGGGACAGGCGATTGTCTTTTTTCAAAAGTCAGCAGCTACACTTTTTGTAGCTGCTGACTTTTAATAAACAAAAAAAATTTGTAAAAATCCACTTTGAATTAAAAATAATCTCGCTCACTTAAAAAATGCACTAATTCAGTGCACTTACAGGGTACAGGCATTCACACACACTTCTGCTGGGAGGTTAGGAGGGATAGAATCCACAGCTGACAAACAACCCTGTGAGGTTCACGGTACTGGCTCTGTGCTTATAGTTCCCCTGGGCTTCCCCGTTTACACATTCCAGGACACTAGAAGTTAACACAGTGGAATGAGCAAATGGGGAAGCCCAGGGGAACTGCCAGCCGGGAGCCAGTACGAGGTGTAGAATACAAACTCATATGTACTTTACTTACTGCTATTAAAATAACTGTGTCTTAATAAATCCCATGTTAAACTCCATTAAGTGTCCCACTGTATGTGCTTTATAAAAAATATGTAGCTACATACCGCATTTCTCAGAGTGTGTACACGCCGCTCATGTGGCTGCCCGGCCCGCCTCTCAACTCTCACGTACCCCCTGATCTCAGCAGGGAATTCTCAGCCCCGCCTGCTAACTGTAGCTATAAGATCAGAAGAGAGGCGGTCGGGCAGTCAGATGAGCGGCGTGGACGGTCTGAGAAATGCAGTATGTAGCTACATATTTTTGAAAAAGCACATACAGTGGGGCACTTAATGGATTGTAACATGGGATTTGTTGAGACAGTTATTGTAACAGCTATATCCTTGGAGCACTCGTCAGGGCGGGGCAAGTCGGGATGATGTCACTCGCCAATCAATTATTCCGGTCGCAGCGTCAATGCCGCATCGGGGACACCCGAATTGTGATGCTGTGATTAATTTCAGCACCCTTATGCTGCGTACACACGATAGGTTAGTCTGATGAAAACAGTCTGATGGACCGTTTTCATCAGACCAAACCGATCGTATGTGGGCCCCATCGGTTATTTATCCATAGGTTAAAAAAATAGGAACTTGTTTTAAAATTATCTGATGGATAAAAAACCAATAGAAAAAAACGATCGTCTGTAGGTACGTCCATCGGTTAAAAATCCACGCATGCTCAGAATCAAGTCGACGCATGCTTGGAAGCATTGAACTTCATTTTTTTCAGCACGTCGTTGTGTTTTACGTCACCGCGTTCTGACACAATCGGTTTTTTAACTGATGGTGTGTAGGCACGCCTGATGAAAGTCAGCTTCATCGGATAACTGATGTAAAAATCCATCAGACCGTTTTCATTAGACTAACCTATCGTGTGTACAGGGCATTAATCTACATGTAATGAATCTTTCAAGGATATTAGCATGTCCTTCAGATCGGCTACATGAACTGGTTGGGGTGAGGAAGGAAATTGTTCCAGAGGAGGTTGCAGGCATTGACCCAATACATTGGTTTCAGTGTCCATATCATCTCCCTGCAGCTCTCCTTGTTTGGCTTTTTTAAATATAGCTGGGCTATGTGTCAATGGGCTGTCAGGTTGTGAAGGTTCACTGGCCCCTTATGTGACTCGGCAGATAGATGTACATGCTGAGGATGTGGAGCCATCGGTCTCTGAGGAGGGGTCCTCAACGTCTGCGATACAAATGGCCAGATCGGCGCCATCTTGGTGCACCCAAGCTTCGGCTGGAGCAAAGAAATCTGTCAGTTTTTGCCGCGCGGTCCTCAAGGACTCCCTTAAAGGGAAGGTGCGTGATGTGGGCACTCGCGCGGGGTGAATATCAGGTACCCCGGTCGCTTGTATCTGTCGCTGTGCGGTATATGGAGCTAGTGAGCAGGTGTTTGACGAATTTGGCTTTTTATATTGTAGACCTGCAATTCTTAGGAATAACTCACTTAAATCTGTCCAAACAAGAGTCTAGTAGACATCCCGGGTATGATAAAGTTTGAAACACAAAACCATAAATTATAATATAATAAATAACTATAAATAATTATAACAAATAATAATATAATAATAAAAATTTCCAGCTTCCAGGGACATCGGCCATGTATTGTATATACATAATTACATTGGTCCAAGCGATTTATTGGAAGGTGAGCAAAGGGTGCAGGTATTAATGTCCAGAGTATAGTTTTAATCTAGCAGGCTGTAAAAAATAAAAAAAATAGATCTTCTCAAGCTGGAATGTATTTTTGTAGTCAATTCAGTGAAAAATTGTCATATTGGACTGGACTGTACTTTTCATTTGCTGTTTTCTTGTGTCTACTTGCTTAGTAATTCTCTGCTCTTTATGTAGTACCTTCTGTTTAAATCTGACACGTTACAAATTATATTTTACTAAAACCATACAATGTTTTTTTAATTAAACAACCCCAGGTTATAAGGTATAACTTCTTTATTACCAGCAGAAAATGTCAGTGAAGACCATAGACCAAATCTATAAACCTTAGACCCCACTGTCTAAGCTTCTTAGACACATATTGCAGGTTCATTTTAATTAGTTTCTATGTCCTAGACTGAACTGTCAAATATATTCCTTTTAATACAAACATACTTTTATCATATTCCTTTTTTAGTGTGGCTCCTACCTCAGATGATGAATAGACCTCTGAGTATTTGAGCCATTTGTTTGTCCTTAACTGATTTCACTTGGTCATGCATGATGCATTTCTTTAAACTTCTATGCATACACTCCTTATACCCCCTATCTAAGCTAGTCAACACTCAAAAATGTTAAAAAACACCGATACTATGTCATATAATTAAGTGCATCGCTGGGAACTAAAGGGTCACTAAAGGAATTTTTTTTTTAGCTAAATAGCTTCCTTTACCTTACCGCAGTCCTGGTTTTCATGTCCTCATTGTTCGTTTTTGCTTTCATGTTGCTGTAATTCCTCTCTGTTCTGGACACTTCCTGGTTGTCTGTTTCCTGATCACCACAGTGATGGGAGATTTCTCACTGTGGTGACTAATCAAGGAGGTGTGATTACTGTGTGTCAGCACCAATCCAGTGTCGTTTTACAAAGCATCACTGCCCTCTATTGGCTCTCTGGCTCTGTACATCAGAGAACCAGGAAACAACAGCAAACACGAAACTAAACTGCATGTACATATGATTGTTTTTTATCTATTTTTAATCATTTTTAAAAGGAATCAGTTAACTATTATGTCTCTATACCCTGTAAACAGTCATTTCAGCAAAAAAATGTTTTCCTTTAGTGACCCTTTAAGCCTCAGTGCAAGTTTGGCTGAGATGGTCCTAAAGAACTATTTCCTGCATTAGGATATACAAATATATTGCAACAACCAAGCAGTTATAAAGTGCCATCTATGCTTCCTCCTGAACCTATAAACTACAAATCATTAAAAATGTATCACTTAGAAGGATTCCTGAAACATCTATTCAAACAAGTAAAATTGTCCACAATAAACTTCAGCTATGTGAATCCACTTCACAAGGCATGCGCCTTGTGAGGTCTAATTATATTGGAACTGTTTTTTATAGACAACAGTAGAAAGTTTATGCAATTTTCATTGGTTACACTTTGTCTTCTACCTGTGTAAAGCAAACACATTGGCACACCATAGATATTGTGCTTTTGCTGGGCACCACGTGAACCCCAGCACCTTTAGCCCACATTCAAATTGGACCAATTTGGCATGCAATTTGACATGTAAAATTGCATGCCAAATTGGCGGAATTTGCCGGCAATGTAACGGTCCGAATCAGTGCGTCGCCAACTTTGTGGTGCCACACTGATGGGACGAGCATCCAAACTCAATATTATCTTAATCTTTAAATATATTAAATATAATAAAACAATTGGTCTTAAAATGTGGTATGAATGGCCACGGCCCTTTATTACTGGAATGACAATATATAACCAAATAATAACCAATATTTAGAAAAAAATGTGATCAAACAATGGCGCCCTATTGATTCACACCTCTGCGCTCAGGACAAAAACAATAGTAGAAATCACAGCTGCTGTTCTAAAAGTGTCAATATGAAAAAGTATATATAACGTGTTTAAACCAATAAACCAAAAATTATATATAAAACAGCGCTCAAGTGTGTGTGATCCACACTTTTGAAGATTTTGCTTGTGGTTTGTGATTAAATTACTTTTACGGTTTTACACTATGTCACACTTTCTTCATTTATGAGGATCTTACTTGTCCACCTGTCTGGGAACGGAAGCTCGCCTGCTGATGTAAACTAACTATAACAAAGCTACTGTGCCAAAACACGAGAGTGCTAGGCATATAGTTCCGGTGAGTGGCCATTTCTATTGGTGGAGGATTCACTATTTTTTCACATCGGGTGTGGTGGAAGATTTCTTTGAATATGTTTTGAAGATTTTACACCTTGAAGGAGAGAAAGAAGTGTTTTTCCTTTTCGCTCTTCCATGAACTTTATGTTTTTCTATGAACACTTTTATCACGGGCTTTTGACTCATTTGCATTTATATTTGGATTATTATTATTTATTATTCATCACAGTGTGGATCACACACACTTGAGCGCTGTTTTATATATAATTTTTGGTTTATTGGTTTAAACACGTTATATATACTTTTTCACAATAACCAATATTTGTTGATGATATAACATTTTATAACCTTACATAAATTAACATGCCAATGGTTCAGCTTTAAAAGCTCAAACCTACCAATTTATAACAGAAAGGATATTCAAAATGGGAAAGGACCGCGACAAGGGGAGAGAGGGGTGTCTTTTCTTCTGCTGCAGCCGTTGTTCTGATAAAAACCATTGGTCTGATTTCTTTTACACCCGCTGAACGGTGAGGAGAGACACAGAACAGAGCTCTGCCTATGTAAACAAGGTAGAGCTCTGTTCTCTCAAAAAATTGGCGTTCTTTTTTCCCCACAAATAGAGCTTTCTTTTGGTGGTATTTGATCACCTCTGCGTTTCTTATGTTTTGCGCTATAAACAAAAATATTTTTTACTTTTTGCTATAATAAATATCCTCAAAAAAGATATAAAAAAACGTTTTTTTTCCCTCAGTTTAGGCCGACACGTATTCTTCTACCTATTTTTGGTATTTATGGCATTTTTTATTAATATTTTTTTTTTACTACTAATATCGGCGATCAGCGATTTTTTTCATGACTGCGACATTATGGCGGATACATCGGACACTTTTGACACATTTTTGGGACCATTGTCATTTTCACAGCGAAAAGTGCTATAAAATGCACTGATTACTGTGAAAATGACAATGGCAGTGAAGGGGTTAACCACTAGGGGGCGCTGTAGGGGTTAAGTGTGATCTCATGTGTGTTTACTGTAGGGGGCGGGGCTGAACATGTGACGTCAGTGATCGTCGTTCCCGATATCAGGGAAAAGACAATCACTGACATTGCCACAGAGAAGAACGGGGAAGGTGTGTTTACACTCGCCTCTCCCCGTTCTTCAGCTCCTGTGACCGATCGCGGGACACCCGCAGCGATCGGGTCTGTGGGTCCCGTGGGCGTGGTCACGGATCTTTGGACCAGGTCACGAGCGCACCGCTGGCCGGCGCGCTCGCAACCCAAGGCTGGGATCTTAAAGGGGGCGTATATATACGTCCATGTGCCCAGCTGTGCCATTCTGCCGACATATATATTTTAACCTTAAGTGGTTAAAAGTCAGCAGCTACAAAAAGTCTAGCTGCTGACTTTTAATAATCAGACACTCACCTTTCCCACGGCCAGCGATGCGGGCGCACAAAGCCCCTATCCTCTCAACCCTCTTCTCCAAGGCGCCGGCATTATAACTTTGGGGGTCCGGCTGTGGCTTCCCAGCCGGGCGCGCACTGCACATGTGGGACCCGTGCTGCGCGCTGTGAATGGACGGCAATCTTCTGGGACCTATGACATGTCGCAGAAGATTGCAGGGAGGGAGTGTGGAGAGGGAATTTTCCTTCTGGCGCTGCAGCGCCAGGAGAGGGAGTGGAAGCTGGGTGCCTGCAATAACTGAGTACCCGTCCCAACCCCCCAAATGACATGCCAAATGTGGCATGTCAGAGGGTCACCAGCACTTGAAGCTTAACCCCCCTGGCGGTATTCCCGAGTCTGACTCGGGGTGAGATTTTTGGGCTACGATCGGTAACCCCGAGTCAGACTCGGGCTCGCCTCGCTGAATCCACAGGCTTGGTTTACTTACCTTGTCCCTGGATCCAGCGATGCCACCGCGCTGTGTGAGCGAGCGGGACCTCGCTCGATTCACACAGTGCCTCTGTGTGCAGCCGATCTCCGTTCCCTGCGACATTACGACGCACGGGAGCGGAGAACGGCGTCAAATTCAAAAAGGTAAGCAAACACTATACATACAGTATACTGTAATCTTATAGATTACAGTACTGTATGTAAAAAATACACACCCCCTTGTCCCTAGTGGTCTGCCCAGTGCCCTGCATGTCATTTTATATAATAAAAACTGTTCTTTCTGCCTGCAAACTGTAGATTGTCCATAGCAACCAAAAGTGTCCCTTTATGTCAAAAATGGTTTTAGAGCAGCTAGAAAACAGCGATAATAAATTATAATCACTTTGTGGGGAAATTCGTCATAAAAAAATAAAAGTAATGACAGCGACAATTCTGCAACTGAGCAAATTTTAGTGATTTTTAATTGATTACATTATTGAATAATTTGTATTATATTTATATTATTATTTGTTATAATTATTTATAATTATTTATTATAATTTATAATAAAAAAAAAAATGTATACCCGGGATGCCTACTAGACTCTTGTTTGGTCAGATTTAAATGAGTTATTCCTAAGAATTACAGGCCTACAATATAAAACGCCAAATTTCCTTGCAAATAATGATACCGCTTTCAGCACCTTTTTTCTGAAATAATCATACCGCCAGGGAGGTTAAGTTTAATTTTTGGCCGAAACTCCACTTTAATCCTGCTTTAAGCTACTATTGTAGCATTAAATATTTTTAATCTATAAACATAAAACACATCCAAAATGTACCGATAGGCACGCAGAAACTGCTTGGCACTTTTTGATTGTATACTGTTAGTACATGTCTGCTTTATTACTGACAGGTTGTTTTCCTCACACATGTAAGGATAAATGTTTTCTTTTCTCTTCTTCGCCACTAAGCAAAAAGACAGATAATACACTATTCTCTCTAACAGAAATACAATTTGTCTCTTTCTGCAGACGATCCAAGTGAACTGTGATCAACAGCTCTTAAGTGAAGTCCATTGTAACCCTTCCTCTAGTGGCCAAATTAGAAGAAATATGGTAGAATCTTCACTTGATTTTCCCACAAAGTGAAAACATTGAAACAAATCATCTCTCAGACACAGGGCATTATTCTTCTAGTCATCGGAAAGAGCTTTACAAAATATTTATTGTTTCCAGAAGAAGTCATTTATCATTATAACGTTCCTTTTATCCAAAATAGCTCTTACTAAAAAGAAAACCTCTTAGATCGAATGCGAAAACCATTAGCATATCACAATGAAACGTTATCTCTATTGTCATAACTTTCCTTGTTTATTTTTATTTATTGATTTCCATGAAGTGAAACATTTTTCATTTGTGCACAGAATTGTCAGAACTAAAAGACAACTCGATAATGAGTACAGATTGGTGGAGCAGAGGTACGTTACAGCGCAGCGATGTAATACATCTAAATATTTACTTTCTATCCGCTGCTTAAGACATTTAGTGGTAAAGTGCCTCAAATCCTTTAACTTTTTTTTTTTTTTTTTTGTAGACAATGATTGATATCCTCGATAGTTTTTCTATGTTACATTGGAGAGATTTCTTCGCTACATGTCTCAGAGGCACAATAGAAAGTCAGAAAAAAGCTGGCCTTATACCTGCAGAATTTACTTCTAACATTGGATCAGAAAGTCTAAAATGCACTTCTTCAACTGATCAAAGGTGTATTCGTGGACTCAACTAATTTCAAACAACTTTTTATTTGAGTAAAATGTCTAAATTTTTGTAGAATGAATGTTCTACTTCCAGATTAAATTTGACAAGTGCATGCACGTAAGACTAGTTAAGATTTTTCTTGGCCTGGACCAAATTCAATAATTAGAAATGTGTTGAATTTAAAAGTTTCAATCATGTCCTCACTTTCCATTCTTTCCTCCAGACTGTACATATTGGCCAAGATTCACAGAGTGGGGGTGCACATTGCGCCACCGTAGAGTAACCAATGTACTCTATGCCACCGCAGCGCAGAGAGGCAAGCAATGCATTCAGCAAGCCAGTGTTCCCAACGCTGCGCCAGCGTGGCGTGGGATTCGAAGGCGTAAGCCGGCGTAGGTGGAGGTGGGCGTGACCCATGCAAATGAGGCATGACCCCATGCAAATGATGGGCCGAGCGCCAGACAGATACGTATCACGAACTGCGCATGTGCCGTGACGTAGACGCATCCCCCTGTGCCTGCTCACAACCATGTCGGAACAACTACCTAAACTATGCCGGATCACTGCGTACGGCGTGAACGTAACCTACGCCCAGCCAGACACACGTCCAGCGTAAAATACGCCGGCTTGTGTTCCCTGGTGCAACCTTACGCCAGACGTACAACTTACGCGCACCTCGCGTAGCCTGCGTCGGGCGAACGCAGGTTCGTGAATCGCCGTATTTCCCTCATTTGCATGTTTGAATGGCTAATCGATGGGAGCGGCACAATGCACCCAGCCTAAATGTGCGCCCACTCTACAACCGGCGTAAGCAAGCTACGTCGGCGGGGTGTAGCCTGGATTTAGGCGCATATCTGTTTGTGGGTCTGGCGCACAGATACGATGGCGCACATTTGCACTTACGTCGGCGTAACTTGTTATACGTCGGCGTAAGTGCTTTGTGAATCTGGGCCATTATGTTCCTGAAGTCCCTCTAGATAAACCATATCAGGAGAGACTTCAGGAATTTAGTTTGTAGACCCTTTCTCTAGATTGTACATATTATCTAAAAAAAGGGCCAAGTTATTGTCCCTCAGACTTTAGGGAGTCCAGTGGGGATGGAAATTGTCCTTGAATTGGTGGGAGTAAACATCACCACATTTGGAATAAGGTGGAGGAAAAAGTGCCCCATCGTTGGTATTATTTGGAGGAATAGTGCCCTATTGTTGATGTCAATTGGAGAAATTTTGTCCAATTGTTGATGTCAGTTGGCAGAACAGTGTCTCTTATCACTGGGAGAATAGTATCCCGGGGGCCACAGTTTGAAATCCACTGATTTAGGGGAAACAAGTGAAAGGGAAAAAAGGGAAAAAGCTATTGCTACCTTTAAAAACATTAGGGGTTACATAGTTAGTCAGGTTGAAAAAAGACACAAGTCCATCCAGTTCAACCACAAAAAATAAATAAATAAATAAATAAACAAACAAAATAAAAAAAACACAATGCAATCCCATACACCCAACTCTATACCCTAGCAGAGCATGATCCAATTTGCTGCAGCAGGGGAAAAAAATCCTTCCTGATCCCCCGAGAGGCAATCGGATTTACCCTGGATCAACTATACCTACAAATCTTAGTACTCAGTTATATTCTGTACCTTTAGGAAAGAATCCAGGCCTTTCTTAAAGCAGTCTACTGAGCTGGCCAGAACCACATCTGGAGGGAGTCTGTTCCACATTTTCACAGCTCTTACTGTGAAGAAACCTTTCCGTATTTGGAGATGAAATCTCTTTTCCTCTAGACGTAAAGAGTGCCCCCTTGTCCTCAGGGTTGACCGTAAAGTGAATAACTTAACACCAAGTTCACTATATGGACCCCTTATATATTTGAACATGTTTATCATATCCCCCCTTATTCTCCTCTTCTCAAGAGTGAATACATTTAGTTCTTCTAATCTTTCCTCATAGCTGAGCTCCTCCATGCCTCTTATCAGTTTGGTTGCTCTTCTCTGCACTTTCTCCAGTTCTCCGATATCCTTTTTGAGAACTGGGGCCCAAAACTGAACTGCATATTCCAGATGAGGTCTTACTAATGATTTGTACAGGGGCAAAATTATATCTCTGTCTCTGGAGTCCATACCTCTCTTAATACAAGAAAGGACTTTGCTCGCTTTGGAAACCGCAGCTTGGCATTGCATGCCATTATTCAGCTTATGATCAACTAAAACCCCCAGATCCTTCTCCACTACAGATCCCCCCAGTTGTACTCCCCCTAGCATGTATGACGCATGCATATTCATGAAATAAGTTTCATGAGGGCAGTATTTTGCAATATGAAACTAATGCCCTGTACACATGAGCGGAATTTCCATCAATTCCGCGCAAGCTTGGCTTGCATACACACGGTCACACAAAAGTTCTCTGAAATTCCGAGCGTTAAGAACACGGTGACACTACAACACTACGACGAGGCGAGAAAAAGAAGTTCAATGCTTCCGAGAATGCGTTGAATTGTTTCCTGAGCATGCATGTTTTTTTTCCCGTCGGAATTGCATACAGACGAACAGATTTTCCGATTCCGCCAGCAAAGGTCTGATGGAGCATACACACGGTCTGAATTTCCGATGAAAAGCTCACATCAGACTTTTGCTGGCGGAAATTCTGCTTGTGTGTATGGGGCATTAAGTGGAGGACATGGGGATATTGGGACATGACCTCAAACTAACAGGATGAATGTTCAAAACAGATGTTTGGAAGTATAATTTTACTAAAAGAGTAGTCAAGGTTTGGAATAAACTTTCTACAGAGGCAATGAGTCAGCCAACAGTCAAAAAGTAAAAGAAAGTGTGTGTGTGTGTGTGTGTGTATATATATATTTAAATAATAATACAAAATGCCTCCAACCACCTGGTCTTTTTTCTGCCATTACTCTTTTATGTGCCTATGTTCCTCATTAGATTCAACAAAAAAAAATTGTCCCTGTCATTCAATTTTTTTGCTCGCTCTTATGAATTGTCCCATTTTTCTCTTAGATAATCTCACTAAGTTCCTGAAAATGATATCTTTCAAATGAAATTATACAGGTGTAAAGCCAGCTTAAATTTTCAAAAGAGAAATAAAGGCTGTCCATACAGAATACCATCTGATTGTATAATCTAATTTATATCTACCATTAAATATGTAGTGCAGGGGATTTGATACAAATTCAATAGATTGTTTAGGTTTGTCCTCATTATACATAGTTTTGGTACATCTAAAGTATATTGTACATTGTTTGTACAATAAGAATATATAGTATATGGGCATCTTTAGATAGGTATAACCACAACAGGTGTCCAAATTGGAAGATTTCCCTTCAGCTACTTTTGAGGGGACAAGTACAGAAATAAAAGGGTTGATTCCCCCTAATTTTGGTCACAAACAGAACAAACAGAGATTGTGGATTTCTTTAGAAGGAACACAGAGACCAATAAAAACTTGCCAAAAGTTAAAGGGGTGTTTCGGGGAAAAAAAAATTAAAGGCCAGCAGCTACACATACTGTAGCTGCTGGCTTTTAATAAATGGAAACTTACCTGTCCATGTTACCATCAGCTGTCAGGTGCTGCCGTCGCTATTGCGGGTAAGGGAACCCGGCAGTGTAGCCTTTCGGCTTCACGCCGGGAACCCTACTGTGCATGCGCGAGGCCTTTGCTCCTCTCTCCTATTAGCCTAGTGGCCGGAGAGGAGGAGGAAGCCCCGCAGTGATGTCACGGCTGCGACCGGACTTTTGGAAGTGGGAAAGGATACCTGTCTTCGACAGGTATCCTGTCCCCCCTCCCCCCGAAAGGTGCCAATTGTGGCAACGGATGAAGTTCCACTTTAGGGTGGAGCTTCACTTTAAAACCCATCCCAGAAGGTTTTGATTTTAGCTGATTTAGTAACCTGGAAGCTGATTGGTTTCTATGCAGAGCTACACAAGATTTTGCACTCTCTAGTTTTAGTAAATCAACCCGAAAGGGTCCAGTAGTATGAAGTTTAAAACACCTTGATAACATTTCATGGAACCACTGTGTAAAGACAAGAAATGTATTTTTTTATCCCCAAACACATCCCCTAAAATGACAGCATAGGGAATCGGGCATGGAGAGGTGAGTGTGCTTTACACATTCCCTTATCTAGTGTTCTACTGATCTGCAGTATGCTTCGTAGATTAACACAAAATTGCCCTTTAAACTATCTACATATCATATAATTCAAGCACCCAGACTGCTTTCACAAATGGAGTCTTAAATTATAATGTTAAATCAAATCCTCAGTCATTTGAAAAATGCTTAAATGACTGAAGCTAAAGAATTCAGTTTAAACACTATTTTCATTATCCAACTTTGGCATTAGCAAGATGAATTAGAGCTTGTGTCAATTGACTTTGGGCGTGTGTCCATGGCATCAGTTTGATATCAGTTTAAGTTGTTTTTGAAATTACTCAGAATTCATTGCAGGTGCATTTGACCTTCAGTTAATCACCTTTTGATCTGCATTTGACCTGTTTTAAGCATGTTTTGCTTCTCTTGTAAAGGTATGCAAAAACCCTTGAAGAAAACAAAGCCCATTGACATAGGCTGTAGGCTTCTGTAGGATGATAAGACTACCTTAGAGCTGAGCTTATATTACAATGCCATTCATGACAGATAACCTGAAACAGTGGTGTCAATACATAAATTAGAGTAGTCAATTGCTCTGTTTGATAATGTTCATCTTTCAATTTGGCACTTACATCTAGGGTTGCCACCTCATCCCTTCAAACCCGAACACATATTAATTACACAGGTTCTGTGGCTGATTAAGGTGGTAATAAACTCACTTGTTGCCTTTTCTGCATTAAATTAGCCTCAGAACCTGTGTAATTCATATGTGTTTGGGTTTAAAGGGATGAGGTGGCAACCCTACTTACATCATCAGAGTGGTAATATTGATACTTAGAGTTTTTTGAATGAAGTTAGTGACACTATCCCCAGGATCTAGACTGCTCAAGATATAAAGAGAAATTCAACTCTCAAATAGACTTAAAGTGTTACTAAACGCCCAACAGTAAAATCAGTTTATGTATGCAGAATAGCATGCTTGTTATACTCATTGAGGAAACTAAGGGATTAATACTCTGCAATGTGTAAAAAGGCTGTTTGATTGTGTATACACAGATCCTCCCCCTCCTGCACTCCGGACAAGACACAGTGAATGGAGTCAGGCTGCACATGCTCTCTGTTTCTGGAGAAAACATTTCCTGTTTGATGGGAGCTAGTCAGGTCACATGGTACTGACATCACACATTTGGGCATGTATACAGATCCTAAATGACAGCCCAGTCCTTCCCTCCTCCTCCATGCTCAGTAGCTAAAAAAGAACACAGTGGGTGGGATATCACATCTTGATTGATGGATGATCTACCTCCTATAAAAGCACGTGGACACAGGCTAAAGCCAATTTCAAGATGCAGTGATTCCCATAAACAAAATAACACAACTGTACATGCTACTGCACTGTTCTTTATTACACATGCAGCAATCGGCTATGGTGTCCATCCCACTTGGCACCCCACTGCCGCCTTGCTAAAACCATACCTTCTGTTATCCTCATCCTCAACACACCTGGCACCCCACTGCCACCATGCTAAACCCTACCTCCTGTGATCCTCATCACACCTGGCACCCTACTGCCACCTTGCTAACACCCTACATTCTGTCATCCTCATCACACCTGGCACCCTACTGCCACCTTGCTAACACCCTACATTCTGTCATCCTCACCCTCATCATCACACCTGGTACCCAACTGCCACCTTGCTAGCACCCAACCCCCTGTCATCTTCACCCCCCATAACCCACTGCCAGCTTACAAAAACCTGCATTGACAAAAGAGCTTATTTCAATATTGAGCGGACAAGGGTCTTTTCTCCACAAATGTGTTGTGGTGAGTAACATGGTCTGTGAATGGGGGCATATTGAAATATGGAACACTACGTTAACAATAAAGATGCAACCCAGGTGCATGATTAAAGTTTTACTAAACCCACAACAGTAAAATCAGTGTGTATATGCAGTAAAGCATGCTTGGTATACTCTATGGGAACCTAAGGGGTTATTCATCCACATTGTGTAAAAAGGCTGTGTGATCCTGTCTTCTCTGATCTTCCCCTCCTTCCACTGACTCCAAAAAATAACCAGATTTTTACAGAGTCTATAGAGTCAGGCTGCATATGCTCAGTTTGGTGTGTGTTGCTAGATATTTCTTTTTAATTGGGAGGGTGCATGTGATCAGCACTGTCAAGACATATGCCCTGTACACACGATCGGATATCTGATGGAATCTAATCCGATGGATTTTTTTGGGAGACCAGATATAATGAATGCAGGTTCTTGATTTAGTAACACTTTAAACTTAGTTGGTTTTTTTTTAAGTGTATTTTGTGCGTGTACTCGAGAGAGGAGCCGGACTGCAGGAGTTGGGAGTAGGCAGGCCTCCCCCAGAGGCAATCTGCCACCTTTCTCCATGCCCCGGGTGGCAATGGTGGGTGTGTGAGGGGGTCCTCCCACACAGCCCGCCCTACCTGCTCCGCTTTGAAGCCCAACGGGGCAGAGTGACTCCCTATAAGTGAGTGAGAGGATCTAGCCTGCTCAACCAGCCCCGTTAGTCCTTCGCCTCTCTTTTTAGAGACCGCGTGGTCAAAGTGTGTGCATGTTACCCAATTTTGAGTGCGTGTAAGTGTGGTGTTTTTTTTTGTGGGAGGGGGGTGGGTGTACTAAGCGCAGGCTTACCTCGCATAGCACATCCACCGGGAGCCGGGCTGTGACCACCAAACTCAATTCACATGTAGCTGAGACCGGGATCCGAACCCCTAGCTTGAGAGGTGAATGGCTTGTCAGCGCAGTGCCAATCGCGTTAAGCCACCGCTGCTCCCCCTTAAACTTAGTTGTTGGCTCTGTGATCTTAAACCATTGCAACATGAGCATCGAAAGAAAAAGTCACAACTCCCAAACTTCCACAATGATTCTGGTGTTCAGCCATAAAGGTGCAGGCATCAGATGGCCCTTGTACGCTCCCCATATAACATCAACAACAAGGAACCAGCAGTACCCAAAGTAATCTCAGAGTTAAAGAGGAATTGTACTGTTCTAGACTACAATACAGAGTATTTCAACATGATAATGAACCCAAACACACCTCCAAGATGACCACTGCCTTGCTAAAGAAACTGAGGATAAAGGTGATGGACTGGCCAAATATGTCTCCAGACCTAAACGCTATTTAGCATTTGTGGGGCATTCTCAAATGGAAGGTGGAAGAGCACAAAGTCTCTAACATCCACCAGCTCCATGATGTTGTCATGGAGGAGTAGAAGAGGACACCAGTGGCAACCTGTAAAGCTCTGGTGAACTCCATGCCCAAGAAGGTTAAGGCAGTGCTGGAAAATAATGGTGGCCACACAAAATATTGACACTTTGGTCTTAATTTGGACATTTTTACTCAGGGGTGCACTCACTTTTGTTGCCAGCAGTTTAGAAATGAATGACTGTGTGTTGTGTTATTTTGAGTTGAGTTATCTTAATATAGTGTGGTCTTACCCCGAGGGGCCCGATGCGCATAGCATCCTGGGAAAATAGGACCCAGGAACCAGAAGCAGCACAGAGTGACAGAAAGGGTGGAAGAGAGAGGGTACGCAGGGAAGGCTTGCGTGAAAAGCCAAGTCTTCAGTAACCTGCGGAAGACCGGAATAGTAGGGGCCTCCTGGTGCTCGACAGGGAGGCTATTCCACATTACGGCACCCTGGTGGGAGAAGGACACGGCCACCATTTTGAGGGGACAGCAAATTTACACTGTTATACAAGTTGTACACTCACTACTTTACATTGTAGCAAAGTGTAATTTCTTCAGTGTTGTCACATGAAAATATATAATCAAATATTTACAAATATGTGAGGGGTGTACTCACTTTTGTGAGATACTGTATATTGTGAGTATGTGTTTTATTTCACAAATACAAATATGAATTTACTATATATGCTTGAAGTTTCTAGCTGTAGATAAAACTAATATCTGAGGTAGAACATCTACATTTGGCTGTGTAAAATAGGAAAAGCTTTTTTGCCCAGCTGAGCCTATGATCTAGTAATGGCACCTTGGAGAGAGGTGACAAGCAGCTGATACTAGGTTTTGACCCTGAGCTTCTAGGAAGGCGTCTTAGTGTGTCAGTCAGTATAATAGCGTTAATCACTGCGGTTTTCCCATCCTCCCTGGCGAGTCGGGCTTTTTAGTTTTCTTAGTTTATTTCCTGCCTTTCTGCTAATCTGCCATAACATATCACTGCTCAGAAATTCTGCTGACTTCCCTACAAACAGGATAACCCTCCAAACACTTTTTATTATTTTGTTTGTGAAACTACTGGCTAAACTCTTTTTTTCTATCCATGGGCACAAGACGGAGTATGATAAATATAGAAATAAAAAGAAAGGAAAGTACATCTTTTCTGTGTTATTTAATAAATGATGTGTGAACACCTTTTCAGGGGCCCCTGGGATAAGAGACTGTAAAGTAGCCATATGATTGTACACAGAGTTAATTATTAGAAATGTGCTGGCCTTAAGCAGTTTCCATGAAGACATGAAAATACTGGTGGATAGTCTCTGGAGGAGATACACAATGTTACCGTCCTTGCTTCCCTAGCTCAGTAATATTGTATGACATGCATGAAGCATCACGAGACCTCAAACTGCCAAGAACAGAGCAGGTTAGTCTGAGATGTGCGCTACACTGAAAATATTGTTCTGAGGTTGTAAACTGCCACATATTAAATTGGCAGATTGTGGCCAGATTCAGCACTATTGCTGTTTTTTTTTTTGTTTGTTTTTTTCATTTTATTTTGTTTTCCGTTTTTGAGTACAATGCTATAATAACTTTATTTACTGCTCAAGCCTTTCTTAGCATTAAAACAAAAATATTCAGATTTTTGTTTACATGTTTTACATGGGTATTTTTAAAGGAAAGTGGAAAATATTATTTATATTACAATGTATATTAAAGGGGTTGTAAAGGTAAATGTTTTTTCACCTTAATGCATCCTATGGATTAAGGTGAAAAAACATCCGATGATACCATCCCCCCCCGGAACCCCCGTTTTACTTACCTGACCCCTCGAAAGTCCCTCACGCATCCACGTGATCCTCTTCGGTTCCCAGCCTGGCCGTTGATTGGCTAGGCTGGACGGATTGATAGCAGCGCAGCCATTGGGGGGCGGGGGGGAGTGATACAGTCAATGCTGTATCCTGGCCTAGGCCAACAAGGCCCAGGCCTAGGGCAGCACTTTGCAGGGGGGCAGCACAGACAGTGTCCCCGCCGGCTTGCGATACACTGTTGGGCAAATTAGTTTAGCGCCCCCATAAATCGGCCGCACTGCCTCCAGTATGTGGGCGGTTGGCCTTCTGCAACTGTGGGGAGGGGGGGCGTCACTTCTAATTTTTTACCATCCCTGTTCCATTGTAGAGATTTCCCTTCACTTCCTGTCCCATAGCCAAACAGGAAGTGAGAGGAAATATATGCAAATTAAGGGAATCCATTGCCCCCCCCTGCCCCCAGGCCATCAGAACTAGTGCCCCCACTTGAAAATTTCAGGGTGGGTCTTAAAATTCAAGGGGTGTGGCCTTGACAGGAAGGGGTGGGTCATATTTAAATTAGGGGGTGCATGAGTTTAGTCAGGCCCAGGGCAGCACAAAACCTAAATACACCCCTGGATACAGTCGGCGGCTATGCCCGCCGTTGTATCACGGGAGCGCGCTCGCAAAAGCTTTCCACCATGCGCTCGCATGAAGGTGGAAAGCTTTTGCGAGGAGGAGCCGAGACAGCCATAGAGGGACCCCAGAAGACAGGGTTAGGGGACACTCTGTGCAAAACGAGCTGCACAGTGGAGGTAAGTATAACATGTTTGTTATTTAAAAAAAAAAAAAAAACTTTGCCTTTAGTGACCCTTTAACCCCTTGCCCACTGGGCATTTAAACCCCCTTCTTAACCAGACCAATTTTTAGCTTTTAGTGCTCTCACATTTTTTTTTTTTTTTCAATAGAAGATTTTTATTGAATTTTTCAAAGTACAAGAACATAGGGATAAGGGTAACAAAAGTGATGCCACATTGAGATAAAGGATACAAAGAAAACAATAGAGAGCCATGAAGAAATATCATATATCAGTAATATCAATAATAATCATCACAGGTAGGAGAAGCAATACCCGTAGTATACATGTAAATTATCCAGTGTTATATTTAGTGGTCCAGGTTTCCCATTGTCTGTCGAATGAACTACCTCTTTGTGCGTTGAACGCTAGGATCCGTTCAAATGTGTAGTTTTGTTGAACCCTCTTAGTTAGATCAGTCTTATTGAGTGTGTTAGCGTATTTCCAATTTTGGAGTATTAGTGATCTAGCCGCTAGCAAAATGTGGGATACTACCTGTCTCGTGTCATGTGGGATGATTTCCATTCCCACATGGAGAATAGCCAGCGCAGGGCTAGGGGAAATGAGCACCCCTGTAGTGGATGATATAAGTTTAAAAGTTAGATTCCAAAAACTGGTCACACTGGGGCATTCCCATATCATGTGGAAAAGGTGGCCTCTATGCCCACAATTCCGCCAGCAGAGAGGTGAGGTGGAGGGGGACATAAGCGCAAGCCTGCAGGGGGTATATTGCCACCGGTTAATAATTCTAATCATCAATTCCCAATGACCCGTGCAGTGTGATGCCTTTTGGATGGAGTGAAATGCAAATTTCCACTGGGCTTCGGTGAAGGTGGATCCTAGGTCTTCTTCCCATTTAATGTGTTTCGATGATTTGTGGAAAACTGTTTTAAGTTGTAGTGTGTTATAGTAGAGAGCTATACCTTTATTGTGTGCTTGTCCCCCCGTCAGGTGTTGCCATATTGCCGTTGGTAGTTGAAGTACCGGGGGAGGGTGTTTCTTTAAAAAGTGGACTACTCTCGTACAGGTGAAAAGCAAATGTGTCGGCAAGTTATATTCCCGCCGTATGTGGTCCACCGATTTAGGTCTCTGATTGTCCATTAGATCTTGTATTGTGTGGATCCCATGTGAAGTAAGGGCTTTTAGGGACAGCATTGGTACATGAGCTTCAATCCAACTAAGAGGGAATTTGTGATCTACAGGTCTACAATTAGGGGGTTGCTGTTTTAGGAGGAGTCTCCAGACCTGCAATGACGTGGCGATTGTTGGGGGCATGTCAGATGTGTCCCACGGTATCCATGAGTCTCCCAAGAGAACCGACAATAGGTCAGGTGTGGGAGCTAGGGATGCCTCTATGTCTACCCATATCGGAGTGTCGTTGGAGGAAAACCAGAGCTTGAGTTGGTCAAGCCTGGTCGCCCATAGGTAGTCTCGTATATCCACCAGACCCGCCCCCCCCCACACTCTTGTGGGGAAGTAAGGTTTTGCGTGTGCACCTGGCTTTTTTCGCTCCCCACAGGAATTGCCATTGTATTTTGGAGAGAGCTTTAATGTGCTGTGGTGAGATGGTAATAGGGAGCGACCTGAACATATACAAGATTTGTGGTAACAAAAGCATCTTAAACGCTGCTAATCTCCCCATCCAAGACAATTCCTTCTTAGACAGATTATTGGTTTGTGTGGTCATGTTATGTAGAAGTGGACCCATATTGACATCAGCCAAGGATTTAGTGCTGTTGGTCACTTTGATTCCTAAGTAAGTTATGTGCTTGTCATTCCATACATAAGGAAGGGAGTTTTGTAGTAGGGAGCGGTCAGGAGCTGGGACACCTAGACTGAGGATGAAGGATTTCGAGTAGTTAACCTTGTAGTAGGAGATCTTACCAAAGGATATCAGCGTGTCATGTACTGCAGGGAGCGAATTGCGCGGATTCGTCAGCATTAGGATCACATCATCAGCGAATAAGTTTATGACATGTGAAGTCGAACCAATACGGAACCCAGTGATGTTGTTGCGCGTCCTAATGGCTTCCGCCAGGGGTTCCATCATGAGATTGAAAATTGTCGGGGATAGTGGACACCCCTGGCGCGTCCCATTCGTAATATGAAAGGGAACAGATAACATACTGGATGTGTACACTCTTGCTGAAGGGCAGGAGTACAGAGCCAGTATTGCATCCTTGATAGTGCCCTCGAACCCAAATTTAGATAATGTCATTTGCATGTATTTCCAATTCACCCTGTCAAACGCCTTCTCTGCGTCTATAGAGAGCAACAGAGAAGGCGTTCGGGTGCTCTCCGCATGGTGGACGATATTGATGACCCTCCTGGTAGCATCCGAGGTCTGCCTTCCTCTCACAAAGCCCATCTGGTCACGTTTAACTAGGGACGGAATGAAATCTGCTAAGCGTTTGGCCAGTACCTTGGCGTAAATTTTGATATCCGAGTTTAGAAGAGAGATAGGTCGGAAGTTGGCTGGAGTGTCCGGTTCTTTGCCCGGCTTAGGTAGGGTGATTATAAAGGCTTGTAGCATGTCAGGGGGAAATGATGCTGTCTTTGCAGCTTTTGCGAATACTTTTTGCATATGCAGTGCTAGAAGAGGGCCAAAAATTTTGAAGTATTCGTTAGAGAACCCATCAGGTCCTGGGGATTTACCACTGGGTAGAGTGGATATAGCACATTCTATCTCCGACGTAGTGAACTGTGAGTTAAGGGAGAGTAGTTGGTCTTCTGATAGGGAGGGCAAGTCAGTTGTCCGCAGGAATTCTGAAATATGTGCTGACGTGGGTTGGTGAGTGGAGGAATCGTCTTTTATGTTGTAAAGGCCTCCATAGTAGGCGGCAAATTGATCAGCTATATCCTGAGGGTTACTAATTTTATGTCTAAGCGTAGGGTGTACTAAGTGGTCAATTCTCGACTTTGTGCGTGCCGCTTTTAATCGATTGGCTAGGTATTTACCCGCTCTGTTAGCGTTGGCATACGAGTTCAATTTGAAACGTCTGAGATGATAGTCATATTGTTGATTTAGTAATTCTCTTAGTGATTCCCTCAACTGTGAAAGTTTCGTTGAAAGAGTGTAACTAGGTGTCTGTTTGTTCTGCGTTTCCAGAGTGTGTATATCAGTTAGAATTGAGTTGATTTTGTTTGCGCGCCGTTTCTTTTCCCTGGCACCAATTTGGATTAGTATTCCCCTGAGGTACGCCTTATGGGCATTCCAGAGAGTGAAGGGATCCTCTACTGAGTGTGCATTGTGTAGAAAAAACTCGGAGATATGTTGTGCGACTTGCGCTGAGATCTGTGGGTCTAGGAGGAGACGAACATTATTACGCCAGATAGGAGAGGAGGGGGAGGCAGCCTGGTCAGCTATGGTCATGGTTATAGCTGCGTGGTCAGACCACGTGATGTCGTGGATCTGAGCAGAGGAGACCTTTTGTAGCAACCATTTGTCCACTAGAAATAGGTCAATGCGTGAGTATGAACAGTGCCTGTTGGAAAAAAAAGTATAGTCCCTGGAGCTTGCATGGATGCACCTCCAAGCATCAAAGAGTTCTTCATCTCGGATTGTTCTGCCTAAATACGTAGATCGTTTGTGGTTTTGCGTGGAAGTGTCCAGCTTTGGATCCACAATGAGATTAAAATCTCCGCACACCACAAGACTGCCATATTGTTGAGTTCTAGTCTTTTTCAGAAGTCTGTGGAGGAAACGTAACTGATGCGAGTTGGGGGCATACAGAGCTACCACTGTGTACGGACGCCCATTTATGTCTCCTTTTAGGATGACGTACCTGCCGTTTGAGTCCGGGGTGACTTCCTTTAATTGGAAGGAGAGGGTATGTCTGAGTGCTATAAGGACTCCTCCTGCTTTGCGGTTGGGCGTGTTTGCCAGGAATACATGCGGATAGTCCTTGTGTGAACACTTGGGAACTTTGGAGTCTTGGAAATGCGTTTCTTGGACGCACAGAATATCCGCCCTGTGCTTCTCGGCTTCAGCCCACATGGAAAGTCTTTTGGCAGGGTGGTTTAACCCCCTTGCATTGATGGAAAGACAGTTAATTGGCATAGGACGGTGTGTAGGACATATGCTGTGTCACGTGGTTCGCGTACTCACTGCGTCCCTGGCTGCTGGTCCGGGGAAGGGAGACATTTCTGGAAACTTCTGAAACAATTCGAGAGTTCAGATCTGGTCTTCTGGCCTCAAACGTAGAAAGAACAGGATATAAGTGGCATAAAAAACAACAAAATAAAAGTGTGGGAACAAAAAGCTCAATAAGAAAGAGATCTATAAACCGATCCATGTGCGGGCGTAACTGCTGCATAAATTTTTGAGGGAGAAAAAGCAGGGATTAGGACACAAAACCCCTGCGTCCGGAGAGAACAATATGCTTAGTGCCGCTGTACAGTCACACGGTACCACCTGATTTGGCCTTGGGGTTGCGTTTCCTTGTGACCAGTTGCCAGTCATCTTGTAACGGACTAGGCGTTTGAGCATGCGCAGCCGGTGATGTTTGGTTCCACTGGCGTTGTACTGTAAGACCCTCTTCCAGCGTGGAGATAAGTACTGAAGTTCCGTTCCGGGTAACTGACAATTTTGCCGGATACTTCCATTTGTGGAGTATATTATGGTTCCTCAGCGCCTTCGTTATGGTCGCCAGATTGCGACGCTGCTGTAGGGTGTGTCTGGATAGGTCTGGGAGCAGCTGAAGGGTATCGTATGGTGGGTTTCTGCTTTCTGCTCTGCGCGACGTCACCATAATCTGCTCTTTCACGTGGTAGAAGTGCACTCTAAGCAGCACATCCCTGGGAGTGGAGTCCGGCAGAAACGAGGGCTTGGGGATACGATGGATGCGGTCCACAATGAGATCCTGTGGCAACAGGGATGGTAGTAAGGTGGAGAAGAATGCTTGCGCATAGGTAAGGAGCTGTGAATCAGGAACTGTTTCAGGGATCCCCCTTATTTTGACGTTGTTCCTTCTGGAACGATCTTCCAAATCTGCTACCTTATTTTTAAGCCAGGCGATTTCATCCCTATGGTTGCTATGTGCATCCACCATTGTATTGAAAGATGCTGTGAGGTTACTCACACTGTGTTCCACTTGGTCAACCCTGTTTCCCAGGGCCTGCACCTCCCTCTGGCAATGATTAATGCCTGCTGTCATGTCTGCATGAAGCGATGCTTTAAGTGACATCAGCATCTCCTTGAGTACTGTGTCTGACACAGGCCTGTCTGATGTGGGGAATGCCGCTATTGGGTCCTGTGAGGTGTTCAGCTGCGGCCCCTCATTGCTGTGAGGTCTGCTTACCTCCATGTCCGGGTCCCCGAGTGTCCTGTCAGGAGATGTTGTCCGCATTTTTTGTTTGACAGGGCTCCTTGTGGAGGGACTGGAGTCTCCAGATGATGCGCCGCTGTGAGAGGGAGCCCCGCGCTGTGCAATCAGCTGTATAGCTCTGGAGGCAGGCGCTGGCGTGGTGCGCTGTTCTCTGGTGTCGGCGCCATTTTGTGAAGGGCCGCGCGCCGCAAAGTAGTCTGTTACTTTCTGCGGGGATTGCTGTTTTTTTCGCGGGCGGGTCATCTCCGCGAGTGCAGCGAGTTGCCGGGTGTCGGTGAGTGCTCAGTGAGTCGTGTGGGTCGCCGGCGACCGTGTCTATCGGTCCGTTCTCTCCGGTGGCAGAGCAGAGCTCTCAGACTACACGTCCATGTCGGAGCTCGGACGCCACGCCCCCTCGTGCTCTCACATTTTGAAAGAGAATTACTCGGTCATGCAACAATGTACCCATATGACATTGTCCTTTTTTTTCACACAAATGGAGATTTCTTTTGGTGGTATTAAATCACCACTGTTTTATTTTATTATTTTTTGCGCTATAAGTGAAAAAAAAAGAAATGTTCTTAGTTTCTGTTATAACATTTAGCAAATTAGTAAATTTCCTTCAAAAATTTTGGCCAAAATTTATTCTGAAACATATTTTTGGTTAACATAACCAAATCAGTGTATGTTATTTGATCTTTGTGAAAGTTATAGAGTCTACAAGCTTTGGTGCCAATCACTGACAGCGCCCACCATTAGCGCTAAAGCTCGTTTTAGTGGTGCTTTTGTGGTGCTTTTTTCGGCTGCTAGTGTAGTGGTTTTAACCCTGAAAAAAGGGTTGAAAACTCCAGTTATGCATCGCTTTCAAAATGCTTTTAAGGCGATTTGGAAGCGCTGCGCATTCATTGCACTGGGCAGGGTGTTTTGGGACCACTAAATGCAGTGCTTCCAACCCACCCCAAAGATGCTGCTTGCAGGAATGTTGGTAACATCCTGCAAGCGCACAGCCCCAGTAAGAAAAGTCACACTGCAGTGAATGGGAGGCGGTTTTCAGGCACTTAGCAGAGGTTATTTCTAGCGTTAAAGCACCTGAAAATCACTTCAGGGTGAAAGGGGTCTAAAAAGCCAGGAAAGAACCACTACCCCTAAAATTACCCCTTTTTGGAAAGTAGAGATTCCAAGGTATTTAGTAAGAGGCATGGTGAGTTTTTTGAAGTTGTAATTTTTTTCCCACAATCCTTTGCAAAATTAAGATTTTTTTTCCACAAAATGATCATATTTACAGGTTATATCTCACATATCACAAATTATGTGTAATTGATGTCACTTCCGCCCTGCAATGATATGGAGACAGATGGGGGCCATTTTCCCCTCACTCATCTCCATACCAAGCCAGCAAGAGGACACAATCACTTCTGCCTTACCTGGCAGGGGAGACACCATGATCATGAAGGTGGTTCTCCCAGGGCGAGGCACGGCTATTGCACACTCTGGCCGTGCTGATCGTGGTTGTTTTCCCTGCCGCTTCTCGACCCCTTGGCTAGGACTAGGTGTGGTATCTGTCCTTATCAGTTGTCAGCGGAGCGCTGAAGCACCTCCTACATGGGGAGGGTGGATGCAATCCAATGACGTCATTGCACCTGGAAGGATGGTTTCAGCAGGGACTACGCTGTGCTGCCCGACAGTTACTGGGGGCCGGCCCATGGTTGAGTCTGAGCCATCTGGAAGGGTGCTTCTGGTGAGGATGGGTGCTGCGCTTGGTCTTGGTCTTTTTGCCGAGTTCTAGTCTGGCCTTCTGGCTGGCTGGTGTAAGTGCTATCTCTGTCAGCGATCCGGTTGGAGGAGCTGGTAATGCCCTGTGGTAAGACGGGGTAGAACCATGCAAATCCGCCGTGTTGACGGAGCATCTGGAAGGGCAAGTATTGGTGGAGGCTGCTACCTGAGCGGCAGTTCTCCCCAAGAAAACCTTGAAGAGCTCTCTAGCTGGCAGGGGTGGAGGGCTGCAATGGCCAGTCGGGGGTCGGATATGGAACGAAAAGCCTATGGTGCATGTGCCCCTGGAGTGGCAGTCCAGGGGTGTCTCAAGATCACTGTGTGTGAGGGACACATTGATTTAAGATACCACGGTCACTGCACCAGATACATGCTTTTTTTAGCACCTGCCTCCTGGGCCGGGCCTTTTGGCTAGGACCGGAGGAATTTTTTATTCCTGGCCGGAGGGCCTGGTCATTGTTGAACACAATGACCACTTCTTTCACTCTCCTCTTCACTATCCCTTCCCCCCACTTTATTTAAGTTATTGCCTATGTTTTGTCACGTTTTTGTCTTTTTTTTGTTGTGCACGTTTTGTGTCACTGTGTGATTAGTAGGGTGTGGGTCCTCAGGCCAGCCCTGAACGTCTTGGGAGTAGGTGGACATGGCCTTCTGGCTTAGTTCACTTGCTCTCATGGGGTCTCCCTTCAAGGGAGCCCCACCTAGTACTGGGAGGGTTCTGTTTCGGCAGTCCCTCCGAGGAAGTTGGGTCCGTGTCGGCTTCGGTTGCTCGGACCACAGTACCTCAGTCCCCGTCTGGAGCCTAACGCCCCGGGGGATCAGGGTTTGGGTCCCTCTTCACAGGAGGACCACTTGACGTTGTACCCGTCTGCACGTTTTTGTGAACACTCTTTATGTGTGTGCACATTTTTTCTGCACCGGGTGGAGTTTTTGGGTGTGTTCACACGCCATAGGCTTTTAAAAAAAAAAAAATTGCTTGTTTTTTTTGTCCTCTTTATAATCAGAGATTCTCTTTGGGTGCTAGATTTGGCCATACACATACTTACATGCCTAAAACCTCTGAAGTTCAAGGCACCTGATTTGTGGATTGAGTGGCTGATTTTTCTGAGATATGACACACTGATAAGCCAGTGACTTTACTTACGGGCAAATTTAGTTCTAAAAATATTGATTAAGCTCCTTTAAGTGACTTTGTTTAGAAAGAATGAATCCAAATGCAGCATACGCCTAATGTTGCAAGAGCAGGAGGTGGGGGGAGAAAGTGATAGAAAGAGAATATTTAGAAAAGAAACAGATTTTCACCAAGGGAGATCTGGCAGGCGGTGTATATTAAAACTGCCAACTCAAAAGCATCTAATACATAGATCAAGATGGGAAATTTCACATTTCACTAGGAAGATATGAATCTAGGGATGGATTGGCTTATTATAGGAACATTTTACTAAAGACACGGAGAATTTATAGAATATATCTAACATATACTTAGTAGGTATAAATATTGTATATTACTAGACCCTGAATACATGTTTTATGCATTTATGTACACAGGCTTTTAGTTTTAAAACAAGCACTGTACTTATACAAAGTATCCCATACAACAGGTAATGGTCTAATTATGATGTAATGAAAACTTACAGTCCAACTCCAGGCACATTGATTATTACATTTTGAAAGTCTTATGCCCTGTACACACGATTGGTTCATCCGATGAAAACAGTCTGATGGATTTTTTCATCAGATATCCGATGAAGCTGACTTCCATCAGTCTTGCCTACACACCATCAGTTAAAAAAACGATCGTGTCAGAACGCGGTGACGTAAAACACAACGACGTGCTGAGAAAAATGAAGTTCAATGCTTCCGAGCATGAGTCGACTTGTTTCTGAGCATACGTTGATTTTTAACCGATGGATTCCACCACAGACGAACGTTTTTTTCTATCAGTTTTTTAACCATCAGATAATTTTAAAACAGGTTCTAAGATTTTTTACCGATAGGAAAAAAAACGATGGGGCCCACACACGATCGGTTCGTCTGATGAAAACAGTCCATCAGACCGTTTTCATCAGACGAACCGATCGTGTGTACGCGGCATTAATGTCTTTTTAGAACTTCCATTTAATTAGTGTTTCCTCTTTTAAACAGTTCTTCTAAAGGCCCGTACACACGGTCGGACTTTTTGCCAACAAACTTCAAAGTTAGCAAGTTTTCAAAATAGTCCGACCGTGTGTACGCTACATCGGACAAACTTTTTCGGGTTTCATCGGACAAAAAGTTCGGTCTGCAAACGGACAAACTTTACGTCAACAAGAGTCAGATGGTGCCTAGTCGGACCGTGTGTACAGCAAGCAATCGGACTTTTTGACAAAGTACAAACACGCATGCTCAGAAGAAAAGATCAGCCGGAGGCGTTCTGTCTGGTAGAACTAGCGTTCGTATTTGAAAGAGCACTTTCGTGACGCGGCAAGTTCTGAAATCAAGAAAAGCAGCGCACATTCTCTTCTTCTTTATAATGTGATAATACTAAAAGCTGCTTTGCTGGTGATACTGACGGAGTAAAAACAAATGTCTTTACTTTGGATTAGTGTATTTTGGTTATATGAATCAAACATATTTCTATATTTTTTGGTGGGTCAAGTTAGCACGACCCCATTGAGCAACATGTGTACTTGATGAACGGACGTTCAGAAACAAACAAAATTGCACGAAACTCAAAATTGCGAATGCACACAGACGAAACCTCTACTAACTCTTGATTAGCAGAAGGAGCCCAAAGGGTGATGCCAGAGAATTGAACTTCCTCTTTTAAACTCTCATCAGTACGTTGAAACGTCACTACGTTCGTGTTTGTTGCCGAAAAAGTCAGAGCGTGTGTATGCTATGAGTGTGACCGGACAACTCCCTTCGGACAAAAATCCAAGGGAAAGTTTGTTTGATGATCGACCGTGTGTACGAGGCATAAGACTCACTCAGTAGCTGGTGAAATATATAGAAGCAGCCACGTTTCAAGCTCCCAGCTGCACCAAATCACTTTTGAGTGTTGTACCACTCCCCCCGCTTTGCCACTCACAAAGCACAGCCTGGCAAAAATGCTGTGGCTTTGTGAATGGCAATGCAGTGGGAAGGGGCTGGAGGCAGCTGCTCAGTGGAGCTTAGATACAACTTGAAAGAATCTCGCGCAATGGTTTGTGGTTCATGCCATACCAAATCTGTACCTGCCACGCTTCTTCGTCGATGGGACAGTTACCTACCTGTTGTTTGGAGATACTCCACATACTGTGAAACACCAGGTCCAGAGAGCCCGGATGTACCTCCTCTGGCTGCTGTTTAGAATCTTTAGTGCCTCCGACCATCTCCCAGGTAGCACACTCCTTCCACAGCACCCATTACACACACATGGAGGCTCACTAGCAGAGAGTAACTCAAAGAGTAAAGAGGAAGAATTGATATCCCCCACAGCAGGCTCAAGGCACCAGCACAGAAGTCAGCACATTCTGGACAAACCAGGACCAAGGTTTCGATCACTCCTGAGAGACACATGGCCAGTCCTTGCCTAGGCATTACCCGCATCCAGGTGTCAACTGAGATGTTGTCAAGATCACTTATTGCCCCTGTTCCTCTTTCCAGTGTCTTGGTGTTGGCTCTTGCATTCTCCCTGTCTGTGTTCACCTGTTGACTGATTGATCTGGTCAGACACCTGATATAAGCAAACTGAACACTCTATTCATCACTTGTGATAGAGATAGATCTACCTGTATTGTTCTAGACCAAGCTCCTGTTAGTCTGCCTCGTTTGTTGTTGGATCCCCTGTTTGACCCGGATTGGACTGGATTATCCCCTGAACACAGACTGCCCTTCTACCTGGAAGGGATACTGGATTATCCCCTGAACTCAGCCTGCCTCTACCTGGACTGTCTTTGTACCACGATATCTGCTAACTGCAAGTAACCTTTTATTTGCTCTGTTCGTGTCTGCCCAGCTGGGCTGGCCAGACACTATAGCATTGTGTTTAAGTCCTGGGGCAACCAAGTATCGGTAGGCCTGCTTGCCTTAAAGGAAAGGGGGCTGCTATAGGTGAAGTGCACAGTAGCCAGCTATAGTGTCTAGCCACCTACGTTGCGGTAGATGTGACATTCGTGACAGATGTCTTGGACACACGGGGATGAGAAGCCACCTTGGCAGTTGTATATCTCAGAGCCTGCATCTCTCCAGCTGTCTGCTCTATCAGCTTCTCACAAGCATCTGTAGCAGACCATCACTACACCCTCTGGCCTCTCTCCGCCTCCTTGTTTAGCTTCAATCAAACAGTCCCATCTTGTGAACTATGTCAACTGTAAGGGTCCCTCTCATTGGTTGACGGTTCACGCCATGCTGACTCTGGACCTTTCCCTGGGGCAGTCACCTACTGTTACTTGGAGATACTTATCATATTGTGTCACTTCTTGGCCAGAAGCACACTTCCTCATATTCCCGACTTAGGGCCTATTACACAGAATAAAGGAATGTTCATTCCAAAAGCCTTTTTAATGCTTTAGTGCAAATGTCACTTCAGCACAATTCTTAAGGTCACAGGCACTTTTCTGTACATTTATAAGTACATGATTCACTGACACAAGTATTCGCAGAACACTTATGTCCTTCTTAAGACTTCCCATACAGTGGTCCCACAGGTACAGAGCACCTCAATGTCTCACAAAAACAGTTACAGACATATTCTCCAGATTTTACAGTCTCTTAGCACAAGTATTATTCACGGAGTGTACCTTACTCTCACACAAGGGAGATCCTCCATAAGCCCATAGGCTGCTCTATACTGTGCCACAGAACACACTCAGTGAGGGTTAAGGAGGTCAAGGTTTCTCTGTCTGCTCCCAAGTGTTTTTACTCACCACCCTGGCAGTTCAGAATTGTGGCAGGCTCTGTATTGCAGATCTAACACAACACTACATCTTTGGTGGTCAAGGGTGCCCTGCTCCCTTACTCCCAAGAGCACTGGGACGAACCCACAGTTGGCATGTAAAGAGGCACTATCTCCACATTTTACATTACTACAGGAGCAGCAACAATTCGAGGAAACAAACACCTGCCAACAAACTTTCCAACTAGGGAAGGACTTGCTCATTAACTGGACCGCCACATGCAGATATACTGTGGCAGGGGGGCCCTTCTGCGTGAAATCACATACAGGTACATGATTTTGTGCAAAGGGTCTGGGGCGCACGCGCGCAACACCGGCAACCCACTCCCGCTGTGATTGGACACAGTGGAAGCTAATTAGTGTATCCAGCAGACACGATGTCTGCCAGGACCCGGCAATAGTTCTGAGGAGTAGCAGAATGGCGGTCTGCCTATTTAAACAAGGCAGACCGCCATTCTGTCAGAGGGGAAAATAGAGATCTTGTTTTTCTGCTAAGCAAAAACACAGATATCTGTTTTACTTTAGTTAAAGCATATCCCCCACAGTAAGAAATCACTCATAGGGAACACATTTAACCCTTTGATCACCCCAGATGTTAACCCCTTCCCTGCCAGTATCATTTGTACAGTGACAATGCAATTTTGTTTAGCACGTATCACTGTATTGATGTCACTGGTCCCCAAAAAGTGTAATTTCTTGTCAGATTTGTCCACCACAACATCACAGTCCCGCTAAAAATCGCTTATCACCACCATTGCTAGAAAAAAATTAATAAAACAAAAATTACATAAATATATCCCATAGTTTTTAGGTGCTATAACTTTTGTGCAAATCTATTAATGTACACTTATTGGGATTTTTTTCCCCCCAATAATATGTATGTAGCAGAATACACATTGGCCTAAATTGATGAAGAAATTAGATTTTTATATGTTTTATAGCAGAAAGTAAGAAATATATATATATTTTTTTTCAAAAGTGTCTGTCTATTTTTGTTTATAGCACAAAAAATATAAACTGCAGAGGGGATCAATTACCACAAAAAGAAATCTCTGTTTGTGGGAAAAAAGAACATAAATTTTATTTGGGTACAGCATTGCATGGCCGCGCAATTGTCAGGTAAATCAACACAGTGCCATATTGACACAAATTGCCTGGTTATGAAGAGGTAAAACCTTCCAGAGCTCAAGTGGTTAAAGGGAGTTTAAAAAAAATAAGGCTTTACAAAAATGTGCCTGGAGTTGGGCTTTAGCTCACGTTTACACTGAGGGCCAGTCTGAAATCGTGTGAGTTCAGCCGAACTCGCACGATTTCAATCCGGCATTTCAGTCCGACTTCGGGGGGTGATTTGACAGACATCTTTGCGGGTTCATGCACAGATGTATATTACAAATCATACACAAAGTCACCATTTTTCCCTTCTCATAACTTGCTTCTGAGCATGCACATTTTTTTCCCCCGTCGTTAAAGCCTATACACGACCATTTTTCACGATGTAAAAAAACGACGACGTGAAAAACTTTGAGAAAAAAATAGAGCATGTTCTAAATTTTTTAATGCCCATTTTTTACGTTGTGAAAAATGCTCTGGAGCCTACACACGATTGTTTTCAATGACCAATTAAAAAAATTGCATTTTTCTCATCATGAAAAACGGTCGTGTGTACGCGACATTAGTCTCCTTTGACTACCTCTACTGTACATTGTATCATTTACTTCTTCTATAAGGCATTGTACTCAAACCTCACCAGCTCATTTTCTCTGAATTTTATGCTGCTACTTTTTCTTGCATTCTTTTCATAGACTAACCTCTACCTGCAGTTTGTATATTTGCATAGCTCATCACAATGCCCCAAGCTGAGTATATATTATTAAATGACAGCTATCAGCTAACTCTTTACTCGACCACTACCAGTCAAACCAACTTAAAAGCCCACCTCTCAGTACTAAAATTGTCAACAAGCTGGATGGTGAGTAAAGATTGCCTTTATTTTATACAAAGCCACAGGTTTTTATTGTGCAGTATTGCAAACTTGGGCACATTGCATACCAGCTGCTAGTGTCCTAACAATCAATGACGTCATAAATTGATAAGGAGGACTTTGGGCACCTGAGGATGTCCTTGTTTGTCCCTCCTCAGCCCCTCTCTGTCAATACTGGGGTCACATTGGCTGAAAAAGGGAGAGAACTGAAGGAGAAGAGAAACACTGATAGCTTTGTAATAATATATCACCTCTAATGTTGGGAGTCCTACGTGTGTGAATGCTGTTGCGTTATATAAAACTATAAGTATTAATTTTTACATAATTTTATATAATTTTTAAGGGCGCCTTGACTGAAAAAAGGATGAGAAACACTGTTCTAAGTACTCACATATTGTCTTGTTATGTGTACTTTGTGTAAATGGAGTAACTCCTAAACTTTTTTCCCATATCAAACAACAACCCAGTAGCCACCAGTTCTCTGCTCACAGAGCTCCTAAAGATGAACGATCCAAGGTCTTTGATCGCTTTGGTTCTCAGTCTTATTCCGCGTACATACGATCGGTCAAACCGATGAGAACGGTCTGATGGACCGTTTTCATCGGACCAAACCGATCGCGTGTGGGCCCCATCGGTTATTTATCCATAGGTTAAAAAAAAAACAATCTTGTTTTAAATTTAACCGATAAATCTAACTGATAAAACAAAACCGATCGTTTGTAGGCACGTCCATCGGTTAAAAATCCAGGCATGCTCAGAATCAAGTCGACGCATGCTTGGAAGCATTGAACTTCGTTTTTTTCAGCACGCCGTTGTGTTTAACATCACCGCGTTCTGACACGATCGTTTTTTTAACCAATGGTGTGTAGGCATGACTGACCATCAGTCAGCTAACTGATGAAAACGGTCCATCAGACCGTTCTCATCGGTTTGACCGATCATGTGTACGTGGCATTAGAGCCAGCTGGGGAAAGATGCAGCATCAGACCAGTGCTGCATCCACCTAGGTAAGTATGATTCTTGTTTTTCTTTTTTTAAGTATGATTCTTAAAAAAAAAAAAAACTTCTCTTTTAATATGTTTGACTGGCATGAAATGCTACAGAATTCAATGAACCATCGGAACAAAGCATATCTCTATCTGTTTCAGTTTTAAAAAGTCAATGTAAATAAAACAAACCCTTTTAGTTTTGTCTTAAAATTTTAGTCTATGCTTCTGATCATCTCATTGTGTGCAAGCTGGACTTGATGCACTGTAACTAATTAATTCATAGCTTTACGCTGTGTTTTTATGTTCTTGAGAGGTTGTTAGGTTTTATTTGTAACGTATTGGAATAAAGAAATAAATAAAATGTTTGAACAAAAGATCTAGCATGTCTACAAAGGTAGAAAGGTAAAAAGTGAGCACAATGAATGCATTTTCTCTCTCTCTGTTTTACAAATTGTGGAATGTATTATGCATATCTTTGAGGACTTATGCAGTTTTGTAAAAGCGACAAACAATTTCAACTAGCTTTTTGCCAAACAGCTCAAAGGAAAATTAACCAGAACAAGCTCAACTGCAGGGAGGCCTTCCTTAAAATGCTAAATTACAGATCTGAGTTCCGTGCGCATAGAGAAACAGTGCAATAATTCCATATTTTTTGGGTGAGCTTTCATAGATGTATTTGTCTCTGGTGTTCATCTATGCCTTTCTTCCAATGTAATTATGAAATGTAAAAATAATAACAGCTTACATATGAAAATGGTTAGAATATGAATACACTATTAGTAGTAATGGCTATAATCAGCTGGGAATAGATAATTATTTTTTGGCTTTCTTTGAACTTAAAGCAGTAAAATGTAAGGTCTGCTTATTAGGTTTAGGCCCCCTCTTGATGTAATATCTGCCTGATAGTACTCCCCAAAAAAATGTTTGAATATATACTTACCTTAACCCCATTTGTTTAATTTCAGGGTGTCACTATGATGTTGCTGCCAATTTGCTAGGATTCCCAGGGGATGCAAAGCAACCTAAATATCACAAGAAGACTCCAGTACAAGAGCATCTTTTCATGAGATTTGGGCTGCCCTGCATTTTCATGATATTGCTGGAATGGATTTGGCTTCATTCATTCCTAGGCACTGCAAGCAGAAATCTATAGTAAGTTAAATATGAAACTAACTTTTTCTTACAGGTACATTTTTGAAGTATAATGCAGGAATTTTTACAGGGAGAGAAGGCAAGCCTAATAAGCAGACCTTGGGCCAGATTCTCAGAGGAGATACGACAGCGTATCTCCAGATACGCCGTCGTATCTCTGAGTCTGGCCGGTCGTATCTATGCGCCTGATTCATAGAATCAGTTACGCATAGATTTCTATTAGATCCGACCGGCGTAAGTCTCTTACGCCGTCGGATCTTAACTGCATATTTACGCTGGCCGCTAGGGGCGTGTACGCTGATTTACGCCTAGAATATGTAAATCAGCTAGATACGCAAATTCACGAACGTACGCCCGGCCATTTACGCTGCTTACGTTAGGCTTTCCCCGGGGTAAAGTTACCCCTGCTATATGAGGCGTATATGCGGCGCACCAATGTTAAAGCGGTGGTTCACCCTCAATAACAACATTATAGCATTAAATTAAGCATAGTAGCGCGAGCTACAGTATGCCTTTATTTTATTTTGTTTGCCCTGTATTCACTGTTTAATCCTATAGTGAAGATTCAGACTCCCCGCGGGGAATGGGCGTTCCTATCCAGAGGGAAGATGATTGACGGCCGGCTATGGCACGTCACGCTCCCCGAAGATAGCCGGAGTAGGTCTCGGCTCTTCAGGGCGCTATACCGCGCCTGCACACAGACAAGGCGCAGGCGCCGTGAAGAGCCAAGTCCTATTTCGGCTATTTCCGGAGAAGCGTGACGCGCCAGAGCCGGCCGTCAATCATCTTTCCTCTGGATAGGAACGCCCATTCCCCGCGGGGAGTCTGAATCTTCACTATAGGATTAAACAGTGAGTACGGGGCAAAAAAAAAATAAAGGCATACTGTAGCTCGCGCTACTATTCTTAATTTAATGCTAGAAAAAAAAAAATTATAGGGTGAACCCCCTCTTTAAGTATGGCCGTCGTTCCCGCGACAAAATTTGAAAAATTTACGTTGTTTGCTTAAGTCGTCCGTGAATGTGGCTGGACGTCATTTACAATCACGTCGAAACCAATGACGTCCTTGCGGCGTACTTTGGAGCAATGCACACTGGGAAATTCCACGGACGGCGCATGCGTCAATCACGTCGGGTCAGGGTTGATTTACATAACACACGCCCACCTCTTCACAATTTGAATTAGGCAGGCTTACGCCGGCCTATTTACACTACGCCGCCGCAACTTTCTTTTAAGAATATGGCACTTGCCTGTAAAAGTTGCGGAGGCGTAACGTAAATAGGATACGTTACGCCCGCACAAAGAAACGCCATTCTACGTGAATCTACCCCCTAGTATTTTACTGCAAGACTAATGCAATACATGGGTGTATCACTTTTTAAAGATCAGCTATTGACTTATAGATTCATCTATGTTTATATGTTAACAGATATAAAGCGTCAGCCAGCTGAAATATGGACATCATGCTGATTGGTTTGACCTATATGATAGAGATCTTATAGAAATTAAAGTGTTACTTAGAGGTGGGTGCCTCCAGAGCATACATCTGAATGCCAGTGTGCAATGTGGCATAGTGCTGTTAATACTGCGAAAAGGTTATATTTACTTCTTTTTCTATTTATCCAACATTGCCAAAGCATAGATATTAGAAAGGCCACATACAAAATGGCATTGTCCATCAAAAGTCACTGCTGGCCAGACAGATGGCAGAAGGAAGATAATTAACCCACTGGGAATGATAGCGAAATCTGACAGTTTTTCCTGCTTTCAATATTTTATAACTGATTTTGTCATGAACTATGCAGAAATCTCTGGAAATTCAGGTAGTTTTTTCTACAGACTGTTACAATTTCAGTTGGTACATTAGCTCACACAAAGCATTGCGGTATGATTGTCAGTCGTAAAAAGGGAAATTACGATGGTATAAATATGAAGACCCTTTAACCAGATTTTAGTTTAGTTAAATCAATCACCGATCTGATCGGGTACGCGTTTTACACGGCAGACACTGACATTGTTACGCTGCTACCTGGGGCTTATTCAGTAAACAATGCACAGAGCAAATTGTAAAGCACAGCTCCTATTGCAACCAATTAGATCTAGGGATGACTGTAAAATTCAGACTAAGATCCGTGACTGTTTACCTTGTAAAAAAAGTACCGGTAATTTATTTTTTCATTTCTCCTTCATGTTGTCTTGGTTTATGAAAGTAGGCTCTGCTTAGGTGCACTTGCACCAATTTTTGCACCATTCTGTATGCTCACACTTGACCTCAACCATCAAAAGTCACATTTGGTTCAATCCATTGGTCCAGTTCATGATCAAAGTTGTCTGCTACTCTAAGTTTAAAAGCCTCTTCTCTTCTTATACTTTAAACTGTTGCTCTGGCTAAGATTGGGCTTTTGTCCTAAATCTGGATTTTATCTATTGACATGTAGATCCATCATCAATCGTGACACCCAGTGATGTACACATCAAGCATGATGAACCAGATGACCTGTTGATCTGTTGACATATCCATTTCTGATGAACTGTGTAAATTTTGCCAGTCACTGGCTGAATGTAAACAATGTGATCCTGGTCCAACTGTTTAACAACATACTTTTGGAAAGATTTGACAAAACCCCATTGATCTTTCAAAATGAAAATCAAAAAAATGGTTACCATGATCTTTTAATCATTCGGACTCAGCATCACATGTGAGTTTTACCTAGGCAACTGTTAAGTTGTCTTAGGAATGTTCACTCCGCCAGGCTGACATCTATTCATCAAAGCATTTTTATATTTGCATAAATTCTCTCAAAAGCCAGCCTACTGCGTTCAGAGCTATGATCTGCCTGCATTGCCCTGAGAAACACAGAGACCTAGCGATGGCATCACTGGGACTAATATAACATATGTAATGAAAACAGAAAGGTATTGTTGAAAAGTTTTATTGGTATGTTGATAATGGAAAGAAAATAAATGATAACTAATATACATTGTAGTTGAATTTTTTTTATATGCGTAAATAATTATTAGAAGAATAAAATTCCTCTTTAAAGGCCAACAATTATTTTTATCAAAAACTGAAACAATTTTGAGGTGACTGTCCAAGAAATGCAAAATTAGGAGAGAATAATTTTCCTCTTGCACCTGTATATATTGTACTAGACTTTGCAGGGAACATGATGTATGGGAAGTAGATCTTTCTTCATGATAATAAAGTCCAATAATGTGCATGGATTATGTTCTTTAATCAGTATTTTATTATTGAAATTAATGAATGGGTAATGTGAATACACTTTTTTTTAAACCATATGCACAGAAAAAAATAATTCTTGGGGGGGGGGGGGGGCAAAAAGCCACCCCTGCATGAAAAAAACCCCACCCGTCCTCCCGCGGCCGCCTCCTGCACCAATGTAGCTCCCAACTTTGCAGTGCATTAACTGTAACTGAGTGTGGACTGTTTTAATGAGCAGGGGTGGCCTGACCCATCGGGCACTCGGGCACTGCCCAATGGCCTGGGGCCATTAGGGGGGCCCCATAATAGGCTCTGCAAGACTGAAACTGATTTTACACTATGAGGCTTTTTTCTCTCTATATATCGCACACCTGTACTTTTTGATCCTGGAGCACTTTAGTCACCATTGGGGGTAACCCACACCAGCGGGAGTAACAAGAGGATATTGCAGGGGTTGGGTTCCCCTAAAGACCTACAAACATAGTAAACTCCTCTTGCTATATGGTAAAGAAGTCCAACATATCTAGTGACAGTGGAGTATTACTAGTCCCCTCGCAAGGTGGATGTACAGACACCATTGGAGTACGGAGCACAACAACACTTTTTCACAAGGATTAGACTTTAAATTGCACTGTCATCATATTATGCACTATACTGTATATGTCACTTTCATTTTTCAATAATTTTTTATGTATTTTTTTAAATTGATTTCTTATTGATTTATTTGATGATATTCACTATTAAGACTGGTATGCCGTCATTCATGTATGCACTTCATATGCTGTTTTTATAGTTTATTGACAGTATCAATTTATTTATTTTTATTCAATTGATCTGTTTAGTATAAGTCGGTTTATGGTTTAGTTATATACACAGAATATTACACCACAGGTATTTAGCACTATAACAGGTGGATGAGGCACTGTCTATTGCCAAGGTGTGATTGTCCAAGATTTATAGTATAAATTCTGGGCCTTGAATAGCTTTAGATGTAGTGCTCCCCCCATAGGGGCCACTGGATTTTTTTCCCCAAACTCTTTCCTATTAACCACTTAAGGACCGCCTCACGCCGATATACATCGGCAGAATCGCACAGCTGGGCACAAGCACGTACAGGTACGTTGCCCTTTAAGTGCCCAGCCGTAGGTCGCGTGTGTGCCACCGCAAGATTTGTTTAATCTCTGTTTATCAGCTTAGGCCAGTCATTTCACTGGGTATATGTAAGGGCTTACAACCACGTTGAACCACTGCATTATGGACAGCTCCCGCTGAATGCGAACTCACCTAAAAATCAACCATGAACTTCCCTCTTATTATTATTATTATTATTTAGGTACTTATATAGGGCGCTTTACATATACAATGTACATTCACATCAGTCCCTACCCTCAAGGAGCTTTAAATCTAAGGTCCTTAACTCACATTCATATACTAGGGCCAATTTTAGGCAGAAGCCAATTAACCTACCAGCATGTCTATTCGAGGGTGGAAGGAAACCAGAGTACCCGGAGGAAACCCACGCATGCACAGGGAGAACATGCAAACTCCAGGCAGGTAGTGTTGTGGTTGGGATTCGAACCAGCAACCCTTTTTACTGCAAGGCGAGAATGCTACTCACTACACCACTGTGTTGCCCAAATATATGTATAATCAATGCATAAAAGTGTTTAAAAGGCACTTGCTGATTTTTTTTTTAGAAAATACACTTACCATACCTCCAGCTTACAGCTATGGCATGTAGACGAATATGATGTCATAACCCTTCTGAGTCTTATGAGAAGATGCTCTTGCACTGTGCTGGAATTTGCAAGATTTTAGATACTCAGCATTCCCAGGATCTCGCTGGAACATAGCAATGTCACCATCTCTGGAGTAGAATGTATTTTGTGGTGTGGCTGTAGGGTAGTAGTGCCTTTTACTGTGAACTCCTCTGTAAGTTTTTATAATTTTTTCCTCTGAGTTAAAGTGCACATGTGCCCAGCCAATAGATACATATTACTAGCAAGTGGTAAAAGAGCTTTAAAATAAGCTACCCCTGACTGCTTGGACTTGTACAGTAATTAATTCTCAAAGTTCTCAAAAAACAACACAGTTGGGTTTAAGTCCATTTCGGATGCCCCGTACACACGGTCGCTTTATGTGATGTAAAAAAACAACGTTTTTAAAAACGTCATTTTAAATGACCGTGTGTGGGGAAAACGTTGTTTTCTGGTGCCTCCATGGCAGCATACCTGTGACAAGCTCCGCCTTGGCTCCTCCCTCAGGACTAGTGAATATTATAAAAGAGTTGGTTAGCACCGCCCCCACATTCTCCTTTTTTTCCTCATACCTCATGGCAGTGAATACTGGTCGATCATCCTACCTTCTGCATTCGGCAGCGTCCATCCGGGTTCAAGCCTCTCCCGGATGCGGTCCCTTCTCTTGGGCAGCTAAACGCGCTAATAAGGTTGGGAGTCCCTTCTGTAGGATCTTTTGGGACAGGCAGTTTGTCTCTTAACTAAGAGCTCTATCTGCAGTGTATCTCTCAGGCATCTGGCTCCCCATGGTAACGGAGGCAGCAGCTAATCCTTTCATTTATTTATTTTTTATTTTTTTTTCCTCCTTTCCTAAACTCCATTCTGGCATCCTTTCTTTTCCCTGCAATCCCATGGCTCACCTGCGGTCCCCCTCGTTTTTCCCCTGTGTTTCCCTCGCCTGCCCCTGTCATCCCTCACTTTCCCTATCGTCTCCTGGCCCTTTAGGGGTCGCGCGCGTCACCCCCAGCCGTTTTGTATGGCTGGGGGCGTCCTTTGCTGCATTCGACGCTGGCGCCGACGGCCGGGACTTCCGGGTCCTAGAGCCGCCGGTTCGCGCATGTGCAGTACGCCCGGAGGCTCCGGCGGCCATCTTGGAATAGGGAAAAACATAGAATTTTTGCCCTTTCTCTAAAAGTTCAGGGCAGAGGCGTTCCTCTGTCCACCTGAACCCTTTTATAACTCCCTGGCTACCTCACTAAGATGCCTGAGGCTGTCCAGGGAGAACCAGGGTACTGAGAGCTCCAGGGCAAAAGACCTGTTTCTACAGGTAAAAAAAAAAAAAAAAGGGGGAGATTTATTACAAAAAAAAAAAAAGAAAACATAAGATCATTTTTTCTATTAAAAAAAAAAAACAATAACACTTAGGAATGTGTCAGTTTAGCCGGGTTAGGTTATGGCGTTTAACCTTTTCCTGTTCTTTCCTTAGCTGCTTCCTCCGCTAATCCACCTAACATGAGCCATTCGCCGTCCATACAAGATCCTACTCTACAATTAAGGTAAGGGCCTACGTCCAGGTAAGTTTACAAAAAAAAAAAAAAAGAGTGCACTAAGGCGCATACTCTTATGTATTGCAGCCCTGTACGCCAGAAGACGTCTAAGAAGACATCAAGGCGTCATGAAGACTCTGACTCAAGCCACAGCAGGGGAAGGTCTTCCAGGCGAGGAGACCATGAGAGTGGCAAGAAGTCTTTGGCCAAAAAGCGCCATCACTCGCGCTCCCCGAGACCCAGATCTCCAAAGTGTCAGGCCTGTGGAGCTACCCCTCTTCCACATAAACGGATCTGTCAAGATTGCATGAGGGACTATGCGGCGGACAGAGAGTCCGAGGGCATGCAAGTGGCGGACCTGCTTAAGAAAGCAATAAAAGATTCCTTTGCAGAATTAGTGGCCTCAATGCCATCGCAACCGGTGGTTCCTCTCCAGGAGCAGTCGGCGGGGGAGGCCATTCCCGGACCGTCCACTAGCGGAATTCCTCGACCGACACCTGCCTCATCCTCTAAACATCAGGAGGAGGATGACGCCTCAGGGGATTCCTCGGATGACCAGGATGTCTCCGGCTTTGCCTTTTCCATGGTCCAGCCCTATGTGCAGGCAGTGAAACAGGCAATTGGTTGGGAGGAGACTGAGACAGAAGTCAAGAAGTCTAAGGCATACTTCCCCTTTCTCAAGCGCCAGATTTCCTTTTTCCCTCTCATGGACGAGATTAAGGGTGTGATTGAGGAAGAATGGGGAAAGACCGAAAAAAGATTCTCCCTTAACCGCCTGGGGAAACTATATCCTCTATCGGAAGCAGACTCTGTAATGCTCGAGGCCCCTCCAGTGGTCGATGCAGCTGTGGTAAGGTTAGCGAAAAACTTTACGCTGCCTATGGAAGATTCAACATCATTCAAGGATCCACTGGATAGAAGAATGGATCTTGACCTCAAAAAAGCCTACCAGATGGCGGGCAATGCCTGCAAGCCCGCGGTTGCTTTAACATCAGTGTCCAACGCGCTACGCGTTTGGACAGAGAATATAGAGTCGGCAATCCGGCAGGATGTCCCAAAGGAAGACATTATTAAGGCCTTAGATGAGCTAAAACTCTCTGCAGACTTTATTGGGGAAGCTGCCATCGATTCAGTTCGATGCTCCGCAAGGGCAATGCTCCACACAGTAATGGCCAAACGGGCCTTGTGGCTAAAACCATGGTCAGCAGATATTGCATCGAAACAGAATTGGTGCAAAATACCATTTGATGGAAAAGCCCTATTTGGGGAGAAGTTGGATAAAGCCATATCTCGCGTTACTGGCGGGAAGTCGGGCCTGTTGCCCCAGGACAGGCGATCCAAGCGCTTCAGAACATTCACACCCAGATTCCAATATTCTAAGAACAAGGACTACAGACAGTCCAGGCAAGGAAGAGGCTTTAGGCAAAATTGGAAAAGCACGCAGTCCACCTTCCTCAAGAACCGTAGACAGGGATCCGTGCCTACTCCGCAGGATTCTGCTAAGTCCTTTTGACGCCGAACCATCCCAATCGATTCCGGTGGGGGCCAGACTCCAACGCTTCTCGAAAATCTGGGAGCAAAGGTGCAGGGATCCCTGGGTAATTTCCACTGTAAAATACGGGCACTTCTGGACGTTTCTAGACAAACCCCCCAAAGACTTCTTCTCTCCAACAAGGGTGTCAAGGTCCCCTCAAAAAGCGGAGGCTCTACAGCAGTTTCTTCTCTCCTTACAGGAACAGCAGGCAGTAATCCCAGTACCTCCATCAGAAAGATTTACAGGTTTTTACTCCACCCTGTTTCTCGTCCCCCAAAAAAACGGAGGTTGGAGACCTGTCATAGACCTAAAGAGGCTAAATTGTTACATTTTCCTAGAACGATTCAAGATGGAGTGACTACAAACAATCGTCCGTGTAATCCAACCAGGGGACTGGATGTAATCAATAGACTTACGGGATGCTTACCTGCATATACCCATACTCCCCTCTTTCCAGAAGTATCTGAGGTTTGCAGTAGGCCCGGTACATCTTCAATTTCGCAGTCTCCCGTTTGGCCTCTGCACATCACCGAGAGTCTTCACAAAGACACTGATTGCCATGATAGCCCCTCTAAGGGAACAGGGGCTTCGAGTATACCATTATTTGGACGACCTTCTTCTCCTGGCGAGCAATCCAGCCCAATTGATGGAACACAGGGAAGTTCTTCTGACGACGCTAGTAGACTTTGGATGGAAGATAAACCAGGAGAAGAGTCACCTGTCTCCAACCCAGGAAATGATTTATCTGGGTGCACTGTTCAACACAGAGAATGGTACAGTGTCCCTTCCACCTCAGAAAGTGGTGTCTATTATTCAGCAGATGAAGAGTGTGAGTGCGAGACTCCATCTGACCGCCTCAAAATGTCTGAGTCTGATAGGCCGGATGTCGTCATGTATCCCCATGGTCCCTTGGGCCCATTGGCATTTGAGATATTTCCAACTGGAATTCTTGAGGCAGTGGAACAAACGATATCTATCTCAACCTATACATCTGACGACCCTGATGCTCAGAAGTCTTCATTGGTGGATGAAGAAACACACGCTGATGAAATCACGTCCACTAGGGCATGTAAACTGGATCACAATTACCACCGATGCCAGTTCAGCAGGTTGGGGAGCACACTGCAACCAGATCTCAGTGCAGGGGAGATGGTCCTTCCGTGTGAAGGGGTTGGTGTCAAATATCCTGGAGATCCGGGCAGCCTACCGTGCATTACTAGCCCTAGAATTCGAGATCACAGGGAGACCAGTCCTCCTACGGATAGACAACAAAGCCGCTGTATCTTATATACACCGTCAAGGAGGGACGCACAGCAGGTCCCTACTGAGGGAGGTGGAGCCCATTATCCTCTGGGCGGAAAGAAACCTAAAGGACCTAAGGGCAATCTACCTACCCGGTCATCTCAACTCAAGAGCCGACCTCCTATCTCGCAGGTTCATAGATGCCAACGAGTGGTCTCTACACCCAAGAATCTTCAACTGGATAGTGAGCCAGTGGGGGCTCCCCGAACTGGACCTATTTGCAACTGCATGCAATTCCAAGCTTCCAAGGTTCATCTCGAGGCTCCCACATCCCCAAGCAGAAGCAATAGATGCTCTCTCAGCCCCATGGTCATGCAATCTGGCCTATGCATTCCCTTCACGGCCTCTCATTCCAAAACTCCTGGCGAGGATCATGATAGAGTCCACAACAGTAATAACGGTTCTACCATACTGGCCGAGACGCCCTTGGTTTCCTACGGCAATGTACCTGAGTACTCAGTCGCCGGTCAAGGTTCCGTGATACCCTTCCGCCTCACTCAGGGATGTCACACCCATCCAGATCCAGGCAGGCTGAACCTTCACATCTGACTGCTGAAAGGCAAAGGTTTGAATCACTAGGATGTTCCAACGAGGTTATCGCAACCCTTCTCAGGGCTAGAAAGCCTTCCACAAACATTATATACGATAGGGTGTGGAACAAGTTCAAGGCCTTCATGATTAGCAGAAGCTGCGATCCAGATTCTCCATCATCCTCGCAAATGCTTGAATTTTTGCAGGCAGGCCTGGATATGGGTCTTGCTCTGAGTACATTAAAAGTACAGGTAGCAGCAATTTCAACAGCAACCAGCAGAAGGTGGGCAGAGGAGCCATTAATAATCCAATTTTTTAAGGCCGTCAGAAAGATCCGACCGCCAACTAAACAGGCTTTTCCCACCTGGGACCTCGCTATCATCCTAGAGTCCTTAGCCAGTCCACCTTTTGCTCCTTCGGACTCGGCATCCCTTTGGAATTTAACCTTGAAGCTTACCTTCTTGATAGCCATAACCTCTGGCAGACGGGTTTCAGAGCTCCAAGCTCTGGGGGCGGATGATAACCATATCATATTCTACCATGACAGAGTGGAACTGAGAACAGTACGAGGGTTTATGCCCAAGGTCACATCATCTTTGGCCATGTCGGAACCCTGGGCTCTCCCAACGTTTCTAGAACAGGAATCAGGTTCTCTTCATGAACTGGACATTGCCTCCACCCTGAAATGCTATCTCAGGGTCACGGCATCTTTCAGAGACTCTACCAGGTTGCTCATAATTCCCTGGGGGAAGAACAAAGGCAAGGAGGCGTCAGCAAGAACAATTGCCTCATGGATTGTTAAGCTTATCCACAAGGCATACAGGGCAAAGGGTCTGGACCCCCCTTTGATGGTCAGGGCGCACTCCACTAGGGCGGTCTCTGCCTCTTGGGTGGCAAGAGCGAACGTGGCAATCGAAACTATTTGTAGGGCAGCGACCTGGTCATCCCAACATACTTTTCTGAAGCATTACCGAGTAGACCCAGGAGCTCTCTCATCGGTAGAATTCGGCAGACAGGCGATCAAATCAGCCGTTGCTTCCTCTAATTATTGATAATAATAATAATAATTCCTTTGAAATAAACCTCCTAAGCATCATCCCACCCGTCTCAGCTAGTTATTTGTCACAGGTATGCTGCCATGGAGGCACCAGGAAAACGGAAAATTGTATCATACTTACCAGTAATTTTCCTTTCCTGGTGCCTATCCATGGCAGCATACAATCCCACCCTCGGTATTCTATATTACGGAGAATGTGGGGGCGGTGCTAACCAACTCTTTTATAATATTCACTAGTCCTGAGGGAGGAGCCAAGGCGGAGCTTGTCACAGGTATGCTGCCATGGATAGCACCAGGAAAGGAAAATTACTGGTAAGTATGATACAATTTTCGGTTTTTATGTCTTCTGAAAAACGAAAAAAAAAATTTAAGCATGCTTCAATTTTTTTGTGTCGTTTTTCCCAAACGTCGTTTTTTGTGTCATAAAAAATGACCGTGTGTAGGCTAAAACGACGTTTAAAACAACGTTTTTAAACCCGCGCATGCTCAGAAGCAAGTTAGGACGCGAGTTTGAATGGAACAGAGTGCCGTCGTTTTACGTGCTGAACGTAACCGCGCTTTGCTAGAGCTTTTGGAAAAAACTATGGTGTGTATGCTACATCGTTTTTGAAAATGAAGTTTGAAAAACGTTGTTTTTTTTCATCACATAAAACGTAGTTTTTTTTTTTATCACAAAAAACGACCGTCTGCAAGCGGCATTACAGCTTAGAAATGCCTGCTGTGTGTTTACATTAGAAGGCTAGAAGCCCGTCAAGATTCTGCTGCCTTCTGTGCCTGTGTGATGAATTTCTCCACAATGCCTATAGCAACAGAGGTGAATGGACTTGTTTTAAAGTTCTTGTAGTGCTTGCTCAGAATAAACAATACAATTTTTTTGGTGTAAATAGTCTAGGCACTGGCTCACTTTAAATACGCTCAAACCTCTGGTGGCAGATCTCAACCATGCACTGCATTCAAGCCAGCCTAAACATTTATTTTAAGTGGATTTAGTAGTCAAAAAAGAGGGAAAATAAGTCCTAAAGCAAGAATTTTAAAAAAAAAGTATGAAATAAATATTTGGAAGCTGTGATTATTTCTGCAGAAATGACTCACAGGGAGCACACATTTTTGCACTGTGTTCTATTTTTTCCAGCCTGGTAAATTACGAAAATAAATATTAACTGTGCATTCAAATTTGCAAAAACATTGTTGATGTTTTTCCCTGCAGAGGTTGTGTTAATTTCTTTTCACTATAAAAAAAAATCAACAAAACTTAATTTGACCGGGTGGCAGATATGCAGACATGTACATATGTTGTATGCATAATAGTCATTGCCATTACATCGGCTGTAGAAAATTCAGATTTAACGAGAGGTATCGAATTGGTGAATCTGACCAAATCCTACAGGACATCCTCTGTGAAGTCACCCTGAGCATATACAGTTGCTATGGCAAAGGGCTAAATTTTCCTTGAATGTCATCAGCTCCCAGCAGTTACCAAAAATAATCTCCGCAAAGGCTGAACCTTCACATCTGACTGCTGAAAGGCAAAGGTTTGAATCACTAGGATGTTCCAACGAGGTTATCGCAACCCTTCTCAGGGCTAGAAAGCCTTCCACAAACATTATATACGATAGGGTGTGGAACAAGTTCAAGGCCTTCATGATTAGCAGAAGCTGCGATCCAGATTCTCCATCATCCTCGCAAATGCTTGAATTTTTGCAGGCAGGCCTGGATATGGGTCTTGCTCTGAGTACATTAAAAGTACAGGTAGCAGCAATTTCAACAGCAACCAGCAGAAGGTGGGCAGAGGAGCCATTAATAATCCAATTTTTTAAGGCCGTCAGAAAGATCCGACCGCCAACTAAACAGGCTTTTCCCACCTGGGACCTCGCTATCATCTTAGAGTCCTTAGCCAGTCCACCTTTTGCTCCTTCGGACTCGGCATCACTTTGGAATTTAACCTTGAAGCTTACCTTCTTGATAGCCATAACCTCTGGCAGACGGGTTTCAGAGCTCCAAGCTCTGGGGGCGGATGATAACCATATCATATTCTACCATGACAGAGTGGAACTGAGAACAGTACGAGGGTTTATGCCCAAGGTCACATCATCTTTGGCCATGTCGGAACCCTGGGCTCTCCCAACGTTTCTAGAACAGGAATCAGGTTCTCTTCATGAACTGGACATTGCCTCCACCCTGAAATGCTATCTCAGGGTCACGGCATCTTTCAGAGACTCTACCAGGTTGCTCATAATTCCCTGGGGGAAGAACAAAGGCAAGGAGGCGTAAGCAAGAACAATTGCCTCATGGATTGTTAAGCTTATCCACAAGGCATACAGGGCAAAGGGTCTGGACCCCCCTTTGATGGTCAGGGCGCACTCCACTAGGGCGGTCTCTGCCTCTTGGGTGGCAAGAGCGAACGTGGCAATCGAAACTATTTGTAGGGCAGCGACCTGGTCATCCCAACATACTTTTCTGAAGCATTACCGAGTAGACCCAGGAGCTCTCTCATCGGTAGAATTCGGCAGACAGGCGATCAAATCAGCCGTTGCTTCCTCTAATTATTGATAATAATAATAATAATTCCTTTGAAATAAACCTCCTAAGCATCATCCCACCCGTCTCAGCTAGTTATTTGTCACAGGTATGCTGCCATGGAGGCACCAGGAAAACGGAAAATTGTATCATACTTACCAGTAATTTTCCTTTCCTGGTGCCTATCCATGGCTGCATACAATCCCACCCTCGGTATTCTATATTACGGAGAATGTGGGGGCGGTGCTAACCAACTCTTTTATAATATTCACTAGTCCTGAGGGAGGAGCCAAGGCGGAGCTTGTCACAGGTATGCTGCCATGGATGGCACCAGGAAAGGAAAATTACTGGTAAGTATGATACAATTTTCGGTTTTTATGTCTTCTGAAAAACGAAAAAAAAAATTTAAGCATGCTTCAATTTTTTTGTGTCGTTTTTCCCAAACGTCGTTTTTTGTGTCATAAAAAATGACCGTGTGTAGGCTAAAACGACGTTTAAAACAACGTTTTTAAACCCGCGCATGCTCAGAAGCAAGTTAGGACGCGAGTTTGAATGGAACAGAGTGCCGTCGTTTTACGTGCTGAACGTAACCGCGCTTTGCTAGAGCTTTTGGAAAAAACTATGGTGTGTATGCTACATCGTTTTTGAAAATGAAGTTTGAAAAACGTTGTTTTTTTTCATCACATAAAACGTATTTTTTTTTTTTATCACAAAAAACGACCGTCTGTAAGCGGCATTACAGCTTAGAAATGCCTGCTGTGTGTTTACATTAGAAGGCTAGAAGCCCGTCAAGATTCTGCTGCCTTCTGTGCCTGTGTGATGAATTTCTCCACAATGCCTATAGCAACAGAGGTGAATGGACTTGTTTTAAAGTTCTTGTAGTGCTTGCTCAGAATAAACAATACAATTTTTTTGGTGTAAATAGTCTAGGCACTGGCTCACTTTAAATACGCTCAAACCTCTGGTGGCAGATCTCAACCATGCACTGCATTCAAGCCAGCCTAAACATTTATTTTAAGTGGATTTAGTAGTCAAAAAAGAGGGAAAATAAGTCCTAAAGCAAGAATTTTAAAAAAAAAGTATGAAATAAATATTTGGAAGCTGTGATTATTTCTGCAGAAATGACTCACAGGGAGCACACATTTTTGCACTGTGTTCTATTTTTTCCAGTCTGGTAAATTCCGAAAATAAATATTAACTGTGCATTCAAATTTGCAAAAACATTGTTGATGTTTTTCCCTGCAGAGGTTGTGTTAATTTCTTTTCACTATAAAAAAAAATCAACAAAACTTAATTTGACCGGGTGGCAGATATGCAGACATGTACATATGTTGTATGCATAATAGTCATTGCCATTACACCGGCTGTAGAAAATTCAGATTTAACGAGAGGTATCGAATTGGTGAATCTGACCAAATCCTACAGGACATCCTCTGTGAAGTCACCCTGAGCATATACAGTTGCTATGGCAAAGGGCTAAATTTTCCTTCAATGTCATCAGCTCCCAGCAGTTACCAAAAATAATCTCCGCAAAGCACATAAAACATGTAGTGAGTGAGTGTGACAATAGTTTCTGAAAGTTTGAGTCAAATGAACAGGCCATCTGCTATGACACAGACAGCTGGAAGGTGGAAGCTTCTAAGGAGCTGCTGGGACTGGGAGGACAATGGTTCTATTTAACCATCTCCATCCTTTTTTCTAGCATAGCCCAGGCACCGATTCACAAACAATGCACATGTTTTTTTTGGGGGAACCCAGAGTCACTTTGTATCGGTTTTGCTTGGTTTGCTTCAGTTTGGAATACCTGGAGCAGTTTGAGTGCAGTCAGACAAAGATGGTTCTGCAATTTTGTGTAATGAGACGCATCAAATAGTACATGGCTGCATTAATAAGCAAGCAGGTGTTGGATGTCATTCTTCTGAAGTCATAGAACAGGCTCAGATTGGGAGATCTAACAAGTCCTGTACATATGCTAGTAATGCTGCTGGAACCTGAAGGCCAAACAAAAAATGTAAAAAGTTTCATAATGTATTAAAATGACAGTTAAAAAAATATATTGCAATGAAAGATGAAAACCGTACATTTACAATGCCTCAGGGGAAAGTATTAGGAACATTAAGGGGCTTCTAATGACAGTCTATTGGCATACATACAGCATTAAAAAAAAATAAAAAAAATGCTGATCAACTTTTCCAAATGCATTGTGATCTAGTGGCTACAAACAGGGCCGCCATCAGGGGGGGTACAGGCAGTACACCTGTAAGGGGCCCGGGTGGCATCCCCCTTTTTTTTTATTATTTTATTCAATTTGCAGCGGCAGCCCCTCCCAGCATTCTCTCAATTCGCGCCCCCCCCCCTGCTTCTCAACTTGCGACACTCCCCCCGCTTCTCAACTTGCGTCACCCCCCTGCTTCTCAACTTGCAGCAGCACCCCCCTGGTTCTGTGTAAGGGGCCCCAAAATTCCTATTGGCGGCCCTGGCTACAAAACTCTGAGACACTTATTTGATAAGTTTTACAGCCAGGCAATTAGCATCTTGATGGCAGGAAGTCAGCACTGGCTGCTAATATCCTTCTATCAGCGCAGCTTTTTTTTTTTTTTTTTAAGTAGCAAAATGACTGAAGTTACTATCCTTTGTAACTGTCAGCTATGCCATTAAAGAGAAGCCTGCAGAGATTGTACCAAATCGCCATCATGTTTATTAATGTTATCCTGTCCTATCCTATCCTGTCCCTATCCCTATCCCAGTTTGCCAGACATACTTGAAAGAGAAGAGTGAAAACAAGTATTTTATTAAAACAGGAGTAGGCGATTGTTTATGATACACAATGCTTTAGCAAACTTATGCCGTGTAAACACGGCCGGACATTCCAACGGGAAAAACTCAGTCGGAATTTCCGACAGAAAAATAGAGAACCTGCTCTGTCGAGGGAAATAGGAGATGCCGGATTATTACAGTGCCACAATGTGCTGGAATTTGCAAGATTGTTTGTGGCACCGTAATAATCCTGCATCCCCTATTTCCCTTGACTAAACAAATCTTTGAGATGAGGTGCCGTATTCTCTAGGACAATCGACCACTCTTGCCAAAATTATTTTCAGAGAACCTGCTCTCTATCTAAGTTCATCGGAAATTCCGACAGAAAAAGTCAGATAGGGCATAAACACGGAATATCTGATGAAAAGCTCCCATCTGACTTTTTCTGCCGGAAATTCCGACCGTGAGTACGCGGCATAAGCGTCATTCAGTTTGTGTTCACATCTATATGAAAATAAACATCCAAACACTAATCTTTTTTTCCATATCAAAACATTCACATAACCCAAGACAAGCCAAAGAGTCGGTTCACACTGCAGCGGCACGACTTTGGGGGCGACACTGCAAGTCGTCCTTAGGACGATTTCAGAGGCGATTTGCAAAACGACTTCTGTAAAGTCAATGCAGGTCGCCCCGAGCTGCCCTCAAAGTCGTACAGGAACCTTTTTCTAAGTCGGAGCGACTTGCGTCGCTCCTATTAGAACGGTTCCATTGCGCTCAATGGGACGCGACTCGTCAGGCGGCTGGGCCGCCTGACGTGTCGCCCCAGTGTGAACCGGGTCTAAGCATCAATTATTATTTGTTTATATTATTTGTTTATATTGTTGCAGTTATTTACGTTTTTTGTCACCCACTCCTTATGGGTCCCCCTGCTACATCAACCTCTGGTCAGGGAGTACGGAAAGGGTGGGGCAGCGTTAATTTTGGCAGCAAATTTAGATTTAGTTTAAGTCTTAGGCCCCGTACACACGACCAAACATGTATGCTGAAACTGGTCCGTGGGCCAGTTTCAGCATACATGTTCAGTCGTGTGTGGGCGCGAGCGGGCCGAATTCCAGCAAACATTTGCCCGCCGGGCCTTTTCCCAGCAGACAAATATTCCTGGACGTGTTTTAAAACCGTCCGCTGGAATCCTGCCCGCTCGGACATGTACGGTCGTCAGTACAGACCTACCGTACATGTCCAGGCGCCCGCCGTCCCTCGCATGCATCGAATGACTTCGACGCATGCGTGGAAGCCTTTAAATGGCAGGCCCGCCCACGTCTCCGCGTCATCGCCGCGTCATCGTCGCGGCGACGACGCGGACACGCCACGCGTATTGTTTACGCGCGGAATTCTGTACAATGGTGTGTACAACCATCGTACAGAAGCCCTCTGGCAGACATGTACGGTGAAAACGGTCCGACGGACCGCTTTCACCGTACATGTTTGTTCGTGTGTACCCGGCCTAAGTCTTAGGACTAAAATGCATTTTAGATTTAGTCCCATTTTAGACTTCTGCAATTGTTTTAGGCACTATGGTGGACAAGAAGGCCTGGCTTGCAGTCTCCGCTCTAATTCATCCCAAAGGTGGTCTATCTGGTTGAGGTCAGGACTATCTGCAGGCCAGTCAAGTTCCTCCACCCCAAACCCAATCATCCATGTCTTTATGGACCTTGTTTGTGCACTTGTTGGAATAGGAAGGGGTCATCCCCAAATTGTTTCCACAAAGTTAGAAGCATGAAATTGTCCAAAATGTCTTGGTATGCTGACATCTTAGGAGTTTCCTTCACTGGAACTAAAGGGCCAAAAACAACCCCACACCATAATCCCCCCTCACCAAATGATTTGGACAAGTACTTGTAGAGTAGGGTGACCAGACATCCCCGATTTCAGGGGACAGCCCCCGGATTGAAGACACTGTCCCCGGACCAAGTCTGTCCCCGGTTTTGTCCCTGGATTGGATTTGAACAGGGGATGGGGCAATTTCAAAGACATCCAGTGCAGAATAAAAAATAATACAATTCTGAATTACTGTGTGGAGTTACAGACAGAAGAACAGGAAGTGAGGATTTCTCAGAAGAAATAAGGACATTTAAAAGCAAAATCGAAGGATGAGGTAAGTGAAGGAGGACTGCACTAAGGTAAAGGAAGCTATTTAGAGGATTTTTTTTTACCTTTACAACCCCTTTAAAGTAGAACTATAGGCAACACTTTTTTTTTTCATTTTGGATAGAGTAAGGGAGGGTTATAGCCCCTGTAAATTATTTTTTTACCATCCCTGACCCATTGCAGAGATTTTCATTCACTTCCTGCCCCTTAGCCAAACAGGAAGTGAGAGTAAATCTATGCAAATTAAGAGAATCTATTGCTCCCCCCAGGCCCTAAGAAATGGTGTCCCCACTCGAAATTCATTGGACCGTCAGTAATACCTATTGTTTTTATATTGCATGCTGTGACTATAGATTTAATTAAGTCATTGCTTTCCATTAAATACTCCAACAATACTATTGTACTGTGCTGTATTGAAATGTATCTTATCATAAGTGGAGTTTTCGATTATACGTCAAGGCTAGATTTGTACCAAAGGCCTCACAGAGCTTTCAGACGAGATCACAACTCTTTTTTTATACAGTTTTGCACTGTAAACCACCTAGTTATTGTCTAATGTTCATGGATAAGGTTTGTATGGGCTCAGAGAGTGGTTGTTGCTCTGTACTAGTAAATATACTTGTGGGCAGCACTTAGGCCTGGTTCTCACCTATGCATTTTTTAGTGTGTTTTCAGTTTTACAGAAACACACTACAGTCCAGTGGCGTCCAGTCCATTAGGGGTGCCTGGGTGCTGCCCCTCTCTCACGCCACCGCCTATATGCATAATGGATAGATTTATGTGTAGCATGAATCTATCCATGGCCGCCGTGGCCACCCCCTATTCATGCGGCTGCCCACTTTCGGGGCACCGGGCGTATTACAGCGGCAGGGGATTTTTTTTGAAGCACCTGATTAGAGCCATAGGCTCTAAAAGGCTTCAAAATAGGATAGGCTCGGTTCAAAGAGCATGCGACCTGGAGCCCTCCCAGGTGTGTTACAACAACGAATGGCCAATCAGAAGTAGGTGTGAGACCCTTTTTTCCAAATTGCTGAAAAGAGAAAACTCCCCATTGGCTGCAGAGGAGGAGGGAGAAAATAGAAGCCGTTGCCAAGGAGAGCAGAAGAACGGGAGGCTGTCGAGCAGGAGAAGCCGCTGAGCAAGAAAACCTGCTGATAATGGAGAGCAGGAGAATGGGAGGCTGTCGCGCCGAACAGGGGGAAGCCGCTGGTGATGGGGTAAGTGCTACCGACCGACCGCCACTGCTACAGTCCATTTAACATGGTTTCCTATGGATGTAGTTCACATCTGTGCATTTTATTGAAAAAGTCAGTGATTCTTTTGCTGGTTTCTGGTTCCATAGACTTCAATGCACCAAAAATGTGTATTAAAAAACAAAATGCACCTGGAATATGTAAACTGCAACCTGCATAATTGTGAATCAGGCCTTAAAGTGTTACTAAACCCACAACAGTAAAATATGTCTGTAAGTGCAGAATAGCATGCTTGTTATACTCACTGTGGAACTTATGGGGTTAATCCTCTGAATTGTGTAAAAAGGCTCTTTGATCCTATATGGACAGATCCTCCCCCTCCTGCAGGGTCTCTCTTGGAAAGGCCAAAAAAGACACAGTGAGGGTAGTACTGCTGCGCTTATGCCTGACTGACTTTTTCCATCAGAAATTTCCTACCGTGTGTATGCCCCATCTGAGTTTTTTCATCAGAAATTCCGGGGAATTACGTTGGAGTTTAGATATAGAACATGTTCTATTTTTCTCTGATGGAATTCCTTCGGAATTCCGATGTGATTTGGCCAGGCAAAAGCCTGATCGTGTGTACGCGGCATAAATTTGGTCTCTATTGCTGGAGAGAACATTTACTTGTTGATCAGAGTTAGACAGGTCACATAATATAAATAAAGTGAAACAATCAGCGCTACCTGGTATCCTAAAACACAAACTAAATCAGTGACGTGTATACTAAAACATACAAAAATCTCAATACTATTAATGTAATGGTAATGAATAATAATAATAATAATGAAATATAAAAATATAAAATAGCTGCTGTACACTATCAGTGATTCACTACACCAAACAATATATGCAAAGGTCACATGATGTTGAGATCACATATGTGGGCATGTATACAGATCCTAAATGACAGCCCAGTCCCTCCCTCCTCCTCCATGCTCAGTTAGTAAAAAAATAAAACAGTGGGTGGGATGTCACATCTTGAATGATGGATGATCCACCTCCCATAACAGCATAAGGACACAGGTTGTAGGGGAAATCTCCTCCTACCTGAACACTCTTTACCCAACCAACCTCCTAGGCCACTTAGTGAACCCCATTCAGTGGCGTCACCTGGTTAGTGTCACCTGGTGCGGTATAACATGGTGTCACACCCCCAATAATTTTTTTCCCCCTAATAACACTGCATATTTAGGCAACAGTAGTGCTGTTAATAACTATCAATCAACTAGCAAATTTGAATAACAAAATCATATGAAAATAATAGAATTCAAAGCTTAAACTGTTAAAGAACTGTATTTATTTTAACGTTAAACTTTACTGAAATAAAAAATAAATAACACAAAAATAAACAGAAACAAATATGAAAGCATTTGGTTAACATCTAAATCAAAACTTTGCCACTGTGCCCATCAATTGTCACCACTGTGCCATGCCATCAAACGCAGCCACTGTGCCATCAATTGTCGCCACTGTGCCCATTGTTACCACTGTGCCCATCAATTGTCACCACTGTGCCCATCAATTGTCACCACTGTGCCTATCAATTGTCACCACTGTGCAATGCCGAATGCAGCCACTGTGCCATGCCATCAAACGCAGCCACTGTGCCATCAAACACAGCCACTGTGCCATCAATTGTTACCACTGTGCCATCAATTGTCACCACTGTGCCCATCAATTGTCACCACTGTGCCTATCAATTGTCACCACTGTGCAATGCCGAATGCAGTCACTGTGCCATGCCATCAAACGCAGCCACTGTGCCATCAAACACAGCCACTGTGCCATCAATTGTTACCACTGTGCCATCAATTGTTACCACTGTGCCATCAATTGCCACCACTGTGCCCAGCAATTGTCACCACTATGCCATGCCATCAAACGCAGCCACTGTGCCATCAAACGCAGCCACTGTGCCATCAATTGTTATCACTGTGCCATCAATTGTTACCACTGTGCCATCAATTGCCACCACTGTGCCCAGAAATTGTCACCACTATGCCATGCCATCAAACACAGCCACTGTGCCATCAATTGTCACCACTGTGCCATCAATTGTCGCCACTGTGCCATCAATTGTCGCCACTGTGCCATCAATTGTCGCCACTGTGCCCATCAATTGTCGCCACTGTGCCCATCAATTGTCGCTACTGTGCCCATCAATTGTCACCATTGTGCCATGCCAAACGCAGCCACTGTGCCATCAATTGTTACCACTGTGCCATCAATTGTTACCACTGTGCCATCAATTGCCACCACTGTGCCCAGCAATTGTCACCACTATGCCATGCCATCAAACGCAGCCACTGTGCCATCAATTGTCACCACTGTGCCCATCAATTGTCACCACTGTGCCCATCAATTGTCACCACTGTGCCCGTCAATTGTCACCACTGTGCCATGCCAAATGCAGCCACTGTGCCATGCCAAACGCAGCCACTGTGCCATCAATTGTTACCACTGTGCCATCAATTGTCACAACTGTGCCCTGCAATTGTCACCACTATGCCATGCCATCAAACGCAGCCACTGTGCCATCAATTGTCACCACTGTGCCATCAATTGTCGCCACTGTGCCATCAATTGTCACCACTGTGCCATGCCAAACGCAGCCACTGTGCCAACAATTGTTATCACTGTGCCATCAATTGTCACCACTGTGCCCATCAATTGTCACCACTGTGCCCATTAATTGTCACCACTGTGCCATGCAAAACACAGCCACTGTGCCATCAAACACAGCCACTGTGCCATTAATAGTTACCACTGTGCCATCAATTGTTACCACTGTGCCATCAATTGTTACCACTGTGCCATCAATTGTTACCACTGTGCCCAGCAATTGTCACCACTATGCCATGCCATCAAACGCAGCCACTGTGCCATAAATTGTCACCACTGTGCCATCAATTGTCGCCACTGTGCCATCAATTGTCGCCACTGTGCCCAGCAATTGTCACCACTGTGAACCACTGTGCCATGCCAAACGCAGCCACTATGCCATCAATTGTTACCACTGTGCCATCAATTGTCACCACTGTGCCCAACAATTGTCACCACTATGCCATGCCATCAAACGCAGCCACTGTGCCATCAATTGTCACCACTGTGCCATCAATTGTCGCCACTGTGCCATCAATTGTCGCCACTGTGCCCAGCAATTATCGCCACTGTGCCCTGTAAAATGCTGCTGCTGTGCCCTGTAAAATGCTATAAACTCTTGGGTGGGTATTAAGAAAGCACCCAGTAAGAAAGTTCATAACACAAAAAGATCAAATCTAAATAATTACTGAACAGAGTATCAAACAAAGCCAACACATGTCTGGGGGAAATGCCTCCCCTTCCTTAGAGATAAAACTATGGGTCTTTTTGTATCAAACCGGCTGGCGGCGGTGGACTCTGTGGACTGGACAGCCCCCCCGACCCCCCCCCCTGCACCTGTTCCGAATATGCATGTAGCCTGCCATGGCGCCAGCCAAAGTCTGGAGAGGAGACAGAGGACTGGGCAGCAATCATCACAGCAGGTTCAGCCGCTGAGCCGCGCAGGCGGAGAAATCGAAAGTACTGTGTAGTGACGTGACTAACGTCACATCATCACACAGTGCAGTACCAGTGTGACAGGCACAGGCTGAGCTGAGGCTCGCCTGAGCCTCGCCGCTCATTGGCTCAGTAGGGGAGCGGAGGAAGAAGAAGGAGGACAGAGTCGGACAGACACACACGCAGCGGCGCTGGACGTGTCAGCTGAAAAAAAAAATCCTCAATGTCGGGATGGTGTCACCCCTCTAGCGGGTGTCACTCGGGTGCAGACCGCATCCCCGCACCCCCCTAGCAACGCCTCTGACCCTATTTATATGGTATGACCTGCAGGGGATGGTGACCTTGCTGAAAAGAGCAGGAATAACTTTAACTCTTCCTCCTCAAACACCACCAACCAAGCAGGTCAACAGGAGGACACATTGGGGGTTTATTTACTAAAAGGCAAATCCACGTTGCACTACAAGTGCAAACTACGGGCCAGATTCAGAGAGACTTACGCCGACGTATCAGTAGATACGCTGTCGTAAGTCCAAATGTGTGCCGTCGTATGCGCTCATTCCTAAAATGAGATACGCCTGAATTTTGCCAAGATACGGCCGACGTAAGTCTCCTACGCTGTCGTATCTTGGGTGCATAATTACGCTGGCCGCAAGGGGCGCTTCCGTTGATTTACGTGTCGAATATGTAAATGAGCTAGATACGCCGATTCACGAACGTACTTGTGCCCGTCGATGTAATCTACGATGTTTACATAAGGTGTTTTTCCGGCGTAGAGTTAAACCACCAAAAAGCTGGTCTAAGTCGTTTAGGGTATGGATGTCGGAAGTGCCGTCGGATTTTACGTTGTTTACGTAAGTCGTACGTGAATGGGGCTGGGCGTAAGTGAGGTTTCACGTCGTACGCATTGAGACGTCGTATCGTAGGGAGTATTTACGACGTGACTCTGAGCATGCGCGCGCATGCGCCGTTCATTTGGCCATGCATTCACATGGGGTCACGATTCATTTCAATACAACACGCCCACTACCAGCCTACTTTGAATTACGCAGGCTTACGCCGGCCCATTTACGCCATGCCGCCGTAACTTAGGGAGCAAGTGCTTTGTGAATACTGTACTCGCCTCTCTATGTCGGCGTAGCGCATATGAGATGCGCTACACCCGCTTAAACATACGCCGCTCTACGTGAATCTGGCTGTACAAGTGCAAAGTGCGCTTGAAATTGCACTGAAAGTGTACTTGGAAGTGCAGTCACTGCAAATCTGAGGGGTAGATCTAAAATGAGGGGAAGCTCTGCTGACTTTATCATCCAATCATGTGCAAGCTAAAGTGCTGTTTTTTATTTTCCTTGTCTGTCCCCCTCGGATCTACAGCGACTTCACTTCCAAGTGCACTTTCAGTGCAATTTCAAGTGCACTTTGCACAGTTCAAAGTGGATTTGCCTTTAGTAATTAACCCTCATTGAAACATTAAGACATTGTACCAATTTGCACCAAGTTGACCTAATTACCTGGAGGGCATAAACACAGCTCCAGCAAAATTATTAACCCTTCAGAACCTCTTGGAAGCACCTGTTTACATACTGGCCTACTGGCCCAATGACATTTTTTTTTTTTTTTTGTGAAACAAGGATTGGTGATAAAGCATCAGTGGACAGGAGACACTTCTTACAGAAGAGAATTTCCCTTCCTAGGGGAAGATTTCCTCTCACTTCCTGTTGTCTCCTTCCGTTTGCAAGCAGGAGCTGTTTGTAAGTTGTATGTTTGAAAGTAGGGGCCTGCCGTATATACTCTTCAGAAATTTGGGCCCTAGGTGTTGGTGTTGCCACAACACTGTAAGCCCTCACATTTAGTTTTGGTGGGCGCTGGAACGCCCTGCTGTGAACTATTATATCGAGAATTGTAATTACATGCCATTGTTGAACAGTGGTAGAAAAATTGGGCCTTTGGTGCTGGCGCCACAACACTGTAAGTCCTCACAGTTACTCTTGATGGGCGCAGGAATGGGCCCTGCTGTGAAATATTAGAGCAAGAATTAAACAGGGGCAGAAAAATTGGGCCTTAGGCACTGGTGCCACAACACTGCAACCCCTCACAGATACTCTAGTTAGAGAGCAGGAATGAGCCCGCTGCAAAGTATTGCATCAAAAATTGTAATTACACGCCCCTGTTAAAGAGGGGCAGAAAAAATAGGCCTTAGACACTGGTGTTGGTGCCACAACACCCCAACCCCTCACAAATACTCTAGTTGGAGTGCAGTAATAAGCCCTGCTGCAAAGCATTGCATTAAAAATTGTAATTACACGCCCCTGTTAAACAGGGGGAGAAAATTGGGCCTTAGGCACTGGTGCTGGTGCCACAACACTGCAACCCCTCACAGATACTCTAGTTGGAGTGAAAGAATGGGCCCGCTGCAAAGTATTGCATCAAGAATTGTAATTACACACCCCTGTTATACAGGGGAAGAAAAATTGGGCCTTAGGCACTGGTGCTGGTGCCACAACACTGCAACCCCTCACAGATACTCTAGTTGAAGCACAGGAATGAGCCCGCTGCAAAGTATTGCATCAAACATTTTAATTACACGCCCCTGTTAAACAGCGGCAGAAAAATTGGGCCTTAGCCACTGGTGGCGGTTCCCAGAACCAAAAATGTTCTTACAAGCTATCAGCATGATCATTGAGGAGAAAAAGGATAGTCACTCAGCATAACAGGATAGTTACTCAGCATAACAGGATAGTCACTCAGCATCAGCATAGGCAGTCTTGAAGGGATCTGACATTTCAAAAAAGTTACATCAGCATCAGGTGCTTGGTAGCTGGTGGTGATCCAAGCCTGATTCATATTTATGAAGGTCAGTCGATCGACCGAGTCGGTGGAGAGGCGCACCCTGTGATCGGTTACAAAGCCTCCAGCAGCACTGAATGTGCGTTCCGAAAGAACACTGGATCCAGGACAGGCCAGTAGCTCAATTGCATACTGTGCAAGCTCTGGCCAGTGATCCATCCTCAAGACCCAGTAAGCCAGAGGATTTTTGGTGGGAAAGGTGTCCAAGTCTGATCTTCCCCCTAGGTATTCCCGCACCATGTAAAACAGACGCTGGCGATGGTTGCTGGAACCGGTAATACCTTGGGGCTGCAGACTAAAAAATTGTCTGAACGCATCGGTCAGACGGCCACCTTCTCCACCGCTCCTTCTGTGACTGACCGAAGCCTCAGCAACACGTTGTCCAGGACCAGGATTTTGTAACCCCCCAGTCTCTGGGAACGCGTTGCACAGACCTTTCTGCAAGGCCTCCCGAAGATGTTTCATCTTTTGCTCCCTCTGTGCCGGCAAGATAAGGTCTGCAACCTTACTCTTGTAACGTGGATCAAGGAGGTTTGCCAGCCAGTAATGATCCCTCTCCTTGATAGCATGAATACGAGGATCCTTCCGCAGGCTTTGCAGGCCATACAGCGTAGGTTTGCTGAGGCTGGGTCACTGAGGATGACAGGATCCGCAGCCACCTCGTCCCAGCCACGTACAAGTCCATGGGTTTCTTGGGACTGTAATTGATCCCTTGAAGACTGCTGCTGATGCTGAGAGCTAGGCTCAACCTCCATGCTGACACAATCCTCCTCCTCCTCCTCGTTCTCTTCCTGTGTGATAGGCGGGAAAGCAGGAACACTGTCGGGATAAAGGGGGCCTCGAGAGGTAAGGAAGTCCTCTGTTCTGCCTCAAGGGCCCTGTCCATTATTCCACGCAGCGTGTGCTCCAACAGGTGGATAAGAGGGACAGTGTCACTGATGCATGCACTGTCACTGCTCACCATCCTCGTGGACTCCTCAAATGGTGACAGGACAGTGCATGCATCCCTGATCATGGCCCACTGGCGTGGGGAAAAAAACAAGCTCCCCTGACCCTGTCCTGCTGCCATATTGGCACAGATACTCATTGATGGCCCTCTGCTGCGTGTGCAGCCGCTGCAGCATGGCCAACGTAGAGTTACACCTGATGGGCATGTCACAGATTAGGCAGTTCTTGGGCAGGTTGTATTCCTTTTGGAGGTCTGCCAGCCGAGCACTGGTATTATATGACCGTCGGAAATGTACACAGAGTTTCCTGGCCTACTTCAGGACATGCTGTAAGCCCGGTACCTGCCCAAGAAACGCTGCACCACCAAGTTAAGGACATGAGCAAAACAGGCACATGGGTCAGTTGTCCCTGTCGCAGGGCGGAGAGGAGGTTGGTGTCATTGTAGCAAACCACTATTCCTGGCTTAAGCTGGAAGCTGGCGTGGCGTCAACCACCTCTGAGCCTGCTCCTGCAGAGCTGACAGAACCTCTGCCCCAGTGTGGCTCCTGTCCCCCAAGCACACCAGCTCAAGCACCGCATGGCATCTCTTTGCCTGCACACCTGCGTAGCCCCTTGAATCCCTACAGAGCACACATCAGCACAGGAAGAGGTCACAGAGGAAGAAGAAGAGGAGGGGTGGAGGAGAGAGGTGTGTCACAACCAGTAGTAGCATTTTGGAGGCGTGGTGGCGGAACAACCTCCAACACTACTGTACCTTGTCCTGCATCCTTCCCAGCTGCCAGCAGAGTCACCCAATGCACCATGAAAGATAGGTAACGTCCATGCATGCTGGACCATGAGTCAGAGAGACGGAATCGCCTTCCGTGAGAAAAAGTGGTGTTTGGGAACTTGCCACTGAGGTACCGCACATTCCACAAACTCACGGAAGGGGGCAGAATCTTCCAACTGAAAAGGCAGCAATTGAAGTGCTAGCAATTTAGCTAATCTAGCATTCAACCGCTGGGCATGTGGATGGCTGGGAGAAAACGTATTTCGGCGCTGCAGCAGCTTGGGCAGGGGAATTTGCCTGCTACAATCGGTACACGTCGGTGTACCGATAGTAGATAGTAGCTTTGGCCAATTATGGCTCTCCGTTTTTTGCAAGCTGTGATTGGCCAAGCATGTGGGTCATAGTGCATGCTTGGCCAATCATCAGCCAGCAATGCACTGCGATGCTGCAGTGAATTATGGGCTATGACACGGCACTCGAATTTGGTGCGAACGGCCAATAATGTTCGTTATTCGACGAACGGTCGAACATACGATGTTCGAGTCGAACATGGGTTCGACTCAAAAACGAAGCTCATCCCTACTCTAGAGCAACTGGACTTACAGAGTGAAATTGCATAGTATATTGGCCTTTAGTAAATCAACCCCAATGTGTACATTTTATGTTTTGAGGTTGCCGAATACCCTTCAGAAAATACCATCTTTAGGTGACAATAAATACTCAGAACTGGAGCATTTTCTCTGTTAAACTCTATAATACATTTCTCTAATTTGCACCCTTTTTGTCCTTTAAATATACAATTGAAAATGTTCTTTTTTTTTTTTTTGAGAATTGCAAAAAAAATTATAAAAATAGCTGTTCACCCAACAGCTTGTGAGCTAATAAATATATATACTCTCTGCCTCAGGGCTGTTATCAGTTAGCATTGTTCTCTGTTTGTTCTGTGGACAAAAAGAGAGAAAAGAAAAGAGAAGGGGAAAAATAAATATAATCCTAACAGTGCTATTCAGTCCTTAACACACTCGCTGTCTTGGGGTGACAATGCTGCTCAGTGAAGGTTTACCAGGTTAAAATAAAGGAAAAAAATGTGAAAAAGAAAACAAATGCAGCCACCACATCTATGGACTTGTAAGCTTCACTACTTTCATTTTTTGTTCTTGGGTTTATATGCACTTTAATGATATCTCTCAGCTGTGAATTAGAGCGTTTACCACATCTTTGCTGTTTGGGAAAAGAACATTTCCAGTTTAAGAACCATTAAAGACAAGATTGCACTGTGAAGACAGCAGGACATGGGAGAGGAAGGTGCTGCTTTTGCTTATCCAGCAATTCTGTTTTTTTTGTACTGACAATAAAGCAACATGAATGGGTAAACTAGCAATGACTGTGAATGGAAAACTCAGAATCCAGTTTAATATTTATTGTAGACCTTTTATACTGACATAATGATCTTTTAGTATTGTTGCTTGGCAAAGTTTCTTTCCATTACTTACAAAGGAAAAAGTAAGAAGCACAAATATGTTCACAGAACAGGAGTTCTTCCTCTCCATTATCCCAGCAGGAGTTCCAGAACGAGAATTTTCTAAATTTGTCTCTATCTGCACATGTTATTCTTACAAGGTAGATGGAAGAATGTCTACCCTCCTTTTCCCAATTCACATTCCTCATACCAGAGAACATTTTGATGGAATTTTTATTTATCATGTAGAGTGACAATACTATACTATTCTGGCTCATCTTTCACTTACAGTACACTAAACCACCATAATTGGTGACAAAGAGCAAGTAGTGCCACTATTTAGATTTTTTTTTAAATCAATGAATGCTTTCCAATGTTATGCATTCATATTACATATAATATAGATTAGTATAGTATAGTATAGCATAGTATAGTACAGTATAGTGTAGTATTATTGTGTTCATTTTACATCTCCTTTGTTGCTGCTGTAATGTCATTCTGTAGTGTGGTCAGGGTTAAACTAAATATTCATTAAGGTACAGAAGTACAGTAGCCATCTTTAGGAATCCACTTTGCAATGTTAATCTTTTGAGTATCAGGGGCCAGCCATCTTGGCTGGGTCTGAATCAATCCTGTAGGACAGTGATTGAATGATGAAACAAAGCAAATAGAAGTGTGTCTGTATGCTGCTGGAAGGAAAGGAGAGGACAGTCTAAAAGCTAGCAGGGGTTCAGAAAAAAAGAGGACAAACTGCTGGCTGAACAGAACCCTGCCATAGCTGACCACCATCAGGAGAAACCTTGGAGAAGGCTCTCATCACACAGGACTTTGCCTTAGACTTTACTTGTTGTCTGCTGGGAACTGTTGTACTTTCTTCAAAGGTCCCAACTTTACCAGCCAACAGTTTAATTTTCTTATCGATCACTAGTCAGTGTGACAAAAGGGGGCACAGGTGCATCAGTAATGAAAATAAGCATAGGCTCGCACGTGAGCACAGGAATGCGCGCACATGCGTGCAGGCACATGGAAGTGTGCCCACAGTTTCTGGCACCAGGCAATTCCGCCTAGAAACAAATATTGAAAGTCAACAGCTACAAATATTGCAGCTGCTGACTTTAAATAATCGGACACTTACCTGTCCCACAGTCCAGCGTTGTGGACGCAAGAAGCCCTGCTCCTCTCCCCTCCTCTCCTCGGTGTCGGCATTGAGACAGTGGGTGCCCAGCGCACCTTCACTTAAAGCGTAAGTTCCATTTTTAGGGGGAACTCCACTTTAAGGGATGTCCTTGCTCACTGTCAGTGCTGAATCGAACAGAGAGTTGTTCCCTCCTGTGCGATTCATAGTGTGAACCAGGGCTAAAGTAATATTTTAGCTTAACAGATTGAGCACTTTAAAATTAACATTCCTCAGTAAACTATATGTTAAAGCCTAAGTTTTGTAAAAAACTAAACAAAATCAGCACAAGGGACATGACTTACTATCAATGTGAAGTGTTCCTTGTGCTGCTGGTGTTTGTCTAAGTCAAAATCTCCCCTCCCCCTACCCTGCCACAGTAATCTAGGGCCTAGGGAATTGTTTTTTTAAGTCCCACACGGTATGTGCACAGCAAATTTTTAAACTCGATTTTGGGGAAAATAACACTTTCATTTTATCACTTTTCATTTCAAAACAAAAACAGTAAAGTTAGCCCTATTACAAGGAATGTAAACGTCCCTTGTACATTCAGTCCTTGGGTTACAAACAAGATAAGGTCTGTAGGTTTGTTCTTAAGTTGAATTTGTTTGTAAGTCGGAACAAGTAAATTGTTTAAGTTTTTTTAGTTTTTTTGGATAGCATAGGGAAGGCTTAACACCAGAGGCCATAAGGGGAGCACGGGCACCACCCTCCCCCTATCAATGCATCCGGCCCCCTGATCTACATACAGGGCGCCAGACTATGAATTCCAATGGAGTGTGTGGTTTTTTTGATGCACGTGATTAGAGTCAGAGGCTATATTGGATGCCTAGTGCCTAGGATGAGACAGGAGACCCACAGCGAAAATCCGCTGTGCTGGAGATGAGGACACCGGAGCCACCGCCCACCACCTAGATTGGGTCCACCATACTGGAGCATAGGACACCGGAGCCACTGCCGGCAGCCCACCACCAGCAACCGGCGACCGGCAGACGTGGGTAGGTGGGGGTTACTGTCACAGCTGGCTGCACGGGGGCAGTTTCCCCCCCCCCAAAAAAACACCAGCTGCCACTGGTAGACACCCCTGCAAGATTTGTTTTGCTGACTGTGCCCCTGTTCAGAAGATTTCACCTGGATTTCTGTCCCTATGACAATTGGATTTTGAAAATTGTGGGTTGTTGTGGAAACAAGGATTGGTGATACAGTTTCAGTGGAGACATCTTTTTCCCTAAGAGGGAAAACTCTAAGAGGAGGTAATTTCCCTTCCTAGGGGTAGATTTTCTATCACTTCCTGTTGTCTCCCTCTGTTTGTAAGTAGGAGTCCTTTGTAAGTCGGATGTTTGTAACCCGGGGCCAACCTGTAATAGGAATAGTCCATGACAGGTCCTATTTACAGCGAGATCTGGGGTCTATAAGTCCCCAGATTTCACCTCTAGGCTGCAAAGCCTGAGATCAGAAAAAAAACAATCTTGGCTTCCCAGTTGAAAAAAGTTCAGTGTTTAAATCCACTCGGCCTCTGAAGATCAAAAGAAAAAAAAGTGTAATCCACACCTGTCCCAAAGTCTGTGCTTATGAACTTTGCTATCTCAAAGTGATTGTTATGCTTCCTTTCAGCAGCCCCTATTAGTACCAGGGCTTTTTTTCAGGGGGAACTTGGGGGAACTCAGTTCCACCACCTTTGGCTCAGACCCTTTGGTGCCTGCTCACCAAAATCACTTGTAAACACAGAAGTCTGGTTTCTGTATTTACAAGTGACAGCTCTGCACTCTGTGTGTAAACCCCTGAACTCTGCACTCTGTATGTAATGCAATCTTGGTATTTAATGCACCTTTAAGACCCTTCTACTGTTTGTGGAATTTGAATGGGGTCGTGGTTGAGTTCCTGCACCTATTTTTTGAGAAAAAAAGCTCTGATTAGTACCCAGTACTGTGTCCTGAGGTGACGAAGGGGCCTGTAGATGAAACCATGGATGAAGAATTTTCTGCAAGATTTGCTCCTCAAGATGGCAAAGTTCAGCAGTGCAGACGGCTGGACAACATAGAATCAAGCTGAGAATCCTTATAGATGATGAAAAGCTGGAGGTGTCCAATGCCCAAGGACAAAGGTTGGCAACTCCACTTGGGACTGGGGTACTCTGGTAGTGGCATGGTGCTCCCCACAATAGCTAGATTTTCTGGAGGAGCTGCATGTTATTAGGCTCTGGCATAGCTGCCTTCTTGATGGTCCTAACAGTGAAGGGCCTCGTGCCTGGCTGAAGAGCCTCTCACCTTGTCCAGCTACCTCTGCCTCACCAGGTGCAACCTCTCTAAGCACCATTCTGATATCTATCCTTCTTGCCCCCGAGCCAGTGACTGGACAGTGAAGGATAAGCAACACAGTGATAAGCTCATCTGTCTCTAACTCGGCTTTCTCTTCCTACAGTAGGTGAACCCGATTTTGTGTCAATCTCGCTCTCTTTCTCAGCGAGATTGAGCACCTACGAGCCCCATCGCGGGAGCCAGCGCCGAGCTGGCTTGCCGCGATGGATACAGAGCCGTCATAGAAGCGACGGGAGATCCGACTTGGATTCCCGCCAATTCTACACGTGTGCGGCAATTGTTATGAATCCTGAAAAAAATCTGTACCTACCCATCTGTACCTACCCATGTGATACCTACCACGTGGGTAGGTATCACATGGGTAGGTACAGAGCATGATGGGACTGTGAGGCCTATATAGGTCCGATGCAAGGCGCGCATCCGTCATTTCAGCGAGGAGGACCGGCGTGGCAACATCGGGAGAAGGAGAGAAGTGAAGAACATGACGTCACAGCACGGAAGAAGAACTCATCACAGCACGGAAGGAGAAGACGTACATCACGGAAGAAGACACCGGACAGCGAGACGAAGAACCGGGGTGCGCCGAGTCAACAACGGAGAGCGGCGAAGACAGAAGGAGAACCCCGGAGAGTTGAGAAGACCCGTCGGGATAGCGGAAGAAGAAGAGCCCCGCCGAAGACGCCGGAGGAAACCCGCCGGGGGGGTGGGGGCTTTTTTAAAAGCCACCCCCCCCCGGCGGTGGAAGAGAACCAGACGGCGGCCCCCACCCACCCGAAGACGTCAAAGAAGAAGCCCCCCCTGGTAAAAGAGCTAATAAAGAAGACAGGGGGCGGCCTCCGGAGCAGAAAAATAAAATATTTTAATACCCTGTGTGGTTTATTTGTGTTTTTACCACTTTTCTTGCAGGTGAATGGGTAGGGGTACGATGTACCCCATACTCATTCACTTAGGGTGGGGGGCCGGTATCTGGGGGCCCCCTTATTAAAGGGGGCTCCCAGATTCCGATAAGCCTCCCGCCCACATACCCCGACAACCAACGGCCAGGGTTGTCGGGAAGGGGCCCTGTCCTCATCAACATGGGGACAGGGTGCTCTGAGGTGGGGGGGGGCCGCAGTGCGCCCCCCTGCCCCAGAGCACCCAACCCCCCCATGTTGAGGGCATGCAGCCTGGTACGGCTCAGGAGGGGGGGGGGCGCTCGCTCGTCCCCACTCCCTTCCTGGCTGGCCGGGTAGCGTGCTCTGGATACGGGTCTGGTATGGATTGTAGGGGGACCCCCTACGCCGTTTTTTTCGGCGTAGGGGGGCTCTCCTTACAACCCATAACAGACCTAAGGGCCCGGTATGCTCCTGAGGGGGGGACCCATGCCGGATTTTTATTTAAAATCCGGCGGGGACTTCCCCCTCAGGATTCATAACAAACGCCGCACACGTGTAGAATTGGCGGGAATCCAAGTCGGATCTCCCGTCGCTTCTATGACGCGCTTGCTGGGATGTGCTGTCACTATTCCAGTGAGTGTGAGATGTCGGCGAGATCTCGGCACCCTGTCGCCGAGTATCAGCGCGACGCTGTCGTGCTAAAAGCACAATATCACAAACACCTACTGTATGAGCGTGCTTCTTGTGTGCACATGACCTGATTAGCACCTTGTGCTGACCCCCGCCCAGTATGAGCTATGCGGTACAGGGACTGCGAGAGGTTGTTACCAAGTCAGACGCAAGTATCTACACTCTTTATATAAAAAAAATACATCAAATGATTTATTAATTATTATTTGTGTATTTAAAGTGTTACTAAACCAACAACAGTAAAACCAGTTTGTAAATGCAGTAAGGCTTGTTTGTTATACTCACTGTGGAACCTAAGGGGTAATCATGTGTATTGTGAAAAAATACTGATTTATCCTGTCTCCACTGATCCTTCCCTTCTTTTTCTGTCCCCAATCCATTTCCTGATAGTATAGAGCCTTGGGGCACTATGCACATGCTCAGTTTGATGTTTATTGCTAAAGAGGATTTTTTTTGGGGGAGGGTGCATGTGATCAGCACAGGGCCAATCAGCACTGTCCAGACAGAGGGTCAAGGGTGCCGCCTCATAAGGCATTTAAAAGAGAACGAAAACCCCTCTTTCAAGCTTTAACCAGTGCTCGGCCAGACATTGATAGAAGTCACAAGACTGCTATGTAATTCTGATGAAGAAAGCCGTTTATATTTACTAAAATTATTGCATTTCCTTGTAATTCTTGCTGTGGGAGACCAAATCAAGTGAATGCAGAGTCATGGGTTTAGTAGCACTTTAATATCTACCTAAGGTTTGTGTGTTTTTATTTGTTTTAAACCACTCTGGGATATGTTCACGGTCAGTCTGTACTCTGTGACTTTACTCTTTGATTGACTTATATTTACAATGTGTTTTTCATACTTTTACATTTTGCTTACAATTTTGAATGAATAGAAATAGTTTTTTGTTTTTTTCTATCTTCTCAAACCTCTATAGATCAGCACTTCCCTAACTTCATGACCTGAGTGGATCTCCTAAAGCCTGCCTTAATAATAATATCTGTAAATAAAAGTACTCATATCTTTATATACACTAATAGAAAGCAGTATGAATTCAAAGATTGCTAGATTGCATTACCTAAACCTCAGTATATGCAGAAACCTTCACTTTAAAAAGAATTTAAGAAAAACTGTATTTTTGCTTTCACATGAATGGATGGAAGTCAGCAGAGCTTCTGCTTTTTTATTAAGCTCTGGAGTAGGGATGAGCTTTATGTTTAAGTCGAACATGAGTTAGACTCGAACATTGGCTGTTCGGCGAACAGCAAACAATTTGGGGTTGTTCGCTGCAAATTTGAAAAGCCGTGGAACACCGTTAAAAGTCTATGGGAGAAATCAAAAGTGCTAATTTTAAAGGTTAATATGTAAGTTTTTGTCATTAAAAGTGTTTGGGGACCTGGGTCCTGCCCAGGGGACATGTATCAATGCAAAAAAAAGTTTTAAAAACTAATGTTTTTTCGGGAGCAGTCAAGTGAAACAATAAAAGTGAAATATCCCTTTAAATGTAGCGCATGTTTCCCGTGTTTAGAACTGTCCCTGCACAAAATTTTATTTCTAAAGGAAAAAAAGTTACTCGCGGCTGTTCATGAATTGTCGGGTCCCGGCAATACAGATCAAAGTCATTGAAAAAAATGTCAGCCCCAGTCCAATACTAGGCCCTTTGGGTCTGACATGAATATTAAGGGAAAGAAAAAAAATGTGGGGGTCCCCCCAAATTCCATATCAGGCCCTTCAGGTTTTGTATGGATATTAAGGGGAACCCCGCACCAAATTTAAAACAAAAAGGCGTGGGGTCCCCCCCAAAAATCCAAACCATACCCTTCAGGTCTGGTTTGGACTTTAAGGGGAACCCTGCACCAAAAAAAGGTGTGAGGTCCCCCCAAAAATCCATACCAGACCCTTATCCGAGCACACAACCTGGCAGGCCGCAGGAAAAGAAGGGGGGACGAGAGTGCCCCCCCTCCTGAACAGTACCAGACCACTTTCCCACAACCCTTGCCCGGTGGTTGTGGGGGTCTGCGGCCAGGGGGCTTATCAAAATCTGGAAGCCCCCTTTAACAAAGGGGAACTCCAGATTCCGACCCCCTCCGTGTGAATTGGTAATGGGTACATTGTACCCCTACCATTTCACAAAGAAAGTGTAAAAAAAACACAGACACAGTTGGACAAGTCCTTTTTTTGAAAAAAATAAATAAATAAATTCCAGCTTTGTAAGCCAGTCAATGTCCAACTCTCCAGCAGGAATAGATCATTGTTGGATATTGACAGGATTACATCGCTGGAATTTCTTTCTTTCTTTTATTTTTAAATAAAGGACTTGTCTGTGTTTTTTTATTTGTTTTACACTTTCTTTGTGAAATGGTAGGGGTACAATGTACCCCGTTACCAATTGGCATAGGAGGGTCCAGGATCTGGAGTTCCCCTTTGTTAAAGGGGGCTTCCAGATTTCAATAAGCCCCCCGCCCACATACCCCCACAACCACCGGGCAAGGGTTGTGGGGATGGGGCCCTTGTCCCCATCAACATGGGGACATCCTCCCCATGTTGAGGGCATGTGACCTGTTACAGATCAGGATGGGGGCGCTCTCTCGTCCCCCCTCTTTTCCTGTGGCCTGCCAGGTTGCATGCTCAGATAAGGGTCTGGTATGGATTTCTGGGGGGAACCCTACGCCATTTTTTTTATTTTGGTGTGGGGTTCCCCTTCAAATACATACCAGACCCTTCAGGTCTGGTATGGATTTTTGGGGGGAACCACACGTCATTTTTTTTAATTTGTCGCAGGGTTCCCCTTAATATCCAAACCAGACCGGAAGGGCCTGGTAATGGAATTTGGGGGGGACACCCACACATCTGTTTTTACAATTTTGGCGCAGGGTTTCCCTTAATATTCATACCAGACCCAAGGTAATGGACTGGGGGGGGGGACCCATGTCATTTTTTTCAATTACTTTTATCTGTATTGCCGGGACCCAACAATTCATTATAGCCACGAGTAATTTTAAATGACTTTTTTCCTTTAGAAATGTCACTTTTTGCAGAGACTGTTATAAACACAGGAAACGTGCTACTTTACAGGCATACTATAGACACCCCCAGGTACGAAATTTAAAGGAATATTTCACTTTTATTGTTTCACTTTAAGCATTATTAAAATCCCTGCTCTCGAAAAAAGTTTTTAAAAAGTTTTTTTTTGCATTGATACATGTCCCCTGGGGCAGGACCCGGGTCCCCAAATGCTTTCTATGACAATAACTTGCATATTAACCTTTAAAATTAGCACTTTTGATTTCTCCCATAGACTTTTAAAGGGTGTTCTGTGGCTTTCGAATTTGCCGCGAACACCCCAAATTGTTCGCTATCCGGCGAACAGGCGAACAGCCAATGTTCGAGTCAAACTCATGTTTGACCCGAACATAAAGCTCATCCCTGTTTGCTACCTATCTCAGCCTGATTTACTGACTACACTTTTTCCCAGTGAATTTATACCTTGCCCCCTCCTATCGCTAACCTCTTTCTCTCCCTGACTCTGATCCTGCCCATGACCTGGTATCTTTCCGCTTGGCTGTCACTATACCAGGCTTGAGACTCAACCTTTAACTGAACTTGGCACATCCATAGTGCACAGCCAGCTGTACTCCTGCTCACCTGATACCAGTGCTTTCAAGTTCCATCCCTCAGTGTCAGCACCTTGGCACTTGTTCCTTTCCCTTACCCCTACAGACCCTGTCTCAACTTCCAGGGTTGCGTGGACGAGAACTGTGTAAGAGGCTAGCCTCATCATCTCGGATACATACAATTATGTAAATTGACCAGTATTTTGACAGGACAAGTGAAGAGTTTGTCAGTATTCAGAAATCAGAAGGGACATTGTGAAACAATCAGTGGTTTCTTCAGAACTGTTATGGCTGGACTCTCAGCCCTTACTTCTCTGTGCTCAGGTTACGCTCAGCTGTCGGTTAATTGCCAGTACTCATCATTCCACAGTGGCTCCCCTGTTGATCATATCCTGCTCGTCAGTCAAGCCCACAGACAGCCCCTTCTGGCTATTTAAACTGCCTGGTTAATTTCATCAATTGCCTTCGCCTTCTAGAGACTCCCTGCTGTGTTCCTGTTGAAGACTTGCCTGGCTGAGGTCCCTTCGGGTTCCTGATCCTGTCTGCTGCCTCTGACTATACTGATCTCTGGCTTCCTATTTCCTGGCTTGTTCTAAATACCCGATTTGGCTACCGAACCCTGGTTATGTTTTGACTATGTGTACCAGTTGTACCATTTTTAACATTTTATTAAAAGATGTGACTGCATATAATGCATTTTCTGTCTCCGTCTGTTTCATGGTTCCTGACCAGAACACAGAAAGGTATGATTATGCAAAATATTTTCTAAAATCCTTGATATGTATATAGCTTACTTAGAGGGATTGTTTTAATTTATTTGCAAGAAAGTTGGAGTTACCCTTAAAACTGTCCCAGGTTGCACAGTCCCTGGTAGCTAAATTATTTTGGCTGCAAAAATATGTAACCTCATTTTATCCCTTTGGGTGGTGGGTTTAAAAAGAGATTTAATGTTGTCATATACTGCCAAAATCAGCAAGATTAGGAAATTCTGATCTACAAACTGAAGACTTGTTCTAATGATTTTTATGAGTGAATTTCTAGCGATGCTTAACGTGTCACAGAGACTGACTCTAAATTAGTGCAATTTACGGATAATCAATGAGAGAAGACAGAGCTAGTTAAATCATCCTTGCAGGTTTAAACAGCAATTCACTTACTGTACCATTTCTAAATGTATAAGTATTTCTGCGGAGTGCTTTCTAATTCACTGAATATACACAATAAAAGCCTATGTTCGAAGGTAACACTCGCAATTCTGTCCATGTACGGTGTGCTCCTTTAAAAAGGACCTGTCACACAAAGATAATAGCTCATTTAATCTAAGTCTGAATTAGTTCTGAATCTATATAGAAGTTGGGTAGACGGCCATTTAAGAGGACAACCATGCTGCAAACATCCAAGCACACACACTAGCCATTGATTTGTGGAGCTCAATGAACCCTATAGGCCAGTGGTTCTCAACCCTGTCCTCAAGTACCCCCAACAGGCCCATGTTTACAGGTTGTCCTTTATCTTGCACAGGTGCTTTAAATAAGAGTCAATGGCTTGGTATTTTGGATAGCTATTTTATCTAAGAGAAATTCCCAAAACATGGCCTGTTGGGGGTACTTGAGGACTAAGGTTGAGAACCACTGCTGTAGGCGAGAGGTGGGGCCTATACCGCTCCTATGAGCACAGCCTGCTTCAAGTGGTACTTCTCATTGGCCATCTAAATTAACCCTTCATGACCAGTACATAGAAATTTTAAGTCAATTTCAATATCACTATCCTTCAATGGGAAACATACATTTGAATGGGGCATTTTGAATTCCATCTCCTTGCATTCATTTAAAACCACTAACTTACCGTATTTACCAGGGTATAGCACGCTCCTGCGTATAGCGCACACCCCTAAACTTGACCCGGATTTCTGTGAAAAAAATATTTTTTGTACTTACAGTTTTGGTGTCTTCCGCGGCGTCCATCGGCGGCCTCGTCGGGTCCGGCGTCCGTCTGCGGCTTCGGGTGTCCTCTTCGTCGAGTCCGGCGTCCTTCTGAGGCGTCCTCGCGTCCTCCCCGCTCGTTTCCCGCGCCGAGTTTGAATACTGCGCCGACATATACCGAGCGCAGTACACTCGTGTATCGTCGGGCAGGCTCGGCTACTCTCGTGGTGACGTCCTGTACGTCCAGGACGTGAGCGCGAGAGGCGCCGGAACTGCCCGAAGATACACGAGTGTACTGCGCTCGGTATATGCCGGCGCAGTATTCAAATTCAGCGTGGGAAAGCGGGTATCGGCGTATACCGCGCACCCACGATTTTGCCCTGATTTTCAGGGCAAAATAGTGTGCGGTATACGCCGATAAATACGGTATGTATTTTACTGCTTTAGTATTCAGGCAGAAAAGGGAATTGAAAGTATGATTGCTCTATCAAGTTACTACATGTGCGGCCAAGTAAACCTGTCATAAGAGAAACATGTGGGCTGTCATTTCTGACGTGATGTAAACACATGTCACAATGACAGCTGATCACGTGATGTAAACACATGTCACAATGACAGCTAATCACGTGATGTAAACAGAAGATCAGTAATCGGCTGATAGTGTGAGGAAAAAAGAACAAGCCGACCACCGGCTTCTGTTAGAAGGACACCGGTCCCGAACAGGGAGAACCACTGCTGCTGAGCAGTGGCCACCAGTGCCCACCAGTGCCACCTACCAGTGCATATTAGTGCTGCCTATCAATGCCCACGAGTGCCACCTATCAGTGCCCATCAGTGCTGCCTATCAGTGTCATCTACTAGTGCCCATCAGTGCCACCTATCAGTGCTCTTCAGTGCCCACCAGAGCAGCCTCATTAGTGTCCATCAGTGTAGCCTATCAGTGCCCATCAGTCCAGCCTCATCAGTGCACATCAATGAAGGAAAAAAATATCTGTTTTTAAAATGTTATAACAAATCGTGAAACAGTGTTTTGTTTTGTTTTCAAATGTTTTTTTTAGAAAAAAATTGAAAACCCAGCAGTGATTAACCACTTCCATACCAGGCACTTACGCACCTTCCTGCCCAAGCCAATTTTCAACTTTCAGTGCTGTCGCACTTTGAATGACAATTGCGCGGTCATGCTACACTGTACCCAAACAATTTTTTTATCATTTTGTTCCCACAAATAGAGCTTACTTTTGGAGGTATTTGATCACCTCTGCGATTTTTTTTTTTTGCGCAACAAATAAAAAAAGACCGAAAATTATTTATTTATTTTTTCCGGTAAATTTTTTTGTAAATAAATACGTTTTATTCTTCAATTATGGGCACTGATATGGCGGCACTGATGGGCACCAATGAGGTGGTACTGATGGGCACCGATGAGGCGGCACTGATGGGCACCAATGAGGCGGCACTGATGGGCACTCATAGGCGGCACTGGTATGCAGCACTGATGGGAACTCATAGGCGGCACTGATGGGCACTCATGGGTGGCACAGATGGGCACTGATAGGTGGGCAGTGGGCATATATGGGCACTGAGAGGTGGCACTGATGAACACTGAGGGGTGGCACTGATGGCATTGCTGGGCATCACTTCAGTCAGTGCCCATGTTGCCAGTCAGTGCCCATTTGTGGGCACTGATTAGCATCTATTGTGCTAATTTTTTTATTATTATTTTACAGTTTTTTTATTGTTTCCTATTATTGCTGTATTGGGTCCTGGCGGCTTTCCTGGTGGTCCAGTGTGGGCATCCGAGGGGGGCTGCGCTGATAAACAATCAGAGCGAACCCCCCCTGTCAGGAGAGCCGCTGATCGGCTCTCATCTACTCGCGTCTGTCAGACGCGAGTGAGGAAGAGCCGGTCAACGGCTCTTCCTGTTTACATCGTGATCAGCCGTGATTGGACACGGCTGATCACGTGGTAAAGAGCCTCCGCCGGAGGCTCTTTACCGAGATTGGAGATGCAGGGTGTCAGACTGACACCCCTGCATCACCGATCGCGGCGCTGCGCGCCCCCAAGTGAGCGCGCCGGCATTTTATCCTGCAGAACGTCAATAGACGTCCAGTCAGGGTTTCAGAACCACTTCCCGGACGTCAATATACAATTGACCGGGCGGGAAGTGGTTAAATACCACCAAAAGAAAGCTCTATTTGTTTGAAAAAATTATAAAAATTTCATTTGGGTCCAGTGTTGCATGACCGCACAATTGTCATTCAAAGTGCGACAGCGCTGAAAGCTAAAAATTGGTCTGGACAGGAAGGAGGTTTAAGTGGCCAGTAAGTAAGTGGTTAACAACAAAATAGGTTTTTGTTACAAAAAGTTATTAGTATAAATTAATGTTTTTATAACAAAATTCCCAGAATGCACCACAGGCTGTAGGGGCCCTTTTCTATACAAGCTGTATGCTTGCATTCCATTCAATATAGAAAAAATAATCTGCATTGTTTGCATATTAGGAGAAGGGGCAGACTGACAACACATTTGGCCCCAGGCAAAAGGAGATCATGAGGCCCCGGTGACCACACCCACACTAAAGCCACACCCACACCAAGCCCCACCTACATATTGCAGCTCAGCAAAGTAAATATCTAGAGCTACATGGAAATTGCTGGCTTTCCGTAGAAGCTGCAGGGCACTTTCAAGTTTATAGATGGCGTCATGCTGCAACCATCTTTAAGATGCAACCAGGTTTCTTAAAGAAACGGGCCTGTGTGTAAGATCATAATTTGGGCTGTAATTCCAGAGAAAGAAGTAATAAAAAGTCAGACAAAATTGGCTGTTGTTTGTAGGTAGCACCTGTTAGTTACATAGTACAGTAAACATGCCCAATGATTTAGGGGTTAATTGTCTTATGCAGCTGTTCAGCTCCCACTCAGCTCCTTCTTGACAGGTTTGTCAACTTTCCTGGTATATACACAGCACACTACATAATAAAATCCAAGATCTCCTGGAGGGGATATGCAATGATATACAATGCTGCCACAGAACCTGGCATCCTGTGTACAGCCTTGCCCTTCTCGCTGCACCTCTCTCAATTTCCCTCTTGTAGGCTCCCACTTCCTTCTCCACCATTATGACCTTGTGACGTCACTGACCCATCATCCCCCGGACGATGATGTCACAAGGGAGCGTGGCCTCCCGATGACGCAATCCGATTGCCACTCCCCCGCCGTTATTTAAGTAATACAGTACATCGCTGCCAACAGATCAGCGGGACACAGCATCGGAGGAGGAGCAGCGGCGGGAGCGGTGGCAGAGGAAGAAGAACACTGGACAAAGAAGACAGAAGAACAGTGGAAGAAGAAGCAGGGGGAGGAGAAGATCGGAGTATGAAGATGCGGGAGAAGATAGAGAAAGAAGTGGAGAAGAAGATTTTTAATAAAAGCCGCAACACTTCACTTCCCGATTCCCTCACTGAGGATAGCGGTGGGGGAAGCCGAGAGCAAAGCGGTTGCTCGCCCTCGGCTGCCAACGACGCGGGCAACCTGGACAGGTAAGTGTCAATTTTTAAAAAGTCAGCAGCTGCAGTGTTTGTAGCTGCTGGCTTTTTAAAAAAAAGGTGAACCTCCGCTTTAATTTAGTAAATGCGAAATCTGGTGCAGCTCTGCATAGAAACCAAAAAAAAACGGCTTCTAGGGTTTTTGTCAAAGTTTAAATAAACAAGCTGAAGTTAGAAGCTGTATGGCTACCGTGCACAGCTGCACCAGATTTTGCACTTTCCAGTTTTAGTAAATCAACACGCACTTCTTGTGTACCAGGACACTTATCTGGGAGGGGTGGAGCCAGGCACTTTAACTGCTTAAGGACCGCCGCACAACTATATACGTCAGCAGAGCGGCACGGCTGGGCATAAGCACGTACAGGTACATTGCTTTTAAGAGCCCAGCAATGAGTCATGCACACCCCACCGCAGGCACGCTTGCGACCCAGTCCTGAGCTCCGTGACCACGCCCGCGGGACCCGCGGACCCGATCGCTGCCGGTGTCCTGCAATCGGGTCACAGAGCTGAAGAACGGGGAGAGTGTAAACAAACCTTTCCCGTTCTTCGTAGTAGCCAGGCCACACCTCCCTACAGTAAGAATCACACACTATGGCACACTTAACCCCTACAGCGCCACCTATTGGTTAACCCCTTCACTGCCAGTCTCATTTTCACAGTAATCAGTGCATTTTTATAGCACTGATCGCTGTAAAAATGACAATGGTCCCAAAAATGTGTCAAAAGTGTCCGATGTGTCCACCATAATGTCGCAGTCATAATAAAAATTGCTGATCGCCGCCATTACTAGTAAAAAAAATATATATTAATAAAAATGCCATAAAAACTATCCCCTATTTTGTAGACGCTATAACTTTTGTGCAAACCGATCAATAAACGCTTATTGTGATTTTTTTTTTTACCAAAAATATGTCGAAGAATGCATATCGACCTAAACTGTGGAAAAATACTTTTTCTATATATTTTTGGGGGATATTTATTATAGCAAAAAGTAAAAAATATTGCATTTTTTTTCAGAATTTTCGCTTTATTTTTGTTTATAGCGCAAAAAAATTAAACTGCAGAGGTGATTAAATACCACCACAAAAACTCTATTTGTGGGAAAAAAAGAACGGCAATTTTGTTTGGGAGCCACGTCGCACTGCTGCGCAATTGATGCTTAAAGTTACGCAGTGCAGAATCGCAAAAAGTGGCCTGGTCCTTTAGCTACAAAATGGTCCGGGGCTTAAGTGGTTAACCTGTAATGATAGATCATTATATAGCCTTGCAGGATCCAGCAAATCTTTAGCTCTAATGAAGAGTGATCTCCCCTTGAAACACGTAAACATCTGTGGACCCGTGTGAAATATTCCTGGTATACAAGAAGTGCACGAACTGTGGCTCTGGTGTTTTTTTTTGCTTAGATATTGTTATGAGCATGTCCTTTACATTGGTTTGTGAGTATATTTGCCTAATTTATGTTTTGAATAAGTATATTTATCATTTCCTTTTTAAATAAATGGTATATAAAGGGTAATTCACTGGACTTGTGCACTGTTTTGTCTCTTTTTCTATACATTTTTGATCTTTAAATAGCACGTTTTTATATAGCACTTTTGGAAAGACCTCTTAGGTATCAGATCTGTAGTAGCTGCAACTTCCTTGTGCTGGGTCTATATTTTTGCTGCGTGAAAATTTGCGCTCATACATTGCTGCAGCTAAAATAATGCTTTATGTAGTGTAACCTAGAGGACAGAAAATAAAAGTATAGTGTGAGTGGTTGCACTCAATTACTCTGTATATGAAGCAGAGTAAGGAAGAGTCACTAAAACCTTTATTGGCGTTGTGAATAAAAAATAATGGGTCCTTGCGCTAGAATGTAAAGTATATTTAAGAGTATAAATCTTACTTCCAGGATAGAAATATGAAAGACCTAACCACCATTATTGTGTCATGTCAATTGCAGTGGAGGGTAACTAATGGAGACCCTCATGGTTAGATACAAAGTACAATGCTGCAATATCACAGAGGAAAAAAAAGACAAAACAAATGTACAATATAAATAATGGAGCTCATGAGTATAAGCTATGAAAAAGAGAAGAACCTGACATGGTACATTACAGCCAATTAAATGTTGAAGCTGATCTCCAGGCAGATATAATGGAATATAACCAATAAACTCTGTATACTTTAATACATCATTAAATGTATTTATTTAAATTGAAGCCATATAAGTACCTGAATTTGACTTATTATTAAGTGTTAGTAAACCGAGGACCCTGTATTCACTATATTTGGTCTCCCACAGTACACAGAATATGGAAATGCAACTATTTTAGTAACTATAAACTGCTAAATACCTATCATTATGACATCAGCAGTCGTGTAACTTCTATCAGCGTCCAGTAGAGCACTGATTAACGTTTGTAGGAGGAGTTTTCATTCTGCTCTCAATGTCCTATAAGGCTGAATGACTCCTGACCCTCTGTCTGGACAGTGCCGATTGGCCCTGTGCCGATTACATGCACTCTCCTCAAAGGAAAAAAAAAACTCTCTAGCAATACACACCAAATTGAGCATGTGCAGAGTGCATCCAAGGTGCTGGTCTATCAGGAGACAGATTGGAGACTGTAGAATAAGGGGGGATCAGAGAAGACATGATCAAGCAGCCTTTTTCTCAAATGCTCAGGATTAACCCCTTAGGTTACACAGCGCATACAGCAAGCATGCTTTACTGCATATACAGACTAATTTTACTGTTGTTGGTTTAGTAACACTTTAATATTTTTGAATTCCCTTTACAGCAGAGCTCAGGCTGGGATAGGAAGGATTAGTACAAGAAGCAAATGAATTGTGCTGCACTGCTCAAGAATTAACACAAAAACATGTTCATGGCAAAGAGAGCACAATGACAGAGAGAAGAGACCCTCAGTCTGCTGCTTTCCCTTTCACTGTCCAATTACAGGCTGGGGGAAAACCAACACCTATAAGTCCTACAGTACTACAAGTCACAAGATTGATATATACTTCTGATGAGAAAAAGGTATTTAGCCATTTATATTTACTAAAACTATTGCATTTCCATGTTCTGTGTACTGTGGGAGTCCAGATATAGCGGATGCAGGGTGCTGGGTTTAGTAATACTTTAACTGAGGCAGGGAACAATCTGGTTTCCTGCCTGGCCAGACAGGGCTTTGTTGTGTGATAGAGCTGTGTAAATCTCAGAACTTGATGGATGTGTAGCGCTACCCCCTCAAGAGCCGCTGGTTTGTTTTGGAATCGGCGTATTAAGTTACCTTCAATTGTTGTCTAGGGTGATTGTAGTGAGTAGAGCAGTAAACGAATGTCCAATCAGCGGATAAGACTTTCTGAATGCTTTATTGTCTCGGCCCAACACGACCAACATCAACATGACATAGGACAGGAAAGGTTGATGAAGTAAGAGAACCTTGCAGTATCAGGCTTGGATAAGAGACGAGCAATCCTGTTCTCAGTAGTAATAGATACAGTTTGTCGCCACTCTAGCCAGAGTGGGTGAAGTGCCCCCGGACAGACTCCTGCCACGAGCCTGGCAGCCGAAGTGTCACTTTAAGGTCGCTGGGAGGAACATGCCTCTGCCACAGGCCAAAAGCCTCTAGTGGGGCCTCTGCCACAGGCCAAAAGCTTGGATGAGCGGAATAGTTGAGCTTATCCTCCCAGTAAATTGTGCTTTGGGGTCACCGACTGACAGTACTAAGGTTATCTGTCAGTATTCGGTCACCCAGATCCCCGATGGTTTGTTCAAGCTTCTCAGACAACCTGCCTCTTGGTTCTCCTTGCGCCGATCCCCCACCGCACAGCACGCAGCTTGGGATCTCTTCAGTAGAGTTGGGAACCCAGTAAGTCACTGGGGCCCCTGGTAGCATCAGTTGCTCCAGGCCAGGAGGGCCAGAGTCAGGAACTCTGCATTGCACGCGACCCCAGGCCAGGTAGGCCATAGTGGTGGGGCCCGCGATGTGCGCACACCCTGAAGACTCTGGCTAAGCTCTTGTCCTGATCCTCTGCTTGGAACACACATTGTCCATGTTTTCTGCTTGGAATTGAAGCCGTTGCTATTTATTTGCAAAAACCAAACCTGGGAACCTGCTAAGATAAAACCCTCACTGTTTTGAGGTTGCGTCCACTTGCACCCCCTTTAAAATATGCCTCATATCCTTTCCACATGGAATCACTCTGATTGAGTTAAAAAAATCTAAGACCTTACTTATCCCTACTATATACCCCTGGCGAAGGTGTCAAACAGGAAACGCGTTGGGCACCAGGGATCACCACTCATTGGAGAGTATCAGTGTCATCATACAGTATATGTATTGTTGTAACATGTTTTTATGTTGTTTGGTGCATTTGTCACATGTAGATGTCTGACGGTTTTAATACGAGATCACTGTGTTTGATCTGCCTTTTTATGTAATAAATTCATTTTTTCATCCACATCAGTGTTTGTGGCTTTTCTTTTTAAAATTTTTAAATTTGTATGGATGGATCAAGCCTACCTTTCAGTTACACGGGTTTCCATTATGCACCAGTACGACTTTCTAGACACTGGCATCCTAACAACCAATGACGTCATCAGTTGATAAGGAGGATGTCTGTTGCCTCCACAGCATCCTTATTTGACCCTCTGTCCCTCTCCCTCAGCACTGGGGTCACATTAGCTGAGAGAATTGAGGGAGAAGAGAAACATAGCAATACTAGTCAGTACCAGTGAGCAAAACTGTATTTGCTTTAAAAGAACAAATTACCTCTAATGTTGGGTGTCTACGTGTGGATTTTCCTGCATTATGTAAAACTATTCAAATATTTTTTTACATTTTAGAATGGGGTGCCTCGAGACTGTCCATCATTTTAAAGAATGCATTGAGACTGTCTCTATATTTTAAAAGGTGCCTTGACTGAAAACAGGTTAAGAAACACTGCCCTAGGTAAATGTAATAAGAACACATTCTTCTTTTTAAGCTAGCACTGTTATAATGTTGCCATTTGATGCTTTTAGTACACATTTACAGATGTTTGACACTTACATTATACTTTACCAAACAAATTTGATTGGTATCATACATTTACAGAAATTGGAAGGTGCACTTTTCCCTATTACTCACTGAAGAGACTGGTAATATCTAGCGCAATAAATTTCAAACATGCACATCGACCCTCAGGCAATAGATTGTGCTGCCACAGCATTGAACAATTGAATATTTGTTGTCAGTTGAATCTAGATTTATGTGGATCAGTTTGGTATACACACCATTATATGTGAAGACGGCTTTGTCCAGCAATCACTGGGGCAGAATTAACAACAGGAAGGAAGAGTCTTGTGTATTGCCCACAGGAAAGCAGTCATATTTCAATCCTCAGCTTTTAACATGAACTATAAAATGCAAGATGAGCATAACTGATGGATTTGTTAATAATGTCCCCTAAATAAAATTCCAATAAACACACAGATTCCTCAACATAGGTTTAAAAGGCCACAGCAACCCTTTATTTAACCATGTAAGAAAATAAATGGCTGCACATTTAGGAATTCCGATTGCCTTTTATTGTTCAAAGTGATAACACCAAAGACACCAACACAAAGTCACGTAGGCGCGTTTCACACATACATCTTGTGCTTAATCATTATCAAGTAATGATTAAGCACAAGGTGTATGTGTGAAACGCGTCTATGTGACCTTGTGCTGGTGTCTTTGGTGTTATCACTTTGAACAATAGAAGGCAATTGGAATTCCTGGATGTGCAGGCAGGGCTTTTTTTCTCAGACAATAGGTGCAGGAACTCCCCCTTTCCGAGTCGCCCCTTTTCTCCACCCCCTACCCACCTCCCAGTACCGCCCCTTTTAGACAATATAGAACCAAGTATCATTTTGTGGTGCTAAGTAATTTATATGAAATTTGGTAATGATATAAAAAAAGCAGTAAAATAGATCCCCTGCAGCCAGCAACAATAGATCCCCCTAACAACAATGGACCACCCACAGCAAAATTTCCCCGCCAGCAACAATAGACTCACGGCAGCATCAACAGATCTCCGTACAGCCAGCATTAATAGACTCTCTGGCTGCCATCAACAATAGACCCCTCCCCCAACAGTAGATCTCTTTCAGCAACAACTGACCCCCCCAGCAACATAAGACCCCCCTAGAAACAATAGGTCCCCCACCAGCAACAATAGATCCCCACCAGCAAAAATAGATCCACAGCAGTGAGCATCAATACCCTGCAGCACACCCCAGCATCCCTTGCTATTACATACAGTCAGTTCAGAAGGTGCCGGAACTGCGTTCCCCCGCGTTCCTGCTGAAAAAAAAGCCCTGTGTGCAGCCATTTCTTTTCTTACAAGTTTCCCACGGAGGCATACTGGGGCTGGCACTGTATGAGACATTCCACCTCAGGTTCTCATTATACACCTGGAGCAGCAGCTCCTTTCCTTTATTTAAAGGGGTGGTTCACCCTAAAAACGACTTTTTCTTATTACACTTGCCCCCCACATTACAATACGATTATGGCTATTATTATTTTTTTGATGCTGTACATACCTTTGTACAGCATATTCACCCATGGCATCCGGCTTGCGAGTCCCGCGGGAGTGGGCGTTCCTAACATGTCTGTGATTGACATTTTGACCAAAAACTAGCTCCCCCCGTCGCGTAAGCCGCGTCACGGTTGGCGAAAGGAGCCAAACGGTGAGTCGGCGCTATACTGCGCATCGCCGTTCGGCTCCTTTCGCCAATCGTGACGCAGCTTACGCGACGGGGGGAGCTCGTTTTTGGTCAAAACGTCAATCACAGACACTTTCAAAATTACAGAAAACAAAAAAATGGTGTCTGCCAAAGTTTGGCAAGTATCACAGCTTGTAAACACTTTTTGTAGCCAGCCAAGTGTCTTTCAATTCTTGTTTGAGGTATCTTTGCCCATTCTTCCTTACAAAAGTCTTCCAGTTCTTTGAGATTTCTGGGCTGTCTGTCACGCACTGCTCTTTTAAGGTCTATCCATAGATTTTCAATTATGTTGAAGTCAGGAGATTGTGAAGGCCATGGCAAAAACCTTCAGTTTACGCCTCTTGATGTAATCCCCCGTGGATTTTGAGGAGTGTTTAGAATCATTATCCATTTGTATAAGCCATCCTCTCTTTAACTTCAGCTTTTTCACAGATGGCATCAAGTTACCATCCCAAATTTTCTGACATTTTATTGAATAGATTTTTCCTTCTACTCGTGAAATGTTCCCTGTGCCACTGGCTGCAATACAACCCCAAAGCATGATTAATCCACCCCCATGCTTAACAGTTGGACAGAGGTTCTTTTCATTAAATTCTGGGCCCTTTCTTCTCCAAATGTACCTTTGCTCATTCCGACCAAAAAGTTATATTTTAACCTCATCGGTCCACAGAACTTGTTTCCAAAATGCATCAGGCTTGTCTATATGTTCATTTGAAAAGTTCAAACGCTGATTTTTGTGGTGAGGATGTAGAAGATGTTTTCTTCTGATGACTCTGTCATGAAGACCATATTTGTACAAGTAAAAAAAGTATGTAGGTGGGTGAATGATTTCCTATTGAGCAACAGTCGCTCACAATCCCATCAGAAGGATAGATTAAAAGAATTTGCATTTATCAGGAGGAAGAAACAAGTTCTCCTCCAAATATAGGGATTTTTACTGTGAGGTATGTTGCTCTTTGTATCAAAGGTAGGCGCACAAAACACAGAGGTTTTTTGGGAGTATCAAAAAAGTTTTAATTTCATATATATAAAATTTCATAAAATTATTCATATAAAAGAGTTTACATGATTAAGACCACAATTTCATAATTCATTAACAAAGAAAGAAAATTAGGAAATGGATGCAGATTTGCCAACTAGTTTCGCACTGATGTGCTTCGTCAGGGCTTGCAAAATTGTTCCTGTTTCTTTATTTACATATGGTGGTCTGTGTATGACAGAAATATACGTCATTAGTACAAATACAATATAGCAGTTTACATGAGTCAATTTTGTAAATAAACATGTAAGTAAGAGATTTTTATTGCGCTTACCACTTCCGTTAAAAAGCTCGGAGCCAAGGCAGGACAACCTGCCTGAATGTTGACAAAGGATACACCAGTGTAATAAGGAGGCAGACTGGTAAACTTCTAACCAATGGATGCCAGATCCAATTGGCTACAGCAGGTGCAGACAATGAGATGTTTAGGACTTGCAGTAGACAATAAAGAAATTAGAGATGTAAGTGTCTGTGTACTATATCTATATCACTCCTAAAAAGAGAAGGAGAACACATAATAGTGTAATCACTACGATGGAAATATTTCCAATGTAGGTAGTGTAATTGTTGTATAAATATACAAAAGATATCAAAAGTCACACAATTATTATATTATATAGATGGGCCACATTGGGTATTATCCGAGCCGGTGTTTGGCATAATTGGTTACCGGATGTGATTGGGTGTCTGACGCTGCACAGCTTTTGGTGCGGCCAATCACGTATCCCAACACAGGGGGGCGCGTCTTTCTGGCGCCTCCCGCCTCCATCACTATCATCAGATGGAATGCGCGCGCAAACCCAGCCAGCTTTATTAGCTGGCTGGAAAGGGACAGACCATGTGCCCCTCGTGCGTTCCAGCGTGCGTCAGCACGCTGGAGCGCATTACCCGCGCGCGCAAGTTTGCTGGGATGCGTGCACCGGAAGTGATGCCAGGGGTCAATTTTGGCCTTTTCACTTCCGGTGGAGATGTTACCATTTAGGTCGACGCGGACGGTACACACGTCAGACGCCGACCTGGATGGATGGAAGGAGGACAGGACAACACACACAGGACGCCAACATATGCTAGCCATATGCACCCATATTACTTACACCTATATCCATATACTTATTTATTCATAGAACCGAGGTGGAACTATATAGGATCACATTTGGACCTTACTGGTGATATTAACCTGAACCTTATCGCCATCGAGGTAACACATTTATTTAGTGACATCTTTGCCCTCTAGTGTGTGTATTTAAATGATTAAACACATTATTTGACTCTATGGTTGCACCATTTTTTGGTTGCAAACAATTAATTGCCTATAATGATAATACCCAATGTGGCCCATCTATATAATATAATAATTGTGTGACTTTTGATATCTTTTGTATATTTATACAACAATTACACTACCTACATTGGAAATTTTTCCATCGTAGTGATTACACTATTATGTGTTCTCCTTCTCTTTTTAGGAGTGATATAGATATAGTACACAGACACTTACATCTCTAATTTCTTTATTGTCTACTGCAAGTCCTAAACATCTCATTGTCTGCACCTGCTGTAGCCAATTGGATCTGGCATCCATTGGTTAGAAGTTTACCAGTCTGCCTCCTTATTACACTGGTGTATCCTTTGTCAACATTCAGGCAGGTTGTCCTGCCTTGGCTCCGAGCTTTTTAACGGAAGTGGTAAGCGCAATAAAAATCTCTTACTTACATGTTTATTTACAAAATTGACTCATGTAAACTGCTATATTGTATTTGTACTAATGACGTATATTTCTGTCATACACAGACCACCATATGTAAATAAAGAAACAGGAACAATTTTGCAAGCCCTGACGAAGCACATCAGTGCGAAACTAGTTGGCAAATCTGCATCCATTTTCCTAATTTTCTTTCTTTGTTAATGAATTATGAAATTGTGGTCTTAATCATGTAAACTCTTTTATATGAATAATTTTATGAAATTTTATATATATGAAATTAAAACTTTTTTGATACTCCCAAAAAACCTCTGTGTTTTGTGCGCCTACCTTTGATACAAAGAGCAACATACCTCACAGTAAAAATCCCTATATTCGGAGGAGAACTTGTTTCTTCCTCCTGATAAATGCAAATTCTTTTAATCCATATTTGTACAAGTATCTCTTCATAGTGGAATAGTGTACCACAACTCCAGTGTCTGCCAGATCTTTCTGGAGGGATCGTGCAGTCAAACGTGGGTTTTAAATTGCTTTTCTCACAATCCTGTGAGCTGTTCTGTCTGATATTTTTCTCAGTCTTCCAGATCTTGCTTTAACTTCCACTGTTCCTGATGACTGCCATTTCTTAATTACACTTCGAACAGAGGATACTGACATCTGAAAACACTTTGCTATCTTCTTATAGCCTTCTCCAGCTTTGTGAGCGTCAGCTATTTTCAGTTTTCTAGACAACTGCTTAGAAGAACCCATGGTGCTGATTGTTGGGGCAAGGTCAGATGAGTCTGGGCATTTAAAACCTTTGAGATTGACATGACCTGGTCTTCCCAGACAATCATTGAGAACAATCCATGACACTGGCAGGTCTCAGCTTTGCAAAGGGGGCAGCGCATGCTATAAATTCTGCAGGGTGCCCAAACTTTTGCAGACGCCATTTTTTTGTTTTCTGTAATTTCTGAAAGTGTAAATGATGGAAATAAAATCTAACTTTTTTTTTACATATTTTAAGAATGTCTAATCTGTATTTTGATGCCTTTTGGAGATTTTTCCATCTTTCCTTGGCTTCGTTATGCACATTAATACAAATGGTTGCAGATCACGGTGCTGCATGCCTCATGACTCCCTATCCCGCAATCACCTATGAAACAAATTTGATGGCACATAGGGAGGGTGGATGGTGCAATCTTCTTCCTTCGTCAATCTTCCAGAAAAAATCCTAGCAGCCCCCACACGTTCTATTCCTCTCCTCAGTTATGGAGCCCATCCATTTACTTCCTCCGGGTCTCTTTCTCCAAAGGTATAAGAATAAATAAGTTACTATTCTAAAGAATCCTTCACATATAGTAAAAAAAAATTTAAATGCAACCTGGGCCATATCTCATAGCTGTCAAAGGATAATATTACAGATTTATAATATAGTCCCACTGTAGTCTTAGCTATGTGACTGCAACTGGGATCCCTCTTTTGCTTAGAAAGAGGGGGTTATGGAGCAAGATTCCTCACTCAGGAAATCTCAAGCCCCTATTGAATTAGTAAGGGGTTCAAAATATCCCTTTACTAGTTCAGGTCATGTAGGTGAATTGAGTTTATCTGCCTGGTGAAGTTCATTGAATCATCATTGATTGTACAAATCTTTTTTGTAGATTATACACAAATGCTGCTCTGATGAAAAACATAAAAAAAAAACACAAAGCTCTTCTTAAAGGGGTGTTCCGCCTAAAAAAAAATATTAACAGTCAGCAGCTACAAATACTGCAGCTGCTGACTTTTAATAATCGGACACTCACCTGTCGAAGGCTGCAGCAATGCGGGGGGAGTGAAGCCCCGCTTGTCTCCCCCTCCTCTCTGCGGCGCCAGCATTGTCACTGTGGGTGCCAAGCTGTGGCTTCACAGCTGGGCACGCACTGCGCATACACGAGCTGTACCGCACCGTGATTGGTGGAGCAATCATCTGGGACCTGTGACGTGTCCCAGATGATTGTGGAGAGGGAGGGGAGGTGACTTTCTTCCAGTCGCCAAGGTGATCTAGGGAGGAAGTGGGAGCTGAAACCCTCTAAAAAAAGGGTTTCCGCGCCCCCCCCCCAAAAAAAAAAATGACATGGGGGGTCACCTTTCTTTAAAGTGGAAGTTCCATTTTTGGGTAGAACTCCACTTTACATTTTCATAGAGTGAGGAAGGGTTAGAACTTCTGTTTGGTTTTCATTACTAACTGTGTCCTTGTTTGTAAAATGTTAACTTGTTTTGAGTGGAGATGTGAAGAGTAAGGATAAGCATGAGTTTGGTCCAAACTTGGGTTCAGAACGAACCCGTAAAGCAATGTGGTGATAATAGATCAATAATTTAATTAGTATACCCTCCCATTTGTGTACAATGAGCTTTTGGGTGAGGCGTGTCCTGGATGCAGTTAATTGGGCAGAAGTGGGTGGTAATGACAGCTGCCTTCTGGGTTTAGTCTAAATCCAAGTTAGGACCGAACCCATGCTTGCCCTTGATGAAGAACAAAAAAGAAAAAGAAAAGACAATTGTAATCCCCTCTACTGGAAAAATACAGTTATAGTTGTCTGCATCCCTGCTGAAAAGATATTACTAACTTCCTGTTCTAGTAACACACCAGTGAGAGGGAATCTCTTTAAAATACAGGCTACCTTTGACAGTTTTCACTGGCAGCAATTAGAGGATTTCTCCTCTAATTATATTTTGGAGACATATGTAAAATGCTGATGACCCACTAGGTCACCAAATCAAATAATAAGGGTAGATTTATGCACTAGGAGCACAGACAGCATTAAAAAAAAATGACAGGAGTTCAAACTCTTCTACACTGCATGTCACTGCCCCGAAAACTACATGTAGTCAAATTCTACAACATTCAAAAACTACAACAAAAAAGATTCAAAAGACAGGGGGAGCCACCAAAAGTGTATTATTATTTTTATTACCAGCACAAATATATAAATAAAATAAAGAGGTAAATAAATAAATACCTGGTCGCTTCCCTGGCCAAGTCTGCAGATACCCACAAGTTTACTAGATGTGCCTTTTAACCTATTTTAACCAATGTGAGTGGATTTTTATATATTTAGTTGTGCTGATAATAAAGTCTACATTGAGATGGTGGTGCCCCCTGTCTTTTGAACCTTTTTTGCAGTGTACAGTACAGAGGAATCTCTCTTATACTCTTATCAGAAGAGGTGTAGCCATCCAAGAGTAAAATTGGAATTTATGGACAATTTATTAGGATTTTTTAGACATTGACCCTTACTTTTCCTTTACCCATTTTTTTCAACATAAAACAATACCATAGTGTAAAAAAAATGAATCCAAATGCAAAACTAAACCAAGTGACTCAGCAACAGAGCAAAAACAAAAAATTTGTAAAAAAATATATGTTTTCAGCCTTTCAGACTGTATGGCATATCTTTATACGCATGTCACATTAACCACTTCCCGACCGCCGCATGTATATGTACGTCCACAGAATGGCACGTACAGGCAAATGGGCGTACGGGTACGTCCTTGCCTTCTAGCGGTTGGGGGGTCCGATCGGGACCCCCACCGCTACATGCGGTGGTCGGGTTCCCTCGGGGAGCGATCCGGGACGATGGCGCGGCTATTTGTTTATAGCCACTCCGTCGCGATCGCTCCCCGGAGCTGAAGAACGGGGAGAGCTGTGTGTAAACACAGCTTTCCCCGTGCTTCACTGTGGCGGCGTATCGATCGAGTGATCCCTTATATAAGGGAGACTCGATCGATGACATCAGTCCTACAGCCACACCCCCCTACAGTTGTAAACACACACTAGGTGTACCCTAACTCCTACAGCGCCCCCTGTGGTTAACTCCCAAACTGCAACTGTCATTTTTACAATAAACAATGCAATTTAAATGCATTTTTTGCTGTGAAAATGACAATGGTCCCAAAAATGTGTCAAAATTGTCCGAAGTGTCCGCCATAATGTCGCAGTCACGAAAAAAATCGCTGATCGCCGCCATTAGTAGTAAAAAAAAAATAATTAATAAAAATGCAATAAAACTATCCCCTATTTTGTAAACGCTATAAATTTTGCGCAAACCAATTGATAAACGCTTATTGCGATTTTTTTACTAAAAATAGGTCGAAGAATACATATCGGCCTAAACTGAGGGAAAAAAACATTTTTAGATATGTTTTTGGGCGATATTTATTATACCAAAAAGTAAAAAATATTGAATTTTTTTCAAAATTGTCGCTCTATTTTTGTTTATAGCGCAAAAAATAAAAACCGCAGAGGTGATCAAATACCACCAAAAGAAAGCTCTATTTATGGGGAAAAAAGGACGCCAATTTTGTTTTGGGAGCCGCATCGCACGACCGCGCAATTGTCTGTTAAAGCGACGCAGTGCCGAATCGCAAAACCTGGCCTGGGCATTTAGCTGCCTAAAGGTCCGGGGCTTATGTGGTTAAAAGAGAAGTACTTTATTTTTTGTTTATCCAAAATCATACTTACCTAGGTGGATGCAGCCTTGTTACAAGGCTGCATCTGCCCCCCAGCGCCTCTACACTGAGAACCGAGCGATTACTTGGTTCTTACAGCTCCATGAGCAGAGGGCTGCTCTGCCCCCCGCACTCACTGGAGCACTGGGCTGTGGAGGGGGAGGGAGGGAGGCAGCGGCTGGCTCAGCTTGCAGACAGCAGCTCGCTGAGAGGCTGAGCTGGGTTGCCAGTCAAGGCTTGTTGGCGGATCCCGATTCCATTATTGCGATCTTTCCCCAGCCTGGAACAACTCTATGATGTTAGCCGACAGCAGGCTTCAGCCCGCTGTCAGCTAAAAATGGGTCACACGAGTGCAGATTTAATTACACTCCTGTGATCCACAGAAGTACAGCCAAACAAGCTTTGTCTGTACTTCTCCTTTAATTGATGATAGTAGCAGTTTCAAATAGATGACTTTATGCACATGAGAATGATCATTTAGAATGTTGTGCCTACAGGCTGTAGAACTTTGTTATTCTATACTTTTGTGATCAGGGTACACTAGTCTATTTTATATAGTGTTGTTGGTTTTATTATACCGTGTTCCTTATATTTTCTCAGGAGTATAGTTAGAATATTTTTTTTTTTTTTTTAGGATATCTGTGAAATAAAATCATATTTCCAAATATGTTGAAAGTCTATAAAATAAGCTGACCTGAGTACTTTTTTAAGGACTCTAAATATGACTGGATGTTTTTTGGATGTTTAATTGATAGTTATTGCAGCTTGATGGGCAAGTCACATGCTTTGCTCTTGGAGCTTTCACCATGTCCAGTCCATCAACCCCCTTGGTTATGATGTTCAGTGTTATTTTCTCTCTCATGCTTGAGGCTCCCCTCCAGGCTATGGTTATTTAATCTAACACTAATGTCCTTATGTGTGACTCATGTGCCTGCTCTAGATGGCTGACTAATACAACATTCACCTGTGCCACATCCTCTGTGCCGCTACTCTGATATTATTGTATTAAACTAGGGCAGGTGTTCCTTTAGCCCCATAGCCTTGCCCTGGGCAGTAATATATCATGCTCCATGTGTGCTGCTTTTAGTCCCTCCCCAAGGTCATACCTGCCAATCATGGTCTCATAGAAGTTTTTTTTTTTTTTCCATTTATATTAACTTTGTAGCTATCACAAAGCATAGACAGCAATGCTCTTACATGCATCCCTTTGAAAAAATACGGTGGCGACTTTAACGGGTGGTTATTTGGTGCAGTGGCACAATTTTAACCCTATTAGGTTTAATTGATAATGACGGCAAATTCTACAATAATTAATAAATATTATCAAAAAGATGAAGGCAAAGGAGTAGACTTGTAACATGCTTAATAAAGCCACAAAGACTAGTACAACACATGTTTTTTTAGATACTACAAATAATATTTTTTCTCTCAATAGAGAAGGTTTTATAAAATGACAGTAGTGTATTTTGTCTTCAGAGTTGTTTCTGTTATCAGGCACACTTTGGAAATCCGTTTTTTTTTTTTTAAATAAAATCCCATTTTACATATCTGTTCTTTGTTAAACATTACTGTTTTTCATAAAAACTAGGAAGGAAGCCAATTCTTACATTATATGTAAATTAGTAGAGAAAAAGAGTATTATTTTAAATTTGTAGCAGCAAGCATACACGTAATTTGCCACTCACAATTCTATCACAAATTCACTTTTTGTAAAGAACAAGTAGGCTGAACTATTTTAGGATGTCTTGGTAAAAAATGTCGTGGTACACATGATCGGAAATTTCGATATTGTGTGGGCCCCATCGGACTTTTTTTCCGTTGGTGTTTAGAAATAGAACATGCTTTTTTTTTTCCGATGGAAAAAAAAGATAGGACATTCCTATAGTCTGTGTGCAGCTCCGATGGAGAAAAAACCCACTCATGCTCAGAATCAAGTCGATGCATGCTCGGAAGCATTGAACTTCATTTTTCAGCATAGTACAGATCACCCCCTGCACCCGCCACTGCCTTAAAATTGTCCTGGCTCTAATAGCTGGCCTGACACCCCCCCAATGTGTGGCACTCGGGGCGGACTGCCTCCCCATAGGTACGCCACTGCTGGCACTCTGCACTCTTCACAGGGAATGGAGGCTGGAGCTGAGCGATCGCATTTGATGATAGGAGGGTGAGGGAAGGACAGACGATCAGAGAGCAGTAGCCAGTAGTAACCCAGCAGAGTCTGCGGCAGACCCTTGCTGATTCCAGGGGCGACACTCGCCCCACCTTGCCCCTACCTGTGGACGCCCATGGTTTCAACATGTGCTGTACCTTATTAAAAAGGTTAAAATGAATTAGATTTTGGATCAGGAGCGGATCCAGGGGGGCAACGGGCAATTGCTCCCCCCAAGAATATAATGTGGGGGTAAACCGGCAGATGACTGAGCTGGCCAGTGGGTGAGTGAGTGGACAGGCAGGCTCGTGAGTGAGCAATCATGCTGGCGGGCGGTCAGGCTGGTGAGCGGGCTGGCGTGTCACTCAGCGAGCAGGCAAGTGTTTTGTCAGGAAGCCGCCGCTACCCATCTGAATATGAAACTGAAGTGACGTTGCGCTGCGGCCATTTTGGTACACCCGTACTGGTCCACAGTAAGCCTAGAGTTTGAAGTCGGCAAGCGGACATCTTTATACACCCACCCAGAGTCTTGCTTTTCACAGTTATTTTTAAACTCAACTTATATTTCACTAAAAAAGTTGAGTTTACTGTTAAAAATAACTGTGAATAGCAAGACTCTGGGTGGGTGTATAAAGATGTCCGCTTGCCAACTTCTAACTTTCTAATTTTCTGGTAGTACCCCTCCCAAAACTAGACTATGGATCCGCCCCTGTCTTGGAGACGTAGGTTTTTACAGTCTCGTTTTACAAAACAATCTCACAAAGTATTATGTTTCACATGACAACTTACTATATTTCAATCTAAGGGGGCTCTACCATACAGGGACCTCCCGCAGTGCTTATTATCCCACCCAGTTTTTCAGTGTGGCGCCAAGTGGTATGGTGAAAACGGCACTGCCCAAATTTCTCACAGTCAGCTAGGACGTTTGACACAGCTTCTCCTGACTTCACAGGATAGAGTCTGAAAGAGCGACTCCTTCCCCAGGGCTAGAACTGCATCCAGCAGTAATCGGCGCATGTTATCTAGGAATAGGAGTTATCTAGGAGTAGTCAGCCTCCAGCTTTGCTCCAGGACCTGCCATCTGCCTTTCCCCCGACTCCCTTTCTCCTCCGCAAGGCAGCAAAGGTAAGCCCCTGGCACAGGGCTATTTTCCTACCTCCCCGAGTACGTTGGCGGCCGTCCTTTTCAGGAAAAGCCGTGGCGGCGGCCCTCACACCACCTCGTGGAACTAATCGGCGGCCGTGATTTTAGGAAAGACGGCGGCTTCACCCACGGCCTAGCGGCCCACCGCACCTCCCCTCCAGTAACCCCAAAAACCCCACAAACCAGACACAAATCCCCCCTCCACCCCCCATCTATCACCAGACATTCCTTGAGTAGCCCCCACCCACACAATCTAGCCCCCCAGCCGCACAGCCCCCGGCTGGGGCACCGATCTTCAGTGGGTGGCCATCTTGGTACACCCTTGCAATTGGGGTATCCCTACCTCTCACCCCCGACCCAATCCATAACCCAATAACTACCAGTTGGGTACCCCCCCGCCCCGTTCTCCCTTCGAGGTCACCACCATGCCTCTTTTCAGTATTTGATCCAGGGCCACGTCCGATCGCCCCCAGGGGGTCAGGAAGGATTTTTTTCCCCTGCCACGGCACATTGGCATAGCACGGACAGGGGTTTTTCGCCTTCCTCTGGATCAAACAGGGAGGTAGGATTCAGTGAATCGTCACTCTCAGCACTACTGAAAATCCCCCCCCCTTATAGGCATTGGCCCCCAGTGCGTCAGCGACTATGACTAAACTGAGGTACTCGGCAGCAACTATTTGGGGACTAAAGCCATTGGCCTCAATATTGCCGGCCGCCACCAAAAAAGCCTTAAGGACTGTTTAGAATCGATCGATGATCGAAAGTCAAACACTACACCTGCTTATCCAAACCAAAGCGCATATCATGCGCGCTGGTCAATACACGATCTGCAGTAAGACACAGAGTAGAAATTCATGATCTCATCTAACAATGCGATTTAGATTGCCTCTTTATTACAGAAAGCTGGCTCACAGCTGACTGTAACACCATTCTAGACGAACTGGTGCCAGAGAACTATCGCATAATAACAGAAAACAGAGTTGGGCAAAGAGGAGGAGGCCTGGCAGTGATCCATAAGAGTACCTCTCGATCACTAAACCAGTCCTTAAAAACACACTTCCATTCATGGAAACCCTCTCTCTACAGCTCCAAATAAATCCTACTATAGACAACCGGGTCCAAAATCGCAGCTTCTCACATCATTGACAGAGTTCATGTCCACTTATACACTAAACAGCAAACATCTTTTGCTGCTTGGGGATCTCAACCTTGGGGCCAACTCCTCACAGGATCCTGTGGCCGTCGCTTGCATTGACCACTTGGAAGGACTAGGTCTGCAGCAGCTAGTAGGTGGGCCCACACATGCTTCTGGTCACACGCTCGATCTTATTTTCAGACAAGATCTGGAAGTAAAAATCCTGGAAAATTAACCGGTACCATGGACAGACCACCATGTAATCAAATTCATGATTACCAAAAATGCCCCTTTAACAAAAACGCCAAAACCAGTGACAATGCACTGGGCGAGATCTCAGAAGAAGCTCCATTTGGAACTCTTCAAAACAACATTAGGGAATAAAGTAAAAACAATCCATTCACATCAATCAGCCACTGAAACCCTGGATGCCATTAACACAGCTCTACTACAGTCAGCCGACTTAGTAGCGCCCAAACACAAAACCTGCATCCGAAATTACAACTCCAGCTGTTTTAACGACCAGCTGTCGTTGCTTAAGCAAGAACGCAGAAGAGCGGAAGCAGCTTGGAAAAGAAGCACTACAGACGAAAACCACGCCATCTACAAAGGAAATAACAAAGAAATACCACAAAGAAATTTTCGAGGCAAAAAAAAATATTTTTTCCATTATCATCACCAATGCCCTAAACCGTCCCCGCGAACTCTTCAAGCTGGTCACCCAGACCATGAATCCAGCCTGTCTTGAAGCCCCCAATTTTGATACCCAAGAATTTTGCAATGAATTATCGGATTATTTTGTTAACAAAATTGAAAGGATCCGTGAAAGCATTCAGCAAAACAATACCCCCCTCAATCCCCCCCTTAGTAAACTGCCCAATTCCCACAGAAATCAGCCGCAACCAACAATGTTTACTCTAAAACCCATCTCCATCAAGGCCACAAAAAATATCATCAGCGCCCTGCGAAATAGCACAGCGCCTAATGATATTATCCCCACCAAACTGCTGAAGGAATGTGCTGATATTCTGGCACCACCTATCAAGCAGCTGATTAACCAATCATTCAGGGAAGGCATAGTGCCCACCCTGTTGAAACAAGGTATAATCAAACCCATCTTAAATAAACCCACCCTTGACCCCAAAGACCCTGAACACCGTCGTCCCATAACAGGCCTGAACGTCTTCTCCAAGGCAATGGAGAAAGTAGTGGTACAACAGCTGCAACAGCATTTAGACACCCATAATTTGCTTGATCCTTCTCAATCGGGTTTCCGTCCAGGGCATGGGACGGAAACAGCATTGCTAAAAATATGGGATGATGCTCTTGAGGCCGCAGACGAAGGAGAACCTTGTCTTTTAGTATTGTTGGACCTTAGCGCAGCTTTTGACACGGTAGACCACAAACTATTACTGACTCGGCTAGCTGAATTAGCCAAAGTCACGAAATGTGACTTCTCCTGGTTCTCCTCCTTTTTGGAAAACCGATCACAAGTAGTGAAACTGGGACCGTTCACCTCTGAAAAATGCACGGTATCATGCGGAGTCCCTCAAGGATCCCCTCTGTCACCGGTGCTGTTTAATATCTATCTCCGCCCTCTTTTTGAAATCATCAGCAGCCAAAAGCTGCTCTACCCCTCTAATGCGGATGACACATAATTGTATTTTCGCATCTGCAACAAAAAGGATCACCATCTCGGTCTAGAGAAATGCCTCTCTTTGATAGAGAACTGGATGACAAAGAGTTATCCAAAACTCAACGGTTCGAAAACAGAACTTCTCCTGTTTCACGCCAATCGAAAGAATCAACTGGCAACAACCTGGACACCTCCGCCCATTCTGGGAAAAATCATCACCCCTAGCACCAAAGTCAAAAGTCTCGGAGTCATCTTCGACACCTACATGACAATGGATGCACAAATAGGGTCAGTAGTCAGCGGATCGCACCATATGCTGCGCCTACTACGCAGATTTATTCCATTCAATCCTAAAGAAGACATAGCAGTCGTGGTGGGAACAATTGTTAAATCTAGACTTGACTATGCAAATGCCCTTTACCTCGGACTCCCAAAGTTCCAAATCACTCGCCTGCAGGTCGTTCAGAATACGGCCATGCGACTTGTGACTGGGAAAAAACGTGGGAATCAATCTCACCCGCACTGAGAAGCCTTCACTGGCTGCCAGTGAAAGACAGAATCACTTTCAAAGCACTTTGTCTGACGCATAAATGTATTTTGGGAAATGCCCCCAAATATCTATGCGAAAAAATAAAAGCTTACAACCCCAATCGCGTTCTGCGATCCTCCAACCAAAATCTACTCCAAATGCCCAAAACCAGTCCAAAGGAGAAAGAAGATTTGCTGTCCAAGGCCCTCGACTTTGGAACACTTTACCAACCTCCATGCGGTGGGAGGAGAACCACATGGCCTTTAGGAGAAAGATCAAAACCCATCTCTTTTGAGATGGGTGATCAAACAAGCGCCCAGAGGAAGTGATTAAACAAGCGCCCAGAGTCGATTCAGTTCACATGTGCAGCGCTATATAAGTTTTTCACTCACTCACTCATACAAAGGAATGCTAATATAATATTATCTTGGCAGTACCGAATCATGTAAAAAAAAAAATCACGCAAGTGTAAACATATAGATTCATCTCTCTTAGAAACATACAGCAGATTTGATGGTAATATCTAAGATTCTTGCATATACAGTACAGTATGTTCAATCTCAATTCATTATCTCCCATTAGATGTTCCTAAAACTTTAGCCCAGAGCTTCATAGTAGCCAATAGTGATGAATACTGCTGCTGTAACCAAACATGGGTCACTTTCTAGTTTCTGAACAAAAATAATTTGTCATAAAAGTTGTAATTCGTGACCTTTCATCGTGTTCTCTAATTTCCATTGCAGAATAGTTGCTGTTTGAGTAATTTAGATGAGGCCAGCAGTGATCTATGTTTCTGTTAGTTTATACAGTTCTGTGTTTCTATTTCTTCATATTTGGGTTACCAGATGAAACAGTAAATCTGATTTCCAGTAGAATTTGTGCAGTTTGCTAGACAAGCCAGGTTTTCACAGTGGAAGGGATATATAAAGTAGATATATGCAGTAATACAGGTGAAAGCAGAGTTTTTGCTACCAAGAAAGAAAAATCTGATTTGAAGTTTTTTTTAGAAACTGTTGATGCAGTCATGTTTGTTTTTAGGGCTTAGCACACTGAATGCGCTGGATGCATACACAAAGTACACGTAAAACCCGCTGTGTTTCAGAATACAACTGTTGCTTTCTGAGCTAAAACTTTTTGGAAGTTTATGTCCTTTTAGGAGCTTGTTCTAAAAAAGGGGTACAAGTGATGGGAAATGTAGTGGAATCCATTTGTAGATCTCCCACCAAAATGGCTTGTCTGGATTCTTTGCTGCCAAGTTTATTCCTAAAAATTGGATAGTTTGCGTATGAGATCTGGTGACTGTAACAAAGTTATCCTACAACCTAACTTGATTACAGACCAAATTATGTGTTTTTCAGAAGTGCCAACAATGGGGTAGATTCAGGTAGGGGCGCGCACTGATACGGCGGCGCAGCGTATCGTCTTTACCCTACGCCGCCGTAAATTACAGGAGCAAGCGCATGCACATGCGCCGTCCCTAAAACTGCGCATGCGCCGTCCCTAAAATTTCCCGACATGCATTGCGGTAAATGACGTCGCAAGGACGTCATTGGTTTCTACGTGAACATAAATGGCGTCCAGCGTCATTCACGGACGACTTACGCAAACGACGTAACATTTTCAAATCGCAACGCGGGAACGGCATCCATACTTAACATTGGCTGCGCCTCCTAATAGCAGGAGCAGCCTTACGCCGAAAAAGCCTTAACGCAAACGACGTAAAGAACGAACGCCGGGCGCACGTACGTTTGTGAATTGGCGTATCTAGGAAATTAGCATATTCTACGCCAACAACAACGGAAGCGCCCCTAGCGGCCCAAGTTATATTTCACACAATTCTACGCCGCCGCAATCAAGTTACGTCGGTGGAGGAAGCCTATTTTTTCAGCGTAACTGCCTTTGTGAATCGGCGTAACGCTACGCGGGCGCGGAATTCACATTACGGCGGCGTATCTGGAGATACGCCACCGCAAAAGGTACCTGAATCTACCCCAATGTGTTAAATTATACTTTACTCATCATTTTCTGTATAAAACGTTCATAAGCAAGCAACAGATTTTCACATTTTAAACAATTGATTTTCCTACATTAGAGTTATTACATTATTATCATTTTTTACGTAATTTTTTACATTGTTTTTACATTATTTTTGGCACATGATTATGAACAAGATCTTGTCAATGTGAGCAATAACACAGAATGGTGGACAGTGAAACTGATGTGACCTTTTTGTAAAAAAAGCAATATCCATGACCAGACCACCCTCCAGAATACAATGCTTTAATTCCACCCCTTTACAATCCCAAGGCTTATCATAAAAAACAAAAAACAAAAAAACACAGCTGTGTAGAATGAGTATCCCTTGTATTACAAATTCAAATACATCAATTACATTACAATGAAATCACAATAAGGGCTCATTTACACTTGCTTCGACTTCAACACACATTAAAGCACCTACCGCTTCAACATGCTTTTTTGATGCTTCTGCAATGCTTCAGTGGTGCATTGATTATGCTTTTTTTAAGCTTTAATGAAGCTTGGCAGATGCCCTGCATGTGTGTGTGTGTTGATATATCATATCTGCAATTTCTCCAAAACAAAATGAAGATAAAGCTAAATTAAAGCCCCTCAAAAGCTGCAGGTGCTTCAAGCACGCTATGTCATACACTTCTATGGAGGCTTTAAAGATGCTTTGAAGCACCACTAAAGCGACATAGGGTATCATTTTTGAAGCAAAGCAAATCCAAGCAAACGCAAGGTGTAAACAGGACTGTAAGCTAACCATTCTATTAAGTAAAAGGAGCTGTGACGCTTTCAGAGAGCCATGTAATTAACCACTTAAGGACCCCTTCACGCCGAAATACGTTGGCAGAATGGCACGGCTGGGCACATCAACGTACCTGTACGTTGCCCTTTAAGCCCAGCCGTGGGGTCGTGCGTGCGCGCCGGTCCGAATCTCCGTGACCGTGGCCGCGGGACTCGTGGACCCTTTTGCCGCTGGAGTCCCGCGATCGGTCCCAGGAGCTGAAGAACGGGGAGAGCTGTGTGTAAACACAGCTTCCCCGTTCTTCACTGTGGCGCCGTCATCGATCGTGTGTTTCCTTATATAGGGAATCACAATCGATGACGACACACCTACAGCCACACCCCCTATAGTTAGAAACACAGATAAGGTCATACATAACCCCATCAGTGCCCCCTTGTGGTTAACTCCCAAACTGCAATTGCCATTTGCACAGTAAAAAAATGCATTTTTTGCTGTGAAAATGACAATGGTCCCAAAAATGTGTCAAAATTGTCCGAAGTGTCCGCCATAATGTTGCAGTCATGAAAAAAATATTAATTAAAATGAATAAAAATGCAATAAAACTATCCCCTATTTTGTAAACGCTATACATTTTGTGCAAACCAACCGATAAACGCTTATTGCGATTTTTTTTACCAAAAATAGGTAGAAGAATACGTATCGGCCTAAACTGAGGAAAACATTTTTTTTTATATATTTTTTGGGGGGAATTTATAATAGCAAAATGTAAAAAATATTGCATTTTTTTCGCTCTATTTTTGTTTATAGCGCAAAAAATAAAAACCGCAGAGGTGATCAAATACCACCAAAAGAAAGCTCTATTTGTGGGAAAAAAAGAACGCCAACTTTGTTTGGGAGCCACATCCAGTGCCGATCCTGACCTTTCTGGGGCCCTAAGCAAAATGACATGTCACATAAATTTGAGAAGGGGGGGGGGGGTTGATTAAAGATTAAAGTTGGGAAGCGGGGGGTGTTCTGCTGTCGGAAATGACATCCTACAATAAAGTGAGAAGCTGACTTCTTACCTCTTTTCCCATGCAGCCAGCGAGTTGAGAAGCGGGGTTAGGGGCCCGAAAATGACTTCTCACCAGGCAGGGCCTCTAGTAATTTGGGGGGCCCTCTGCAGCTTTAAGGGGCCCTAAGCGGCTTGCATAGTGAGCCTATAGGGCGGATCGTCCCTGGCCACATCGCACGACCGCGCAATTGTCAGTTAAAGCGACGCAGTGCAGAATCGCAAAAACTGGCCGGGTCCTTTAGCTGCCTAAAGGTCCGGGTCTTAAGTGGTTTAGCAAGCCTAAACAAGCCCTAGGAGTTACAAGGTCTTTCAGAACCCTGTAGTTGGACTAGGCAAAGATGACAAAGGAATTTATTTTTATTATACCTGACAGGTAGGCTGGCAAGACAGGGGACCTCTGAAATGGCAGGCATGCAGCCAGAAGTCTTTTCTTTTTTGTGTGGTGGGCTGAGAGTCCCCATAAGCAATACATCAGTATTAGTATAGTCTGTGTGCTAGCACTCTCAGAAGAGGGGACTATCCAAGAGTGGGATACACAAGGAAACTGGTGAGGAAAATGATTTTTCTACTTTGAAATTAGCAGGTTCAGGAGGTGCTGTGATTGGTGTGATTTTTGAGGTAGAGAGATGGTTTGGTGCAGCCTCATCATAAAAGTGCTGGAAAGCAGCTTTAGGGGTGAACTGAGGTCCCCTTGGTTCCCCCTCTTAATCATGGGGAAAAAGAAACACCAGAAAGAGCACACGTGATGCATATCTGGAAGGATGACCAAGGAGAAAGTTCTAAACTTTCTTCATATGTCAATTAACAGGCCCCACTCCTATGACAAGTCACAAAGTTTACTGACCACTTGTGCTAACCACTGCTAACCACAATACAATGGCATACAACCTAGACAGCATAGAAAAAGAAAGGAAAACACATAAGGTAATCACTACTTTTTTTTTTCAAACAAACCCAGCTAAATATAAGTTATTTGTATGTATAACCAAAACTTTTTTTTTCCCTGTAGAATAGGGAAGGGTGAAAACTCCTGTCTGTTTAGTTTTTGTACCATTGGGGAGATTTATCTCCAATTCCTATCCTCACAATGCAGGAGGTAAGAGGAACTCAAAGCATAGAGAAAAGTTGGAAAGTTGTCACCAGAACAGGCATTCTGATTGGAAGATTCACCCTCACCTCTTGTTCTGATGACACAAATGTGGATCTCTCTCAGTGACAATTTTCACCAGAAAAGATGGTGAAAATCCCCAGCAGCCACAAAGCCAGGGCAGGGTTTCTAACATATGCTACATATGCTAACCAAATCAAATAAGCAAAATCTGGCTATATACAGTGCCTTGAAAAAGTATCAAAGTACAAGGTAGTACATAATTGTGAAGTGGAAAGAAAATGATAAATGGTTTTTAATTTGTTTTACAAATAAATATGTGAAACGTGTGGTGTGCATTTGTATTCAGCCCCCTTTATTCTGATACCCCTAACTAAAATCTAGTGGAATCAATTGCCTTCAGAAGTCACCTTATTAGTAAATAGAGTCACCGTGTGTGTAATTTAATCTCAGTATAAATACAGCTGTTCTGTGAAGCCCTCAGAGGTTTGTTAGAAAACCTTAGTGAACAAACCGCATCATAAAGGCCAAGGAACACACCAGACAGGTCAGGGATAACGTTGTGGAGACGTTTAAATTAGGGTTAGGTTTTAAAAAAATATCCCAAGCTTTGAATATCTCACGGAGCACTGTTCAATCCTTCATTGAAAAATGGAAAGTGTATTGCACAACTGCACACCTACCAAGACATAGCCGTCCACCTAAACTGAAAGGCTGGGCAAGGAGAGCGTCAATCAAAGAAGCAGCCAAGAGGCCCACAGTAACTCTGGAGGAGCTGCAGAGATCCACAGCTCAGGTGGAAGAATCTGTCCACAGGACAACTATTCATTCATGCACTCCACAAATATGACCTTTATGGAAGAGTGGCAAGAAGAAAGCCATTGTTGAAAGAAAACCATAAGAAGTTCCATTTGCAGTTTGCGAGAAGCCATGTGGGGGACACAGCAAAAATGTGGAAGAAGGTGCTCTGGTCAGATGAGACCAACATTTTACATTTTGGCCTAAAAGCAAAACACTATGTGCCTGATTTACTATGCTCTGTGCGCTGCGCTGGTTCATGCGTTAATTAGTACTCCGGGTGGAGGCTTAATTGGGCGCATGAACCAGCGCAGCAGCCGGCGCATTGAAACTAATATGAAAAGCCGCGCTGAACTCCCTATAGAAGTCTATGGGAGAAATCAAAAGTGTTCATTTTAAAGGCTAATCTGCAAGTTTTGTCCTAAAAAGTGTTTGGGGACCTCAGTCCTGCCCCAGGGAACATGTATCAATGCTTTTTTTATTTTTTAAAACGGCCGTTTTTTTGGGAGCAGTGAAATTAATAATTCTTAAAGTGAAACAATAAAAGTGAAATATTCCTTTAAATTTCGTACCTAGGGGGGGTGTAATGTCAGCATGTGAAATAGCGCATTTTTCCCGCACTTAGAAATCCCCCTGCACAAAGTGACATTCAGAAGGAAAAAAGTCATTTAAAAATTCACTCGCGGCTATAATGAATTGTCGGCTCTGACAATTCTAAAGGGATTCATTCATAAAACAAACAAGAAAATGTGTAGGGGTTCCCCCAAATTAAATTACCAGGCCCTTCAGGTCTGGAATGGATATTAAGGGGAACCCCGCCGTAAAAACCAAAAAAAAAAAAGACGTGCGGTTCCCGGCAAATATCCATTCCAGACCCTTCAGGTCTGGTGTGGATTTTAAGGGGAACTCCACCCCAAATTGAAAAAAAAAATGGCGTGGAGTCCCCCTAAAAATCCACACCAGACCCTTATCCGAGCACGTTGACCTGGCCGGCCGCAGAAAAGAGGGGGGGACAGAGTGCGGCCCCCCCCCTCTCCTGAACCGCACCAGGCCACATGCCCTCAACATGGGGAGGATGTCCCCATGTTGATGGGGACAAGGGTCTCATCCCCACAACCCTTGCCCGGTGGTTGTGGGGGTATGCGGGCGGGAGGCTTATCAGAATCTGGAAGACCCCTTTAACAAAGGGGACCCCCAGATCCTGGCCCCCCCCTATGTGAAATGGTAATGGGGTACATTGTACCTCTACCATTTCACCCCAAAAAAAATGTCAAAGTGTTAAAAATGACAGTAGCCGGTTTTTGACAAATCTTTTAATAAAATCTTCTTTTCTTCTTTCCTTCGGGTTTCTTCCACTGCTTCTATCTTCTCGTCCACATCTTGCCCGACGTCTTCTTCTATCTTCTCCGTCCGTCCTTCAGCCTTCTGGTCCCGCATCTTGTGTCTTCTCCGGTCTTCTTCTCGGTCCGCCAGCCTTCTCGTCCCCGGACTCAGCGTTTGAATTTGAATTGGGCCGTCGTGTTCCCGCTCCTGGGACCCGCCCCCCTCTGACGCCACAAGTAAACTCCTTAGAAGGTCATGTGCGTCAGAGGGGGGCGGGGTCACAGAGCGTCACACAGCGGGGGAATTCAATTTCAATCGCGCCGCCCGGAGAAGAAGTTCCCGCCGTGTCACACTCATGTGACCCCGCCCCCCTCTGACGCACATGACCTTCTAAGGAGTTTACTTGTGGCGTCAGAGGGGGGCGGGTCCCAGGAGCGGGAACACGACGGCCCAATTCAAATTCAAACGCTGAGTCCGGGGACGAGAAGGCTGGCGGACCGAGAAGAAGACCGGAGAAGACACAAGATGCGAGGAGGCTGGCGGAAGGACGGAGAAGAAGACAGGACAAGACAACGGGCAAGATGCGTGACCAGAAGGCTGAAGGACGGACGGAGAAGATAGAAGAAGACGTCGGGCAAGATGTGGACGAGAAGATAGAAGCAGCGGAAGAAACCCGAAGGAAAGAAGAAAAGAAGATTTTATTAAAAGATTTGTCAAAAACCGGCTACTGTCATTTTTAACACTTTGACATTTTTTTTGGGGTGAAATGGTAGAGGTACAATGTACCCCATTACCATTTCACATAGGGGGGGGCCAGGATCTGGGGGTCCCCTTTGTTAAAGGGGTCTTCCAGATTCTGATAAGCCTCCCGCCCGCATACCCCCACAACCACCGGGCAAGGGTTGTGGGGATGAGACCCTTGTCCCCATCAACATGGGGACATCCTCCCCATGTTGAGGGCATGTGGCCTGGTGCGGTTCAGGAGAGGGGGGGGCCGCACTCTGTCCCCCCCTCTTTTCTGCGGCCGGCCAGGTCAACGTGCTCGGATAAGGGTCTGGTGTGGATTTTTAGGGGGACTCCACGCCATTTTTTTTTCAATTTGGGGTGGAGTTCCCCTTAAAATCCACACCAGACCTGAAGGGTCTGGTATGGATATTTGGGGGGACCCCACGCCATTTTTTGGGGGGTTTTTTACGGCGGGGTTCCCCTTAATATCCATTCCAGACCTGAAGGGCCTGGTAATTTAATTTGGAGGGACCCCCTTTTTTTTTTTTTTTTTTTTTTAATGAGCAATGACTCTATTCTTTATAGCCATGAGTACTTTAACCACTTGCCCACCGGGTTAATTCTGGCACTTCTCTCCTTCATGTGAAAATCAAAATTTTTTTGCTAGAAAATTAATCAGAACCCCCAAACATTATATATTTTTTTTTAGCAGACATCCTAGGGAATAAAATGGCAGTCATTGCAATACTTTTTGTCACACCGTATTTGCGCAGCGGTCTTACAAGCGCACTTTTTTTGGATAAAAATCACTTTTTTGAATTAAAAAATAAGACAACAATACATTTTGCCCAATTTTTTTATATATTGTGAAAGATAATGTTACGCCGAGTAAAATGATACCCAACATGTCACGCTTAAAAATTGCGCCCGCTCGTGGCATGGCGTCAAACTTTTACCCTTTAAAAATCTCGATAGGCGACGTTAAAAAAATTCTACAGGTTGCATTTTTTGAGTTGCAGAGTAGGTCTAGGGCTAGAATTATTGCTCTCACTCTAACGATCGCGGCGATACCTCACTTGTGTGGTTTGAATACCGTTTTCATATGCGGGCGCTACTCGCGTATGCGTTTGCTTCTGTGCGCGAGCTCGTCGGGACGGGGCGCTTTAAAAATTTTTTAATGGGTTTTCTTATTTATTTTTATTTAGTTTTATAATTTTTTACACTGAAATAAAAAAATAAAAAAAAAAGATCAGTTTTCTTCCTATTACAAGGAATGTAAACATCCCTTGTAATAGGACTAGTGTGTGACAGGTCCTCTTTATGGAGAGAGGCGGGGTCAATAAGGCTGGAAAGCATGGTATTGAAAAAATAAATAAAAGATCTCATGCTTTCAGCTGCAATCATGTTCGTTCACCACAGTGGTGTAGTGTATAGCACTTTGACCTAGCAGCAAAAGAGTCGTTGGTTCGAATCCCGCCCGTGACAGCATCTGCATGGAGTTTGCATGTTCTCCCTGTGCCTGCGTGGGTTTCCTCCCACAATATAAAAACACGCTGTAAATTGGATCCGGTCTAAATAAGCCCTAATATGCAGTAGTATATTTAGGTTTGGTTCTGCCCTAGGCCTGACTACATATCTGCACCTCCTAATAGAAAAATGACCCACCCCTTCCTGTCAAGGTCACACCCTGTTTTTGTATAACCCCGCCCAGTAATTTTCAGGGGACCCACACACTAGTTCTGGGGGGGCACTGGATTCCCTTAACCACTTCCATACCAGGCACTTACGCACCTTCCCGCCCAAGCCAATTTTCAGCTTTCAACACTGTCGCACTTTGAATGGCAATTGCGCGGTCATACAACACTGTACCCAAACAAAATTGGCGTCCTTTTTTCCCCACAAATAGAGCTTTCTTTTGTTGTTATTTGATCACCTCTGGGTTTTTTTTTTGTGCGCAACAACTAAAAAAAGACTGCAAATTTTGAAACAAAAAAACGTTTTTATTTTTTAAGGTTATTTTTTTTGTAAATAAGTTTTTCTCTTTCAATTACGGGCACTGATATGGCGGCACTGATGGGCACCGATGAGATGGCACTGATGGACATCGATGAGGTAGTACTGACGGGCACAGATGAGGTGGCATTGATTGGCGGCGCTGCTATGCGGCACTGATGGGCACTCATAGGCGGCACTCATGGGCGGCACAGATGGGCGGCACTTATGGGTGGCACTGATGGATACTTATGGGTGGCACAGGTGGGCACTGATAGGTGGGCACTGTGCATGGATGGGCACTGTGGGGTGGCACTGATGGACACTGTGGGGTGGCACTGATTTTCCCAGTCAGTGCCCATTTGTGGGCACTGATTGGCATCTTTTTTCTTATTTTTTAATGCTTTTTGTTTTTTTGTTCTATATTTTTTTTGTTTTTGCACACCCTGGTGGTCCAGTGTGGTGATCCGAGGGGGGGCTGCGCTGATAAACAATCAGCGCGAACGCCCCCTGTCAGGAGAGGCGCCGATCGGCTCTCCTATACTCGCGTCTGTCAGACGCGAGTGAGGAAGAGCCATCGATGGCTCTTCCTGTTTACATCGTGATCAGCCGTGATTGGACACGGCTGATCACGTGGTAAAGAGTCTCCGTCTCCGTGAGAGACTCTTTACCGAGATCGGAGATGCAGGGTGTTAGACTGACACCCCGCATCACCGATCGCCGCGCTGCGTGCCCCCACAGGCGCGTGCGGCATGAAATCCTGCAGGACGTCCTGTCAGGATTGTGTAACCACTTCCCGGACGTAAATCGGCCATAGGCTGGGCGGGAAGTGGTTAATTTGCATAGTTTTTCTCTCACTTCCTGTTTGGCTATGGGGCAGGAAGTGAAGGCAAATCTCCCCAATTGGACACAGATAATACAAAATAAACTGACAGGGCCTATAACCCTCCCTCACTCTATCCAAAATTAAAGAAAATAAAACTTGTTGATTATAGTTCTTGTCAGGGGCGGACTGACCATTGAGTCACTCGGGCACTGCCCGAGGGCCCCATGCCACTAGGGGGCCCCATCCGGGTTGCCAGGCTCAGTAAAACCAGGGACAGTATGTAAAAATCTGTGTTTTTTTTAGATCTGTCCCCGATATGTCCGAAAATGACATGCTTTTAATGTGAATATCCCAAGATTTTAGCTGCCCGCCTCTGCACTACCTCCTGGCGTGGTGGTCATCTGTAAGCCAGAGGGGCCCCATAATCTTCTATTGCCCAGGGGCCCCATGAGTTGTCAGTCCGCCCCTGGTTCTAGTTTAAGCACAAATTTCATAGAGTTTTATTGAGAGCCCTAAGAAAATATAACCATGCCAATAGGCCAGGATAGAGCGTTGCTAATATGTAGGAATGTGTGTGTTAGAGCACCCCACCCAATGTTAACTAAAAAATTATTAATTTGCAAATGAGTATTATCTGCTCATTTTTTTGGGGATGTCTGCACCCCTGATAGTGACAACATTTGTGAGGTGTCTTCACCCTTTCTAATTCATTCACTTCCTGTCACATAGCCAAACAGGAAGTGAGGGTAAAACCTTACTAATATCTTTTCTTGGGGACACAGATCAATCTAAATAGTTTCCCATTATGTAAATTGCACTCTAGCATTTTGCTGTGTACACCCCAAATTATTAGGGATCTTGGACTTTGGGGTCCATTGACTAAAGGCAAATCCACTTTGCACTACAAGTGCAAAGCAAGGAAGAAAGAAAACAAAACAACTTTGCTTCTACAGGATTGGATGTTAAAACCATCAGTGCTTCCTCTCTGATTTTCAGCAACTATGCTTGTACTGCAGAGTGGCTTTGCCTTTACTAAACCCCAAACTAAATAATCATTTTGGGCAGGGATCCTCAAACTACGGCCCTCCAGCTGTTTTAGAACTACACATCCCATGAGGCCTTGTAATGCACTGACATTCACAGACATGACTAGGCATGATGGGAATTGTAGTTCCTGAACAACTGGAGGGCCGTAGTTTGAAGACCCATGATTTGGGGTGTACACAGCAGTGCTGGAGTGCAATTTGCTTAATGGGGACACTAGTTAGATTGACCTGTGTCCCCAAGAAATGACACTGGTAGGGTTTTAACCTCACTTCCTGTTCAGCTGTGTGACAGGAAGTGAAGCCAATTTTAAGAAAAGGGACACAAAGCTCAACACAAAAATAAAAAACACAAAGCAGGGGTTCTAACACTCACTTGGCTTCCCTCAAACACCCACAATTTGAATAGGATTGCCTTGCGCTAGATTTAAGCACAGTGCTGTAAATCAGCACGTCAAGCCTGTCCACCAATAGCAAACCCCCCCCCCCACAGGCCATGTTTGCAGGTTTTCCTTCATCTTGCACATGTGCTTTAAAATACAGTCTGGACAGCAATTCTTGATAAGAGAAATCCACAAAACATGTCCTGTCGGGGGTACTTGAGGGCTGAGGACCACTGCAGAAAAAATAAAATACTTACCAGTTTTTGTCTTTAAAGTCATGGGGAATAAACATGGCAAACATTTCATGATTACACACCAGGAAAGAAGCTTAGACAAAAATCACACATAATTTGTTAGGCCCTAACCTAGTTCAGCTGCAGCTGTCAACATATGTAGCATGAAAAAGTAACAAAACACAAACTTAACAATTTTAAAGTAATTTTTATTGGTCAACAAAACAAGGAAAGCAAAAAAGACAAACAAACAAAAATACATTTCAAAATTCTAAACAACCATAGCTTTACACATTTTTCATAAAATAAGGCCACATAGACAAATACATCAAAGTGAACATCATTTAAAAATAAACCAAAACCATTGGCAAAATAAAACAAAACCCATGCAACAAACCACATTTGTGTTTAGCAACAGCATTTCTGCCAGCCTGCCCCTTCTGAGGGCAGCTGAGGACTGATCGATCCAAGCTTTTTATAACAGTGCTAGTAATGAAGCAATTGAAATCACATGACCAAATTGCAGTCTCTAGTTTGGGTGAGCTTGTAATTGGGCACACCTGCAATTAACCCAAACCACGTTCTATGAGCATCCAATGAGTGTTTTTCACCTTTTAAAAAGAAAGGATATTTTTTTTCTAAGTGTTTGAGCATGCTCAGTTCATCACACATGTAGGAACCAAGCTGCAATGGAATGAGAGCTTTTTTTTTTTTGTTTCCCCTGATCTGATGCTTTCCAGCCTGAAGGGGAGGTGTTAAAGACAGAAGTAAACACGCACATTTAATAATCTATTTGTGGGAAAAAAAAGGTTGCCAATTTTGTTTGGGAGCCACGTCGCACGACTGCGCAATTGTCAGTTAAAGCGACGCCGTGCCGAATCACAAAAACTTGCCCGGTCATTGACCAGAAATATGGTCCGGGCTCAAGTGGTTAAAAATTAACAAAACACAAAAGTGAGCCCAATTTTTGGGGATAATGTGAAAGATGATGTTACACTGAGTAAATAGATACCTTACATGTCACGCTTTACTATTGGAAACACTCCTGCAATGGGGCCAAAATGAATTCCGTGAATATCCCCATAGGCGACCTTTTATTTTTTTTTCCAGGTTACCAGTTTATAGTTACAAAGAAGGTCTAGTGGTAAAAGTATTGCTCTCGCTCTAAGGCACGCGTCAATACCTCACATGTGTGGTTTGAACGATGTTTATATATGTGGGCGGGACTTGCGTAAGTCCCGCCCACATATGTAAAAATTATTTTTACTTTTTGCTATAATAAATATCCCCAAAAATATATATTGTAAAAACTAAAAAAACCCTCAGTTTAGGCCGATACGTATTCTACATCTTTTTGGTTCCAAAAAATCGCAAATAGCGTTTAGTGTTTGGTTTTTGCAAAAGTTATAGCGTCTACAAAATATTTGTTTTTTTTGTTTTAACTAGTTATTGGGGCGATCAGCGATTTTTATCGGTACTGCGACATTATGGCGGACACATCGAACACTTTTTTGGAACCATTGGCATTTTTCTAGCGATCAGTGCTGTAAAAAATGCATTGCTTACTCTAAAAATGCCACTGGCAGGGAAGGGGTTAACACTAGGTGCGAGGGAGGGGTTAAATATGTTCCCTGGGTGTGTTCTAACTGTAGGGGGGGGGGTGGGACTGACATGTGTAAATGACAGATCGCTGTTCATGAAGGGGAACTCCAGACCCCCCCCAAAAAAATAAGGTGGGTTCCCTCCAGGCTCTTAGGCTTGGTCTGGAACATAAGGGGTTAAACCCGCGCAAAAAAAAATAGCGTGGGGTCCCCCCCAAGATCCAAACCAAGCCATTATCCCAGGCACGCAGTCTGGTCAGACAGGAATGGGGGTGGGGACGAGCGAGCGCCCCCCTCCCTCCTGAGCCATACCAGACCACATGCCCTCAACATGGGGGAGTGTGTGCTGTGGGGGAGGGGGGCACTGCCCCCCCACCCCAAAGCACTCTTGTCCCCATGTCGATAGGGACAAGAGCCTCTTCCCGACAACCCTAGCCGTTGGTTGTCGGGGTATGCGGGCGGAGGGCTTATCAGAATCTGAGAGACCCTTTAATAAAGGGGTCCCCAGATTCCGGCCCCCCACCCTATGTGAATGAGTATGGGGGTACATTGTACCCCTACCCATTCACCTGGGGAAAAAAATGGAAAAAAATAATACACCACACATGAATAAATTAATTTATTAGTCAGCCGGGGGTCTTCTGCCGGGGCCCCCCACCACCACCCCATTAGGCCCCGGGCTTCGCCATCTTCTGCCGGAACCCCCTTCACCAGTGAGGCTCCTGCCTTTGGGGGAGGGTCCCGGGCTACTACGACGGTTTCTGCGGGGGGGGGGGGGTGCACTGGCACCCCTCCCCCGTCTTCAGCGACGTAATTCACCGGGACCCCCTTCACCAGGGAGGCTCCTGCCTTTGGGGGAGGGTCCCGGGCTTCCACGACGGTTTCTGCGGGGGGGTGCACTGGCACCCCACCCCCGTCTTCAGCGACGTAATTCACCGGGACCCCCTTCACCAGGGAGGCTCCTGCCTTTGGGGGAGGGTCCCGGGCTTCCACGACGGTTTCTGCGGGGGGGGTGCACTGGCACCCCACCCCCGTCTTCAGCGACGTAATTCACCGGGACCCCCTTCACCAGGGAGGCTCCTGCCTTTGGGGGAGGGTCCCGGGCTTGTACGGTGTCTTCCGCCGGAGGGCGCCACTCTCCGGGCTTCTGCGATGCCTTCCGCTTCTGCCTGTCTCCTCCGCGGAGCACAGGGCTTGTCTCCGCTGTCTTCTCCCTTCTCTTCCATTCGATGTTGACACGACGAGGTCCGGCGCTGGAATGCCGTCTGAGCAGTGGGCATGGACTTATATAGGGCAATGCCACCATGTGACCTCAACCCATGTGACATCACATTCCCATCATGCCCAGGGAATGTGATGTCACATGGGTTGAGGTCACATGGTGGCATTGCCCTATATAAGTCCATGCCCGCCGCTGACACGGCATGTCAGCGCGGAACCTCGTCGTGTCAACATCCAATGGAAGAGAAGGGAGAGGACAGCGCAGACAAGCCCTGTGCTCCCGGAGGAGACAGGCAGAAGAAGGAAGAGAGAAGAAAGAAGACGGAAGAAAGCCCTGGCTCCGCGGGGGAGCCAGGCAGAAGAGGGAGCAGAGAAAAGACCGGGGAGTTGGCGCACCCCCGGCAGAAGACCAGGAAGACCGGAACCCTGGCGGAAGGCACCGGAAAGACCGGGGGATAGGCGCCATCCCCCGGCAGAAGACCCCGAAGTCCGGATGCCCCTCCCTAATGAAAAAGAGCTTAAATGGGGTGGGGGCATCCGGCGGAAGGCTCCGGAGAGGACCGAGGGATGGCGCCCTCCCCCGGCAGAAATCACCGAAGCCCAGGGTCCCGGCGGAAGATCGGGAGAGAAGAAACCCCCCCTTCTAAGAGAGCTAAAGAAGAAAGGGGGGGCTCCGGAGCAGATTAATAAAATATTTTATTCTGTGTGGTGTGTTTTTTTTACTTTACATTTCCCCCATGTGAATGGGTAGAGGTACGATGTACCCCATACTCATTCACATAGGGTGGGGGGCCGGCATCTGGGGGCCCCCTTATTAAAGGGAGCTCGCAGATTCCGATTAGCCCCGCCCGCATACCCCGACAACCAATGGCAAGGGTTGTCGGGAAGAGGCTCTTGTCCCTATCGACATGGGGGCAAGAGTGCTGTGGGGTGGGGGGGCAGTGCCCCCCTCCCCCACAGCACACACTCCCCCATGTTGAGGGCATGCGGTCTGGTACGGCTCAGGAGGGGGGGGGGGCGCTCGCTCGTCCCCTCCCCCATTCCTGTCCGGGCCAGACTGCATGCTTGGGATGAGGGCTTGGTTTGGATCTGGGGGGGACCCCAGCGCCGAATCGGCGCGGGTTTAACCCCTCACGTTCCGGACCAAGCCTAAGAGCCTAATGTAGCCCTGAAGGGGGACCCGCGCCGATTTCAAGTTTGAAATTTGGCGCCGAGTTCCCCTTCAGGGTTGAAAACAGCTCGGAGATTCCCGTGCGCCGCGTCACGCAGCGCAATCACGGGTACGCCGCTTGGTATTTACCAAGATTTTCACGGCGTACTGACAAGGCGCACGGGAATCCCTGACTTTTCTCTCTGCGCATGCCCAGTATGCAAATGAACCTCCCGAGGTTCAGGCGCACTGTGCAAGCGTACGGGGATCTGTTTTCAAAAAACACTTTCCCTTTCAATTCGGCCCGCCAAACACTTCAAAACACATGTCACTTCACTTCCCCTGCATCCCCCCACCTCCCCCCCTAATAAACTCCCGCCCAAACCCCCGCAATTTACAGTTTAATGTGCCGTGCGCCAGGTCTGTACTGGTGCACAATGCACCCTCTCCTGGGCGCACGGAGCACATTAGTAACTAGGGAAATACACTGCACTAGCAGCGTATTTCTTTAGTAAATGGCCAAACGGCTGCTACTCCTGCTTTTACTCCATGAGTCATGGAGTAAAGGCTTGGTAAATCAGGCCCTGTGTGTGGCGGAAAACTAATACTGCACATCATACTGAACATATCATCCCCACCATAAAACATGCTGGTGGCAGCATCATGTTGTGGGGATGTTTTTCTTCAGCATAGACAGGGAAGCTGGTCAGAGTTGATGGGAAGATGGATGTAAAAGACTTGAGACTGGGGCAGAGGTTTACCTTTTAGCAGGACAATGACCCTAAACATACAGCCACATATGAGCTACAGTGGAATGATTTAGATCGGGGGTCTCCAAACTGTGGCCCAAGGGCCAGATGTGGCCCTTTGCTAGCCTTTATCCGGCCCTTAGGGCACTGTTCTTCCCACTGACACCAACAATGGGGGATTATTTCTTCCACTGATACCAATCATAGGATACTATTCCTCCTCCTAATAGGGGCACTACTCTTCCTCCTATTGACCACCAACCCTGGGGCCAAATTTATTGTCAGTGATGCCCGGTCCGGGTCATTTTCTGTCCACGCTGGCCACAATCTGGCCCTCCTAAAGTCTGAAGGACAATAAACTGGCCCTTTGTTTTAAAATTTTGGAGACCCTTGGTTTAGATCAAAGGATATTCATGTGTTAGAATGGCCCAGTCAAAGTCAAAACCTAAATCCAATTGAGAATCTGTGTCAAGACTTGAAAATTGCTGTTCACAGACTCTCTCCATCCAATCTGACAGAGCTTGAACTATTTTTCAAAGAAGAATGGGCAAAAATGTCACTCTCTAGATGTGCAAAGCTGCTAGAGAGATCCCCAAAAAGACTTGCAGCTGTAATTGCAGTGAAAGGTGGTTTTACAAAGTATTGACTCATGGGAGGCTGAATACAAATGCACCCCACACATTTTACATATTTATTTGAAAAAAAAAAATTATTTTATAAATTTCTTTCCCCTTCACAACCACTTTGTGTTGGTCTATAACATAAAATCCCAATAAAATACATCTTAGTTTTTGGCTGTAACATGACAAAATGTGGAACATACTTCCTATGTATGTTTCTTGATCAGTGATTTAGATAGTATTGAGTTCAAAGACAGCCAGGCAGCTTGCAATTTCTACAATAATAGCCTTGTTTTCCTCACCGTTTATGGTATCAGTGTGATTTCTCATGCCGCGTACAAACGGACGTTTTTTGTGATGAAATAAAACGACAATTTAAAAAACGTAATTTAAAATGATCGTGTGCGGGCTTTACGTCGTTTTTTGTCTTCTAAAAAACGACCCAAAAAAATTTCTAACATGCTTCAATTTTTTTATGTAGTTTTTCAAAATGTCGTTTTTTGTGTCATAAAAAATGATTGTGTGTGGGCTAAAATGACGTTTTTTAACCCGTGCATGCTCAGAAGCAAGTTATGACGCGAGCTTGAATGGAACAGAGTGCCGTCGTACGTGTTGTACGTAACCGCGTTTTGCTAGAGCATTTTGAAAAAACTATGGTGTGTAGGCAATGTCGTTTTTTAAAATTAAGTTTGAAAACGTCGGGTTTTATTTCATGAGAAAAAACAACGTTTTTTTCCAAGACAAAAAACGACCGTGTGTACGCGGCATCAGCCTCGTATGGACTCTTGTTTAAAGAAAATTGATACTTTAGGGAAAAAAAACAAAATGAACACGAAAAGTATATCTTTTCACATGATTTAAGAAACTCTAGAGGGTTCAGGAGAGCAATAATCTAAGATATATTAGCACAAAAAATAAAGTGGATGGTCTGCAAACTGTAAGCATCCGCACTGTAGAAGTTTATATGTCAATACAGTCAGTCGCTGCAGGAGTAAGAAATAAGTCCATGCCCCTGGCAATATTTGTTCTATGCATGTTACGCATGTTCATCATCATTGACAATCAGACCTTACCACAAATTATAGTGAACCATTGTAGCTCAAGCATTGGAGAGGAGCCTGAAATTACTTACTTTACTACGTGCCTGGAGCTGAGATATATGTGCTTCAAGATGCTGTTATGTAACCTATCACAAAAAGCAGGTCATTTGTAATGTGCTATAGCTGTACATTTATATTTTCCAAGGTATAGACATGACAGCCGGACATTTGTCAGTTCTGTGCCTGCCGTTCTGAAGAGCTAAAAAATAAAAAGCAAAAAAAATAAAACATTCGCTCAAACAAAATGGCCAGTTTAGAATAAGAGGATAATTTATAGTGAATGGCATGGAAAGCAGAACATTGATCATCACTCTGAAGTAGGGTATTTATGTGTGAAAGTGGCACCATACATTCATAAACCTCAATGGAAATGTGCAAAACTCTACAACAAATAGCACATGTTATGCTATTATGTCACAGCAGCAATTTGTGAGTGGGTGTTAGTTTTGAGATTTGAGACAATAATTACAGCACTGTGAGAGAGCGAGCACCTCAGCTCCAAAGGTCATTAGCATTCAAGTGGGGCTGTGCTTACGGATGTACCAATGTACCAGATGTGCTGTGTGTGTATTATATAACTATAAATATAGATATCTATATCTATACACATATATATATATATATATATATATATATATATATATATATAGGGCCAGATTCATAAACGATGTACGTCGGCGTATCTCCAGATACGCCGCCGTAATTTCAAATGTGTGCCGTCGTATCTTTACGCCGATTCACAAAGCGAGATACGTCCAAAAACATGGCTTCAGCCATCCGACGTAACTTGCCTACGCCGGCGTATCGTGGGAGCATAGATATATAAATATATAAATATGCAAATGAGCTAGATACGCCGATTCACGAACGTACTTGCGCCCGGCGTATTAATATATGCTGTTTACGTAAGGCGTATGACTGGCGTAACTTTACCCCTCATAAAGCAGGGGTAAGTCATGTTAAGGTATGGACGTCGGAAACCTTGGAACAACGTCATATTTTACGTCGTTTGCGTAAGTCGTACGTGAATGGGGATGGGCATAGGTTACGTTCACGTCGACTAAGCATTGAGCCAGCGTAACTTAGGGAGAAAATTCTATGTGATACTGAGCATGCGCTCGCATGCACCGTTTGTTAGGCGCATTATTTACGTGGGGTCGCGATTCATTTCCATACAACATGCCCCCTACCAGCCTACTTTGAATTAGGCGGGCTTACGCTGGCAAATTTACACCGCCGGAACTTACGGAGCAAGTGCTTTGTGAATACTGCACTTACCTGTCTAAATTGCGACGGCGTAGCGTAAATAGGATACGCTATGCCCGCACAAAGATGCGCCCAGGTACGTGAATCTGGCCCTTAGTGCGTACATGTGGCGATATGTGGCAGATATCTACAGAAGTCTTTGCGCATAGTACAGTGATGAAACGCTCAGTCACAGTAAGGGCTCTTTCACAAGGATGTGTCCGGGTACGGTCTCAGCTTTGCTCAGCAGGGATCGCTCTGTTGATCCTCGCTGAGCAGGAAGATGACAGCTCCATCTGTGCACACTGTGCAGGGACAGAGCTGTCAGAGCTCTGCTCTCCCCTATGGGGGGATCGGATGACGAAGGACCATAGAGTACGTTTTCATCCGATCCAATCCACCGGACGGATGGAAAATAGGGTTTCCATCCATCTGACTTTAGCAGAACGAAGCGGATCGGATGTCAGCGGACATGTCACCGCCGACATCCGTTGCTCCATAGACCTGTATGGAGCATCTGTTCAGTTCCTCCTAAAAAACTGACAGGCAGACCATGTGAAAGGGGCCTAAGACATGTGAATGGTGTAAATTTTTGAAAGATTGGCGTACCTCTGTCAATGACGGTCCCGGCCGTGGTGGTTCCCAGCCCACAGCTGTCATTTTGTGAACATTCAGTGCGTAGAATGCCTGATCCTGAATAATCGACAAAAAACCTGACATGAATTTGCTAAAAAAAGAGTTTCTCGGAGGTCAGCATTTCCGCACTGATGAGAAAGTGAAGCAGGCTGCCCTAGAATGGTTTAAGCGTACTGACAAATGATTTTATGCCAAAGCTTTCCAGACATTAGTTAAAAACTGGGATAAGTGTATAATTGGAGCAGGGGAGTATCTTGAAAAATAAATGCAGGTTCCATTCGAAATTTGTTATTTTATTATATAAAGTCAAAAGTCCCAGTTCGACTTGAACGCTGCTTGTATATATAAATCGAGAGAAAGAAAGAGAGTAACCCTTTAATGACCATATTACGCTCCTTAGGTATAGTTCCTCTTATAAACAGTCATAAACAGACATGTTAAAAGTGGTTTTAAGTCTCAGACATGAAATATGCACAAAGCATATCCCATAGTGTGTACTTTCATCAATCCAGAGCAGTAAAGCCGACCCTACATGGATCTAAATTCAACTGGTTCAGCAGGACCCGACAAATTTCAACCCATTTATGGCCATTCTGATTGTACAGCTGGCAGCACTGATCATTGGATTCTGATGGCAGGGAAGGCTCCCAATCGGCAGAACACAATAGCACTGTTAGGAGTATTTCCCCATCCACATAAAATGTGTGGATTGGGGAAATCAGATAATTTTTTTTCATTCAACCCAGTGGTTGAACAAAAAATAACGATGAATTCAGTCTTTTGGACACCGAGTGACTGCAGTCTTCCCTGGGACCAGAGCAGATAAACTGATATCTTATGAAGCCCTTTATGTTGCTCCTTTTGCGAGTACATTTTTTTTTACATGTTTTTATTTGAATAAAACTCACTTGCTACGCTTAGAAGGCGCCGCTCTTTTCTTCTCTTGTTACACTCCACACTTCAGGCTTCTTCTGTGTCAATCTCCCCTTATGTAGAATAAGGGGTTAGTCTGCGCTTAGGCTCTAGCCAGGCTAATATGTATGACAGTAGATACTAGACAGATGTCTAATCAAATCCAGGAAAACCGATAAATAAAATAATCAGAATAATTGTAATTAAAATATTCAATAATCAGGCTGCAGCCCCCCAAAAACAAATCCCCATAGGAGATAGTAAAGGACTGGATGAACGTGTGGAGGGGTGGTGGCGCTGCCCTACCTGCAACTGGGCACAGCAATAATTGTGAACAGTAACCCAAATGGGTGTGAGGTGACGTGTAGTGGTCAGTACAGTAAGTAAACCAGACCTGTATACCGACAAAATATTAGGTGAAAATACAATATTAAAAAATTAAAAATTATAACATAAAATGCCCCACCACATATAAATATGTGTTATGGGGTGGGGATATATGCAAATATCACTGGTAGGCTATAAACTAGCCTGTGAAGGTTCCAATGTGCTATAAGTAAAACAATAATGCGAATACATATACATGTGACAAAAGAAAAGCATGTAACCAAAATATAAAATTGTGGTACTTATAAAAAATATATAAAAAATATATATATATTGTAATAGTCCAATAATGTGCTTATATAGAAAAAATATAGTCCAGCAATATGGATGCGGTGAAAGTACTTTTTACAGCAATACTATGAAAAAAGCCATCCAGGGGGTGATAAAGTCCGTGCTGTGATAGGTGCACCTGTGAAGGTGAGTGCTCAGGTATGCAGTAGTGGAACTTGCACGCAGTGTTCACGGTGCTCCCCCTTGTGGGTCCCCACTTACCAGAGGCACTAACCCCTGCAGGGGTAAAGTGCAAAGTAGTCAGCCTCGGACGGCTCAGTGGTCTCCCGTAGTTCCTCAGTTGTACTTGGGACCTCCTAGATGTAGTAGTGGTGTTTTATCCGAATCCAAGGTGGGTAGTTGTTTTTTTAAAAACCAGCAGCCCTCCGGAGAAAAAAACACACTGACATAGCGTGGTATGTTTGGAATAGGTGCTTGGTTTATTTAGCACTCACAAAAGCATGCAGGGTATATCAGAAAAATATATAATAAAAAATAATAAAAAATATGAACATAAAAATAGGTTTAGAGCAGGGGTGGTTGCTCAAAGAGATAAAAGTTTTTTAAAACCAAAAGATATCTGTGGAGCAGCTAACAGCCTGTTAGCATGGCTCCGTCGCTGCACTGGGTATGTCAGGAAGTATCGGCTATCGCCTGGGAGCGGCGTGCGTTCCACTGATACTCCAGCTAGAACCGGAAGTGCGTGCGTGTCTGCGTGTATCCGCTTTACACGTGTTTCGTCGTAATACGTCTTCAGAAGCGGGTGCACGCATCCAGCAGAGGGTGGCCTAAATAATAGGTTTCAATATGCAAACCCCCACCCACTAACAGCGGTAGCCAATCGTATTTTTCATGCGGAATTCCCATCGAATTCGATCGTAGTGGAGGTGTAACCTTGGGTTTGTCCTATTTGCATATTTACGCCCTATTATCCTGACTGTGGCCGTATTGTATCATAGCCATACTATCCACAGTGTTTATGCGGGTCTGCCATCACCACAGTCAGTATAACTCAATACATATAGAGACAGGCAACCTAATCTGCTACTTGCGCCATTAACTAGCGATTCTTTACAGAAATCAAAAAACAGATATATAAAACATAATAAAATGTGAGTAAGGTAGTTGAATATTAGGTATCAGTCTTATGTATATTAGAGACACAGGCGTGAGGTCAATTAACATAAGCCCTGTTTTAAAGGGGTACAGCCAAACTGATCATGGGTAGCTCAGGCCATGGGAGAAAATCTATATATACAATGTGCTATATTACCAGCACAGATAATTGGGTATGTTTATTAGGGACATGGTAGAACTATCCATCTAGAGATGCATACGTAAAAATCATAAGGGAATGCTAATCCCAAATGGAGGTAGCCATAAAGGGTTTAATAGCTACAAGTTGATACTAGTTAGAGGTGGCTTCACTTGGGTAAAGGCTAAAATTCCTAGCCTTCTTAGAGAGGTGTTGTGAAGTTACATCTGGATATTATCTTTGTATTATCCAGATGTAACTTCACAACACCTCTCTAAGAAGGCTAGGAATTTTAGCCTTTACCCAAGTGAAGCCACCTCTAACTAGTATCAACTTGTAGCTATTAAACCCTTTATGGCTACCTCCATTTGGGATTAGCATTCCCTTATGATTTTTACGTATGCATCTCTAGATGGATAGTTCTACCATGTCCCTAATAAACATACCCAATTATCTGTGCTGGTAATATAGCACATTGTATATATAGATTTTCTCCCATGGCCTGAGCTACCCATGATCAGTTTGGCTGTACCCCTTTAAAACAGGGCTTATGTTAATTGACCTCACGCCTGTGTCTCTAATATACATAAGACTGATACCTAATATTCAACTACCTTACTCACATTTTATTATGTTTTATATATCTGTTTTTTGATTTCTGTAAAGAATCGCTAGTTAATGGCGCAAGTAGCAGATTAGGTTGCCTGTCTCTATATGTATTGAGTTATACTGACTGTGGTGATGGCAGACCCGCATAAACACTGTGGATAGTATGGCTATGATACAATACGGCCACAGTCAGGATAATAGGGCGTAAATATGCAAATAGGACAAACCCAAGGTTACACCTCCACTACGATCGAATTCGATGGGAATTCCGCATGAAAAATACGATTGGCTACCGCTGTTAGTGGGTGGGGGTTTGCATATTGAAACCTATTATTTAGGCCACCCTCTGCTGGATGCGTGCACCCGCTTCTGAAGACGTATTACGACGAAACACGTGTAAAGCGGATACACGCAGACACGCACGCACTTCCGGTTCTAGCTGGAGTATCAGTGGAACGCACGCCGCTCCCAGGCGATAGCCGATACTTCCTGACATACCCAGTGCAGCGACGGAGCCATGCTAACAGGCTGTTAGCTGCTCCACAGATATCTTTTGGTTTTAAAAAACTTTTATCTCTTTGAGCAACCACCCCTGCTCTAAACCTATTTTTATGTTCATATTTTTTATTATTTTTTATTATATATTTTTCTGATATACCCTGCATGCTTTTGTGAGTGCTAAATAAACCAAGCACCTATTCCAAACATACCACGCTATGTCAGTGTGTTTTTTTCTCCGGAGGGCTGCTGGTTTTTAAAAAAACAACTACCCACCTTGGATTCGGATAAAACACCACTACTACATCTAGGAGGTCCCAAGTACAACTGAGGAACTACGGGAGACCACTGAGCCGTCCGAGGCTGACTACTTTGCACTTTACCCCTGCAGGGGTTAGTGCCTCTGGTAAGTGGGGACCCACAAGGGGGAGCACCGTGAACACTGCGTGCAAGTTCCACTACTGCATACCTGAGCACTCACCTTCACAGGTGCACCTATCACAGCACGGACTTTATCACCCCCTGGATGGCTTTTTTCATAGTATTGCTGTAAAAAGTACTTTCACCGCATCCATATTGCTGGACTATATTTTTTCTATATAAGCACATTATTGGACTATTACAATATATATATATTTTTTATATATTTTTTATAAGTACCACAATTTTATATTTTGGTTACATGCTTTTCTTTTGTCACATGTATATGTATTCGCATTATTGTTTTACTTATAGCACATTGGAACCTTCACAGGCTAGTTTATAGCCTACCAGTGATATTTGCATATATCCCCACCCCATAACACATATTTATATGTGGTGGGGCATTTTATGTTATAATTTTTTAATTTTTTAATATTGTATTTTCACCTAATATTTTGTCGGTATACAGGTCTGGTTTACTTACTGTACTGACCACTACACGTCACCTCACACCCATTTGGGTTACTGTTCACAATTATTGCTGTGCCCAGTTGCAGGTAGGGCAGCGCCACCACCCCTCCACACGTTCATCCAATCTCCCCTTATGGGTATCTACTCACCAGAAGGTAGAGTTCAACATGCTCTGAACCTCTGCACCATCCGACTTCCTCCAAATCCAAAGCCTGAAAATGATCAGCATGCTATGCCCCTAATATCCACCGGTTGTAAGAGCAAAGAAAAGACTGGAGATGGTGTAATACCGATTTAAGTCTTTATTCCACACACTGCATCGTTCAGCTTACTGACATTATTAGCAGCATTCATTTTAAAGATCGTTTAAATAACAATCAGATGGCCGGGCTGTTCCCTTGCTCACTGCGGGATAATCAGCATGTGTCTGTCCCATCCACCGTAGATAGACACAGCCCTATTCACCCACAATAGAGTGCAGCTGGAATGTAGCACAAAGCACAGTCTTTCCTGTGTATGGAAAAGTCACGCCCTGATGTTTCGTCCTTTCGACTTCCTCTGAGGGCATGGCCTCACGATTCAACGACACAGTTTAAATAGTGATTGATCTGCATACTCTATGAAGTGTGTCCCAAATATCCAGGGATGAGATGGTTAGAGGTTAGGCAAGCAGAGATAGGGCTCTAGAGGATTGTGGGATCCAAGGAGTGATGGAAAGGTCCGTGCCACTAAGCTAGCATTCTAGGCTGACCCATAATTTAGCATTACCAACATATTTCAAGTCCACTATACGTGATAGTACAATAGCGTGATAATAGGTTTTAAGTTCTGGAATAGCAAGCCTCCCACAGCGCTTGAAGCGATGTAAGACTAGTCTGGATATTTTGGGGTGCTTACCTCTCCAGATGAAGCAGGAGATCATGGTCTGCAGTATAGAAAAAACCCTATAGGCCAATTGTCAAGGTCAATGATTATTTTTTTTTTATAACCATTAAACTCACAGTAAGAAAAATAAGAAATTGCATCAACTGGCACCCAGTGAATAGATCACAGAAAAGTGTACAACCACCGCATGAAGAGCCTCCTTACCAGACAGCAGGAAAATAAGGCCACAAATGTCCTGAATAAATGACCATCAAAGGACACCCAGTAAATGATCCGCAATGTGCACCAACACCGCATGAAGAGCCTCCTTACCAGATAACTGACAAAGAAGGCAGAAAAATGCTGACAATTAATTTCCGATGGAAGCCAGACTGGGGACCGATAAGTGGATGGATGGATGCGGGGAAACCTTTGGCTATGAACCGTATGATCCATAGGGATCGTGGGAATGGGTAATTTCCAACCAAAAGAAAATAATGGACTATAGTGTAATACCATCGATACTGGTTTACTCAAGTAAAAAAGTAACACTTATAGGCAAACGTTTAAAAGTTGCATGAATTCAAAGCCGGCCAGCTACAGTGCAAAGCTCCTGTCCTCCTTGACGAGACAGCACAGTGACGTCAGCACATACCTCCTCAGACGCGTTTCGTCATAACTGACATTCTCAATGAGGAACGGGTAGCATGCTGACTTACCACCATAAATACTAATCACACCTCGGTCTGAATCCCGGATATGAAACTACTACCACCATCTTAATCATGGGCAGCCCTATTTGAACATGTAAAAACTTTATCCAGGCGCGTCCGTTTCCAGAAGAGGCACTAGATCTACTAAAAACAAAATAAACAAAGGACAATCCCTCCATACATCGATGTGATATAGGCCACATATGCAGGGAAATGCAAAGAAAAAGAAATAAAAACGTTGTAAATTGAACAATTGAACAGACCTCATATGCCCGTTACATCTAGCTATATGAGTATATGTAATCGTGAACATGATGTCACCCTAGATATCACAGGGTGCATGTTCACATGTATGAATGTGAAAAAGAAAACAAAATTATTTAACTGAAGTAGTGTATATACTGTATTCATTGATAAATATATCAACTAGGGCCCGGATTCACATACATTGGCGCATATTTATGCCAGCGTAGCGTATCTAATATACGCTGCGCCGACGTAGCGCAGAGAGGCAAGCACTGAATTCACAAAGCACCTGCCTCCCAAACTGCGCTGGGTTCCCTCGGCGTAAGCTGACGTAGGTGGAAGTGGGCGTGAGCCATGCTAATAAGGCATGACCCCATGCAAATGATGGGCCGAGTGCCATACAAGTACTTAAAACGAACGGCGCATGCGCCGTCCCATGGACGTATCCCAGTGCGCATGCTCAGAATCACATCGGAACTACTCCCTATGATACGACGGATCACTGCCTACGACATGAACGTAACCTACACCCAGCCCTATTTACGTACTACGTAAACAACGTAAAATACGATTGCTGTGTTCCCTAGTCCATACCTTAGCATGAGTTGCGCCTCATATATGGGGAACAGCTTTACGCCGGACGTATGACTTACGCAAACCGCGTATATTATGTGCCACTTGCGGCCAGCGTAAATATGCACCCATGATACGCTGGCGTAGGAAATTTACGTCAGTCGGGTGAAGCCTATTTTCAGGCATATCTCAGTTTATGGGCACGGCACATAGATACGACGGCGCCTACTTACACTTACGCGGCGTATCTTGAGATACGTTGGCTTAAGTGCTTTGTGAATCCGGGCCTATATGTGTATAGGACATAAGAGACATAACTGTCAAATATTATGTCAAAACTAAGTGAATAGACATTAAATAATGAATATGAGTGATGAATTAAATAAATTGTCAAAAATTTATAAAAAAATATATTTTTATATCTTAATTTATACGTTTTTTTATTTATGTGTGTGACATAATAATGAAATATGTGTATAAGTGCAAAATAGGCTATAGAATTAAATTAAAATTACAATTAAATTTAATTTAATTGAAAATTATATATATATATATTAAAAATATATAGAAGATATTTAAAAATATATATATATATATATATATATATATATATATATATATATATATATATATATATATATATATATATATATATATATATATGAATGAAATAATATTGTTGGAAATAATCAATATTCAATTTATATTACATTGTTCTGTAAGCCACATTACCAATGGCTTACAGATATTTAGTTCAATGAAGACATAAATAAAAATAAACCATATACGTGACTTAAGCCTCTCACACACGACAGAAAACTGCTGGGAGAGCTTTCTTGCAGAGTAAACCATGCGTGTGTATGAGGCTTTGAGGGTTCTCGTCGGGAAAACTGCCCAGAATCTTGACGAGAAAAATAGAGAACCTGCTCTCTTTTTTTCTCAAGATTCTCTGCAGTGTTTTCCTGCCAAGAAACCCGAGCATGTGTATACGTACCTGCCTCCATGGAAACCCGCGCATCCTCTAAATGACTTAGACGCATGCGTGGTAGCTTCCAAGTCATAGGTAGGGTGAAGCAAGATGGCAGCGACGGCATCGAATTTGACGAGCGCATGCTGGTCGTAGTTGATGACGTCACCGCGTTCGTGCCATTCAAAAGAACAGCGGTTATTTTGAATCGTTGGTCTTAATGGAGCCTCGCTCTGCCACTATATATATATATATATATATATATATATATATATATATATATATATATATATATATATATATATATATATATATATATATATATATATATATATATATATTAATGGCCTCCGGGAGCTTTATATCCTAATGTACCTGCAAAGTGATCCTATCCATTGCTGTGTTGTCAGCACTCTTAGCTGTTACGGGCACTTCCATCTTCTCTAGGTCTTCCTTCCAGGTTCAGACTCTGTGACTGCATGCATACTGGGGTCACATCCTCACAGCACAGATCGGTGCTGTAAAGGCTCTCTGATCTGCACACGTGTGGCTCATTGTACACGCTGACCAGCCGGGAGAAGGATTTATTACAGAAGAGACCAATAGAGTCTCTTCTGCCATATTAATACTACCTGACAGTTTTTTTTCCCACTTTAATATGTTAAAGCTTATATGAGATTTTAGAAATTGGGTTTCCATAATTTAAAGCTTAATTTCACTAACCTATATTTAGTATTATGTGTTTTTCTTTAAATCATACTGAGTAAGCAGTTTTCATCGCACACCTAGATTAGAAAATACTGTTGCCTTAACTCTGGATTTCCTCTTTGTAGATGTAAGCACGCACAGCATCATTATAACTACTGCAGAACGAAAATGGATGGCGTAACCCCAGAAATGTTCTAACTGCATGCTTGTGTCTCTTCTTTTTATCACACAAACACCATGTGAAAATGTTAAGCAGATAATCCTGTGAATGTGATTTCTGAGCTGCATTTCCAGTAAAGAGAAAGACCTCAGAGATGGTGTCGCTGCTAGTAGCGGCACATCGGTTTCCTGCATCTCGCCGGTGCAAAATAATAAACATGATTACATTCTTTTGAAAACTGCTGGTGCCTTTTTGTTTCCATTTTCCTAACTTCACAATAAACCCTGTAGATTATTTCAGATAAAGAGCTTTGCATATTCACACAGTTTTGAAATGAGCATAGAAAATCTATATAAGACAGGAATGCACCAAACACCCAGGAGGGCTGAATACCGTTCACCTCCCAGAATATACATTCAGTTATTTACATATGAATAAACATGTCATGCATGATATTGTCAGGAAGAATGATTTATACATTCTGGAAAGTCACTCTAAATTGGTTTAGAATGTGGTTAGTAGAAAGGGAAAAAAAAGGTAAATTGTTGTCTTTTAAATGGGGCTTAAAGGGGTTGTAAAGTTATTTTTTTTTAAATAACAAACATGTTATACTTACCTCATCTGTGCAGCTCGTTTTGCACAGAGTGTCCCCAAACCTGGTCTTCTGAGGTCCCTCGGCTGCTGTCTCCTGCCCGCAAGAACTTAACACCTTCATGCGAGCAAGCTCGCATGGTGTTGAGTTCCTGCGGGCGCGCTCCCGTGATACAGCCATTAGCTATTGCCGCTCACTGTATCACTCGGCCCCGCACCCGGCGCGCCGCATCATTCGATGCCAATCAATGGCCAGGCTCAAAAACGAGGAGGATGACGTAGGCGAGTGCAGGGATTTCGAGGGCTCAGGTAAGTAGAACGGGGACTCGGGGGGGGGGGGGGGATTTATTGTCGGATGTTTTATCACCTTAATGCATAGGATGCATTAAGGTGAAAAAAACATTTCCCTTTACAACCCCTTTAATGGAAAGAATTTGTGGTTTGGGGTACTTTTGGCATTGGCTTTTAGTTTGGACCACTAGCAAGTTGGTATGGCTTTGGTCAAATTGGTAGGCTATATTACATAGGAAATCTTTTATAGCTTTCTCACACTTCTACGCCGTAGCGTATCTCCTGTACGCTACGCCGACGCAGCGCAGAGAGGCAAGCATTGAATTCACAAAGCCAATGCTCCCAAAACTGCGCTGGGTTTCTAAGGAGTAAGTCGGCGTAAGTGGAAGTGGGCGTGAGCCATGCTAATGAGGTGTGACCCCATGCAAATGATGGGCCGAGCGCCAGACAGATACGTATCGCCAACTGCGCATGCGCCGTCCCGTGGACGCATCCCAGTGCGCATGCTCACAAATACGTCAGAACAACTGCCTAAGATACGCCGGATCACTGCCTACGGCGTGAACGTAACCTATGCCCAGCCATATTCACGTACAAAGTAAACTACGTAAAATACGCCGGCTTGTGTTCCCTGGTGCAGCCCTTTGCATGGATGCTGCTGAGTTACACCTCCTTTATGGGGCATAACTTTACACCGGACGTAGAACTTTACGCGCACTGCATCAGGTGCACGTACGTTTGTGAATCGCCGTATCTCTCTCATTTGCATATTTGAAAAGAAAATCAATGGGAACGCCAAATGCGTCCAGCGTAAATATGTGCCCACTCTACGCCGGCATAGGCAAGTTACGTTGGTGGGATGAAGCCTGTTTTTAGGCATATATAAGTATGTGGGTCCGGCGCATAGATAGGATGGAGCATATTTGCACTTACGCGGCGTATCTGGAGATACGTCGGCGCAAGTGCTTTGTGAATCCGGGCCTTAGTGTATAAGGGCTCATTCAGAAGGGCAATTAATCCCATCTATAATGCAGAGCCACTGGCAAATGCATGTGCATGCAGGCAGTCCATAGAAGTAGATGCACATGCAGCAAATTGCAAAGTTTGACATATGGTACAGGAACAAGTGCACATATTCAATCACAGACAATATGACATGCAGGCTGCATGTGCATTTACTTCTATGGACTGCCTGCATGCAGCTATGAGGTGGATGCACATACATCTGTCAGCAGCTCTGCTTGGAGGACGAGAGTGATTGTCTGTCTGAATGAGCCCTAAAACCATACCTCCCAACTTTTTGAGATGGGAATGAGGGACACCTATCAGCAAAAGTATGCAGGTATAGGACACACCCCTTGCCACACCTGTTACAGGAGAATTGTACAAAAAAAAAAGATTGGTTGAACCCACAAGTTCTTTTTTACCACTAATATTCCTTTATTTTGCATTTGGAATTTACAAATGTAGCAATTTAGAAATCAGATGAAATGTTTAATGCAGTAAAACACTTGTTGATAGAATACAAAGTGCATTTTTCATACATCTATATAGATCAGACCAAAATGAGGGACAAATGAGGAGGAATGAGGGACAGAGGGACATTGCTCCAAATCAGGTACAGTGCCTCAAAATCAGGGACAGTTGTGAGCTATATCAAAACCCCAAAACACAATTTTTATATATACAGTCATGTCCGAAATTGTTTGCACCACAGAAAATCAAGCATTTCTCACAGAAAAGTATTGCAGTAACACATATTTTGCTATACACATGTTTATTCCCTTTGTGTGTATTGGAACAAAACAAAAAAAGGGAGGAAAAAAGCAAATTGGACATAATGTCACACAAAACTCCAAAAATGGGCTGATCAAAATTCTTGGCACCCTTTCAAAATTGTGGATAAATAAGATTGTTTCAAGCATGTGATGCCTCTTTAAATTCACTTGGGGCAAGTAACAGGTGTGGGCAATATAAAAATCACACCTGAAAGCAGATAAAAAGGAGAGAAGTTCACTTATGCCGCGTACACACGATCGGTTAAACCGATGAGAACGCTCTGATGGACAGTTTTCATCTGTCAAAACCGATTGTGTGTGGGCGCCATTGGTTAGTAAACCATTGGTTAAAAAAAAGGCAACTTGTTTTAAAATTAACCGATGGATTCCTAACCGATAGGACAAAACCGATCGTTAGGAATCGCCACAGGAAGGTGTCCAGGAAGACTAGGGGGGTGTCTGATGTTCTCCCGGAACACCTCAGGAGGGACCAGGCCTGCAAGACCCGCCATCTGGGTGAGGTTGCCATGCATGTGGAGCGCATGGCAGACAGCATGGCCTCCTTTGCCACTATGACAGAAGCTGTCCAGGACGTTGGCGCAAATACGGCTGCTGTGGTCACCTGCCTGGGGGATCTGCAGGCCACCACAGCAGGCCTTGTGGATGATGTCCACGCCCCCGCCAGAGGCTGTCAGGGACAACACTGCAGCCATCCAGGCAGAGGGGAGGCAGTCCAGGCTGCTGCAGGCTGACACAAATGCGGTCCTCACCCGCATCGCCCTGGCATTGGAGGGCAGGCCGCCAGTCATGGAGAGACCAGGGGATGCTCCTCCTCCTCCTGCTGATTTCCCCCCCCATGAGTCTCCCATGAGGAGCCGGGGCCGGGGACGTGGCCGTAGCAGGCGTGGGCCACGTCAGCGCCGCTGAAGATTTTTTGGGTGTTTTATTTTTTGTATACTCAGGTTATGAGTTTTTTATGTTGATTTTTTTATACTCAGGTTATGAGTTTTTTATGTTTTATAGCCCAAGCACACGGTCAGTAGTGCAGGCTACAGTGTGACTGGTATTTGAATGTGGGGGTGACATTTCTGCCGGAAAAGGGGTGTTACCCTCAGTCGTCGGGCAGAAGTGATCCCCAGGAACAGGGAGAAGTGATCACCAGGACCGTGTGAATGTGGTATGAAAGGACAGCAACATAATTGGAGCCTTGACGGGACGTTGCTGCTCCCAAGTCCTGCATTGTAGACTTAGGCTAATCCAATGTGATGAGGATGTGGGGTGTGTGTGTAGGGACCACAGTGGTGTGCATGCGTGCATTCTCCTTGTGCCATGATGAATGTGTGTGTTTAACGTGCAAAGATGCCTACTGTGAGGCATCTCCTGACTGCTCTTCCCTCAGCAGACGGGGTAGCCTCGGTTAGGGGGGGAATGTCTGGTTCGGGGGTCAGGTCATTACGTATGTCAATATCCAGGCCCTTTCTCACGGCAAAGTTGTGCAGCATGCAACATGCACCGATGATCTGGCACACAAAGTTTGGGGAATACAACAGGGTACCCCCGACTTATCCAGGCATCAGAAACGGGACTTCAGGAGGCCAAAGGTGCGTTCCACCACTGCACAGGTACGTGTGTGTGCATCATTGTATCTCCTCTCTCCTGTGGTTTCAGGATTTCGGAATGGAGTCATGAGATGGGGCCTAAGTGCATATGCAGAGTCACCTGGAAGGGAAAAGACAGGAGGATGTTAGTCGTGCATGTGCCCCTCGTGATTTCTGCATCATGGGGTCGGACAGTCAGGTGCCCCTGGAAGAAGTCATTGTTGTGACTAAACGGCGTAGGGAGGAGCGGCGTGCTGACGCCACCACGAGTTGTAACACGTTGTCTATCCAGAAGGACGAGCGGATAGCAGAGCCGGCCGGCTACAGCAGAGATTTACACGCACTTTTTATCTGCATTCATGTGAGTGTATCTACTTTTAAACATTAAAACTTTTTAGATGTTATTACGCTATGTCAGTATTTCCCTTCTGGGTCATGCATATGGAGGAATGACGATCTGACAATTAAGGATATGGAGATACAGACAGAGTGACAGGATTCCTGGAGTTCTTGGGCTGGCTTGTTTGATTATATGCGTTGTTGATCTCATTAGAGGTCCAATCATTTCGGTAAGCAGTTAGAACATAAGTGGTGGAGGCTACTCTCATCAGTCTTACTGATTCACAAGATCTCTTCTGGACCTCTCAACACCCATTCGGACAGTCTTTTGTTATCTCTGTCACATCCCTTTTTGAACTTTTGGGATTTATCTATCCATACAAACTTTTTATTATTTCACTTGTGTATAAGTTATTGATTTTGCACTGGTGTTCTTTGTGCACTATATACAGCATATTGTTTATCTATGTTGATTTAAGTTCACATCATTATATATGCGGTCGGACAGTCATGCCTGACTCCCATGTCACTCACCAACCAGCCAGCTGTTCCCATACACGTTCTGTTCAAATTCTGTTGGGATGGTGCTTTGACGGTATATGTAGCTGTCATGGCTGGACCCTGGGTGTTTGGCACGGACGTGCCATATGAGGCATTGGGCATCGGCTATCACCTGTACGTTGATGGAATGCCAATGCTTACGATTGCGGTATATGTGCTCTGTGTCACGGGGGGGGGGTGGCGTAGTGCCACATGTGTGCAATCAATGGCCCCCACGGTGCATGGGAATCTTGCAATACTGTAGAAATCATGCATTGCCTTCTGCCGCAGATGCTCCTGGGTGGGTCTGACAATGTGGCGGGCCATGCGTCTGAGGATTGCGGGGACAACCTGGTGCACACATCTGCTAATGGTGGATTGTGCCATCCCAGCCACAACTCCACTTGTACGCTGGAACGAGCCACTGGCAGGGAAATGGAGTGTTGTCAGTACCTTGACCAGTGGCTCCACTGCATGTGAGCAGTGTGTCTGGCTGGTGATGTCATCTTTCAGGGTTGTGGTTAATTCCAGGATGGCAGCAGGGCTGAATCTGAAGATGCGATATACCTCCAAATCCCCCAGGCCAAAGACGTTTAGGCGAGGTCGGTATATCCGCTCCCGTGCCCTCCTCCTACACGCCTGTGAAGCCAGTAGTATAGCTATGACCATGGATGCCCCTGGCATGTTGGCATACAGATTGTTGTCCTGCAAGTGTGGATGCTCAGCTCGTCCCTAACGGTGCTGCTGAAGCTGCTCTCCAGCTGACCTGTGCATGTCTGCTGCTGACTTACCCCTGCTTTATGAGGGGTAACTTTAGGCCGGACGTACAACTTTGTGGATCGCCGTATCTCCCTCATTTGCATATTTAAATAGCAAATCAATGGTGCGTCCAGTATATATATGTGCCCACAATGCGCCGGCACAGAAAAGTTACGTCGGTCGGAAAAAGACGCTTTTTAGGCGTATCTAGTTTTGTGAATACGGCGCATAGTTACACCGGCGTAATATACACCTATGCCGCGCATCTCGAGATACGCCGGCGTAAGTGCTTTGTGGATCTGCCCCTTAGTCTGTAATTTTTCAGCTTCTTTAACAGATCAAGATGTTCAGTAAAGTAGCAGTTAGAGGATTGAAACAAATCATTTAACACTGACAGAAGTGCTTACAATGTTTTTTTTTTATTATTATTCATTTATGTCAAACTTTTTTCCCCAAAAAGAAGAAAAAACTGTTTCCTGTAACTGCTTTTGAAGAGTTAGATGGAATTCAGCTTTAAGCCCATCTAAATCTTCTAATCTAAGACTACCCTCCCCCCAGACTGACAATGTGACTGTCCAAAGGTATCTGCTTTACTACTTCATCCAGAAAGTAGACACCCCAAGACCAGAAAGTGTTTTATTGTCTGAGTCACCAGGAAAAAAAAAGCCTAGGGGAAAAAAAAGGAATGCAGCCACCACATCGAAGTATTGGTAAGCTACAATAAATTACACTTTTATTATTTGGTTTAATACTACTTTAAACCCTTAATGCCACCTACCAGTGCTCCTTTAAATGGGTTTCAATGCTTGGGAGGTGGTGAAGGTCCTGTATAATGTAACCACTGTGATTGACTCTCACAGCAATTGTATGATTAGATGCCATGACCAAGAGCTGTCTAGTGACTGCTCGACTAGATCTGCCTAGATCTGTGCTACAATAGAAGTTTTCCTAGCATAGTTTCCTAGGATAGTTTTCCTAGCGTAGAACAGTACTAACTAAAACAAGGTCTTTAGACCATTCAAAGAATCAAAGGCGTCTAAGAGACCCAGGGCCAGTAGACCAGCCTCTGGGATTTTGTGACCCCAATCGCTGAGGTTTTGTGACTCCTATAGCCTAAATCAGTCTAAAAAAAATAAAGGACATGGCCAAAACATGTGAAATATGTCCGCAGGTGGTTCAAACATCTTTGACATGCAGCATCAGCTGGTAGGACCATTTTTATAGTCTGTATGGATTTAAATTGAACAACGGGTTTGGCCGAACTTCGGAAAAATATATATATAAAGTCCAGGTTCGGGACCCGAACTTGACCCCCATTGAAGTCAATGGGGACCCGAACTTTTGAGTTCTAAAATGTCTCTAAAAAAGTAATGGAAAGGGCTAGAGGGATGCAAATGGCAGTAAAATGTTGGTAAGAGCATAGCAAGTACTCTGATACAGAGGAAACACTGCAAACACTGGAGGAAACACTGCAAAATATATTTTTTTGCCCTAAATGAGTGTTTTTTGAATAGCAAAATAGAAGAACACTAGCTAAAGTATTTATCTCACACGTACAGATATGGAGGAAACACTGCAAACACTGGAGGAAACACTGCAAAATATATATTTTTTGCCCTAAATGGGTGTTTTTTTAATTGAACAATAGAAGAACACTAGGTAAAGTGTTTATCTCACACGTACAGATATGGGGGAAACACTGCAAACACTGGAGAAAACACTGCAAATTTTTTTTTTCTATAAATGGATGTTTTTTGAATAGCACAATAGAAGAGCAGTGCTGGTGTAATTTGATTTCTGAAGCAGGACTGACTCCTATATATTTCTCTCCCTACAAGCAAAACCAGGAACCTTTCCCTAAAGTATCTAATGCAGAGTATCTCACAGTAACATATGCAGTGCTGGTGTAGTTTGATTTCTGAACCATGACTGACTCCTATATATTTCTGTCCCTACAAGCAAAACCAGGAACCTTTCCCTAAATATCTAATGCAGAGTGACTTGCTGTGCTATGTAGATCGCTGAGTAATTTGATTTCTGAAGCAGGACAGTCTGACTCCTATCTAATTCTGTCCCTCAGAGCAGCAGCAGCCTTTCCCTACCCTATCTAAAGCAGAGTGATGTGCTGTGCTATGTGCCTCTAGCTTATATAGGGGCTAGGTCACATGCTGGGTCACATGCTGCACTGGCCAATCACAGCCATGCCATTAGTAGGCATGGCTGTGATGGCTTCTAGGTCACACAAATAAAACAAATGTTGATTGGCTGCCCTGCAGCGTGCCATTACATTGCCGAACCCAAACTCGAACCCGAACTTTACAGTTCGGGTTCGCTCAACCCTAGTCATCATTCAAGGATGGCATAAATTGTGTTCTTTTGTGATGGGCTGTCTGAAATGGGTGAGGGTCCCATGATTGCAAATAAGTATGTATGACCAAAGTAGGTTCAGCATTATGTGATATTAATTGCTACTACTGTATGTGCTATTGTGTACACAATAGGGATCAGTTTGTTCAATCCGTTTAGAGACTAATCTCTACTATTAACAATTTATTGCTTACAATTTCAGTAACACACTTGAAGGGAAGTACTTTTTTTATTTATAGTTATTACTGGAACATGTGGGCTCACCCTTCCCCTCTCCATCCAAAACTTAAAGCTGGTTTTCACCCATTTTTTTTTTTTTTTAACTCCTGCTTACCTGGTGGTGTGTTCAACAAATTCCAGATACAAACCCAGTCAAAGGAACCAGCATTTTCCAGCTAAGATCCTCTTCTCTTCTGGCAGCGCTCTGTCCTGCATTTCCATGTTTTGCTGTAACATTATCTATAGGCTGCAGGCTGTTCCAAGAGCAGTCAGTGCATCATCGGGAGACATGCCCCTCCTCCTTTACTAAATAAACGGCTATGCCTCTTGGGATATGTGATGTGCATATCCCAAAAGGCAAAGGGAGCACAGTGCACATAATTTGCCTAAATCAATGACATGCAGGGTGGGCAGACAAATTCTTTAAAAGGGAAAAAAGCTTGCTATTTATGTAGAGGACCGGAAGAGGGGTAGAGTGGAGGGATGACATATTGTAAGGTAAAGAGCCTGTCAGAAGTAGGGGTGGATAGCACATCTGTGTGCTCTTCCCATGGCTAAATGCTGGAGCCCCATGCACCAGAGCTAAACATCAAGTGTGCATGGTACATGAAGATACAGGCCTAAACGCTCTCTCCAAGGTAATGGAGAAAGTAGTGGTACAACAGTTGCAACAGCATCTAGATACCAATAATCTACTTGATCCATTTCAATCAGGTTTCCGTCCCGGACACGGGACAGAGACAGCATTGCTCAAAATATGGGACGACGCACTTGAGGCCGCAGACAAAGGAGAATCTTGTCTCCTGGTTCTGCTGGACCTAAGCGCAGCCTTCGACATGGTAGACCACAAATTGTTACTTACTCGGTTAGCTGAGGTAGCCAGAGTCGCAGAAGGTGAGTTATCATGGTTCTCCTCCTTTCTGGAAAACCGATCACAAACGGTGAAATTGGGACCTTTCACTTCTGAAAAACGCATGGTATCATGTGGAGTCCCTCAAGGATCTCCCCTATCACCTGTGCTCTTCAACATCTATCTTCGCCCTCTTTTTGAAATCATTAGTAGCGAAAAACTACTCTATCACTCTTATGCAGACGACACGCAACTATATTTTCGCATTTGCAACAAAAAGGATCATCATCTCAGTTTAGAGAAATGTCTCTCTTTGATAGATAACTGGATGACAAAGAGTTATCTTAAACTCAATAGTTCCAAAACAGAACCTCTTCTGTTTCACGCCAGTCGGAAGAATCAACTGGCAACAACCTGGACACCTCCGCCCATTCTGGGCAAAATCATCACCCCTAGCTCCAAAGTCAAAAGTCTTGGGGTCACTTTCGACACCTACATGACAATGGACGCACAAATAGGGTCAGTAGTCAGCCGATCTCACCATCTGCTGCACCTACTACGCAGACTTATTCAATTCATCCCTAAAAAAGACGTAGAAGTCGTGGTCGGAACAATTGTGAACTCCAGACTGGACTATGCAAATGCTCTTTACCTCGGACTCCCAAAGTATCAGATCGCTCGTCTACAAGTCGTTCAGAACACGGCCGCCAGACTGGTGACTGGGGAAAAAACATGGGAATCAATCTCACCTTCGTTGAGAACCCTTCACTGGTTGCCAGTAAAGGACAGAATTGCTTTTAAAGCACTCTGTCTGACGTATAAGTGCATCCATGGGAAGGCTCCGCAATATCTATGCGAAAAGATAAAAGCCCACACGGCTTTAACCACGGACAGTATGTAAAAATCTATGGTTTTTTTACATCTGTCCCTGATATGTCCGAAACCGACATGCTTTTGATGTGAAAATCCTGCGATTTAGCCGGGCCTCTGAGTTCTAATATTTTTCTAGCAGCCTTTTGATGTAGGCAATTGTAGGTAATAGCTATACTATTTTATCCAAAATATCACTGAGCAAGTAGATGTAAATGATGATGTGATTTGGTGAAAGCAAATAAAACAAAAGCAATCAAAGCACTAAACAGAAAAGCCATAACAGAGACATTCAGAATTCTGTTGCTTCAAATGCTCTTTTCTTTATGACGTCTGGCCTGTATGTTGGTATGTAGAAAATTTCCCACTACTGGTAACCAACTCTCTCTACTGGGGACCAGCAATTTGTTTCATATCTCAGCAGCAAGTCATTCTGGGGCAATCAACCTACTGTTGTTTTGGATTGCTCTGTAGACAAATCTAGTCATCTAAAGCTAGGATTCATGGCTGAGAAGTCAGTGACTTTCTACACAACATTTTCTATGTTCAAGGAAAGACTGGTTACTGTAGTTTGGAAATTATAGGTGACACAGCAATTTAGCTTCGATATCTGAAGGAAGTAAAAAGCTGATAGGAAAGAGACTTGGGCTGAGTGCTGAAATTAGTAACCAGGCTGATTTCAACGTGTGCTGAATTTTTTACAAAATGTACCTGTAAATTAATCTCTTTAATGTATTGTAAAGCCAATATTTTGGAACCTACTCAACTAAACAAGCTTTAAAAGAAAACTCAATTTCCACAAAAAAAGTTTCTACATAAGCCATTTTGTAATTTAATTATATTAAAAAATATTCAGGCGTGTAAAAATATATGCATTGTTTGCCCAATTACAATATTTAACATATCTTTTAGCCCTGGCATGACTGGTTCAGCATAATATAAAGTGTAGGCATTAAAGAACTGTACATTTACATGCATTTCCTAAATCATACTAAAAAACATTATTTATCTTTCATATAGAACATAGGACAAGATGATGGCTTTCTATCATTAGAGTTATGCCGTGTACACACGGTCAGAATTTCCAACAACAAATGTTCGATGTGAGCTTGTTGTTGGACAATTTGACCGTGTGTATGCTCCATTGGACATTTGCTGTCGGAATTTCCGATCACCTGTATGCAATTCCGACGCACAAAAATCCTACACATACTCGGAATCAATTCGATGCATACTCGGAATCATTGAACTTTATTTTTCTCGGCTTATTGTAGTGTTGTACGTGACTGGGTTCTTAGTGATCGGAAGTTCCGATAACATTTGTGTGACCGTGTGTATGCAAGACAAGTTTCAGCCAACGTTCCGTCGCAACAATCCACAATTTTGTTGTCGGAATGTCTGATCGTGTGTATGCGGCATTACACTTTATGAATTAGTTGCACTTTGTAAGGGAATTTCCCCAGAGCTTAGTGGATGAGGTGAAGCTCTGCTACTTTCATCATCCAATCATATGCAAGCAAAAATGCTGTTTTCTATTTTCCTTGCATGTGATTAGGTATTCTTTTCACTAGGGATGAGCTTCGTATTCGAGTCGAACCCATGTTCGACTTGAACATCGTATGTTCGACCGTTCGTCAAATAACGAACGTTATGGGCCGTTTTCGAGTGCCAAATTCGAGTGGCGTGTCACGGCCCATAATTCACTGTGTCATCGCAGTGCATTGCTGGCTGATGATTGGCCAAGCATGCACTATGACCTGCATGCTTGGCCAATCACAGCTTGCAAAAAACGGAGAGCCATAATTGGCCAAAGCCAGGGTGGATTTGGCCAATTATGGCTCAGGGGGTTTAGTACACGCCTCACACTATATAAGGCCGCCTCCTTGGCAGCTTTGTGTAGTGTGTTGCAGTGGTTTACAGAGACAAGAGAGACAGAGAGAGAGAGAGTGTCATTTTTTGCAGTTAGAGCAGGCAGGCAGGCTAGTCAGTTAGAGTTACAGTGTGTTGAGGATATATATGCATCCCAGGTGTTATATATATATTTATACACTGTATTGAGTTTAGCTAGATCCGCTCTTCCTAATATACTGCAGGCAGGCAGGTGATTGTGCTAGCTGCAGTATTTTCAAGTGCTGTACTGTCTGTGTCCTCTGTACAGTTTGCGCCTAAAGCTACGTAAAGCTGGTGTTTCTCATATTAGAGGCAGTGATCTGCTCATATTAATACCACAGGCAGGGGATCATTCTGCAAGTACTTTCACGTGGTGTACTGTCTGTGTCCTCTGTACAGTGTGTACCTAAAGCTACGTAAAGCTGGTGCGAACTGATGCACTTGTCTCAAAAAAGTTCCACACCAAAGAACTTTTGGAATAACGCTGAGAGACAGCAGCTCCCTGCACATGCAGAGCTCTGTGTTGTGATGCAGTCGGTGTGCTGCCCTTAAGCTGGCCCCTGGAGGGCATCCTGCCTCGTTGGAGATGTGCCTCCTCCTCCTTCTCTCTCCTATCAGGCACCCACATAGAGTCAGTGACCTCATCATCCTCTCCCTCCTCATCACTGTAAAAAACCTGACAGTATGCTGCAGCTGGGGGAACATGACTGCCAGATTGCTGTCCTTCTTGGGCACCCCCTCTCTCTGGGCTCACGTTACTGCCTTCCTCTAGCTGCGTGCGATCATCAGAGCCTTCAAAATGCTGTGCATCCTCCTGCAGCATGTACCAAACACTGTGGTCAAACAGTTCAGGGGACTCCTCAGGAGGACATGGTAGGGCTAGGGAAGGAGTTACTGATGCCATTGAGCAGAAGGAAGAGGCCGCGTTGGCATCTGCTTTACCAGACAAAGTACCCTAAGCCTGGGTGAGAGAGGATGAGGAGGATGAGGATGGCTTGGTCATCCACTTTATCAAGTCTTCCGCATGTTGGCGTCTCAACACGGCCAGCTGTCGAAAAAAAGGAGGAGCGCGTCCCACGGCCACGTGCTAATGAGGATGTACCGTGTCCACAACCAGCACTGTTGCCTCTAGACGCAGATCCTGCTTGCCCTCTTTTATCGGCTTGTGACTCTCTGCCTCTCCTTGTTGTCCTTCCAGACATACTAATGGCCTGCAGGGAGATGTAGCTGCACAAATACTGACAATACCTGCTGATCCCTGCCTGTGGTATTAATATGAGCAGATCTCTGCCTGTAGGAATTAATATGAGAATACCAGATTTACGTAGCTTTAGGTGCACACTGTGCAGAGGACACAGACAGTACACACACCATGTAGCTTTAGGTGCACACTGTACAGAGGACACAGACAGTACACCACGTGAAAGTACTTGCAGAATGATCCCCTGCCTGTGGTATTAATATGAGCAGATCCCTGCCTCTAATATGAGAAACACCAGCTTTACGTAGCTTTAGGTGCACACTGTACAGAGGACACAGACAGTACACCATGTGAAAGTACTTGCAGAATTATCCCCTGCCTGTGGTATTAATATGAGCAGATCCCTGCCTCTAATATGAGAAACACCAGCTTTGGGGAAGCCCAGAGTCTTCCCTCTTCCTGGGCTTCCCCAGTGACGTAGCAGAGGGTACGTCAGAGGGTGCGGGGTCACGTGACGGGTGGCCCTGCCTCCTCTATATAAGTAATGTCACAGCTTCAGCGCATCATTCGCTGAGCTGTGTCCAGCGATGAGAGGAGGTCGGCGATGCTGCACTCCGGATGGATGGATCTTCTCATCGCTGGAGCGGAGATCACCCGTTGCTGGATCTTCTCATCGCTGGAGATCACCTGCACTCGTCGCTGGATCTGGACAACGTTGGAGCAGGAAGCCGGGAACGAGTGGATTATCACCGCTGGAGTTTTTTTCTTTCTTTTTTTTTTTTTATTAATAAAGGACTTTATTCTACGGTGTGTGTGTTTTTTTTACAAGAATTTACACTTCCTTCGTGAAATGGTAGGGGTACAGTGTACCCCATTACCATTTCACACAGGGGGGGGTCAGGATCTGGGGTCCCCTTTGTTAAAGGGGTCTTCCAGATTCTGATAAGCCTCCCGCCCGCATACCCTCACAACCACCGGGCAAGGGTTGTGGGGATGAGACCCTTGTCCCCATCAACATGGGGACATCCTCCCCATGTTGAGGGCATGTGGCCTGGTGTGGTTCAGGAGAGGGGGGGCCGCACTCTGTCCCCCCTCTTTTCTGCGGCCGGCCAGGTCAACATGCTCGGATAACGGGTCTGGTTATGGATATTTAGGGGGAACCGCACGTCATTTTTTTTCTAAATTGCCGGCGGGGTTCCCCTTAATATCCATACCAGACCTGAAGGGTCTGGTTATTGAATTTGCGGGGACCTCCGCGCATTTTTTTTCCCGAACTCCGATCCCGGACCCAAACTTTTTCCAATTATTCGGGTTCGGGTCCGGGAAAAACCCAAAGTCCGTACCGAACCCGAACTTTACAGTTCGGGTTCGCTCAACTCTATTTATCACAAAAAAAAAAAAAAAAAACATTCGTCATTGGGACAGAAAGTGAGGTGCAATCTTCTGAACAGATTCGCACAGACAGCAAAACAAATGTTACAGGGGTGATAATCCTTCTCTATGTTTTCCAAAAAGTTTAAAAAAAATTTTTTTGGCTGAAGCTACACTTTAAAAAAGTACCAGTTCAAAATTACAAACAGATTCTACTTAATAACAAACCTACAGACACGGTCTTGTTTTGCACGGCCTGTATACTGCTGTTCAAAGTATATAGGGCCAAAGGGTCTGGTAATGACCTGGGGGGAGGGGGGATACCAATGCTATTTTTTTCAATGATTTTCATCCATATTGCAGGGACCACACATTACATTAAAGCCACAAGCAGTTTTAAATGACTTTTTTCTTATAGTAATCTCATTAGTAATGTCATTTTGTGCAGGGACAGTTCTAAACACGTGCCACTTCACAGGCATACTGTAGACACCCAGCACGTACGATATTTAAAGAAAATTTTCAATTTTTTTTGTTCATTTTAAGCATCATTAAAATCACTGCTCCCGAAAAAAACATTAGTTTTTAAAACTTTTTTTTGCATTGATACATTTTCCCTGGGGCAAGACCCAGGTCCCCAAACCCATTTTAGGACAATAACTTGCAAATTAGCCTTTAAAATTAGCACTTTTGAATTTGAACGTTCGAGTCCCATAGACTTCAATGGAGTTCTAAAGTTTGCGCGAACGTTCGGTCCGTTCGAAGGTTCTGGTGCGAACCGAACAGGGGGGTGTTGGGCTCATCCCTATTTTTCACCATACAAACTAGGCTCTGGTTAATATTCCCTTGCAAAATGCAACTTCTCTTGCAAAGTTAATCAGCCCCCTAGTGTCACAGACTCACCTTCTTCCTTTGCATTATTAACATTTTACCCTGCTAAAAGTCTGTTATTTTATTTTTCCTACCACAATTCTAAGTCTACAAAAAAAGGTATTATGGAAGAAGTGCTTTTTGCTTCAAAATGAAAACTTGTCGGAAACCCTGTGTATCATCCAAAGCGTTCCCACAGTCACATGAACTTCTTTCTTTATGATATAAATATATAGAACAGATCAGTGACTGGCGGAAATACTCAGCTGGGAAGAAATAAGCTTGAAATGACATTGTTGTTTGGCCGTAGGGGACATGGAAGCAGGTTATACAACTCATCTGTACCAATGAACACTGTGTTCTTGTGCAGCATCACTTAGCCATATGTGCCATATTAACTATTTACTGCCAGGAAAAAGTAATACAGTCTTTTATTTAAATGAGTTTATTGATTTACCAATAAATGGTGGACACAAAATATTATTTCATGTATACTTTTATTATACAGAAAAAAAGTCAAATTAAGATGCAAATGATGACAGCCTGGTATCATTTAACCATCAAACTTTTAAAGCAACAAGTAACCTCTACAATCAAAACCAAACCACCATTTTATTTATTGTTAACATAGATCACCACCTGAAAAATAAGATCTGGACTGCAGCATTGACTTTTAAAAGGTGATAGACTGATATAGGCAATACGACTGTTTTCCGTAACACCCTTGCCAAACATCAGCCCCTTTTTTTTTGCAAGAGAGATATCAAATTATTTCTCTCCCAAAATTATCAATTAAAGATTACATTTTCACTGGCTCTGGTGAATGTGTTAAAGCAAAATGACTGGCAAATACCCAATACAGACCTGAAATACATGCATTGGGTTTTCAGTCATCATGGCAGCAGAACAACTCTTTTATGAATGTGCTGTCTGTCTGCTCATTGGACAGTGAAGGAGCAGCAGCATAGTGATAAGTCTTGACTCCACTTACTCCTTTTTAGCATGTTCACTGTCAGCACATGTGCATGGCAGCAGAGCATAATTATTTGCTAGTGTTTTTTTTTTTTTCCGGCTTGTTTTAAGGGATTATATGATGTTTATATCAAGACAAATTCAGATATTACCCTGGTTGCATTTAAAAATCCCTTTAAAGGGGTGTTAAACCCTTCTGTTTTTTTTATTTGAATGCATTCTATGGGAAAACTTCAAATGGGGACATAGGGGTCCCCTAGGAATTCCCTTAATTTGCAGAGAGTTCTGCTTACTTCCTGTTTGGCTATGGGACAGGGAAATCTCTGCAATGGGACACAGATGACGAAAAAAAATCTAACAGGGGTTATAACCCTCCCTTGCTTTTTCCAAAACAAAAGTCTTGCCCATAGTTCTACTTTAATCGCTTGAGGACTAGCAGCCGCAGTTGTACTGCAGTAGGTTGGCTCCCCTGGGCAAGCCGTCGTAGCTGTACGTTGGCCGCTTTAAGGGCAACCGCGATCGCTTCTGAGAGAGACAGAACGGAGGTCTGTCAATGTAAACAGACAGATCTCCATTCTGTCAGGGTTGAGGAGATCGATCTGTTGTTCCTACTGCTTAGGAACAATAATCGGTTTGCCCCCCTTCCCTGCCATTGAAATTTATACAGTAATCAGTGGCTATTTTTAGCACTGCTCGCTGTATAAATTTCACTGGTCCCAAAAAAGTGTCAAAAGTGGCCGATTTGTCTGCCACAAGGTCGCAGTCCCAATAAAAAATTGCAGATTACTGCCATTACTAGTAAATAATAATAATAATAATAATAATAAAATCGCCATACATCTATCCCCTATTTTGTAGACGCTATAACTTTTGCAAAAACTAAACAATATACGCTTATTGCAATTTTTTACCAAAAATATCTAGATGAATACATATCGGCCTAAACTGAAGAATATATATTTTTTGGGGGATATTTATTATAGCAAAAAGTAAAAAATATATATTTTTGTTTATAGCGCAAAAAAACCTGCAGAGGTGAACAAATGTGGCCACTGATACAACAATGATAAGCTCGGGACAAAACAAACAACATAAAAAACAAAAATTCAATTGTCCGGACGCCCAGAAATCTCTATATGGATGGCTTGTCACAACAAAGGTTGTATAAATCTCTAGAAATCACTGAATAAAACAAGCCATCCATATATAGGTCCCTGGAAGGCTATAGCCCATGGGTGGATGAAAGGGTGGGGTGGGAAAGGAAAGGGGAAGGGGATTGGGGAAGTGGGAGGGGGGAAAGTAATGGGTCTCAAGGGAAACACTAGATTGGGGAGGGGATCCACAGCCAAACCACAATCCCAGTAGAGGTTGAAATATGATCGGTTGTGAAGATCTGGCACCACCATAGTGTCCGTAGTGGGGCTAATGAGGCTTGAATGATGGAAAGAAAATGGCAATAGATGAAACCACAAAGGGGTTAGCTCATATACCAGATGGAAAAAAAATTGGCAGATGGAAATCCTGTGGATAACATCACATTCAATGAGGATCAGGATATAAACCTTATGGGCTAGATTCAGATAGAATGGTCTATCCGCCCGGCGTAACGTATCTTAGATAAGTTACGCCGTAGTAATTTAGGGCGCTAGTTCTGTATTCAGAAACAACTTGCGCCCTTAGTTACGGCGGTGTAACGTATCTGTGTCGGCGTAAGCCCGCCTAATTCAAATGTGGATGATGTGGGCGTGTTTTATGTATATTAACTGTGACCCTGCGTATTTGACGTTTTTTACACACGGCGCATGCGCCGTTCGTGAAAAAATACCAGTGCGCATGCTTGAAATTCCGACGCAAATCGTCATTGCTTTCGACGTGAACGTAAATTACGTCCAGCCCTATTCGCGAACGACTTACGCAAACGACGTAAAATTTTCAAAACTTGATGCGGGAACGACGGCCATACTTAACATAAGATACGCCTCATATAGCAGGGGTAACTATACACAGAAAAAAGCCTAACGTAAACGACGTAAAAAAATGCGCCGGCCGGACGTACGTTTCTGAATCAGCGTATCTAGCTCATTTGCATATTCCTCACGTAAATTTACGGAAGCGCCACCTAGCGCCGTCGTATCTTCTCTCTGAATCTACCCCTATATGTGTAAATAGATGGTAATACACAATGAAATGGATGCTAATAATGGGAGGGTTACTGCAGAGTGGTTAGTAGCTTGTATTTAGAGCATACAATACCCTTAATAGGGAACCTGGAAGTGAAAGCATCTGCCGGTCATCACCCATACAGCAACCATATGTTCATAGGGAATTCGGATCTCCAGCACTGGTAGGGCGAACTGCCAATGGAAAGGTGAAATGGGGTGCTGGAACTGTCTCTCCAGAAAGGCAGCGGACACGCCGCTGTGTGTGGCTGTTGTAGGGTCCCTCTGGTTTCCTGTGCCCACGGAGGGCTTGCTTTCAGGATACGATGGAGCAGGGGCGCCATGTGACGCTGGTGACGTCAACGCGTTTCGCAAAGGGCATTCACGCAGCTTCGTCTGGACGTACGGGCGGGCCTCTGATGGTTCCTTTTAATGGCATTACGCCATTTAGGGTAACCGCCCCCTAAAGAGCCTTAAAGGAACAGTATTTGTTGATGATAATCTGATGCTCAACGATCATTGTTCTATTTCAAAGCGAGATATTACCCAAATCAAATGGCGTAAGTGAGGACAGTGAGAACACTATTATAAAGGGTGTACAATCTCACAAATTATTCAAGCATGCAGCCTGCCAGGTCAGGAAAGGTGGACGAGCGAGCACCCCCCTCTTGAACAATAGCAGGCCACGTTCCCTCAACATGGGGGGTGCTTTGGAGTGGGTTGGCTCTGTCCCTATGTTGATGTACTTTGTATACCTATTCATTCAGCAAAAAGAAGTATCAAAAATAAGTACAGGAGGCAGTTTTTAATAATTCCTTTAGTAAAAATAAATAAATGTAGAATGTCAATTGCAGTGCCCGCGGGACCGGAGGACCCGAAAAAACTTTTCATTTTTTCTATAGACTTTAATAGGGTTTGCGGTTCGGGTCCAAACTTTTGCGATGTTCAAGAGTTCTGGCACAAACCGAACGGGGGGTTATTCAGCCCAACTCTAGTGACCAGTGACCATATTTTTACTTATCCCTTTTATATTACATGTCATGTCTCTGAGAGTGTGAACATGGAAAACATCGAAATCGATGGACAGCCGCACTCCGGATAAACTTGAAGAAGTTGTCTTTATTGATAAAAGTAAGACATGTACATCCAAAGATACAGTCACATAAGGGGACAGCCGACGCGTTTCGCACACAATTAGTGCTTAGTCATGGCTGAGAGTGTGCACCCCTAACTGTTACTGAAGTATAATCTTTATTAGTTGTTAATATTATAACGCTATGAATTTGATTGGTTGCTACAGTAGGTAGCATATCCTGTAAGGCCAGAAGAGGCTATGGAAAAATTGACATAGGCAACAGTTATTCAAGGACTGGATGCAGGAAAAATAAAGTTTTACGAGTAGGCAGGACTTATTTATTTTGAAAACCTATATTCTATTTTACGATCATGTCTCTTTATTTATAGCATAGCCTTGCTTTGCCATGCATTGTATAATACAAAGTGATTGATAAGAATGACATGGCTAAGTTACATGATTTGCACTATATCCATAATAGATCTAGATGTGTCACATACACCATTTTCTGTCATTGTGTTCTATTTAGGGCTGTCAATGGGAAAAAGGACAGAGCTCTAGTCCTCTATACAGTGCACCTAATCATCTACTGCTGGCTGCTATAAGCACAGGAAGAATTGCTGGCACAGACCATCTTAACCACCACTGGGAATCAATACAGTAGTACCATTCAGTCATCACTTTCACTTCTTCAAGCCTGATAAATAAAACAAAATGGAATGCAATTGTTCAACAAGCTACTTTATGCTGCTTTATTGCTATAACCTTCAATTCATGCCCATCTCCTTAAAATAACTATATGCTGAATATGGGGAGGAAAAAGAAGAGAAAAAAAAAACATGACACTTATTATTCTACAGCTGCTAACTCCCAGGAGCACAAAACAAGGCAGATTTAGTGATTACACTGGGCCCGTTCCTCTCTCAGTAATAGAAATTATTGGAAGATGATTCATTAGTTTGAACAAAGTCAATTCTGTTCTACAAAAGAGGAATCATCCTTCCCACGGAGGGACTATTTGCCAGCTTTTTCTTTTTTTCCCCAAACCATATGGTAATTTCAACCTACGTTTGTGATCATCCTCTTTAACTCTTACAGTAAAAATCAGGTTTAATGCATATGGAATAATGTATTAGAATGTATAATAACAAAGAGTTGTGATTTATAATAAGTCTGTACAGCATGTATTCTCTATTTCTGGAATATGCTGTATGTAGCAACGGGAGTATAACAAGCTAATCTCATGGTGTAACAACTGGCTCTTGGGTAGGAGGGAGGGCAATTGTAGAAAAGAACAAGGGCATAGGTGAAGTATATTTCTGGAGAGCTATACAAGGTGAATAGGCAGCCTAGCACTGTGCCACTAAAGCAAATAATACTATTTGTAATCATGACATTGCCTGCCTCTGTTACCTGGGACCTCAAGATAGGAATCAGGCAACAGGGGGAAGAGGAATCTCATCATATGCCCCCTGACCCCATAGTGGTTGTGTCAGTTACTATAGTGGCTGTTCAGCACTGGTTAGGCCTCTAATGAGTTTATTTAGTATAGAAAAAGTGTATTATCTGGATATGAGGATATTTTTAAATGTCTCACCATCTACAGTCCTAAAATCTGTTGGCCATGTTTTCCAAAGTGTAAACACACACATCCCTGTTCTGTTCTGAGAGAAGATGCAGATCGAGGGTTCCTACAAGCTGGGAACCACGATCTATCATCTCCTATAGTGAGTTCCCTCCCCCACATTTAGAACACACACTAGGGAACACAGTTAACACCTTGATCGGGCCCTAGTGTTAACCCCTTCCCTGCCAGTGACATTTACACGGTAATCAGTTCATTTTCATAGTACTAATCGCTGTATAAATGCCAATGGTCCCCAAAATGTGTCAAAAGTGTCCGGTGTCCGCCATAATGTCGCAGTACAGATACAAATCAGATTGCCGCCATTACTAGTAAAAAAATTATAATATAAATGCCATAAATCTATCCCCTATTTTGTAGACGCTAAAACTTTTGTGCAAACCAATCACTATACACTTATTGCGATTTTTATTACCAAAAATATGTATAAGAATACATATCGCCCTAAACAGGAAAAAAAAAAATTGGAAAAAAAATTGGGGATATTTATTATAGCAAAAAATACAAAATATTATGGGCCAGATCCACAAATATCCTGCGTAACTTAAATCTTCCGATTTAAGTTACACCGCCGCAAAATTTCTACCTAAGTGCCCGATCCACAAAGCACTTACCTTGAAATTTGCGGCGGTGTAACTTAAATGTGTCCGGCGCAAGGCATGCCGAATCTAATGGGGCGAGTCCCATTTAAATTAGGCGCGCTCCCGCGCCGGACGTACTGCGCATGCTCCGTCGGGTAACTTACCCGACGTGCATTGCGCTAACAGACGTCGCTCCGAAGTCATTTGCTTAGACGTTAACGTAAATGGCGTCCAGCGCCATTCACGGACCTCTTACGCAAACGACGTAGAGTTTAAAATTTAGACGCGGGAACGACGGCCATACTTAATAGGGCTTAGTCAAATAGGACTTAGCCCTATTTTTACATGGCGTAACTCAACGTAAACGACGTAGATTTAGCGTGACGGGCCCGTCGGAACGTTCGTGGATCGCCGTAAGTGTTCATTTGCATATTCTAGGCCGGCCGCAATGGCCTCGCCACCTAGCGGCCGGCCTAGAATTGCATCCTTAAGATCCGACAGTGTAATTCAATTACACATGTCGGATCTTCTGCCTATCTATGGTAAACTGATTCTGTGGATCAGTTCCATAGATAGAAACAGGGATACGACGGCGTATCAGAAGATACGCCGGCGTATCACTTTTGTGGATAACCCCCTTTGTTTTGTTTTTTTCAAAATAGTCGCTCTTTTTTTCTTTATAGCGTTAAAAAAATGAATAAATGATCACATACCACCAAAAGAAAGCTATATTTGTGGGGAAAAATAGACATCATTTTTGTTTGGGTACAGTGGCGCACGATTGCGCAATTGTCAGTTAAAGCGATGCAGTGCCGTATTGCAAAAAATGGCCCGGTCATTAAGCAGACAAATTTTCCGGGGCTGAAGTGGTTAATGTAAGTTTAATTTTCTTTATTTTCTTAGCTTATTAAACATTTATTTTGAACAATAAGTAGAGAAATTCTTTGCTAGTAGAGTTCTTTGCCATGAGGTGCCATGTTGAACTTCAAGTGACCAGTATGAGAGAGTGAGAGCGATAACACCAAATTTAACACACCTGCTCCCCATTCACACCTGAGACCTTTTAACACTAACTTGTCACATGACACTGTGGAGGGAAAATGGCTAATTGTGCCCAATTTGGAAATTTTCCCCACTTAGGGGTGTAATTACTTTTGTTGCCAGCGATTTAGACATTAACGGCTGTGTGTTGAGTTATTATAAGAGGACAGAAAATTTAAACTGTTTTACAAGCTGTACACTCACTACATTATATTGTAGAAAAGTGTCATTTCTTTAGTATTGTCACATGAAAAGATATAATAAAACATTTCCAAAAATGTGAAGGGTGTACTCACTTTTGTGAGATACTGTAATATACGCCTGTTATTAATATTCATTGCTGGTGTCTCCCTCCATTCGTAAGTATGAAGCCCCGTACACACGACTGAATTTCTCGGCAGAATTCAGCCAGAAACTCGATGGGAGCCGTATTCTGCCGAGAAACCCGGCCGTGTGTACACTTTTGGCCGAGGAAACCAACGAGGATCTCGTCGGGCCAAATAGAGAACATGTTCTCTATTTCCTAGTCAACGGGGAAACTCGGCGGCTTCACAAGGAAGTCGACGAGCAAAACGATGTGTATTGCTCGTCGAGTTTCTCGGACGTGTGTATGGGGTCCTTTGTAAGTCAGATGTTTGTAACTTTTGTATTAAAACATGATTCACACAATTGCCCACTATGGGCCAGATTCAGGTAGGAGATACGGCGGCGTATCTCCAGATATGCCATCGTATCTCTGAGTGTGAGGCATCGTATCTTGGCGCCTGATTCAAAGAATCAGATACGCCAGGATTAGTCTAAGATACGACCAGTGTAAGTCTCCTACGCCGTCGTATCTTAACTGCATATTTACGCTGGCCGCTAGGGGCGTGTACGCTGATTTACGCCTAGAATATGTAAATCAGCTAGATACGCCTATTCACGAACGTACGCCCGGCCGTCGCAGTACAGATACGCCGTTTACGTAAGGCTTTTTCCGGCGTAAAGTTACCCCTGCTATATGAGGGGCAGCCAATGTTAAGTATGTACGTCGGGCCAGCATCAAATTTTTCATCGATTACGTTGTTTGTGTAAGTCGTTCACGAATAGGGCTGGTCGTAATTTACGTTCACGTCGAAAGCATTGGCTTTTTGCGGGTTAATTTGGAGCATGCACACTAGGATACTTTCACAGACGGCGCATGCGCCGTTCGCAAAAAGCATAATTTACGTGGGGTCACGATGATTTTGCATACAACACGCCCACATCTTACAGATTTGAATTAGGCGGGCTTACGCCGGCCAATTTACGCTACGCCACCGCAACTTTGCCTTGTGAATACTGCACTTGCCTGTCAAAGTTGCGGAGGCGTAGCGTAAATATGATACGTTACGCCCGCACACAAATACGCGCTCTCTACCTGAATCTGGCCCCAGGAAAATACATACATACATTTAATTTCTTTGTCCTGATAAGGCTGATTGGGCAAATATGAAAGAGTTTTGGAACATAGCATGCTTATTATATGTTGCAATATGATGCTTAAAGCAAAACTATGGGCAAAATAAAAAATTACAAATATAATACAGTCTGTCAATTTACACAACAGTTTTTCCCTTCCTGAGGCCTCGTACACACGACAGAGTTTCTCGGCAGAATTCAGCGAGAAACTCGGTCAGAGCCGGATTCTGCCGAGAAACTCTGTCGTCTGTACACTTTTGGCCCGATGGAGCCGCCGAGGAACTCGTCGAGAAAATAGAGAACATGTTCTCTATTTTCTCGTTGTTCTATGGGAGAAGGCGGCCCGCCGAGCTCCTCGGCGGCTTCATCCCTGAACTCGCCGAGGAACTCGATGTGTTTGGCACGTCGAGTTCCTCGGCCGTGTGTACGAGGCCTGAGTCTTGTTGTAACAGTTTTATTACCTGTTGCTACTGCCATTGATGCAGCAGAGGAGTGAGTGTAGCCATCCTAATACAGGAAAGAAAGCCTAAAAAAAAACAAATGCAGACACCACTTCTAAGGACTGGTAAATTGCAATATATGACATTTTTGTTTGTGGGTTTAGATATGCTTTAGGTTCATATGCACTTTAGTTGTTTTTTAAAGTTTTATAGGTAGATTCAGGTACGAGTGCTTAAAGATGCGGCGGCGTAGCTTAGCCTTAAATTAGCTAGGCTAGTAATGATTCTCAATATACTTGCCTGCTAATATACGGCGGCGTAGCCTAAAGCGGGCGGGCATAAGGGCGCCAAATTCAAATGTGTTGGAGGGGAGCGTGTTTGATGGCAATGAGGCTTGACCTCACGTTTTTTACGTTTTTATTTTAAGTGCGCATGCGCCGGGCGCCTACATTTCCCAGTGTGCATTGCGGCTACGTACACCGCATGGGCCTATTGATTTCGACGTGGACGTAAACAACGTAAATCCCGATTCGCGGACGACTTACGCAAACGACGTAAAAAATTGGAATCTCGCGGCGGGAACGGCGGCCATACTTTAACATTATTATTCCACCTAATTGGTGGAATAACTTTAGGCCTGCTAATGCCTTACGGAAACGGCGTAAATCGACTGCGGCGGCTGGGCGTACGTTCGTGAATCGGCGTATAAACTCATTTACATATTCTACGCCGGCCGCAATGGAAGCGCCACCTAGCGGCCATCCAAAATATTGCAACCTAAGATAGGACGGCGCAAGCCGTCCTATCTTAGATATGTTTAAGCGTATCTCTGTTTGAGCATACGCTTAAACATAGGTCGGCGTAAATTCTGAGTTAGGTCGACTTATCTACTGATAAGTCGGCCTAACTCTACCTGAATCTACCTAAAAATATTGCAACCTAAGATAGGACGGCGCAAGCCATCCTATCTTAGATATGTTTAAGCGTATCTCTGTTTGAGCATACGCTTAAACATAGGTCGGCGTAGATTCTGAGTTAGGTCGGCTTATCTACTGATAAGCCAGCCTAACTCTTACTGAATCTACCTATAATTCTTTAAATAAATTGTTGTAATGTGGCTACTCACGGAATTATGTCAATTCCAACTAGTTGTAGCGCTACCCCCTCAGGAGCCGCTGATTGATTTGGGATCGGCGTATTAAGTTACCTCTATGTGATGTCTAGGGGTGAAGGTAGCGAGTAGAGCAGTAACTGCATGTCCATTCGGTAGATTAAGTTTTCTGAATGCTTTATTTCCTTGGTCCAACATGACCAACATCAACTTGAGGTAGACAGGAAAGGTTGATGAAATAAAGGAACTCTGCAGTATCAGGCTTTGGATAGAGAAAAGCAATCCTGCTATTCTGTAGTTGCATCAATACGTCGCCACTCCAGCCAGAGTGGGTGAAGTGACTCCGGACAGACCTCTGCCACAGGAATAGCAGCCGGAGTGCCACTTAAGGTTGCTGGGAGGAACAAGTCTCTGCCACAGACCAAATATGACCAGTGGCCCAGATTCACAAAAGAGATATGACGGCGTATCTCCTGATACGTTGTCGTATCTCTGTTTTAGGGTCTTCCTAACTATGCGACTGATTCATAGAATCAGTTACGCATAGTTAGCCCTAAGATCCGACAGGTGTAATTGAATTACACTGTCGGATCTTAGGATGCAATACCTCGGCCGCCGCTGGGGGGAGTTTGCGTCGTAAACCAGCGTCGGGTATGCAAATTAGTAGTTACGGCGATCCACGACGGTTTTTCGCGTTCGCTACGTCGCTGCTAGTCTAGTTTCCCGTCGCAAAGTTAGTTGTCGTTTTTGCGACAACTAACGATACATTACGCCGCCGCGATTCTACGTGAATCTGGGCCAGTGTTTTTTTCTGTTGTTCATTGCCACCCATGCCTTTTGCTTATGTGGGAATTCCCAGTGACATCAGCAGTTCCTAAGGATGTGGCAGGTGCAAACACTCACTGCTTCCTTAGCAACCAGTGACAGCAGGAAGCTGTCATACATAAAAGCAATAGAAATACTGGTTTTACATGATGCTTGACTCCCACTGAACAGGGGGCAGAATGAGCAACAGATTGTTCATCCAAAGTCTCAAACAGCCAAGGGTCCAAATCATTAACTCTATTCAGAAATAACAGAAGCTAATGAATCAGAGTTACAGGAAAGCCACTGGCATTTTCATTGAGAGTTCAATAATGGTAGCTCTCATATTTCATGACAGGTATTTTTAATAAACAATTCTGATCTGTGCCTAGGTAGGTGATTTATAATCTATGTAGTGTTGCAGGATATTAATGCTTCATAAATTACTACTAAACCCTTATCTTTTTTTTTTTACTACTTTTATGTCTTGTTTTTTCATGATATAATAACATGCCTCATCAAAACAGTCTGTGTAGTCATCTAATGGGATTAATAACTTATATTCATTTAAAGAAGAAATTAATATATTAAAAAAAAATATAACAAATTGCATACCTACAGGGGTGTTCATGATAGTGGATAAGGAAATACATCTGTGCATCTAATTTACTTCCAGCACAGTCTATCTTTTTAGGTTGATGATATTTTCGCTTTAGAAGTTTTTATGTACTTTTTTTTTTTTTGTTGAGAAGAAGGTAGAAAGGAAACAGCATTCACTGTAAGAAATCACTTAGCACAGTGTTCCGAGACATACACTATTCAATTGGTACTCTTAGCGGGAGTTCATATCTTCATAATATTACATCTGCATGGGTCCTCACAGCAGTGACATACTGCTTAACCAGGCCTGTGATGTACACAAACCAGAGTCTGCAGGGGCTAATAAGCTATACACATGTCTGTATAAAGCATTTAAAAGGGGAAACACAATTTGATATAATTTATATGAAAGGATAGAAACATACATACATACTGTAAGGGGTTAGCTCCGTAGCGGGGGGGTGTGACCCCCTGGATGGGTTCACTACACATGGAACGATACAGAGAAACAGCCGAAGACGGTTGAAAACACAGAATTTGGTTTATTCTTCCATCTTTCTGGAAACAAGTGCAAGCATCCAAACAGCATAAACAAAATCAAACATAAAATAAACCCTGGCCACTTGGGGCGTCTACCTTCACCACACAGGGACCTATCTATGGAGTCTGGCACAGCCTACTGCTGAGCAGACACTGCTGGTCATACAGCAGAAAAAACAACACCTCACCTCTTCAGAAGTATTTCTGTTCACTGCTCTCCTTCACTCAAAAAGCCTCAGGATGCAGCAATCAGTAGTAATCCTCTGGATTGCTTATAGAGGCCTTAACTGCCTCATTCTGAACAGCTGAAGTTTTCCAACGCCCTTAAATCTTTCTGGCTGCTTCTGCAGCCGACACCCGATAATAATTGGTGTATTTTCTAAACAAGGCAGAAATGTATCTCCCATCTGTGACAACACTCACAGATTTACCTGACTTCCTGTCACAATACATACATACATAGATAGATAGATTACTATTTGCAGATAGATTGTCCACCATAGAAATAATAGATAATAAGAATAATATACAGTAATTATGCAGATTAGATATCCTATTCAATTAATACACTAAGATATATGATGGAGCAAATGTATACAGTGTTTAAATACCAACTGAAGCTTTATATTGAAATGTTTCTATGAAGTGAAGTTGCAACATAAATAAATTAAGTATTTGGTAATTTGTTTTTTCTTTTTTAATTAAATTATTTAATTATTTATCTTGTTATTTATTTTATGTACTCCAAACTAATGGTTAGCAGCCCTTCTGCAGCATATCAGAGAACCAGATTGCTGAGCTGTGCATTAGTGGCTCAGGTCTCAGAAGTCTAACATAAACTAGCTTAATAATTTTACACCATTGTTTACCTGGAATAAACCTTTATATAACTTTCTCCATAAACTCCACATAATCATACATACTCCTGACTATTGGAGTTAAGCCACTCATCACAACACAGTTCTCCAAAAATCCCCAGCCCTCTTCTTATACTTCAATCAACCAAGTTTCCTAGTCACAAATTTATTACCAAATGGGAAGGTTGGAGGGCCAAACCTCACTGTCTGTTTCTGGCTCAAGTTTTCACTAACCTTTAGTTACTTCCTTGCTACCATTCTTTTAAAACCAGCCTGGAAGTGTCATTAAGTAAATCATATTTAATTCATATGTAGATCGAGCTGTCACTTTTTATCTGCATATGGCATCAGTTAACCACTTAAGGACCGCCTCCTGCACATATACGTCGGCAGAATGGCACGGCTGGGCACATCCACGTACAGGTACTTCCTGTACTAGTACCCAGCCGTGGGTCGCGGGCGTGTGCCCGCGGCGCGCACCCACGACTCGGTCCGAAGCTCCGGGAACGGGACCGCGGGTCCCGTGGACCCGATCGCCGCTGGAGTGCGGCGATCGGTCCCCGGAGCTGAAGAACGGGGAGAGCCATGTGTAAACACGGCTTCCCCGTTCTTCACTGTGGCGGCTGCATCGATCGTGTGATCCCTTTTATAGGGAGACACGATCAATGACGTCAGACCTACAGCCACACCCCCCTACAGTTGTAAACACACGTTAGGTGAAACGAAACTCCTTCAGCGCCCCCTGTGGTTAACTCCCAAACTGCAACTGTCATTTTCACAATAAACAATGCAATTTAAATGCATTTTTTGCTGTGAAAATGACAATGGTCCCAAAAATGTGTCAAAATTGTCTAAAGTGTCCGCCATAATGTCGCAGTCACGAAAAAAGTCGCTGATCGCCACCATTAGTAGTAAGAAAAAAAACAATTATAAAAATGCAATAAAACTATCCCCTGTTTTGTAAACGCTATAAATTTTGCACAAACCAACAGATAAACGCTTATTGTAATTTGCTTTTTAACCAAAAATAGGTAGAAGAATACGTATCGGCCTAAACTGAGGGAAAAAAAATGTATATATGTTTTTGGGGGATATTTATTATAGCAAAAAGTAAAAAATATTGAATTTTTTTCAAAAATGTCGCTCTATTTTTGTATATAGCGCAAAAAATAAAAATTGCAGAGGCGATCAAATACCACCAAAAGAAAGCTCTATTTGTGGGAAGAAAAGGACGCAAATTTTGTTTGGGAGCCATGTCGCACATGCGCAATTGTCTGTTAAAGCGACGCAGTACCTAATTGTAAAAACCCCTTGGGTCATTTAGCAGCATATTGGTCCGGTCCTTAAGTGGTTAAAGAAACCCTACAGGTTCTTTTTTTCTTTTTTCTTGGATCAATCGTTTTTTTTTATTGGTATAATAGAAAGAGTTTACAGAAAGAAAAAGGGTATACAAACCTGTATACAAGGATATCCAAAGGGTACATAGGGAGTACAAACATGTTGGTGTACAAATAGACTAAAATAGGTAATGGTACAAGCTAATAGGTGGTAGAACAAACTATTATAAATTGATACCGACTGTTAGTCATTAGTGCAACAGTTGGGTATCTGTACCATTTTACCTATTGGTACTGTACATGTTGGACCATCAGTAGGGAAACCCAGAAGTATAAGCATATAGTATGGAGTTTATCATTAGTTATTTACAGTGCGTTAATAGCAGAAAGACCTTATATTGGGGCATGATTTAGTTCTAGTTTGGTTGGTCTAATTGAGCAACGATAAGTTTGTAATCCTACTCGTCCGTATTTCCCATACATTTTGCACTAGTGAGGGAGTTGATGGCTAGTACATGTTCATAGGTATCATTTAGTTGTACTAAGGAGGTCACCTCCGAAAGGTTGGTAAAGATGTCAGATTTCCATTTTATAAGAATGGTTGAGCGGGCTGCAAGCAGGTTGTGTGTGACCAGGGGCGTAACTAGAAATCACAGGGCCCCATAGCAAAATGTTGTATGGGGCCCCCCCCCCCCAGAAAAAAAAAATCACGCCCACCAAAAGGCCCCACATCCTTTATTTGATTTTATTTGATATCATTATAACTAGGGTTGTCCAGATACCGATACTAGTATCGGTATCGGGACCGATACCGAGTATTTGCGGGAGTACTCGTACTCGCGCAAATGCTCCCGATACCTAAATAGAATACTTTTTTTGTATTTATCAACATGTTCTATGAAAATTCTTTGAGTTTTTTACTACTGCGTGACAAGCAAATAAAACATTTTTATTCATTTTTACTCATTTTTATTCTTTTATAATGTCTTGAGTTAGAGTTCTTCATAATTCTAAAGATAATATCCTTAGTCTGTATCGTGGTTTGAAAACTGTCACATGACATTTAAAAAAAGTATCGGTATTCGGTATCGGCGACTACATGAAAAAAAGTATCGGTACTTGTACTCGGTCCTAAAAAAGTGGTATCGGGACAACCCTAATTATAACTAAAGAGGACCTGTCATGGCTCTATACATGTATAAAGGAGTATAAAGAGGACCTATCATGGCTCTATACATGTATGTAGGAGTATAAAGAGGACCTGTCATGGCTCTATCCTAGTGATTAGGAACAGAGATCTCTCTCCTCCTCCAGTCAGTCCCACCCCCCCCCAGTTAGAAACACCTCCCAGGGAACACATGTAATCCCTTCCCTGACAGTGATATTTACACATTAATCAGTGCATTTTAATAGCACAGATCACTGTATAAATGTGAATGGTCCCAAAAATGTGTCAAAAGTTTCTGACCTGTCCACCACAATGTCGCAGTCTCACAAAAAACAAACAAAAAAAAACAGATCACTGCCATTACTAGTAAAAAAAAAATAATAATAATAAAAATGCTTGAAGTGCATAATTTCTATTATTACATTGTTATATAAAATAGTTCAACTCACCATATTGCAGAATCAGTAGGAGCCCCGAGCGTGTCACTTGCCAACGTCACCTGCCTTCAGATGCGGATTGTCACTTGCCGTGTCACCAGATGCGGGTTGTCACCTGCCACACATTGCAGATTGTTACTTGCCACAATGTCAGACATTGAGGATTGTCACTTGCCACGACGCCACCTGTCACACATTGTCACTTGCCACAACGTCACCTGCCACACGTAGCAGATTGTCACTTGCCACATCACCTGCCACACATTGCGGACGGGGAGGATGGAGATGACAGGGGTGGGCAGTAGGGAGGTGACGGGGAGGATGGAGATGACAGGGGTGGGCGGTAGGGAGGTGATGGGGAGGATGGAGATGACAGGGGTGGGTGGTAGGGAGGTGACGGGGAGGATGGAGATGACAGGGGTGGGCGGTAGGGAGGTGACGGGGAGGATGGAGATGACAGGGGTGGGCGGTAGGGAGGTGACGGGGAGGATGGAGATGACAGGGGTGGGTGGTAGGGAGGTGACAGGGAGGATGGAGATGACAGGGGTGGGCGGTGGGGAGGATGGAGATGACAGGGGTGGGTGGTAGGGAGGTGACGGGGAGGATGGAGATGACAGGGGTGGGCGGTAGGGAGGTGACGGGGAGGATGGAGATGACAGGGGTGGGTGGTAGGGAGGTGACAGGGAGGATGGAGATGACAGGGGTGGGCGGTGGGGAGGATGGAGATGACAGGGGTGGGTGGTAGGGAGGTGACGGGGAGGATGGAGATGACAGGGGTGGGCGGTAGGGAGGTGACGGGGAGGATGGAGATGACAGGGGTGGGTGGTAGGGAGGTGACGGGGAGGATGGAGATGACAGGGGTGGGCGGTAGGGAGGTGACGGGGAGGATGGAGATGACAGGGGTGGGTGGTAGGGAGGTGACGGGGAGGATGGAGATGACAGGAGTGGGCGGTAGGGAGGTGACGGGGAGGATGGAGATGACATGGGTGGGCGGTAGGGAGGTGACGGGGAGGATGGAGATGACAGGGGTGGGCGGTAGGGAGGTGACGGGGAGGATGGAGATGACAGGGGTGGGTGGTAGGGAGGTGACGGGGAGGATGGAGATGACAGGGGTGGGCGGTAGGGAGGTGACGGGGAGGATGGAGATGACAGGGGTGGGTGGTAGGGAGGTGACGGGGAGGATGGAGATGACAGGAGTGGGCGGTAGGGAGGTGACGGGGAGGATGGAGATGACATGGGTGGGCGGTAGGGAGGTGACGGGGAGGATGGAGATGACAGGGGTGGGCGGTAGGGAGGTGACGGGGAGGATGGAGATGACAGGGGTGGGCGGTAGGGAGGTGACGGGGAGGATGGAGATGACAGGGGTGGGCGGTAGGGAGGTGACGGGGAGGATGGAGATGACAGGGGTGGGCGGTAGGGAGGTGACGGGGAGGATGGAGATGACAGGGGTGGGCGGTAGGGAGGTGACAGGGAGGATGGAGATGACAGGGGTGGGCGCTAGGGAGGTGACGGGGAGGATGGAGATGACAGGGGTGGGCGGTAGGGAGGTGACAGGGAGGATGGAGATGACAGGGGTGGGCGGTAGGGAGGTGACGGGGAGGATGGAGATGACAGGGGGTGATAATATGTATGACAGGCCTCAGAAGTAGGATCATCGTGCTCCTCGTCATCCCCCTTGTCCTGGCATCCCACTGGGATGCCAGGAACAGGGGGATGACAGGAAGCATGATGATGACAGGAGACAGTAGGTGGCATTAGGCATTAGGGCTGTGTGTAAGGTCATCACAAGCAGTGTCAGGCAGCGGACCATCATGCACAGTACCTCGCCGATGATCGCGCTGCTCTGGCAGGTGGCATCACAGCATCACAGTGGCAGGTCTGTCTTGTTCACTATGGCCAACGTCCATCCTGGGTGAGGTCAATGAGCTCCTCCGCATTACTCGCGCTCTGCACATGGTACAGCTGTTAGGAGATTCGCAGAGCGCGGGAGAAGGGGAGGAGCCAGGGGAGGAGCACACCACCTACTGACCAAACAATTGGATGATCGAGGTTGTGACAACCTCCCAGCGCCGCCTCCTCTTCCTCCACAGGACTGCGCGGCGGCAAGGATCACAAACAATGTTTTATGTCACACATAAATGCAGGGGGAGTGGAGCGGGCGGAACGACATGGCGGGGCTCTTCATCCTCACCGGGCCCCACTCGGCTGCGGGCCCCATAGCGCCCGCGTGGGTCGGTATGGCGGTAGTTCCGCCACTGTGTGTGACCACACTTCTATCCGAGCTTGGGTATAGCGCTATACCAATATTAAGTGCAAGGCTTGGATTGGGGGGTGTTAGTATGCCTGTTACTGAGTATATAAGTTTAACCACTTGCCGAACGCCTATTTACGTCAACAGAATGGCACGGGCAGGCAGATTGGTGTACAGGTACGACCATTCGAATTTGCTGCTCATCCATATGCCTCTGAGTGCAGCTGCGGGTCCCGGGAACTCGATGTTCCTGGGAGTCCCGCTATTGCTGTCGGGAAGAGCAGAGCAGGGGAATGCCTTTGTAAACAAGGCATTCCCCTATTCTGCCTATTGACACTGTCACTGATGACTGTTCCCCGTGATCCTGGAACAGTCATCAGTGACCTGTCACGTGTAGCCACGCCCCCTAACAGTAAGAATCACTTCCTAGTGAACACTTAAACCCTGCAGCGCCACCTAGTTGTTAACCCCTTCACTGCCAGTTTACAGTAATCAGTGCAATTTTAAAGCACTGATCGCTCTAAAAATGACAATGGTCCCAAAATGGTTTTAAAAGTGTCCACCATAATGTCGCAGTCACGATAAAAATCGCTGATCACCGCCAATACTGCTAAAGAAAATTATTAATAAAAATGCCATAAAACAGTCCCCCATTTTGTAGAAGCTATAACTTTTGCGCAAACCAATCAATAAACGCTTATTGCCATTTTTTTACCAAAAATATGTAGAATACGAATCGGCCTAAACTGTAAAAAAAAAAGTTTTTTGATATATTTTTTGGGGATATTTATTATAGCAAAAAGTAAAAAAATATTATATATATATTTTTTAGAGAGAGACCCTAGAGAATAAAATGGCGGTCATTGCAATTTTCTATGTTGCATGGTATTTGTGCAGCGATTTTTCAAATGCAATTTTTGGGGAAAAAATACAATTTAATGAAATTTAATGCAAAAAAAACACAATAACAAAAAATGTGATAAGTAGATGCCTTACATGTCACACTTTACCCCCTTGCCGACCGCTGCACGGCGATATATGTTGGCAAAATGGCACGGCTGGGCATATGGACGTATACATATATGTCCCCTTTAAGACACAGCATTGTGGGCGTGCGCGCGCCCGGTGCAAGCTCCGTGAGTGTGACCGCGGGTCCCGTGGACTCGGTGTCTGCCAGGAGTCCCGCGATTATCTCACGGAGAGGAAGAATGGGGAAATACTGATGTAAACAAGCATTTCCCCATTCTGCCTAGTGACAGGATACTGATCACTGCTCCCTATGATTGGGAGCGGTGATCAATGTCGTGTCACACATAGGGCCTGATTTACCAAGCCTTTACTCCATGACTCATGGAGTAAAAGCAGGTGTAGCAGCCGTTTGGCCATTTACTAAAGAAATACGCTGCTAGTGCAGTGTATTTCCCTAGTTACTAATGTGCTCCGTGCGCCCAGGAGAGGGTGCATTGTGCACCAGTACAGACCTGGCGCACGGCACATTAAACTGTAAATTGCGGGGGTTTGGGCGGGAGTTTATTAGGGGGGGAGGTGGGGGGATGCAGGGGAAGTGAAGTGACATGTGTTTTAAAGTGTTTGGCGGGCCGAATTGAAAGGGAAAGTGTTTTTTGAAAACAGATCCCCGTACGCTTGCACAGTGCACCTGAACCTCGGGAGGTTCATTTGCATACTGGGCATGCGCAGAGAGAAAAGTCAGGGATTCCCGTGCGCCTTGTCAGTACGCCGTGAAAATCTTGGTAAATACCAAGCGGCGTACCCGTGATTGCGCTGCGTGACGCGGCGCACGGGAATCTCCGAGCCGTTTTCAGCCCTGAAGGGGAACTCGGCGCCAAATTTCAAACTTGAAATCGGCGCGGGTCCCCCTTCAGGGCTACATTAGGCTCTTAGGCTTGGTCCGGAACGTGAGGGGTTAAACCCGCGCCGATTCGGCGCGGGGGTCCCCCCCAGATCCAAACCAAGCCCTCATCCCAAGCATGCAGTCTGGCCCGGACAGGAATGGGGGAGGGGACGAGCGAGCGCCCCCCCCCCTCCTGAGCCGTACCAGACCGCATGCCCTCAACATGGGGGAGTGTGTGCTGTGGGGGAGGGGGGCACTGCCCCCCCACCCCACAGCACTCTTGCCCCCATGTCGATAGGGACAAGAGCCTCTTCCCGACAATCCTTGCCATTGGTTGTCGGGGTATGCGGGCGGGGCTAATCGGAATCTGCGAGCTCCCTTTAATAAGGGGGCCCCCAGATGCCGGCCCCCCACCCTATGTGAATGAGTATGGGGTACATCGTACCTCTACCCATTCACATGGGGGAAATGTAAAGTAAAATAAAACACCACACAGAATAAAATATTTTATTAATCTGCTCCGGAGCCCCCCCTTTCTTCTTTAGCTCTCTTAGAAGGGGGGGTTTCTTCTCTCCCGATCTTCCGCCGGGACCCTGGGCTTCGGTGATTTCTGCCGGGGGAGGGCGCCATCCCTCGGTCCTCTCCGGAGCCTTCCGCCGGATGCCCCCACCCCATTTAAGCTCTTTTTCATTAGGGAGGGGCATCCGGACTTCGGGGTCTTCTGCCGGGGGATGGCGCCTATCCCCCGGTCTTTCCGGTGCCTTCCGCCAGGGTTCCGGTCTTCCTGGTCTTCTGCCGGGGGTGCGCCAACTCCCAGGTCTTTTCTCTTCTGTCTTCTCTGCTCCCTCTTCTGCCTGGCTCCCCCGCGGAGCCAGGGCTTTCTTCCGTCTTCTTTCTTCTCTCTTCCTTCTTCTGCCTGTCTCCTCCGGGAACCCAGGGCTTGTCTCCGCTGTCTTCTTCCTTCTCTTCCATTGGATGTTGACACGACGAGGTCCGGCGCTGGAATGCCGTCTGAGCAGTGGGCATGGACTTATATAGGGCAATGCCACCATGTGACCTCAACCCATGTGACATCACATTCCCATCATGCCCAGGGAATGTGATGTCACATGGGTTGAGGTCACATGGTGGCATTACCCTATATAAGTCCATGCCCGCCGCTGACACAGCATGTCAGCGCGGAACCTCGTCGTGTCAACATCGAATGGAAGAGAAGGAAGAAGACAGCGGAGACAAGCCCTGGGCTCCCGGAGGAGACAGGCAGAAGAAGGAAGAGAGAAAAAAGAAGACGGAAGAAAGCCCTGGCTCCGCGGGGGAGCCAGGCAGAAGATGGAGCAGAGAAGACAGAAGAGAAAAGACCGGGGAGTTGGCGCACCCCCGGCAGAAGACCAGGAAGACCGGAACCCTGGCGGAAGGCACCGGAAAGACCGGGGGATAGGCGCCATCCCCCGGCAGAAGACCCCGAAGTCCGGATGCCCCTCCCTAATGAAAAAGAGCTTAAATGGGGTGGGGGCATCCGGCGGAAGGCTCCAGAGAGGACCGAGGGATGGCGCCCTCCCCCGGCAGAAATCACCGAAGCCCAGGGTCCCGGCGGAAGATCGGGAGAGAAGAAACCCCCCCTTCTAAGAGAGCTAAAGAAGAAAGGGGGGGCTCCGGAGCAGATTAATAAAATATTTTATTCTGTGTGGTGTTTTTTTTACTTTACATTTCCCCCATGTGAATGGGTAGAGGTACGATGTACCCCATACTCATTCACATAGGGTGGGGGGCCGGAATCTGGGGACCCCTTTATTAAAGGGGTCTCTCAGATTCTGATAAGCTCTCCGCCCGCATACCCCGACAACCAACGGCCAGGGTTGTCGGGAAGAGGCTCTTGTCCCTATCGACATGGGGGCAAGAGTGCTTTGGGGTGGGGGGGCAGTGCCCCCCTCCCCCACAGCACACACTGCCCCATGTTGAGGGCATGTGGTCTGGTATGGCTCAGGAGGGAGGGGGGCGCTCGCTCGTCCCCACCCCCATTCCTGTCTGACCAGACTGCGTGCCTGGGATAAGTGCTTGGTTTGGATCTTGGGGGTGACCCCCGCGCTATTTTTTTTTTGCGCGGGTTTAACCCCTTATGTTCCAGACCAAGCCTAAGAGCCTGGTATGCACCTGGAGGGAACCCACCTTATTTTTTTTGGGGGGGGTCTGGAGTTCCCCTTCATGAACAGCGATCTGTCATTTACACATGTCAGTCCCCCCCCCCTACAGTTAGAACACACCCAGGGAACATATTTAACCCCTCCCTCGCACCTAGTGTTAACCCCTTCCCTGCCAGTGGCATTTTTTGAGTAAGCAATGCATTTTTTACAGCACTGATCGCTAGAAAAATGCCAATGGTTCCAAAAAAGTGTTCGATGTGTCCGCCATAATGTCGCAGTACCGATAAAAATCGCTCATCGCCCCAATAACTAGTTAAAACAACAAAAAAAAAAAAATTGTAGACGCTATAACTTTTGCAAAAAACAAACACTAAACGCTATTTGCGATTTTTTGGAACCAAAAAGATGTAGAATACGTATCGGCCTAAACTGAGGGGTTTTTTAGTTTTTTCAATATATATTTTTGGGGATATTTATTATAGCAAAAAGTAAAACTAATTTTTACATATGTGGGCGGGACTTACGCAAGTCCCGCCCACATATATAAACATCGTTCAAACCACACATGTGAGGTATTGACGCGTGCGTTAGAGCGAGAGCAATACTTTTACCACTAGACCTTCTTTGTAACTATAAACTGGTAACCTGGAAAAAAAAGAAAAAGGTTGCCTATGGGGATATTCACGGAATTCATTTTGGCCCCATTGCAGGAGTGTTTCCAATAGTAAAGCGTGACATGTAAGGTATCTATTTACTCAGTGTAACATCATCTTTCACATTATCCCCAAAAATTGGGCTCACTTTTGTGTTTTGTTAATTTTTAACCACTTGAGCCCGGACCATATTTCTGGTCAATGACCGGGCAAGTTTTTGTGATTCGGCACGGCGTCGCTTTAACTGACAATTGCGCAGTCGTGCGACGTGGCTCCCAAACAAAATTGGCAACCTTTTTTTTCCCACAAATAGATTATTAAATGTGCGTGTTTACTTCTGTCTTTAACACCTCCCCTTCAGGCTGGAAAGCATCAGATCAGGGGAAACAAAAAAAAAAAAGCTCTCATTCCATTGCAGCTTGGTTCCTACATGTGTGATGAACTGAGCATGCTCAAACACTTAGAAAAAAAATATCCTTTCTTTTTAAAAGGTGAAAAACACTCATTGGATGCTCATAGAGCGTGGTTTGGATTAATTGCAGGTGTGCCCAATTACAAGCTCACCCAAACTAGAGACTGCAATTTGGTCATGTGATTTCAATTGCTTCATTACTAGCACTGTTATAAAAAGCGTGGATCGATCAGTCCTCAGCTGCCCTCAGAAGGGGCAGGCTGGCAGAAATGCTGTTGCTAAACACAAATGTGGTTTGTTGCATGGGTTTTGTTTTATTTTGCCAATGGTTTTGGTTTAGTTTTAAATGATGATCACTTTGATGTATTTGTCTATGTGGCCTTATTTTATGAAAAATGTGTAAAGCTATGGTTATTTAGAATTTTGAAATGTATTTTTGTTTGTTTGTCATTTTTTGCTTTCCTTGTTTTGTTGACCAATAAAAATTACTTTAAAATTGTTAAGTTTGTCTTTTGTTACTTTTTCATGCTACATATGTTGACAGCTGCAGCTGAACTAGGTTTGGGCCTAACAAATTATGTGTGATTTTTGTCTAAGCTTCTTTCCTGGTGTGTAATCATGAAATGTTTGCCATGTTTATTCTCCCTGACTTTAAAGACAAAAACTGGTAAGTATTTTATTTATTCTGCAGTGGTCCTCAGCCCTCAAGTACCCCCGACAGGACATGTTTTGGGGATTTCTCTTATCAAGAATTGCTGTCCAGACTGTATTTTAAAGCACATGTGCAAGATGAAGGAAAACCTGCAAACATGGCCTGTGGGGGGGGTTTGCTATTGGTGGACAGGCTTGACGTGCTGATTTACAGCACTGTGCTTAAATCTAGCGCAAGGCAATCCTATTCAAATTGTGGGTGTTTGAGGGAAGCCAAGTGAGTGTTAGAACCCCTGCTTTGTGTTTTTTTATTTTTGTGTTGAGCTTTGTGTCCCTTTTCTTAAAATTGGCTTCACTTCCTGTCACACAGCTGAACAGGAAGTGAGGTTAAAACCCTACCAGTGTCTTTTCTTGGGGACACAGGTCAATCTTAACTAGTGTCCCCATTAAGCAAATTGCACTCCAGCACTGCTGTGTACACCCCAAATCATGGGTCTTCAAACTACGGCCCTCCAGTTGTTCAGGAACTACAATTCCCATCATGCCTAGTCATGTCTGTGAATGTCAGTGCATTACAAGGCCTCATGGGATGTGTAGTTCTAAAACAGCTGGAGGGCCGTAGTTTGAGGATCCCTGCCCCAAATGATTATTTAGTTTGGGGTTTAGTAAAGGCAAAGCCACTCTGCAGTACAAGCATAGTTGCTGAAAATCAGAGAGGAAGCACTGATGGTTTTAACATCCAATCCTGTAGAAGCAAAGTTGTTTTGTTTTCTTTCTTCCTTGCTTTGCACTTGTAGTGCAAAGTGGATTTGCCTTTAGTCAATGGACCCCAAAGTCCAAGATCCCTAATAATTTGGGGTGTACACAGCAAAATGCTAGAGTGCAATTTACATAATGGGAAACTATTTAGCTTGATCTCTGTGTCCCCAAGAAAAGATATTAGTAAGGTTTTACCCTCACTTCCTGTTTGGCTATGTGACAGGAAGTGAATGAATTAGAAAGGGTGAAGACACCTCACAAATGTTGTCACTATCAGGGGTGCAGACATCCCCAAAAAATGAGCAGATAATACTTATTTGCAAATTAATAATTTTTTAGTTAACATTGGGTGGGGTGCTCTAACGCACACATTCCTACATATTAGCAACGCTCTATCCTGGCCTATTGGCATGGTTATATTTTTTTAGGGCTCTCAATAAAACTCTATGAAATTTGTGCTTAAACTAGAACCAGGGGCGGACTGACAACTCATGTGGCCCCTGGGCAATAGAAGATTATGGGGCCCCTCTGGCTTACAGATGACCACCACGCCAGGAGGTAGTGCAGAGGCGGGCAGCTAAAATCTTGGGATATTCACATTAAAAGCATGTCATTTTCGGACATATCAGGGACAGATCTAAAAAAACCACAGATTTTTACATACTGTCCCTGGTTTTACTGAGCCTGGCAACCCGGATGGGGCCCCCTAGTGGCATGGGGCCCTCGGGCAGTGCCCGAGTGCCCCAATGGTCAGTCCGCCCCTGACAAGAACTATAATCAAGAAGTTTTATTTTCTTTAATTTTGGATAGAGTGAGGGAGTGTTATAGGCCCTGTCAGTTTATTTTGTATTATCTGTGTCCAATTGGGGAGATTTGCCTTCACTTCCTGCCCCATAGCCAAACAGGAAGTGAGAGAAAAACTATGCAAATTAACCACTTCCCGCCCAGCCTATGGCCGATTTACGTCCGGGAAGTGGTTACACAATCCTGACAGGACGTCCTGCAGGATTTCATGCCGCACGCGCCTGTGGGGGCACGCAGCGCGGCGATCGGTGATGCGGGGTGTCAGTCTGACACCCTGCATCTCCGATCTCGGTAAAGAGTCTCTCACGGAGACGGAGACTCTTTACCACGTGATCAGCCGTGTCCAATCACGGCTGATCACGATGTAAACAGGAAGAGCCATCGATGGCTCTTCCTCACTCGCGTCTGACAGACGCGAGTATAGGAGAGCCGATCGGCGGCTCTCCTGACAGGGGGCGTTCGCGCTGATTGTTTATCAGCGCAGCCCCCCCTCGGACCACCAGGGATGCCCACCCTGGACCACCAGGGTGTGCAAAAACAAAAAAAATATAGAACAAAAAAACAAAAAGCAATAAAAAATAAGAAAAAAGATGCCAATCAGTGCCCACAAATGGGCACTGACTGGGAAAATCAGTGCCACCCCACAGTGTCCATCAGTGCCACCCCACAGTGCCCATCCATGCACAGTGCCCACCTATCAGTGCCCACCTGTGCCACACCCATAAGTATCCATCAGTGCCACCCATAAGTGCCGCCCATCTGTGCCGCCCATGAGTGCCCATCAGTGCCGCCTATGAGTGCCCATCAGTGCCGCATAGCAGCGCCGCCAATCAATGCCACCTCATCTGTGCCGTCAGTACTACCTCATCGATGTCCATCAGTGCCATCTCATCGGTGCCCATCAGTGCCGCCATATCAGTGCCCGTAATTGAAAGAGAAAAACTTATTTACAAAAAAATTAACCTAAAAAAATAAAAACTTTTTTTTGTTTCAAAATTTGCAGTCTTTTTTTAGTTGTTGCGCAAAAAAAAAAACCGCAGAGGTGATCAAATAACAACAAAAGAAAGCTCTATTTGTGGGGAAAAAAGGACGCCAATTTTGTTTGGGTACAGTGTTGTATGACCGCGCAATTGCCATTCAAAGTGCGACAGTGTTGAAAGCTGAAAATTGGCTTGGCGGGAAGGTGCGTAAGTGCCTGGTATGGAAGTGGTTAAGGGAATCCAGTGCCCCCCCAGAACTAGTGTGTGGGTCCCCTGAAAATTACTGGGCGGGGTTATACAAAAACAGGGTGTGACCTTGACAGGAAGGGGTGGGTCATTTTTCTATTAGGAGGTGCAGATATGTAGTCAGGCCTAGGGCAGAACCAAACCTAAATATACTACTGCATATTAGGGCTTATTTAGACCGGAACCGATTTACAGCGTGTTTTTATATTGTGGGAGGAAACCCACGCAGGCACAGGGAGAACATGCAAACTCCATGCAGATGCTGTCACGGGCGGGATTCGAACCAACGACTCTTTTGCTGCTAGGTCAAAGTGCTATACACTACACCACTGTGGTGAACGAACATGATTGCAGCTGAAAGCATGAGAACTTTTATTTTTTTTTTCAATACCATGCTTTCCAGCCTTATTGACCCCGCCTCTCTCCATAAAGAGGACCTGTCACACACTAGTCCTATTACAAGGGATGTTTACATTCCTTGTAATAGGAAGAAAACTGATCATTTTTTTTTTATTTTTTTATTTCAGTGTAAAACATTATAAAACTAAATAAAAATAAATAAGAAAACCACAAAAAAATTTTTTAAAGCGCCCCGTCCCGACGAGCTCGCGCACAGAAGCAAACGCATACGCGAGTAGCGCCCGCATATGAAAACGGTATTCAAACCACACAAGTGAGGTATCGCCGCGATCGTTAGAGTGAGAGCAATAATTCTAGCCCTAGACCTACTCTGCAACTCAAAAAATGCAACCTGTAGAATTTTTTAAACGTCGCCTATCGAGATTTTTAAAGGGTAAAAGTTTGATGCCATGCCACGAGCGGGCGCAATTTTTAAGTGTGACATGTTGGGTATCATTTTACTCGGCGTAACATTATCTTTCACAATATATAAAAAAATTGGGCAAAATGTATTGTTGTCTTATTTTTTAATTAAAAAAAGTGATTTTTATCCAAAAAAAGTGCGCTTGTAAGACCGCTGCGCAAATACGGTGTGACAAAAAGTATTGCAATGACTGCCATTTTATTCCCTAGGATGTCTGCTAAAAAAAAATATATAATGTTTGGGGGTTCTGATTAATTTTCTAGCCAAAAAATTGTGATTTTCACATGAAGGAGAGAAGTGCCAGAATTAACCCGGTGGGCAAGTGGTTAAAGTACTCATGGCTATAAAGAATAGAGTCATTGCTCATTAAAAAAAAAAAAAAAAAAAGGGGGTCCCTCCAAATTAAATTACCAGGCCCTTCAGGTCTGGAATGGATATTAAGGGGAACCCCGCCGTAAAAACCCCCCCAAAAAATGGCGTGGGGTCCCCCCAAATATCCATACCAGACCCTTCAGTTCTGGTGTGGATTTTAAGGGGAACTCCACCCCAAATTGAAAAAAAAATGGCGTGGAGTCCCCCTAAAAATCCACACCAGACCCTTATCCGAGCACGTTGACCTGGCCGGCCGCAGAAAAGAGGGGGGGACAGAGTGCGGCCCCCCCCCTCTCCTGAACCGCACCAGGCCACATGCCCTCAACATGGGGAGGATGTCCCCATGTTGATGGGGACAAGGGTCTCATCCCCACAACCCTTGCCCGGTGGTTGTGGGGGTATGCGGGCGGGGGGCTTATCAGAATCTGGAAGACCCCTTTAACAAAGGGGACCCCCAGATCCTGGCCCCCCCCTATGTGAAATGGTAATGGGGTACATTGTACCTCTACCATTTCACCCCAAAAAAAATGTCAAAGTGTTAAAAATGACAGTAGCCGGTTTTTGACAAATCTTTTAATAAAATCTTCTTTTCTTCTTTCCTTCGGGTTTCTTCCGCTGCTTCTTTCTTCTCGTCCACATCTTGCCCGACGTGTTCTTCTATCTTCTCCGTCCGTCCTTCAGCCTTCTGGTCCCGCATCTTGCCCGTTGTCTTGTCCTGTCTTCTTCTCCGTCCGCCTCCTCGTCCGCATCTTGGGTCTTCTGCGGTGTTCTTCTCGTCCCCGGACCCAGCGTTTGAATTTGATTTGGCCGCCGTTTTCCCGCTCCTGGGACCCGCCCCCCTCTGACGCCACAAGTAAACTCCTTAGAAGGTCATGTGCGTCAGAGGGGGGCGGGGTCACATGAGTGTGACACGGCGGGAACTTCTTCTCCGGGCGGCGCGATTGAAATTGAATTCCCCCGCTGTGTGACGCTCTGCGACCCCGCCCCCCTCTGACGCACATGACCTTCTAAGGAGTTTACTTGTGGCGTCAGAGGGGGGCGGGGTCACATGAGTGTGACACGGCGGGAACTTCTTCTCCGGGCGGCGCGATTGAAATTGAATTCCCCCGCTGTGTGACGCTCTGCGACCCCGCCCCCCTCTGACGCACATGACCTTCTAAGGAGTTTACTTGTGGCGTCAGAGGGGGGCGGGGTCACATGAGTGTGACACGGCGGGAACTTCTTCTCCGGGCGGCGCGATTGAAATTGAATTCCCCCGCTGTGTGACGCTCTGCGACCCCGCCCCCCTCTGACGCACATGACCTTCTAAGGAGTTTACTTGTGGCGTCAGAGGGGGGCGGGTCCCAGGAGCGGAAAAACGGCGGCCAAATCAAATTCAAACGCTGGGTCCGGGGACGAGAAGAACACCGCAGAAGACCCAAGATGCGGACGAGGAGGAGACAGGACAAGACAACGGGCAAGATGCGGGACCAGAAGGCTGAAGGACGGACGGAGAAGATAGAAGAACACGTCGGGCAAGATGTGGACGAGAAGAAAGAAGCAGCGGAAGAAACCCGAAGGAAAGAAGAAAAGAAGATTTTATTAAAAGATTTGTCAAAAACCGGCTACTGTCATTTTTAACACTTTGACATTTTTTTTGGGGTGAAATGGTAGAGGTACAATGTACCCCATTACCATTTCACACAGGGGGGGGGTCAGGATCTGGGGGTCCCCTTTGTTAAAGGGGTCTTCCAGATTCTGATAAACCTCCCGCCCGCATACCCCCACAACCACCGGGCAAGGGTTGTGGGGATGAGACCCTTGTCCCCATCAACATGGGGACATCCTCCCCATGTTGAGGGCATGTGGCCTGGTGCGGTTCAGGAGAGAGGGGGGGCCGCACTCTGTCCCCCCCTCTTTTCTGCGGCCGGCCAGGTCAACGTGCTCGGATAAGGGTCTGGTGTGGATTTTTAGGGGGACTCCACGCCATTTTTTTTTTCAATTTGGGGTGGAGTTCCCCTTAAAATCCACACCAGACCTGAAGGGTCTGGAATGGATATTTGCCGGGAACCGCACGTCTTTTTTTTTTTTGTTTTTTACGGCGGGGTTCCCCTTAATATCCATTCCAGACCTGAAGGGCCTGGTAATTTAATTTGGGGGAACCCCTACACATTTTCTTGTTTGTTTTATGAATGAATCCCTTTAGAATTGTCAGAGCCGACAATTCATTATAGCCGCGTGTGAATTTTTAAATGACTTTTTTCCTTCTGAATGTCACTTTGTGCAGGGGGAGTTCTAAGTGCGGGAAAAATGCGCTATTTCACATGCTGACATTACACCCCCCCTAGGTACGAAATTTAAAGGAATATTTCACTTTTATTGTTTCACTTTAAGAATTATTAATTTCACTGCTCCCGAAAAAACGGCCGTTTTAAAAAATAAAAAAAGCATTGATACATGTTCCCTGGGGCAGGACTGAGGTCCCCAAACACTTTTTAGGACAAAACTTGCAGATTAGCCTTTAAAATGAACACTTTTGATTTCTCCCATAGACTTCTATAGGGAGTTCGGCGCGGCTTTACATATTAGTTTCAATGCGCCGGCTGCTACGCTGGTTCATGCGCCCAATTAAGCCTCCACCCGGAGTACTAATTAACGCATGAACCAGCGCAGCGCACAGAGCATAGTAAATCAGGCCCATAGTCTCCTCACAGTAAGAACACATCCCTAGGACACCCTATAGGTTAACCCCTTCACTGCCAGTTACATTTACACAGTAATCAGTGCATTTGTATAGCACTGATCGCTGTATAAATGTGAATGGTCCCAAAATAGCGCCAAAAGTGTCCGATGTGTCCGCCATAATGTCACAATCATGATAAAAATCGCTGATCGCAGCCAATACTAGTAAAAAAAAAAAATATTACTAAAAATGCCATAAAACTATCCCCTATTTTGTAGACGCTATAACTTTTGTGCAAACCAATTAATAAACACTTATTCCATAGACAAAGAAAAAAGGGACAGCATGAAGATGTGTGCAATGGAAGACAATACAAATGCATAATAAATTAAATCTGGAAAAATGTACAGTAAAAAAGAACATATAAATAAATACATAAATCAAAAAAAAAAAAAAAAAAGCTAGCTGAAGTCATGGAAGACTGCATAACATATGGACAACTGAGCAAGCTACGTTAATCAACTGATGCCGTGTTTCACAAACTCTGCTTAGCTGTGTACCACTATTACAACAAATACTCTTTGTACAAACACAAATCTCTACAAACAATTGCACCATGTACCTATGGTTTTTACCCATAACAGTTGATGCCGTATATTCTCCATGAGGCAGTTCTGGTCAGAAATTCTGAGCCCCAGTGTGTAATTTACATTGTGAGCAGCAACCACCAGTGGAGCAGGTCCTACAATGCCCTAATGACACCAAACATGGGAAGTAAAATTACCAATAGTGGGGTAGATTTAGGTACATTTGCGTTTTTTTTGCGGGAGGCGCAGGGCAAAGTTTTTGCCCTGCGCCCCTGCAAATTTTTTGCGCTACCCGCGATTCACGGAGCAGTAGCTCCGTAAATTGCGTGTGCGCTCCGGCAAAATGCCCGGCGTAAGCGCGCGCAATTTAAATGATCCCATAGGGGGCGGGAATCATTTAAATTAGGCGCGTTCCCGCGTAGAGCGCATGCTCCATCGGGAAACTTTCCCGACGTGCATTGCGGCAAATGACGTCGCAAGGACGTCATTTGCTTCAAAGTGAACGTGAATGGCGTCCAGCGCCATTCACGAATCACTTACGCAAACTACGTACATTTTAAATTTCGCAACGCGGGAACGACGGGTATACGTAACATTGGCTGCCCCTGCTAATAGCAGGGGCAGCCTTACGCGAAAACCGCCGTACGCAAACGACGTAAACTGCGTACGCAGGGCTCGCGTAACGTTGTAAATCGGCGTTAGTATGCAATTTGCATACTATACGCAGAGCACAACGGGAACGCCACCTAGCGGCCATCGCAAGAATGCAGCCTAAGATATGCGGGCATAAGTGCCTTATGCCACGCATATCTTAGGCTGCAGTCGGCGTAACGAGGTTCCTGAATCAGGAGCATTCATTATGCCGGCGCAAGTAAGCAATTGCGCTGCGTAACTATGGTTACGCAGGCGCAATTGCTCTCTGAATCCGGGCCAGTGTTACTAGTCTCTGCACTCTTGTGTCTCCCCTAGCATCACCATGGATTCAACAACATTACGTTAATTGGTTATTTTTTTCCTACATGTAAAATACATCAAGATATATTTTTGGCATTGTTGTCACTCAGTTACAGATTACGTAAAAAAAAAAATACATTATAAGCATTCTGTTAAGTTCTTCTGCTCACCACAACATCAGATTTCCAACATGGCGTGTCTGTTCTTTAACATTCAGAGCTTAGCAGAGACTTATGGTATGCTAAAAGGGAACCATCTGAAAGCAGGACCAGATCCAGCATCTGGAGTTATGTGGCGTATAATTGTACCCGGAGGATTTGCCAAGTGCAGCTGTTCTCCAAGATCCGACACGACTGCTCCAATGGGACCTGCAGGCTGTACACAGTTGTTGCACAAAACATAGTGGCTTTACCTGTCCAGATTATTAAAACAACATCTTTTTTTGCATTGCTGAAACAAAATGTATATTGTGTGATGGCTCATTCAGTTGGCTACGCAATGATTTGACATGTAAAAACATTAAAATATATACTAATGAGTGCAGGTAATTAGGGGAGTTTCTGTGTAGACAAATTTATGGTCTGCTGTTACACAGTAAAAGATAAGGAAAAGTCTCCAACAAAATCACTGCACATTCCCACAGTAGTACAATTACAGCTATGGCATCTTATATGGCTGCTTTAGGACATCAAGGCTAGGAGACAGGGCCGCATTCAAATTTCACAATACCCTAGGCACACCTGAGCGATAAAATATGTACCAACAAACTTTGGGCTTGCTTATAAATTTCACCCCCATATGCTGTATACATATCAAATAGATATTACATATACAAAAAAAGGGGCACTGTATATAAATAATTCCATAAGATTTACATATAGATACTCCTTGTGTAAAATTCATATAAAGATACCACAAATGCAATAATTCACATAAAAATAGCACATGTGCAAATCGTATAAATTGTTCCAAATATTTATAAATCAGTGTAACACTCATTGTAGGCGCTTTTGGCTGTGGACACAGGTCAGCATGGGATAAGGTGACCAGATTTATAATATGAAATCCGGGGACATATTTTTTTTTTACTAGTAATGGCGGCATTCAGTAACTCTCTGCCTGTCGCCGCCGCCCGCCTCAGAGCCTTTCAAGTATTAATCTCTCTGGGCCCGGGTTACTACTCGGTGGGGAGCGGAGGAAGATCACTCTGCCAGGGAAGGCAAGGAGATAAGCAGGCAGACGACTGGCCGGGACTTGAGACAAGGCAGAAGAACATGAGAGCGAAGCTGAATGGGCATACACCCGAAACTGAAGAAATATTCCCTCCACTCCGACCAGCACATGATCATCATAAAGGGTCTTAGATAATGGAACAAAAATAGACCCCCCCTAAGCTAGTAGGAGCGGCGGAGCGGGGTGTGTAATTCAGATTTGTTTTTATTAATTTTGTACTGACTGTCTTTCAAATTGCCCCAACCCCTGGGGGCAAATCCAATCTGGGGACAAAACTGGGGACAGACTTGGTCCGGGGACAGTGTCCTCAATCCAGGGATGTCTGGTCACCCTAGCATGGGAACCTGGTACAAAACATGTGTGAATATTTGGCAGCACATCACAGATCCCCAAATAAAGCCCAAATGTTTTTTTTTTATTGAAGAGCGATCACATCACCGCAAATAAGTGCATTGTTTCAGAGCCATGACAGACCTCCTTCTTCAGGCCTGATGAAGGGGTCCTGCATAGCTCAGAAATGTTACACTTCGTTGCTGTGATGTGATCTCTCTTTAATAAAAAATGTTTGGACTTTCTTTAAGGATTCGTTTTACCACTTCAGCCCCGGACCATTTTGTAGCTAAAGGACCAGGCCACTTTTTGCGATTCTGCACTGCGTCGGTTTAACTGACAATTGCACGGTCGTGCGACGTGGCTCCCAAACAAAATTGGCGTCCTTTTTTTATCACAAATAGAGCTTTCTTTTGGTTGTATTTGATCACCTCTGTGGTTTTTATTTTTTGCGCTAAAAACAAAAATAGAGCGACAATTTTTTAAAAAAATTCAATATCTTTTACTTTTTGCTATAATAAATATCCCCCAAAAATATATAAAAACATGTTTTTCCTCAGTTTAGGCCAATACATATTCTTCTACATATTTTTGGGTAAAAAATAAATCGCAATAAGCGTTTATTGAGCGCAAAAGTTATAGCGTCTACAAAATAGGGGGTAGTTTTATGGCATTTTTATTAATAATTATTTTTTTTACTAGTAATGGCGGCGATCAGCAATTTTTAGCCTGACTAAGACATTATGGCGGACTCATCGGACACTTTTGACACATTTTTGGGACCATTGTCATTTTTACAGCGCTCAGTGCTATAAAAATGCACTGTTTACTGTGAAAATGACACTGGCAGTGAATGGGGTTAACCACTAGGTGGCGCTGTAGGGGTTAGGTGTGCCTTAGTGAGTGATTATTACTGTAGGGGGGCATGGCATGTGAACATGTGAAATGGGAATATTAATGAAGCATTTGCACCTTGACCAGTCTGTGGCTACACAGCCGTATACACATGAAACTGTGATGCACTGTGTGTTCTGTCTTTATATCAGAACCAACATTTACTTTTTTTACGCAATCAGGGTTACAGTAGCTCTTCTATTTGGTTGAACTACACAGGTCAGCATTCTCTCCCCACTTGCATCAGTGAGCCTTGGCTGCCTACTGTATGTCACTCTCACCAGTTCACTAGTTTTCTTTCTTTGGACCACTTTTGGTAGGTCCTGACCACTGCAGACTGGGAACATCCCACAGGAGCTGCAGTTTTGAAGTTATCCTGACTCAATTGTCTAGCTATTACAAATTGACCAATGTCAAAGTTGCTAAAATTCTTATGCTTGCCCATTTTTTTGCTTTCAAAACATTATCTTCAGGGACAACATGTCAACTTGCTTTTAGGTGCCCTTGTAACAAAATAATCAATGTTATTCACTTTACCTGTCAGTGGCATAATGTTATTACTGATCGGTGTACTGTATGTGCAAAGTCCACTTTTAGCCCAGGTTCTCACTGGGCTGTGGGAATAAAGCCGTGAGAGTTCAGCTGATTTCACTCCCGCTTGTCAGTCCCAATTTCGGCCGCAATTTCAGAGACATCTGTGCAGATGTCAATGTAAATCGCAGCCTGAAATCGCAAAAAGTAGTACAGAAACGACTTTTTTAAATCGGTGCAGCGCCGCAGATGCAGCGTCGAACCGATTAGGGCGGTGCCATTGCCGGCAAATGCATCGCCGGCAAATCTCATGTCAAAACGTACCAATGTGTACCAGGGCTCATAGTGCCAATGAAAATAAAATATCCTCTTCTCCAGTTTCTCAATGAAAGAGCTCACTCCACTCCCAGCAACACTCAAATGGTAATAAACTCACCTTATCAGAAGCAAAGGGTGACCATTACTATTTTTGCACCCCACACTCCATTAAAAGAGGAGAAACATAGAGGATCAATGCGCAACTTTCTTTATCAAAACAAATAAAATACAAATAGAAATGCATTTACACCTTTTGTGCTATCATCCAGCACTAAGGATAGATAGGCCTCCTCCTGCCGTTTGTGCGTATAAACAATTCCTGAATGATGAAGCCCTTTTGTACAAAGCTTGACCCCTGTGTAAGTATATAGTTTTGGTAAAAACAAATTATAGGATGTACTATTGGAAATGGCACGCTGCTGCTTTTTATGCAGAGCTACTTTTTAAACTGTACATAAACAAGAGAGAAGAGAGATGGTTTCATAGGGCCAGATTCACAGAGCAGATACGACGGCGTATCTCCTGATACGCCGTCGTATCTGTTGTTCTATCTATGCGACTGATTCATAGAATCAGTTACGCATAGATAGCCATAAGATCCGACAGGTGTAATTGTTTTACACTGTCGGATCTTAAGATGCAATACCGCGGCCGCCGCTGGGGGGAGTTTGCGTTGTAAACCAGCGTCGGGTATGCAAATTAGGAGTTACGGCGATTCCCGACGTTTTTTCGCGTTCGCTACGTCGCCGATAGACTAGTTTCCTGTCGCAAAGTTAGTCGTTTTTTTTGGTGCCTTAACTTTACACAGCAATCGTATTGCTGTATAAAGTATGGCCGTCTTTCCCGCGTCGAAATTAAAAAAATAACGTCGTTTGCGTAAGCCGTCCGGGAATACGGAATTACGCTACGTGCGTCGCCGTTCGAAAAAATGACGTCACTTCGTGCAAAGCACGGCGGGAGTTCGGAAACGGAGCATGCGCGGTAGGTCCGGCGCGGGAACGCGCCTAATTTAAATGGCACACGCCCATTTGAATTGGCCCGCCTTGCGCCGGAGGCCGCCTGCGTAGGTTTTCATCGCAAGTGCTTGGTGAATCAGGCACTTGCGATGAAAAATTGCGGCGGTGTAACGTATCTACGATACGTTACGCCGCCGCTCATCTACGTGAATCTGGCCCATAGTTCCTGAATATAAGGAGCCTTTCGAGTCTTTAGGTGAATTTAACAACACGTGTCTAAAATTGGATAGCAGAGGGAAAAGGAATTAGGAAAACATTTTAACAGTCTGACAATTGTGAGGCTTGGTGCTGCTCTCCATAACCCTGTTGTCCTAGGTACTGGACCATGAGTGCAATTATGGTAACTGTACGGTAACTGTAACCTGCTAGAGGACGCAGCAAAAGTATTTTCCATATCACCTCCTCAAAATAGTATATTATAGTATGCTATAGAATAAGTAGCACTACCCCCGAAGGAGCTGCTGAGTATTTTTGGGTGGCACGTTACCTCTATCTTCTCGCTGTCCAGGGTGAAAAGAGTGTCCACACAAGCACTTATTTTTCTACATTTGCAGAACTTAGGTGGAAAAGAAGTAAAAAGGGGTGGAAGGGTAGGTAAGTTCAGGTGCATAATCACAAATAGGAAACACTCCTGCTTCCAACAAACAGTTCTCATCATCACTCTAGCCAGAGTGGGTATTGCATCACCTGGATAGGTCCCTGTCACTGGCCTAGCTGCCGTGATGGTGCATGGAATAAAGTACAGTCTCTGCCACCTTCCTTTATGAGGAGACACTTTTGGTCCGGAATCCCCTGCCACAGGATTCAGCACCCGGATCTCTCCAGATTAACTCTTGTAGAACTTAGATCTGACAGGCGACCACCGTCGAGTCTTTCAGTGTATGGTGCATCCTGCAATGAAGTTTGCAGGTATACTCCCAAGATACCAACCTCTTGCATGGTCCTCTTCAGGCTTCCTTCATTAAGTGGCTTCCTCCCGCAGAGCGGAAAGCTTAGGATCACCCTTTCAGAAAACAGGCCCCAGTCTGACTACTGGGCCTACCAGGCGAAGCCGCAACCCCGTTCAAACGTGGTTCCAGAGCCAGGATTCAGGACCAGCACCTCAGGCCAGGCGGCCATGAGGCGCGAACGAACAACCCCCGCCAATGGCGTCTGTCCCTTAAGTATCCCACCCCAGCATGCACAGCAGGGCAACCACTCCCACTGATTCGCTGCCGAGGGGGGCACCCAATACACCTTGACCTTGTTGCTGCCATCCTTGGCCTGGAGTGGTAATGGCACCCCCAGGCGAACAATGGTGGGAACTCCCAGCACAGCCATGGCTGGAACAGAGGCTAAATTTGCCATTAATCACATTAGTCTGAGCCCAGATAACAGCTCAGACCCCACTAAATTTAAAGCAGCGCCTGTTCAACAGGAGCAGGCCACTACACATAGCATAGTAGTATAGATACGAAAGCCAAGTATGATGTGCATTTACAATTCTGCTGCCTCCTATAGTCTCTGACACGGGTGCATCAAGTCTCTTGTGCCAAAAACATAATGTACCGTAAGTCCTATGTAGAATTGTTTGTGCATAAATTGCAACTGCTTGTGTCTCTGTTGGTGTTTTATGTGGATGTAATTTTGCTTTGGCAGTTTTGCATTTTTTTTTTTGCTAAAGTTTCAGTTCTACAGTTATTTTTTCCAGCAAAATAAATGTCACAAACATAGGAAATTTGGCCAGGACATGTTTTTGTGGCAACAGCCATCCTCATTTAAATTGTAAAGTAATGATGATTGGTAATGAAAATATTCATGCATTTCTGTTATTCTTGCAAATGATCATTTAAAATATGAGTGGGTATAATATAATTCCATAAGTGAATAAACATCATTATTGTACATTATCTTTTTTAAATGACAAAGGGGGTTATTTACTAAAGGCAAAGTGCACTTGAAATTGCACTGAAAGTGCGATTGGAAGTGCAGTCGCTGTAAATCCAAGGGGGACAGGCAAAGAAAATGAAAAAAAAATGCATTTTAGCTTGCACATGATTGGATAATAAAATCAGCAGAGCTTCCCCTCATTTCAGATCTACCCCTCAGATTTACAGCGACTGCACTTCCAAGTGCACTTTCAGTGCAATTTCAAGTTTGTACTTGTTGTGCAAAGTGGATTTTTCTTTCGTAAATAACCCCCATAGTGTCCACTTAAGCAGGATCGGAATTACATACAGTTTGTCACCTTTTTTTGTCCCTCGGTTTACCCCTTTTGCATAAGGTCTGTATAGTTACCCATATGAGCTTTAAAAATGCCCCCTGTAATTTGCATCAAAAGAACAGATGAAGTATGTGTGTGCAAAAATAATGGCATTAATGATGTTTTGTATATGCATCTTTGCCTATTATTAGTGCAAACAAACATTTCAGGCATTGCTATTAGGTAATTGTACAGAACATTGTCTGGGTAATGATGCTTTTTTTCTAACTATCCATATTACAAGTGTAGACTGTGTCAAAATGTGTGTTTCTAATATGTGAAGATCCAACACAGCCCAGGCAATCAGCAAGCACCTAATTGTAAATATATGTGTCTGGGTTCCGTACATTACAAGCAGAAGGAAGGAGCTTAATAGGGATATGAAGAATGCCTTAAAGTGGTTGTAAAGGTTTGTTTTTTATTTTCTAAATAGGTTCCTTTAAGCTAGTGCATTGTTGGTTCACTTACCTTTTCCTTCGATTTCCCTTCTAAATGTTTTTTTTCTTTGTCTGAATTTCTCACTTCCTGTTTCCCCTCAGTAAGCTGTTGTAGCTGACTAGCCCCCAGCTTAGGGCAAGCTTACTGAGGAGAAACAGGAGGTGAGAAATTCAGACAAAGAAAAAAAAGGTAAGTGAACAAACAATGCACTAGCTTAAAGGAACCCATTTAGAAAATAAAAAACAAACCTTTACAACCTCTTTAATATGTGTGTAAAATGGGCTTAGACAGGGGCATAACTACCATCCAGAAATGTCAGAGTGTTAATTACAGTACAGGACTCTTTGAGCATATGATCTGAGCCAGTTTGCCAACCTACCAATTGAAATTAAGATATAGTCACCCTGTCTTGATATCCAACACTTCCAGGTGTGTCAGATACCTGCTGTTTCACTGAACACTGTGGCCCGGATTCAGAAAGGAGATACGATGGCGTATCTCCGGATACGCCGTCGTATCTCTGAGTGTGCGGGGTCGTAACTATGCCACTGATTCATAGAATCAGTTACGCATAGATTTCCCTAAGATCCGACCGGCGTAAGTGTCTTACACCGTCGTATCTTAGGCTGCATATTTACGCTGGCCGCTAGGTGGCGCTTCCGTATATTTACGCGATGAATATGTTAATTAGGTAGATACGCCGATTCAGAAACGTACGTCCGCCCGACGCATTTTTTTACGTCGTTTATGTTAGGCTTTTTCCGGCGTAAAGTTACCCCTGCTATATGAGGGGTATCCTATGTTAAGTATGGACGTCGTTCCCGCGTCGAGTTTTGAAAATTTTTCGTTTGCGAATAGGGCTGTACGTAAGTTACGTTCACATCTAAAGCATTGACGATTTGCGGCGTAATTTTGAGCATGCGGACTGGGATTATTTCACGAACGGCGCATGCGTCGTTCGTAAAAAACGTCAAATACACGGGTAGGGTTGTCCAGATACCGATACTAGTATCGGTATCGGGACCGATACCGAGTATTTGCGGGAGTACTCGTACTCGCGCAAATGCTCCCGATACCTAAATAGAATACTTTTTTTGTATTTATCAACATGTTCTATGAAAATTCTTTGAGTTTTTTACTACTGCGTGACAAGCAAATAAAACATTTTTATTCATTTTTACTCATTTTTATTCTTTTATAATGTCTTGAGTTAGAGTTCTTCATAATTCTAAAGATAATATCCTTAGTCTGTATCGTGGTTTGAAAACTGTCACATGACATTTAAAAAAAGTATCGGTATTCGGTATCGGCGACTACATGAAAAAAAGTATCGGTACTTGTACTCGGTCCTAAAAAAGTGGTATCGGGACAACCCTATACACGGGGTCACATGTAATTTAAATAAAACACGCCCACATCATCCACATTTGAATTAGGCGGGCTTACGCCGACACACATACGTTACGTAACTAAGGGCGCAAGTTCTTTCTGAATATGGAACTTGCGCCCTAATTTACGGTGGCGTAACGTATCTGAGATACGTTACGCCACCCGAAAATATGCACCAATGTATCTGAATCTGGCCCTGTGATTCCACCCACCAGCCTCTACACAACTACAGGTCACAGTAATGAGGTAGTGGCCAGTAGATGGATATCACAAGAGATCATTGCTCGGCAAGAAAAGGAAAATTGCCGTCGCCACGCTTCAGACAGTTAAAGTGTTAGTAAACCCACACAAATTAGTGTGTATATGCAGTAAAGAATGCTTGTTATTTTCACTGTGGAACCTAAGGGGTTAATCCTCTGCATTGTGTAAAACGGCAGGTTTATCCTGTCTTCTCTGATCCATCCCCCAATCCATCTGCTGATAGTACAAAGCATTGGAGGCACTCTGCACATGCTCGGTTTGATTTGTATTGCTGGAGAGTTTTTTTTTTTTTTTTTTTGGGGGGGAGGGTGGATGTGATCAACACAGGGCCAACCAGCACTGTCCAGACAGAGGGTCAGGGGTCATGCAGCCTCATAGGATAGTCAGAGGAGAATAAAAACAAGATTTAATCAGTGCTCAGCAGGACTGTTTAAGAGAAAAGGTATTTAGCAGTTTATATTTAGTAAAATAATTGCATTTCCATGCTCTGTGTACTGTGGGAGACCAGTTATAGTGAATGCAGTGTCAACAGGAGTTAACACTAAAAGTATTAAAGCGTCCCACCCAAAATTGGAACTTCTGCTTTTTGGAATCCACCCCCCCCTCCCTCCGGTGTCACATTTGTCACCTTTCAGGGGGGAGCAGATACCTCTGTAATGCAGGTATTTGCTCCCACTTCCGGACATAGCTATCCGCGGATATCTACGCCATGTCCTGCGCCCCCTCTGTCCCCGTCCCCCCGCTGTATTCTGGGAGACACACAGATCCTAGAAGACAGCAAGGACCATTCAGATCATGCAGTGCAGCGCGTAGTGAACCAAAAGGTTTCACTTCCTGATTCCCTTTACTGAAGATGGTGGCAGCAGCACCCGAGAGCCCAGGGACAGATCGACTTTGGATGCTGACATTGCTTGTATCTTAATTTTGATTGTCAAGCAACAAAAGTCACTTAGGGGCAGGGCTCAAGTCCTGCGGGAACACGTGGGAACGGAGTCCCTGCACTTTTTTCACAGCAGGAACGCAGTTCCCTTTGCAGGATTAGAGCAGCCGAGAGCACCCGAGCCAATCCTTTACTAAGCGGCGATGCCCAGCTCCAGTCACTGTCACTGGCAGTGTCAGGGGAACCTTAGTAATCCTTTATGTTACTGGCCACTTCCTGTATATGGATTAATCGGGTAGTGTGCGAGTATTCCTTGGGAGACCTCCTCAATGTCTCATGGGAACAATGACAAAAGCTCCCAGGAGACATTGCAGCATCGAGGAAGTGACGGAATACCCGCACACTACCCGATGAATCCATATACAGAAAGCGGCCAGTAACATAAAGGATTACTAAGGTACAGTGGATCGGAAAAAAAAATGTGGTTTAGTAATTATGCATATGAGCGTATGATTTTTTTTTGGTGGGGGGAGTGGATCTTGGGTGGGAGTTCCCACACTTTTTTCCCCAGGACTTGACCCCTGAGATGATTTTGCATTCTACAGATTTTAATAAACCTCTCATTGTCTAGTTGTTGACCAAGTAAATAAGTTCTTGTTGGCTTCACTGAGATGCAGCATTTCTGGTATAGCACAATACAGAGACTTTTTCTTCTTTTAACAGGTGAAAAAGCCACAAATTCAGCACAGCGGATAGAGTTATTATCAGTTATAGACAAGTATGATTCAGACATATCCTGATACACGAAAACAGCAGTGAGAGATGATTGTATCCCCTACTGCAGAGTTCACACAACATCACCTTTCATTGTGCCATTTCCCTTCAGCTTCCTTCACCTGCGCTCCTATTCTTCCTGCTGTTAGACGAATAGAAGCTTCAGCTGATGACGGCCACAGCTGCAGAAAAAATCTATCACTTTTTGCTCCTGTCTGCCTAACTGATAGCCCTCCTGTCCCATAAATTATCCAGCCACATAGTATCCAGTTTTACAAAGAAAGAAAAGCTTTGCTATTAATCCTGCTTGATAATAGTTAGAATAATTGGCTTAAAGCACTTTAAAAATTGTTCCACCTTATTCCTCCATCTGGGTTCCATATGGGAGGCTTATGGAGTTTATAGCAAACCTGTACTTTGCCCATTCAGGAAAAAAAAAAAACAGTTTGTTTAACCACTTAAGCCCCGGAACATTATGCAGCTTAAAGACCTGGCCACTTTTTGCGATTCAGCACTGCGTCGTTTTAACTGAAAATTGCGCGGTTGTGAGACGTGGCTCCCAAACAAAATTGGCGTCCTTTTTCCCCCACAAATAGAGCTTTCTTTTGATGGTATTCGATCACCTTTTCGGTTTTTAGTTTTTGCGCTATAAACAAAAATAGAGCGACAATTTTGAAAAAAATTCAAAATTTTTTACTTTTTGCTATAATAAATATCCCCCCAAAAAATATACCGTATTTATCGGCGTATACCGCGCACTATTTTGCCCTGAAAATCAGGGCAAAATCGTGGGTGCGCAGTATACGCCGATACCCGATTTCCCGCCATGAGTTTGAATACTGCGCCCGCATATAGCGAGCGCAGTACACTCGTGAATCTTCGGCCAGTCTCGGCGCCTCTCGTACTGACGTCCTGACGTCCTGAGCGTACAGGACGTCAGTGCGAGAGGCGCCCGAGCCTGTCCGAAGATTCACGAGTGTACTGCGCTCGCTATATGCGGGCGCAGTATTCAAAGTCGTGGTGGGAAACGAGCGGGAGGACGCCGCCGAAGGACGCCGGACCCCGCCGAAGATGGACACCGGACCCGCCGAAGATGGACACCGGACCCGCCGAAGATGGACACCGGACCCGCCGAAGATGGACACCGGACCCGCCGAAGATGGACACCGGACCCGCCGAAGATGGACGCCCGACCCGCCGAAGATGGACGCCCGACCCGCCGAAGAGGACACCCGACGAGGCCGCAGATGGACGCCGCGCAAGACATCAAAACTGTAAGTACAAAATAACAAAAAATCTTTTTTTCCCACAGGATTGGGGGCCACTTTGGGGGTGCGCGGTATACGCCAGAGCGCGTTATACCGCGATAAATACGGTATATATATATATAAAAAAACATTTTGTTTTCCTCAGTTTAGGCCGATACATATTCTTCTATATATTTTTGGTAAAAAAAAAATCGCAATAAGCATTTATTGAGTGGTTTGCACAAAAGTTATAGCGTCTACCAAATAGGGAATAGTTTTATTGAATTTTTATTAATATTTTTTTTATACTAGTAGTGGCGGAGATCAGCGTTTTTTATCGTAACTGCGACATTATGGCGGACACATCGGACACTTTGGCACTATTTTGGGACCATTGTCATTTATACAGCGAACAGTGCTATAAAAATACACTATTTACTGTAAAAATTACACTGGAAGTGAATGGGTTAACCTGTAGGTGGCGCTGTAGCGTTAAGTGTTCCCTGATTTGTTTTTCTTACTGTGGGGAGCGTGGCTTAGCGTGTGACGTTACTGATTGTCGTTCCCTATGACAGGCAACAGACAATCAGTGTCAGTCTCAGTCTCACTAAGAAGCCAGGGGAGAAGTTTGTTTACACTTATCTCTCCCCGTTCTTCCTCTCTATGACCCGATCGCGGGACACCGGCGGCGATCGGGGCCGCGGTTCCCGCGCGAACGGTCACGGAGCTTAGGACCGGGTCATGAGTACATGTACGCCCTTGTGCCCAGCCGTGCCATTCTGAAGATGTATATCTGCGTGCGGCGGTCCCTAAGCGGTTAAAATCTACTAGCCCAAGAAGCTTCACTCTTCTGCCACAGTGTTCAGGTATGGAGGAGGATGTGATTCTCTCCATGTGACAGTGCTGGGCAAGTCAGTGCTGTCATAGGGAAGTCCATAGCTCTGTGTGCGCTACGACTATGGCAACTCCTACATTACACAGGGACTTTTTTTTTGCTTTTAGTCGCTGAACAGAGTTTTGATGAACCTGTTTTTTTTTTTTTGCCCTACATGTATAGGGGTACCTAAAAAAAAATCACCAATAAGAGTATGTTGCATGACAAAAGCAATGAAACATCATTAAAATATTTCAGCACCATGGACAGCACCTGGCACAACTGCTGCTGCTTCTATTGGGATCAGTGAAACTCTGGAGAAAATCTATTAAAAGCAGATGCAAGATACAGTATATTGTCAAAAGTATTGGGACACCTGCTTTTACATGAACTTTAACCACTTCAGCCCCGGACCATTTTTCTGGTCAATGACTGGGCCACTTTTTTTGCGATTCTGCACTGCGTCGCTTTAACTGACAATTGTGCGGTCGTGTGACATGGCTCCCAAACAAAACGTCCTTTTTTCCCCCACAAATAGAGCTTTCTTTTAATGGTATTTGATCATCTCTGCGTTTTTTTTTTTTTTTGCGCTATAAACAAAAATAGAGCGACAATTTTGAAAAAAAAAAGAATATTTTTTACTTTTTGCTATAATAAATATCCCCCAAAAATATATAAAAAAAAATTTTTTTTCCTCATTTTAGGTCGATACATATTCTTCTACATATTTTTCTAAAAAAAAAATCGCAATAAGCATGTATTGATTGATTTGCGCAAAAGTTATAGCGTCTACAGAATAGGGGGTAGTTTTATGGCATTTTTATTAATATTTTTTTTTACTAGTAATGGCGGTGATCAGCCATTTTTATCGGTACTGCGACATTATGGCGGACACTTCGGACACATTTTTGGGACACATTTTTGGGACCATTGGCATTTTTATAGCGATCAGTGCTATAAAAATGCATTGATTACTGTACAAATGCCACTGGCAGGGAAGGGGTTAACACTAGGGGGCAAGGAAGGGGTTAATGCTGTTCCCTAGGTGTTTTCTAACTGAAGGGGGGTGGGACTGACTAGGGGAAATGACAGATGGCTGTTCATACATTGTCATTTCTCCCCCTGTTTACACACACAGCTCCCGGTTCTTGCTCTGTAACGAGCGATTGCGGGTGCCCTGCGGTGATCGTGCCCGCTAGGCAAGCGCTTTGACACCAGGGGCGAGCAGGGGTGCGCGCCTCCGGTGGCGCTCACGCGCCCCTAATGGCTGGAATGCAAAATGACATATACCTACGTGATTTCGCACAGCCGAGCCGACCTGCCGCCGTATAACTGCAGAGGCTGGTCGGCTAGTGGTTAAAGGGGTTGTAAGCCTTCGTAAAAAAACACCTTGCAGTCACCACCCCCGAGAGCCCCTGTTTTACTTACCTGAGCCCCTAACTTCCAATGCCTGATCGGCTCCCGCTGCTGACAATGAAATCCAATGACGCAGCCGCCGGGGCCGAGTCATACAATTGGCGGCTATGGACGCCGATTGTAGGGCACAGGAGCGTGCCGCAATGTAACCCCCTTGAGAGAGAGCTTCCCAGAGGGGGTTAGTTCTTGGGGGGAGGAGCCGCGAGAGCCGCCATGGGACCCCAGAAGAGGACGATCGGGGCCACTCTGTACAAAACGAACTGCACAGTATTGGTAAGTATGACATGTTTGTTATTTGTTATTTAGTGTCACTTTAATGACATCTCAGTCTTAGTTCGTAGGGTTCAATATTGAGTTGGCCCCTTTGCAGCTATAGCAGCTTCAACTTTTCTGGGAAGACTGTCCACAAGGTTTAGGAGTGTGTTTATGGGAATGTTTGACCATTCTTCCACTCTAATTCATCCTAAAGGTGTTCTATCGGCTTGAGGTCAGGATTCTGTGCAGGCCAGTAAAGGTCCTCCACCCCAAACTTGCTCATCCATACCTTTATGGACTTAGTGGACTGGTGCACAGTCATGTTGGAACAGGAAGGGGCCATCCCCAAACTGTTCCCACAAAGTTGTTAGCATGAAATTGTCCAAAATGTCTTGGTATGCTGACATCTTAAGAGTTCCCTTCACTGGAATTAAGGGGCCAAGCCCAACCCCTGAAAAACAACCCCACACCATATTCCCCCCACCACCAAATGATTTGGACCAGTGCACAAAGCAAGGCCCATAAAGATATGGATGAGCGAATTTGGGGTGGAGGACCTTGACTGGCCTGCACAGAGTCCTGACCTCAACCAGATAGAACACCTTTGAGATGAATTAGAGTAGAGACTGCGTGGAGTCTTTTGGGATGAATCGGAGCGCAGACTGCAAGCCAGGCCTTTATATTCAACATCAGTGCCTGATCTCACAAATGCACTTCTGGAAGAATGGTCAAACATTCCCATAGACACACTCCCAAACCTTGTGGACAGCCTTCCCAGAAGAGTCGAAGCTGTTACAGCTGCAAAGGGTGGGCTAACTCAATATTTTAGAAAAAAAAAAAAACATTTATTATATTGCAGCTTACCAATTCTTAGATGTGAGGGCTGCATTAGTTTTATTTTAGGCTTTCTTTGCTTGCTTTTCTTCTGGTGATCTGGCCGGTAAGTCTGTTGCTTTTCAACAGAACATGCTCTCTTGCAGTTAGGTTTAAACAAACCGTTTACCACTGACAGAGGTGCTCACAGTAGTCAACTTTTATTTTTTTAGAAACCTTTATCCCGGAAAGGAAACATACATCCAGCATCTCCATCGAGGATAATCGCTATACATATTTATGAAGATCCCATGTACTGGCAGAAACATAATGTCAGTGTTTTTAGGCAACAATATATTTTAATAAAGCATTTGACTTCTGTACCACCCCCACTAACCAACCAGAAATTAACTTTTCTCAAATCAATGGGTTAAAAGCTACTTCTAAACACTATGGGGTTGATTTGCTAAAACATGGGAGTGCAAAATCTGGTGCAGCTGTGCATGGTAGCCAATCAGCTTCTAACTTCAGTTTGTTCAATTAAGCTTTGACAAAAAAAAACTGAAAGCTGATCAGTGGCATCACTAGGGCTGGTGTCACCTGTTGCGGTAAAACATGGCTAGTGCGTCAGTCTGGCTCTCACCCCTTAACCTGACACAATAGATGGAGCTGGGATGGGATTGGGGGGGGGGGTTAATGGAGTTGCAATGGGATTGTGGTGGTGGATAGAGATGGAATGGGATTGGATGGGGGTGAATGGATGGAGTCCGGATGGGATCTGGGGATGGAGCCAGATAGGATCAGGGGATAGATAGAGCCGGAGTGGGATTGGGGTGGTAGATGGAGCCGGGATGGGATTGGGGGGATGGATAGAGCTGGGATGGGATCAGGGGGATGGATGGAGCTGGTATGGGATTGGGGGAATGGATGGAGCCTGGATGAAATTGGAGGGTTGAATGGAGTTGGGATGGGATTGGGGGAAAGGATGGAGCCGCGATAGGATCCGGGGGATGGATGGAGCCAGGATGTGATCAGGGGGTGGGTGGAGCGGGATTTTATCAGGGGGTGAATGGAGCTGGGATAGGACCAGAGGGGTGGATGGAGCCGGGATGGGATCTTTGATTTGGGAGGGGTTAGAGGATATGTGCTAGGGGGTGCTTTGAGAGAGAAGAGGAATTGTGTCGGGGGGAGGGGGTAAAACTTCAAATCTGCCCCCCACCTTCTACTTCTAGTACAAGTCCTCTCCATTCCAAAACAAAGCACTCCCTAGTACCTATCCTCTAAACCCCCCCCAGCATAATTGCCCCCCCCCCCATCACCAAGTCCCTCTCCTCTGCAATACTCCTGTTATTACATATCTCAGGGTTGTGCTGTAGCTTGGATGGTGTCTATCCTCCACCTTGGCTCTTCCTCCAGGCCTGTGTTCTTTAAATGTCAGAGCCAAGGAGGAAGCGGCTAGAGTCCAGTCCTGGGCTGGGCACTGGTGAGGCTGCATTACTGGGCACTGATGAGGCTGCATTTGCTGGGCACTGGTAAGGATGTGTTTTCTGGGCACTGGTAAGGCTGCATTGCTGGCAAGGATGAGGCTGCATTGCTGGGCATCGGTATGGCTGCATTGCTTGGCACTGTAAGATTGCATTGTTGGGCACTGATCAGGCTGCATTGCTGGGCACTGGTAAGGCTCCATTGATGGGCACTGATGAGGCTAAATTTGATGGACACTGGTAGCACTGCATTTGCTGGGCACTGGTAAGGCTGCATTCCTGGGCACTGATCAGGCTGCATTGCTGGGCACTGATATTGCTGCATTGTTTGGCACTGTAAGACTGCATTGATGGGCACTGATCAGGCTGCATTGCTGGCACTGGTAATGCTGCATTGTTGGGCACCGATAAGGCTGCATTGCTGGGCACTGATGAGGCTGCATTTGCTGGACACTGGTGGGGCTGCACTTGCTGGGCACTGGTAAGGCTGCATTGCTGGGCACTGGTAAGGCTGCTTTGCTGGGCACTGGTAAGGCTGCTTTTCTGGGCACTGGTCAGACTGCATTGCTATGCACTGGTCAGACTGCATTGCTGTGCACTGGTAAGGCTACATTTGATGGGCACTGGCAAGGCTGTATTTGATGGGTACTGGCAAGGCTGCTGTCAGGGACGTGTTAGCCATAGTGCAGCCAAAGCTCCTACGCAAAGGCAGATATGCATGCTCAGACATGCATCTGCAGGTGCCTGTCTTGTGCAGAAACAGTATCGCTGAATGCCTATGCGCATGCGGTAAAATGCACTCCTACCTCACCACGTTCTCGCGGCCAATGTCGCAACTGCAGTGGCACTTGAGCCGAGGCTGTACGAGAGGTTTCCCTCTACACGTCAGGCTCTGCTACGAGGTACGTGACAGCTGCATTTGATGGTCACTGATCAGGCTGCATTAATGGGCACTGGTAAGGCTGCATTTGATGGGAATTGGCAAGGCTGCAATGATGGGCACTGATCAGGCTGCATTTGATGGGCACTGATCAGGCTTCATTTGATGGGCACTGGTAAGGCTGCATTTGATGGGCACTGGCAAGGCTGCATTTGGTAGGCACTGATCAGGCTGCATTAGATGGGCATTGGTAGGGCTACATTTGATGGTCACTGGCAAGGCTGCACTGATCAGACTGCATTGATGGGCACTGATCAGACTGCATTGATGGGCACTGATCAGACTGCATTGATGGGCACTGATCAGACTGCATTGATAGGCACTGATCAGGATGCATTGATTGGCACTGATCAGACTGCATTTGATGGGCACTGAGGAGTGAGCTGCCCAGGGCCTGAGCCCCACTTTGCACAATCTATACAGGCAGCCTGAGGAGAAGGGCCCTGGGCTGGCACAGTCAGCACTCCCAGCCTCACTCCTCTGCACACATGTGTGCGGACACCTTGGGGCAGGAGGGGCCCACATATCGGAGTCTGCATAGAAACATAGTGCAGAAGGGAACCATTATCATACATTGTGGTGTTTGTTTGTTAGTATAGCATACAGGTTAAATTATTTTATTGTTACATCTGTTTTATATTTCTTTGTTTAACCTCCCTGGCAGTATTTCTGAGTGTGGCCCGGGGTGGAATTTCAGTACCATTAGCGGTTACCCCGAGCAACACTCAGGATTGCATTGCTGGATCCTGGAAGAGGTTACTTACCTTGTCCCTGGGATCCCACCATGTACTCCCGCTGTGTACGCAAGATCTTCTGCCCGATGCACTGTGTGCCCTGGCTTCCATACCCTGCGAGCTCCGCGACGCAGGAGACCGGAACCAGCGGCAAATTCAAATAGTATAAAGTATAAATAGTATAAAGCACAAACACACTGATACATTGTAATCCTATTGAATTACATTTCTGAATAAAATAAAATTTACCTTAGTTTGCCCCCCAGTGCTTTCTCCAGTACCCTTGCCTTACTGTACTTTGTGTCTGGAAACTGAAGAACGACCATGGCATCAAAAAACCTCTACCTTAAAAGTGGTATCTGACCTGCTAGAAAACAGCGACAGCGATACAGAATCTTAAAAAAAGGATTGGACAGCCGCACTTCCACGAAATCCTTAAAAAGGTTGCCTTTAATGGTAAAAAATGGAAACAGCACTGCAAATCACAGCAGACAGTGGGGTATATACTGTACCTGTTGCCGAGAATGTGTTTCCAGCATGACAGCATCGCGCTGATTCTCGGCGACAGGGTGCCGATATCTCGCACTCGCTGGAATAGACAAAGCACATTCCAGCGAGCGCGTCATAGAAGCGACGGGAGATCCGACTTGGATTCCCGCCAATTCTAGCTGCAGCGTTTGGTATGCATCCTGAGAAGGAACTCCACGCCAAATTTTAAATAAAAAACGGGCATGGGTTCCCCCCCCCAGGAGCATATCAGGCCCTTAGGTCTCGTATGGGTTGTAGGGAGACCCCCTACGTCGAAAAGCCGACGTGGGGGGTCCCCCACAATCCATACCAGACCCGTATCATAAGCACGCTGCCCGGCCAGTCAGGAATGGGGGTGGGGACGAGCGAGCGATCCCCCCCTCCTGAGTCGTACCAGGCCACATGCCCTCAACATGGGGGGGTTGGGTGCTCTGGGGCAGGGGGGCACACTGCGGCCCCCCCACCCCAGAGCACCCTGTCCCCATGTTGATAAGGACAGGGCCTCTTCCCGACAACCCTGGCCGTTGGTTGTCGGGGTCTGCGGGCGGAGGGCTTATTAGAATCTGGGAGCCCCCTTAAATAAGGGGGCCCCCAGATACCGGCCCCCCACCCTAAGTGAATGAATATGGGGTACATCGTACCCCTACCCATTCACCTGGAGGCAAAGTGTAAAAGTAAATAAACACACGACACAGGGTTTTTTAAATAATTTATTAGTCTGCTCCGGGGGCCCCCCCTGTCTTCTTTAGCTCTTTTACCAGGGGGCCTTCTTCTTCACCGCCGTCTGGTTCTCTTCCGCTCTCCGGGGGGTCTTCTCCGCTCTCCGGGGGTCTTCTCCGCTCTCGGGGGTCTTCTTCTATCTTCTCCGCTCTCGGGGGGTCTTCTTCTATCTTCTCCGCTCTCCGCTGTTGACTCGGCACACCCCGGTTCTTCTCCCGCTCTCCGGTGCCTTCTCCTTCAGGGCCGGCCGCCGCTATCTTTGTGTGATAGCTCAATTACTAGCGGGGGCCAGCACGCTCTTCTGTGACGTCTTCTTCTCTTCTTCTGCCTTCTCCCAATGTTGACACAACGCCTCTTCTCGCTGCAATGACAGGTGCACGGTTTGCATCCGACTTATATAGGCCTCTCTTATGATGTCACAGTCCCATCATGCTCCGGTACCTACCCACGTGGGTAGGTACCATGTGGGTAGGTACCTGAGCATGATGGGACTGTGACTATGCATAGTATAGAATACATATCGGCCTAAACTGAGGATATTTTTTTAAAATATATATATATATATATATATATATATATATATATATATATATATATATATATATATATATATTTTTGGGGGGATATTCATTATAGCAAAAAGTAAAAAATATTATTTTTTTTCAAAATTGTCGCTCTATTTTTGTTTATAGCGCAAAAACTAAAAACCGCAGAGTTGATCAAATACCACCAAAAGAAAGCTCTATTTGTGGGAAAAAAAGGACGCCAATTTTGTTTGGAAACCACGTCGCACGATCGCGTAATTGTCAGTTAAAGCGACGCAGTGCCGAATCGCAAAAAGTGGCCCGGTCATTGACCAGCAATATGGTCCGGGGCTTAAGTGGTTAAACCAACATTTACAGAAAATAACACTATTATATACAGTTTGTGTGTACCTCTATTAACTGCCAATCAGAAACAGCTGGGGGATCAAATGAAGCAAGGAATGCATCAGATCATTTTATCTCAACAGCAGACATTTGGAATGAGTCATGTTATCTCTCATTAGCTGCTAGATAGGTATAATTTAGTAACCCATTCCATCGAGCAATATTTATTTATTTTATTACAGGTATTTATAAAGTATGCAGTACTTTACACACTGTTCATTCATATCAGTCCCTAACCTCAAGAAACTTAAAATCTAAGGTCCCTATTTTCAATGCATTTAATGCATTCACATACAGTGGCCTGGCTTCCCGGTCCACTCCTTAACCATTTCATTACCCGCTTATAGTAAAATTACGGCTGCAAGGTGGCTCTGCCATCCTGGGCGGCCATCATATGACGTCCTCGGGCCACGTCACTCAGGTGCCAATGCGTGTGCCTGGCGGCCGCAAAGTTCGCCAGGCACCTGCGATGGGCAGTTACACAGCCAAGGACAGGGATCTATGTGTGTAAACACATCCACATATTGAAAATGCACTGGCGTATATGCATAAGCTTTAATAAATAAGGCCCTTAGTCCCCCTCTATTAGAAGAATTAGGCATCTGCCATCATCCTAAATAAAAAATCATTCAATTTTGTTAAAACAAGACCTACTTTGGTAGCATTAGCAATGTTGAATAAAGATAAGCTTCTGTGAATAAAATAGAAAAGGAAACTCACCTCTTCCAATAATTCTCTGATTACTACTTCAGTTGTACAAAATGTAATGAAATGTTTGTGTAACTAACAAACTCCTTTTCGCTTACTGCATTATAGAACAGGAGCACTCAATAATCTTCTATTCAAAAATTACATTACTGAGCGAATCCAACACTTAATCATCAATAATTCAGTTAAACTTCACATTTAAAGCAGAAATAAAATTGCTAATTGCTCCCGCATTTTTCCTTTACAATTACTTTAACAATTAGTGTTATTACTAAGTCAGCATTCACACAAATTGCTAATTTTTCTATCATTTTACGTGAAGCGCAAAAAAATATTTACTCATTACAATTCCAATGCAATTATAATTTGTTTTCACCCGAAGTAGCTTTATGTTAGTTTTAATGGGCAAGCAATTTTACAGAATGAGGTGGAAATGCAATCATTTAAAGTGGACACTTCTAGTCAGTGACACAATAAAATAATGTTAAAAACCTCGAAAACACTTGTGCTTATTTACTTGCATCTGGATGTTGGCCCACACATCCTCCACCCACTTAATTATTAATCTGTTTGTTAAAAAATACCCTCTCCCTGTACCTATACCATAAGCTGATAAGGTCCTGAAATGTTGACTTATTTTTCAATATATGTAATTAAAATCTCTTCTACATAAACCATGTTATAGAAATCCTTGAATCTGTGCCCTATAATTACCAACTGCAGTAAATATTTGAGATCAGTGCTACTAGCTCAGATAGCCATTATCTATGTTTCATAGAAATCTACTATTGCTACCATATTACTGTGACTCACCGTTTAAAGCCAGAGAGATAACAATATCAGAAAAGGTCCTGCTTTTTGGCAGGGTGATCCATCATATTTTGAAGCAAAATTGATGCCTATTTTGTGATACCTTAAAATGACAGCATATATAGTTTTCCACTTTCCGCACTCTAACAAGCTATAGGTAGGTATTGGGAAAAAAAAAATGTTTCCAAGACAGGTTTGTCACGAACAGCCGTTAGCCATTTAAAAAAAAATCAATTGACAGAAAGTGGTACAGAGCAGCCAATCAAGCCTATGCCACATAAAGACCCTGTTCTTCGCTGTAGCTCTAAGTAGGGAGAGATAAAAAAGAAGAAGAAATAAGAAATTTATTAAGGCGAGAGACCTGATATTGTTTATTGTTTTGCATTCCTAGACAAGTCTATGGAAATGTCAACCTCACTTGAAGGCAGTCAAATGCAGATCAGAAAAATGCAACTGCAGGTCAAATGCACCTGCAAATTAATTCTAATTTTAAAATAATTTTTAATTTTTTTTTTTGCTCGACAGTGCACATTAACACCAGGTGTAATAAAAAAGTGTGCATACAATAACTAAGGTGTACACATGGTCCTCTTCTGAAGAAAAAGGGCTCTGCACCCAATCCCCTGGGGCACAAGACTCCTGATGGGGACCACAAGGTCAAAACCAGACAGATCCCATCCCTTCTAAAGGCTGAAGGTTTTTCATCTTAATGTATTATATGCGTTAAGATAGAAAACTTTCTGTGTGCAGCAGCCCCCCTAATATTTACCTAAGCCCCATCTCAATCCAGCGATGTTGCACGAGAGACTCGGCTGTCCGGGACTCTCCCTCCTGACTGGCTGAGACACAGCAGCATGCACCATTGGCTCCCGCTTCTGTCAATTAAAGTCAGTGAGCCAATGAGGAGAGAGAGGGGTGAGGCAGAGCCGCATCTCTGTGTCTGAATGGACACACAGTGCAGTGGCTCTGTTTGGGTGCCCCCATAGCAAGCTGCTTGCAGTGGTGGCAGGAGGGAGGGGCCAGGAGCGTTAGAGAGGGACCCAACAAGAGGAGGATTTAGGCTACTCTGTGCAAAACCACTGTAAGTATAGCAAGTTTGTTATTTTAAACAAAAAACTTTAAGAGGTCCTGCCGAGGCAAGGTCCATCCAAGTGCTAGGTAGGGCTCCCCTGAAGGGATACCCCATGGGAGAGGGAGAACCTGACTACAAGGCCCCGTTCCTTCCACCCTGATACTGTACTTTCAGAGCAAGCCAGAGGACCTACACCCTACTAGTCAGGAGTGAGTAAAGTGTGTAGTGCTGTGCAAACAATACAGAATTAAATAATAAGTGCTTTGGGGGATGTGCTACACTAGCTTGGCCTCCAGCCGGTATACAAATTCCTCTGCTCCAAGGCAAAAGGCATGGCACAGAATGCAGGCGTGAAAAAAGCATGCAGGGGTGCTGTGACCAAGGTGCCGTACTAAAAACTAAGTGAGTTACCCTACAGTGATTTTTTTCTGGCACTGCTGGAATTGTGATGTTAAACCAATGCCCTAGACACAAACCCAAAGCCTGTTGACATTATTTACTCATTTTTAAATGCCCTGGAAATTCAAGCGTAAAAAAAGTTCACAGTTGCTTTTGCAGTCATAAACTTGTTATATTTTATTATTTTACAGATGGCTCTTAGATTTCATGTAGACGTGATCGGGGTGGCTTTAGAGCCACCCAATAATTTTTACTGTATTTTGGAGCACCACTCCTCCCCCACTGCCACACTCCTCTGTGGAGAATAGTAAACTGTGCTAGGATGGCAAGCAAGAGAAGCGCAGGGATCATCAATTCCCTGATCATCTCTGTAATGAATGAATGAGGAAGAGTTCAGTTCTGAGCATATCCTGAATTCAGAGCTTTCAAATGCCCGGAAAAGCAAGATAGACAGTCGATCAAGCAGAGTTGAGGGCAGGGGAGAAATTATGGGTCAAATAGACCTTAATGTCTTTATATAGAGAACATGTCAACAGCCAATGTTATCACATGGAGTCGTGTTAGGCCCCTTGGGGTTTATTTACTAAAGCTAGAGAGGGCACACAATTCTGCAGAGAAACCAATCCGCTTTCAGGTTTTACTGCTAAAGAGTAATTAAACAATTACATTTAGAAGATGATTGGTTTCTATGCAGAATTGTGACTAATTTTGCCCTCTGTAGCTTTAGTAATAAACCCCCTTGTGACAGCATTACATTTGAACATTGGCTAAAGACAGGCCTTTAAAGTGGAACCAAACCCTTCTATAATTTTCAGCCAAGGAAGTAGCCATCTTGGCCTCTGTTTGGCCTGCAACTGCCATGTTGCTGCAAATGTGATCAGTTATGACTCCAGCCATTTGGTGGTTTGACAGTTTGGCTGAAAGCACAAACAATGTAATAGTTAGCATTCCCAGAACGCTGGGAATGTAGCTGTTTTTTTAAAACCGTTAAATTAAAGAGTTTAGTTCTGCTGTAAATAGATAATAGGCCATCTTGTGAAGCCCCAGTTTTCCAGTCATAGTTTTCCAGGCACATCAATCTCAGGGCTGATCTTTTCTCTAGCGTGTAAGTGAATAATTTGTTGAATAAGGGCCAATCGCTTGGTAAATAAACAGGATTCTATGGGTATGCAATGAATTTGCAGTCCCAGACTAGGAATGTGAAATTGAAGCTGGCACTGCTTGCATGGAATTCGGAAACCTAGCTTTGTGAACCCACTGCAGGAAGTAGGAAAATCGGCTAAGTACTGACAGGATCAACATGTATTTACTGACAAAAACAAAAAACAAAAACAAATTAAAGCATTCCTTTAATCAGCAGACCAAAGCCATATAATAAATGATTTTTTTTATAATGTTAATTAATCCAGGGCTGGGCTTGGAGTTACTGACCAGCAACAAGTATGCAGATCGGGAAAGACTGAGTGTGGTCAGCAATCTTTATATGCACACTTTCCGAAAAAAAGTGACAGTCTCAATGCTTCTCTCATAACAAGTATCCTTTAAAAAGGTTAACAGATAAGTGGCTTGGTACAGGTTAAAAAGTCTGTTTCTAGGATTGCTGCAATTCCCCACAATCGTGTCACTTTTTTACATTTAGTCTAACAATTATTTTTAATTAATATGTACCGTCTGGGAATTTTGCTAATGGAGAGATTTTTTTTCTTGTCTTTCTTTTTCTGTTGAAAATGAAATTATTAACATTTCCTTCCAGGCCATTTAATGCCTTATATTTTCTTCTCTCTTCTGTTCTGAAATAATATGTGTAAAAATAGAATGCTGTGGCTTGCTTGGCATTTTAGTGCTGGTTTAGGTAAAGTTGGTACTGCTATGTGCACAGCAGGGAACTAATATCTTCACAACATTGGATCTGAATGGATAAATAAATGGGTAAAGAAGGAAAAGGAATAAAGCAGAGGCGTAGGCCAACCAATCAGACTCAAGTGATCAGCAATGTATGTGCAACTTAGAAAAAGCTACATACTGTACAAGCCATAAAGTCTGTATGTCAAATCTGGAGAGTCTTATTTTTTAAGATGTGCAAAGAGACCTAGATATGATAAAAACATTTCTGACTGTTCTGGTAGTGATAGCTAATGGTTGATTAGTTTAAGCGTTTGTTACCCCCAACACTTTATATTCCTAATACATGCCTGATGTACCATTTTCTTGATAAATTATCATGTTCTCTTTGTATTGCTTCCTTTTTGTGAAATCCCTGGTGATCCTGCCAGTTTCCTATTAAATCCTCTGCTTTTCTATTAAAAACTGAGCACATCATGGTCAGTTCTATAGCTGTGCTAGGAACTCAGTGTACTCTCCTCCAATAATCAGATTTGACCTGACACGGCCCTGCTGCACAACCATACTCTGTATATGGGTAAGGGGTTTAGTGGTCCTTTTCACTAGCTATCCCTTCTGGGTTTGTGAGGTGCCAAACTAATGAGATTTTAACACATTTTGCCAGAAAAGTAAGCATATTCACTCATCTTTTATCAGGTATGATATTTTGTATATGTAGCTAGGGATGAGCTCGATGTTCGAATAGAATGTAAGTTCGACTCGAACATAAGTTCGACTCGAAGATTGGCTGTTTGCCCGTTCATCGAACAGCAAATATTATGGAGCGTTCACGGGAAATTTGAGCGCCGCGGAATGCCCCATAATGCACTGCGAGATCGGAGTGCATTGCTGTATGATGATTGTCCAAAACATGCACCTGACCTGCATGCTTTGGCCAGTCACAGCGTGCTCTGCTGGTTGTGGGGGAAACCTGTGCCAAAATGTTAAAGAAAATGGTGTGGGGGGGCCCCCAAAATTCATACCAAGCCCTTTAGGTCTGGTATGGATTTAAGGGAATCCCTGAGCAAATTAAAAAAAAATGGTCTGGTATGGATTTTAGGGGAACCTCGCACAAAGTGTAAAAAAAAATGGTGTGGGGTCCCCCCCAAAATCCATACCATACCCTTATCCCTTATTCGAGCATGCAACCTGGCAGGCCGCAGGAAAAGGGGGGGTGAGAGAGCGACCCCCCTCTTGAAACATACCAGACCACTTTCCCTCAACATGAGAAAGGAGCTTGGGGGTCCCCCCCCCCTAGCACCTTGTCCCAATGTTGATGGGGCCAAGGGCCTCATCCTCACAATCCTTGCCCGGTGGTTGTGGGGGTCTGCGGGCGAGGGGCTTATCGGAATATGGAAGCCACCTTTAACAAGGGGGCCCCCAGATCCTGCCACCCTATGTGAATGGGTATGGTGTACATTGTACCCATGTAACAAAAAAGTGCCAAAAAAGTAAAAATGACAGGAGAAATTTGTTGACAATTCCTTTATATATAAAAAAAGTCCCTATAAATCCATCATCAATCACAGCAGCCTGGTATGGTTCAGGAGTTTCATGTGGCCTGCCAGGTTGCATACTTGGATAATGGTCTGTATGGATTTGGGGGGGGGGGGGGGGCACACCATTTTTTTTATTTGGCACGGGTGCACCTTAAAATCCATACCAGTCCTGATTTTGTATGTATATTTCCGGGATCAGACAATACATTACAGCCGCAAGCAATTTTTTAGAAATGTAATTTTGCTGTGGTACTAAACATGGAAAAGAGACGCTACCTTACAGGCAGATTAAGGGGACCCCCCAGCAGTGGCGTAACCAGAGTTATGGGCGCCTGGGGCAGAATTCCCCCTCCCCCTTTATATAAATACATTATATAAAACACAATGCAGAAGATCAGCAGTTACAGAGGACTACAAATCCCAGCAATGATACATTGGTTCAGCGGGTCCCGCGGCCGCGGTCACGGAGCTTCGGACCGGGTCACGGGCCTGCACCCGCGGCTGGGCACTTAAAGGGGACGTACAGGTACATGCCTGTGCCCAGCCGTGCCATTCTGCCGACGTATATCTGCAAGAGGCGGTCCTTAAGTGGTTAAAGTGTTACTATAAACCCACAACAGTAAAATCAGTCTGTATATGCAGAAAAAGCATGCTTGTTATACTCACTGTGGGACCTAAGGGGTTAATCCTCTGCATTGTGTAAAAAGACTGTTTGATCCTGTCTTCTTTGTCCCCCCTCTTCTTCCACACACAGTCCCCAAGCTATCTCCTGATAAAACAAAGGCTATGGGACAAGCTGAGGACTCAGACTAAACTCAGATATTACATGAAAGTAGGGATTTTGCACTGAAACTTCAGATGCAGCGTCTCTGAATCTGCTGATCATTAATGATCAGTGTGGACTGTATTGAAGGTGACTTCCTTCTATACATTTTACTCATTTTCTCAGATTAAGTCTCATGTGTTTACATTACATTTACTTATACTGTGGGTTTGATTATATAAGACTGGATCCACTGCAAATGACTACACACAAATTACTTCCCTGTGCATAATACACCCAGCATTATGGTTAATGCAAGCATTACCTGCTGGCATCTGAAGCATATTGCAATGGTATGCACCACATGTTACAGCAGAGTGTGTGACATCTCTGTGTGTGTTTGTACAAATTATTCTATGTATGACCTAGGGACGTTCACGTTGATGATGAAGACAGTTCACACCTCATTAGAACTTCCTCTGTATACCTCTATTCTGCTGAAAATTACTTTCTGAATTAAATCCTGAGAGTAAAAAGTTACTCTAAAAATGGGCTACAGAAGTAAGCTATGGTCCATGAACCTCCAATGAATTATTTACACTGCGAGTGAATATTATTATCAGACAATGCAGCAAAGCAAAACAATTTTGCATTAATAAGTTAATGTATGGGTGAACTAGAATATTGATGGGGAGCTGTACAGTCCAATGTAGCCCTAATAAGGAGAATACATTATTGTGCTTGCTTCTTTTTCTAGTGGTAACGGGGAGCATTAAATACAATGACAGCTCTTAAGAAGATGCATTATTGTGCCTAGTAGTCTTAAAGCGGGGTTCCAACCACAATTAGCATTTTTTAAATGTATGTCCTTTCATCATGCGTTTTTATAATATAAATCCGGTCACTTACTATTTTACAATCCGCCGCCGATCCGCATAGTTATTCAAAAAATATAGGGCCAGATCCACAAAAACCTGACGTAACTTAAAAAATCCAATTTAAGTTACACTGCCTTAAAGTTTCTACCTAAGTGCCTGATCCACAAAGCACTTATCTAGAAATTTCAGGCTGTGTAACTAAAATTCCGCCGGCGCAAGGCGTTCCTATTCAAATGGGGCGAGTCCCATTTAAATGAGGCGCGCTCCCGCGCCGGCCATACTGCGCATGCGCGAAGTTACGTTACGCCGAGTTTTGAGGATCGCGACGGCTTAAAGTTGCGTCGGGGGAAAAAAAAAATGACAGCGGCATGCATTCCTGAGGGAGAACTCCATGCCAATTTTCAAAGAAAAAACCGGCATGGGTTCCCCCCCCAGGAGCATACCAGGCCCTTAGGTCTGTTATGGGTTGTAAGGAGACCCCCCCACGCCGAAAAATTGACGTAGGGGGTCCCCCTACAATCCATACCAGACCCGTATCCAAAGCACGCTACCCGGCCGGCCAGGAAGGGAGTGGGGACGAGCGAGCGCCCCCCCCCTCCTGAGCCGTGCCAGGCCGCGTGCCCTCAACATGGGGGGGTTGGGTGCTCTGGGGCAGGGGGGCGCACTGCGGGCCCCCCCACCCCAGAGCACCCTGTCCCCATGTTGATGAGGACAGGACCTCTTCCCGACAACCCTTGCCATTGGTTGTCGGGGTCTGCGGGCGGAGGCTTATCGGAATCTGGGAGTCCCCTTTAATAAGGGGGCCCCCAGATACCGGCCCCCCACCCTAAGTGAATGGATATGGGGTACATCGTACCCCTATCCATTCACCTGGAGGCAAAAAGTAAAAGTTAATAAACACACAACACAAGGCTTTTTAAAATATTTTATTATTCTGCTCCGGACGCCCCCCCTGTCTTCGTTATTAGCTCAATTACCAGGGGGGGCTTCTTCTTCCGCTCTCCGGGGGTCTTCTCCGCTCTCCGGGGGGGGTTTCTTCTTCCGCTCTCCGGGGGGGGGCTTCTCTGGACTCCGGGGGGGGCTTCTCCGGACTCCGGGGGGCTTCTTCCATCTTCTCCCCTCTTCCGCTCTTGACTCGGCGAACCCCGGTTCTTCTGCAGCTCTCCGGTGCCTTCTTCTTCAGCGCTGGCTGCCTGCTATGTTTGTGTGTTAGCTCGATTTCAAACAGGCAGCCAGCGCGGTCTTCTGTGGCGTCAGGGTCTTCTCTTCCTTTCTTCCGATGTTGCCTCGTCGCCTGTTGTCGCTGTAATGATGGAAGCGCGCCTTGCATCCCATTTATATAGGCATCACCGTCCCATCATGCTCCGGTAGGTACCCACGTGGTGGGTGCCTACCCACGTGCACCCACCACGTGGGTACCTGCCGGAGCATGATGGGACGGTGATGCCTATATAAATGGGATGCAAGGCGCGCTTCCATCATTACAGCGACAACAGGCGACGAGGCAACATCGGAAGAAAGGAAGAGAAGACCCTGACGCCACAGAAGACCGCGCTGGCTGCCTGTTTGAAATCGAGCTAACACACAAACATAGCAGGCAGCCAGCGCTGAAGAAGAAGGCACCGGAGAGCTGCAGAAGAACCGGGGTTCGCCGAGTCAAGAGCGGAAGAGGGGAGAAGATGGAAGAAGCCCCCCGGAGTCCGGAGAAGCCCCCCCCCCGGAGAGCGGAAGAAGAAACCCCCCCCGGAGAGCGGAGAAGACCCCCGGAGAGCGGAAGAAGAAGCCCCCCCTGGTAATTGAGCTAATAACGAAGACAGGGGGGGCGTCCGGAGCAGAATAATAAAATATTTTAAAAAGCCTTGTGTTGTGTGTTTATTAACTTTTACTTTTTGCCTCCAGGTGAATGGATAGGGGTACGATGTACCCCATATCCATTCACTTAGGGTGGGGGGCCGGTATCTGGGGGCCCCCTTATTAAAGGGGACTCCCAGATTCCGATAAGCCTCCGCCCGCAGACCCCGACAACCAACGGCAAGGGTTGTCGGGAAGAGGTCCTGTCCTCATCAACATGGGGACAGGGTGCTCTGGGGTGGGGGGGCCCGCAGTGCGCCCCCCTGCCCCAGAGCACCCAAGCCCCCCATGTTGAGGGCACGCGGCCTGGCACGGCTCAGGAGGGGGGGGGCGCTCGCTCGTCCCCACTCCCTTCCTGGCCGGCCGGGTAGCGTGCTTTGGATACGGGTCTGGTATGGATTGTAGGGGGACCCCCTACGTCGATTTTTCGGCGTAGGGGGGGTCCCCTTACAACCCATACCAGACCTAAGGGCCTGGTATGCTCCTGGGGGGGAACCCATGCCGGTTTTGTTTTTACAAATTGACGTGGAGTTCTCCCTCGGGAAAGCATACCAAATGCCGTCGCTGGAATGGGCCTTTACAAGGTGTGACTAACTTTACACTTTGTAGAACGAGCCCTAATTTTACACTTGCAAAATAACACTTACGGCGCAAAAAGGAAGCTAGAAAGCTTTGTGGATCGCCTTAAGTGCTAATTTGCATACTAGCAACGGCATTTCGACTCGAAATGCCCCCAGCGGCGGATGCGGTACTGCATCCTAAGATTCGGCAGTGTAATTCAATTACACATGCCGGATCTTCTGTCTAACTTTGGAAAAAGCCTTTTGAGGATCGTTTCCAAAGTTACACACAGACTGAACAGCACTTAAGTCGGAGTATCTCTTTTGAGGATCTGGCCCATAGTTTATAAAACTATGTCCACACCGTTGTAATTTTGCTTGTGGGCATTGTGAAGCCCACAAGCACTTGGGGCCAGATTCACGTAGACTAGCGGCGGCGTAACGTATCGTAGATACGTTACACCGCCGCAAGTTTTCATCGCAAGTGCCTGATTCACAAAGCACTTGCAATAAAAACCTACGCTGGCGGCCTCCGGCGTAAGCCCGCGTAATTCAAATGGGCGTGTGCCATTTAAATAAGGCGCGCTCCCACGCCGGACCTACTGCGCATGATCCGTTTCGAAATTCCCGCCGTGCTTTGCGCGAAGTGACGTAATTTTTTCGAATGGCGACGACGTGCGTAGCGTACTTTCGTATTCCCGGACGTTTTAAACAAGACAAAAACGACGGCCATACTTTAAACAGCACATACGTGTGCTGTCTAAAGTTAGGGCAGGTCAAACGGCGCCTAAAATTGCGACGGGAAACTATACTAGCGACGACGTACCGAACGCGAAAATCCGTCGTGGATCGCCGTAACTGCTAATTTGCATACCCGACGCTGGAATAGGACGCGAACTTCCCCCAGCGGCGTCCGCGGTACTGCATCCTAAGATCCGACAGTGTAAAACAATTACACCTGTCGGATCTTAGGGCTATCTATGCGTAACTGATTCTATGAATCAGTCGCATAGATACTCTGAGAGATACGACGGAGTATCTGAGATAACCTGTCGTATCTCCGCTGTGAATCTGGGCCTTACTTCCTGGAAGTCTTGGATGGGGAGTGATAATTGGGTAGCGCACTGCATCCTGGGAAATGATGACACACATTTCCCAGGAGAATTAGAGGGAGATGATGTCAGAATCATAGGTGTGCGCAGCCTATTGCATTAGGGTGTGCACACCAAAGCTAAAACACACATGCGTGTGTAATATACCATATATGACAGTGGGCAAGTCAGTAGGGCTATGTCAGCAGGGCAGAGATCGGTGTCAGTAGTTTATCTTTATTTGTATTATTATTATTATTATTTTTTTACAATTTTATTTTTATTATTATTATTTTTTAATATTATTATTTTTTTTTTTTTTAGGAGCCCTGTTTGGGGGCTTTGGTGAAATATCAGTGTCTTCTGAGACAGAGTAAGGGACTAAGAACAGAGATTCCCCAGTCCCTTTCTCTGCAGCCAGGCAGCAGGGGGAATCTGCATAGTACAGGGTGATTAGGGTGTGCCCAGGCACACCTTACACCCTATGTGCGCACACCTATGGTCAGAATCCTAGGTGATTCCAAAGGCAGATTTTGTGGGACTGCATAGCAGCAGGCATTGCCAGATGAGTAAAAACATTTTTTTTTCTTTTTTAGGTCTAATAAGCACAATAATGAAAAAAAAAATTGGGGATGGAAACTCCACTTTCACTTAAAGCAAACCTAGAATTTGTCTATTTAGGAAAAAGTAGAAGGGTTGCTGTACTTACCTTCAAAGTACCCAGGCCACCCTTGAGCAGGGCTAAAGGCTCTTCTTTCCTCATCCACATAACTGCACTTGGGCCTGACAATTGAGTGGTCCAACAATGAACATTGCATTGTGGGAGGCAGTGGAAAGATTTACATGAGTCACCTCACCATACTGGAAGTAACTGATTCTTTGCAAGGGCTCTGATTTATGAATTGGCAGCAGAGGGCAAAGCACAAGTTACCTTTAAAACACAAACAGCCCACTCCTAAGACCTATATTTTTAGGCTTGTTCGTGGGAGCCAGTCCTGTTGCCACCATGCAATGAAACTGAGCTCAAGCAGCCCCGTCGCTACAAGGCAGGCAAACCAAGCAATTGCCGCACTTCCTATATGCTGCAGCCGCCTGAGCGCTCTATAGAGAGCCTGTAGCACTGCTGCCTTGAGTCATCACTTCCCCTTCTCTGTAGCGTGGCCGAGCTCCTCTTCCTTCCTCCTATTAATCCGGTCTCTGGCCGGGTACCACGCGGTACAGGAGATTCAGTTTCCTGTTCCTGGCTGGACTGACAGGAAGTGCACACTGAGTGCTCACTTCCTTTCAGTCTGGCTGGGAACAGGAAACTAAATCTCCTGCCGCGTGGTACGGACCCGGTAGGGAGGGGGGCCAGGAGGGGGCGTAAAAAGAACATAGGTAGGGAGGGGGCCCGGGAGGGAGTAAAAAGAACATGGGTGGGGGGGGTTTGCGTGCGTGCGGGGGGGGGGGGGTTTGGGGACTCTATGAACTGTTTATAGAGGAAGCAGAAAAAGATTAGAAATAGGCTCTCGTCGAGGTTCTGGGTATTCTTCATGCTCTTCACCAGAGGAATCCTAGTAAAATATGAGTGAAAAACACTCCCCCAATGTGGTCTAAATGTGGAAGGTTAAAGCAAGGTACCAAAATTCAGACATGTTTGTGATCAGATGGATCCATGCTAAGAGTAATGGACAAGTGAAGCCCTAGCGATGTCGAGAAGGTCAATAGGGCAGGAATACAGGGCAATCACTCATGTCCAAAAACCTCTGTTTAATCAGACTCTATAATTGCCCGAGAAGTCACTCAACAGCTTTAATGTAAGTTTATCATACTTGAGCTCAGGGCCGTTTGAAGGAATTTGGGGGCCCCAAGCAAAATGGACATAGAGGCTCTATGTCCATTTTGCTTGGGGCCCCCAAATTCCTTCAAACGGCCCTGAGCTCAAGTATGATAAACTTACATTAAAGCTGTTGAGTGACTTCTCGGGCAATTATAGAGTCTGATTAAACAGAGGTTTTTGGACATGAGTGATTGCCCTGTATTCCTGCCCTACTGACCTTCTCGACATCGCTAGGGCTTCACTTGTCCATTACTCTTAGCATGGATCCATCTGATCACAAACATGTCTGAATTTTGGTACCTTGCTTTAACCTTCCACATTTAGACCACATTGGGGGAGTGTTTTTCACTCATATTTTACTAGGATTCCTCTGTTGAAGAGCATGAAGAATACCCAGAACCTCGATGAGAGCCTATTTTAATCTTACTAGTAATATAGTGGAATTCCCATTTACTCACCATGCATAGGCATAGACCCCTGTAACAAATTTTCCCACAACTCCCTGGACTCCTGGATTCACCAAGCAAATATAAGTTTTTCTGCTTCCTCTATAAACAGTTCATAGAGTCTATCCCTAATGTGGCAGAGGTAGATGAGCAAGTGATCTGCAGCCAGGTAAGTAGTCATGCATTGTCAGAACTGGGCTGCAGGGAGCTGGGCCAGAGCTTAAAGAGGAAGTAAACCCTCTTTAAAAAAAAAAAAAAAAAAAAAACCCTGCAAGACAAAGGCATAATGAGCTAGTATGCATAGCATACTAGCTCATTATGAATTACTTACCTGAGATCGAAGCCCCCGCAGCGGTCCTCGGACACCTCCTTTGTCGCCGCCATGATACCCGGAGTGACTTCTGGGTATCACTGCTCCGGGTGTCGCCAATAACAACATGATCACCGTTAGAAGCGGCATGCTTAGGAGGAAAGACACCGATTAATTTGGAAGAAATAGCATGAGTTTAAGCAAACAGAGAACTATGCAGCAGCCATGATAGCAACGGAAGTGACCGAAATACGTTTTAATGGCGAAAATACCGGTTCTTAAGGGGGGAGGGTAAATTGGATGTTTTGTTAGAATTATATTTTTTCGATGTATTTTGTACTGTATGTGAAAACATTTCTAAAATAAAGTAAAGATTTATAATAAAAAAAAGAAGCGGTGCGCTTAGTGTGCCCGATGTCTACGGCGCATGTGCCGTAGACATCGGTGCCTGTCTTTTCTGCAATTATCTCCTAAACCTTTTTGGGAGATATTTGTTGCACCTACAGGTACACCTTAATCTAGGCTTACCTGTAGGTTAAAGTGGGTTAAAGGAGTTTACAACCACTTTAATATCATGCAGATTTTCCAGAAGTCCCAGATGCTGTGGAGAGCGCCTCCCCAATTGGTATCAAAGTACCAGTTCCAGTGGGGTAGTGCAAACAAAAAAGTAAACCAAAGGTATGAAAATAAGCTTCAAATGGAATTCACTGCAGTATGAGTACAAAAAACTTTAATTGATGCAAAAAAGACAAATGTAAACGTTGCAGCTGGCTATTGAGACAAAATTAACAAAACCTTCACCAAAAGTACAGTATATAAAAATTATAGTAACCTTGTCACAATATGAATAAAAACAGCCCGGGCTAACTTGCATACAGACATTCACTTCTCACATACACAGGGGGGTGACTAGATGTTTGACAGTCTGAGAATATGCATCTGGTAATACTAAGTACTGGGAGAATGAAGTTTAACCACTTCAGGACCTGCGAACGACTATATACGTCCTCTTTTTGAAGAGGGATATCTCGGTAACGGCAGCAGCTGCTGCCACAACTGAGATATCCATCTCTTCAGGTGCCGGTCCTGTAAACGATAATTTGTCACAAGATCATCGTTATCAGCGACAGGAGAGGGCCCCACGCCACTCTCCCGCGCCCTCCGCCGCTTATCAGAGCAGTCGGCAGTGGCAGAGGCGATCGGGTCCTTTTTCCTGCTTGCCATGGAAAGGAGTGAGGGCAAGATGGCCCCCACCCATCTCCGTAGCATAGCAGGGCGGAAGCAGCGTCAAAACGTCACTTCCGCCCATACGTCTTAAAGAGACAATTTCTTTTGGTAATTTTTTCAAATGACAATTTTTTTTATTTATTTTTTATTGCATTTTAGCCTAAATATGAGATATGAGGTCTTTTTGACCCCAGATCTCATATTTAAGAGGACCTGTCATGCTTTTTTCTATTACAAGGGATGTTTACATTCCTTGTAATAGGATGAAATGTGATCACATTTTTTTTTTTAAACAGTGTAAAAATAAATAAAATTAAGTAAAATAAATAAGAAAAATAGATACATTTTTAAAGCTCCCCTGTCCCGACGTGCTTGTGTGCAGAAGTGAATGCATACAGGGAATAGTGCCTACATATAAAAACGGTGTTAAAACCACACATGTGAGGAATCGCCGCTATCGTTAGAGCGAGAGCAATAATTCTAGCCCTAGACCTCCTCTGTAACATAAAACATGCAACCTGTAGAATTTTTTAAACGTCGCCTATGGAGATTTTTAAGGATAAAAGCGTGACATGTTGGGTATCAATTTACTCGGCGTAACATTATCTTTCACAATATAAAAGAAATTGAGCTAACTTTACTGTTGTCTTATTTTTTAATTAAAAAAAGTGATTTTTTTTCACCAAAAATTCGATTGTAAGACGGTGTGACAAAAAGTATTGCAATGACCGCCATTTTATTCTCTAGGGTGTTAGAAAAAAATGTATAATGTTTGGGGGTTCCAAATAATTTCTAGCAAAAAAAAAATGTTTTAAACTTGTAAACACTGAGTCTTAAAAACAGGCAAGGTCCTTAAGTGGTTAAAGTGACACTAAAGGTTCACTTTTTTTTTTTTTAATAACAAATATGTCATACTTACCTCCACTGTGCAGTTCGTATGGCACAGAGTGGGTCCGATCGTTCTCTTCTGGGGTCCCACAGCGGCTCTCGCGGCTCCTCCCTGCAAGAGCTAGCCCCTCAGGGAAGCTCTCTCCTGAGGGGGTTACCTTGTGGGCGTGCTCCCGTGTCATACAGTCGGCGTCCACAGCCACCGATTGTATGACTCGTCCCCGTCCCCCGGCAGTCATGTCTTTGGATTTGATTGACAGCAGCTGAAGCCAATGGCTGCGCTTATATCAATCTATCCAATGAAGAGACGATCAGCCATGGGGAGAATAACATGGGATCGCGCCCTCGGAAATTTGGGGCTCAGGTCAGTAACAAACATGGAGACTTTTGGTAAAAGAGCATATAGGTGGAGAGGGATTATCTCTGATGAGTTAAGCAGCAGCAATGTATTGGTGTGAGAGTCTATATAATCAAAACACAGTATTAAGATATAAAACAGGACAAGCTGCCCCATGGATAGGTATCACCTGTCATGTAGCCTGCTCCAATGGTCTGTCCATGACCATGAAATGTTACTACCAAAAGGCTCACAAGGTCTCCCAATTAGTCTGTCTTACATTCCATGACACTATTGGAATGAACCTCATCCAGGCATATATTACTTGAAGCTCTTTCACACTGGGACTGTGTAGTGGGGCTGTATAATAAACCTCTGTGGTACTATGATGCTTGACTACTTCCGTGCTATGCAGGGTGAAGCAGGGAAAAAGACAGCAAGAGAGCCGGGCTGTAGCACATCGAGATCTCAGTGCATTTTCTGTCACATGCCTTTGCTGTGGGAGATCCAGGAGAATTATCCTGATGACTTCAGGAATTTTCTCTGGATGATGGACCCCGTTTTTCACCATCTGTTGGTTTTTCTGTCCCCTTATATCACGAAGCAGGACACCTGCATGTGGCAAGCCATCACTCCTGAGCAGAGGCTAGTTGCCACGTTGCATTACTTGGCGACTGGAAGAAGTCTGCAAGACTTCAAGTTCACGACAGGCATCTCTCCCCAGGCTCTGGAAATCATTTTCCCAGAGACCTGTTCTGCCACCATTCAAGTCCTGCAGAAGGACTATATTAAGATAAGTTTTCTCCTTTAATATCAAATTCTATGTATTTAATGTATGCTAATATTGTATTTCTTTTATCATTCCCTAATTTCCATGATTGTAATATGCTGTGAATGTCCCCTTTGTCCTCATGCATGCTGTAAGCTTTTAATGCTCCTTTTTCGGCCTACATGCATATTTGCCTTAATGCTATCCTTGGCCCATACACACCTAGCATGTATTTTGTCAGCTCCATTGTAGTGCTTTGCCCTAAACACCCCCCAAAAATGTGTACAAATGTATTTGTTCTCATTAAATTCAGGCAGAGTGGCAGAGTCTTTTTTTTGAGGGCCCAAATTCAATTAGAACCCCCCCCCTCCCTTCTAAAATGTCTACAAATGTTTTTGTTCTCATTAAATTCAGGCAGAGTGTCAGAGTTTAATTTCAACCTTGGTCATCCGTGGCCTATACTGCTTTGAGATTGTGGCCTATATGGGGATACGATTAGGAGAGTTTAGACGGACATAATGCCGCGTACACACCATCACTTTATGTGATGGAAAAAAACGACATTTTCTCTGAAGTAAAAAACAACGTTTTTGAAACTTCAATTTTCAAAAACGACGTTGCCTACACACCATCGTTTTTTCACAATGCTCTAGCAAAGCGAGGTTACGTTCACCACTTTTTTCCATTGAAGCTCGCTTCATAACTAGCTTCTGGGCATGCGTGGGTTTAAAAACATAGTTTTAAACGTCGTTTTTTGCTACACACGGTCAATTTTTGTGAAAAAAAAATGACGTTTTGAAAAACGACACATAAAATTGAAGCATGCTTCAATTTTTTTTTGTCGTTTTTCACAAGACATAAAACAACGTTTTCCCCCCCATATGGTCATTTAAATTGACGTCTTTAAAAATGTAGTTTTTTTCCATCACATAAAGTGATGGTGTGTACGCGGCTTAAGTGTTTTTGTCTTGTGTTTTGTCTTGCAGAAATAATGAATGCTTTCAAAAATCACAAATGTATGAGCGAGTTCCTTGACTGGTACAGTGAGCTGCCTGTTTTGTGGGAAACCAAAAACCCCCTCCATAAAATTAAAACAACAAGGAAGGGAGTGCTGGAGAAACTGCTGCAATTTGTAAAGACACAGGTCCCAGAAGCAACCATCGAGTTTATATACAAGAAAATTGGGAACTTGAGGGGCACATACAGGAAGGAGCACCATGAGGTCCTGGAGTCACAGAGGTCAGGAGCAGCAGCAGCGGATGTGTATGTACCCACTCTGTGGTTCTACAATAAATTGCACTTTCTGGACCACTAGCTTGAAGTGAGGCCATCACTTTCTACCCTTTCCTCCACCCCAGCTGAGGCTTCCGAGGACCAACCTGGGCCTTTCATCCTGGAAGAAGTGGATGTGCCCACCTGAAGCCAGGTATAGTGATTTTCGAAAGATTTATTACCCCGAAAATTAATGATGTAAAATAGATGTTAATATTCATAAGAAATTCATGTTTGAACAAAAAGTCTTTTATATATCAATAGACAGTAGTGACCAGAAATGATTGGGACAAGAATGAAACATGCTGGGGTCAGAATGATAGTCTTTTCTATTTATTAACATTCAATTTACAACAGTCATGAACTGAAAATTGTGTGTGGTTGATGAAACAAAAAATGTGCCTTTTTTAAACGCAGGAAGAGCTCAGCCAGGATGAAGGTCTGGAAAATGGCAGGCAGGAGGAGGTAGGGGGCAGTGGCAGCCAGGAGGAGGCCAGGCCCAGTGGTAGCCAATAGGTGGCTGGGACCAGTGGCAGCTGGGAGGTGGCCGGTACCAGTGGCAGCACCCAATCCCAGGTGCTCACCTCTACCTTCAAACAAAAAGGCCCAAGAGGGGTAGGAACCTGGATAAGGCAGCACTGGCCCTCATTCAGGATGCACATGCAAAACTCAGAGACCCCCCACCGCTCAAGAGGGCTATGCTTGTCTAGTTGCTGCCAAAATGCAGGAAATGGACACCAAATACTGACCTTTATAAGTTCGCCCATCCTCCACCTCCTTCTCCTCCACCTCCTTCTCCTCCTTCTGCCACAAGTCCACCTCCAGAGCCACAGCCTCCAAGGAAGCATGCAGTGAAGGCTGCAGGGAAGGCTGCAAGAAAGGGTGCAGGGAAGGCTGCAAGGAAGACAAGAAATTGATGGCCTGGGTTCAGTTTGGTCTGACAGAAGACGCAGGCTGTTGTAGTACCACAGACTGGGGACAAATAAGTCATCTTCTGCTGTTCCTGATCTCTCGGAGTCCAGGACCAGTTTGTGCTCCCTATTGTATGTACTTCTCAAGCTTTCAATTTTCTTTTTCAAATACTTGATGTCTGCCCTGGGGTCCAAAGGCTTCACAAATTGCAGCAGTTTCTCCAGCGTTCCCGTCCTCTTTATTTTGTTATGAGCCAGAATAAATGGAATTTATTTTTACAGTAAATACTTGCCTATGTGTTTTGATTAAAAAAAGGACAGTTTGTTTGTGAGTAGGAAGGTACATTTCAAAAATACAATGTCAAATTAACAAGGGACACCAACCAAACTCCTTGAGGTTAAAAAATACAAGATAATAATGTTGCTGTGGTAACTTGACACACCAAAATAACAAATGGAATATATATATATATGGAGATCACTAGAAAATATTTTTAAAATAATCCCAAAAACAGGAGATCTTGATAAAAAAAAAGACAATAAAAAATAATTCTAAACATTATTATGGAGATCTGGTTTTAAAAACCAAAAAGAATATTCATGAGATCACGGGATATAATAAAGAAATACGTTTGTCAGAACGTGAATATCAGCAGCAAAACAACTTAATTATTTTAGCATTATAAAGAAGAAAAGAATATGCTGCATTAAACAATGCAATAATTTGCAGCGTGACAAATATGCTATCTCCATTACGAACGATAGTTTTACCAGAACGATCGCTCCCGTCTCATACTTTATTCTGAGCATGCACTTTTTTTTGCGTTTTTTTTGCATACAGATGAACGGTTTTCCCACTAGGACGGGAAAAGGGAGATCCTGCTCTCTTTTTTTCCTGGCAGTTTTCCTGTGGGAAAAAGTCCAATGGAGCACACACACGGTCGGGATTCCCGGCGAAAATCTCTCATCTGAGTTTTTCCAATGGGAAAACCAGTTGTGTGTCCGGGGCATAAGGGATGCTTTTAGCTGTGTTTGTACAGTTTTACTGAAGTAGTAATTCTTAAGTTGACTTTTAATTGTTCTAGAGTCTTACAGAAACTATTTTATGTAACCATGTTACTCTGATTGAATAAAACAACATTGCTGTGAAGAATCCACGTCTGTACAGCTTTTATACGTTTCATTATTGTGCAGGGTATTCATGTTTTTTTGCCATCTTGATCCTGCTTTGTATTATTTCTTCTAACTATGTACCTGTTTAGTAAAATGCAATTTACAGTCTAACGCACTGTTAATACAGTGCTAAGCATTCCAATCTGGGATTTTTGCAATTGGCCCAGTTAGTTATGAGTTCTGTTTAATGAGAACTGGTTTTTAGGATTAATTAACTTTATACACGTTTAATAAAATTATTGTTTTGAATGCACCGTGTCGATTGTACAAAGTGTATGGTATTAGTTCATTAGGGATAAGATTGACCTGAGATTTTCCTTCTGTCAGTGGTCGTTAAGGACACCAGACACCACAAGTCCTTAACAACCAGTGATGCTACCAGCCCTATTTACTTACATGGCCAGCAATTCTGCCCATGTAAGCAAATTGCAGGAATACAAAAGTGGGGGGTTTCCCCTATAATTCATTTCAGGCCTTTTGGGCCAAATATATGCAAATATAAAAAATATAAAAAATTCACACCAGATCCTTATCCGAGTATGCAAGGAAAGAGGAGGGGGTGTGCATACCCCCCTAATTATCCATACCAGGCAACATTTGACCAATATGGGGGAGCACCTTGTCCCCATGTTGAGGAGAGCAAGGGCCTTTTCCCTACAACCCCGGCTTGGTGGTTGTGGGGTCTGTGGATGGGGAATTAACAGAATCGGAAAATCTCCTTTACATAGTACCTCTACTCATTCACAAAAAAGTCCTTAACCACTTCTTGATGGGCTCCAGTACATATACGGTGGCAGGATGGCTCTCCTGCGTATATGTAAGGCTTCTCCTCTAAGAGCCATATCAGGTGTGCACACCCGATGCATGGTGGGGGACCCGATGCACGTGACCGGTGGGCGTTTGCGGCCATGAGAGCCAGAGCAGGGATTTGTGTGTGTAAACACACAAATTCCTGTTCTGACATGGGAGGGGAAACAGATTGTCTGTTCCTACTAAATAGGAAAAACGACCTGACTCCTCCTCTAGTTAGTCCCATCCCCTCACAGTTAGATACACACCTAGGGAACACACTAAACCCCTTGAGCACCCTCTAGTGTTAACCCCTTTCCTGCCAGTAACATTTGCACAGTAATCAGTGCTTCTGTATAGTACTGATCGCTGTATAATTGTCAATGGACCCAAAAATTTGTCAAAAGTGTCCAATCTGTCCGCCGCAATGTTGCAATCCTGGTAAAAATTGCAGATCACCGCTATTACTAGTAAAAAAATAATGCCATAAAAATGCCATAAATCTATCCCATTTTTTCATTTATAGCGCAAAAAAAAAAAATGCAGAGATGAGCAAATACCACCAAAAATAAATCTCTATTTGTAGGAAAAAAACAAAGTCAATTGTGTTTGTTTACCACATCGCACGACCACACAATTGTCAGTTAAAGCAATGCTGTGCCATAACGCAAAAAATGGCCTGCTCATTAAGGGGGCAAATCCTTCTGGGGCTGAAGTGGTTAACCACTTACAGACTGCACGCCGCAGGTTTACGTCACTATTGAAGAGGAATACCATCGTTATGGCAGCAGCTAGAAACACATTTTTGAGGTCAGGTTAGATGAGAAGGCCTGACTCGCAGTCTCCGCTCTAAATCATCCCAAAGGTGTTCTATCCAGTTGAGATCAGAACTCTGTGCAGGCCAGTCAAGTTCCTTCACCTCAAATGCGCTCATCCACACTATATTGCCAAAAGTATTGGGCCAACACTCCAAATCATTTTGTGGAGGGGGAATTATGGTGTGGGGTTGTTTTCCAGGGGTCGTGCTTGTGGAAAAATGGTCAAACATTCCCATAGACCCACTCCTAAACCTTGTGGCTATATACTGTATATAGTCACAAGCACAGTATATAAAGCACTATACATTACATTTTAATGACCAACAGTGTTGACAGATTATTGGATCCATGATCCGATGAACTGGAGCTTTGGTAGGGGTGCTGTTCAGCAAGGAGAAGCTGTGTGTAGAGTTGGATTGGGGAGGACATACATCAGCTGTTTTATTCAAGTTTAAGTCATGTCCAAGATCACGTTATATCCCCCTCCCCTAACTTCTGGAATCCTTAAGAGCTGCCGCGTACACACCATCACTTTATGTGATGAAAAAAAACGACGTTTTTAAAAACGTCACTTTAAATGACGTGTGTGGGGGAAAACGTTGTTTTATGTCTTCTGAAAAACGACAAAAAAATTTTGAAGCAGGCTTCAATTTTATGTGTCGTTTTTCAAAACGTCATTTTTTACTTCACAGAAATTGACCGTGTGTAGCAAAAAACGTCGTTTAAAATTACGTTTTTACACCCGCGCATGCCCAGAAGCTAGTTATGAAGCGAGCTTCAATGGAAAAACGTGGTGAACGTAACCTCGCTTTGCTAGAACATTGTGCGAAAAACAATGGTGTGTAGGCAACTTCGTCTTTGAAAATTGAAGTTTCAAAAACGTTGTTTTTTACTTCACAGAAAATGTCGTTTTTTTTCATCACATAAAGTGATGGTGTGTATGCGGCAAAAGCCTGTTAATGTCTTAAGAAAACATGTCTGTTCAAGTCCATGCAGTATCCAGTAAATGTAAAATGTGTAGGAGACATTTCACACCAAGTGTATTCCTGGAGAGTAATAGTTTATAGCTTGTTGCATGGTGTCAATCAGAAACTTCTTGAATAGCATCAATAAAATGAGTCAGGATATTTCAAATCAGGTGGGACTTGAAGTGCTGAGCTAGCTTTGCCCAGGGTCACAGCAGCACTACTTTAATAAGTACGTCATCCCAGCACACTGAACAGAAGAGGCAGCAGAGGCGATTTTAAGTGGAAGGAAATAAATGAGTCGCAGCCTATGCTTGGGAGAATTCTGGAAACAAATATAAAGCATCTGTCTCTAGTTCATAAGAATAAAAAATTCTCACCAGCCAAAAATAATTTATATTTAAACATTTGTCTCTAACTGTTAGACTGTGCAGTCTTATAGTTAAGTAGCATCCTATGCAGATATAAAAATTCGGAAAACTATTAGCTCAAGTATGTATTAATTAAAAAGATAAAAATCCTTAAATGTCATTTTATATGCAACTATTAAAACCCCCCAAATTTGTATTGATATCAGCCTCTTTTAATCCCTTGTACATCAGCATTGTGAAATACTGGGTGATGCTCTGTGTTGCCATGGTTATTTTAGTGATTTTTAATAGCATACATATATGAAATACATGATTTTAGATATCATCTAGATTTCAGAAGATGAGCTTCCTCTATTGGAAGGCTAATTAACTTGTAACATGTAAACCCAAATTATTATTTTTTTAATTAAGGCTTGCACCTTGTACAGTATAGGATTTCATGTCATCTATGCCCAGTCTTGCCACAAAGAGTTACTCAAGCTCTAAGCAGTCATCTTATCTTTTTTCAGTGAGATAAAAACTGATACACAGAGATATAGCAGTCAATTTACAGGTGATTTACATATCTCATGCACAAGCCTGCGAGAGGCATTCTGTGTACTTCAGATCCCCCTCCTCCTTTCTTCTTTAGCTCTCCCAGGATTGGCTGCTCCACACCTCAGCATGATTGGGCATGCTGAAGTCATGTGGTGACTTTTCTGGGTTTTGACTGGATGTTGGTGATCATAGCAGAAGTTCAATGTAAGAAATACACAGGAGAAAATGCATGTTGACAAGGGGAGTGTAGAGGTGGGTGGGGAGTCTACTGACATCACAACTCCACCCACCGAGCTCCAGATAACAGACCCACCCACAGAATCTGCTGTTTTTTGGGTCTCATACCAGGCAGATGGGAGACATTTGACAGGTAAGGATACATTCAGGAGGCATGTATATCCTTATAGATAACTACTATGGCAGTGCTGTTGACAGGAATTGGGTGGATACAAAAAATTAGATAACACAGTCATGTGCTGAACACAAAGATACTGGGGGAGTATCTAGAGAAAAAAAATTTTTTTCTGAATACTGGAAAAGATCAGAGTAGAATGAAGAGGCTCCATAAGAAGTAGCTCTGAATAGAAAAAAAGGTCTGTGTCAAAGGGGACCTCACAAGACCAAAGAAGGAACTTCACCAGAGGATGACACTAAGGGGTTGATCTACTAAAGGCAAATAAACTGTGCACTGTGCATTTGCACTCTGCAAGATCAGTTGTTCCAGAGCTTATTAACCACTTAAGACCCGGACCAATATGCAGGTAAAGGACCAGACCCCTTTTTGCGATTCGGCACTGCGTCGATTTAACTGACAATTGCGCGGTCGTGCAAACTGGCTCCCAAACAAATTTGGCGTCCTTTTTTCCCACAAATAGAGCTTTATTTTGGTGGTATTTGATCACCTCTGCATTTTTTATTTTTTGCACTATAAACAAAAATAGAGTGGCAATTATGAAAAAAATGCAATATTTTTTACCTTTTGCTATGATAAATATCCCCCAAAAATATATAAAAAAACTTTTTTTTCCTTAGTTTAGGCCGATACGTATTCTTCTACCTATTTTTGGTAAAAAAAATCGAAATAAGCATTTATCGATTGGTTTGCGCCAAATTTATTTTTTCATATTTTATATTTTTTATTTTGTCAAAAGGAGAAACATACAAAACAGAATACATATTCCATAGAAGAAAAAAAAAAGAACAACACAAAATAGAAATCCACAGCCAAATACTACAAATGTACAGATATAACACATACCTTACTCTATACATCTATACAATTCGGTCTGACACTTAATTTATACTTTATGTATCCCTCTCTCCCTTTTACTTTATCCTCTTCAACCTAACCCCCCCCCCAAAAAAAAAAAAAAAAATTATAGCGTCTACAAAATAGGGGACAGTTTTATTGCATTTGTATTAATTATTATTTTTTTTTACCACTAATGGCGGTGATCAGCGATTTTTTTCATGACTGCGACATTATGGCGGACACATCGGACAATTTTGACACATTTTTGTGACCATTGTCATTTTCACAGCAAAAAATGCTATAAAAATGCATTGTTTACTGTAAAAATGACAATTGCAGTTTGGGAGTTAACCACTAGGGGGCGCTGAAGGGGTTAAGTGTGACCTCACGTGTGTTTCTAACTGTAGGGGGGCGGGGATGGACGTGTGACGTCATTGATCGCCTTTCCCTATATTAGGGAACAGATGATCAATGACAGTGTCACTGTGAAGAACGGGGAAGGTGTGTTTACACTCCTGTGACCGATCACGGGACTCCGACGGCGATCGGGTCCACGGGTCCCTAGCCGTGGTCACGGAGCTTCGGTAAAAAGGTCGCGGGCGTGTGCCTGTGGTGCGCACGCGCGACCCACGGCTGGGCACTTAAAGAGGACTTACAGGTACATGCTTGTGCCCAGCCGTGCCATTCTGCCGACGTATATCGGCGTTAGGCGGTCCTTAAGTGGTTAAATGAGCAGAATCTCTGCTGACATTCATCATCCGATCAAGTGAAAGGAAAAATGCTGTTTTTTTTATTACTTTACTTTGCAAAGTGCATAGGGGATTTGCTTTTAGTAAATCAACGCCTAATTCTACTCCACAAGAGCATTATTTTTCCTGCAATTGCTTGAGTCCTGTTTCTTATGGAAATCGCAAACTATAACCCAAGATAAGTAACAGTGCTCATTTTCTAGTATAGATTAGACATGTGCAATTTGTTTCAGTCCGAATGTAAATGCATTGAGTTTTTGGTTATTTGGAAATTCTGATGATTCTCCAAATGAAATAGTAATGAATTTTGTTGAAATTTGTTGAAATTCACGTTGTTATTCATTTTCTAACAAATTACAATTTGGTGACCGATTCAAATTCTGTTTGAAGAATAGCTGATTGTTAAGTAGCAGATTGGGAAGCAGGCCACCGCATCCTTAACAATCGATGACTCATCAACTGTCAACGGGCTTCCCCGCTGATAGCTGAAATGTAAAATAATGCTGGCAGTCTGGCAGGCCAGGAAAGGGAGGAGCTCCCAGATCCCACACCCCCCATGTCAATGAGTATGGCCTACCCATTCATCAAAAAAGTGTAAAAAGAGAATAAAGACAGTACACAAGATTTTAAAAAATGATTAAAAAAAAGAAAGATTAGCCTCGTAGTATATTCATCATCAATCACGACATTTGCCGCACTATCTGACCCAAAAACAAAAAACAAAAACCTCCTGCCCCATCGAAGGCTCCCCACTGACTGCCTGCTCCGCCATCTGACATTTCTTAAATATCTGAGGCCTCGTACACACGACCGAACATGTCCGCTGAAACTGGTCCGCGGACCAGTTTCCGTGGACATGTCTGACCGTGTGTAGGGCCTAGCGGACAGTTTTCCGGCCAAACGGACAGGTTTCCAGCGGACAAAAGTTTCTTAGCATGCTAAGAAACTTGTCCGCTGGAAAGCTGTCCGTCGAACATGTCCGATGGTTAGTATGACTCATCGAAAATGTCCGCTGGTTATGACGTATAACCAGCGGCCCGAAATCCCGCACATGCGTCGAATTGATTCGTCGCATGCGTGGAAGCATTGAACTTCCGTGTCAGAGAACGTCGGTGTCTTCTACGTCACCGCGTTCTCTGTCCGCTGGGATTTTGGTCTGATGGTGTGTACACACATCAGACCAAAACCTCCCAGCAGACATGTCCGATGAAAACGGTCCGTGTGTACAAGGCCTAAGAGATAGAATCACTTGATAACATCAGAAGGTGACGCCGCCCCCTTGTAATTTTGCCGACCAGGGCATGCGGTTGTTGACAATGCTGTGTCTGGCTTCCCGGCCCAGTTCTTAACCACCAGCTATTCTTCACACAAAATTCAAATCAGTTGACAGTTTTTTGATGGATTCGAATTTGAATCCTTCCGAAAATGTGGAATTTGTTAAAAAAAATGTATAGACAGAATAAAATGAAACAAAACTAAATAAATTCCGAAACCAATAAACGCAAAGGAATTAGTACTGTACTGCTTCCTTTCAAGACACAAATTGTGTACAATTGTGTTGCTAGCTGTGATTGGTCACAGTGATCATATGGAATAGACTGGCCCATCTGTGCAATGTGATCAGCTGTGGCCAATAAAAACAAAACAAACTGAATGAACTAATTTCATTCAGTACAATGATTGCATATACCAATGAAATTCCAAAGATAATGTGTTAAAAAAATTTGTAAAGAAATAAAAAATTAAGAGTTTTTTTTTTTCATATTGTCACCAGTCAGTGTCCCTGATCACCGCCACACCTGTTATATGCTGTACTTCACTGGTGACAATATATATATATATATTTTTTTTAATTATGACAAAAAATGAAAAACTTAAAAAAACTTGCCATGCCTTTTACTCAATACTTTGGACTGCCTACATTCCAAAAAGGGGTCACTTGTACTGTCACGGTACTGTTCTGACATTTTTAGTCTGTCAGTACATCAGGAATGATACATTTTCAGATATCTACCACAGTTTATGGACTGTATAACTTTCCTACAGACTAAAACATATACACTGATTTACAGTAGGTTATTTTCACAATAGAAATTTAGCAGAATACATATTCGCCTACATTAAGGAAGAAAGACTTTTTTTTTTAAATGTAATAACAGAAACAAAGAAAAACTATTTTTTTTCAAAATGTTTAGTATTTTTTCATTTATTTAGCAAAAAATATAAAAAACGGTGTTGATTAAATACCACCAAAAGTAAGCTCTATTTGTTTGAACAAAATTATAAAAATGTTCTTTGGTTACGGTGTTGCACACTTGTCATTCAAAGTACAACAGCGTTGAAAGCTGAAAATTGGCCTGAATAAGGCCCCGTACACACGGCCGAGGAACTCGACGTGCCAAACACATCGAGTTCCTCGGCCAGTTCAGTCCTGGAGCCGCAGAGGACCTCGGCGGGCCGAGTTCTCCCATAGAACAACGAGGAAATAGAGAACATGTTCTCTATTTCCTCGCCGAGGTCCTCGTCGGCTTCCTCGGCCGAAAGTGTACACACGGCCGGGTTTCTCGGCAGAATTCAGCCAGAAACTCGGTCGGAAACTGAATTCTGCCGAGGAAACTGGTCGTGTGTACGGGGCCTAAGAAATGGGGTAAAAGTTCCGGTATTAAAGTGATTAACACATGTACTGTACTGTATATTTTACAAAACACTTTGACCCTCTACATAACTAATTCTTTTAAATTTTATAACAATTCAAAAAAGCTTTTATATTGAGATCCAACTTAAATTAAATATATTATAGTGTATTTAAACCCTAACAATGTTATTTTTTTTCTGATTTGCTCCATATAGGTCTTTTTAACCAGCTCAGCTCCCATACATGTACACCCTGTGGGGATCAGAGAATTTTTTTATAATTTCACTCTAGCCCTGGCTCTGTTATCACTGGAGGAGGGCTCAGTGTGGGGAAACATGCCAATTTATGGCAACAATTCATCCTCCATGCAATGGACCTTATACTTTAAAGGGTTAGTTCATGTTTTCAGAGAAAAAATAAAAGGTGAACTGATACCCTACATCCTTCTCTTCCATTGGTACCCTCAGTTATTACCTCCATGGATAATGAGTTGTCAGTGCTGACGTAGCCAGTGTAGTGGTCTTGGAGTTAAAATCCCCCCTCTTCTTCCCTTTCTTTCTGTAAAGGTTTCAGAATGGATCAGAGTGATTCTGATTGGTCATTTCAGGCACATTACCACTTTGACCAATCAGAATCACTCGTATCTATCCAGGAAGCCCTACAGAAAGAATGAGAAGAAGAGCTAGGATTTCAATCCCTGGACCGCTACCCCCAGCTGTGTGGGTACTGACTGCCCAATACCCATGGAGGCAAATACTGCAGGGACCAAAGGGGTGGAGGGTGTGTAGGTCTTTAGTTCACCTTTTAATTTTTTACACTTAAATGTGCTGATTCTTTTGCTGCAATACTAATCTGTTCATTAACATGAAACATTTAACTTTTCTGACTTAAATTTGCTGTTTTGGAGTTCAAATATTTACTTGTGTCTATGGTGGTAAATCAAGCAGGGATTGTTTTTAATTGGATTTAAATGATATGTAAAGTTTTTTTTTAAAAATAAATAAATAAACAAACATGTCATACTTACCTTTTTATTGCAGCTGGTTTTACACAGAGTGGCCCTGATCCTCCTCTTCTGGGGCCCCTCAGCGGCGCTCCTCTCTCCATCTCTTCACGAGTGTCCCGTTGGAGAGCCTCTCTCCCTCGGGGCACTTGTGCGGGCATGCTCACATGTCCTGCTGCTTCGTCCATTGACACAGACAGCAGGACTCAGCCCCACCCCCAACTCTGAGCACACCAGCTCCAGATGGTGTCACGGGTCCTCATTGGATTTGATTGGAAGCAGCAGGAGCCAATGGTTCCTGCTGCTGTCAATCTATCCAATGAGGACCCAAAACACCATCTAGAGCTGGTGTGCTTGTTCTCATCGCTGGAATGACCAGGCTCAGGTAAGTAACAGTGGGGTATTGGGGGGGCTTCTGCACTATGGAAGGTTTTTTAATGCATTATATGCATTAAGGTGAAAAACATTGAGGGTTTACAACCCCTTTAATGACAGGTGCAATGAACAATGTAGTGGAGAATAGTGTCTAACTTTTATATGTGTGACAATCATTTATGTCATGTCCTTTAAAGAGAAGTATGGGTTTGAGGATTATTGCCGTTTTATACTTACCTAGTTGGATGCAGCATCAGTCTGATGCTGCATCTGTCCCCCAGAATCTCTGCACTGAGATGCTGATGGCTTGGTTCTCTTGGTTCCCCGAGAAGAGAGCTGCTGACTGTCAATCAGAGGCTCTCCTGCTCTAGCTCCTCCAAGTTCACTGGAGCGCTGAGCTGTGGAGGGGTGGAGAGTTGCTGTCTCTGTGGCTCACTGAGATGGCTTTCAGTCCAGACACCTGGCGGATCCAGACTCCCAAAGACGGGATGACGCAATACCTTTACTGATATTGTTATTAAACCCAGGACCCTGCATTTACTATATCTGATCTCCCATAGTACACAGAATATGAAATGCAATTTTAGTGAATATAAACTGCTAAATACATTTTCTCATCAGCAGTATATAGCAGTGTTGTGACTTCTATCATTATCTGGTTAAAGCTTGTAGGAGGAGTTTTCATTCTACTATGATTGCCCTATGAGGCTGCATGACCCCTGACTCTCTGTCTGGACAGTGCTGATTTGCCCTGTGCTGATCACATGCACCCTACCAAGAAAAAACAAAAACTCTCTAGCAATATACACCAAACTGAGCATTTGCAGAGTGACTCCAATGGCTCTGTCTTATCAGGAGATGGATTGGGGCAGTGGAAGAAGGGAGGGGTCAAAGAAGACAGGATTTTGCATAATGGGGAGTATTAACTTCTTAGGTTCCACAGTGAGTATAACAAGCATGCTTTACTGCATGTACAGACCAATTTTACTGTTGTGGGTTTTATTAACACTTTCTTGTTCAATATTTTTTTAATTGAAAGTAGGTAATAACAAACATTGCATATGGGACAATGACTAAGTATTTCAATTAGCAGGTGTCTTCGTACATGAACACAGTACAGATAACTAAATATTATGTAATGTAGAATGCAATGATAAATAGTAACTAAATGATAATATAACATCATGAGTAGAAAGAATGTAGGGGAGAATAAACTCCCACCTAATGCACATGGCACAGGTAGTTGTAATGCAATAGATTAGAGAGTAAGGACCGCAGAGATGGCCTTGGAGGAGTACCACATAAGGCCCTGACCACATGTCTCAGTTACAATCTGAAGAAAGAGATGATAGAGATCTAAAGGAGAGGGTAAGGCCGCGTACACACGGTTGTTCCAAACCGATGAGAATGGTCCGACGGGCCATTTCCATCGGTTCACCGCTGAAGTGGCCTGATGGTCTGATGTGCGTACACACCATCGTTCAAAAAACCGATCGGGTCAGAACGCGGTGACGTCAAACACACGACGTGCTGAATAAAACTAAGTTCAATGCTTCCAAGCATGCGTCGACTTGATTCTGAGCATGCGCGGGTTTTGAACCAATTGGTTCGATTTTAAAGCATGTTTTAAAATTTTGGACCGAAGGACAACAGACCGATGGGCTATACACACGGTCGGTTTGGACCGATGAAACTGAACCTCGGTCCATTCTCATCGGTTTTGTACGTGGCCTAAGAAGTGAGAAAATGTCCACCAGCAGAAGAAAAAATGTAAGGAGTAGAACAGCAAAAAAGGGTGACAAGGGGGGAGAGAGGGAGGCCATCCGCTCTGCATCAGGGCAGAGGATTTACCGGTGTAGGGAATTGGTTTCACGACTCTAAGGTTCCAGGAGCCTGGAATCAAAACATGAAGGGAGGAAATGATCCACCTATAGCTGGTTTAGTAACACTTTAACTGTGAAAATGTATTCTCTCATAGGAACTTTTAAAGGGCTTACTAAACATGTGCTTAATGCTAAGTATCATCATTATTCATTTATGATTTCAAAGGAACTGTCTTACTTTAGTTTTTTGAGAACCTGCAAAAAATATCAAAAATATCTGCTAAATACAACATGTAAGCTGCGAACATAACGACATTGTTGAATGACAGGTACAACAATGTGTGCCCAGACTGGCAACTTTTATTTTTCAGAAGGATTGATGTATGAGAAAACCTAAACCTAAGGCTAACATGAACTTAAAAGGATATTCAGCCTAAGTTGGCTCTGGTTCAATAAAGAGCACCCTTCACATTACAGTATAGCATTCATACCCCTATACAAACATTAATACTAATAGTGTTTAAACAAATTGTGGCTACTATTCTTTAGCAGACCAAGACTTTTATATATCAAGAGTTTTTAGCTCCAGTGCATGACATCTGTGTCTATGGTTTTGAAGAACTCTTCAAATCTCAAGTTGCTAGCAGTAGAGGGGTCCCAATACCTATGGATTGAAATCATGAAGCTTTAGACATAGATACAGCCTTTCCAACATTGTAACTGAATCATTGGAGCTTGACGATTGGTATGTTTGTGTGAAAGGTCAACGGGTAAATCCATCCATAGAATATAAATTTGGACTGGTAAGTAGTGCTACTGTATGTCATTTATCCTACATTAATGGCTAGCTGGTCTACAAAACGGTCTACTGGCTAGAGTAAATAAAAATGTAAAGACAGATGTCATTCGATTCTTAATTACAGGTGGTTGTAAAAGGAGGCAAAACATAATTCAATAACCTTCTCCGGTGAACACCACCTCAGGTGTACACTCAGAGCTTGCAGTACAGTGCTGTCTCCTACTGAATAGCAGTTGCTAATGACTGCTGTTGATCTTCGTATACAAAGTTTGTTTTGCATTTCCCACTAATGCCCTTGTTAATGAACTGTGAAAGCTGACATTTCCAATAAAGAACAATTAGGCCTGAAAATGCCTTTAATGAACGAATTCACTTAGAAAATAATACTTAAGCAGCTAAAGGATTGCAAAAATAATTTCTGAAATTGCAAACCTCTGGGAAAACGATGAAGTCTTAAATGAGGTTTGATGGTCAGAATATGTTGAAGTAATTAGCTTGGATTAACTCCTTCCTAGCTTGACAGCTAAACAATACGGCTCTATAAAATAGGTGGTTATTACAGTATACTTCCACATCAAGGATTGTTTCCTGGATTTACCAAAACATTTCAATATCCAAAATGAATCCAGCTAAAAGTGGATTGGTTCTTCACCATACATGTATAGTGATTCTAGATCCTTAAAGAAGGCAAGTGAAGCACTTGCATATTAGTTCCGAATATCTTCGGAGTACTTGAAGTACTATGAAAATAGTAATCAGAAGTGACATTGTTATGCACTGGTCCACCTTCTCCGGCCTAACAATTTTATATTGTCCAGTGGAAGTACACATATTTTTAATTGACCAACAGAAAATTGTGGGGGCTGGGGAAGGCAGGCCAAATTTGGCCAATTTAGCTGTGATTGCTAAAAAAATGTCTTGGGCCACTCTGGAATTAGTCTACAGGTACCTGCTGACACTTAGGCCCCTTTCACATTGAGGAGTTTTTCAGGCGGTACAGCGCTAAAAATAGCGCTGCTATCCCGCCTGAAAAACTCCTTCACTGCAGACTCAATGTGAAAGCCCGAGGGCTTTCACACTGAGGCGATGCGCTGATGGGAGACAAAAAAATCTCCTGTCAGCAGCATCTTTGGAGCGGTGAGAGGAGCGGTGTGTATACCGCTCCTTCACTGCTCCTTCCCAATGAAAACAATGGGAAACCGTGGCAATACCGCCTGCAATGCGTATCTATAGAGGCGCATTGCGGGCGGTATTAACCCTTTATCGGCCGATAGCGGGGGTTAATACCGCACCGCTAGCGGCTGATTCCTGCGGCAATTCCGGCGGTATAGCGCCACTATTTTTAGCGGCTTTATACCACCACCGCGGCTCCCACCCCAGTCTGAAAGGGGCCTTAGACATGTCCAATATTGGGCCCTGTAGCCAATGAAACACATAAAGTGAGCCACCAGGTTTGCTTTAAAGGGCAGTTATCAAAACATTTATTGATAAGTAAACTTGAAAAGTGGAAGCAGATACATTTTATATCTTTATTCAATTTGTTTTTTAATTTAGATGGGCTTTTTTAGTTCATATGTAGTGCTCATCCTGAAGGTGGTAATAGCTAATACTTACCTAATAGTAAACAGGCTGCTCACCACTACTAGCACCAATCTGTACACTCCAGTTCCAATAACTCAGTCTAGGGGGATGTCTTTTTGAATATTATTTCTTAAAAAACTTTAAAGCGGAGTTCCACCCAAAAATTTAACTTCCGCTTTTTGGAACCCTGTGTAATACAGTTATTTTTCTCCCACTTCTGGGCATAGATACCCGAGCCATCCGCGGTTATCTACGCCACTTCCCGTTTTTTTAAAAGTCAACAGCTGCAGTATTTGGAGCTGCTGACTTAAAAAAAAAATTGGTTGACCTCCGCTTTAAACAGGAATGTCAAGATCCGGACTTGAACATAGGACTTCAGCTATGTCTGGCGATGAGCCTTCTCACTGAGCTATCAGTAGTCCTGCAACTGCTGTAGCAATTGGTCTTTGAGCCTGACCCCTGATTGTGACAGAATATTCTGGCAGGTTGCAGTAGTGGCAGGTTGGGATCAGGAAGAAGCTTAGTCGAGGAACAAGCCAAGGGTCAATAACGAGCAGTGGCAAATATGGACGGCAGCAGGGAAGACAGGAGCAAGATACAGGCTGGAGATAGCACAATATTCTGGCAAGGAGGAAGTGCAGAGACATGGTTTATATCAGGAAGTTTGTGGGAGGAGCAAAGAGTTCAAAGTTCAGCTGAAATCAAGGTACAAGGCAGGGTTGTCTAAAGGATCTGACAAGGTGCTGTCCAGCATCTCAGATAGCTCAGTAAGAAGGCTTGTTGCCAGACACAGCTGAGGTCCCAGGTTCAAGTCCAGGTCTGGACAAGGAGAGTGATTAGGACAAATGCTGCCCAATAAACAGGAGCACGCTGTTCTCTAGGCTCACATTCTGAATTCTGCTAAGAACAGGGATTTGGTCAGTACTCTGAAACCTGATGAGAGCTGTCTCTGTCCAAGCTAAGCTCTATCCTAAAAGCACACACAGTCAACAGGAATCAATTCATGGTCATTACTCACAGTTCCCAAGGTCAGCTAAACACCTTTCAGCTTCCTCTGGACACAGTTCAGTGAGAGAGACAATTATTCTCCAGACCCAGTCCTGCAGCCTGCTTTTTAGAAAGTTCACTCCAGGCCCTCAAGCCCTAAGACCTCAAGAACAGCTACACATTCCACAGGCTACCATAGATAGGCAGAAGCCACCTTCCTTCTCCCAAGGCTTGGAACCTTCCTGGGGAAAGAGAACAATTTCTCTGGTGCTTTAGTCTATGTATTACTTCCCCAGCCACCTGCTGGACACTGTTCTCTAGGGATTGGCCAGGTCATGATAAATATTTAGGCTAGTCATTTGAATTTCCCTCCCTATTTTCCGGAAGCTTCTTCCATAGGCAAGGGGAAGCAATCAAACTCCTAGCCTGTGAAACCCTGAACAGACCAGAACAAGTACAGTAATCACTGCTCCCTTGTCTACAGAAGGAGCCAATAAAATTTGCCTAGCATTCTAAAGTATGATAGGTTGGTACTACATTAACAGTATATCCCTTGGTGTGAACCTTTTTTTCATTATAGCTCTACCATACTGCAACTGTGGGGGTTATTTTCCTCATCCACTATATTTAGGTATACTTTCCCTGTGTATGTGGCCTTGCTGAAAAAGTTCCATCATTAGTTCCATCAGCTCCCTCATAGAATCTATCCTGAAATATATTTTTTACTGGACATCCTGCTGCTTTGTACAGCACCCTCTTTATTTATGTTCATTTATGTTGAGAATGTATGATTATTTTATTAAAATAATAAAAATAATAACTACCTACTGTATATCACCTATATTACTTAAAGTGATACTAAAGCCTATTTTTTTTTTAATTAAAAATAACTAACATGTTATATTTGCCCACTCTGTGTAATGGTTTTGCATGGAGCAGTCCAGATCCTCCTCTTCTCGGGTCCCTCTTCAGTGCTCCTGGCCCCTCCCCTCCCTCCTGTTAAGTTCCCCTGCAGCAAGCAGCTTGCTATGTGGCACCTGAGCCAAACTGCAGCTCTGTGTGTCCATTCAGATACAAAGCCATGGCTGGCCACTCCCCCCTTTCTCTCCCGATCGTTGACTTTTATTAACAGCAGCGGAGAGCCAATGGCGCCATGCTGGAAGGGGAATCCTGGACAGCCGGGTCTCTTGTGCATATTGCATAATTACTGGATTTAGGTTGCCATCCGTGGGGGGGGGGGGGTGGTGGGCTGAAGGGGGCTGCTGCACACAGAAGGCTTTTTATCTTAATGCATAGAATGCATTTGGATAAAAGATCTTCTGCCATTCCAACCACTTTAAATGTGATAAATATACATTAATTTACATTATATACTACGTTACACCTAAAAATCCACTCCACAGGATTGCCAATACACATTTTGTTCACACACAATGATTCTTGACATTCCTTCTAATTAAAATATAAATATGTATTTCAAAACAATAGGTGCAGGAAATGTGTGGTGATTAGAAAATCTGACTGAGCTCATGTTCTAGCCATGTGTAGCTTGTGTGTAGTAGTCTATTGTATGTTATTCCACAAATCCACAACATCATCTTTGGATTCCATTTAACAATATAGCACATACAGTAGATGGCAAAGGTCAGGTACATCTTTATTCAGTAAAGCAGTGCTCAAGGCCATACTGTATTAACTCATGCAAATCTATAGTAAAGTTTAATAACACAAAAAACATGCAGGAAATTATAGCATATAATAAGTAACATTTAGAGCTGTGATGTTCAAGGAAGAGTTCCTGAAATCACAGAAGGGACACGCGTAATGTTCAATGTGTGGAATTCTGCACAAAAACTGTTTAGTTACAAATCGAAAGTTGGACAACGTTTTTGTTATTTGGAGATTCAGATGAATACGAATCCCCACATTACAACTGTAAAGGATTTCAACAAGTCCAAACTAAATTATAACGTAAACAACAAATTCATTCGTATTCATTTGTTTGCGACTTCAGAGGGTTTTGTAAGTTCAGTAAAATGTGTCACACTCTGTATTGTTATGATTGGCCAAAGCCAAAGTCTCACAACATCAAAGTCGCAAGCAAGTTGCATTGAAGTCACAAGCAAGTCGCATCAAGTCAAGTCTCAAGCAAGTCCCAACAAAGTTGCAATGCAAATTTGCACTGGAAACTTAAGAAATTAACCCTAATCTTCCCAAGTAACTTCCAAAAATACAAATCGATTTGGAACAATAAATATACAAAACAAATAAAAAAAAAATCATTCTAGCAAATGTTTTCATTGTGCTCATCTCTACTTGAAGCACTAGAAGGGATTGTCATAGACTGCAGACATGTTATAGTAGTAGGAGACAGAGAATATGCTACAAAATACAGTCAAGTACTAAAAAAGAATAAGCTCAGGCAACGTGTGTATAAATGTAGTCCAACAAATTTGAATTTAGAGGTGAATTCCATTTAAGTTCAAGGGGGTAGGGGGTGATGATCCGCCCTGTGAACCTCCGCTTGCTCAGCTGGGAACGCTTTGTTGATGCCCGCTGAGCCGGCGGATGACAGGGCGGTCCCCACACACTATGCAGGGACCGCCCTGTCTTTTCTCCGCTCTCCTCTATGGGGGGATCAGATGAACACGTATCGTCTGTCCGTGTTCACCCGATCAGATCCACAGATGGATGGAAAAATAGGGTTTTCCTCCATCTGCAGAATCGGAGCATAGCAGACCCGGGTGAGATCGGGTGTCAGCGGATGTTCATCCGCTGACACCCGCAATCTCATAGGGACCAATGTATGTCCCTTCAAAAAAAAAAAAGAATCGAATGCTTGCTTTGACTAGCAGATAAAGATTGTAAAATTGTTCTGCTATGGGTCACTTTCTATCAAGCTCTTGTTAAAGCGGAGGACTGCTAAAAAATATATATTAAAAGCCAGCAGCATGGGCGAGTCGTGCTGAGTGTCCTCGCTGGTCCCCGATGTCTTCTGGGACCTGTATGTTTCCCAAAAGACAACGGGGGGATGGGAAGTGGCGTGACCCCCACGGGGGTCTATGCCCGGAAGTGGGTGCAAATACCTGTATTATACAGGTATCTGCACCCCCCTCCCCCTGAAAGGTGCCAAATGTGACACCAGAGGGGGGCTTCCAAAAAGTGGAGGTTACATTTTTGTGACCTCCGCTTTAAGAATTAAGGGCCAGATCCTCAGCCAGCGGTGCAAATTTAGTTTGTCCTAACTTATGTCATTTAAGTTACGTTGCCCTAAGTTGGTGTCGTAAGTGCCGTATCCACAGCGCATTTGCGTCTAAATGTGCGCCAGCGTAACTTAAATTCAGAGGCGTAAGGCGGGGTTTTTGCAAGTGGGAAGGAAGTGGGCGTGCTTCATTGTAATGAGCCGTGACCCCATGCAAATGAGGCGCTGGCCGTACTGCGCATGCGCGCACGAATCGGGACCTCACTGGGCATGTGCAGAACTGATCTCGGCGCAATCAGTGAGATAGGTAAAAGGCCAAGTGTACTTAGTTTGAGGATCGCCCTGTGTCTAAAAAGCACCACACACACACACTTCCCTTGCAAAAGTATATCCCATTGTTCCCCTTCCATGAGCAATTTGCTTCTGCTCTGTTTGTTTGTGTGTTGGTAAGTTGTGTTTCTGAGAAAAGTGTTTGAGGAGTTGGAGAGTCTAGTTGTTGTTTGTTTTTGAGAAGTGTATTTATTTAATTTGTTTGTTATTGTTTTTGCTGATTGTTTCTTGGTGTTTGTTTTTTGGTGTTTGTTTTTTGGTGTTTGTTTTTTGGTGTTTGTTTTTTGTTTGTTTGTTGGTGCGTGTTTGTTTTTGAATTACTATTAGCTGTGTCCTTGTGTGTTTAGATTTTGGTTATTTTTTTGTTGTATATTTTTTTGTCAGGTTTTTGGGTGTGTATTGTAGATTGTTTGTCGGGTGTGTTTGTTGTTGCTGGGTGGTGTATGAGATGCCCCCCAAACGCAGGAAGCTTAATTTCACCCTGGGAGAGAAGCAAATTCTTGCTCGGGGCATTGTGAAATATGGGCGATTTCTGCATGGCCCTGAGAGCCAGAACACCACCCCGGCCAGGAGGAGGCAGCTTCTTAAAAAAATCACCGACCAGATCAATGCGGCGGGGGGGGGAGACTAGGACCCCCGCTGGCATACAGAAAAAAATAAATGATCTGAGAAGCGTCGTCCGGAATAAGATGGCAAGGATCGACGCCCATACCAGGGGCACTGGAGGAGGGGGACCCTGCCCAGTCAGACTGACGGAGGAGGAATGGGCAGTGGCCCAGTGTTTCCACCCACAGCAGGTGGTGGGCCTGCCTGGCTATACGTCAGATGTTCCTAGGAGGACAGGTAGGTTTTTTTGTTTATTCTCTGTTGATTAGCATGTGTGGGTGGGGGAAGGGAAGATGTGCCAAGTGTGTAGTTCCTCAAACATGTGATTGTTTTATGTCCTCCACAGATGGCCAGGAGGTTACACGCCAGGAGGTTACACGCCAGGAGGTTGGAGGCCAGGAGGTTACACGCCAGGAGGTTGGAGGCCAGGAGGTTACACGCCAGGAGGTTGGAGGCCAGGAGGTTGCAGGCCAGGAGGTTGCAGGCCCATCGGGCCAGGCTGCAGCACCACCCCCAAGACAGGCTGATGATGAGTCCCAAGAAGGGCAGGATTCCCCAGGGGAGGGGATTGGCCAAACCTCCACTCATGAGGAGGTTGAGGGGGAGGAGGTTGAGGGGGAGGAGGTTGAGTGGGAGGAGGATGATGAGGGGGAGGAGGATGAAAATATGCAGATTGGCCGGGAAGTCCTCCTGGCCACTGATATGATGACCTTTGAGTCTTCCCCTGAGACTACCCCTGAGGCTGGCACCAGTCAGGCCACCATCAGGGGTAGCCCCTCCCACTTCTCCCCCAACAGGCCTCCAGTCACCAGGGTCACTCTCTCCCCTCCTCCAGGCCCGCAAGACTCAGTGGAAGCCAGGGGGACAACCCAGGAGACCGTGGCTGTGGGCGAGCGTCTGTCGGCCAGTGTGGTGAAGGACAATGCCCGGCAGACCCGCATTCTTGGAAAAATACTGGAAAAACTTACACAGATGGAGCACAGCCAGGGTGAAATGATGGAGGCACTCGGTGATGTGGCCACCAACTCAACGGCGGTCATTACATGTTTGAATGACATACAGACCGCCACAACGCGCGTGGCCCATGAGCTGAGTGCCCTGACCCAGGCTGTGCAGGACAATACAAGGTCTGGCCAGGCCAATGCGGCTGCCCTCACTGCCTGTCTCACTCGCATTGCAGGGGCCATGGAGGGCAGGCCAGCAGGGGCGGCTCCTCCTTCCCCAGCTCAACCCCCCCAGGAGGCTCCTCCTTCCCCAGCTCAACCCCCCCAGGAGGCTCCTCCTTCCCCAGCTCAACCCCCCCCCAATGGACATCCTCCGCGACGGTGTGACCGTGGCCGTGGCCGTGCCCCTGCCCGTGCCCCTGCCCGTGCCCCTGCCCAGCCAAGGCGTAGCAATCGCCGCCGCTAATAAATTTGCTGGGATACTTTTGTTTTTTTGTTTATGCATTTTTTTTTATTTTTCATTTTGTCTTCTGTACTTATGATTAGATTTATGTGTGTGAATGATGTGTGAATGTGGGGGGGTGGCATTCCTAAGAAATTAAGGTTGTCACCCTCAGTTTTGGTGGAGAAGGGATCCCCAGGACCAGGGAGAAGTGCAATCCCAGGTTCCTGAATGGTGTATGAATGCACAGTGACATAATTGGAGCCGTGGCGTGGCGTTACTGCTCCCAAGTCCCAAAGGGGGGGGGGGGACTTGGATCTAATCCAATTCGATGTGCATGTGATGTGTCTGTGCAAGGAACCACATTGGTGTGCATTCATGCATTATCATTGTGACTTTATTGATGTGCATTTACAGGGAAAAGATACATTCTTATTGTGACATTAATCATGTACATTTACTGGGAAAAAATGCCTTCTGCAAGGCGTCTCCTAGCTGCTGTGCCCTCAGCAGACCGGGTACAGTTGGTTGAGATAGTATTGCCTGGGTCAGGGGTCAGGTCATCACATAAGTCAATATGCAGTCCCCTTCTGAGGGCAAAGTTGTGGAGTATACAACATGCCCCAATTATTTGGCACACAAAGTCAGGGGAATACAGCAGGGTACCCCCAGACTTATCCAGGCATCTGAAACGGGACTTCAGAAGGCCAAAGGTCCGTTCAACCACTCCCCAGGTTCGTATGTGCGCCTTGTTGTAGCGTTGCTCTCCTGGGGTTTGGGGGTTCCTGAATGGGGTCATTAGATGAGGTCCCAAGGCATATCCTGAGTCACCTGTAAGGGAAAAGACAGGAGGATATTAGTCATGCATGTGCCCCTTGTGATGTCAGCATCATGGGGGGCACATACCTGACACACATGTCACTCACCAATCAGCCAGCTGTCTCCATACATGTTCTGGTCAAAATCTCTTGAGATCTGGGTCTGCCGGTAAATATAACTATCATGGCAGGATCCAGGAAATTTAGCACAGACGTGCCAGATGAGGCCATGGGCATCTACGATGACTTGCACATTGATGGAATGCCAGCCTTTTCGATTCCGGAACATGTGCTCAGTATCATGGGGTGGTTGTAGTGCCACATGGGTACAATCAATGGCCCCGATGGTGCGTGGAAATCTGGCAATGTGATAAAAGTCGGTCATGGACTTTAAACGCTGATCCTCCTGGGTGGGTTTTTGAAACTGATTTCCCATGCGCCGCAGGATTGCAGGGACCACTTGGTGCACACACCTGCTGATGGAGGATTGTGCCATCCCAGCCACGCCTCCACTTGTGCGTTGGAATGAGCCAGTGGCCAGAAAATGCAAAGTGGCCAGTACTTTGGTGAGTGGCTGCAGTGCATGGGAGCGTTGGGTTGGGCTGGTAAGATCATCCTGAAGTATTGTTGTTAATTCCAGGATGGCCTCACGGGTAAATCTGTAGTTGCGGTAAACTTCAGAATCAGGCATGCCAAACAAATCTTGCCGTGGGCGGTAGACCCTCTCCTGTGCCCTCCTCCTCCTCCTCTGTGCCCTCCTCCTTCTTTGTGCCTCTATATCGACTAATGCAGCTAGTATCATTGCTGGTCCTGGCATTTTGGCAGAGAGATTTCAGTCCTGAACGTGTGTGTGCTGAGCTCTTCCTGAATGGTGTTGCTTCAGCAGACATTCAGACGGCATGTGTAAAATTAGGGCTGCTTTTATAAAGTGTAAATTCCCACCAAAAATCTAACAGGTGCGCACAGGGTGTAATCTACGGCGCACACACTTAATTCTGTGGATCGCCCTATCTCCCTCATTTGCATCTTTGCCTATCAAATAAAGCGGCGTGCCTAGCGTAATTTGCGCACGAGAATGCGCCGGCGTAATATTTTTAGGTAGGACGGAAAAGCCGGAATTTCAGGCGCTTCTCGTTTTGAGGATCGGGCGCAAAGATACACGCCGTGTAAATTTAGAAAAATCGAGTTAAGTCGGCGTATCTCTTTTGTGGATCTGGCCCTAAGAGCCCTCATATTATACAGCAGTGTAAAATTGGCCATAAGTCTAAAGCCTCATACACACGATTGGATATTCCGCAGACAAAGCCTCAGACTTTTGTTGGCCAAAAACTTGTCTTGCATACAAACAGCACACAATTGACGGCCAACAAACACGAACGTAGTGACATAGTACATCATTTTTCAGCTCTTTAGTGCCCCCCTTTTGGCACCTTCTTGCTAATGTTGTATTTGGTGAGCATTGCTTCCAAGCATGCATGTTTGTACTTTGGATTTTTGTACGACGGACTTGTGTACACTCATTCAGAAAATCTGACTACAGACCGTTGTTCGCGGAAAATTTTAAAGCCTGTCATCCATCATTTGTCCGCGGAAAATCCAACAACAATTGAGCGATGGAGCATACAAACGGTCGGATTTTCTGCCAACAGCCTATAATCACACAATTCCCATTGGAAAACCCGATCGTGTGTACGAGGCTTAAGAGAATTGGCCAACATGTACTACAGAAAACGAGTATAGGCAGATGTTTTACTTGTTTAAATTTCTCCAGCAGCAGGACAATTTTATTGAGCAAGACTAAGCCCACATTTACTATGGACAAAAAATGCAGGCTGGGGTTTTATTACAATAATAAAGATACTGCAGAGTATAAAACAGTAAAAAATGTGCCAGCATCAGGACAGTATTCATTAAGAATGATGTTTATTCAGTATATGGCTATCTTTTCCTATCTATGGGGATGGGGTTATCTTGAATGTGAATAAAACAATGAGGTGGTTCTTGCAAGGTTTATTTGATGCTCAAAAATGTCACCCTTTTTAAAGGTAAAGCTTGCCGCAATAAAAGGAAAACACATAATATGGAAAGGATAAATAATCTTGTAATCTTCAAAAGCAATCCCAGTAAGTCATCTGTGACGAAACATGTCGGGGCGTGGCTACACAGCGATCATTTGAACTTGTGAACCCGACGTGACAGGAATGTGTGTGTAGTGGTTCGTTTGTAACCAGCGGACGATAGCGGGAGGTTTTTCAAGACTGGGGATCTTTGCAGTGGAGTGCGGTGGAGTGGTGAGAATCATTCAAGTTGTTTGCAGGCCCGCCGAGGCCATAGTTCATCAGCTGAAAGATGAGGAGAGAATCTTGAGTTTGCTGTGATCACTGCTTTTAATTTGGCTCTTTTTTGTGAGTTTAACCATTGAAGATTTGTATGTGGTGTTTTATTAAACTGCCTTGCAATATTACACTATTGGTGTAGACGGAGTTTTGCAATTTTGATTTGGAAAATCCTATATTTGATTTGGAAAATCTCTTATGCTTTTTTTGCCAAAACACGAGAGTGTGAGGCAAATCATTCTGGTGAGTGACCATTTTGATGGGTGGAGGATTCACTGATCACTTCTGGTGTGGTGGAAGATTTTGAAGATTACAAGATTATTTATCATTTTACTTTCAAAGTTTTTATTAATTTTCAAGACATAAACAAACATACAAGAATATCCACAATGGGATAACGACAAAAAAAAATATAAAGTAGCTTCGATGCCAGCTGATAAAGGCTGACCAGTGGAAAATGAAGACATGTCACAATTTAAACCAAAAAATAAAAAGGTATAGTCATCTTGATATCAAACATGGGCAAGGATATGTTATACATAGGTCTAGAACTCCAGGAAACAACAACGGTACCCCAATCGGGATCAAAAACTGTACCGAGGTTGAACCCGAAGATCTCTTAAAACATCATCCCATTAAAAGCTCAACTTAGAATTAAAACTATTCAACCAAAGGATTCGTATAGAGGTTAAGACATCATAAAACATCTCCGGACAAATGTAAGCCAGAGGTTAAATTGCGACCTTAAAAGGACAAGTAATACCTTTTCCAATTAGAAAGCATCAAAAATAAAATAAAAAGGAAGGGAAAAGAGGTACACGAAAAAGATAGAGAGAGAAAAGGAAAAATTAGGAAAAGAAAGAATAGATTGAAAAGGAGCTGATCTACGAGACCACAAACCTACACATACCTGAACTGCGAGATCTCAGGCGGAGACCCCTGGATATAGAGAAATGCCTACAAAAAGAGCCCATGGGTCCCAAATGGAGTGAAATTGCTTTGCGGAGTCAAATAAAACACTAGACAATTTTTCTTGGGACATAATCCAAGAAATTTTGCGCCTCACTGCCATGAAGGATACTTTAGTTTTTTTCCAAGCCTTTGCTACCGTTGCTTTAGCTCCTAGCAGGATAAAGTGAATCAAGGTTAGTTTAGACTTATGGATTTTGGGAATGTAAGCGTTAAGGAGGGCAACCTCAGGGGTTCTAGGGACCTGTAACTCAGTAACCTGAAAAATTAAATTAAAAACCCTCTTCCAATACTGCCGAATTCTGGGGCATTCCCACCAAATGTGGGCCATAGAACCAATCATATCACATCCTCTGAAACAAAGGGGGCTAGCAGAAGGGAACATGTGAGATAATTTAGCTGGAGTTAAATACCATCTTGTTAACACTTTTAGATTAGCCTCAATCAGGGAAACATTTCGGATACCCCTGAACGCTGTCAAAAAGGCGGACGACCAAGAATCTAAATCCCACTGAATTTAGAAATCATTTTCCCACGCTGACATATAGGACGTTTTACTATCTTGGTGGGCAAGAGATTGATATATGACAGAGATTCCACCCCTCTGTTCAACCTTCCCCCCACACCACTGTTCATAAGCCGTGAAACGTGGCGGAATGGGTTTTCCCTTCCACAGTTTATGGAGGAAGTGTTGTATCTGACCAAACCTAAAAAGTTCCGACACCGGGAGATCAAGTCGTTGCTTACAAAATTTTAGAGTCATAGGACCAGAGGCCATAAAAAAATGTCCAATTCAGTACAGTCCCTTATCCAACCACCACCTAAATGAAATGATATCCAAGCCTGGTATAAAATCCGGATTGTTGAAAATGTGGGCAAGGGGATGATACTCTGAGATCAATGCTGTATTGGATCTCAACCTGTCCCAAAGAGAAAGGGATTGCGACAGGATAGGGGAAAGAATAGGGGGGCGAGCCTTGGAGGGAACCCAAAGTAAAAAATCCAAAGTGAAAGACGGGGCCGCTTGTCTCTCTATCTGGATCCAATCCGGTTTCTCGAACCTGGAATAGACCACCGAGAGCTGAGACAATCGTGCCGCCTGAAAATACCAAAACAGTCTCGGCAGGCCCAATCCCCCAATCTGTTTGGGTCTAAAAAGTGTGGAGCTAGGCAATCTATGTCCCTTCCCCCCCCATACGAACTGATTCACTTTCCTCTGCATACCTTGCACATGATCTTTCCTAATGTTAATTGGCAGTGCTCTAAATAAATACAACAGTCGAGGAAGGAGAGTCATTTTGACGGAATGTATTCTACCAAGCCAAGAAAGATCACCCTTAGCCCAAACTCTCAGATCTGATTCGAGTTTCCTATAAGTGGGGGGGAAGTTCGCTGAGTATAATTGTTCTATTTTAGGGGTTAGATTAATGCCCAAATATTCTAAGCAAGTGTCCTTCCACCGAAAAGCAAAGGAGCTCTTTAACGTTGCCACCGTGTCCGAATTTAAGGAGATGTTAAGAGCATATGATTTCGTATAGTTAACATTAAGACCTGAGGCCGTAGAGAAGTCTTTTAAAACTTTGCAGAGATTGGGAAGAGACGTGATAGGAGATGTAATAAACAGCAACATATCGTCTGCAAATAGGCCACATTTATGGACCTGGGATCCACAAGTAACGCCCAAAATATTCGGGCTGGAGCGAATAGCAATGGCCAATGATTCGATGGCAATCGCGAAAATTAAGGGAGAGAGAGGGCATCCCTGCCTAGTCCCCCTAAAGATGCTGAAAGGGGGGGAGTAATGCCCTTGGAGGCGAATCATCGCTCTAGGCGTAGAGTATAATGAATGGAGCACACCTAAGAACCAAATCCCCAACTTTCCAGAAGATAAAACAAGTAGGGCCACTCAATGGAGTCAAATGCCTTATGCAAATCAAGAGACAAGAGCATTCCCTTTTGTTTGGGGCCCCCAGCCCAATTCGACTGTAGAAGGGAGACAACATCAATGGCCCTCCTTATTTGGTCTGGACCCTGCCGTCCTGGAATGAAACCTACTTGGTCCTTATGAATGTATTTACCTATAAAGGAAGCTAGACGGTTGGCTAAAATTTTGGTCAAAATCTTTAGGTCATTATTAATAAGGGAAATGGGTCTGTAGTTCTCCACCTCCTCCGGGTTCTTATTAGGCTTAGGAATTACAGTAATGTAGGCAGTGTTGAGATGGGGATCTAGAGGAGTTCCTTTGGTCTTAGCATTAAAAAATTTAGCCATATAAGGTGCTAATGTATCTGGAAAAGCTTTATAATAAGGCGCCGATAGACCATCCGGCCCAGGGGCCGAACCCGTCTTCAGGCTCTTTATGACCTCAACTATCTCCCCCACCGAAAAGTCCTCCTCCAATACATTCCTATGATCAGTAGTGAGTACTGGAATAGGAAGGTCCCGGAGAAAGGAAGAGACACCCAGGCTACCGGCTACATGGGTCGAACTGTAAAGTTTAGAATAGAATTCCTGAAAGGTCGAAAGAATCTTATTAGGATTGGCTGACAAGGTCTGGCCTGCAACTCTGATTTTGGGGAAGGAGTGAGATCGGAAACGTGGGGACAACTTGGACGCCAGCATGGAACCAATTTTGTCCCTATGGCAGTAGAATTTTGCCCCGCTCCAGCGGATGTCCTTCTCCGCTTTCGCTGTAAGGGCTAGGTTGAGTTCCAACCTGGTGGCATCCAATTGATCGGCAAGGTCTTTAGAAGGGGACTTCTTATGTTGGGTTTTCAAGTTCAAATACTTATTCTCTAGATTCTTGATATCTATCAATCTCTCTCTTTTGATGCGGGTGGCAATCCCAATTATTTTACCCCTAATCGCAACTTTATGTGCCGCCCATAGAACTTCCGGAGAAACATCCTCTACATTATTCAAAAGAAAATATTCCCGAAGCGAGTTTTCTATATCCTTAACATTGGAGGGGTCACTTAGAATGGACTCATTAAGTCGCCAATGGGTTCCAGCTGGTTTGAGAAGGGAATTTCGCAGGATAAGGAAGACAATAGAATGATCAGACCAAGAGGTGTCAGCAATGGATGCCTTTTTAACAGAAGAAATAAGACTGGGAGGAACTAAAATATGGTCAATCCTAGCATAAAAACGGTGCGGGGCGGAATAATGAGTATAATCCCTTTTAGTCTGATTCAATTCTCTCCAGATGTCAACCAGTCCATGAACATGGAGGGATCTAGCTATATTTAAACTAGCCCTAGTGGGGCGCGTTAATTGTGACTTAGGGGGTCTGGATCTATCCAAGCCTTGATCGAAGGCGGCATTTGAATCTCCTCCCAAGATTAATTTACCCTCAACGAGCGGAAGTAAGGTTTTAAGGAGGACTTGAAAAAAAGTTGCTTGGCCCTTATTGGGGGTATAATAAGAAATAAAAGAATAAAGAATGCCCTCGATTAAGCCCTTTACAAGAATAAATCTGCCCCCTGGGTCCCTATGAGTGGCTGTATGATGGAATTTACAGTTTTTAGAAAAAAGGATCGCTACCCCCTTAGTCTTGTTTTCCGCATTGGCAGTATAAAAGGTTGGATAGTAAGCATGGAGGAATTTGGGACTGTACCGAGCCGGAAAATGAGTCTCCTGGAGCAAGACGATGTCAAATTTCAAAGAACGATAATGATCAAAAGCCAGTCTCCGTTTTCTGGGAGAGTTCAGCCCCTGTGCATTATGAGTGGCAATCCTAAGCTCCCCACCCGGAGGATTTGGGTCAGACATGAATACAGAGGGGTGGAAAGCTACTGAAACATATATCACTTACCCTTCGATATCTTCTCCATGCATGATTATTTATCATTTATGAACTTTTGCGCTTCATCACCTTTATTTATTCACGGGTTCACCTATTTAGTTTTTGGACATTTAATATTTATTTATTTATTTGTCACTATATTTATGTTGCATGTGTGTGTTCATCATACACTTTAGCGCTGTTTAGTATATATATCTTTTGTAAGTTTAATCACACAATTATTATATACACACTGTTTTCACGTTCATTTAATTTAAAACAGCAGCTAGGAGATTTTTGTTTGTTTATCCTCTATAGCGCAGCGGTGGTAATCAGGAGGGCGCATTTACTTGAATTACCATTTATTTTTGATATAATATGGAAAGGGCAGCAGCAGCTTTAAGTGACCAATGACCTCAAATTATCCCCAAAATAAAATAACAGACACAAAAAGTCCACAGTAATACAAAATAGCGAAGGTGCAGATTGTCTCTAGAACTAGCAATCAGAAATAGTACAGTTCTCTAATTGACCCCAATCCCTCCCTATGCAGTTTTTAAGCTTTCACTATGCTTTTCTTTCAACAGGTTTCAATTCACTGATAGTATGGCTGCTCTATGTCTCAGCCTTTATTTTTTATTTATTTTTTTGTATTATTTAAGGGGGCTAGCCTTTTCAAAAAAAAATCCCAGTGAAATCTACAAAACTCAAACTCGCAAGATTTGCTCAAACCTATGAGAACCTGAACCTCATCCCTATGTGCAGGAATAATACCGTGCATTAACAGACAGAAACTAGACAGATCTGAAGCCTGGTTATAAGTAGAAAGACTAATCTGTCGATCAGGCCCAGGCTGAATGCACAGCAGTCTACTTAGGTTTTCTTGACCAGGGTAGGTGTGTGCAGCAAATACATAAATTGCAGTGTTGAGCAATGACCAACACATGATAATGGCTTAAGGAAGATCATTATTACCTATGATATTGTCATGTTATTTTTGCTACAATTAGACGGGGAAATGTTTAAAATAGCACACAAGAGGATGACATTTTTTTTTTTAGCAAATAGGGTTCTAAGTCTTGACAAAACAAAACAAATTTAAAGAACTGTGCAGCATTCGAAAAGCAAATTCCACAGCTAACAGCAGCCTGTTTTCACCTCATCTGTGCCTGTTTGTGCTCCTTAACAAGTTTCTAATCTTCCCTGGCATATTTATTTTAGATATATCTTTGCGCTCAGAGAAAATGCTTTAAGTGTAATTGAGGGGCTGGATGTTTGCGTTAAACAAGCTCTTAATTCACTATTCAAATATTCAATAGTCCTTGTGAAATAACTGTAATAATAACCCTTTTCTCTTCCAGAAGTTGATTCCTGATGGCTCGGAGAGCCTCACCGTTCACTGCGCACAGTATTCTCACATTTAACCTGAGGGTGGGGGAAAGGGTTAAGCATTATAGCACAGAGATGTTTTCTCGGAATAATAGCTTGATTGCAGCTACATTGTCTTTTAAGGCGGATGAGATTTTTTGAGAAGATGCCGATAACCTTTTCCCAAGCAGCAAAAACTGAGTCTTTTTAGAGGGGAAATTACAAGTATAGGTTTGTCAGGGTGCAAATAAATCTTCATGTATTTATCACTGGGTTATTTGCTTTGGCAAATTGTGACAAATGCAAACAGTCATAGGCCTCATTAGGGCTATATGACAGCAGAAGTGTGATCGCATTAAAATTATATCTAAAGTTGTTTCAGGGGGCAAAAGGTACATCACGGATAATTTCAATGTGAAATCCATCATGTAGACATGATGCAAGTAGAGCTGTAAATCAAAACAAATTGTGAACAAAATTTGAATTTTAAGGGGGAACTATAGTCTTTTAAATATGGATGTAAATCCTAACTGAATAACATTTACCGGTACTTTATTATAAAAAATTGAGTATCATATTTAATTACCATCTCTTAAATACTTCAGCGCCGGAAGGATTTACCCCCTTCCTGACCAAGCCCTTTTTTGCGATTCAGCACTGCGTCGCTTTAACTGACAATTGCGCGGTCGTGCGAAGCTGTACCCAAACAAAATTTGACGTCTTTTTTTCCCCACAAATAGAGCTTTCTTTTGGTGGTATTTTTTGCACTATAATTATTTTTTTTGTCAATTTTGAAAAAAAAGCAATATTTTTTACTTTTTGCTATAATAAATATCCCCAAAAATATATAAAGATTTTTTTTCAGTTTAGGCCAATATGTATTCTTCTACATATTTCTGGTAAAAAAAAAAGCGCAATAAGCGTATATTGATTGGTTTGCACCAAAAGTTATTTACCTAGATTCACGTAGGGCGGCGTATGTTTAAACCGGCGTAGCCTATCGTATTTACGCTACGCCGGCGCAAGTTAGAGAGTCAAGTGCTGTATTCACAAAGCACTTAGTTACGGCGGCGTAGCGTAAATGTGCTGGCTTAAGCACGCCTAATTCAAATATGGAAGAGGTGGGCGTGTTTTATGTTAATAAGGCATGACCCCACGTAATTGACGTTTTGAACGTACGGCGCATGCGCCGTCCGTGGACATAACCCAGTGTGCATGCTCCAAATTACGCCGCAAAGACTTATTGGTTTCGACGTGAAAGTAAATTATGGCCAGCCCCATTCACGGATGACTTACACAAACAACGTAAACATTTAAAAATTTTACGTGGTTCCGACGTCCATACTTAACATTAGCTAGGCCATCTTTTTGGTGGTTTATCTTTATGCCTGAAAACGCCTTACGTAAATGACGGATCTTGACTGCGACGGGCAAGTGTACGTTCGTGAATAGGCGTATCTCGCTGATTTACTCATTCTAGGCGTAAATCAGCGTACATGCCCCTAGCGGCCAGCGTAAATAGACAGCTAAGATACGACGGCGCAGGCAGTCGTATCTTAGCAACATTTAAGCGTATCTCAATTTGAGAATACGCTTAAATATACAACGGTGCAGATTCGGAGTTACGACGGCGTATCTACTGATACGCCGGCGTAACTCTACCTGAATCTGGCTAATTGTGTTTACAAAATAGGGGATAGATTTATGGCATTTTTATTATGATTTTTTTTATTACTAATGGGGGAGATCTGCCATATTTCTCATGACTGCGACATTGTGTTGGACAGATCGTACACTTTTGACACATTTTTGGGCCAGTGAAATTTATAGAGCGATCGGTGCTATAAAAATGCACTAATTACTGTATAAATGTCACTGGCAGGGAAGGGGTTCCTGCGTGGGGATAGGACTAACTAGGATCACCACACATAAGTCACAAATGTAACTCAAAAAGAACATAAAAAATCCATAGTGCTTTCTATTTGTGTGAAAATACCTATAAAGATACAGGGCTCAATTCACTGAAGAATATCTCATGAGATAAATGAATCAGGTGACAATTTTTTCCAATTATCTCATGAGATGCTGAAAATGTCAATTCGCTATCACCTTATAAGTTATTTACCTCACAAACCAAAAACATGAGCTAAATAACTCATAAAATAGTGTTAAACTCAATTGACTAAGAAAATGAATAAATGCATGAGTTAACCTTCTGAGCGGTATTCCCGAGTGTGGCTCAGGGCGAGATTTTTAGGCTACGATCGGTAACCCCGAGCCACACTCGGGTTTGCTTCGCTAGATGCAGGAAGAGGTTTCTTACCTTTTTCCTGCGATCCAGCGATGTCAGCGATGTCTTTCCCCAGTGCACGGCGGCCGGATGTCCGCCCGATGCACTGTGTTCCCCTGATTCCCTTCCCTGTGAGCGTCGCGACGCAGGGGGGCGGAAGGGGGGGGGAACGGCGCGAAATTCAAAAAATATAAGTAGCAACATAGTAAAACACACTGACACAATTGGATAAAAATTAAAAATAAATTACAGTGACCTTTGATTGCCCCCCAGTGCTTTCTCCAGTGCCCTGTCTGCAGATTGACTGTACCTGTACTGTACCTGTGTCTGCAAACTGCACAGCGATCATGGCAAACGCACATGTACATCAAAATCGCTATGCGACCTGCTGCAAAACAGCGACAGCGATACGGAATCACTTGCGGAGGAGCTGAGTGACAGCGACGCATGGCAAAGTTCGTCATCAGATGCAGAAAGTGATATAAGCGACGATCCTGTGCCCAGCGATGTGCGGACTTGGTGCGCAATTGATTGCGGTGATGAGCACGTAGCGCCCCCAAGATTTCCATTTACAGGAGCACCTGGGATAAAAGTGGACGTTGATAACAATCCCCTGGAATACCTCCAACTTTTTTTGACCGCTGAAGTGATCGACAAAATAGTTATTGAGACAAATCGATACCAAGAACAACAAGCTGCTACTCCTCAGCGATTTTCAAGGCGCAGAAAATGGGAGCCTGTAACCAGCGAGGACATTTGGAAGTTTTTGGGCCTCATTATTTTACAGGGAGTGGTGGGGAAACCCCTGCAAAAATGGTACTGTCCACGAACAAATTATTGGCCACACCTTTTTTTGGATCCGTGATGTCGGAGTACAGATTTTCATTGATCATGAAATATTTGCACTTTGCAAATAATGAGGACTTTGATGAGCATTCTCATCCAGCTCCAAAGCTGAAAAAAATTTGGGAGGTTTACCAGATTATTTTGCAGAACTTCCAGCGGACCTATATTCCTGAGCGCGACGTTACCATCGATGAAAGTCTCATGGCCTACAAAGGTCGGCTCAGCTGGATACAGTTCATTGCATCAAAGCGCGCTCGCTTTGGTATAAAATCTTTTATGCTGTGTGAATCCAGCTCTGGATATATTTGGAACTCAGTCGTATACACTGGGAAAGGGACCAAGTTCTGCGAGCGATTCAGCGATTTTGGGATGGCAACCGCTTCAGTTCTGTCATTGATGGAGCCCTTGCTCAACCAGGGCTATTGTGTCACCACAGACAATTTTTATACCTCCCCAGAACTGTACGAGTTCCTTATCCAAAATAAGACCGACGCTTATGGAACCGTGAGGCCTAACCGGCGTAACATGCCGTCAGCATTTCCCAGCAAAAAGCTTGGGAAAGGAGAAGTAGCTGCATGGCAAAAAGGGAAAATGTTGGCACTGAAGTGGCGGGACAAAAAAGACGTTTCCCTTATGAGCACAGTCCATAACACCTCGACCGTCATGGTGCATACCAAAGGTGGCAAGGATATTATGAAGCCACAAGTTGTGTTGGACTACAACCACACGATGGGAGGTGTGGACAGGGCTGACCAGGCCATGACTTTTTACCCAGCGATGAGGAAGCAGCAGAAAAAGTACTATAAAAAATGTTTCCGACATCTTGTCGAACAATGTCTCTGGAATTCCTTCATCCTGATGAAAAAAAAAAGTGACAGGCCTATAGCCCATACAGACTTTGTGTGGAAGGTGGCAGAACAAATCTTTCTGAAGCACCAAACGCCAATGGCGGTAAACCGATCTGGACGTCGGGCTTCTGGTGTAGTGAACCCTGAAAGACTGACTGGTCGTCATTTTTTGGACCTCATTCCACCTACTGAAAAAAAAACAGCACCCACAAGGATGTGTGTGGTTTGCTGCTCCAAACGCGACGAAAACGGAAGAAAAATCCGTAAAGAAACGCGTTTCTATTGTGCCGACTGCGACATTGGACTTTGCGCTGTACCCTGCTTTAAAATGTTTCATACCCGAGATGTTTACTGAATAATGATTTTGCACCCTTGTTTGACCCCCCAAAAAATCAGAGTATCTGAATATATTATTTGTTAAGATTTATTGAATAAAAAGTATTGTTATTGTTAAATTATTACTTGTTATTATTTATTATATTATAATTTATGATTTTGTGTTTCAAACTTCATCATAGTCTACTAGAGACTCTGGTTTGGACAGATTTAGGTGAGTTATTCCTAAGAATTACAGGCCTGCAATCTAAAACGCCAAATTTCCATGCAAAATAATGATACCGCTTTCGGCACCTTTTTTCAGAAAGAATCATACCGCCAGGGAGGTTAAATAAGTAGTGGTCCAGGCATGAGGTATTTAGGGATTGTAAAAATATAATTGCCAATTTGGTGTAGTTTCTGCCTTTTTGGATCAGTTTCTCAACAGTAATGCATAGAAACCTAAATATGGAAAAACACAGAATCATCGTGGCTGATTTACTTAAAATATAACTAAAGGCAAAACTTTTTTTTTCGGATAGAGTGGAGAGGGATTAGACCCCCCTGTTGGGTTTCTATTGCTGTCTGTTCCCGTTCACGTTTTCAATTTGTCCTGTTTAGCGTTATCGTTAAAAGGGACAGAAAACCCCAAATTTTGGGTTGTCCCCAGAAAAGTAATAGAGGGGAAATTTTTTAATGGGGGACACAAGTTCTGGTGACCTGGGGGTCCCCAAGGGATTATTTTAATTTGTAGGGATTTCCTCTCATCTCCTGTTTTGGCTATGTGACAGACCTGAAGGCAAATCTCTCCAATGACAAAGCTGTCTTTTTTTTATTGGTGGAAAAACAGCATGTATATGTGTGTTTACTTTTTAAAGCTATTTTTATTCAATATTTGACATTTATAAAGATATTTTTTATTTACTTAAAGTGATTGTAAAATCTCTTTTCTTTCCTCTAAAAATAACAAACATTTTCTACATACCCTCTCTGTTGCAGTGGATTTGCACAGAGCAGCCTGGATCCTCCTCTTCTCAGGTTTTTTCTTTTGTGATCATGGCCCCTCCCTCCTGTTCAGTGCCCCCACAGCAAGCAGCTTGCTATGGGGGGAACCTGAACCGATTTACAGCTCCCTGTGTCCATTCAGACACGGAGCCCTGACCCAGCCCTGCCCCCTCTCTTTTCCGATTGACTAGCTGACTTCAAATGACTGCAAAGGCAGCCAATGGTGTCCCTGCTGTGTCTCAGCCAATCAAGAGGGAGATACTCGGATGGCTGAGGCACTCATAGACATCACTGGACATTGAGGGACCTCAGGTTAATTTTAGTGGGGTTGAGGGAGCCTGCTGCACACAGACAGGTTTGTATCTTAATGCATAGAATGCTTTTAGATAAAAAAAAAAAACGTCTGACTCTAAATTCACTTTATTTTAACTTGATTTTTTTTTTTCACATGATGTGTGTCTTGTGAAAGCAGCTTTCCTTTGACTGTTATTCTAGACATCTTTTTTTGATTTGTAATAATACATATGCTGCAGGGACCGTACGGACTTGTGAGAAGGCATATTTCTACAGTTTAAACCATTTTACCACTTTATTAGCACAAAAAAAATACAGGGGTTCAAATCCTTTTCCACTCCATCTCATTATGTCATGAGACAAAATACCACATGATTTCATGAGTAGAATAGCTCACATTTTGATGAAATAACTAATGCTTTTTTTTTGTATTTTTTTTTTTTTTTTTTGTGAATTGCAAACAAATGTGTGAACAAATCTATGAGTAATTTTAACACAGATTTTAAGAGTAAAATTACTCTTTGTGAATTGAGCCCACATTCCCAATTTTCAAACAAAACCACTCTGTCTAGAGGTTATACACAAGGGCAAGAACAGCCCACTGCTGCTGTATGAATACCACCCAGGGCTCAGTGTTAATGGATTAGTGGTCGTTACTGCTTTCCCTCGCTTATCTGTAAGCAAAAACTGACAGGTCTCATTGCTCCGCCCTGTGTGTTACATCATCAACCTCTTCAGGCACCCAAATAAAATATAATCTTTTGTTGACTCTCTGTGCTGCTGATCCTCTGCAGCCTCTTTTCAGGCACTTCCTGTCCTCGTGCATGCACTCCAATGATGGCTGCATGGCATTTCTCTCTTGAGATAGGAGAAACTTTAGAACCTATCTGTCCCTTTCTGCATGTTTCATCAGTGGGTTTCGCAGTGCTCATTCTACCATCTCTGATTGCTTTCCATGCCAACCCCTGTCGCTGCCTATGGCTGGAGGGTCCTTCTGGACTGCACAATAATCATAGATGAGTGGGTTTAACACTTTATTTTTTGTAAGTGCAATTTATCTTTAAGGGCTAGTTTACACTTGTTCAAAACATGGCTTCTGACAGGCTTTGTTAAAGCTCTCTGAATGCTAGTCAAAGCTCCTGTCACTAAATAAAATGGTTAGCTTACAGTCCTGTTTACACCTTGCTTTTGCTTGGTGCTTTGATGAGGCTTCTGTGGGGCTTAGATGAGGCTTTGGTGGAGATTCGATGGGGCTTTGGTGGAGCTTTGGTGGGGCTTCGATGAGTCTTTGGTGGGGCTCTGGTAAGGCTTCAGTGGGGCTTCAAGCGAGCTTTGCCATAGACTTCTATGGAGGCTTTAAAGATGCATTGAAGCACCACTAAAGCTACGTGGGGTATACTTTTTGGTGTAAACAGGACTGTAAGCTAACCATTTTATTTAGTGACAGAAACTTTTAGCTGGATTCAGTAAGAGTTAGGCCGGCGTATCAGTAGATACGCCGACCTAACTCGGAATTTGCGCTGTCCTAAGTTTAAGTGTATTCTCAAACAGAGATACAATTAAACCTATTTAAGATACGGCGGCTTGCGCTGTCCTATCTTAGGGTGCAATATTTAGGCTGGCCGCTAGATGGCGCTCCCATTGCGTTCGGCGTAGAACATGTAAATCACTATATACGCCTATTCACGAACGTACGTCCGCCCGTCGCAGTAAAGATATGCCGTTTCCGTAAGAGATAGGCCACCTAAAGATAAACATTCCCCCTAGGTGGCGTAGCCAATGTTAAGTATGGCCGTCGTTCCCGCGTCGAAATGTGAACATTTTACGTTGTTTGCGTAAGTCGTCCGTGAATAGGGCTGGACGTAATTTACGTCCACGTCGAAACCAATATGTCCGTGCGGCGTACTTAGCCACAATGCACACTGGGATATGTACAGGGACGGCGCATGTGCGTTCTTAAAAAACGTCAATCACGTCAGGTCACACTTCATATACATAAAACACGCCCCCCACATCCTCATTTGAATTAGGCGCGCTTACGCCGGCCCCATTTACGCTACGCCACCGTAACTTTGCAGGCAAGTACTTTGTGAATACAGTACTTGCCTTGCAAACTTACGGCGGCGTAGTATAAATGCCATACGCTACGCCGCCGCAACTATGCACCCGCCATCCTGAATCCAGCTATTTGACTAGCATTCAGAGAACTCTAACAAAGCCTGTCCAAAGCATTGTTTTGAAGCAAGTGTAAACTAGCCATTAATGTGTGTTGAAGGCAAAGCAAGTGTAAATAAGCCCTTAAGCTTTCATTAAATGAAAGAATCACTCTATTATGAGGAACATTCTCTGCCTTGTTGTTTGTACAACAGTGGAATATGTCTGTGTAATTAGTGTTAAAATGTCTCCTTGCAGTGTCCATTGATAACCCATATAAAGCTTAGTTTACACTAGCAGTTTGGGAGAGATAAAAATAGGTGGTTGAGTTTTTACTAGCATCCACACCCACCCCCCCCCACCCCCTTACACACACACATAGACCATAAGCTGCAAATGTACCTGGGCACTTCATGGCGCAGCAAAAATTACCCCCCCATGTCATGTTTGATGAGCAATGCCTCCACTAAATGCAACGTATTCAAATGCTAGGCTTGCAGCTGTGGTACTTTAATCTCATTCAAACAGACGAAACAAAAAAAAAAAAAACAGGCAATCAGGAGACTGCAGTATCACCTGCCTGTCAGTTGCACGCGCACCACAGAACACTGTGGATCACTCTTCACAGACCGATGCATGTGCAAATGAACCCTAATAGACAAGGCAGGAGCACATTTGGTAGTCAGGGATAGCAAGCTGTCCCCCTAAAACAACCAGTCCATTAACAAGGTCCTTCATGGCAGGATCAGCAGTTATCATTTTAATGAAAGTGCAGATTTAAAAATATTAAGAGTTACTTTTGAAACAAAATTATAGAATAAGTATGAGTATGGCTGAAAAAAAACGCACCACATTCCTTAATAACTAGGAACAGAACATCATACAGGATGGGACTTTAAAGGTGCTGAAAGACCCCCTCTCAGAATGAAAGTCAATACAATGTTGAAGATAAAAAGAAGCCAATACAGGCTTTTATCATTCTTCCTGCCGCAAGCTCCGTGACCGTGCCCGCGGAACCCGCGGACTCGGTGTCCTCTGGTGTCCTGCGATCGTGTTACAGAGCTGCAGAACAGGGAGATGCCTGTGTAAACAAGGCATTTCCCTGTTCTGCCTTGTGACAGGACACTGATCTACTGCTCCCTGTGATCGTGAGAAGTGATCAATGTTGTGCCACTGGTAGCCCAGCCCCCCTACAGTTAGAATCACTTCCTAGGACATACAGGGAGTGCAGAATTATTAGGCAAGTTGTATTTTTGAGGATTAATTTTATTATTGAACAACAACCATGTTCTCAATGAACCCAAAAAACTCATTAATATCAAAGCTGAATATTTTTGGAAGTAGTTTTTAGTTTGTTTTTAGTTTTAGCTATTTTAGGGGGATATGTGTGTATGCAGGCGACTATTATTGTGCATAATTATTAGGCAACTTAACAAAAAAAAAATATATACCCATTTCAATTATTTATTTTTACCAGTGAAACCAATATAAAACATCTCAACATTCACAAATATACATTTCTGACATTCAAAAACAAAACAAAAACAAATCAGTGACCAATATAGCCACCTTTCTTTGCAAGGACACTCAAAAGCCTGCCATCCATGGATTCTGTCAGTGTTTTGATCTGTTCACCATCAACATTGCGTGCAGCAGCAACCACAGCCTCCCAGACACTGTTCAGAGAGGTGTACTGTTTTCCCTCCTTGTAAATCTCACATTTGATGATGGACCACAGGTTCTCAATGGGGTTCAGATCAGGTAAACAAGGAGGCCATGTCATTAGTTTTTCTTCTTTTATACCCTTTCTTGCCAGCCACGCTGTGGAGTACTTGGACGCGTGTGATGGAGCATTGTCCTGCATGAAAATCATGTTTTTCTTGAAGGATGCAGACTTCTTCCTGTACCACTGCTTGAAGAAGGTGTCTTCCAGAAACTGGCAGTAGGACTGGGAGTTGAGCTTGACTCCATCCTCAACCCGAAAAGGCCCCACAAGCTCATCTTTGATGATACCAGCCCAAACCAGTACTCCACCTTGCTGGCGTCTGAGTCGGACTGGAGCTCTCTGCCCTTTACCAATCCAGCCATGGGCCCATCCATCTGGCCCATCAAGACTCACTCTCATTTCAGCAGTCCATAAAACCTTAGAAAAATCAGTCTTGAGATATTTCTTGGCCCAGTCTTGACGTTTCAGCTTGTGTGTCTTGTTCAGTGGTCGTCGTCTTTCAGCCTTTCTTACCTTGGCCATGTCTCTGGGTATTGTACACCTTGTGCTTTTGGGCACTCCAGTGATGTTGCAGCTCTGAAATTTGGCCAAACTGGTGGCAAGTGGCATCTTGGCAGCTGCACGCTTGACTTTTCTCAGTTCATGGGCAGTTATTTTGCTCCTTGTTTTTTCCACACGCTTCTTGCGACCCTGTTGACTATTTTGAATGAAACGCTTGATTGTTCGATGATCACGCTTCAGAAGCTTTGCAATTTTAAGAGTGCTGCATCCCTCTGCAAGATATCTCACTATTTTTGACTTTTCTAAGCCTGTCAAGTCCTTCTTTTGACCCATTTTGCCAAAGGAAAGGAAGTTGACTAATAATTATGCACACCTAATATAGGGTGTTGATGTCATTAGACCACACACCTTTTCATTACAGAGATGCACATCACCTAATATGCTTAATTGGTAGTAGGCTTTCGAGCCTATACAGCTTGGAGTAAGACAACATGCATAAAGAGGATGATGTGGTCAAAATACTAATTTGCCTAATAATTCTGCACTCCCTGTACTTCCTCGTCCCTATTTGTTAGCCCCTTCCCTGCCAGTGTCATTTACACTGTAATCAGTGCAATACAGATGCATTTACTGTATTTTTGCTATATTTAAGGGGCCATACTCTTTATGTCCAGACATATTTCTTGCTATATTTAAGGGACCATATTATTTTATGCCCAGAATTTCAAATTAACCAATTAACCAACATACCAATACTTCAAAATACAAATAATAAGCAAAAACAGGCAACTGGATAAAGAGCTATTTACACATTACGGGAATATAGGTAAAACCCATATTTTATCCATGTGGAAAGTGCTATCCAAGGCAAAATATCAATCTTGACTGCTTTAACCACTTCCTTACCGGGCCTATTCTGGCACTTCTCTCCTACATGCAAAAATCATATTTTTTTGGGCTAGAAAATTACTCAGAACCCCCCAAACACTATATATGTTTTTTTTTAGCAGACACCCTAGGGAATAAAATGGCGGTCATTGCAACTTTTTATCTCGTACTGTAATTGTGCAATCATTTTTCAAACGCAAGGACACTTAGCCACATAAATGACACATTCTGTGCTACTTTTGTAGAAGGATTTAATGTTAACTATTTCACCATTTTTAGGGTTTATAAAGGGCTTTTCGCCCTTGGAATTTATGCATAAGCCTTACAATGCCCACATTTAAAACTACCCAATGTTTTTTTTTCAGGTAGCCATATTTGAGAACGATGTGACACAGAACTTTATCCTGATGACTGTGTAGTAGAAAATCTTTAAAACATCTACACCTTCTGCATGTAATCTGGGGAGTCCGTGGTACAATTTTGTTTACCTCTCCCTATGAGTAAAAACATTACATACAACTACTTGATAAATAATATCCACATATAATGTTGCATTACCCTGTACATAGACTATGCTGCACAACCCGATCATATTCTGCCAGAATTTACCACACACACACACCTGTACACTAGTTAGAGTGTATATATGACATACTCAGTACAAATGTTGTTTGATATTTAATTTCTGTTAGCTATTTTGGATGTGCATCATGTGGCAACTGGGCCATATGTACACTGATATTACTTAACAATAAAAATAAAATAGCTATTGCCCATGCCTCATGGAAGTTACAACAGTGCACATGAATGAATATCAGTGGCCCAGGTACATATACAATTTCATACCCTGTTGCTTGCCAATGCAGGTTCAAATGATAAATTCAAGTACTTAGGCTGCCTTATTTGCTCTGAGAGAATGGTGTACAAGTCTTTTTAAGCTGTATCTTTATACCTTTGTAAGCTATCCTTGTCCTTGTCACAAAATATTTTTTCTTTATTGGAAACAGAACAATAACATAGGGGTTGAGCATCTGTGCAGATGTTGGTCTTTGGTGTAAAGAATCCAAAGGCAGGATAGTAGACTCTGCTTTTAAAGACAAAACAATGCATGTCTGGAAGTAGCCCTGACATTTCTTATTATCTAGCAGACTAACTAACACAGTAAGTGGCACATTATTGCAAAGGCAATCTGAGTGGTTATTTAGGACCCATGCTCCTGGTAAGCCAATGACCACTTGACTACTCAATATTTGAACATCTAGCTTTTCCAGTATGTAAGTTTTGTAGTATTATCATTATTTGCGTGTAGCGCTACCCCCTCAGGAGCCGCTGATTGTTTTGGGATCGGTGTATTAAGTTACTTCTGTGTGATGTCTAGGGGTGAAGGTAGTGAGTAGAGCAGTAATTGAATGTCCAGCCGGTAGATGAAGTTTTCAGAATGCTTTATTTCTTGGTCCAACACGACCAACATCAACTTGAGGTAGACAGGAAAGGTTGATGAAAAAAAGTAACTTTGCGGTATCAGGCCTTGGATAAGGAAAAGCAGTCCTGCTTCTCTACAACTGTAACGGTACGTCGCTACTCTAGCCAGAGTGGGTGAAGTGCCCCCGGACAGACCTCTGCCACAGGCCTGGCAGCCGGAGCGTCACTTTAGGTTGCTGGGAGGAACAAGTCTCTGCCACTGACTTGGCTCTGATTAGATTAGGATGCCAGATGAAACCTCTGCCACAGGCTCAATGCTGACAATGTGAACAGCAGAGCGAATCCTCCCAATAGATCACGTCAGGGTCACCGGTTGACAGTGTAAGTGTACCTGTCAATGTCCGGTCACCAGATCCCCGATGGTTTGTTCAAGCCCTTTTAGATAACCTGCCTCCGGGTTTTCCTCAAGCTGATCCCCCACCGAATGGCATACAGCCTTGGATCTCCTCAGTAGAATTGGGGACCCAGTAAGTCACTGGAGCCCCTTTGTGGCATCAGTTGCTCCATGCCAGAAGGGCCCAGAGTCTGGAACTCCGCGTAGCACGTGACCCCAGGCCAGGTAGGCTATAGTGGTGGGGCCCGCTAAGTGCGCACACCCTAAAGGTGGGTGTCGCACCTGGAACCAGGAACCCGCGAAGAACCCAGAACAACGGCCTCCGCCACAGAAATACCCCCTCCCAGCATACACAGCGAGGCTCAACTCCTCTCATTGGCTGCTGGGAAGAAGCGGCTCCGCCTGGATCCCTCTGGCGCCATCTGCCATCCAGAGATGAGACCGTATCTCTGGACGCACAGACTGACCCACAGGACAATCCAGGATTTGGCGACAGCCAAATTTAACAAAATTAAGAATGAGAGCAACGTATCTCTCTCATTCTCCCACTAGCTTTAGCGTAGTGCCCTTTCTGAAAGTAAAGGGGGCGCTACATGTGTTTACAAGCATAGTGACAAAATGATTTTGGATAGAATGCCCAACAAGCTCGTGCAGGTGTAACCCTGGAACACACACTCAGCTTTCACAAAGTCTTTCACATTGGGGTTCCAAAGGACACTCTATGATAGCACTATGACATGAAGGAGATACAATTCAGCTTCTGACTCTGATGTAAAGATTCATTTATAAGGTTGATTATGGGTCATAACAACCTTCTTGGTCATTATTACTGGTGCAATATTAAGTATTTTATGGAAGTGTTGAAGCTTGCCAATCCTCTACTACATCCAACAAGCTCCTAAGGGTCAGTGAGAAAGCCATTATATAAATCAACCAATAGGAATGTATGGGGAGATGAGGGCACAGGGTAAGCTTTGATACTGCAACCCCTGGCAAAAAGCATGGAATCACCACTCTTGGAAAATATTCAATCAATTGTTTAATTATGTAAAAAATAAAAATAATATAAAAAAATTACCAACGTGTCTCAAAACTATTTTCATTTAACATTTCAACCTTCTGGCTTTAAGAAACAACAAAAAAAAAGAAAGAAAACTGTAGTCAGTTGCAACTGTTTTTGCACATGCAACTGATATGGGGTTGCATATCAGGTAAAGATACAGGGGAGATGACAGCCGTTAACTCTAATAAATGCACAATTTTATATTGACATTTTGGACACTTTTCTTACATTTGATGAAAGCAAGAGTTGGCCTTTCTAAAAAAACAGGTGCTTTTCCACACCTGGGCTTTGGGTGTTGGTAGTGCCTTCACACTGTAACCCTATAGAGCAGTGACGGCGAACCTTGGCACCCCAGATGTTTTGGAACTACATTTACCATGATGCTCAGCTACTCTGCAGAGTCCATGAGGATCATGGGAAATGTAGTTCCAAAACATCTGGGGTGCCAAGGTTCGCCATCACTGCTATAGAGGTACTCTTGAGGAATGTAAGAATTGACCTTGCTGTACAAAATTGAAATGATATGCACTATGCACCTGTCAAACATGTGCTGTAAAATTGGTCCTTGGGTTTTAACTGTGCCCATGAAACCTATACCAAAAAATATAAATAAAATAAAATGATAAAATCAACATCCACAAAGCAAGGCAGCCTAGACAGTCTAGCAGAGATTTCAGATCCCAAAAACTTTAAGGCTGGGTTCACACTAGTGTGAGTTGGAGGCTGGCTTCCCTGCATCCAATTTGCATGACAGGTGAGTGTGCCCGGCTCTCAATGTAGCCAGTTCACACATCTTTGTGGTGGCTGTAGAGCGGAATGCACAGGGGTTCTGTGCGTCTTTGGCTCAGTTTCAGGTCTGAATTTAGGCAAAAATGCAGGCCTGATTTGTCCCTGAAACAGGGAACGGCAGGGATGGACTGGCCATTGGGACTACAGGGAGTTTCCCAGTGGGCCGATGGCTCAGTGGGCCTTCTTCAGTGACAGTGGACCGCCACCCCCCTCCTCTTCTATGTCTCTCCCTTTCCGCAGCGCTCACCTCCTCTCCCTCCCCACAGCACTCACCTGGGGGGGGACCAGAGGAGCAGGGGGAGGACCAGAGGGGACCAGAGGAGCAGGAGGGGCGACAGAGGAGCATGGGGGAGGGGACAGCTGACTCAACAGCTATGGCCTGGGAGTATCTCACTTCTGCCTAATCTTGTCCCATAAGGGGGGCACCGAACTGATTCTTTGCCCTGGGTGAAATAATGTCTAGCTTCCCCATTGGTACTGCCTATAAAAGAGTACCAGTACCAGCTGTTCTACTCTAATAAAGTAGAACGGCTAGTGGCTAGTGAAGGGGGAGAGGGGACTTGGGTGGCGGGAGGGGGGGCAAGAGTTGTCTGGCCACCATGGGAGAGACCTGTCAAAGTGGGCCAGTCTGGATGAAGTCCAGGGCCAAATTTTTGTCCCAGTCCAGCCCTGGGGAACGGCAACATTGGCATCAGGGGTTTGATAGCTGCTGCAAATCTTGACAAATGTCTGTGGACAGACATGCTCTTTTATCTGTCACAAAACCTCTGGCAGCACCGAATGCCTGTCAGAAAGCATTCCTGATGCAGTGCAGCCCAGCAGCTCAATTGTATACTGGGAAAGTTTTGGCCAGTGGTCTATTCTCATGACCCAGTAACCCATTGGATCGTCTACTGGAAATCTCTCCATGTCTGTTGCTCCTAGATAATCTTCCACCATATAATGCAGGTGCTGCTGATGGGATGTGCAAGCTGAGAGTCCTGGGTGCCGAGGATTCTTTTATTTTTTACATGCATCACTTAGGCGGCCCCCTTCTCCTCTGCTCCTCCTTTGACCAACAGAAGCCACAAAACGACCTCTTCCATGAGTGACTTACCAGCGTCTGGAAAGGTGTTACATTAACTCCTCTTTAAGGTGTCCTCAAGATATTTAATCACGTGCTCCCTCTGCGAGGGCAGGATGAGTTCCAAAACTTTCCCCTTGTAACAGTGGTCAAGGAGGGTTGCCAGCCAATAATAATCCTTTTCCTTGATGACACAAATTCTCAGGTCCTTTCACAGGCTTTGAAGAAAAAGGGAACCCATGCACTGCAGGTTTGCAGAGGCATGAGAAGCAGAGTCCTTGGGGTCACTGAGGATTACACTATCTGTAACTACCTCCCCCAGCCATGTACTGCTCCCAAGGTTTCTAGGGACTAAAACCCATCTCTTAAGATTTGACGTATATGTTCTTCTGCTTCAATGCCTCCAAAACTGACAGAATCCTCCTCCCTCTCCTCTTGTGTGTTTTGTGGCAACGCAAGAATGGTGTCTGCATAAGTCCTCCTCTTCCTCCCACTGCTCTGACTTGAGTGCCCTGTCCATAATGCCACGCAGAGTATGCTCCAGCAGGAACACAAGAGGGATTATGTCACTGATGCATTCATTGTCACACCATCCTTGTTGCCTCCTCAAATGATGACAGTACAGTGCATGCATCCTTTATCAGCTGCTATTGGGGTCTGAAAAAAAAAGCCAAGCACCCCTGAGCCTGTCCTTGTGCCATACTCAGGCAGTCACTCGTTGATGGCCCTCTGCTGCATGTGCAGCCACTGAAGCACTCCCAAAGTTAAGTTCCACCTGGCGGGCATGTCACAAATCAGGCAGTTTATGAGCAGGTGGAATTCTCGTTGATGGAACACTGGTTGTGCATGACTGTCTGAAATGGCTATAGACACTTCTGGCATGCCTTAAAAGAACTTGCAAACATGGGTACCTGTTTATGAAACGCTGCACCACCAAATTGAGGACATATGCCAGGCATGGCACATGTGTCAACTTTCCCTGTCAGAGGGCAGACAGAAGGTTAGTGCCATTATCACACACCACCATTCCTGGCTCAAGCTTCCATTGCATGAACCACCTCTGACCCTGCCCCTGCAAAGCTGAAAGAATCTCTGCTCCAGTGTGGCTCCTGTCCCATTGACAGACCAGCTGAAGCACTGCATGGCATTGTTTAGCCTGACTTTTTGAATAGCCCCTTGAACGCTTAGGGGGTACTGGTGGTTCATAGGACAATTCAGCAGAGGAGGGCATGGAGGAGAAGGGAGGGGTGGAGCTGATAGATATTGCATCATCACCACCAGCTGTATGGAGACATGGCGGCAAAACAAGTTCTAGCACTGAGCCCTGTCCTGCATCCTTCCGAGTTGCAAACAGAGTTACCCAGTGTACTGTGAACTAACTATATTGTCCCTGACTATGCTTGCTAGACCACGTGTCAGCAGTAAGGCGAACCTTGCTGCTGACTGCCTTGACCAACGATGCCAAAACCTTGCCTTCCACGTGATGGTACAGAGCTGGAGTGGCTTTACATGCAAAAATAGCGACTGGGAACCTGTCATTGTGGTACAACACATTTTGAAAATTCACAGAAGGGGGCAGAATCCACCAAATGGAAAGGCAGGAGTTGTAAAGCCAGCAATTTGGACAAGCTTGAATTTGGATGCATGTGGGTGGCAGGGAGTGTTTTTTTTTTATGCAGGAGCTGGGGCAGACACATTTTCCTGCTCTTTTCTACAGCTGGTGGTGTGATGCTGGCAAACGTGTTGCAAGGACCTGTGACACCCCCATGCTATACCATCATCCATGTCAGTGGAGGCTTCCAAGAGGTCTTCAGATATAGTGGGGATAGACCTAAAAGGTGAGGAGTGAGGAGGAGAATAATTGTGTCCCCTTTGTGTGGCTTCCAGGTGTTCTTGCCAATGGGCTGAGCGGTGGGAGGTTAAATTCATTTGAAAGCATGTGATACCCAAATGGCTGGTGTTTTTGCCACGTTTGATCTGCTTGTGGCAGAGATTGCTAAAAATGTGCTAACATTCACTCATCCACGCATGATGCTGGGGCTATAGCAGGAAGAGCTGTGGACAAGGAGGCAGAATAAGCTGCTCTGGCAGTTGCTGTGGACTGTGCACTAGTCTCAGCCTGGGTGATAGAGGATGATGAGGATGAGGTTTGTTTAGGAAGCCAGTCCACCACCTCCCCTGCATGCTATGGCTGGATGGGATGGACAACACTATACTGAGAAAAACATGCCCTGCTTGAAGACGGACCACGTCCACCTTTGCTTGTGAACACAGACACTTTTGGCCCCCTCATAGTGACATGGGAAATTCTGCCTCTATTTGTTGATCTCCCAGACATGATGGGGGGGGGGGTCTTATTGCTTAAATTTAATAGATACTGGGAAATGTGTAATTGGATGCATTTTATTCAACAAAAAGCAGTATTTGGTGCACTTTAAATTGAGAACTTCACTGGCAGAAATGTAAAAACTATAAAAATAAATAAAAATAAACACCTATGAACAGCAACACAGTCAGAAAAACTGACAATTTTAAAAAGGGGCAGGCACTTGAAAAATAAATAAATATGCAGCAACCAAAAGAAAAAAAAAGGGGGTATGTAGCACTGTATACATTACTAAATGTTACAGTATGCAATGTTGTGTTAAACGCTGTACTACACTAACATTACACTGACACTACACTATACTCACACTATACTCACACACTATGCTGGCACTACACTGACACACTACACTATACTCACACTACACTAATACTGCACTAACATACTACATTCAGAGTCACTAACACACTATACTGACACTACACTATACTCACACTATACTCAGACTGCACAAACACTACACTGACACTCTACATTCAGAGTCACAATAGCACACTAACTCACTAGTAGCAAAAAGAGCCCTGTTCCATCTATCTGCACTGCAACAACACACTTCAAAATGTTCCTGTGAGAAGGAACATTTTATAGTGTGGGCACTGAGCCATGATTGGGCAAAATGATGAGGACTTTGTCCAATCATGGCTCTGACTGTGCTCTGTGCCCTGACTGGACAAAGCCTACACCTGACCAGCAGTCAAGTGCATTGCTTCATCCAATTAGGATCCTAGAATGCACTGTGCAGCATGCAGTGTATTGTGCGGCCCTCAGCTGGCGAGCATTCTTTTGAGCATCCCACAAATTTGGTTGTTCGCCGCATAGTTCAATGAAGCCACTCCGCTAACACTTGTCTTGCAGTTGCGGTGTGGTCCATTCGGCAATTTAAAAAACAGAGTGTAGCGCCTATGTACTTTACAGAACTGGTGCTAGTTAAATTTAAGGGTAGATCAGAGTATAGTTAAACTCTGATCCAGATTGTTAGTAGCAAAATGCGGTCTCTGTCTCAGCTTGGCTGTGCTGTGAGCCCATTCTGCTGTGCTTGGGTGTTCTTCCAGCCCCGGTGCTGCAGGTGGCAGCACTGGAGTCAAGGTTTGGGTGCTCTTTCCCAGCAGCCAATCACAAGGGTTTGTCCTCGCTGTGCATGCTGGAGAGGGGTATTTATGAGGCAGACGCCATTTGTTCTGGGTTCTTCTTCGTGCAGTGTGGCACACAACTTTAAGGTGGCCACATCATGGCGCCCCGGCGTTATGGCCTACCTGGCCAGGGCATTCGTGCTACACGGTGTTCCTGTTTCTGGGGCCCTGCTGGCCCAGAGCATCTGAACAGTGACGGGGGCCCAGTGAGTGACTGGGTTCCCACTTTGAAGATCCCAAGCTGTACTGCTGTTCATTGGGGGTCTGTCTGAGGAGCGCCATTAAGAGGCTGGCGGTCCAAAAGGGCCTAGACAAACCACTGGGGATCGAGGTAGCCGGACACTAAGGGATTGATCACCTGTCAGTCGGTACCTGGGCGACAAGTTGAAGGAGATCCAGGCGTAAATCATTTAAGGAGGCATATCTCCAAGAATTCAACCCAGAGGGGACCTGTGGCAGAGGTATCTTTCTGAGGCTCATTGAGAGGGGTCTGTGGCAGAGACTTTCTCCCAAGTTCAAGTTCACCTAGGAGGGTCTGTGGCATTGACTTTATCCTACAATTGTCCGAGTGATACTCAGGCTGCCAGGTCAGTGAGAGAGGCCTGTCCGGGTACACTAAACCCATTCCGGCGAGAGTGGTGATAAGAAGTGTTATGTTTGGGAGCAGGACTGTTTCCTATCATTACGCCTGAATCTGCTATTCTCCTATCTTCTTCAGCTTTACTTTCCTCACCACAAGTTTACAGTTTTTACCCGGCTGGGTAATAAAGAGCACAGCAAAGAGCACCTGTCTGGACATTCCTTTACTTCTACTACATGCAATACGCATCATTCACCCCTAGGAATTTCGGAGGAGCCACCAGGTAACACGCTGCCCAAAGATCCAGCAGCTCCACTGGGGGTAATGCTACAAGAGTAAACCAAAATAAAAAAAAGCAGGTTCAGTAGCACCTCCTGAATGCCTGTCAGTCGCTGCTATACTACGCTCTGAAAACAGATCCACTGCAGATCGCTTTTCAGAGAGTGGTAAGCATTAACACTAATGTGAAAAGGACCTAAGGGGTCCCTTTAGAAGTTAGACTGTGTGCTGCAGGTGAGGATACCTGTTTCTCATTGTTATTGCTGCTTTCCAAAATTACTTTAAATGTAAAGGTTTGCATTAAATAAATGGTATAAAGATTTTATAAAGCCTAAAAGTTTCTTCGTATATTGTACACTGATAGAAAAAATAAAAAAAAACCTTACGTAATAGTACCATGGTTAGAACAATTTGATTTATTTTAGATAAATCCACTTTTAAAAAGTCTAATTATTTTAGAAGCTAGGAAAGCATCTTTTACCATTTGTTTTATTGTCAATCGGCTGTCATTTCCAGCGTCTCGAATGACTGCCACAAAACAATAGAAGTTCTTCATATCTTTCCTTATTTGCATCAGGTTTGAGGTCAAACTTCTTCAAGAAGTTGGAGAAGAAAATTACAAGCGATAAAATATAACTTTGAACATCTAGTCACGGATGAATTCTAGCAGTCTACATGCCAGATGGTGAATAAAGGGGAGGTGTACCGCGCTTAGGAGAGAATATGTGAGGGTGGAGCAATGAACTAGGGTGGTGTCAGTATTATAAATAACTCAGAGACGGTGAGTGTGAATGTAACTGGAGACTGCAGCCCCCCTAATAAGTAATCCCCTAGGGGATACAAACTAAACTAAATTAAAAAAATGGAAGGGGTAGTGGCGCTGTCTAGAATAGAGGCTGAATGTACCAATGAGGTACGGATGTGACTTGTATGTGATCAAACTAAGTGAAAAGAATACAAGTACCTGAGTGTGATAATATGTGATGGCCTAATTGGCATATAATATACACTCTGAAAGTTGTACAACAAATGTGCAAAAAAATGGCTAAGAGCCGCAAAGGTGGTCACTCAGTGTGTGAACTGTAAGTTAAGTGATGCCACAAAATTACAAACTTAGATATATCAGATAAACCGTGATCATTAATCAGTGATAAATGAAATCAAAAAATATATATGTACCGGCGTGGTGGTGAATACCAATAAGTATGTAACTTAGCAATAAATGCAGTGAGGCTATAACAAAATAAAAATAAGAGTGGATAGATGCATAAGTCCAATGATTAAATATAGCAGCCACACTATACAGTCCACGTAATGTCAAAAAATAAAAATAAAAATAAAAATAAAAATATTAATATTAATGAAAATAAACATAACTTAAAAAGAATATATGTTTAGATAAGTGTCCGTGAGCTGGTGCACCCACGAAGGGTGATAAATCACAAAAAATGCAGTGGTGGATTCGCACAGTGCTCCGGTGCTCCCCTCCTGGGTCCCTACTCACCAAAGGCACTCACCCCGGAAAAACTACTATGTACAAACCAAGGGTGTGGCGATGGGGGCTCGTTATGCCCCCAGTGTTGCCAACCTGCTGATGGACTGTTGGGAGGACGAACATATATATAGTCAAAATATTCCCCAGATTAGATTGTACAGGCGGTACATTGACGATCTTATCATTTTATGGGACGGAACAACTGATATGTTCGAAAATTTCCTACAAGATCTGGACACCAACAGGTATGGCCTCACCTTTACCGGGAAGCACAATATGGAATGCATAGATTACCTTGACCTTCAGATCTATAAACAAGGATCTAAGTTACATACAAGAACACACTTTAAATCCACGGACCGTAATGGATACATTCCATCAACAAGTTGTCATCACCCACGCTGGAAAGCCAATATACCCAAAGGGCAAATGATGAGACTCCGGAGGAACTGCAGTTCCATCACAGACTACATGGCCCAAGCAGACATAATTGTTGACCGATTTAAGGAGAAGGGATATAAGGAAGAACATCTGGTAAAACTAAAAGCTGAAGTTCTAAACATGGATAGAAGTTCCATGCTGTCACTCAAAAAGAAGAGAAAAAATAACAAAACAGATGTGGCATTTATTACCGGCTTTAATTCCCAATATAAAGACTTCGAACATATCATCAAAAAATATTGGCCGATCTTGCAAGAAGACCATGCCCTTATTAAAGTTTTAGGTAAAAAACCCAGCTTCATTTACAGACGTGCACCGTCGTTACGTCACCACCTGGTGCACAACGTCCTTGATCCACCACGGACTATTAGTCTTTGCCCTGAACTTAAGGGCTTTTTCAAATGCCAGCGATGCCTGGCCTGTAGGGTGAGTAAAAAACAACCCAGAAAGAAAACAAGTTTTAAATCAAGAAATGACTTCAAAGAATATCAAATCAAGGAGCTGATCACCTGTGATACTACACACGTGACTTATGTCATCGAATGTCCGTGCCACTTACAATATGTGGGCAGAACCACCCGTCCCTTGAAAGTGAGAATACGAGAGCATATCAACAGGATCAAAGCCGGTTTTCCAAAACACCATCTCTCACGCCACTTCAAAGAATTCCACCAGCAAGACCCGACTAGTTTGATCTTTTACGGCATAGATACCATTAAAGACAACTGGAGGGGTGGCAATAAGACAACAGCCATCTCCCAAAATGAGACGGGATGGATATACCGTCTGGGCTCTTTGGCGCCCTTTGGGTTAAATAAGGATATTGACCTAAATTGCTTCTTGGCCAACCCTTAGATCTATCACATATATAAGATGACCCACCCAGTTAACTATTCCATACATTCTATATGGCCCACCGATTTTTCACCTTTCTCACACCCCTGTGACTAGCAGGGATGTCCTCGTAGCCAGCATTTTTAGTGCTGCCCATTTATATGCCACTAGCATAATGATTCCAATCCTAATATCTTAATATTTCATTCCTACCATTCTATGCTGCATGCCAGTTCCTCTTCTTGGACACCTATGAACTCTCTAAAATCTACCCTTATGTTCACATTAGAGACAGATACAGTCAAACCCCCTATGAGGGCTAACATACACGTTTTAGGCAGTTCATCCACCAATGTTATGGGCTAGCAATCTGTACACAATGTTACATTTTAGCCCCTTTTGTGTAGTGGCTTGCTTATAGGGGTGTAATGTTGTTATGAATGGCTGTCGTCCAACCCATTAATTAATTGTTTGTTGTGCCTCCAGAATCATTCAATTTTTTAGACTCCCCCTTTGGGGGTATAATAATTTTTGAATTTTTGAATATATTGGTGCCCTTGAAATTATGGCCCTATAGGCCATTAATCACCTTGCCTTTGGCTTAAACCAACCTAACCTATGTATTAACCTTAGATGGTCATGTAGCAATGCGTTATGACATCTCAATAACATTGCATTTCAGATTAGGGGTCATTATAGTCCATATGCCCTGATGCCCTGATTAGTCATGTTGAACATTTTGTATGATGCTACATACACCATATTAACGGGATTCACTACCTTAACCTGGTAGCTCTATTTCAATAGAATTATTTAAAAGAAAAAAATTTTTTTTCCTAAATAGAATTTTTTCTAATATAAATGCTGCCTAACCACTGGATTACATACTACTACATTTTGGCTAGTTGTCACTTTATCCATATACCCAGCTCTTCTACATTACTCCTTCCACTATATCCTCGTTTTTTTATATTATAATTTTTATTTATATTTTATGCCGAGTTGTTATTGTACAACTATCCATCACTTAGTATTTGCGGCTTTTCCCTTTTCACTTTATAATGTGATACTTTACATTTTGAGGCTTTGCTATTGAATATATTATGGACGGATTGACGTTGTTATGTGGATAGCGTTCCCCCCTATAAGCAATGCCTAATAGATATATTCCCATAAAGGGTTTATCAAATGTATTATGAATCACTATCCAGGAAACCAGCACAGTGGACAATGATCTTTGCATGTCCTTTGTAGCAATATTGTTGTATGCAATGCCGATGTTTTACTGTTTAAATTATTGCTTAAATAGATCTGCAATATGTCCGAGGATACCAGCGCCAACATGCGGCAATAGGAACGCCCATCGGTATACCCTACAACATACCAATTAGTTGGGATTCCCTAATATCTCCTGATTGGCTTTTTCCGTAGAGGGGGAGGGATGCCTGCATGTTGACGCTCGCTATATAAACTATCTGACGAGGTATGCGTGTACCCGCTTCAGAAGACGTAACCAATACGAAACGTGCGTAAAGCGGACACACGCACACCCACACGCACTCCCGGATTGATCAGCTGTTACCCTGTGGAGCGCGCGGCGTTCCCCAGCTGGAGACGACACTTACGATCTCACCGGCTAGTAGTGCTGTGCTGGGAGGCTTATGCTTTTGCATGCTGATTGCCTACTACTTTGTTTTTATATTTTATCCCCACCAATTGTCCTTATCCCAATACCCATTGGAAATTGGTTTTAAAAAACGTTTTATTTTATGTATGCTGTATTGCACATGCCTCATAGGCAGTGTTAATTAAACAAATAAACCTCCCATTTTTTGAACATACTGCGCCATGAGAATATTTTTTTCATTGGAGGAATCCCGGAATTAATAAAAAAGAAGCAGAGCCATCCAGGCCAGGACATCTGTGCATCCATAGGACCCAGGAAGAACGATATCGCAGCTGCTGGAGATCCATTCTACTTGCACTTTACCCCTGCAGGGGTGAGTGCCTTTGGTGAGTAGGGACCCAGGAGGGGAGCACCGGAGCACTGTGCGAATCCACCACTGCATTTTTTGTGATTTATCACCCTTCGTGGGTGCACCAGCTCACGGACACTTATCTAAACATATATTCTTTTTAAGTTATGTTTATTTTCATTAATATTAATATTTTTATTTTTATTTTTATTTTTATTTTTTGACATTACGTGGACTGTATAGTGTGGCTGCTATATTTAATCATTGGACTTATGCATCTATCCACTCTTATTTTTATTTTGTTATAGCCTCACTGCATTTATTGCTAAGTTACATACTTATTGGTATTCACCACCACGCCGGTACATATATATTTTTTGATTTCATTTATCACTGATTAATGATCACGGTTTATCTGATATATCTAAGTTTGTAATTTTGTGGCATCACTTAACTTACAGTTCACACACTGAGTGACCACCTTTGCGGCTCTTAGCCATTTTTTTGCACATTTGTTGTACAACTTTCAGAGTGTATATTATATGCCAATTAGGCCATCACATATTATCACACTCAGGTACTTGTATTCTTTTCACTTAGTTTGATCACATACAAGTCACATCCGTACCTCATTGGTACATTCAGCCTCTATTCTAGACAGCGCCACTACCCCTTCCATTTTTTTAATTTACATGCCAGATGGGTTTAATATACTGTGCTAAATCAGCTTCATTATTACTTTAGATAATTAAAACACATCACATATCTCCGCTCTCTGGAGAAAAGCGCCCGGGCTTCAATTTTTTTGTCACCATCACACAGCAGCGTTCAGTGTATTACTTTATTTTTCTCCCTTTTCTTTTTTTAATCTTAATTTTACAGTTGTAAGTACTAATGTGACATTTTTCGTCCCAGTGTGTAATGAATTTTGGGCTAATGTGATGCAACAGAGCCAAAGATATTATATTCCTCAGAAATCCTATTTTCCATTGTTTTCAGTTAATTGTCCTGATATTTTGAATCTTTGCTGAAAGAAAAAAGGAGTCATGATACGTGGAAATTGATAAAATATGTATTAAGTATGTGGGGCTTCATTTAAAATAAACAGATTAAAACAAAATAATATCAGCAAGAACTATCTGACAACAGAAATGTGAGTATCAGTGTAGTTTGGCACCATCTAGTGCCACCAAACCAATGCGAATGGCAGTTTTCTCCATGTCATTTTTTGCATAAACATAACCATGTCCAACCCCACCTCCCAATGACATTGTTTGGGCCTGCTGATAGATAGTTCTGCATCTGGGATTTGCATTGTTGAATGGGACAAGAGCATGCTTAATCTCCACCAACATGAAGTGGAGTTTAAACACCCTGGCCCGGATTCAGAAAGACTTACGCCGACGTATCTAATGATACGCCGCGTAAGTCCATAGATGTGCCGTCGTAACTATGCGTTTGATTCTGCAAAGGAGATACGCCTGAATTTCGGCTCCACTCGACCAACGTAAGTCTCCTACGCCGTCGTATCTTGGGCGCATACTTACGCTGGCCGCAAGGGGCGCTTCCATTGATTTATGCGTCGAATATGCAAATGACCAAAATACGCCAATTCACGAACGTACTAGCGCCCGTTGCCTGAGTATACGCCGTTTACGTAAGGCGTACGTCCGGCGTAAAGATAAACCACCAAATAGGAGGCGCAGCCAATGCAAAGGTATGGACGACGGAACAGCCGTCGGATTTTACGTTGTTTACATAAGTCGTACGTGAATGGGGCTGGGCGTAGGATACGTTCACGTCGTTGCCATTGAGCCGTCGTATCTTAGGGCGTAAATTCGACGTGATTCTGAGCATGCGCGCGCATGCGCCGTTCATTCGGCCCTTCATTTACATGGGGTCACGGTTAATTTCAATACATCACGCCCACTACCTGCCTACTTTGAATTAGGCGGGCTTACGCCGGCCCATTTACGCTACGCTGCCGTAACTTAGGGAGCAAGTGCTTTGTGAATACTGGTCTTGCCTCTCTATGTTACGTCGGCGTAGCGCATATGAGCTGCGCTTCGCCCGCTCAAATATACGCCGCTGTACGTGAATCTGGGCCCCTGATTCTCCATCAAAATTGTCATCCATACAGGCAGTCATGGAGAGAAACACAAGCTTTGATAATGGGTAATTTGGGACTGTGGATCTTTTCTTCACCAAATGTGGACAAACTACTGCTGAAACAAGTTATGTTCTGCTACTGTAAAAAGGTAATTTGTCAAATTTGAACTTGCTACTTGCCTGTCAAGGGTGATGAACCTGAAGTGTGCCTCAGACATGCACTTATGACCAAAATGTAAGAGAAGGTAGGTGTGGAGGAAGACTCCTGAATGATCATCAGCAAGCTTGCCCACCAACTTTGGATCAAAAGGACTTCTGTCTTCATGATTTCCACAATCTCCCTTCATAAGACTGCATCATTTTTGCCCCTTTTCAAAAGAAGCCAAAATTGGGCAGTTGCCTTAGATGATGAGCCCCTGGTGTGATGAAAAACTTCCTAGAATCTCTCCTTTTGAAAAAATCAGAAAGAAGAGGTGAAGGAGGAAGGGGAGGAGGAGTAGAGGCCAGAGGAGGAAGTAGAAATGGGGGGTCAGGAGGAGGAGGAGGCCAGTGACAAGTAGAGGGTGCATGTGACTTTGCTGTAACATCCGCATATAATGTAATTGCCTGTCACTTTACTTTTTAGGGAGGGTGAACTTGTAGGCAGTTGGGGGCAGATTCACATAGAATGCGCGTTGGTGTAGTGTAAGCCATTTACACTACGCCGCCACAACTTACTGGAACAGGTGCCGTATTCTCAAAGCACTTTCTCCATAATTTGCGGCGGCGTAGTGTAAATGGCCTGGCATATGGCCGCGTAATTCAAAGGGGGCGGCTTGTATTTAAATTAAGCGCGCCCCCGCGCCGATCGAACTGCGTGAGCGCCGGCCGTAAAAATAGCCCAGTGCGCATGCTCCAGCTCACGACGGAAAACGTCAATGAAGCCGACGTGAGCGCCATTGACGTAAAGTCGTATTCGCGAACGACTTAGTAAAACTACGTAAACGACGGAAAAATAAGACGCTGACCCGACGCCATACTTAACATGACATACAGCGGACTGGCGTAAGGTTATACCTCATTTAGCAGGGGTAACCTTACGCAAAATCGTTCGGGAATCGGCGTATCAGGCTCATTTGCATAGTCAAATGAGAAATGAACGTAAACGCCACCTAGCGGCCAGCGTAGAATTACATCTAAGATCCGACAGTGTAAGTGACTTACACCTGTTGGATCTACGCCGTATCTATGCGTAAATGATTCTAGGAATCAGAAGCATAGATACCCGGGGCCAAAAACAGAGATACGACGGTGTATCTTGAGATACACCGTCGTATCTCTTCTGAGAATCTGGCCCCATGTTTCTGCTGGAGCCATGCCTAAAAAAACAGTACACAAAACTGGGAATGAGCCTGCTACCTTGCCTAAAAATCCCCTCTTGGACGTTACCAGTGCATGTGTTCCCATTTAAGAAAGCATACTACCAATCATCAGGGGTACCACCAGCGGGGGTGTCACATTCTCTTGATTCCAGCTCTGGTTACACATTTTTAAATGGGACTTTAGCGGCCCCACTTATGCACTGAGGGGAAATAGGGGATGGTAAAGATTTTCCATATTATTTGTGTGAGAGGGGTGTCTGGGGGGAGGTGTACTTTTTTGGGGGACATGGGACTATTTGTGAGGGAGGAGGGATTTTTGCTTGAGAGCTCTATACTGATGCAATTTTCGTAATACATTTTCAGGAGATAAGTCATGGGTGTGCAGGTATATTTTATTTTATTTTGTGCGGTAGATCTGTTTTCTGTATACACACCCTACCATTATTGATGGAGGTACCCTCAAACATGTAATCTGTCAAGCTCCCAGTATTTATTTATTTTTTTATACTACCAATATCCCTTGGGACTTTGAGGCAGCAACAAAAAATACAATATCTTTAAAAGAATATAATTTTATTTGTACATGGCTAAAAGTAATTAACATGATATATCCTAAAATATGTTGTTCCAGTATGATATATTCACCACACAATATACAGTACATAAACCCTTGTAAAATATTTTTGATCATGGGTTTAAAACAAATTCTCATACAATATCCAGGGGATGCATTTCGATCAAAAACTCCCTGCGGGACACTCCCTCCGGGCCACTGAGTACCAAATCGGATCAGAATACCGAACAAGGAACCCTCAAGGAGTCATGTGGACCCAAGATGCTAATGGGGAAAGAACAAAAAGGGCCACCATTCCTACACAAAAAAATATAGAAGACAGGCACAGTGAAGGCATCAGGTGGTTAAACCTCTATGTTAAAAGGATTTAATCATCTTGGAAATTCCCAATACACTTGTTCAAAGGTATCTGTATGTGCCCAGGTAGTGTGGATTCCATGGAGAGAGAAGTGTCCTCATTTATAGATTTCCTCTCACCTCTTGTTCCTGTGAGAACTGTAACATTTTGGATTTCCCATTAGATTCTTTCAATGGCAACAGTCATCAGGAGACATATGGGTTTATTTACTAAAGGGAAATCCACTGTGCACTACAATTGCACTGCAAGTGCACTTGGAAGCACACTTGGAAGTGCAGTCACCGTAAAACTGATGGAGACATGCTAGAAAAAAAAAAACATTTTTGCTTGCACATGATTGGATGATAGAAATCAGCAGAGCTTCTGCTCATTTCAGATCTCCCCCTAAGATCTACAGTGACTGCAATTCCAAATGCATTTGCAGTGCACTTGAGGTGCACAGTGGATTTGCCTTTAGTAAATCAACCCCATAGGGAGGGTGAACATCCTTAAAGTGGATGAAAATCCACCACTTACCCAGTATAAACTAATGGTACAGTATTAATGTATACATATATATATATATATATATATATATATATATATATATATATATATGCAAGCCTCCTGCATGTATCCCTACCTTGCAAATGTCACCCCCTTCAGCAGTAGGAGCCCTGCAAAACTCTTGAATCGGTGGGTGGGTCTCTTTGCCAGAGCTCGTAGTTGGAGTCATGATGTCACAAGACTCCCGGCCCACCTCTACACTCTCCTACTCTCCTATAGGCTCCTAAATGGCTCTATTGTAAGTATCACCTAAACTGTGGAGATTTAGGAGATATTTCCAGCACCTACAGGTAAGCCTTAATCTAGGCTTACCTGTAGGTAAAAGTGGTTGTACAGGGTGTACAACCACTTTAAGGCTCCGTTCACACATAGGCGTTTTGAATCATGGGTGGAATCGCCATGTTTCTATGCAGGATTTTTTAAATAGGCTGTTAAAATGTCCAATTGCACATCAGCTTGTACAGGTTCCATTCATTTCAATGGCATCTAAAAATGCTGTGCAATTCTGCAGTAACTGTCACGAGACAAATTACGTTGCAAGTGTGCAAGAGGCGTGTTCTGGAACTTCTTTTGGGCGATATGCCTCACGCAATTTGATTTGTGATTTGGTTTGTCCGATTTGCAGCGTGACAATCGTGACAGAATTGCACCGCATTTTTAGATGCTATTGAAATGAATGTCACCTGAACACACTGATGTGCGATTTGACATTTTAACAGCACATTTTGAAATCGCAGCGTTTCCACCAGCGATTCCAAATGCCTATGTGTGAACAGAGCCTAATGGAAAAAAAAACCTCTCAGGGATTCTGCCCCCTCACCATTCTATCCCCCCCAAAAAAGTTTTAGATTGCACTTTCAGTAAAGTGTATTCTAATTTAATTGGGAATATCTAGGTATCCTTATTTTTAAACAATCTCCTGCTTTTTAGCGGGACTGGAATTCTGCATGAATAATAACTTTGCTTATACTTTCTATTGCGATTCTGGGGTCATGAGAAATGAATAGATTTCTCACTCTGGGCTCTAGAAAGAATTTCTGTTCTCTCTTCCTAACTGTTCTCTGTGGGAGAGGCTGTATTATCAATCCTGAAGCTCTTTGTTATTCAGCAATATGCTAGTTGAACAAAAAGATTTAAGAAATGCAGATCTGGTCCTTAACCACTGCCTGGGATTTAAAGGTCTAAGTTTACAGCCTGAAGAGAGTTTAAATGTTTTAATTAGAACCCTGCTTTCCGCACATTCCCCCTATCTTCTACTCCGCGTCTCATCCACTCCCACTCATGACCTTTTCCTGGCAGGAATATGAAATAGCAAATCTTCAGCCCCCTTTCTTGGTTGAGTTTTCATCCACCCCCTACCCACCCATTGTATCATGTTTATTTTTTCCTCTTAAGTTTTATTGTTATTTTCTATTTTTCTCTTCTTTTTTTTTTTTCTTGTCATGTTTTCCTCTGCCTCTTGCGCACAGCAGGAGGTTAAACAAAGAGGCATGGAAAATATCTAAAATGCGCTGGGCTCAGGTGACAGAAAGGGGACAGTGACAGGAAAATCAGTCATGGTGGAATGAACAAACAGGAGAGAGAAAATGGGCTGTGACCAGCTAAGGTGACACGAGGCACCCAGCGCTCGCTTTGTGTGTTTCAAATCAAAACGTTGAAATTGCACCGGATTTATCACTGCAGAAAATCCACTCTTCATGATGGGGTTTGTTTTAGGAAAGACAGGTGGTAACAAGCAGCTGTGTTGAGGAATAAGTGTACCTGTTTGATCGAGGAATGTGGGAAAATCCAGGAAAGAACCATGTTTACTTTCATACCACATTTTTTATACTTCAGGAGGAAGCGATGAGACCAAATTTTAGATGACAATTACCATAAAACATGAGAAGTCAAAGCAAAAGTTCTAACCTATTGTATATAAAGAACAGGGCTATAACTATGCAAGATTGAGTCTCATAGCAAAACCAGTACTGATCCCCATTGTCGTAATCTCCATCTTGAATGCAGCTAATGACACAGAACCCTAATTGCTTTCATAGCAATTGCATTTTGGGTACAGGATTTTTATATGGAGGTGTCCTGTATCAAATGTCGCTTTAGGCCTTGACAAACTTACTTAGACCCAGTCACTCAGAGCAGTATGGTCACCTTCTGACTTGCCATCATCCACAGGCAGCTTAACCTCTTCCCAACTGCCCCACACAGATATACTGCAGCTTGACGGGCACTCTGTGCCAGATTCCCGTACATCCTGCGGCGGCGTCGCATAAGCTATTTACACTACGCCGCCACTACTTACAGGAGCAAGTGCCCTATTCTCCAAGCACTTGCTCCATAATTTGCGGCGGCGTAGTGTAAATGGCCCGGCGTATGGCCGCGTAATTCAAAGGGGGCGGCTTGTATTCAAATTAAGCGCGCCCCAGCGCCGATCGAACTGCGCATGCGCCGGGCGGAAAAATAGCCCAGTGCGCATGCTCCAGCTCACGACGGAAAACGTCAATGACGCCGACGTGAGCGTCATTGACGTAAAGTCGTATTCGCGGACGACTTAGTAAAACGACGTAACCGACGGAAAAAGACGACGCTGACCCGACGCCATACTTAACATGGCATACGGCGAACTGGCGTAAGGTTACCCCTCATATAGCAGGAATCGGCGTATCAGGCTCATTTGCATAGTCAAATGAGAACTGAATGTAAACGCCACCTAGCGGGCAGCGTCGAATTACATCTAAGATCTGACGGTGTAAGTGGCCTGTCAGATCTAGGCCGTATCTATGCGAAAATTATTCTAGGAATCACTCGCATAGATACCCGGGGCCAAAAACAGAGATACAACGGTGTTTCCTGAGATACAACGTCGTAACTCTTTTGAGAATCTGGCCCTAGGTGTGTGATCTGACACTTCCGGGTCTGGGGCGCGCACGCCCGCCACCGGCGACCCACTTCTGCTGTGATTGGACACAGCGGGAGCCAATCAGCGGGTCCGGCAGGCGTGATGTCCGCCAGGACCCATTAATCATTTGGGAGACAGGTAGAAGTGCAGTCTGCCTATCTAAACAAGGCAGACCGTCATTCTGTGACAAGGGAAAGCAGTGATCTTGTGTTTCTGCTAAGCACAAACACGGACATCTGCCTTCCCACAGTACAACCAACCCCACACAGTTATAAAACACTCCCTGTTAACCCCCCTTTAATCGACCCTGATGTTAACCCCTTCCCTGCCAGTGTCATTAGTACAGTGACAGTGCATATTTTTTAGTGTTACTGGTCCCCAAAAGGTGTCTAAAGTGTCAGTTAGGTGTCTGATTTGTCCGCCACAATATCACAATCCTGCTATAAGTCGCTAAATGCTGCCATAGAGAGAGCCCCTGCTCCCGTGCACAGCGCTGGATTGAGATCAGGCTCAGGTAAGTAGGGCAGGGGGGCTAGGGTGGGGTGGAGCTGCACTCAGAAGGTGAATCCAACACAATTTTACTTCAGCTAATTGCTGTACAGGGGATGTTTTTCCAGTCTTTGGAAGTGTAAGAAGACAACTGACTGTCCTACTGTCCTATCTCTGTGAATAACTAACACAAACAGAAGAAACATGGAAGAAATTAAGAAGGTCTTGCTAGGACTTAACTAATTAACAATAAACAAGAATGCAAGTAAGAAAAAAAATGAAATAACATAGTAGACAAATTGTAGTGGCCCAGAACCTCCACTAAATGTCAGCATTCTACTGATCAATAATAACCTGATGCAGTTTCATACAACACAAAATATATGTAGGTAGTACCTACTCCTGAAAGAGTTTCTTGATTTGTTGGGCCCTCTGTTTTTGTGCCCACAACTCTGCTAACAGCTTTGTACACTCTGTGTAAGGATGAGCCGAACGCCCCCCTGTTCGGTTCGCATCAGAACTTGCGAACACACCAAATGTTCGTGTGAACTTTAGAACCCCGTTAAAGTCTATGGGACTCGAACATTTGAAATCTAAAGTGTTAATTTTAAAGGCTAATATGCAAGTTATTGTCCTAAAAAGTGTTTGGGGACCTGGGTCCTGTCCCAGGAAACATGTATCAATGCATTAAAAAGTTTTAAAAACGGCCGTTTTTTCAGGAGCAGTGAATTTAATAATGCTAAAAGTGAAACAATAAAAGTGTAATATTACTTTAAATTTCGTACCTAGGGGGGGTGTAAGTCAGCATGTGAAAAAGCGCATGTTTCCCGTACATAGAACTGTCCCTGCACAAAGTGTCATTTCTGAAAGAAAAAAAGGCATTTAAAACCGGCTTTGCGGCTCTAATGAATTGTCGGCTCTGGCAATTACAGAGATGATTAATTCATAATGAAAAAAAAAATGTGTGGGGGTCCCCCCAAATTAAATTACCAGGCCCTTCAGGTCTGGAATGGATATTAAGGGAACCCCGCCGTAAAAAAAAAAAATACGTAGGGTTCCCCGCAAATATCCATACCAGGCCCTTCAGGTCTGGTGTGGATTTTAAGGGGAACTCCACCCCAAATTTAAAAAAAATGGCGTGAGTCCCCCTAAAAATCCACACCAGACCCTAGCACGTTAACCTTGCCGGCCGCAGAAAAGAGGGGGGGTCAGAGTGCGGCCCCCCTCTCCTGAACCGCACCAGGCCACATGCCCTCAACATGGGGAGGATGTCCCCATGTTGATGGGGACAAGGGCCTCATCCCCACAACCCTTGCCCCGTGGTTGTGGGGGTCTGCGGGCGGGGGGCTTATCAGAATCTGGAAGACCCCTTTAACAAAGGGGACCCCCAGATCCTGCCCCCCCCTATGTGAATTGGTAATGGGGTACACTGTACCTCTACCATTTCACGAAGGAAGTGTAAATAGTTAAAAAAAAACACAGACACCGTAGAAAAAAATCCTTTATTAATAAATAAAAAAAAATCCAGCGATGTGAATCCACTGTCTCCTATCCAGCGATGGATGATCTCTCCAGCGACGGATGATCAGCGGTCCAGTCCAGCAATGCAGAAGATCCATCCGTCCAGAGCGCAGCAGGGGAGCTCCACTCTCAGCTGGACACAGTCCAGCGGAATGACGCGCTGGAGCTGTGACATTTCTTATATAGGGGAAGCGGCCACCCGTCACGTGACCCCGCCCCCTCTGACGCACCCTCGTACGTCACTGGGAAAGCCCGGTCTTTCCCCTATATAAGTAATGTCACAGCTCCAGCACGTCATTCCGCTGGGCTGTGTCCAGCGGAGAGTGGAGCTCCCCTGCTGCGCTCTGGATGGATGGATCTTCTGCATCGCTGGACCGGACCGCTGATCATCCGTCGCTGGAGAGATCATCCATCGCTGGATAGGAGACAGTGGATTCACATCGCTGGATTTTTTCTATTAATAAAGGATTTTTTTCTACGGTGTCTGTGTGTTTTTTTTTAACTATTTACACTTCCTTCGTGAAATGGTAGAGGTACAGTGTTCCCCATTACCAATTCACATAGGGGGGGCAGGATCTGGGGGTCCCCTTTGTTAAAGGGGTCTTCCAGATTCTGATAAGCCCCCCGCCCGCAGACCCCCACAACCACCGGGAAAGGGTTGTGGGGATGAGGCCCTTGTCCCCATCAACATGGGGACATCCTCCCCATGTTGAGGGCATGTGGCCTGGTGCGGTTCAGGAGAGGGGGGGCGCACTCTGTCCCCCCCTCTTTTCTGCGGCCGGCCAGGTTAACGTGCTCGGATAAGGGTCTGGTGTGGATTTTTAGGGGGACTCCACGCCATTTTTTTTAAATTTGGGGTGGAGTTCCCCTTAAAATCCACACCAGACCTGAAGGTCTGTTTTTTTTTTTACGGCGGGGTTTCCCTTAATATCCATTCCAGACCTGAAGGGCCTGGTAATTTAATTTGGGGGAACCCCCACACATTTTTTTTTCTTTATGAATGAATCATCTCTGTAATTGCCAGAGCCGACAATTCATTATAGCCGCAAAGCCGGTTTTAAATGCCTTTTTTTCTTTCAGAAATGACACTTTGTGCAGGGACAGTTCTATGTACGGGAAACATGCGCTTTTTCACATGCTGACTTTACACCCCCCCCCCCCCCCAGGTACGAAATTTAAAGTAATATTACACTTTTATTGTTTCACTTTTAGCATTATTGAATTCACTGCTCCTGAAAAAACGGCAGTTTTAATGCATTGATACATGTTTCCTGGGACAGGACCCAGGTCCCCAAACACTTTTTAGGACAATAAATTGCATATTAGCCTTTAAAATTAACACTTTAGATTTCTCCCATAGACTTTAACAGGGTGTTCCGCGGCTTTTTCGAATTTGCCGCGAACACCCCTAATTGTTTGAGTCGAACATGAGTTCGACTCGAACTCGAAGCTCATGCCTAACTCTGTGTCATGATCAGGGGTCAGGCTCAAAGACCAGTTGCTATAGCAGTAGCGGGACTACCACCGGCCAGCAGGATAGGTACACAGGTCGTCAACCTGGTGAATAGTGCAGGCTCATTATTTACCTTAAAGCACCATACTATGTACCCTGGATAACACCATCACCCTTAAATTTTGAATATAATACAACCACCCATGGGCAGTGCTTTCATCACACATTTTTCAGCACACCTATACGGTTTACCTTATTTGAATTCTAGTACTGTGTGCGGGTGTTTAAACACATTATGCCCCTGTGCCCGCACTGGGCATTGTTGGTTGGATGTTCCATTCTATAGATTCACTGTTTACCCTCTACATCTGTCTGGGTCCCAAAGAAGCCAAATATCTGGCAAAACATGTTGACCTTACAGGCACTAGGAAAAGCTCACTTCATCTATAGTGGACTGATGCCATCGTGATGTCACTTCCATGTTTACATTCAGGAGACTGGATTGAAGCCATTTACGGCTTCGCTCCGGTCTGTGGCTAGGCGCCGGTGGTGGTGCATCATGGATCAGGTCTCCCGGTGGAATGGGAGGTCCGGTAAGAGCGGAAGAGGCAGTGGGAGGGGGATGTCCCCTCCTGCTCCTCCGGTATAACAACCGATCGGCTTTTAGCCGCATCAGATGTTATGCCTGGATAGCCAATCGCCTGATCTAAACAACGATACCGGGATGATGCCTGCAGCTGCGGGCATCATCCCGGTATAACCCCTGAAAGCCGAGGCCGCATATGTGCATACGCTCGGCGGCAAGGGGTTTAAAGTATCTTTTTTCTGTTTAACGATGTATGGTACTTGTAATGGTCACCACCGTTTACGATCTCCCATTCCACCAACCACGACAGCTTATCCGCCAGTCCGACAAGCCAACAGACACGATCCATTCCCCCAGAATTAAGACGAGACACAAGCTCTGTTCTTTCTGGTTTCAAAATGAATGAATAAATATTTTTAATGGTATCTTAGCTTTATTATATACAGTACAAGCATGTTACAGTTAATCACAGGGATAAAGACACACTCCACCCACACATCACACAATGGGGGGGCTTCAATACACCTTCTCTTAGACAATGACATTCAGTTGAGTTAATTATTAGTCATTATCCAGACAGCCTGTCTCCGCATACAGCTTGACAAGTCACATTCCACACACAAAACAGTGTTATTAGCATACGTAATGAAAGGTCTTAGGAGCAGACCTAATTAGCACAATGGACACAAAACAGTATTAGCATCACACAATGGAATGTCTAGGAGCAGATGCAATTAACACCTCAAAAGCATGAGTCCCCCCATTGAATGAAAACACTCCATTTGGAGTCAGACAACTAATATTCCAAGATATCCTGCAAAACATGAATTATCAGTAATGTCCCATCTCATGTAATTTATAATTAATATTTCTCAGTCACCCTATGCCCAAAAGGGGCACAGGATGACCCTAGACCCAAGAGTCATTAGTGACGCTGGCACAGGAGTACCCCCCATCCTTCAAAAGTCTCTGGGTGTCACGGGCTATTCTGTTACAGTACTTATCATTAGTGTCTTTGGAGTGATTCCAAAGATTAAGCACAAAAAATACATTCAGCTGATGGACTTTTCCCATGCAAAGTGCATGCATTTCCCAGGCAGTTGGGTCAACTGCCTTGAAAAAGTCTATGCTCTGCACAAGCAATGTTCTTTAGCTGGATCTATAAGTAGAAATAAATGGACTTTGTTTTCTAGGATTGTTGTACAAGTAACACTAGCATATACTGTTGTAAATAGCAAAACTTTGGATGGCTGAGGAAATTTAAATTTAGGAAAGAAAAGTCACAAAAACCCCAGTAACCCCTCTGGCTGCCCATAATTATCACCAGATTGGTTAAACCTTCCTCTGATCCTCCCAGCACATGACCAGTCCCTTCGGCTCCTGCCCCTCCACGGTTCAACAATCTAGTGTAGACATAGGGGAGCGCCGTTTTTCCAAGGATCAAAGGATCAGTTGAGTACAAGCGCTGTGTCCACCCCCCCCAGACAAAACCAGCAGTTATCCCCTTTAGTGTAGGCACAACCCCACTGCATGGAAAAAAAATTGCCAGGAGTTGGGCTTTAATTCAAACTGCTTTGGTCACATGACAGGTCAAAACAGCATTTGTTGTAGGAAAGTATTTAAAGCAGAACTAAACCCATTAATTTATTGGTTTCCCATGAAGGCATGCCAAAAATGCCAACTATTTTTTGTGCCCTTCACTGATCTGTGAAGCCATCAAATAGCTGGTGTCATAACTGATCTCATGTGCAGCACCATGCAGATCAAACATAGACCAAGATGGCAGCTTCCTTGGCTGTAAAGGATCAAGGATCAAGGATCAATTGTGAAAGGCCTTATATCACTCTTCAGCCAACCATATCCCCTTTGCTTTTAGATAATAGATGATAAAGGATAAAGATAGGTGTGGTTCAATAAATACTTGTTGTTTTATAAGTAAAGAAAATAAAGCTGTGATTCAAGAGGTTTGTTTTGTTTGTTACACCCAGACAATAACTTGCCTGAAATGTCCAGTACCAGATACTGTATTTTATGTTCTACTATCTGAGCAGATCTTTTCATTTTCTCCAGTAACAGTTTGCAATACATTAAGAGAGATAGTAGCTTCTTCTTTACCGTTTTAGGAAACACTAAATATAGTTTTTTAATGTACCTCTGACCTGTATTATGTGTCCTCAGCCCCCTGCAGTAGTACTGATCATACTGCCTGACTGAGATCATTCTGTCATACATGAGACTAGGAGAACTCTTCCCATTATCATAACTGTGCTGTGACTTCCCGCCTATAGTGTAGCTTGATATTGCAGTGGTGGCTTGTTAGAAGAAAGGTCAAAGTCTCACTTTAGTTTGTTCACGTTCCTTACATTGCAGAACACTCCAGAAATGCTTGATGTCTTTAAGTTATAATGAAGCAACTGGCAGTATTTATTTCTGCTTTGCACGCAAGTTGCATCGCACAGATTCTCAGCAGGGATGGTAAAGTTCATAAAAAAATGTACAGAAATAAACCCATACAGCAAAGCCACAAAGTTGAATGGGGTTGAGTTTTTGGATAAAAGCCAGAGTGATAGACATGGTTTCTTGTGAAGTAGATCCATATAGGTAAGTCACTGACTCGAATGAAAGGCGTTCAGCCTTCACCAGCAACACCGGGCTAATTTAAGCCATTATTATAATGGTTCAAAATTAAGAATAAACATATCTGCACCTTAGTAACAGTTTTATTACCTAATGATTCTACAATTATGTTCCCACTTCTAAAAGGGTTTCCTCTGCATTAAAAATGCACTGCAGTGTTTTCACTTTGTGACAGAGTAGTCTTAGATAGAATTTAACTTCTTTCCACCTACATAATGCATATGTGGTGTGGCAAGGAGGGTGGACTTCAATGCCCACCCTTTGCACATATGTGTCCATGGATGGCCAAGGTTACCCACTGCATGCTCCCAGCACATTGACCAAGCTCTCGGTCTCTAGTCATAATCAGGAGTAGGGATGGGCCCAAAGTTCGAGTCAAATGTCAGTAAATTTGACTCTAAAACATCGGGTGTTCGTTTGTTCATAGAACAAACATATGGGGCGCTTGTGGTATGTTGCCTGCCGTGGAGCGCTTCATAATGCATTGCGAGATCACAGTGCATTGAAGGCTGCTGACTGGCCAAAGCATGCACCTGACCTGTATGCTTTGGCCAATCACAACGCGCTGTACAGTTAGAGACATATTTGGCCAAAGGCAGGGTGCCTTTGCCCAATCATAACTCTGGGGCTAAGCACATACTATATAAGGCTGCTTCCAATGGAGGCTGTGTATAGTGTGCATCAATGGAGAGAGATTAGGCAGTTTTGTTAGTGGATTTAGTGTGCAGTCAGTGTAGTGTATATAATACAGTGCAGAGTATATAGTGCAGTGCAGTGCAGAGTTTATCATGCAGTGTAGTGCAGAGTATTTAACACAGTGCAGTGCAGAGTATATAGTGCAGGGCAAAGCAGAGTGTATAATACAGTATAGTGCAGAGTATATAATACAGTGTAGGTCAGAGTATATAGTGCAGTGCAGAGTATATAATACAGTGAATATATAATACAGTTCAGTGCAGACTATATAATACAGTGCAGTACAGAGTATATAGTGAAGTGCAACAACGCCACCTAAGATCTGTCCTTACAGGACCTCAAGGTGCGGGCATTAACTAGACGGGTAGGACAAGACTTAAAAAAGTAACCCGCCTGCCTACAATAAAGGCACAATCTCTCCCTCCTCCTAAAGGCCCCCTCATCCGCAGAGAGATGTGTGAAGCCCAACTGCATGGGTTCTACTTCACTGACTGACTCGGTACCAGAAGGCATGGGAGGGGAGGGAGGCAAGGGTGGGGCTACAAAGCTTAGCTCCAAATGTACAGGAGGCTTCTGCAAGCGCTTCCATAAAGGAAGGTCTCTCTCAGAGTTTGGAGTCAATGAGAATGGCATATGTGATAAACCTTTCCAGCTATCTGAGAGACCATGAGAAAAAGCAGCCATGAGAGCCTCATTGTTTCAAGCAATCTCTGCTGCCAGAATTAAATTGTGTAATCGGCAACAGTTCTCGTACTTTGTTTGATGGTCATGAGGCTCTTGGGAAGCAGAAATGAATGAAGCGTGCTGGAACGTCAAATACCCTTTTAAAGGAAGCAACAAACTCTGGGTAACTCAGGACGATGGGTTTTTGCATCTCCCATAAAGGGTTTGCCCAGGCCAAATCTCTCTCAGAAAGCAAAGAAATCTTAAAGCCTACTTTGCTTCTGTCCATGGGAAACGCCTGAGGCAGCATTGCAAAGTATATACCAATCTGGTTTAGAAACACTCTGTGTAATGATGTGTATGCTTTATGTTATAATTCAAGTTCAATTCTTATACCCAGTTCCTTATCATGTTAGGAAACAGTTAACCGTTTTGGTCATGTGATCTGGGGGTGGGGATCTGTGGTTAGTTCTAAGATGGAGGCTACTGAATAAAGACCAAGCTCATGTTCAAGCTCATGCTGTCTGCCTATCCTTCATGCTAAATCTTTACACTCTGCATTGTACTGGATCGCCCTGAAATCGCTAAGAATGCAGAGTGGAACCAAACATACCTCTTATAGAGGTAATTTTTGAGGTGGGTGCCTGCACAGAGACTGGAGCAGGAGCAGGGAAGGCCTACAACATAGGTTGTACTGGAACACAGTGGGAGGATCTAGATAAACAGTGTGAATCAAGAGCATCTTTAATGCTATGGCAAACTGATCCAAGCGGTGATCCTGCTCATCCAATCTGGAAAAAATATTAATAGCAAGTGGATTGCCTGCATCTTCTGAATTCATGGCCTTTGCCTACTGTCAGGAAACATGAATCCGACTGTGACAGAAGTGCAGTAAAAATGCATAGAAAGGGTTCGGTAACCAGAGCGGGTAGTCGGAATCCAGGAACAGAAATCCAGAGATCAGCATAGTAGAGGCAGTAAACAGGATTAGGAACCAGAAGGGAAGTCAGTCAGCCAGGATGTGTTTCCAGGAAAACACAGCAGAGAGTATCCAGCGAAGGCACAGGAGATCCACTCCAGGCAGTTTAAATAGCCAGCAAGGCTGACTGACGAGAAGGATATGATCATCAGGTGAGTCACTGTGGAATGATGAGTACTGGCAATTAACCGCCCAGCCCTGACAATAAAGGCCTATTATGGATTTTGGCCAGGCCCCACGCCAATTTGTTTTAATTCTTTTTCATCTGTATTGCCGGGAGTCGGCAACACATTACAGCCATAGGATACAAAGTAAGTTGCGCTAAGTCAACATAATATAAATATGGATGGTAAAGTCCAAAAAAGTGTCAGCAAAAAAAAATAATAAGTCCAATTACTTGAAACATATGCTGACTAAAGCTGGGTGCTGTGAACTCCAAATGGTATCCTTCACCAGGTGAATCCCCAACATACAGTAAGGCTGTACTCTTACCCCACATGGTGGACCCTCTGTTATGGAAGGTCAGACAAGCATAGGAAATTGTTAGCTCCTGGCGCCAAGGGGAAACGGTGGTATAAGGAATATACCTACCAACAGCTCCTCCAGATGACTGGATCAGAACCCCATCTCCACCAAACAGATTCCCAAAAGAAGAGGGCTTCCAATAGTGTAAAAAAATTTAAAAAGCGTTTTATTCAGACACTGTGCACAACATAAGATACACAGTGCATATAAAGCATAACAACAGCAGTTTAAAATTCAAAGTATAAAAAAAACTTGTGGTGGCGTAGAAAGCATCTTGTCGCTATCTACGCCAAGTAAGCTTGTTTTTTTTTCTCATGGATTTATTCATGGCCCTGTTTATATCTCATGTAGCCTTCCAATGCTGCTTACTGCGATGGCCAGCTTTAGATGGGGGCAGTGGCCTCTTTTTTGTATCACTGTCATGTGTATTGGTCAGGCAACACACTGACACGCTACGTGCTAGGTGCTCAGTGTACTCCTGTACCCAGGGCCGATCCTCCCCATAGGTTCACTATGCAAGCCGCTTAGGGCCCCGCAAAGCTGTGAAGGGCCCCCCAAATTACTAGAGGCCCCCGCCTGGTGAGAAGTCATTTTCGCCCCCTCACTCCGCTTCTAAACTCGCTGGCTGAGTCATTTTCGACAGCAGAACACCCCCTCCCCCCGCTTCTCAACTTTTCTTTAATGTGACATGTCACTGTCGTCAGCGCCCCCCGCTTCTCATTTTTAATGTGCCAGGTCATTTTGCTTAGGGCCCCAGGTCATTTTGCTTAGGGCCCCAGGGAGGTCAGGATCGGCACTGCCTGTACCTTTAAGAAGGGATGAGCTCCCCTTCAGTCCACCTGCCCTCACCTATCCATCATAATGCATGTGCCTCCACTGTGGGGACACTCATAAGTTAGTGTTGGGTACCACAGATACCAGGGTGCCGTGGCAAGGCTCTGTGGCTTACCCATGCATTTGAAAATGCATGTGGACTAAACCTCTGTTTTTAATGCATACTGTTAGACAGGTTTAATTGGCTGTCTGCGAGCTGGTCGGTAAGCAAGCTTGTTTTTTTCCCCATGGATTTATCCATGGTCCTGTTTATATCTCATGTAGCCTTCCAATGCTGCTTACTGCGATGGACAGCTATATATGGGGGCAGGGGCCTCTTTTTTGTACCACCACACATAACCTGAATCCCAAGGACCTGTGGTATAATAATATAGGCCAGCTTGCATGTTCTAGAGCTTGGACCTGTCCCTCCTCCCTTTACCCACCTTAACTTTTGCTCTACTAAAATAGTAATGTGATGGACAGCATAAACAATCTCATAACATAGTTTTATTCAGGGTGCCACCAGCAGTTAAAAGCTTAGGTGAGCTCACATGCAGGACCTGGAGGTGCCTGCTATGTGGTAGCTGGCATGTTAGGAACTTTAACACCTTCTCGCCGACCATACACAAATATGCGGCCCCACTGGACTGGACTTTTTTTTCATGGGGCCGCATATTTGCATACCTCCCTTTGCGCTGGGAGAGCGCCACATGGCATGCTCCTAGCACAGAGACTGGGGTCTCAGGGAGAGCCCTTGGCCCCGTACTAATGATCGGGACCCGGAACTCCTGATTCTGGGTCACCTGATTACTATGATAGCCTCTGATTGGCTATCACAGTCACTGTGAATCCCGCCCCTGTTTTTTGTTTTCTCTGTGAATGGAGGAGAGAGATGCCTCATATCTCTCTATCCTTGCAGAAAAAAGCAAATAAAAAAATTAAAAATAATAATATAAAAAAAAAAAGATAAAAAAAAAAACCTAGATTAAGGTTTGATCTAGGTCAGTGCCAGGGTTAGTGTTTGTGTCAAAGGTCAGGGTCAGTATTTTTTTTTTGTATCACTGTGTTTTAGGTGTGGTATTACTGCGATTATCAAAAGAGGGAGAATTTATCTGGGGTTGTTCTTTGGTGGTACAGGCAGTACACCTGTAAGGGGCCCGGAGGCCCACAGTGCCCCAGATGGCAACCCCCTCCCCTTTTTTTTATTATTTTTTTATATATATTTTTTATATTTTTTTATTTCTTTTTTTTTTAATATATATATAATATTATTATTATTATTATTATTATTATTATTATTATTATTATTAAAGGGCCCAGAGGTTCCCAGGGCCCCGGATGGCAACCCTGCTTTTTTTATATAAAAAAATGTAATATATATATATATACATCCCCAGGGCCCCATATGGCAGCACCCCCCCCCCCCCGTTCTCTGCTCCAGGAGGGCCCATGCCTAAAGCTGTGTAAGGGGCCCCATAATTCCTGATGGCTGCCCTGGGTTCAGGAAACTCTCATCAGTTATAGTCATTCAACTGGTACAATGCCCTAAAACTGGAGAATTAGAAAGAAAAAAAGGATGTATTCATCTACATTTTCTTTTTGCCTGTACACCTTCTTCTGCCGCAGAAGGTGAAGGACACAAAACAATATGGCGCAGTTAGGGCTAATTTACACTTGCTTCGGCTTCAACACACATTAATGGCTAGTTTACACTTGCTTCAAAACATGGCTTCGGACAGGCTTTGTTAAAGCTCTCTGAATGCTAGTCAAAGCCCCTGTCGCTAAATAAAATGGTTAGTTACAGTACTGTATACACCTTGCTTTTGCTTTGCTTCAAAAATGTTACCCCATGTAGCTTTAAGGGTGCTTCAAAGAATCCTCAAAGCCTCCATAGAAGTCTATGGCAAAGCTTGCTTGAAGCCCCACCGAAGCTCGTCGAAGCCCCATTGAAGCTCCACAAACGCCTCATCGAAACCCCACTGAAGCCTCATCAAAGCACCAAGCAAAAGCAAGGTGTAAACAGGACTTTAAGCTAACCATTTTATTTAGTGACAGGGGCTTTGACTGGCATTCAGAGAGCTTTAACAATACCCTGTCCGAAACCTTGTTTTAAAGCAAGTGTAAACTAGCCCTTTGACAAAAACTGCTTCTGTAAAGGATTTTAAAATGTTAATAAGTTTGCGTTTTGCTTATATACTTTATGTGTCATTTTTTTACACTTTGCATTGCATTACATAAAAAGTAGATGTGGGAGTAGATTTTTTGTTAGTTGTGGTTATCAAGAACAATTCATTTCAAAGAAGACAGAGTGTAATGTGAAGCAGTCATGTTTTTGGTCTGGTGACCTCAAGAAACATAGATGGAAGAGTCAATCACTCAAGAAGTATGAAACAAAAGGTGGCAGAGGTATTAGCATAAACCTTTCCTGAATAATAAAAGAGGTCTGATGTTAATGTTTTAAGCAAGCCTCTGAATAAATACAAAACAATGAATAGACAAGTTACAGGAACCGTGAACACTGTGTAGAGGGAATAACTGCAGAACAAGGTGGGAAGCTGAAAAGGTTTTACTCAAGAAGAAAATGTACAGCAATGATGATGTGCAAAGAGCAGTAAACTTTAGAAGCTCAACAGATTTCAGTTTACATTAGTCCAATTAGTAATGCATAATTTATGATTGGTTGCTGATGCTTAATGTGTTTGTATGTCACAATTTATGACCTTGCTAGGTGTAAGGCAGGAGGTGAAAATTTTCATTCCTTCTTTGTTTATATATAACAAAAAATAAAATACCAAATGGTGATCAAATACCTAAAAAAGAAAGCTTTATTTGTGTAAAAAAAATTATATAAATTACATTTGTGCACAGTGTTGCATGACTGCGCAATTGCCAGTGGTTGTAAACCTTAAAAAGGGGGGCTGTAAACCTTAACCACCTCAGTCCCGGAAGAATTTACCCCCATCCTGACCAGAGCACTTTTTGTGATTTGGCGCTGCGTCGCTATAACTGACAATTGCGCGGTTGTGCGACGTTGCACCCAAACAAAACATATTTTTTTCCCACAAATAGAGCTTTCTTTTGGTGGTATTTGATCACCTCTGCAATTTTTTTTTTTTGCGCTATAAACAAAATAAGAGTGTCGCTCTTCTTTTGTTTATAGCGCAAAAAAAAAGCAATATTTTTTACTTTTTGCTATAATAAATATCCCTAAAAATATATATAAAACACATTTTTTCCTCAGTTTAGGCCGATATGTATTCTTCTACATATTTTTGTTAAAAAAAATCGCAATAAGCATATATTGATTGGTTTGCGCAAAAGTTATAGTGTACAAAATAGGGAATAGTTTTATAACATTTTTATTATCATTATTTTTTTTTTACTAGTAATGGCGCGATCTGCGATTTTTATGATTACTATAACATTATGGAGGACACATCAAACACTTTTGACGCTATTTTGGGACCATTGTCATTTATACAGCGATCAGTGCTATAAAAATGCACTGATTACTGTGTAAATGACACTAGCAGAGAAGGGGGTTAACCACTTGGAGGACGAGGAAGGGGTTAAGTGTGTCCTAGGGAGTGATTCTAACTGTGTGGGGGCTGGGCTACGAGTGACTGGACAGTGATAACTGCTCCCTATGACAGGGAGCAGTAGATCACTGTCCTGTCACTAGGCAGAACAGGGAAATGCCTTGTTTACACAGGCATCTCCCTGTTCTGCATCTCCATGACATGATCGTGGGATACCGCTGGACATGGGTCCATGGGTCCCGTGGGCACGGTCACAGAGCTTACGGCAGGGGCGCGCCTGCAGCACGCGTGCCCACACGGCGGCAAATTCAAAGGGACATACAAGCACATCCCATTGTGCAGCCGTGCCATTCTGCCAACATAAATCTACAGGCGGCTGTCGGCAAGTGGTTAAAAACCCTGCAAGACAAAGGCATAATGAGCTAGTATGCATAGCATACTAACTCATTATGAATTACTTGCCTTACATCAAAGCCCCTGTAGCGGTCCTTGTACCCCCTCCGGCTGGCGACATCACTCCCGGTGTTACTTCTGGGAATTGCGGGCTCCGGCGCTGTGATTGGTTGGATCCGCGATGCCGCATGCATGTGGGAGCCGCCGGAAACGGCACAATCTCTGATGCAACAGCATGTATGTGCCATTGCTTCAGTGTGCATGTGTCGATCACATCGGCACATGCAGGGGACAGGGGATATCTTCTAAACAGTGCAGGTTTAGGAGATATCCAGGGTAGATACAGGTAAGCCTTATTATATCATATTACCCACAACAGCACGAGTAAGCGAGGCGGCTGCTTCACAATCTACCTTGTATTGCTAATCGTCCGAACAAACTTTCGAAAAACGATCGTTCGGCCATGAGCGCAAACGACAGTGCCATCATGTAATGACCAATAAATCGTTCAATGGACATAAATGAATAAAAATTGGTTTGTTTTTTTACATATACCTAGTGCAGAAAGTTCGGACGGGAAACACATTAACCTTCCGATTTATCGTTCGTTCGACAGAAAATTTCCAAACTTGTCCTTCGTTTTTTTCGGCTTGCAAACGTCCCAGAAGGGAAATCTTTTTTAAAAGATAGTAGACAGCTAATTGAGGAATTAAAAAACTTTGAGGTGGAGGAAAATTATATACTAGTAACTATAGGTGTGAATTCCCTATATACAAATATAGTGCAAGATGATGGACTACAGAGTGCAGAATGGGCATTATACAAATACACAGATATGAAAGATGAACAAATTAAATACATTAGTGAGGGGCTACAGCTAGCTATGAGCCACAATTACTTTTGGCATAAGGGAGAATTCTTCACGCAAACCAAAGGTGTAGGGAATGGGGGCAAAATATGCACCCAGTGTAGCAAACATCTTTCTAAATCATTGGGAGGAAGAGCAAATTTATAGTGTAGAAAGCAAGAACCTGAGACTATACCATAGGTACCGTATTTATCGGCATATAGTGGGTGCGCGGTATACGCCGATACCCGCTTTCCCGCGCCGAGTTTGAATACTGTGCCGGCATATACCGAGCGCAGTACACTCGTGTATCTTCGGGCAGTCTCGGCGCCTCTCGCGCTGACGTCCTGGACGTACAGGACGTCAGCGCGAGAGTAGCTGAGTCTGCCCGACGATACACGAGTGTACTGCGCTCGGTATATGTCGGCACAGTATTCAAACTCGGCGCGGGAAACGAGCGGGGAGGACGCGAGGACGCCGCAGAAGGACGCCGGGCCCAACGAAGAGGACACCCAAAGCCGCAGACGGACGCCGGACCCGACGAGGCCGCCGATGGACGCCACGCAAGACACCAAAACTGTAAGTACAAAAAAACTTTTTTCCACAGGAATTCGGGCAACTTTAGGGGTGCGCGCTATACGCGGGAGCGTGCTATACCCCGATAAATACGGTATATCAATGATATTATCATTGTTTGGAGAGGATCGGAAGAGGAACTGCAAAGCTTATTTGATGAAATAAACCAAAATGCATATGGCATGACTTTCTCAGGAACTTGGAATAAACAGTCCATAGATTATCTAGATCTCCAACTGTTCAGAAACAATGGCACCATTAATACTAGGACCTTTTTTTTTTTTAAAACAGATCGTAATGGATACATACCAACAAACAGTTGTCACCACAGGCAGTGGATAGGCAACATTCCAAAGGGGCAGCTGATGAGGATTTACCACAACTGCAGTAATATCCATGATTATGAGACTCAGGCAGACACTATTATAAACGAATTTGTGGAAAAGGGATATAAGAGAAATGAACTACTGAAATGTGAAGAAAATTAATAGAAATTCAATGATAGAAGGTATTGGCCTATTTTGCAATCTGACAAAGTATTGAAAACCATCATACCCACTAGACCGTCTGTTATCTATAGAAGGGCACCGAATCTACGAAGTCGGCTTGTTCATAATGCCCTGGACCCTCCGAAGCAAATTAAAATCTTTAAGCACCTCAAAGGAGTTTTCAAATGCGGCACATGCTTACCCTGTAGGGTAAGCAAGAAAACAAATAGGAAACAAGTGAAGTTCACCTCTTTAGCTTTTTGATCTGAACATAACATAAACAAACTGATAACATGTAAAAGCACCCATGTAAGTTATGTCATTGAATGTCCATGCAGGAAGCAATATGTGGGCAGAACCACAAGAGAGTTACACATTAGAATACGGGAACACATAACCAATATCAAAAACGGGTTTAACAAACACAGTGTTTCCAGACATTTCAGAGATTACCACAACCGGGACCCCACATGTATGATCTTCTATGGAATTGATAAGATTAAGGGACATTAGAGAGGGGAAAATAAAAAGATTAAAGTATCTCAGAATGAGACCCGATGGATTTTTCAGCTAGACACTCTCCAGCCTTCAGGCATGAACATAGATCTAGATCTTAACGGTTTCCTAACCAATTTTTAAAGTTTTAACACGTATTCTATTTTACCTAATTCCCATTTTATTAGGTTTTATAATTATCTTCCACCTAAGACACTTCCAATTTAATCACACAAATGGTAGGGGGTATATGGATAGTAGTAATATTCCTTGTTCATATTTATTTTTATTTTATATTTTTATTTCAAATATATCACCACATTTAATTTTATTGATTCATGCATATTCTTATTTCTGGTTTATTTTCGCCTTAATTGATGTAGGAACATAATAGGGTTAGTGCATTACCATGGCACATATATATTTAATATATTTAATATTTTTTTAACTTATTTTTTTAACCTAATTTTTAACCAATTTTTTGAGCTTGTTGTTATCTGTCTTAATATAGCACATCGTGACCTGGGGATTAGATGTTACAAGATTCCAGTAACACATAGCATGTTTTACAACCTTGTATTGATCTGTGTCTCCAATAATTTAAACGGCCGTCAGGCTAATACTAACAATTAAATTATAGGAAGTAAGACTTATGTCTCCAAAATCCCACCAAACATGGCCGCTGCCTGACTATTTGTGGTCTTCTGTCTTCAAAAACCTACCCAAAATGGTGGGCGATCTATTTCAGGCTCCAGTCTTCAATTTCACTCCCAACATGGTGGAAGACAGGTCACGGTCTGCTATAAAAAGGAAGTGAAAGTGACGCTCAGCGTGTTCCAGATGAAGTCACGCGACGAAACCGGTAGAACACGCTACGAACGTCACATCGTTTCCAGGCATCATACTTTTGTCAACATTATATGCCAAACTGTTTTTGTCTACATGTGAGTACCCAATTTTTCGTTTATTTAACCTGCCTGGCGGTATTCCCGAGTCTGACTCGGGGTTAGATTTTCCTGCTGCGAGCGGTAACCCCGAGTCAGACTCGGGCTTGCCTCGCTAGATCCACAGGCATGGTTTACTCACCTTGTCCCTGGATCCAGCGATGCCACCGCGCTGTGTGAGCGAGCGGGACCTCGCTCGATTCACACAGTGCCTCTGTGTGACGCCGATCTCCGTTCCCTGCGACGTTACGACGCACGGGAGCGGAGATCGGCGCCAAATTCAAAAAAGTAAACAAACACTTTACATACAGTATACTGTAATCTTATAGATTACAGTACTGTATGTAAAAAAAACACACACCCCTTGTCCCTAGTGGTCTGTCCTGTGTCATGCATGTCATTTTATATAATAAAAACGTTTCTTTCTCCCTGCAAACTGTAGATTGTCCATAGCAACCAAAAGTGTCCCTTTATGTCAAAAATAGTTTTAGATCAGCTAAAAAACAGCGATAATAAATTATAATCACTTGCAGAATTGTGCGATAGCGATTTGTGGGGAAATTCGTCATAAAAAAAATAATAATAATGACAGCAACAATGCAACTGAGCAAATTTCAGTGATTTTGATTTGATTACATTATTGAATAATTTTTATTATAATTATATTATTATTTGTTATAATTATTTATAATTATTTATTATATTATAATTTATTATTTTGTTTTTAAAAAAATGTCATACCCGGGATGCCTATTAGAATCTTGTTTGGTCAGATTTAAGTGAGTTATTTCTAAAAATTACAGACCTACAATATAAAACGCCAAATTTCCTTGCAAATAATGGTACCGCTTTCAGCATGTTTTTTCTGAAAGAATCATACCGCCAGGGAGGTTAAATAAAGTATAAAACGATACTACACTATCTGAGGCTCCTTTCTCTGGGCTATTACTGGACTAACATCATCAGCGCAGGGGGACGAGTAACGGCCAGAGGGCTATACAGTGGCCTATACTGTGAAGGCACCAGACCCTAAGAAGGGGTGAAAAAGTTGGTGAGTGCGGGGTGTATAAGAGCATGGATTGCAGTGATCACGGCATACAACAAGAGCACAAATCACTTTTAGAATCACTCAGCACTTGGCAATTGGATTTGTTTATTTCCAATAAGGACATTATATTATTGCACTAAAAAAAAAAAAAAAAAATGTTTATCAGCACATCTTTTAAAGGGTTAATATAGGTACCCTAGTGGTACAGGAATTTTACATTTTGCAAATTTTCTTTACCTAGCAGTGTTTACACAATAGCACTTTAATTTGCACAGCACTGTGATATATATTTTATGTATTTTTTTATTTATTTTCATAGCTGCATTTATGATATATACTGTGGAATCATTCTAGTAGTTTACATAGGCACTTGGCACTTTGGCTCGTTTAGCACTTTGTGTATATTTTGCACACTGCACTTTACACTAGGAGCCTCTTTTATCTAGCATTTGGCTCCGTAGGACCAGCGCCAACTCTACTTTCTTTTTCTTCTCAAAACATCCCAACGATTATCGATTTTGTGCCCATTAACTGTTCAAAAAACGAACGAACTGTCTAAACGACCATTTTTCGGTCACTTTTTCGTATAGTGTATGGCCAGGATAAGCCTGTACCTTCAGTGCCAAAGAAAGGCACTTTTAAAGTAAGCGGCCATTTGGTCTGTTGTTTATTTACATTTTCCTTTAAACAAACGGAATTACGCTATGGTATTGCCTTTTTTCATTTCTTTCTGAACATCACCCCCCTGGCGGTATTCCCGAGTCTGACTCGGGGTTAAATTTCTGTGCTGCGATCAGTAACCCCGAGTCAGACTCGGCTCGCCTCACTGAATCCACAACTAATAAACAGCGATAATAAATTATAATCACTTGCAGATTTGTGCGATAGCGATTTATGGGGAAATTCGTCATAAAAAAATAAGTAAGTAATGACAGCGACAATTCTGCAACTGAGCAAATTTCAGTGATTTTGAGTTGATTACATTATTGAATATTTTTTATTATAATTATATTATTATTTGTATTATTATTTGTTATAATTATTTATAATTATTCATTATATTATAATTTATAATTTTGTTTTAAAAAAAATGTCATACCCGGTATGCCTACTAGACTCTTGTTTGGACAGATTTAAGTGAGTTATTCCTAAGAATTACAGGCCTACAGTATAAAACGCCAAATTTCCTTGCAAATAATGGTACCGCTTTCAGCACCTTTTTTTCTGAAATAATCATACCGCCAGGGAGGTTAAGTAAAGAGGTCATGGTGGTCTGGTGAGTAGGATACTAACCTCTAGTCACTGGACGTTTTTTCGCTGGCTGTTTATTGATGCACATTGCACTTTTGTATTAACAGATATCTTTGATTTATGATTATGATCTGATGCACTTTGTACATACGTAAATGTTTGTCTTTACTGCTTAATTATAATCATTGAATATTGAGTACTAGTACTTTATTGGTTCACATATTCAACATTTAGCGCCCCCTTACCAATATACACCCCCCTCCCAGCCTTATTATAGGCTTACCTGTAGCAGAAAGTGGATGTAAACGGTTTACAACCACTTTAAAATTGCACAGTGCTGAATAGCAAAAAAATGCCCTGGTCATGGAGGGGGTTCAAGTGGTTGATAAAGAAATAGTCTTTAGTAATACATCTCGTTTTCCATCCACCTAGGTGCCTCAGCAGCTGGATAGGAAAAAGCATTCATATAATGTAGTTCATGTACTGTTGGATTGTTGGCTTTCATTATCGAATTATGTGTTTCTAATTCTGTTTTCTTACTTCTGTTTTTTCTTCTTTTTTTTTTTTACATGCAGACATGTTTATATAAATATGTGGAGGTATGCGTCATGGATCTGAGCAATCCCATGTTTTAGTGATATAGCTCAAAACAGGGGATTAGTTCTCAGGAGTAACAGAGCATTTCCCTTAACTACATTTGTAATTATCATCAATCCATAATAGAAGTGTGAGAACACTACAAAGCCCTCTTCTGCTTCCCATTTCTTTCATCCACCTCCTGTCACTAATCTTTTGAAAGCTTTCTAAATATGGCTTGAAAGGAAGCAAACTGAGTGACCCCGTTCACCTGCAGCCCAAGTTAGCCAGTAATGCAATGTGGGTGCTTGTGGATTGCATTACCAATGTGAGATTGCTGCATACTTCAGGTGTGAGGGGAATGACAATTGTAGCTACGTAGGAGGCAGCATGTAATACTGGTTTAAAAAGTCACATTTCTACTAACCCTATGCCTGCTGGAGCTTTCTGTGGATTCAAATCCACTGTACAGTATATGTTGCATTGTGCAGCAGATTTGACTGCTTAATGATCGGGCTATTTTTTGCGTTACGGCACTGCATCGCTTAAACTGACAATTGCGTGATCGTGCAATGATGTACCCAAGCCAAATTGACGTCCTTTTTTCCCCCCACAAATAGAGCTTTCTTTTGGTGGTATTGGATCACCTCTGTGTTTTAAAATTTTTGCGTTATAAACAAAAATAGCGACAATTTTGAAAAAAACACAATATTTTTCAATATAATAAATATTCCCATTTTTTTTTCAGTTTAGGCCGATATGTATTCTTCTGCATATTTTTGGTAATAAAAATCACAATAAGCATATATATTGATTGGTTTGCGCAAAGGTTATAGTGTCTACAAACTATGGGAAAGATTTATGTCATTTTTATTATTATTATTTTTTTTACTAGTAATGGCAGTGATCTGTGATTTTTATCGGGACTGTGACATTATGGCGGACAGATCGGACACTTTTGACACATTTTTGGGACCATTGATATTTATACAGCGATCAGTGCTATAAAAATGCACTAATTACTGTGTAAATGTCACTGGAAGGGAAGGGGTTAACACTAGGGGGAAATCAAGGGGTTAACTGTGTTCTCTCGTGTATTTTCCAACTGTAGTGGGATGGGACAGACTAGAGGAGATGACAGATCGTTGTTCCTAGCTAGTAGGAACACACAATCTGTCTCTGCTCAGCTCACAGAACCGGGATTTGTGTGTTTACACACACACTTCTCTCTTTTGCCTCTCATACCCACAAAAGCGCGTGGCCAGCGGTAATCGTGACCAACGACCATGCGCATCGGGTACCCAGCAGTGCAGAGGTCTATATCATTTCTGTAGGCCACATTTTTGCCGGCATAGCAGCCCATTTTGACCACGTGATTTGCCTACAGTTCCTGCACCCGCACTGCGATTTTACATGTGCAGGGGCTCCCACACATGTAAAATCGCAGTGCGGGTGCAGGAACCACAGGGAAATTGCATGGTAAAAATGGGCATGTGATTTCCCTGTGGCCCGCACATTTTCTACCAAGTCTGTGTTAGCCACAATCTATGATTAAAGATGACAACAGCCGGAAGTATGTCCTTAGCTGGAGTGATGGAGTGAACGTGAGGGAGTGATGTGACGTGTGATGGGTGGACTTCTTTTGTGAGGCTTCCAGCAGTGCGAGATGCCAGCTGCGAAGTGCCGAGGGATTCCCCCTCCCGCCCACTGAGTCGGCCCCGGAGATAGCACCGCATCTCTGCTATTGCATGCCCGCTGAATCTCTGAGGAGCGTGGGAAGGAATTTTTGAATTTCGGCGGCTCCTGACATACTGCCTGGTCTGCTCAAGCTGGTTTGGTGCTGGGGTAGTGGAGGAGGAGCAGAGGTCTTCGCTTTCGTGGTGTCTGGCTCCTGTGCCCTGGCTCTTGGTACTCTGCGGTTGCAGTTTCCGGACCTCCACTGTCTGGTTCCTGGTGGCTGGTTGTTCGGCCGCCCGGCTCGAGGGGTGTTTGTGTCTTCCAACTCTACCTGCTCTTGGATTCTCCACACTCCAGTGTCTTAACATTCCCGGCTGCCAGTTCCCCGACTATTGTCTCCCCTGCTGATCCTTGAAGACAACAGCAGTAGGTGACACATTTTCATATTTTTTGGAGAGCAGCGGGAGTCCAGAAAAGATTGGAGCAGAGGCAGAGTGAGGATAAAATCACTCAACATTTGAGTACCGTTAAACCGTTAAACCGAAAGTATAAGCTGCTTTAGTTAAGTATACAGCTTAAGATACAATAGATTTTGTATTTTGTTTTTGTATATTTTCTTGGTCCTGGCTATCGACTTTGGTCATACAGAAATGGGAAATTTGTAATTCCAGTTAACCCTCAGGTGACGAGATGGTTAGACCTTGGCTGGTCTCCCCTACCCTTTTTTTTTTCAACCTTCCTCTGCACTGTTTTAAAGACTTTCTATCCTGTGGTCTATAGGGGGAGAGATGTCGGATATAGAAATTCTTGTATTATTATTATTATTACCGACCGACCCCCTTTCTAAGATCCACAGGGCTGTGGGAAAGATACAGATACAGCTATATACATTGAAAGGAGAGGAGGTGAAACATCTGGACAGACATCTCTTACAGGAGAAAATAGCGCCAGATGACTCTGAGTAAAACACATAAAGCTCAAATCATTACTCCCTGTGCCTCCCCTTCCCATAAGTCAGCTAAGGCAGCAGAAAAAGGAGTGGTTGGATCTCCCCAGACCGGACTGTCAGCAAATACACAGAAAGCTATAGCTAAGGAAATGGAACAGGAACATGTGTCATCTGTGAAAGATATTATAGCAGCTATTGAACTGTGCAGTGAAACACTTAGGCCCCGTACACATGGCCGAGGAACTCGACGTGCCAAACACATTGAGTTCCTCGGCCAGTTCAGCCCTGAAGCCGCCGAGGACCTCGGCGGGCCGAGAGCTCCCATAGAACAACGAGGAAATAGAGAACATGTTCTCTATTTCCTCGCCGAGGTCCTCGTCGGCTTCCTCGGCCGAAAGTGTACACACGGCTGGGTTTCTCGGCAGAATTCAGCCAGAAACTCGGTCGGAAGCTGAATTCTGCCGAGGAAACTGGTCGTGTGTACGGGGCCTAACAGTAAAAAATTGATGCATTAGCTATAGACATTAACATCATGAGACATGAATTTGAAAAAGTTAAGCAAAAGACTTCAGAAATGAAAGTCCGGGTATCAAAGGTGGAAGACATGACAAGAGCTGACCATAAGAAGTTGAATGCGTTAAAAAAAAAAAAAAAAATATTCTACAGGACATGGCAGTAGATACGGAGGGGTGTTTGAGGAGAAATAACATTAGGATTATAGGCCTACCAGAGAGAGTGGAGGGAGATAAACCGGTGGAATTTATAGAGAATTTATTGATAAATGTTTTGCATCGCTCGAATATGTCTGCAACTTTTGTGGTAGAAAGAGCCCATAGAATCTCCTTCCGAACACCAAAACCAGGATCCCCTCCTCGCCCCTTTCTTTTCAGATTATTAAACTACAGAGACCGCAACCATATATTACCAATGGCTAGACTAAGATCAGATCTGCAATATGAGAATGCCAAATTGTTATTCTTTCCAGATTATCCACCTAAGATACAGCAACAGCGCAGAACATACACGGAAGTACGAAAAAGACTACAGGAATAAAAAAAAATGATTTAGTCTTCTTTACCCCAGTAAATTGAGGGTCCTAGATGGAGACTATACACGTTTCTTTTGAGACACCAACTGCGGCTGCAGAAAGGCTAGACTCTAAATAGACTGTGTTTTTTTCCCCCCTTTCTATGCTCGTCCTTGTTGGATGAAGGACTAGGGGGAAGTATTATTGTTTGGGGAAGGAGTAAAGGGAATTTTTTTTTTAGGGGGGGATGAAAAAAGGAGAGGGGGGAGGGAGGCATGGGAGGGTTTTTTATTATTTTTTACATATTCTAAACACATTTAATTTTATATTTAAATTAAGCTGTGCCAAGTAGGCACCAAAATCACTGTGCACAAATAAAGGTATGAGAGGAGGTGGCGGAGTCTAAGGGGGGAGGAAAAGAGGAAGGATTTACACATATTTACACATATATTTAAATAATTTTGCGCCATGCAGGCGCCGGAAACAATATCCACTAAGAGAGGTGAGTTGGCAGGTAGAGGAGTTAAAGGGGGGAAATGGGAGGGAGGAAGGGGAGGAGGGAAAAAAGGAAAAAATATGACCCCGCTACAATGGTGGAGGCTGCAGTGGTCCAGTCTGTGGAGGCACTGCAAGCATTGCCATTTTTCGGGTTAAAAAATAGGCGAGATCTAACTCCATCAATGATAACGACAGTAAAAGCATGGAAAGCCGGTATGGCAAGAGAAAGTAACTCAAAAACACATGTATCTCCAAATGCTCCATTATGGAGAAATCCCGAGTTTACACATTTAGCTTCCATTCAAGATCCTAGAGCATGGACAAAATGTGCCCGAGAGCTACTTTTTTAGACAATTTTATATACCTATCTACTAGAGACAGAAGTGTCAGATATGAATAAATTATGCGAAGGTTGAATGAGAGATGTCACAAAACTATCAGTAGAAAATTGGGGAAAGATATATAAATTTCCATTTCAGATTCTAGTCTCACTTCGAGACAAATTAATTCAATTCAAAATAACACATATGAGTTATTACACACCGTATAAATTGTTTAAAATATCTCCATCAAATTCTCAAAACTGTTAGAGATGTGCAGGCACCCCAGGAAATTGTATTTATATATTTTGGTCCTGTCCGAAGATAGTGCTATTCTGTAGAGAGGTCTTGAGAGTAATTGATAAATAGTGTTGAGCAGAATATGCCATATTCGATTTCGCGATATATCTCGAATATATAGTCGAATATTCGAGATATATTCGCTAAATTCGAATATTCGTGATATTTTATCGAAATGAAAAGATTGCGAATTTTTGCTATTGCGAATGCGAAAATAATTGCGAAATTTCGATAACTGCGGTAGGAGCACTCTGATTGGCTCAGAATATTCTTGATATTTTTTCGAAATTTCGCAAAATGCGAATGCGATATTTACTGCGCAATTTCGACAAATGCTGTAGGAGCACTCTGATTGCCTCAGAATATTCGTGATATTTTACAATACAAAATAATTGCGAATATTCGACAAATGCTGTAGGAGCACTCTGATTGGCTCAGAATATTCGTGATATTTTACAATACAAAATAATTGCGAATATTCGGCAAATGCGGAAGGAGCACTCTGATTGGCTCAGAATATTCTTGATATTTTACAATACAAAATAATTGCGAATATTCGGCAAATGCGGAAGGAGCACTCTGATTGGCTCAGAATATTCTTGATCTTTTACAATACAAAATAATTGTGAATATTCGGCAAATGCGGAAGGAGCACTCTGATTGGCTCAGAATATTCTTGATATTTTACAATAGAAAATAAAAAGTGTTTTGCATTGGTGGTGATTCTTTACTCTATCCATCTGTCACAGCCGTTTGTCAATCAAACACCTTGAAGATTGAACACGTTCATGCTGCATGCTTTGGACTTTTTTTCACTTCACATATCAAAGACATTTTTATGAAAGATTATTTTTCTATTATTGGGACTATATTTCTTTATATATTTGTTTCACTGTGTATTTCACAAGTTATTTGCGCTGGCTTATTTTATAATTTGCCCACATGTCTTGTCACTAGACATATTTTTTATTCTTGTAGAGCGACTCCATTTTCTGTCTTGTATTAATTTATGTTGTATAACATTTTTGAGTTGCTGCTGTATTCTCCCCTCTTTTTAAGGTATGCGCAATTTTTTCCTTCTTACAAAAAAAAATAATATCAAACATACAAATATTCATAACAGAAACATACCCAAAGCCCCCCCTTTTGCATCAGAGACAATCAGAGTTCTCCTACCACAGTTATCGAAAATTCGCAATCATTTTCGCATTCGCATTAGCGAAAATTCACAATTTTTTTTTTTATATTCGGCAACATAAAAAGATCGCCTCATCTTAGCTACTCGGCCCAGGGTCTCTAATCATACCAGCAATGCTTTTAGACGTCGATAGGATGTGATCTGTTTTAAAAATAAAATTGAAAAAATGCGAACATTCGGAATTGCAAATATTCACCGCGAAATTCGAAATATATCGCGAATACTAGAATATGCCATATTCGAGCCGAATATTCGCAATACGAATATTCGTGAGCAACACTATTGATAAAGTGAAGTCAGTCCAGCTCGACCTAGAGGCAGAGGTCTGCCTATTGGGACTAGTAGAGGAAAACATGGTCCCTATAGAAAGAAGAACACAGGTGGGCCTGTTGCTCTTCTATGCAAGAAAGGCAATAGTATTAAATTGGAAGAGGATGGAAGCTCCCTCGTTGGCGCAATGGAAACATTTGGTAAATAGCAACTTGTCACTGTATAAGGAGACATATTGTAATAGAGGAAACAGGGAGAAATACGGAAAGGTATGGGCAAACTGGATAGAGAACGTGATGATGGCTTTAGGATAGGGGAGTACGATAGTGGGATGGAACTACACCAATGGAAGAAAGGGTTAAGAAAGAGGTTAATGTATATAATGTATAAATTAAATGTATGTAATTGTAATGAAATGATTTGTATGATTTTATAGAAATTTGGAGTAAGTTGATAAACGTGAAATATGAAAGATATATTTTAATATGAGAAAAAGATAACATTTAATAAAGAGATTTATAAAAAAAAGTCTGCTAGCCAGAGTGTTTAGAGTGGGGCCATAATGTGTACAGCTGTGTGTGTACCACCCTCTAACCTCCCTGCACTTATCACTGGTTTTTAGGATGCTGTCAGCTACAAAGCATTACTGGTTTCTAGGATGCTGTGTAGCCAACAGCATCCTAGCAATCAAGGATGCTGTCAGCTACGCAGCATACTAGCAACCAGCCTGGGAGCTGAACATGCACAATCCATGCTACAGACACTCCAGCTTTGGTGCCATCCCCACCATTTCCCCATGCCATACATTTCATGTACAGGGATCTCTTGCAGGCACCAATAATTCTTGATGTAATTATAAAAAGTGTCAGCGATACATGAATCTCAGGGATTGTCTTTAGCAAGAAACATCTAAAATCCAAATACAATACAATATATATTTTTCCGAGTTCCTTTGCAGTGGAAGAGTAATTAATTTGCAGAGCTGTGTCTGACACCCAGAGAACATTATAGGCCTGATTTACTAAAATCAGATGCACAAGAATGTAGACAGATTTATGTAGGATATTCTGGATATACTGTGTGTATCCACATAGCAGATGTCAGCGGATCAATATCCGCTGACATCCAATGACATCCGATGACATCCGTCTCCGCTATGCTGACGGAGGAAAACCCTATTTTTTCTTCCGTATAAAAAACAGAACGGACGTAAATGGGCAAAGCAAAGCCATTGGTGTAAGGCCTGAAGTAGGTGTGCAGATGACTGCCGATATGGACCAGTTAAGCCAGGAAACTCACCCCACAAACTTCCACACATGCAAGGAAAAAAAGGATAGTTCCCCTGGAGGGCTCCATGTTTATGTTTTGATTTTAAGACAAAGTCACTACCACTGGTTCCCGACAGGAACAAGTTAAAGAACACACATGTTCCCCAACTACACAACACAACTTTTTGTAAAATTGGATAGGTTAATAGTGTTAGAAAATCTGTAACCAAGAGATAGAAATCTATATACTGTATTTATGAGATGTACTTTGTTGTTCATGCAAGCTGATGGAGGATTCAAGGCTCCCTTACCCCCAATACCAATCACCAATGTGATGTTGCAGCTTTGGGATCCAAGACCTAATAGGTGATTTGACTGCTCTAATATAACAGCAAATCTACTGCATCTGGTATAATGCACAATTTAGATCTGGAATACTCCCAGTTATTTAAATCCATCTATTTTCTAAACTGTTTTACTATTTTCTGATTATATTAAGCAATTCACCTAAGCAACACATCTTAGAGCCAGATTTGAAAACTAACTACAGAGTTTATAGTATTACCACCTGTTCCAATCTATATTCACTATGCCAGCATATTAATCTATATGATAACGGATAAAAGTTTGAATCTGTTTTAACACTATCTCTCTGCCAATAAATCTTCCCATCAGGTTGACTTAACCAGCGATGCATTTTTCAGCTTTTATAGAGCTCATAAAATTTAGGAATGGACCATTTAGATTTTCCCAGCAGTAATTTTTATGACTTTTAAGTCTGCGAGATACAGCGCTTCACCAAAAGAACATTTTTTTCTCATCTCTCTGCATTATATTTTACATCAATTTGTTTTACAATGAGTTGCATCCACTCACACTGTAACGAATACGGTCAGGAGAACTCATTGTAAGTATTCAGAATTTATTAAAAGGAGCCGAATCTATTAGTGTAAAAAACCAAGTGGCCTCCTTTTATTGACAGAATCTCACATTACTTGTAGAGTTATTACAATATAACCACCTTTTATTACAGTTCAGGAAAAAAAGACAGTGGCAATTCTACAATCTTTATTTTATAATCTTTGTTGAAAACAATAGAACTAACAAAATGTATTTTGTGTGTTGGTGATCAGATGGAGGAATTTATATTCAATGGCAAAAAAGTCACCAATGTACATGTAGCACTACCCCCGAAGGAGCTGCTGGTTTAGATTTGGGCCTGCCGTTACCTTACAGTTCCATATGCTCGATTCAGGGGTTCTCCTTGAAGAGTTGTCCATAAGAATGTACGCACCAACACAAAGTCTCTTTCAAGGGTTTTATTTAAACAAGTTCTCCAACAGAGGGGTAGAGGGATAGGGAAAGACTCAGGTACTTTTGCTTTGCGGATCACGGGTACAACTTAGATCCAGAGGATTAACTCAGCTCCACACTGGATTTCATCAACCACCAGATAGGCTTACTCTCACCGGCCTAGCAGCTGGTGCGAAGCTCATCAAAGTCTCTGCCACAGACTTAATGAGTGTCGTCAGGCCGTCCCACGATCTTCTGTCATAAGATCGTGTAACCAACTGCACACTTGGTATAGTTCCAACAAAAGTTACACAACTCATGGAGCCAAGAATCTTTCAGCCGGACCGGCAGCACAGTGAGGCAGATCTGCCAGGTTACGTCCATCAATTGAATCCCACTGGTTCAGCTTCCTTCTGTAGATAAGGTTAGCGAAGGACCATCCCTGGATCAGTAGGCCCCAGAAACTCCTGGGCCCACTCTCAGTTGCTAGGCCTCGGGCCAGCCAGCCCAGAGGCTATGAAACAGCTCAACATCCCTGAGGCCAGGAGGGCCATCAGGTCGGGATCGGAAGACGAACCCCGTCAAATGGCGTCTGTCCCTTAATTACCCCTCCCCAGAATGCACAGCGGGTTGACCACACCCCCTGAGCCACTTTCGGGAGAGAGATACCCAATACATTCCTTTCCAACCTTGACCTGCGGCGACAGCGACACCCATCATCAAGGGGAAACTTGTGCTACATACAGATTTGTATATATTTGGCTTTCATTATTTTGCACTGTCCTATAAATTTGTATTTAATATTAAACTTAAAGGGCCAGATTCAGAAAGATCTTTCTGCTGGCGTAATGTATCCCCGATACGTTACGCCGCTGTAACTTTGGGCGCAAGTTCTGTATTCAGAAAGAACTTGCGCCCTTATTTACGGCGGTGTAACGTATGTGTTGCGGCGTAAGGCCGCGTAATTCAAATGGGGATGTTGGGGGCGTGTTTTATTTAAATTTGACTTGACCCCGCGTTTTTTACGTTTTTTTTTTTAACGGCGCATGCGCCGTCCGTAAAATATCCCAGTGTGCATTGCTCCAAATTACGTCGCAAGGACGTATTGGATTTGACGTGAACGTAAATGACTAACAGCCGTATTCGTGAACTACTTACGCAAACAACGTAAAAAATTCAAAATTCAACGCGGGAACGACGGCCATACTTAACATTGAGTACGCCTTATAATAGCAGGGGTAACTATACGCCGGAAAAAGCCGAACGCAAACGACGTAAAAAAATGCACCGGTCAGACGTACGTTCGTGGATCGCCGTAACTATCTAATTTTTCATACTCAACGCAGAATTAGACGGAAACGCCACCTAGCGGCCGGCGGAAAAAATGCATCTACGATCCGGCGGCGTACTAAGATGTACAGTACGCCTGTCGGATCGATCCCAGATGCAGTGGTATCTTGTTTTGTAGATGCAAAACAAAGATACGACGTGGGAAATTTAAAATTATGTGGCGTATCAATAGATACGCTGGCGTAATTCTTTTGTGAATCTGGCCCAAAGTGATTCTAAAGGTAATTTTTTTTTTCTTTAAAAAAACAAACATGTAGTACTTACCTGCTCTGAGCAATGGTTTTGGACAGGACAGCCCCGATGCTCCTCTTCTCGGATCCCCCCCGCTGACACTTCTGCTTTCTCCTTCTCGGCGTGTGCCCCCGCTTCATATGGGGACACTTGAACATTTTTAGAGCTGAGCATGGTGCATTTTTTACCATGCTTTTTGCAGTGCATTTCTGAAACTCATCAATTTCACTTTCAGGTTCCATTCACATCTAGCATAGTGAGAGCACACATTTTTTGGTTCCTTTTTCCCATGACATGCCATAGGGCAGCTTGTTGATTTCATTGGGCTGTGATACACGTGGCAAAGTAGCTCACAGGACATTTTGGAGTGTTGCATGTTTTTTTCCTGTGCATTTTGCTGCATTTTTTGCTTGTTTTTTCACTTGGCAAAATTTGTGCTTGCTTGTGTGTTTGGTGTGCCATTAAAGTGGTTGTAAACTTCTATCTACAGGTAAGCATAGATTGAGGCTTACCTGTAGGTGCAAGAAATATCTGCTAAACCTACACTGTTAAGGAGACATTTGCAAAAGACATGCATGCGCCGTAGGCGACGGCGTGAAGGCACATTGAGCGTGCCGCTTCTAACAGCGATCATGTCGTTAGTGGCAGTACCCGCGTGCATTCGCCGGAGGGTGACGTCATTGCGGCTCCAGCCAGTCACAGCGCCAGAGCCGCAATATCCGGAAGTGATTCCAGGAGAGATGGGGCGATGAAGGAGGCGAACGAGGACAGCTGTGGGGGCTTTAATCTCAGGTAAGTACTTCATAATGAGCTAGTATGCTATGCATACTAGCTCATTATGCCTTTGTCTTGCATGGAGTATTTTATTTTTATTTTTTAACAAGGCTTTACTTCCTCTTTAACAATTATTGGCCCTGAAAGCACAACTAGTTAATTTTAGGTGTATAAAGGTGGCCATACATTATACAATCTCTGTAAATCATATTTAGATTTACCAAAACAATATAATATAAGGACACATCATCTCTCCTATCACTCTGTATCCAATTAGGCAGGCACTTGCCCTATGTACAGTAGCTGGTGGTAGATCTAAAGGATATTTTACAATCAGATTGTATAATGTATGGTGAGCTTTACAGAACCAAGGCCAAACTTCTCCCGCTTTCAATATTACAGCTCTATCCACATAGGCTGTTATCTGATCGCTCAGCTCCTGCACATTCTGCTAAATGAACAATTTATGGCTGTGTACAGTGTGTGTTTTGGAAGGGACTGTGGGCTGGCCTCCTACCCACAGAAGAGACTGGAGACCTGGGGACAAGCTGGCATTGAGATAATGTAATGTAATGCTACATCCCTTCTCCCCCATCCCCCCTCTTGTTGCTGTGTCTAATTGTGTTGGTTCATCGCAATGGTCTGGACTGGAGACATCTCTCCGCATTCGCCACGGCGCATGCATGTCTTTTGCAAATGTCTCCTTAACAGTGTAGGTTTAGGAGATATTTCTTGCACCTACAGGTAAGCCTCAATCTATGCTTACCTGTAGGTAGAAGTTTACAACCACTTTAATGGCACACCAAACACACAAGCAAGCACAAATTTTGCCAAGTGAAAAAACAAGCAAAAAATGCAGCAAAATGCACAGGAAAAAAACATGCAACACTCCAAAATGTCCTGTGAGCTACTTTGCCACGTGTATCACAGCCCAATGAAATCAACAAGCTGCCCTATGGCATGTCATGGGAAAAAGGAACCAAAAAATGTGTGCTCTCACTTTGCTAGATGTGAATGGAGCCTGAAAGTGAAATTGATGGGTTTCAGAAATGCACTGCAAAAAGCATGGTAAAAAATGCACCATGCTCAGCTCTAAAAATGTTTTAGAGCTGAGCCCACACAAGTGTCCCCATATGAAGCGGGGGCACACGCCGAGAAGGAGAAAGCAAAAGTGTCAGCGGGGGGGATCCGAGAAGAGGAGCATCGGGGCTGTCCTGTCCAAAACCATTGCTCAGAGCAGGTAAGTACTACATGTTTGTTTTTTTAAAGAAAAAAAAAATACCTTTAGAATCACTTTGGGCCAGATTCACAAAAGAATTACGCCAGCGTATCTATTGATACGCCACGTAATTTTAAATTTCCCACGTCGTATCTTTGTTTTGTATCTACAAAACAAGATACCACTGCATCTGGGATCGATCCGACAGGCGTACGTCTTAGTACGCCGTCGGATCGTAGATGCATTTTTTCCGCCGGCCGCTAAGTGGCGTTTCCGTCTAATTCTGCGTTGAGTATGAAAAATTAGATAGTTACGGCGATCCACGAACGTACGTCCGACCGGTGCATTTTTTTACGTCGTTTGCGTTCGGCTTTTTCCGACGTATAGTTACCCCTGCTATTATGAGGCGTACTCAATGTTAAGTATGGCCGTCGTTCCCGCATCAAATTTTGAATTTTTTACGTTGTTTGCGTAAGTAGTTCGCGAATACGGCTGTTAGTCATTTACGTTCACGTCAAATCCAATACGTCCTTGTGACGTAATTTGGAGCAATGCACACTGGGATATTTTACGGACGGCGCATGCGCCGTTCAAAAAAAACTTAAAAAACGCGGGGTCAAGTCAAATTTAAATAAAACACGCCCCCAACATCCCCATTTGAATTACGCGGCCTTACGCCGCAACACATACGTTACACCGCCGTAAATAAGGGCGCAAGTTCTTTCTGAATACAGAACTTGCGCTCAAAGGTACAGCGGCGTAACATATCGGGGATACGTTACGCCAGCAGAAAGATCCGCTGATCTTTCTGAATCTGGCCCTTTAAGTTTAATATTAAATACAAATTTATAGGACTGCAAAATAATGAAAGCCAAATATATACAAATCTGTATGTAGCACAAGTTTCCCCTTGACGATGGGTGTCGCTGTCGCCGAAGGTCAAGGTTGGAAAGGAATGTATTGGGTATGTCTCTCCCGAAAGTGGCTCAGGGGGCGTGGTCAACCCGCTGTGCATTCTGGGGAGGGGTAATTAAGGGACAGACGCCATTTGACGGGGTTCGTCTTCCGATCCCGACCTGATGGAGAGGCTACCTGCTTACCATAATCCGTTTATGGTTATCTGTAGTCTTTCAATGTACAAGTGTTCAGTTCCCATTGGTTCTTCCTTGTCCCCCACCCCCTCCCCTCTATGACAAGCCTAAGGGGAGTATCCCTAACTGTGTGTAAAAGTGTATGTTTTGTATTTAATAAACAGTTTATGCTCTGCATGTTTAACCCTCAACACCTGTGTGGATTGTCTCGTGATTGAGGGGTTAAGGGCTGGTTGTGGCGAATCTGCAGGCTTCGGGTGCGTTTGGAGAACAGGAGACACAGGTCTGGCGGATGTGCCCACCTGGGGTATCCGAGATCCGTCACATACAGTATTTAGTGAGAATGGTATTCACTGATTGCATTGGAGAAACCATGCACCTGATAAGGGGTGGTAATGATGGGCTGGAGTAGGAGGGTAGAAGATGCAGAGTGTGTGCTAGTAGGTCAGCTGGAGAACTCCTTCCTGTGTCAAGTCCCAAGGTCTGTCCAGGACGTAATGGAGACTCTTTTTTTTTTTTAATACAACCAGCTGGACACAGAGGTAAGGGGTGTAAGATACACAGGTAAGATACATAAAAAGCACATATAACAAGGCATCTGTCATTTAAAAATGCGAAGTCCTGATAAAGTGGCAATGACCACAAAACACATACATTTTTTGGATAGATGGCAATTGCTACTGCTATACCAAAATAGATGATGATATCACTTTGGATCTGTGATTCATAAGACTTTTTTATATTTTAGAGGACTGTTTGTAATTATATATATATAGGAAGCTCGGGTCGGCTCGGCTCTATTCGGCACCGGCGTCGAATAGAGCCGAGCCGACCCGAGCTTCTTTCGGGAAGTCGTGATGCGCTGTGTGCGCCGTCGTTTAGCATGTCAATCAATTGATATGACAATAGGAACGCCCACTCCCACGGGATTCCCTACCCGGAAGCCGCGGTGAATTCCACGGCTAAACGCTATCTACGGAAAAGAAATAAAAGGTCAGTGTCATTTTATATGCAGGACTGGGCTGGATGTAGTGTTAGAATTTTTTTATAGGGTGAACCTCCACTTTAAGCTACATTGGGTTGATGACCTACCAGTATTGGGCTGGGTTAGCCCTCTCTAGCATATCTTTGGACACTTCTATATGTAAATAGGATAATTAAAACACTTATTTAAAAATAAACAAATTCTTTAAATGCCATACTTGTTGGTTGCCTAGAAACAACAAGCACACATTTAGAGACAGTAGGCTGTAGTCCTTTAAAGGTGATTAAAAAAAGTGAATGACAGGGAAAGAAAGCAGAAGTAAATATTAATAGTTTTTTTTTCCCAAAGAGAACACAGGAGGGGCAGAACATTTAATATTAGTAAAGTTAAAAAAGTGACAGATTTAACTCCAGTTGCTTTGTCTACATGGCAAGGGATTCACAGCCAGCAAACAAATGGGACAAGTGGTGTCCATAGCTCCCAACTGTCCTTGATTTCGAGGGACTGTCCCTGATTTGGAACAAAGTCCCTCTGTCCCTCTTTCCTCCTCATGTGTTTCTCATTTTGGTTTGATCTATAGCTGTATTTAAAATGCACTTTTATGTTTCAAAAAGTGTTTCCCAGTACTGAAACTAGAAGTACCTCCAGCGTTCTAGTTTCTAGCAGTACCGCTGTTTCTCCTCAGTAAGCTTTCCACCATCATCTGAGTGGTGGATAGTCAGCCAGAACAGCTTACTGAACACCTTACTGAGGAGGAACAGGAAGTGAGAAATTCAGACAACGAAAACAAAGAAAACAACATTTAGAAGGGAAATTGAAGGAAAAGGTAAGTGAACCAACAATGCACTAGCTTAAAGCAACCTATTTATAAAATAAAAAACTAATCTTTACAACCCCTTTAAAGCCAACATTGAAGAAGGAGGAAAAAGTTATAGAACACATATTGTGCTAGCATCTCATTCTTACAATAAACGAGTGCAGAAGGTAATGCTGAGGGAAGTATACATGCAATTAAATCGTAATGTGCCAGGGCGTCCAGGTCTAGCGGCATCCAGTTGTTAAGTAATTCACAGTGCATTCTCAGGGGATATCAAGAAAACCAATGATGGCCTGCTAGTGGAGAAACCCCCAGAAACATAAATAGCGATGCCTCAAGGACAACTGAGCCTGAACAAAGTAACTAACTAATTTACAGTTTGTATCAAAAACCAACTAGAAAAAAAGCTGGAAGAAGAGGGATCTTTGTTACATTTATATCCCAGCCTTCCTCCAGCAGGTGCTGATAGGAAAGATGGGAACAGGGATAAAAAAGAAAAGGGGGCGATAGATGAAAGAGGTAGGGAAGGGGGGAACAGAACAAAGAGAGGAAAGGGGGGTGCTGACTTCAAGGAGAGCTAGCAAATGTAGGAAGGCTTACTTCTGGAGGATTGTTAGTACTTGTGGATGGACCTGAGGTTAAAGGGCAACACCAATATAACAGACCCAAGGCTCCCAGACTTGTTTAAAGAACTAAATTTTGGCGAGAATAGTGTTAAAGGTTTTTTCCTGAAACATAATCCAGTAGAGTTTTTGTTTGGTTAGGTGGAAGGAAACTTTTGGGGAATTCCAGGCCCTAGCTAATGTAATTTTAGCTCCAGTGAGAATGTAGTGGATCAGAGACTGGGTGGCTTTAGAGAGTTTGGGAATTGTCGGATTTACAAGGGCAATTAACGGGTCTTAGGGGACTGCAATACCGGTGACTTTGCGGATTAGGATAAAAAGTTTGTTCCAATAGCCTCTAATTCTGGAGCACTCCCATAGGGTATGGAAAAGAGAACCCAGGTGACTGAAACCCCTTAAACATAGGGGTGAGGACTGTGGATACAATTTTGCCAGGCGTGTTGGCACCAGGTACCAATGGGATATGACCTTGAGGTCTGCTTTAATTAAGGAGATGTTAAGGATCCCCTTAAATGCAAATTCTTTGCCTTTCATTTACATTTTAAACTGAAGGGATTGTTTTACAAGGAAAGGGTTTACATATACTTCAACATACTGTGGGGTTGATTTACTAAAATAGGATGGGAAATTTGCAATTTGCAGTTGCACTCATACCCAATCATGTGAAAGGATACAAATAAAAAACTGCATTATTGCTTGCATATGATTGGATGATGGAAGTCAGCAGAGCTTCTGCTCATTTACTAAGCTCTGGAACAACTGCTCTTGCAGATTGCAACTAGATTGCAAAGTCCACAGTCTATTTGCCTTTAGTAAATCAACCCCACTATGTGTACTATAGTGAACTAGTGTGAATTTGTCCAAGTAATACAATCTAGTGCAAAAATCTCTCTTTAGTACTTGTGCTGAAAAATTGCTGGGCAATTGCTAAGCGTTAGGCAGGCCATATATTATGCAATTTTCTTTCCATGGGTTGAAGGAAAGGAAATTGCTTATTCCCCCATCAACACATTTAGTTGTTGATAGGGGAATCCCTCCCATTGCACTAGTTCGACTTCAGTATAACCATCCTGCCAATAGATGGATCAAAATTCAGCCGGTTCCTGTTGAACCCACCAAATTTCAATCCATCTATGGCTGGCTTAAAGAGGTTGTAAACCTCTCTGTGGAAGTTGTACCTATAGGTAAGCCTAGAATAAGGCTTACTTATAGGTACTTTAAATGTCTCCTAAATTTGTGCTGTTTAGAAGATATTTACTGTGTTTTGTGCAGATGATGTCATCGGCGCATGTGCTGTGAAGAAACAGCCCCCTGTGCCATTTCTTCAAGATGCAGCTCCGGACAGTCACAGAGCGGGAGTCCACAGCCCCAGAAGGAAGAGGGGTGAACATGGATGCGGCCTGCAGCAGGGACGGGGTGGGATTTATTTGCAGGTAAGTGTCACATAATGTGCTAGTATGCTATGCATTATGGGCCATATTCTCTAAGATTCTAGGTGGGCGGCGCGTAAGCCATTTACACTCCGCCGCCCCAACCTACAGGAGCAAGTGCTGTATTCCCCAAACACTTTCTCCATAGTTTGGGAGTGTAAATGGCCCGGCGTATCCACACGTATATCCAATGGGGCTGCTTGTATTTAAATTAAGCGAGCTCCGATTCTAACGAACTGCGCATGCGCCGGGCTTAAAATAGCCCAATGCGCATGCTCCAGTTCTCGGCGTAAAACGTCAATGACGCCGACGTGTGCGTCATTGACGTAAAGTCGTATTCAAGAACGACTTAGTAAAACGATGTACCCAACGGGAAAACACGACGCGGACCCGACGCCATACTTAACATGGCCTACGTGGGACTTGCGTAAACTTACCCCTCATATAGCAGGGGTAAGTTTACGCTTACGCAAACGACGTAAGCGACGGTTACGCGACGCAAATTCGTTCGGGAATCGGCGTATCAGGCTCATTTGCATAAACAAATGAGACCTGAACGTAAACGCCACCTAGCAGCCGGCGGAGTAATTACATTTAAGATCCGACAGTGTAAGTGACTTACACATGTCGGATCTTCAGTGTATCTATGCGAAAATTATTCTAAGAATCACTCGCATAGATACACTGGCCAAAAAAGAGAGATACGATGGAGTATCCTGAGATACTCCATCGTAACTTTACTCAGAATATGGCCCTATGATTTTACTTTGCATGGGCAAAGGAAGGAAGTAAAACCCAACAGAGTTTACTTCCTCTTTAAGTCTCATGTCATTAAAGTATGTGTAAAAACAAAATCACTATAATCTCATACAGCACAAGCTTAGGACTTGTTTGCTTTCTTTTAACCTAGGTTCACACTGCTGCAATACATTTGTCCCAGTTTTCAGTGGAATTTTTTAGTGGTACTTGAATGCAACTTTACAAAGGTTTGTATATTCTAAGGAGCCAAAATTACACTGGAATGGCAACAAAGTAGTACAGAAAGAGACAGGTACTGTAAGGAGACGTTTTACATGCGCTATTTTTAGCCCAAAAGCGCCTGAAAAAAAAACAGTGTGAATGATCCCTTTCACTCTAAACATATTTTAACATATTACTCCTCTTTACTGCACTCCAAGACTGATTGGCTTAGCAGTACAGAATCCAAATGGCTTTTAGATATACCAGAACTCACAAAGGAAGTGTGGCAGGAAATTATCCCCTTGCAAGTCCCTACAGTTATTTCCTCTAGGGATAAAGTGATCCAGACCAAATTTTTATACATGTCATACTGTACCCCCTGTCTTCTATTCTGTCTGTCTTCTATTCTGTTTAAGTAGGCTGTCTTCTCCTGTTTGCACTAAATGTTTCTCAGATGATGGCACATTTTATCACATGGTATGGGAATGCCCACCGGTTAGAGAGTTTTGGTCAGAAATCACCACTTTTATCAGTTCTTTTACCCAAATACCTAATAATTGTAACCCCTTATGCTAGGATATGTTGATGATGAATCCTTTTCTAAACACTGCCAACTTTTTCTACATTTACTTCTATGCTAAAAATTCAATAACTATGCAATGGAAGTCGTCGACTCCTCCTACTATATATTTCTGGCTTATCTTGGTCAATTAGACACTCCTGATGTATAAACTAACATATGAAGCCAGGGGCTGCTCTCGTAAGTTCCATAATATATGGGGCCCATGGGTAAGTTCGGACCATATTATAACACCTAATATATAAGGTACTGACTAAAGATAAAAGAGTAGATAAAAGCAACAAAGACAAAAGTAAAAAGTAGGAGGACAAGGCAGAAGATCCACCACAGTGGAGGGAGAGGCAGAAGAGCTACTTGCATAGCAACCGCTCTTTCAGGTGAGTAAAAAAATAAATAAAATCACATTTTTTTTTTTTCAATTTCTTTTTAGATTTTTGGGGATAGAAAAAAGGGTGGAACTCCACTTTAACCCTAACTTTAGTCCTGCCAGTTCTTCTTGCTTTTTTTATACGGACCACACCCAGCACAAAATAAGATGTGACCTATTGTGGCCTCTGCTATAGGCTCAGGTGTCATTATAGAGAGGTCTGTGTTAAAAATGCACACCAAACTCTCCTGTGGGGGAACATTGTTGCATTAACTGGGGCAATGGGCTAGGATTACAAGCCCAGTATGGTGTACCCTTCCAAAGACATAGACTGTTTGAGCACCAGTTTCCTCCATGGAACCAAAGTTTAAATTATACAATGGAGCTCAATTTCTTGTTTAACTAAAAATACACATCATTGTTTATGTTGAAGAATTATACCACAGTAGATTTGTTATTATTGCAACTACATTCCAATTGGGACATTCCTTATTGGCAATGGAGACTTCTCTTGACTAATGAAGAGACGCTGTTGGTGCCTGTGTAAAGGAGGACTTTGTAAATGGTGTAGACTAGTCTGGCTCTGTCAGGCTGAAAGCTTGCCATGCCCCCGTAGGGCCATTTTAATGTCCACTGTGATGGCCCCAAGAGTCTGGGATATTTGGGCCCTGTTTTTGGGAAATGGAAAGCTTCAGCTGGACCAGTCGGGAGGCAAGTTGTGGCCCTGGAGTCTGGGTTCCTCCAAGTAGGTAAGAAAAAGGGGCTTTGAATTCAGGGAAATGATCTTGGATAGCCCTTAACTGAAGTATGTAGGAGCATCAAGTAATATCTGTTCTGTAGACGTTGGATCTGTTCTGCAGACATGAATGAGCTCTGTTTGGAAAAAGGTTCTGTAATCATGATTCCACGTCCTATAGCATTCTATATTTATGATATAGATTATAACTCTTCTGAGTCACTGTTAGAATGGGGATGCAGGGTGAGCTGAGCTGCTGAGATAACAACTTTAGTGCTTCTGCTGTAAACCTTGATGATGAATTGCAGTGTCTGCTAATATATAGGTCAGTGCTTTACAGCTTTTAAAAAATAAGTTAATGCTTGATTTTCCAAAACCTGGCCACAGACTAGTTCCTAGCAAGCTGGGAAATATAGGACATTGCCCTGACCCTGGGCTGTTTAGGCGGAACTTCTTATGGGAGTATTGCATTTCTGCCCACAACATTAAAAATAACATTTTAATAACTTGGCTATACACTTTTTAAGAAAGCTTTTGTAGGATGTGCCTGTCAGTTTTCTTGAGACTAGCAATCAATGCTGCGCACCTCGCTGACACTTTTGTGTATAACTGGTCGTGTTCTCTAGTAATTGACGTATGAAGTTGTCATTTAGCAGTGTTAAAAACATCCTATCTGCTGTATTGGTTATCCCATTATGGCAATTGAAAAAGTAATTCCCAATGATTCAACCTTCAGCCACTGATGGAAAGCGATTGTTGGGATCTTTAAATGAGCAGCACGTCAACTCATCCTCATAAACGGAGCTCCAGGGAGATTAGGCTTAGCCGCCCTCCTGTCCCCCATATCTCTCACTCTCTCTCCCTGTCTAGCATGGAGCACATATTTTCTGCCTATGAATAAAAATACACACAGTAAATCCTTAAATTGTGTGTGCCACTTCCTTCACACGCAGTATAATTGTATGTTCCTATAAAAGTAATGGCTTGGAAATCATAGCATAATTCATACACAATTCTTGTCATTTACTCTGCTTACTGCAATGCCTGCCAATCTTTAATGAGCTTTAATAATAATGCATTTAAATAATACATGCCATGTAGAACTGGATATAAAAGTGGTGGCGTTCTCACCCTGCTAATTGGAATTGGTAAATGGCAACACGGGAGAGTCAGCAGGTTAAATTGTTTGTCCTGAGAGCAGCCTTCAATTAGCACAGATTTAACGCCACAACTCATTTGCTGCATTTGAAGGATCACTAATATAATACATGGTGATGTCATATGCCACAATATTCAATATCTTTCCCTAGAAATGTCTTCGTGTTAACCAGCACAGTAAGCATAACACAATCCAGACTGGCGGAAAGTCAAAAACAAAGAATATACAGTGGTAGATCCACAAAGAAAGTACGCCGGCGTATCTATTGATACGCCGGAGTAATTTCAAAATTCCTGCATCGTATCTCTGTTTTGAATCCTCAAAACAAGATTTTTTCGACGTCCGCTAGGTGGCGTTCCCGTCGTAATCCGCGTGGAGTATGCAAATTAGCTATTTCCGACGATCCACGAACGTACGAGCGGCCGTCACATTTTTTTACGTTGTTTCCGTTCGGCTTTTTCCGGCGTATAGTTAAAGCTGCTATCTGGTGGCGTACTCAACGTTAAGTATGGCCATCGTTCCCGCGTATAATTTTGTAAATTTTACGTTGTTTGCGTAACTCGTCCGTAAATGGGGCTGGATGCCATTTACGTTCATGTCGAAAACAATGACGCCCTTGCGACATCATTTGGAGCAATGCACCCTGGGAGTTTTGACGGACGGGGCATGCGCAGTTCGTTCGGCGTGGGGACGCGCCTTATTTTAATGAAACACGCCCAATTTGAATTCCGCGCCCTTACGCCGCAAGAGATACACTACGCCGCCGTAAATTACGGCGCAAATTCGTTGAGGATTCAAACCATTTAAAGTAAGTTACAGCGGCGTAGCATATCTGACATCTGCGCCGGGCGCAGAGTATGTATGTGGATCTGCCCCACAAAGTTTAAAAAATATTAGTAACCCCTAAGGCCTTGTACACACGGACGGACAGTCCGCTGAAAACGGTCTGCCGGACCGTTTTCAGCGGACATGTCCGCCTGGAGATTTCTGTCTGATGGTTGTACACACTATCAGACAGAAATCCGCACGTAAACAATACGCAGGGACGTGGCCGCGCCGTCGCCGCGACGATGACGCGGCGACGTGGGCGGCCCTGGAGGTTCTAAGCTTCCACGCATGCGTCGAATCAGTACGACGCATGCGAGGGATGGCGGCCGATCGGACGTGTCCGGTGAGTCTGTACAGACGACCGAACACGTTCGACGGACAGGTTTCCAGCGGACAGATTTCTTAGCATGCTAAGAAATTTTTGTCCGCTGGAAACTGTCCGGTCAGGCCTACACACGACCGAACATGTCTGCTGTCTGCTGAAACTGGTCCGTCAGACCAGTTTCAGCGGACAGATCCGGTCATGTGTACGGGGCCTAAGCAACCAATATATCTATTTCTCATACTACTCTAGTGCCAGCTAACATTTCAAGGTGCATATTGTAAGGTTGCTGGTTCAACTAGACCCGGGTTTTTTAGGACTATTTGGATGTATGGAACTCTCTCATGCATCTGCAAGTCAATACATCCACATGGAGATGGTATGTCAAGACTAGGCTTTATTTCTCATGCGTACTTGTACATAATATAATCATACAATAAAGGAATGCCCTTGTCCCAGCCAATCATATTTAAGTAATTAGGTTATACAAGTAATATTCGTCACAATTACTGTATACACTGCGTGTAAAATATAGCAATCTTCTATGTGCCCGAGTACTTCTGGTTTCTACAGTACCTTATCCAGGGCTCAAAATTTCAAGTCCTGAGCTACTAGCCAGGCCTCAAGGGTTACTCGCCACCAGTTGCCCGACTAACCTCTACCCTGCCCCACCTCTAACCCTGTCCCTAAACCCGCCCTCCTAAATTATCTCATGAAATGACACTACTTTTATGTTTTGTTTTGAATAACTTAATTCTGTTTTATGCAGAATTAAGTTATAAAAATATTAACAACTTTATCCATGCCCACCAATGCTGCCTGCCCGTGTCCAGCAATGCAGCCTGTGCCCAGCAATGCAGCCTGTGTGTGTCCACCATGCAGCCTATGTGTGTGTCCACCATGCAGCCTGTGTCCCCCATAATGCAGCCTGTGTCCACCATAATGTAGCCTGTGTCCCCCATAATGTAGCTTGTGTCCCCCATAATGCAGCCTGTGTCTCCCATAATGCAGCCTGTGTCCCCCATAATTCAGTCTGTGTCCCCCATAATGTAGCCTGTGTCCCCCATAATGCAGCCTGTGTCCCCCATAATGTAGCCTGTGTCCCCCATAATGTAGCCTGTGTCCCCCATAATGTAGCCTGTGTCCCCCATAATGCAGCCTGTGTCCCATAATACAGCCTGTGTCCCATAATGCAGCCTACCTGTGGATGGGAAGAGAAGAGAGCCGTTGCTGGATGATCACAGCAGGGAACATCACAGCTTTCATTTCAATAGCTGTGTGTTCCCCTGCGGCACACCGTCACATAAGCCCCTCCTCTTGTCCGGGGATCTTTGATACATGTCACCTGTCCTAGGATTGGATGGTGATCTGTTAATCAAAGTCCCGTAAAAAGAGGAGGGGCTTATGTGACGGCGCATATCGTGGGGAACACACAGCTATTGAAATGAAAGCTGTGATGTTCCCTGCTCTGATCATCCGGCGACGGCTCTCTTCTCTTCCCCTCTGATCGGTGATGCTCACCCCCCTGGGGTCCCAGGCAGCCCTTCTCGCCAGCCCTCAAAAACCACTCTCAAAATACGAGTGGGCGAGTGGATTTTTTGAGGGCTGCCTTATCTATATTATGGTTCTTCGCCTAGTACATAATAACATTGGCAAGGTTCTTGGCTTTTGTGTAACTAATCCTAGAAGCTCAAGGATACATCTTCATACAAGCATTAATCACTATGGGGGAACTCTAGCAAGCCTTATAATGCATTGATATTATGGGGAAACTCTAGCAAGCCTCATAATGCATTGATATTATGGGGGAACTCTAGCCTTTCAATCCCTCCTTTTATCGCGTAGGCCCTAGCCTACGCAATCACTCATTATACCATTTCTGCTCTATGGTCAACATTGCCATGTTGACATTCTCACCCCTTTTCACATGGGGGTTAGTGATTTTCCTGGGATTACAATAAGAACAACACAACATGTAACAATTGGTGACAAAGACAAATATTTTGCAACTTGGGCCAATGTGGAGTTGGTAAATGGCCTGGGACCGAAACGGGGGAGCAAATTGGGGGCCAGTCTTTGACAATGTTCAAGGTAGTTGCACTGTGACCTGTTTCAATCCTTGGATTAAGTCCTCCATATGTGCGGCTTGTTGGTCCCTCCTTTTCTGCTCTTCTGACAGTGCCTCTGGAGTTGGAAGGGAAAAAAGGGGGGTCGTCTTTATCAGGGATGCACAGATCCATTGTGGTCCCTGGGAAGTAAGTACAGCAGTTCTGAATACCTTTTTCTACTTTGTGTGGGCCGGTGTAAACGGGTCCTATATGTTTTCTCACTGCGAGTTGTTTTATTAGGACTTTGTCTCCCGGTATGACCCGGTGGATCAGATCTGTGAAAAGAGGAGGAAAGGTGACAGCCATTGCTTCATAATTTTCGCTAAGTGTGCTTACCAGATTTCTCACGTACTCTTCCTGTAGGGAGTAAAGGTTAGGATTCACTTGGGGATCTTCATTTTCCATAAACCATTTCTTCTTTTGTACTGGTCTACTCATTAAAATGTCATAAAGAGAAAGTCCATTTCTTGAACTAGGGGTGTTTCTAAATTTGGTATAGTATCAAGGGTAAGTGTACTAGCCAATCTTTTAAAGTTCCTTGCGTGGCTTTCCTATTTGCAATGGACATCCCCACCTAGGGATGATTCCCTGCGTGAGTATGCGCACTACTGCCTTTGTGTCTTCTCTTTTGAATGCTTCCACCCATCGTGAGAATACATCCACGATGACCAAAAGGTATTCTTGCTCTGTCCCTTTCTTTGGCATGTGGGTGAAATCTATTTGCAGATGAGTGAAAGGTGTAGTAGGATATGGGAGTTGTTCATGTTTCACCCTGTGTGGTATGTTTGCACGTACATGTGATGTGATGTGATGTGATGATACATGTGATACCATGACACATATGCTTTTAACAAGCTTGTGTAGGTTAGCAACAAAGAAATCCTTCAGTAAAATGTGTTCTGCCAACCTCTATGACCTACCCCATGGTATTGGGCCATAAACAAAGATGCACTAGCTGCGGGGATGCATCATGTCCTGTCTTCCCCTCTTCTAGGAAAAGTCCATTTATGGTCTTGTCCGAGTCATCCCTCGCAAACTTTCAAATCTTTCTCTGTAGCATGTGTCTGGAGATCTAATAATGAATGATCTAGCAGTGCTATTGTGCTATAGTGTTTTTACTGGCATTTTGGTATGTGCTGCTCTAGTAGCTGACTCTGCAAATGCACTCCAATAACAGCAGAATCTACAAAACCCTTGTGTACATCAGATAAAACAGTGGAAGTCATAAATGACCTGGGAGAAGTGTCTCGTTGAGCAATGTGGGATACAGTCATGCTGTGACACTACCTCACTCTGTTCTCCTATTTAATGGGAGGTTCAGCTTTTGGTGACACCTTTGGTAACAGGTAAAACAAGAAGTTGTATATTATAAAAACCAACTGTGGCGAACCCTGTGTCTATCCCATGTTCATTTGCCAGGGCAGCCATAACTGCTTGCGACTGAAGACACGTTCCATGTGTCAGGCTGTAAAGGGGTCAGAGTGGCTGGCAGACATAAAAGATCACATTGATTCCAAAGATGCCCCCTGTGGACCGCTTGTTCTTCTCGTTCTGGGGTCCTTAAAGTTGAATTATTTTTCCCAGCTATACTGGGCCAGAACTAGGTGGAGTTTGTGAGTTGCACAGAACCATCAAGTGTCCAGGGCTGTAACGCAGCATCCTTAGCCGCCTGGTCTGTTTCCATATGTGAGTCTCAAATGCTAGGATGGCTACCTCAGCAAGAACCTGTAAAGCTGAAACAGCCAACCAATCTAACTTATTGCTTGATTGATTTACCTGCCGAAGTAAAACAACTTCTGGCCCTAAGTGAAACCAAAAAACCCTCTGTCTCTATAAATAAATATATCCACCGACCCCGAGTAAAGGATCCAACGACTCTGAATACAGAGTGTCCTTCTGGGTGCAAACTCAACCCATCCTTTCAACCGGCCTCCAAAGAGTAACTACATACTGTAGTAGGGCCGATCTATGTGTATGTGTGGTCTCGCAGGTGGGCTTGCAATGTGGTCTGGAGCATAATTGCATAGACAACTAAGGTACATAACCCTGAGGATATTATCCAACAGGTTAGTCATCGGCCGTGAAGGACACATTTCCAAAAGATTGGCCAGTCCACAAGGGGATGCCCTCTCCTCGTCCACCAGGACGCAAAAACATATTTGCTAAACCAATCACTATCAAGTGAAGTGGGTAGCATTAGATGATGTGGGTGCTCCAAGTATAACTGGGAACTGTTTTCCCTCAAGTCCTGTATAAAGAAGCTACAGGGTTTATGGAGGTGTTCTAGGGTGATATCCATTATCGCCTCTTCTAGAACTTTTTTTTTTTTAACTATACATTTTTGACTATGCCTCAGAACAGGGTGTCAGGGTGTCAGCATCACTACAAAGTGTTATGTTCCTTTAAAATGAGATGTTCCCTATGTGATTTTTGGCAAAATGCCAATTGGCAATATTTTGCACAGATACCCTAATATGTGGCTGTTTATGTGCAAGAATCAGTTTTTTTAAAATAAACTTCCTATTAAAAGATATACCTATTAAGCATCCTGTCAACTCTTTTTATTATAGGGGGAAGGGGGAGGGGTGTTTATGTGTGTGAGGGGGGGGGGGGGGGGGGGGCGATTCCTGTGGCTTGCATCTGAGGACTAGGGCAATTTTAAAATTGCCATCCTTCTTCACCCATCTGCTCTGACCCTAGCGTGTTCTGCCATTTCCAACCCATCTCTTTCCAAAAAACAGGACGCTACATACATATACAATGTTTACCCAGCAATATAAACAATACAGATAATAAGTGCACAAGTTGTTTTAATATTCCGGCATGCTCAACAAACCCGGTCACACAGAATATTTTTCATTCGTTCCCAGAGGAAAAAGCTCCTCTTTTCCTTCACAAGTATGAAAGGAGGGGTGATTTCCTCACAGAGAACCCAGAGGGTGGGGGCTTCTGTGAAGGAGCTCCTCTTCGCTCTTCACTCACACGTAGAAATGCTTTATTTTTGTATTAGCCAATGGACTTCAGACACCGACTAATTATTAGCCACTGATAACAGAATTAAATGACAATAATAGTTTTTTCACTGTGGCCACTTGGTCTGTTAAAAGCGGGGTTCACTTATCTTTTTGGTCTGGGGTGTCCATTGACCCTTACTGTCAGCATTTGTAAGTTTTCGCATTAACTCATAGAACACCTTGGCTCATAGGGGTACAGGAATTTCTCCTTCACTATATTTGTCAAGCAACAGGAAGGACAGCGACAGAGGTCTGAGTTTTTTTTTCTACTTAGCCCAGAGGTCACACTTAACCCCTTCAGCACCCCTTAGTGGTTAACTCCCAAACTGCAATTGTCATTTTCACAGTAAACAATGCATTGTTATAGCATTTTTTTGTTGTGAAAATGACAATGGTCCCAAAAATGTGTCAAAATTGTCCGATGTGTCCACCATAATGTCGCAGTCACAAAAAAAATTGCTGATCGCCGCCATTAGTAGTAAAAAAATATATATATTAATAAAAATGCAATAAAACTATCCCCTATTTTGTAAACGCTATAAATTTTTCGCAAACCAATCGATAAACGCTTATTGCGATTTTTTTTACCAAAAATATGTAGAAGAATACGTATAGGCCTAAACTGAGGAAAATAAGTTTAAAATATTGCATTTTTTCAAAATTGTCGATATTTTTTTGTTTATAGCGTAAAAAATAAAAATCGCAGAGGGGATCAAATACCACCAAAAGAAAGCTCTATTTGTGGGAAAAAAGGGACACCAATTTTGTTTGGGAGCCACGTCGCACGATCGCGCAATTGTCAGTTAAAGCGACGCAGTGCCAAATCGCAAAAAGGTGCCTGGTCCTTTACCTGCATATTGGTCTGGGTCTTAAGTGGTTAAACTGTTGAGGTCTAACAACAGACGATTTACTCAAAATGTACTGTCTTCTACTTCTAGCTGGTGTATGTACCTTTAAGATGCAGTAGGGGGTGTAACTTGTAAGTCAGACCCCCATTTCTGCCCCCCTTTTATGATCCTGTGTCAGTGTCTATACTACTCCAGGAATATCCCTTTCTGCTATGGGGAATACGATTTTTTCCCTGGTGTCTTTTTTTTAGACAAAAAAATCCCACTAGATAGCGCTACACCATGCACAGTGCCACACAATGTTCTGTGTTTAGGAAAGAAGTACAAAAAACCTTCCGTGCAGCCGTCAACCACTAGGAGACATGGGCAATAGAGCAGAAAAACAAAAGATACAGCGCACAGTGGTTTAGTAGATATCACTTTATAGTCTTAAAATATTAAAAAACGAAAAAATGAATATGAACTGATAAAATTGCAGCAATGATAGCATAAAGTTAAATGAATGAATAAAATCTGATTGCAGTCCACAATGCATACACAGAAGTGGTATATTGATGGTAAAGTTGAAACCAAAAAATCACTGTGGGGAGATGGCGAAATGTACTTCCAAACAGTGAGCACACTGTAGTGTAGGGAGATGGTACAATACCTCGGGAGCGGCTCTCACGCCTCCATGCAGGGAGATGGTACAGGCAGTGGAGGAATAATTTCCACGCCGGGAGCAATCGGTGGAACAGCTCCAATGCAGGGAGGGTTTTTTCCAAATCACCCGGATGTTGGAGAGGGGCCAATGGGAGCGGGATCCTCCTCACAGCTGCGGTGTAGAGCGGCGGGGGAAGCTTGGATCAGACGCAGCCGACCCGAGCCGATGAAGCTGCCGCATCAGTCAGAGCGAGGAGGGGCGGGATCTCCACAGTATCACAGAGAAGGAAGAAGGAAGCGATGTCCGGATGCCGTCCTTCAAAGATCATGACACCAGAGGCCAATCGGGAGAGCAGAACCCAGGCAATGGGGAGACATGCACTGGCGTCACTGTAGGATTCCCAAAGTGTCAGTGTGCGTTGAAAAAGCACCTAGGGACTTCTGTGAGCATCAGAGGACATCATAGATGGTGGGAATGAGCCCTGACTGACATGTTTTGCGTCCCAGATGCTTTGTCAAAGTCACGGAACGGCATCACCACCAGGCTAATAAAGGCATAGTAACCATGTAATTGGACAATGAAAGGCGGGGGAGGGATTTTTGTTTTTAACCCTACCATCACTAAAACCTTAACAATAAGCAACGTATAATAAGGAATATATCTGAAAACACCAACAAAACATGTATAACAACATTTTGAACATAATAACACAGAAATAAAGACAGAAAAAACAGAAAAAAGCAAATGGTTGCTGATAAATACTAATAGACTCATAACAAAATACTTTTGGATGCAGACACTAGCTGCCCATGTGTGTGTGCTCACATGTAAGCACATCAACAATAAATGGAACTCCTTAAAGCATAGTAAATGAAACTCCTTGAAGCATAGTGAATGAAACTCCTTGAAGAATAGTAAACAAAACACATAAAATGTGTATATATATATAGAAAAATGTATATAAACAACGAATAAAGATAATTGTTAGTAAATACAGAATTAGTTAGTGATACTAAGGATGTCAAGCTCCTCGTTTAAGCCGCCAGGCGACAGAGCTGAAAAATCCAGAATGTTTCCCTCTTGCACAGGAGAGAAAATCTCTCATTCTCAGTAAGGGTCCCTGTTGGGATAGACTCTATGGCCAGTACCTCAAGGGCCTTAAAATCTTTCTTGTGAGCATACAGAAAATGTCTAGGGACGCTGTGTTTATCGCAGCCCTTTTTGATGAGGCGTCTGTGTTCGCCTGCTCGTATATGTAGGGTACAGATCGTCCGTCCTACATATAACAAATTACATGGGCAACGTAATACATAGACAATATATTCAGTAGAACAAGTAAGAAATTGTTTAATCGGAAACGTACAATCCTTGGTTTTAATAATGTTGGTACCGCCTTTGGGGATAGATTGACATGTTAGACAGCCCTTCTTGCAGCATCTGAAGATACCGGTTTTATTATTAAAATAGGCCTAAATGTCCAGTGGTCGTGTAAAGTTGGTCTTTACTACCTTACTGGGTGCAATGATATTACGAATAGTACGGGACCTTCTAAAAGTAATCTGAGGTTTAAGGGGAAGGGAAGATGATAAGTATTGGTCTAAACGGAGAATATTAAAATGTTTGTTAATAATATTGATAATAGTTTTATGTTTGGTATTAAATGTGGAAGTAAATCTTATAGTATTCTCTACTTTGTCCTTTTTGGGTTTTAAATTGATATTTGAACTAAAGGCATCGTCTATTAGCTCATGAGGGTACCCCTTTTCATTAAATTTAGACTTCATGACAAGACCCTGGGTCATGTAGTCCTGTGTTTTGGTACAATTTCTCCGTAGCCTATTGAATTGTCCATATGGAATGTTGGTTTTCCAAGAGGGGTGATGACAGCTATTGAAGTGCAAATAGGAGTTGCCACTATTGGGTTTGGTATGATTGCTAGTTGTAATGGCCTTCTGGTCATGCGACAAAACCAAATCCAGAACAATTTAATTGTCATTATCAAAGACATGTGTAAACGTGAGACCCAACTTGTTGTTATTGCAGTGATCTACAAAAGAGGAAAAAAGGTCAGATCCACCACTCCAGATAAGAACAACATCGTCTATATAGAGTCCATAGAAGACGATGTGCTCCAAAAAGGGATTGTTATTCCAAATCTGTAGTGTTTCCCATGGTCAGATAAGCGTATACAGGTGCAAAATTGGATTAGAGTCCCCCACCGTGTCACTCTGGACTCTCTTTGGACTGCTGTACAGTTGAGCTTGTGCTGATTGGGCTGGGGGTCACCTTGTTATGGGCTGGGTCTGATAAACTACTGCAGCCAAAAGAAAACCTTGATGTAAGAGCTGAACTGGTACCGTTAGTGCGGGGTACAAACTTTGCACATTCTTTTGGGGAACATAGGGGGATGGTTTTGCCATTATTATGAAAGATATCAGATATGAAAGATGTGAATAATACGATGACCAGGGACAAACAATAAAGTTGTTTCCTTGTCTATGTACCTGACCCCTGAGTCCCTTAACCATTAAACCTTCCTGGAAAACTATTGGTACGTGTAGGTTGAACCTCAATACCTGGACCCGCGGTTTACCTTCACGAAATAAGGGACCCTTGCCGATCCTTGAAGGATACCCACCCTGCACACTTGATATTAAATATGTGTGACTTCCGTAATAACAAAACAGTACACCCACAACACATTCAGAACATCTATGAGACATTATTAATGTTCTTATACTCTAAAATATCTCTGGGCACTTACCAGGCACCAATAAACTTATACCTCTATACAAGATTATACTTATACCTCTATGCGATAGAAAAATAAGCAAAAGCAAACTGAGATATGTATTCCGTGTATACACCTTTAAATTTAAGTTTCCAAAAATGCTTTATGTGTTTCCAAAACACTATGGGGCAGATCCACAAAGAAATTATGCCGGCGTATCTATTTATACGCCGCGTAATTTCAAATTTTGCGCGTCGTATCTTTGTTTTGTATCCTCAAAACAAGATACGACGGCATCTCGGCTAGATCCGACAGGCGTACGTCTTAGTACGCCGTCGGATCTAAGCTGCAATTTTTCGGCGGCCTCTAGGTGGCGTTTCTGTCTAATTCCACGTTGAATATGCAAATGAGCTATTTACGCCGATCCACGAACGTACGACCGGCCGGCGCATTTTGTTTACGTTGTTTGCGTTCGGCTTTTTCCGGCATATAGTTAAAGCTGCTGTTATGACTCGTACTCAATGTTAAGTATGGCCGTCGTTCCCGCGTACAATTTTGAATTGTTTACGTCGTTTGCGTAAGTCGTTCGCGAATAGGGATTTGCGTAGAATGACGTCACCGTCGTGAGCATTGGCTTGTTCCAGGTTAATTTCAAGCATGCGCACTGGGATACCCCCACGGACGGCGCATGCGCAGTTAAAAAAAACGTTGTTTATGTTGGGTCACAACGTATTTACATAAAACACGCCCCTATTACATCCATTTGAATTCCGCGCCATTACGCCGCCAAAGATACACTACGCCGCCGTAACTTACCACGCAAATTCTTTCAGGATTCGTAAAAAAGAATAAAGTTACGGCGGCGTAGTGTATCTTAGATACGCTGCGCCTGGCGCAAAGGTACGTGGATCTGCCCCTATATATATGCAAGAATGACCAATATAATGCAGTTTTTCGTATTATGAAAATAGCAGGGTTCCGCACAGGGGGATATAAAAAAATATAAACAATAAACCAGTTAAGCAGTAATCACATTTAGATGTCATACATACATGTATATGCTTTCAATCATATAACAACCTTTAAAAACACATAAACAGTGGCCAATCAAGAAAGAAATCGCGATTATACAGTAGGTGACCGCGATATTGTGTCAATCTCGCTCCCTTTCTCGGAGAGATTGACCACCTACGAGCACCGTCGCGGGAGCCAGCGCTGAGCCGGCTCGCCGCGATGGGAAAAAGCCATCATAGAAGCGACGGGGATCTGACTTGGATTCCCGCCAATTCTAGCCACAGCGTTTGGTATGAATCATGAGGGGGAACTCCATGCCAAATTTTAAATAAAAAACCGGCATGGGTTCCCCCCCAGGGGCATACCAGGCCCTTAGGTCTGGTATGGATTGTAAGGAGAACCCCCCTACGCCAAAAAAACGGTGTGGGGGTTCCCCCACAATCCATACCAGACCCGTATCCAAGCACGCCGCCTGGCCGGTCAGGAAAGGAGTGGGGATGAGCGAGTGGCCCCCCCTCCTGAGCTGTACTAGGCCGCATGCCCTCAACATGTGGGGGTTGGGTGCTCTGGGGCAAGGGGCACCAACCCCAAAGTACCTTGTCCCCATGTTGATAAGGACAGGGCCTTTTCCTGACAACCCTGGCCGTTGGTTGTCGGGGTCTGTGGGCGGGGGGCTTATCGGAATCTGAGAGCCCCCTTTAATAAGGCACCGAAGAGCGAGCGGGAGAAGAACCGGGGAGCGCCGAGACAACAGCGGAGAGCGGTGAAGATGGAAGAAGACCCCCCGGAGAGCGGAGAAGACCCCCAGAGCTGACTGATAAATTATTTTAAAACCCTGTGTTGTGTTTATTTTATTGAGCTTTCAGATTCCGATAAGCCCCCCGCCCGCAGACCCCGACAACCAACCGCCAGGGTTGTCGGGAAGAGGCCCTGTCCTTATCAACATCGGGACAGGGTACTTTGTGGTGGGGGGCCCGCAGGGCTGCCCCAGAGCACCCAACCCCCCCATGTTGAGGGCATGCGGCCTGATACAGCTCAGGAGGGGGGGCTCTCGCTCGTCCCCACTCCTTTCCTGACCGGTGGGTGGCGTGCTTGGATACGGGTCTGGTATGGATTGTGGGGGAACCCCCACAACGTTTTTTTGGCGTAGGGGGGTTCTCCTTACAATTCATACTAGACCTAAGTGCCTGGTATGCCCCTGGGGGGGAACCCATGCCGTTTTTTTATTTTATTTAATGATTCATACCTAACGCCGCGGCTACAATTGGTGGGAATCCAAGTCGGATCCCCGTTGCTTCTATGACGCGCTCGCTGGAATGTGCTTTTCCTATTCCAGCGAGTGCGAGATGTCGGCACCATGTCGCAGAGAATCAGAGCGATGCCGCTGTGCTGGAAACACATTCTCGGCGACTGATTGGCTAAGATATTAAGTAAGATACATCACTCACTAACTACACTGCCCAGAAACGGATTTACAAAGCACACAAATGAAAATACGAACATAGGAATGAAAATACGAATATACGAAATTACGAACAGACAAAGGATTTAAAATACGGAATGCAAATCGTTAGTTATAGATGTCATTTTCATTCTTTTGCTGTTTCGGTGTTTCGTATTTTAGTAAGTTTGTCCAATCGTACGTTCGTATTTTCGCTTGTTCGTTATTTTTCTTATTCGTAATTCTGTAATTTTTGTATTTTACCACTTCCAGCTATTCGGATGTTCGAATTGATCCAAATGTGCGAATGCTAACAAATTGGTACAAAAACCCATTCGTTACGAAGGGAAACGAACATGTCTAGTGTCTAGGATGAACCTCAATAGCTGAAAAAATCTTTGTCTGTTCTACATCTATTGCCATGGTGATAGCAGCCAGATCACAGGACATCCACACAGCTGAGAAAATGACACTGGGAAATGTGCATACATGAATTCCCTGTATCATGATGTTGCTGGTCCAACAAAATGCATTAACGCTTTTAAACACTTGACACACCTAAATGCCATACTCAGGCGCATTAAATAATATTTACTGCTGAACAACTCCTTTTTGAATGTGTTGGCTCTGTTTTTTTTTCTATCTTTAAATGCCCCTGCCTCCGAACGCAGGGGAATTTAGAGGAAAATAAAAATGACAGGTGTCCCTAACATCCACGTTAAAAACATCCAGTGTGCATGAGACCCAAAAATGCAGAGTGTGCCGAGCTGTGTAGTGGACCACATTGTAACACCAAGGATTCCAACACTGAACAATGCCACTTGTCACAGTACTTATTGCACCATAAGACGCCCCTTCGCCAAGGTTAGGGACATGCCTGTTATTCTTGGACTTTATTTTCACCATACCCTTGGGAGAAAAAATAGTCACATACGCATACCTCCCAACTTTTTGAGATGTGAATGAGGGACACCTATTAACAAAAGTATGTAGGCATAGGACACACCTTTGCCACGCCCCCTTAAAGGAGAATTGTACAAAAAATAAATGACTGGTTCAACCCACAAGTGCTTTTTTTTACCACAACTATTCCTTTATATTGGCTTTTAGAATTTACAAATGGATCAATTTAGAAATCAGATGAAAGGTTTAGCACTGCAAAACACTTTTCAAAAGATAAAAAGTGCATTTTATATACATCTATATAGATCAGACCAGAATGAGGGACAAATGAGGAGGAATGAGGGACAGAGGGACATTACATCAAAACAGGGAAAGTCCCTCGAAATCAGGGACAGTTGGGAGCTATGCATAAGTTTAGAGAAAAGACTGAGCCAGGTGCACAGGAATCATACCAAAGAGGAGCAGCAGATTCATTGGTCTGTGCCTAGAATTTCAGGTCAAAGATATTTCTTTCTACAGAAGTGTAGAAGTGCTGCCAGTCTTTGATCAGTGATTCATGAATTAGAATGATCTGAAGTATACTTCTAAAGGGTCAGTTCACTGAGCTGTGTGAGTTATTTTAACTGCCTTTGGTAGTTCATTTAATGATAATTTTCTAATTTAAATGTTCAGTTCTCATACATGAATATCACGTAGCTGTGAAATCACAGTAACTTAACTATTGAAAGTTTTTTTCCCTCATGATTTTTTAAACTTTTTTTTTATCTTTTATCTCCGCCTAAAACTGTTCTGCTCTATAGACAGATCATAGAACCTCAAAATTCTATTACAAGCATATCTATGGTCAAAATGTAAAGTCTGTTTTTTTTCCCATATTATTTGATTATATTATATATATTTATTATATTTTAAAACATTATTTCAGTTATTTCTAACCAACTCCTAATTATCTGAATGATCTTTTTTGTAAACTTGTAAAGATCCCCACACATTTACTTATTTGAATTGTGTGACAGATAGTCACTATGCTGTCTAAGTAGGAACTGCTGTGTCACACATGACACAGCACTTGCTTTTTAACCACTGGGCACGTAAACCCCCTTAATAACCAGACCAATTTTCAGCTTTCGGTGCTCTCACAATTTGAATGACAATTACTCAGTCATACAACACTGTACCCAAATGAAATTTCCGTCCTTTTTTTCACACAAATAGAGCTTTCTTTTGGTGGTATTTAATCACCGTTGGGTTTTTTATTTTTTGCGCTATAAGAGAAAAAAGACTGAAAATTCTGTAAAAAAAAAAAAAAAATTCTTTGTTTCTGTTATAAAATTTGGCAAATTTAGTATTTTTTCTTCATTCTTTTGCATAAATGTGAAAGATGAAGTTACGCCGAGTAAATATATACCCAACATGTCACCCTTAAAAATTGCACACGCTCGTGGAATGGCGCCAAACTTCGCTACTTAAAAATCCCCATAGACGACGTTGCAGGGTATTGTGGGGTATTGCGGAGTATTGTGGGGTATTGCGGAGTATTGTGGGGTATTGCAGGGTATTGCGGAGTATTGCGGGGTATTGTGGGGTATTGCGGGGTATTGCGGAGTATTGCGGGGTATTGTGGGGTATTGCGGAGTATTGCCGGGTATTGCGGAGTATTGCGGAGTATTGCGGGGTATTGCGGAGTATTGCGGAGTATTGCGGGGTATTGCGGGGTATTGCGGGGCATTGCGGAGTATTGCGGGGCATTGCGGGGCATTGCGGAGTATGGGGGCATTGCAGAGTATTTTGGGGTATTGCAGAGTATGGGGGCATTGCAGAGTATGGGGGCATTGCAGAGTATGGGGGTATTGCAGAGTATGGGGGTATTGCAGAGTATGGGGGCATTGCAGAGTATGGGGGCATTGCAGAGTATGGGGGCATTGCAGAGTATTGCACAGGGAGGGATGGATGGCTGGATCTGTGACTGCATGTGTCACAGATCCAGCCCGCAGCAGCAGCAGCAGCTGTACCGTTCGGGAGCGCGATTCTGGGAGGACGTACATTGACGCCCTCCCAGAGTTAAGCAACCGCCTTGTAGACGTATTTTGTCTATAGGGCGGTTGTTAAGTGGTTAACTACAATGTTGCTGAGAGGAGGAGTTTCAGGAGGCTGAGTCAGTATAGGAATCACTGCTTGTAGGTAGCAACATAACATGGGATATGCATATCTCCCAACTGTCCCTGATTTCAAGGGACTGTCCCTGATTTGGAACAGTGGGCCTAATCCTCAAAAGGGATACGCCGGCGTATCTACTGATACGCCGTCGTATCCCTGTTTCTATCTATGGAACTGATCCACAGAATCAGTTTCACATAGATAGGCAGAAGATCCGACATGTGTAGGGGACTTACACTGTCAGATCTTAGGATGCAGTGCCGCAGCCGCCGCTGGGGGCATTTCTCGTCGAAATGCTGCTTCGGGTATGCAAATTAGCACTTACGGAGATCCACAAAGCTTTTACGATTCGTTTTTTCTCCGTAAGTTTTAGTTTGCCGTCGCAAAATTAGGGCTGCTTTTACAAAGTGTAAAGTTAGTACACCTTGTAAAAGTAGACCCTTCTTTCCCGTGACGCTGTCAAATTTCTTTTTAAAAAAAAAAATTTCCCTCTGCATCTTTTTTTTTTCCGACGCAACTTTTTTTACCCGGCGCCATTCACAAAACTCAGCGTAACGTAAAACCGCGCAAAGCACGTCGGGAAAATGATGTCGGGAGCATGCGCAGTACGTCCGGCGCGGGAGCGCGCCTAATTTTAATGGGACTCGCCCCATTAAATTAGGAACGCCTTGCTCCGGACGGATTTAAGTTACACCGCTCAAAATTTCTAGGTAAGTGCTTTGTGGATCTGGCACTTAGGTAGAGATTTTGCGGCGGTGTAACGTAAATGGCAAAAGTTACGTTGCGCCGGGTTTTTGTAGATTAGGCCCAAAGTCCCTATGCTCCTCTTTCCTCCTCACTTGTCCCTCATTTTGGTCTGATCTATATAGTATATATAATCTATATAAAATTCACTATTTATCTTTCAACAAGTGTTTCCCAGTGCTTGCTAAACCTTTCATCCAATTTCTAAATTGCTGCATTTATAAATTTCAAATGCCAATATAAATTATTAGCAATGGTAAAAAAAAAAGCATTTGTGGGACTAATCTTTTTTTATGTAGACTTCTCCTTTAAGTGAGCGTGGCAGGAGGTGTGTCCTATGTCTACATAAGTTTGCTAATAGGTGTGTGTCCCTCATTCCTATTAAAAAAAGTTGGGAGGTATGGATATGTAGCCCTTAGAAATTGAAGGCAAACAGTTTAAGAGAAGCTGCAAAACATTCAGGGAATCCAGGAAGTTGTGGAAAGAGATCCTCAGCGGGATATAAGATTATTTGAAAAATCTCCATTCATGTTGTGATTTTGGATTGATCAACTTAACTATTGCTGTTATAATGTTGATGGCCTTAGAAAATGAAGGAGTATGTTGCAATCATAGAACTCCTTCAAAGTAGACAGATGCTTTTAGCCTTCACCAGGGTATATGTGACAGGGTGACAACACAGGAGTGCAGTGGGGAGGGAATTGTCATGCTCTAAAAAGAATTACTTTAATCCCAGGATCTTTAGGTATTCTTTTAATGTACATTGTGGATTTAACGTATTGAAGCCTTGTAATTATTAAAACCTATATGAGATTTTAATAATTAACACTAAATCTACAAATGTCAGTGCAGGCAACAGATTCAGGTACCTGTTTAAAACAGGTACATGCATTTGAGGAAAGCATCATGTACAGGACACAGAGACCAGAGTGTCCATATAGACACTTTGTCCTCTTTGTAACAGAGCTTCCCCCACCACTGCAGCTGTCATACAGATGGTGCATATGGGACGTTCTCTGCTTTTGGTCTTTTCTATGCAACATTTGTTGGGTGGCCATAGATTGCAGTTGCTTGGGTGCAGTGAAAGCTTTTAGTGGTTCCTAGTGGCTGTCGTGGTAAAACAAAATTATTAGAAAAGGAGAGAGAAAAAAAGGACATGTGGGGGAAAACTCTGGATTGAAAGTGAATATTGCAACAAAAGTGTTGTCAGAGTATTGAAATATTGCGATGGAAGCTTCTTGTATACAGCGATATGCTTTACTTTAATGGAGAATTGCAAAGCATGTCTTATAGCAAGGAAACAGGAACTAAAAACATTTTCTGGCCTTCATCTAGTCTCATCTTATACAACTTTATTAGTAGAAACAGCTTACTGTTGAGGCTTGAACATTCATGCAGTTTTTCTAATGAAGTCCATATACCTTTGCTTGTTTTTTTCTGTTCTTATGTGTATAAGCTGATCATCTTCCACTAGTAAGCTTATAGCTGCTTTGCCTGTCTGTCATTCCTGTCCCATTCCTCCTTCTCTCTGTTTGTGGGTCTGTCTGTATTTAGCACTTGACACTAGGGATGAGCCGAACACCCCCGGTTCGGTTTGCAGCAGTACATGCGAACAGTCAACAAATTTGTTAGAACACGCGAACATCATTAAAGTCTATGGGACACGAACGTGAAAAATTAAAAGAGCTAATTTTGAAGGTTATTATGCAAGTTATCGTCATAAAAAGTGTTTGGGGACCTGGCCCAGGGGACATGTATCAATGCAAAAAAAAGTTTTAAAAACGGCAATTTTTTCGGAAGCATTGATTTTAATAATGCTTAAAGTAAAACAATAAAAATTCCAGCAATGTACATCCATTCTTGAGCGGAGGATATGGAGAAAAAAAAACAGCTGATATGATCCCCCTCCATGGGAGGTTCCCGTTGAATGACACTACACCCGCTGTGACAGCTCTTAAATAGCTGAGGGCAGGGCCACCCTTCACGTGCCCTGGTGATCCCACCCCCCTCTGATGCAATTGGGGTTTCCTGTAGCATCAGAGGTCAGACGGACTTTTTCCATCGGAAATTTCGACCGTGTATATGCCCCATCGGAGTAATTCCATCGGAAATTCCGATGAATTCTATCAGAGTTTAGATAGAGAACATGTTCTATTTCCGTTGGAATTCCAATGTGATTTTGGATAGACAAAGGTCTGATCGTGTGTACGGGGCTTTAGTTTTCCTTTTTTTTAGACTATTTCCCTTTATTTTCACCTGGTAATCATGCAAAAAACACATTGCCTGTTACTGTGTGGCTCCACTGATCTATGGATTTCAAATATGTTTGACATGGCTGTCTGGCTTTGCTCATCCCCATTTAATGATGGATCAATGGGACTAGTAGTTTACATAAGAAAGATAAGGATGTTTGTGCTTTCAAGATCAACAGGTATACTTACTGAAAATGTTCTTCTCTGGAAAGCTACAATATATAACATTTCTGTTCTTGGGTTTAGATATACTATAATAATATATGGAAGGAATATTTCTTCAGCTGTATTATCAACTGGCCTATGGTTCCTCTAGAACTTACTTTACAATTTATTACAGCTACAGTATATGGTTAACCTTTGAATCAAAATATGTAGTATTTTTCTATGAAATTTTTATCAGAGCTGAAGAAAATAGTGTAAAAAACAGAATACTATTTTTCTTTTCTCCTTCTGTATAGCATAAGAGAAGAGGATAAGCTTGTAGGCAAGTTGAAAAAGATAATAGTTAGGCAGCAGCTGGCTTAAACTGGGGAAGAGGTTAAGTGTTTCTTGCTTAATTTTCCAGGCTTTTGGTCCTAGTCAGCTCACCTGTGCTAGAAAAAGGGGCATCGGCTGAGGTCCAGAGGCCAGCTGTCGTAGAGGGAATGGGAACACAGTATCAATGAATTCTAGTGCTGAAGTAACTGGGAACTGCAGAGAACATCCAAGCCATGGACAACCTCATGGATGTATGTCTGAGCCACTACATTATTCTAGGTAGGATCAGGGAAAGGACATTGTTTATAATGAACTGTAGGCCACATCATGCTCTGTAAAGTTATGTTACCATTTTGAGTCCCGTCTGAAGTTACTCAAAGGGGTGTATGTTGGTTTTGGCATATTCCAAAAGAATCTGGATGTGAATGGCATTATGGGGTATGAAGTAACACTATAAATGGTTCACTCTGCAAGACAAGAAGAGAAGTATACTTGTTATGGGTAACCAAGTGAAAGAATAAGCGACAAGCAGCCAGTCATTGGTATCTGGTAAATTACAGGTCCATTGGTAGTGAGGGGGTCAATGTTCTAACTCCCTCTCTAATGGTCCCTATCCAATAGCAACTGGATCTGAACCTGCGTTACAGGGACCTATGGTTTGGTCATGAGGTACAGGAAAAGAAGTGATAAGTGACAGAACGCATGAGGCCAGTAATAGTTGCTTGGCAGGACCCCATTCTGTTACTGGGAGTGAGGAAACAGAGGTATGCTGAACTGGTGGAGTGGGCGCAGGCTCAGCACCTAAAGCAACGTACAAGTTACTGTGCTTAGTGACATTGGACAAGTCACTTTTCAGGGGAACTCTGCACTTCCTGCACACAGTAAAGGCTCATCTCTAAGGCCCCATACACACGATAGAATTTATCCGCGAATACGGTCCAGCGGACCGTTTCCGCGGATAAATCCTCTCGTGGATTTCGGCGGATTTTCATGCGATGGTGTGTACACACCACCGCATTGAAATCCGCGCCGAAATCCTCTTGCGATGACGTGTCGCGCCGTCGCCACGATTATGACGCGGCGACGTGCGCGACGCTGTCATATAAGGAATTCCACGCATGCGTCAAATCATTACGACGCATGCGGGGGATCCCTTCGGACGGATGGATTCGGTGAGTCTGTACAGACCAGCGGATCCATCCGTGGGATCCGATTCCAGCGGATAGATATTCTGTGCATGTCGACAAATATTTATCTGCTGGAATTCGGAAATATCCGCGGATAAATATCCGCCGGAGTGTACACACCATGGAATCTATCCGCTGAAACCCATTCGATGGGATTTATCTGCGGATAGATTCTATGGTGTGTACGGGGCCTTAGTCAAGGAACTTCCTTAATGTTGGATCTTTCAACTTGGTCACAGTCTGGTCCCGGGCATTGACGAGCATGCTCCACATGAGAGGTACCCTCACATGCACAGGCACACATGACCCCACCCACAAGTGGGCAGAAACTGGTTTATGAGTAAAATGTTGGGTGTTCAGTTTGTGAAGGGATCTGCATTACCAGACAGAAAGATTTGATCCCAAAAAATAGCATCCAAACTCTATTGAAGTCAATTTTTTTTTTTTGTGGCTTTTGTCAAGGCCAATTTTTGTTTAAAAAGTGCACTGGAAGCTGTACTCTGCTATGGGGATAAGATCGAGTCCAAGAAGATACAGTAGTTATCCCATTTCCCTGGTGAGCACCCACTTCAGTACTTCAGCTACAGTATACCGCAGGACTCCCTCCCAGCCAGCAAGCATGCAGAACTAGAAATAGAACATCTATCGGTTTGGCACACAATTTCATGTACATTGGAGCCATATGAGAATATGAGCAACGGACCTGTTCCCCTCTATGCATTAGCCCTAGGAGAGGGCAAACAAACATTTGACCTCATTTTATTGTAACAGGTCAAACTGTGGAGGCGAGGAGATTGCATTGTCACATGGTAGAAAGCACTGGTGTTTTAGTGTGATTGCAGATGCTTTTAAAGTTTCAAGAGAGAGATTTCTGTCAGAAGTCACACTGGGATGTTGGACTGTTAGTATCTATCATCTTTTTGGGACATTGGTTTAATTGATATGTCCATGTATTGTTGATTACACATTGCGTGTGAAATTGTGCTCCACTTTACTTGGTGTATATTCTTAAATGGAATGCACTGCTTCTCAAGAGTTTACCTTATCGCTGCAAATCACTAGGGATGAGTGAAACTGAGTATTTTTCTCTGCTGAAATTTTGGCAAAAGTGGGGACATTTTCCATCTGGAGAAATGCATTTGATTTAATGGGGAAGGCCAAACTAGGGTGCTCTTTTCTTGATTTTAAAGAGTACTGTCAGATATTTATACTGTAATATTAACAGTATTATATTTATGGAAATATGCAAAAATCTATGGTTAAGATTTTCACATCTTTCCACAAATCAACCAAATAATTCAAATTTGTTTATCCATGCTAGTTTGAAGACTAAAAGAAATACACCGGTGGGCTATATATATATATTTATTAACTAAAAATTCTGTGAAAATGATGAGAAATTTAACACATCCTTTTGTTACAAAAGTTCCATGTTTCAACACTTCATGATGGCTTAGTAAATAGCTTTCCATGGCTTTACAGATTATGAAAACAACCAAGTGTTGATTTTAACACATTGCAATTTCTTCTAAAAACAAGCAGATCTACAAGTTTAAACTCTTTTACAGTATATGAACAATTTTATTAACCATATACAAACTTGGTAATTTGAGCAATACTTTTAAAAAAATATACATTTTGAATAAATCTATATTTAAACACATATCATAACTTATCCAATTATAAGACTTTGAAGTCAGTTTTGTTGAGATATAAAACAATATGTATCTCTCTTTGTTTAAAAGGGAAACAAAGTCATACTGCAGTTAGAATTCATTTCACTCCAAAACTGAAACTTCCTAAATTGACTGGGTTAGTTAAGCATATGCTCAAACAAATGTAATTACTAAAAGATAAAAATATAAAATTAATACTTTACCAGAGATTTAGGAAATCTGTTGTTTTGAGAGATATCAGCTGTGTGTCTCTACCATTCCTACATTTCTTCGTTCTTTTTTCCTCCTGCTCTCTCTCCTTTCGTTGTTCCCCCTCCTCTCCCATCATGAGTATACACACTATATCCCCCCCGGGAGTGGGTGTGGACATGCCTTTCATGTCAATAATACCGTCAAATGACATGATGTTTACAATGGAACTTGTGTTCTAAATACCTTGATAGTTAAGTTATGGTTCTGACTAGAAGTATAACAGCTATTCATGAATATTCTCATTAATAGAACTCCTAAACATAACAACTCATATACAGTATTTTAACCATTAACCTCTCATATACTAATATTTCCACGATTAATATTTAACCATAGATAATGAATTCATCTATAAATATTATTAAAAAATATATATATTATATAAAAACAATGCACAAACCAAAATATGTGACAGTATTCAATTAATTATGCATATAATTACTACAATATTCTGTTCTGGGACCGGATCGTGGAGAGACGTAGCCACTCCCAGAATGCTGTCTTTGCCATGCTGCCTGCCAGAGTCACCCTAAGCAACCTAAGCGAGTTGACTCCTGATCAGAGGGCAACTAAATCAGTGTTACCGGGACTGGTGAGCGGGCCTTGTGGCCAATACTTGCTACCACTGCTAGGGAATAATGTCTCTAGGAGCTACTAAACCAGTAACCCCATAGCTCTAATACTGCCTGCAGACCTTATTGACAGCTGCAATGTGCATCAACAAGCTCCAATGAATTAGGACTAAGGACTGCCCCTTGTTGTAACTACCTTGAAGCTCGATCTGCTGGACAGTTTAAAGGGGTACTATACCTCTGTCTATTCATTTGAGTGTGCTCAAAACCTAGTGTGGATTTATAAATAGCCTTGTTGCATTTAAAGTTTATATGCATTGTTTATTGCTAACCTGCCTGCTGAGTGTGTTGAATCCGGTTTAACTGTTACTTACGCTATAATAGTCATTCAATAGATTAAGTGTATTTACCACTAAACATGTGTGTGTGTGTGTGTGTGTGTGTGTATTTATTGCCATGTCCCACAGTCAGGCGAAAGGTATTTCTCACTTGTGTTGTAAATTGTGCTTGCAGTAATTTTATTCAACCAGGTGTGCCAGGGGGGGCTGAGGTTGTTCTTGGAGTTGAGGCACAGAACAGAGAACCCACAATTTAACCAGCGCCTCTTTTGGGGGTGGTGCTAGATAGGTGCTTATATATTTTTAATATGCATTTAACCTCCCCCTAAGTTGTCCATGGGACAAAATTAAGGCCAGTTTTAGCAAAGGCAAAATCCATAATTTTGCATCAAATCAAGTTTGGAAAAATCACTTCCACTCATGCATACATATGATTGGCCTGCCACTCTTGTCCCTCCAAAGAAGTAGAGCATTCATGGTGTGAAATGGTCAGCTTGGCCAGACATGATGCACCTGTTATCTAATTGTAAGCAATTACATATACAGTGCATGCCAAGTCAGTTGTGTATTGTGAGAGGGTTAGAGGGGAGCTTTGCCCCCAATAAGCTCCATAAAATTATATCATCAACTAATGGAACTTTCTGACAATTTACAGTGCCAGAAAAGTCAAGCATGCTGTATAACATACTACATTGAACACCTTAAGAATCTTATACAGTACATCTCCAAAATGTAATTACCTTTTTTTATTATTTGTAAACATATTTGATCTGAAATTAACAAACTAAACAAACTGCCTTTTTCAACCTTTGCACTTTCTAGCACAACCTGCAACAAATAATGAAAAAAAAAACAACAAAAAAACACCTTATTCCATTTGTACTGCCTTTTTAACCACTCCTTTGAAAGAACTATGCTTGAAAGAGTCTGCAAATTGATTTTGCAGGTTACAATAAACAAAGTTCAAAGTGTCAGAGGAATTCTTCCTGGAAGTCTTTTGTGTGTAGCTGTGAGACTGTGAATGACCACTGTTATCCATTTTGACCGGTCTGTTATAAGCTCTCGTTGGGAATATGGGCCAGCAGAGCTCCTAAGGTCTTAAAGGTTCATGCTCAATCCTTCTGAAGTCGCCATGCTTGAATCCAGGGAGCCAACGCAAGAAAAATAGTTTACTGTAGAAAACCATTTCCTAAATTAAATTATTTCTGGGCTCTAGAGAATATCTAAAGAGGACTGTTCTCTAGGACAGCTTACTTGGCTGATAAGTTCTGAGAATGTCATTATTTCTAGAGATTCTCCTTGTCAGAAAGGAACGACTCAGAAACAACTCTCCTGTGTAATTGAGCTTTTAATTCTCCTGCTACCACTCCGACATTCATACATCATTTTACCTGTATGTTTGACTGAACAGAATGGATCTGTAAACAGATCTTTTAGCTGCCATTTATTACTAAATATCAAAGGCTCTATCCTGCCATAAAGTATGCAATTCATAATTTAATATTAAAAATTTAAATATGACAGGGCTAGGGACATTCAACTATTTAGATATGTGTAACAAGTGGTAAATGAGCATTAAAAAAAAAAAAATATCGCTGAACCTACAGGTACCGTGGAACAAATTAAATGGACGTTTAATATGATAATACTTCCATGGCCCCTCCCTTTCCCCATCTTGGCATGCTAATTACATGTTTAAATAAAACCTGCTTGCATTACATAATTTCAAAGTTCCATAGTTAGTTTGGCTGAAAAAAAGACATATAGTTCAACCAATAAAAGGAAATATATATATATATATATATGTATATATTAGGGCTGTGCAAATTAACTTTTAATTAATCGATTAATCTTTAATTTTTTTGATCGATCAAAATCTTTTTGTTCGATTAAAATTCTTTTGATTGGTACTCACCTCTCTGCTGACTTCTGGGCCTTCAGGGAGTTCCGTCGGAGATCCAGTAACGTCACGGACACCGGCGGGGCTTGCCGTGACCATCTGAAGGGCTCCTTTATTGTGCCTTCATATCTGCATGCCGGTGGGACCTTACTATCTGCCACATGCAAGGGCTGTTACACTTCCCTCTATCACTTCCCTCTATCAACCTGGGATTTTACAGCCATCCACTGGGAGTTGTGATAGTTCCCTTCACGGGACATCTACATGCTGACGGACTGATGTTAACCTCTCCTCATCTGGATTCAGCAGTGGTATCGTTGTACACATTTTTATACCAGTATCATACTTGGCTACATGTTTTTATGACTGCTTTTGGCACCGTTTGGTATTACTCGCATCATTTTTACAGTTTATGTAGCTACAGCGATTTTATCTCCAGTGCAATATTTATTTGGTTACCTACTTGAAGACTACAAAAGTTTTAATGCTATTCCCATCGAGCGCTGCCTTTGTGTGTTTTTTGTATCCTGCTATCCATTTTTCCAGTGGTTGGTACCTGCACTGGGAATCAGCCTGCAAGGAGATCAGCTAAAAGTAGTTGGATCTGTATGTGCGTTATAATTAATCGAAATTAGTCGATAAATCGAAAAAAAAAACAAAAAACGATTAATCGAACAGAAAAATTTTGATCAGTAACAGCCCTAGTATATATATACAGTATATATATATATATATATATATATATATATATATATATATACACATGTTTAGTCCTATATATACAATCCTATACCCACAGTTGATCCAGAGGATCAAAAAAAGCAATAAAGCATGATTCAATTTGCTCCAGCAGAGGAAACAATTCCTTCCTGATCCTCCAAGAGGCAATTGGATATTCCCTTGATTAACTTTACCTATAAATGTTAGTATCCAGTTATGTTTTGTACATTTAGGAAAGAATCCAGGCCTTTCTTACATACCTTATTTTTTTATTTCTCCATGTCTCTATATGCAGTTTGAGCCACCTATATGAATACTATATAACTAAGCAACACTAGACCCATATTACACAATGAAAAGTCTTCCATAATTGTCCCGTGAAAGTGATCCTGTATAAGTGTCCTTATATCTGGAACTCTTAATAACATTAAAATTAATATTTTGTATATACTTCAGCATTGATTGGGTATCTATAATAAGTTACTATTACAATTTTATACAGTACGGGCAAGTGTTTGTAGCATTAATGGCTTTTAGTTAGCCAAATGCACTTTCCCTCTCCTACCTGTGGATACAGTATTTGTGTCTGAATTCAGAAATGGGGTAGGCATGCAGAGGATGTTGAGAAAAGTCAGAATAACACCTAATAAGAAACACACAACATACTGTTTCAATAACACATAACACTAGCAGTAGATTTTTGTAAAAAAATAACATGACACATACAGGGAAGCTTGTCGTTAGTCATATGCATCCATGGCTGTATGATGTTTAGCCTTGGTCATGTGGCAAAGGTTGGTGGGTACTCTTCAGGTAATTATGAACCTTCTCTTTTGATTCATTTAGGTTTTCTCAGAGGTTTCCGATTTCAAGCTTGTACTGTATTTATTTAATTATATGAGATAAAAGAGGAAAGGAATTCCACGATTAAACACTGCCATTTTGAGATGGAAAGGAAAAGAGCAAGAGGATTAAGTGGAATAGCTATAATAGACTGGCTGATACGCATTGTAAATAAACCTCTCATGAAATAGCATCTTTTGCTTCCTTTCTGCTAAATCATATTACACTATGTTGTTATTTATGGGTAAACACTCTTATTGTTAAGAGTCTCCACCCCACATAAAAATGTTAGCATTACATACATAAAATGTTTTTTTTTTTAAAACAAATGCACTAACCTTACAATCTGGCTTTAGCCACTGGAGCCTAGGTAAAAGCAACATGGGCTACATCATGAACCAACATGATCCTGGAAATGCTGAGGATCTCAAATCACATGAGAAGATGTTCCTGTATTATGCCAGAGAGCCTCAGTTTTTCCAGGGTCTCATTTGAGATTACTCTTCCTGTTCATGAGACACGATCAGAGTATACATATACAGAGTTAGGGGTAATCTCCTCTTAGACTGTACATTTTCTAAAGGGATCATGCCATGACTGGAAGCTCCCATGTGCATGAACAGGTGTGACGTCACGACCAGTCACAGAGCCAGAGTCTGCAGCCCCGGAAGGAAGAGGGTGGAAGATGGACATTTCCAGCCAGCGGAATCTGGGGGCCCCCTTGTTAAAGGGGGCTTACAGATTCCGATAAGCCCCCCACCTGCAGACCCCATCATCCAATGGGGTCTGGGTTGTCGGGAAGAGGTCCTTGCCCCCATCAACATGGGGACAAAGTGCTTTGGGGACCCTAAAGTACCAAGGCACCCCCCATGTTAACCACTTAAGGACCGCCTCCTGCACATATACGTCGGCAGAATGGCACGGCTGGGCACATCAACGTATATATACGTCCTGTACTTGTACCCAGCCGTGGGTCGCGCGCGCCCGCGGCGCGCTCCCGCGACCCGTTCCGAAGCACCGGGACTGGGACCGTGGGTCCCGCGGACCCGATCGTTGCTCGATTGCGGCGATCGGTCCCCGGAGCTGAAGAACGGGGAGAGCCGTGGGTAAACACGGCTTCCCCGTGCTTCACTGTGGCGGCGTATCGATCGTGTCATCCCCTTTATAGGGGAGACACGATCGATGACATCACACCTACAGCCACACCCCCCTACAGTAGTAAACACACACAAAGTGAACCCTAACTCCTACAGCGCCCCCTGTGGTTAACTCCCAAACTGCAATTGTCATTTTCACAATAAAGAATGCATTTTAAATGCATTTTTTGCTGTGAAAATGACAATGGTCCCAAAAATGTGTCAAAATTGTCCGAAGTGTCCGCTATAATGTTGCAGTCACGAAAAAAATCGCTATAAATTTTGCGCAAACCAACCGATAAACGATTATTGCGATTTTTTTTACCAAGAATAGGTAGAAGAATACGTATCGGCCTAAACTGAGGAAAAAAAAAAATTATATATGTTTTTGGGGGATATTTATTATAGCAAAAAGTAAAAAAGATTGCATTTTTTTAAAAATTGTCGCTCTATTTTTGTTTATAGCGCAAAAACTAAAAAACGCAGATGTGATCAAATACCACCAAAAGAAAGCTCTATTTGTGGGGAAAAAAGGACGCCAATTTTATTTGGGAGCCACGTCGCACGACCGCGCAATTGTCTGTTAAAGCGACGCAGTCCCGAACTGTAAAAACACCTTGGGTCTTTAGGCCTCATATTGGTCCGGGGCTTAAGTGGTTAAGGGAATGTGGCATGGTATGGTACCTGTCCTTCCGTCACGCGACTTCTGGCAGTCACAGAGCCGGAGTCCACAGCCCCAAAAGGAAGAGGGCAGAAGATGGACGCTTCCAGACAGCGGGGACAGCGGTGACATTGTAGGCTTCATTTTCAGGTAAGTAACACATAATGGGCTACTTAACTTTGCAGGGAAATAAAGAGGAAGTAAAACCCATCAGGGTTTACTTCCTCTTTAAATATCTTTTTTTCTTTTTTCTTTTTTTTGTTTGCAAGGGAGATTGAAGAATATAAAATCTCTAATGCCGCGTACACACCATCACTTTATGTGATGAAAAAAAATGACGTTTTTAAAAACGTCACTTTAAATGACCGTGTGTGGGGGAAAACGTCGTTTTATGTCTTGTGAAAAACGACAAAAAAAAATTGAAGCATGCTTCAATTTTATGTGTCGTTTTTCAAAACGTTGTTTTTTACTTCACAGAAATTGACCATGTGTAGCAAAAAACAAAGTTTTTACACCCGCGCAGTTCTTTTTGGCAGGGCTGGAGATCAGATTTTTTCTATGGTTTAGTTAAGCAACACAGTTTTTTTCCCTCACCAGCCTGTGACTGGACAGTGAAAGGAAAAACAGCAGGCTGATGAGTGCACCTATTGCCAATTTCCTTTCTCCTCCTATGTTAGCCCATAAAAAGTGGAGCACAACCAAATGGCTGCTTGTGCTAATTTTCCCTCCCCAGTCTGGGCTCTGCTGTAAAGCAAACTGCGGAAGGGGCCAATACCAAGTTAAATTCAGGTAATGACACTGCTTGCCTTAAAATACATTTTAGAAATTAGGATGTGTTTCTATAACATTTAGGGGGATCAGCCAAATGAACAGACAACTTTAAATTGAACTTGCTAAAAAGGTGCAGAGTAGAAGTACCAATGCAAACAGGGTTAACATTGCAAAATGGTATGCATACAATACAGTACTAAATCGGGAAAGATACGCACACACAGGCTTCAGCAAAATAGAGATGTTCTGGTAGATTTTCTTTATTGTAACAGTCACAGTAAATTAACAATTGTCACACTGAAGAATAGGACAATTCAGCACAGTTTTCAATTCTGTATAATGTATGGTCTCTGATGGAGGGGTGGTAAAATCTTCTTTTACCAAACTGCATGGGCTCACTAAAAGAAATCCCTTTCCCAACCAGACAATGGGGGTTATTTACAAAAGGCAAATCCACTTTGCACTACAAGTGCAAACTACAAGTGAAAATTGCACTGAAAGTGCACTTGGAAGTACAGTCGCTGTAGATCCGAGGGGGACATGCAAGGAAAATTAAAAACTGCATTTTAGCTTGCACATGATTGGATGATAAAATCAGCAGAGCTTCCCCTCATTTCAGATCTTCCCCTCAGATTTACAGCGACTGCACTTCCAAGTGCACTTTCAGTGCAATTTCAAGTGCAATTTGCACTTGTAGTTTAAAGTGGATTTGCCTTTCGTAAATAACTCTCATAGTTCCTAATGCTATTCCTAATCACCAGGAACATTTTCCTGTAATAAGTCCTGCCCCTGACCAGCAAGCTCCTTTTGCCAGCCTGACACTCGCTCAAAGCATGCCTAAATGACATGGGATCCCCTATCTAAAGGCTCCACTATTGAGATGGCCACTTGAACTCTAGTGGGAATTGGATATCAAATCAGATACCTTCCTTCCCAGAGAGGACTAATGGGGTTTGCTGAATGAAGCTAGGACAGCCACTGATGTTTCTTCATTTGACCCCTTTCACACTGGATACGCCTATAGTGGAGTGTTAAAATCGCGGTAAAACACCGCAATTTTACCGCGATTTTAAGGCTATTTATTAAGGTGTATCCATATAAATGGCCCACCCTGTATATACAGTATATCAAAATAACACGCCCGAGCTCCTCTCTTCACCACACAGCCACATAGGCAAGAAAATTCTTGTTGGGCATTGTATTAGTGCTCACACTTAGATCGAATTTTATGGTTCAAAGAATGTCAGGCAGAATGTCAGGCAACTCACGCATGTTCACTTCATCAAATCTGGCCCTCTTTGAAAAAAGTTTGGACACCCCTGCACTAGGCAGATATAAAAGACACAGATGAATGCAGCTCTGTAGTCTTTGATAAACAAACTAAATGAACAAATGTACTTTTTAAACACAAGCAGTTTAAATAACTTAAATAACCTGGTATCAGCTTCATGCATTCTCTGTATAGCAAGGCCTGAGTATGAGTGAAGGAAGCAGCAGAAGGATCCAATTAGTTCACATCAGGGCCGGCCTGCCATCCCATTCCACCAGTTCCGCTCTCCGCTCCACTGTGGGGCTAATTGCATTAATAGAGGCATAACAGGTCCTTTTTATACTCCTATACATGTAAACAACCATAACAGGTCCTCTTTATACTCCTATATACATGTACAGTACCGACCAAAAGTTTGGACACACCTTCTCATTCAAAGAGTTTTCTTTATTTTCATGACTATGAAAATTGTAGATTCACACTGAAGGCATCAAAACTATGAATTAACACATGTGGAATTATACATAACAAAAAAGTGTGAAACAACTGAAAATATATTTCATATTCTAGGTTCTTCAAAGTAGCCACCTTTTGCTTTGATTACTGCTTGGCACACTCTTGGCATTCTCTTGATGAGCTTCAAGAGGTAGTCACCTGGCGCAGCACCCCATCACTCTCCTTCTTGGTCAAATAGCCCTTACACAGCCTGGAGGTGTGTTTGGGGTCATTGTCCTGTTGAAAAATAAACGATGGTCCAACTAAACGCAAACCGGATGGAATAGCATGCCGCTGCAAGATGCTGTGGTAGCCATGCTGGTTCAGTATGCCTTCAATTTTGATTAAATCCCCAACAGTGTCACCAGCAAAGCACCCCCACACCATCACACCTCCTCCTCCATGCTTCACGGTGGGAACCAGGCATGTAGAGTCCATCCGTTCACCTTTTCTGCGTCGCACAAAGACACGGGGGTTGGAACCAAAGATCTCAAGTTTGGACTCATCAGACCAAAGCACAGATTTCCACTGGTCTAATGTCCATTCCTTGTGTTCTTTAGCCCAAACAAGTCTCTTCTGCTTGTTGCCTTTCTTTAGCAGTGGTTTCCTAGCAGATATTCTATCATGAAGGCCTGATTCACACAGTCTTCTCTTAACAGTTCTATAGATGTGTCTGCTGCAAAAGGTGGCTACTTTGAAGAACCTAGAATATGAAATATGTTTTCAGTTGTTTCACACTTTTTTGTTATGTATAATTCCACATGTGTTAATTCATAGTTTCGATGCCTTCAGTGTGAATCTACAATTTTTTTATAGTCATGAATATAAAGAAAACTCTTTGAATGAGAAGGTGTGTTCAAACTTTTGGTCTGTACTGTATAGAGCCATGATAGGTCCATTTTAGTTATCATGATATAAAATAATGGATGTGGGGGCATTTTGGTGGGCGTAATTTTTTTTGGGGGGCAGCATTTCATTCTCGGTACCAGGCAGCACAATGTCTTGGGCCAGCACTGGTTCACATGCTTACAAAAAGTGTCTAAAAGGAGAAAAAAAGTGACAGAGAGATGAACTCATCACTTTACATCAGGGATCCTCAAACTATGGCCCTCCAGCTGTTGCAGAACTGCAAATCCCATGAGGCATTGTAAACCTCTGACATTCACAGACATGACTGAGCATGATGGGAATTGTAGTTCCTGAACACCTGGAGGGCCATAGTTTGAGGACCCATGCTTTACATCTTCTGTTTTCACTGTCCAGTCACAGGTTGGGACAGGTCAAGGACAACCTAAAAGAGAGAAAGTGGGTGGAATGCTACGGACCACGAGATTGTGGACATTGGTGGCAGAAAAATATACAATGGGGAAAAGCTCTGGAGATGTATATATTGAAATAAAAATGGGTTTTGTTATGTCATCGTATAATGGGATATTCCTATTTACAGTGGAACCTTGGTTTACGAGTAACGCGGTAATACTCTGAAATACTCGGTTCCTGGGTGTTTTCAAGCCTTTCCCAGGGTTTTCTGAGGTCAGCCGAGCTGTCCCCAAGCATTTCCAAGGTTCTCCGACCCCCCCCCCCATCTCTGTCCACATGCGGTATTGCATGCCATTGAAGTCAATGCGGAACAAATAATTTTAGTTTCCATTAACTTCTATGGGGAAACTCGTTTTGATATGCGAGTGCTTTGGATTATGAGCATTCTCCTGGAAGGGACTATGCTCGTAATCCAAGGTTCCACTGTATCTCATTAGTATTGTCTGGAGGTGTTTTAAAACATTGGAAGCCACAGGAAACAACAATATTTCTGTGGGGCTTTTGGGCATTGTTTGTTGAAGCAAACCATTCTATAGAGTATGTGTCACGCCCCTGACGGTAAGAGCCTGATGTGCGGAAGACGGCCTCCCTTGCAGCTCTGACTCCGAGCTCCTGGTAAAGTGGACAGGAGACTCCAAAGTACAAAGTCGCACGAGTGCCTTGCAGGATCGCTGGTGAGTCGCTAAGCTGGAGTTGCTGAGCAGGTAGCGGAGAGGCACAGGTGCAGGTGGTAGTCCCAGGCAACTGTCAGCGGGTAGAGGAAGTGGTCAAGCCGGGTCATGCACTATCGGATACGTCTGGAACACAGGCGGAAGCCGGAAGCGAGGTCACAGGGCAGGCTGGGTCGGTATTGGGCTGGCAGCAGAGTAGCAGAATCAGTAGGCGGAAGCAGGGTCCAAAACAAGCCGGGTCGGTGCAGGCGGAGAGCAGGGATATCAAAGGCAAGCCGGGTCGGGTCAACGGTACAGGAAACAGGATACAGGTTACTAGGTAGGTTAGCCAAACGCTATAGAACGGACAGCACCTGAGTCCAAGAAGAGGCCAGCCTAAATAGCCTGTCTGGCGCCAAAAACACTCAGAGAGTGCACGCCGCGGCGCCCGCACGTGCACGCGCACGCGCGCGCACGCGCGCTAACGGCGCTCCCGTGGAAGCTGAAGACCCAGCTCGACCTCTATGGCCGCCATTTTGGGTGCTGGCATGCCCTTCCTGACAGTATGTAAGTGTAATGAACAACATTATAAAACAAGTTGTTTTTTCTTAGAAACATCTGATTTCATAGAGATGTACATTGGGATTTCAGAACAGATACAACTTATGCCGCACACACACCATCACTTTATGTGATGAAAAAAAACGACATTTTCTGTGAAGTAAAAAATTACGTTTTTGAAACTTCAATTTTCAAAGACGAAGTTGCCTACACACCATCGTTTTTCTCACAATGTTCTAGCAAAGCGAGGTTACGTTCCACCACGTTTTTCCATTGAAGCTCGCTTCATAAGTAGCTTCTGGGCATGCGCGGGTGAAAAAACTTTGTTTTAAACAACGTTTTTTGCTACACACGGTCAATTTCTGTGAAGTAAAAGTTGACGTTTTGAAAAACGACACATAAAATTGAAGCATGCTTCAATTTTTTTTGGTCGTTTTTTAGAAGACATAAAACGACGTTTTCCCCCACACACGGTCAATTAAAGTGACGTTTTTAAAAAACGTAATTTTTTTTCATCACATAAAGTGATGGTGTGTACGCGGCATAAGAGACTCACAACCTACTACAGATAAACTTAGAATAAAAGATGTGATCTCGCGTTGCCTCTACATCTGTCTATATATTTGACACAGAAAAAAGAACATAGAAAATGATATCATAGAAGGGGGAGGAAATTATTTTGCTTGGGGAGCCCCTTTATAGACACAATGCTCACTTTCACTGTGTTACCAAAATCTCAATAGAAAAATAAGAGACTCCTACATTAATATTTTCAGAACACCGAACACAGTGTTTCCATTTTACTGAAACATAAAATCCTTCACTGCAACTGACCTTTCTAATATGTTCCTCAGACCGTATAATAGATACTTAGGCATTAATGGGCCAAAAGAAACCAACCATGCTGACCTTTGGAGAGAGAATCTTCCTGGAGATTATTCTGAAAAGTTTAATCAACGAATGTGACTTTTATGATTGTAGTCTATGCAGCCTCTCTGGTCCGCATGCATACTGACGTCACCCAAAGGAATCACTGGAGAACAACATGGAGACGCCAGATTTGAAAGATCTTCAATCACACATGCACTCTCCAGAGGCGACATAGAAAAAAACTCCGGTCAATATAAGAATTGTAATGCTATATGATGAATACAGGTGTTTAACTTGTGTGCAGTACAAATACATACATATTTCTTTGCGTTTGTTAAAGAGGGCATATAAAATATGAATACATGAGCTATCATTAAGTTAAAGTCCAAATTAAGACATAGAAATAAATGTAAGTCAGGCAGATATTGTACCAACAATCTCTATTTTTTACACTTCTCTTTATTTTCTTAGTAGAGGTTGTGCAGCGCGTTTAACCACTTCCTATAGCAGATTGACGGCCGGGAAGTGGTTCTGTAACCTTGACTGGGCATCATATGACGTCTAGCAGCATAACATGCCGGCGCACCCACGGGGGGGCGCAGCGCAGTGATAGCGCAGTGTCATTCTGACACGCCACATCTCTGATCGTGGTAAGAATCCTCTGACAGAGGCTTCTTACCACGTGATCAGCTGTGAACAATCACAGCTGATTATTGCGTGAACAAGGAAATTCTGGTAAACGGCATTCCTCAGTTTGTGCTGACATTGATAGACGATTGGCGGCTCTCCCTGTCAGAGGGGGGTTTGTGCTGATAATCAGCACATTGATTATCAGCACAGCTGTGCCCATCACCTGTCAGTTCCTACCAGCTACCAGTAAGTGCCCCCTCCAAAAAATCTCACAGTGCCAATCAGAGCCCACCACAGTGCCAATCAGTGCCCATCACAGTGCCAATCAGTGCCCAGCAGTAACAACTGTCAGTACCTCATCATCAGTGCTGCCCATCAGTGCTATCTATTAGTGTCCATCCGTGCCATCTGCCAGTGCCAATCAGTTCCACCTATCAGTGCCAATTAGTGTAGCCTGTCAATGCCCATCAGTAAAAAAAGGGGGGTTAGAACTGCGCCATGGCACCCAGACTTCGTGTATTATAAAGTCAATTTGATAAAGTAGACATCAGGGTTTGGAAGGAAGAAAGTCAATAGGATTCTCCAGAGATTCCACGATCCTGATGTACGGAATAATGAATCCCACCCAGATGGTCCACAATTATTCCATATGTAACTTGACTACCAGAGTCATGAGCTGCTTACCAGATCATATACTTAAATCAGCGGTCGACTGTGACCCAGCCGCGGCCTTTGAGGAAAGGAGGGGGGGGGGAAGCCCACTTCCTAGATGTATCAATCTCTCCCCTGAGACGCAAAGTTTATGAGGGACGGTCCACCGTGATTCACAGCACACTAAGTGTGAAATCCCACCACCGATAATAGAAGCAGCTTACCAGAACTTCAATCATAAACCACAGTCGGCTGTGACCCAGCCGCGGCCTTTGGGGAGATCCCACTCCCTGGATGAAAGCACCACTTGCACCCTCGATAATATACAATGGTGTCACCGCACAAAAAAGAAAACGGCAAACATAGCGTAACTCCGTGGGATAGGTTATTTAATAAAACAATAAAATGATAAAAGGTTTACTCACATATGAAGAAAACACAAGGAGCATTTGAAATTGCCGGCCGGCATGTAACAGAGCAAAGCCCGTATACCAAACGTAATGACGTCACCGCACGTCCTCCCAGACGCGTTTCGTCATTCGACGTTATCAATGGGATAGGGCGTAGCGGTGCGTCATCCTATTAATAGGCTCAGAACCCACCCTGAGGTGTGAGCAGACGCCATCTTGGTCGTGGGCAAACACGCCCATACCCGACTAACATCTAACTGAACCTGCTTAGATGAATGAACGAATACATAAGCGGTGTTGTACTTAGTAAATAAAAATATAAAACATAATATAATAAATGATTGGGTGAGCAGTTAGTTGCGAACAGGCACTAACACAACAAACTGCTGACCAGCATCAAGATCTAAATTGCAAGCACACGCTGTACGCAGTGGCGATACCTATATCGGCATATAGGAGCAAAGTGCCATCTAATGGTGGCTTCACAAAAGTGCACCATAAATTCAAATAAAGAAAAAAGGTGAGAAAGGAATTTCTTAAGGAAATCCTTGTGTGCATAAATCCATATTAAAGCTCACAAGAGACTGATAGCTGCCAATCTCCGGAGCCACCGTGAAAAAATTACTAGGAATGTACACATAAATATGCTGTGTGTGTACCAGTGAACAAATTACCAAAATTATTAATAAGTGCAAAAATTTTTTTTGAATGAATAAAAAATTTTTAAGTGAAAAAAAATTAGACTAAAAGACTAATACAAACACCTATAGTCCTCTTAGTCCAATAGGTGACAGTGTAAAGCAATACTTAATAATGCTTAATAATAAACCATATTGGTGTAAATACAAACAGCATGTGGCCAAAATGGACATATACAAATAAATGGACAATATGACCATAAAAGGGAAAATTGTTTAAAAAATAGTCAAAATAAATATAAAATTAAAATAAAAAGAATAAGAAAGGGGGGGGGGAGTCAAAGAGGAAAGGGAATACTGGTTGATGAGGGGTGTGACACCACCACCCAAAAAACAACTAAAAAAGGTGCAACCAGATCATTATACCCTAATTGATAAAGAAAATTAAGTATCCTATATTTAAATGTAAACATAACACCTCTAGCACTATACTGATCCCATGGAAATATAGACAGGCGTCTGCTGGGGGTCTCACACACCCCACCGTGGATTTCACAACTCAAACAGTGTGCATTCGGCTATATACATGGATCAAGAAACAAACAGCATTTAAACAATAAACAATACCTGGAAAAAAACTAAAAAGGGAATCCATGCTAGGCGTTGTTAATGAATGCGTTAACGTCTGTCTCTATGTTCAGACCGTAGGGGGCGTATGTTTTAAGCCGGTATATCCAGCTCATTTCCATCTTTGAGATGGACCTGACCAGATGGCTCCCCCTCCAATGGGGTTTGAATTTATCTATTCCTAGGAATAATGTATTCGCTGGGTTTTTGCCATGTTTGAGCAGGTAATGCTTCGAAACAGAATGGTTTCTAAATCCACTTAAAATGTTGGTTATGTGCTCGTTAAGCCGGATTTGGAGACTCCGCTTAGTACGGCCCACATATTGTAGGCCGCAAGGGCACTGCAATAGATAGACGACCCCTGTGGAGGCACAAGTTATGCATGGTTTAATGGTGTGCTCCTGACCTGTAGCCGTAGAGTTAAAGGTGGTAGTACGTCTCTGTGTGCAGGAATTGAGAGTACATACTCTACACTTCCTACATTTATAATAGCCCGTAAGTTGTTCAAAGAATCCCATACCTCCCGTGGGGGGATTAAGGACATTAGGGGCTAGTTGGGACCTTAAGGATTGGGCCCCTCTAAATATAACTCTAGGTTTAGCTGGAAGAACTTCCTTTAATACATTGTCATTGAGCGCCAAATGCCAATGCTTGCTAATGAGTTGTTTAATGCTTTTATGTTGGACTGAAAAGTTTGTGATAAAAGGCACGTCCTTAGGAAAACCGTCACCTTGTACAGTAACCTTATCGGCCAAGAGGTTTGCTCTATTAGTATTCAAAACCCCTTCTCTGGCCTCCAATAATGAATCCAGGGGATAACCCTTCTCCAGGAATCTACTCGTCAGGACCTCAGCTTGATTTGTAAAGTCAGCAATATGACTACAATTTCGCCTAAGTCTGAGGTACTGACTCTTTGGTACTCCAGCTATCCAAGGTTTATAATGGCAGCTGTCGGTGGGTATAAACGCATTCCTATCTGTCTCTTTAAAATAGGTAGATGTTATAAACCCATCACCCTCTATTCTGATAGATAGGTCAAGGTAATGTATTTCGGACTGGCTAGCCTCGAACTTGAGCAGTATGCCCCTATCGTTCTGGTTAAGGGAGGCCATGAAGGACAATAGGTCCTCATGCTCACCAGCCCATAGGAGGAGGATGTCATCAATATACCTTGCCCAAGGGGCAATCTGGGGTACATTGTTACCTAAGATGACATCCTCCTCCCACTTGGCCATAAATAAGTTAGCCAGGCTGGGAGCATATTTAGCCCCCATGGCTACACCCGTATCTTGCCTGTAAAACTTCCCCTCGAACCAAAAATAGTTCGAGGCCGCAGCGAACTTTAGCAGGGACATAATGAAATGGACCTGTTTCTCCTGTAAGCCCGAATCACGTTCCAGATAATACTGTACCGCCTCAAACCCCAAATGATGTGGAATGATGGTATACAGGGATGTCACGTCAATCGTGACCATCCACAAATCTCTGGTTGGAACGAGATTGGAGAGCAGATTGATAATGTGTTTTGAATCCCTTATATAGGAAGGGATCTGTTTTACCAAAGGCTGTAAATAAAAATCAATATATCTGCCCACCCGGGACGTGATGGAATCTATCCCGCTCACAATGGGACGTCCCGGGGGGCAGATGGGGTCCTTATGTAATTTGGGTAAATAATAAATGGTTGGGGTCCGTGGGGCTTTAGGTATCAGATGTAGTCTCTCCTTGGGAGTCAGAATGCCCTCATAAAGTCCTCTATCTGTCAGCAGTCTAAGGTTTTTAATATACAAGGCTCGAGGATCACTCGGTAATTCAGTATAAGTGTTAGTGTCATCCACTATATTATGAAGTTCCCGTAGATAGTCGGCCTTGTCTAAGACTACAATACCACCGCCTTTGTCGGCCGGCCTTATGACAAGATTTTTATTCTTACATAAAGTATCTAGGCCCTCTTGCAGGGATTTATTTAGTCTGGCCTTTTTGACCTCCATAATATCGAGATCTCTAATGAGCACATCCCTAAAGACTTTCAAGGATGGTGCCAGGGACCCTGGAGGGTTAAAAAGGGATGCGTTGGCTAATCCAGAGTGAACATATTGACTAGTCGCTGTGTTATTAATTTGTGAGATACCCAACATATACTTTTTAATGTTTAGTTTTCTCACAAATTTGTGGATATCCATGAAGGTATGGAATTTGTCAAGATTGGTGGGGGGGACAAACTTGAGACCTTTGTCAAGGATCGACTTCTCAGAATCGCTCAAGACTGCAGAGCTCAAGTTAAAAATCCCCCTCCCTGCTACGTTCTTGCTCGCTTTAATTGCTCTGCTCCTCCTACCCCCTCTAGTTCCTCTTCTCTTTCTCCTTGTCTCTTTAAACCTTGGGTGGGTTTGTGAAAACCCCAGCTATTAGACCCATTGGTGCCAGATTGTCCAGAGGAGACAGGAGGTCTGGTGTAAGTTTGATACATAGGAGGGAGAGTTGTTCTTTGTGGTAGATACTGAGTTTCTTCGGTGTAGGGAAAAAAATCCGGTCCCTCCCTGTCACTCAGTGGGAAAAAAGCATTGGATATTGGGATATTAAAATCCCAGCCAGACCCCCCCTCCGCCCCTAAGTATGAGGGGGATGGGTGATCTGAGTCACCTACTGGGTTTGGTCGCCACCAATTAGGGTAATCCCCATGAGGACCACTACCATTTTGTGGTCCCTGAACCCAACCCCTACCCCGAGAGGGATGACCCCTAGGTTTGGGTGGAGGTCCCTGGTATTGTGGACCTTGGTAAATATTCGGTCCATAGTCGGTTCTAGGCCAACTGGGTTGTCGTGCCTGGCCTTTTTGGGGGTAACCACCCCTAGAGGGTCCCTGGCTCCTTCTGGGGGAATGGTAAGATTGGACCACAGCTTTTTCACCTTATCGGTGGCCTTTTTGGGGACCACCAAAGGAGCCCGTTGTGAACCAAGCGGGTCGAATCTTCCCTCAACTGGGACTGTGATATCCATCTCATTAGAGTTATTTTTATTCTGTTCCTCCAACAGTTTTTTTTGCCAACTAAAAACACTTCCTTCCTGATAGTCGGTAAGATCTCTGTTGTATTTTTTCTTTTTCTTAATCCGTTGTTCCCTATCTTCCTTTTCCATGATTTTTTGGAGACTTGATGAACGGTCCCTATACTCATCACAATCTTTGATAGGATTAAGTTTTTCTCTGATGAGTTTGATTTCATCATCGAGCCTAGATAATTTAGAGGTCTTTCTCTCTATTAGGAACCTAAGGAGTGTCACTCCGGCCTGGTTGAAGTGTTTATACCAACCTTCCAGGTCAGCCTCACCCTTCTGGGGAGCCAGTTCCCACCTCAAGCTTCTAGGTACCATTATGTTTTTTACATATGTTTCTAGATAAACCACATCCCATTTAGTGTGGTTTTCTGAAACCATGAGGTTTTTTAAACGAACAAAAGTCCCTCCCAAGTCTGTTTCATCTTCTTTGAAGGACTCAAAAACCCCTTCTACATTCAACATCCTTTTGGCCCTAAAGTCAAAGATGTCCATGATAGGGGCTGGACCAGGGGTGTCCATGATAAAAAAGGGGACAGCAGCAATAATAGGCTAAGGAGCAAACAGTACAATGAGAAAAATTGCGCTTATCCAGCTAAATAATTAATGCACATAAATTAATATATCACAAAAAAATATATAAACCAAAAGGAATATATATATATATAATAGGGAAGGCAGCAGTTCTGGTGCCAAAGCACAAAATATATGAACAAGAAAAAAAAGGGGGGTTAGAACTGCGCCATGGCACCCAGACTTCGTGTATTATAAAGTCAATTTGATAAAGTTCGCAACTAACTGCTCACCCAATCATTTATTATATTATGTTTTATATTTTTATTTACTAAGTACAACACCGCTTATGTATTCGTTCATTCATCTAAGCAGGTTCAGTTAGATGTTAGTCGGGTATGGGCGTGTTTGCCCACGACCAAGATGGCGTCTGCTGTATAGTCGCTCACACCTCAGGGTGGGTTCTGAGCCTATTAATAGGATGACGCACCGCTACGCCCTATCCCATTGATAACGTCGAATGATGAAACGCGTCTGGGAGGACGTGCGGTGACGTCATTACGTTTGGTATACGGGCTTTGCTCTGTTACATGCCGGCCGGCAATTTCAAATGCTCCTTGTGTTTTCTTCATATGTGAGTAAACCTTTTATCGTTTTATTGTTTTATTAAATAACCTATCCCACGGAGTTACGCTATGTTTGCCGTTTTCTTTTTTGTGCGGTGACACCATTGTATATTATCGAGGGTGCAAGTGGTGCTTTCATCCAGGGAGTGGGATCTCCCCAAAGGCCGCGGCTGGGTCACAGCCGACTGTGGTTTATGATTGAAGTTCTGGTAAGCTGCTTCTATTATCGGTGGTGGGATTTCACACTTAGTGTGCTGTGAATCACGGTGGACCGTCCCTCATAAACTTTGCGTCTCAGGGGAGAGATTGATACATCTAGGAAGTGGGCTTCCCCCCCCCCTCCTTTCCTCAAAGGCCGCGGCTGGGTCACAGTCGACCGCTGATTTAAGTATATGATCTGGTAAGCAGCTCATGACTCTGGTAGTCAAGTTACATATGGAATAATTGTGGACCATCTGGGTGGGATTCATTATTCCGTACATCAGGATCGTGGAATCTCTGGAGAATCCTATTGACTTTCTTCCTTCCAAACCCTGATGTCTACTTTATCAAATTGACTTTATAATACACGAAGTCTGGGTGCCATGGCGCAGTTCTAACCCCCCTTTTTTTTCTTGTTCATAAATTTTGTGCTTTGGCACCAGAACTGCTGCCTTCCCTATTATATATATATATATTCCTTTTGGTTTATATATTTTTTTGTGATATATTAATTTATGTGCATTAATTATTTAGCTGGATAAGCGCAATTTTTCTCATTGTACTGAATGCCCATCAGTGCTGCCTATCAGTCCTGCTTATCAGTGCCCATGAGTGCTGCATATTAGTGCTGCCTATCAGTGCCCATCAGTGCTGCATATCAGTGTCGTATATCAGTGCCCTTCAGTTCTACATATCAGTGCCTCCTCATTAGTGCCCATATTTGCCACCTTATCAGTGCCAACTCATCAGTGCCCATCAGTGCCACCTCATCAGTGCCTATCAGTGCACTTTTTTTTCAAAAATGTCAGTCTTTTTTAGTTTGTTTAGCAAAAAATAGAAAACCCCGGAGATAATCAAATACTACCAAAAGAAAACTCTATATGTGGGAAGAAAATGCAAAAAATTTAGTTTGGGTACAGTTTTACATGACCGTGCAATTGTCATTCAAAGTGCAACAGCGCTGAAAGCTAAAAATTGTCCTGGGCAGGAAGGGGCGAAAGTGCTGGGTATTGAAGTGGTTAAATAATAATACAGGCTGTCCCCACTTACAAACACGATTCAGTAGCTGTAGGTGTAAGATGTAGATGTAAGTTGGAACAGGTACATTTTTTAAGTGTAACTTCAGCCAACATTTTTTGTTTTTTTTTATGTTTCATATAGATAGCATGTAATGTTTGTTTTGCTGTCTGTGCCCCTGTTCACAGAATTTCACTTTACTGTCTCTCCCTGGGACAATTGGATTTGGACTTTTTGGGTTGTTGTAGAAACAAGGATTGGTGGAGACACCTTTTTTCCCATGAATTTTCTTTCTGAAGCACTGTACACATGGACCAGAATCTCGTCAGGAAAAAAAATTGTTTTTCCTGACGAGATTCTTGACAAGAATCTCTTGCCGGCCGAGTGTAGGCGGTGAAGTCATACACTACGACGAACATGCGCTCATCACATTCGATGTCGTCGCCACCATCTTGCTACACCCTACCTATGCCTTGGAAGCTACCGCGCATGCGTCAAAGTCATTTCGCGCATGCACAGGTTTCCACGGTGACAGGTAAGTATACAGACGCTCGGGTTTCTCGGCAAGAAAACACTACAGAGAATCACAAAGAGAAAATAGAGATTCTGGGCAGTTTTCTTGACGAGAAACCTCAAAGCCTCTGTAGGATTGGGGTGATTAGACTTCAGCGGTAGGTGCGTTTTCCAGTGAGTATGCCAGTCCAGAACTGAGTTTTTAAGGGCCTGGTAGCCCACTTTTATTTAAAAGCACAAACGTTCACAAACACAACAGTATTTCTGCATCTTGCATAACCAACAGTTTAGCCTCCTGGCTTCCATACTTCCCATCCGACTGTTTCAGGCCTTTAGCCTAGGCCTAAGTTCTGTTCCTCAGAACAAACAGTTTCCTAGGGATAAGCTCAAACCTAGCTTTCTCCTGATAAGCGTCTTGCTGCTCAATCATCAAACGACATCTGCCTCCTGCAGACATGCATGCTCTAGCTGCCCCTATGCAGCATCTCTGACTCCTCTCAGAGGGATTGGGAATCCACCTGATTCCCAGGAACAGACTTCCTGTCTGTTGGGTGGGGCTCTGAGCCATGTCAGGTCAGAACTAAAAAGCCCAAGACACAGCTGTGCAATTAATGTGTCTTTCTCTCCAAAATCTGGCGTAAACCAGCAATCTTTCACATAGCACAGAGTCCCACCCTCAAACCTTGTACATACATCATCCTGTTACAGGTCTACAGGCAGTCCCCATACTACTCATACTTACAAACAGAGGGAGAAAACATGAAATGAGAGGAAATCTACCTCGTACACACGCACGGTTTACTCGGCAAGAAAGCTCTGCAGCAGTTTTCTTGCTTGTTCTTGCAGAGAAAACCGTGCGTGTGTACGAGGTAGATTTCCTCTCATTTCATGTTTTCTCCCTCTGTTTGTAAGTATGAGTAGTATGGGGACTGTATGTAGAACTGTAACAGGATGAGTAATCAGCTCAGTGACCAGATAGAGGATTCTTGTAACTTCAAGTTTACTAAATTGGTGCAGAGTAGCAAATAGGATCAGAATGGCAAAGAATACGCATACAGTACAGTACAATGTTAAACAGAACATGAAGATGTAGAAACAGGAGTTCCTCAAAGCAATGTATCTGCAGCTCTATTAGCGCTCTAGGTGGCAACACAGCACATTCTCTATAGAACTTTATAATATGAAAGATTACAGGGAAATCACTAGTTAACAGCGGCCAGTAAGCAGAGTTGCAGTCAAGGCTGGCTGCCTGAACCCAGAAGTGGCAGGTGGCTTCCAATATCTGATGAGGATCAAGATAGAGAGGCAGGACTTGGGCTGCTGCATCTGATCAGCAGATCACTGCAGGACAACACATGACCTGCTGGGCAGGTGAGTATCTGAATCTAGGACAATGCTACATGACATGTACTGTAGATGGAGCTAAAAAAAATCAGAGGAGCCACCAGGTAAATGGGGGGCTCTCTGGGGACCTGATGTAAGTGGGGTGCTCTCTGGGAACCCTGATGTAAGTAGGGGGGCTCTTTATGGACCCTGGTGTTAGTGGGGGGCTCTCTGAGGACCCTGATGTAACAGGAGGCTCTCTGGGGACCCTAATGTAAGGTGGGTTCTCTGGGGACCCTGATGTAAGGGGGAGACTCTCTGGGGACCCTGATGTAAGGGGGGCTCTCTGGGGACCCTAATGTAAGGGGGCTCTCTGGGGATCCTGATGTAAGAGGGAGGCTCTCTGGGGACCCTGGTGTAATTGGGTGGGACTCTCTGGGGAGCCTAGAGTAAGTGGGGGCTCTCTGGGGACACTGGTGTATGTGAGGGGGTCTCTGGGGACCCTGATTTTTGTGCAATTGCGTATAGTTTATATACTGTTTTTGTGTGTGTTTGCAAAATTAAAGTTGGCCAGGGCCACATTTTTGTCCCAGTTCAGCTCTGTGTAAACAACTTACCGCGCTAAGAGCACGATCCATGCATGCTCCCAGCATGGTAAGCAGCAGGGATCGGTAAGCTCCTTATGCATTCTTACGATCAGGAGCTTTCCAATCATGTGACTGCTGTGATAGTCAACTACATCAGTCACATGACTCTTACAGAACTAGGAGGCACTTGGTGCCAAGGGGTTAAGTAAAGAGTACAGTACACAAACAGCTACTTGTGCTTATCCTCACAAACAGTGTCCCTCAAATCGAAATTCCAGGCCAGTACTAATAACACAGTTGAGCAGCTGGAGGTATCCCAGGACTGGTAACACAGAAGATCATGAGAAAATGTCTCAGGGCTGGTAAAACATGTGGGTGGATGCAAACTCAATGCCACCCAATGTAAAGGTCATTACCCTAGAAGCAATTAGAGAAAATTCTCCTGAGTCACTGGGTCTTCTCTAGAAACTGGGGACTATTGAGCTCCAGCCAGACTGCTAGCAAGCCAGGACTAACATTGGACGGTACACCTTGCTGCAGATCAAATACCCAGCCACCTTTGGTACCTTCAGATAAAAAAAAATGAGCACCAGACGCTACTGTTGCAGGTATTAGCCCTATGTGAGCTATGGCCACTTTAATTTTTAATTTGGACTGGGCTTTCCTTTCATTGGCAGTCCTTGAATGGAGTTGCGGGGAATAAAAGAAAGAGAAGTATATGCTGTTACAAAGAGGGGGTTTAAACGGGTTCACTTTTAAGTGAAACAAGATCTTTTCCCACCATTTCAATACAATCAGCTTTATCTTCTGTATTAATAACTTTCCTTCTTGCCTCAAGGGTTAAAAAGATTATATACAGGAGCCCTAAGAAAATACTATGCAGATTTCTCCCTAGTACTTAAGTACTACAAAGTTTGCCTGCCTGAACATATCAGGTGATAGCCTTAAAAATCCAGAATGAGGAAAGGAGATGTAAGGGCTTGTTCACACCAGCTGCACTGGGCAGACTTGCCCAACGCAGTCCCAACACAAGAAAAAGACAATTTGTGTTCTATGGCTTAATTTCACACCAACACATTGTGATGGTGTGTGCTGAAAAAATCAGGGCACTGCATTTTTGCACAGCACGCCATGCCCGGTCATGCATGGCGAGTCTCTTTTTTTATGTTCTGCCCAGAATTCTATTTTAATGAGGGTTAGCTGATCCCTTTAATCAATGTTTAATCCATCTAGTCCAGTTGTTCTAAGTGTACAAGGTGATAAACCTTGGGTTTATGCTCCTATTGCTTATTAAAATAACCATTGTGGCTAATAGGAATTATTCATATTTTATCAGTAGCCATGCTCCAACAGTCTACAGCTTTCAGATGTTGGCATTGAAATGTTCACTTAGAGATTCTCAGGCTCAGAGGATTGCACATCTATAAAAAAAAAAAAAGTCAGTCTGTATCACACAGACCATTGGCTGCCACACAAACAAATACAAGGGCCCAGATTCAAGAAGCACTTGCGCCCGCGCAACCATAGTTGCGCGGCGCAAGTGCTTACTTGCTCCGGTGTAACGAGTGCTCCTGATTCAGGAACCTCGTTACACCGAATGCAGCCTAGGATGTGACAAACATAAGCCTCCTTATGCCTTCACATCCCAGGCTGCATTCTTGCGTTGGCCGCTAGGGGGCGCGGCCTTTGTGATCGGCGTGTAGTATGCAAATTGCATACTACCACCGATTCACAAAAGTTGCGCGGGCCCTGTGTACGCAAGGTACGGAGTTTCCGTACGGCGCCTTTAGCATAAGGTTGCTCCTGCTAATAGCAGGCGCAGCCAATGCTAAAGTATAGCTGCGCCTCCCGCTCGCGACGTTCAAATTTCACGTCGTTTACGTAAGTGAACCGTGAATGGCGCTGGACGCCATTCACGTTCACTTACAAGCAAATGACGTCCTTGCGACGTCATTTGCCGCAATGCACGTCGGGAAAGTTTCCCGACGGAGCATGCGCTGTTCGCTCGGCGCGGGAGCGCGCCTAATTTAAATGATTCCCGCCCCCGGGAAAAAAAATTGCTCTTTGCCTACGCAAATATTGCGCGATTCTACTTGAATCTGGGCCCCTGATTTGATATGTCTGTGTGAATGCTAGCTGACAGTGGTCATTTAAAGTGACCCCGTCAAGAGGGTCTTCTTGGAAAATTGGGGTCTTCTTAAAAAATGTATTTAATTCAATACTTTTTGAGTCACAGACTTGGAAAATGAATACTGAAAATACAGTAAATGTCACGATCTCTATACTTGATCAATCAGCTTATCAGACAAAACTGAAAGAGCAGGCAACATTAGTACAAACTGGGCTTGTTGACTGTTTACTTGGCCCCTGGCAATCTTGTCACGACTCTTGAGACTCCACCTGTGGTCCAAAGAGAGTCATTTTATGTTCTTTGCAAAAATAGGGAATATTAATTGACTCCGTTTATTGTAGATATATGCTGCATTACAACCACATACACATATAACGTATGTTTTAAATGCTATTTCTTTTGTATTGAAATGCATTGAAAGGTACTTCAGTTATATGGAGCTTAATCAAATAAACCATAAATCTTTATTTCATCTGTCATCGTTAATCTTTAGCTCCAGGCCCATTAGTCCCATAATCATTGTTGTTCTGCACTAGAAACCTGTCAATTCTACTTTAGCTTTGGCATTAGCTAATCAAAGCTCACCCCATGTGTTACTTTATAGTGAATATTTCACTGTGTTTTCATAATGTTATGATTTATTTTCTAAAAATATGCATAAGCATTATTTACTTGGAACACATTATTGTTACAAGTAGCGGATGGAGTCTTGGGGGTGTTAATAGAGTTTAGAGACTGGGGGCTGGAGTGCTGTCAGTCTTTTAGAGATTTTTCAGTCACCCTGAACCCATCCCTCACATTTGTTCTATAATTTATTACAACTGATTGATTAGATATGACAGCTGAACTGTATTATCAGAATCCTGGTCACAACCAACATCTGGATATCACATCCCCTCACTAATTTACTGCCAGATGCTGCCTAGACAATATCTGTAGTCACTTTAAAGTTGAATTCCAGCCAGAAATAAAAACAAATTAATGTAGTTATATGATCATTAATAATCATTAAATGCATTTTAAATGGAACTTGTGGAGATGGTGGAATTTGTATTGATATGTTGTTGGCAACACATTGGCCAAGTGGTCAGCACTTCTGCCTAGCAGCACTAGGGTTGTTGGTTTGAATCCCAACTATTCAAAATTAGAATATGGCATGACGCACCTCCATCCCTATATAACATAGAAAGCTTCAATAGTTTGCCCTTGGGACTTTAAATGAGGTGCGGCACGCCCAATGATGAAATATAAAATGCAGATTTATTACTACATACAATGTCAACAAATAAACACAGACAGGTACCGTATTGTCAAACAGATTTGTGATGTTATACATAATATATATTTTCAAGGGTAGGTACAATATTCTATTGAACCGTCCTTAGTGGGTATGAAAATGCATCCCAATGTGTTTCCTCGGGGGTTGATGCAAAAACAGTATTTATGAAATAAAACAGTTTAAGATACAGTGCCTTGAAAAAATATTCATACCCCTTGAACTTTTCCACATTTTGTCAAGTTACAACCAAAAACGTAAATGTATTTTATCGGGATTTTATGTGATAGACCAACACAAAGTGGCACATAATTGTGAAGTGGAAGAAAAATTATAAATGATTTTCATTTTTTTTTTTACAAAAAAATAGATGAAAACTGTGGCGTGAATTTTTATTCAGCCCCCCTGTGTCAATACTTGGTAGAACCAAATTCTGCTGCAATTACAGCTGCAAGTCTTTTAGGGGATGGGATACTCAAACTACGGCCCTCCAGCTGATGGGGAACTACACATCCCATGAGGCATTGTAAAAGACTGACATTCACAGACATGACTAGGCATGATGGGAATTGTAGTTCCTGAACAACTGGAGGGCCATAGTTTGAAGACCCCTGATCTAGAGAGTGACATGTTTGCCCATTCTTCTTTGCAAAATAGCTCAAGCTCTGTCAGATTGGATGGAGAGTGTCTGTGAACAGCAATTTTTAAGTCTTGCCACAGATTCTCAATTGGATTTAGGTCTGGACTTTGATTGGGCCATTCTAACACATGAATATGCTTTGATCTAAACCATTCCATTGTAGCTCTGGCTGTATGTTTAGGGTCGTTGTCTTGCTGGAAGGGGAATTTCCGCACCAGTCTCAAGTTTTTTGCAGACTCTAAAGCCGTATACACACGATCGGTTTGTCTGATGAAAACAGACTGTTTTCATTTGACAAACCGATCGTGTGTGGGCCCCATCAGTGTTTTTCACATCGGTGTTAAAACATGTTTTAAATTTTTCCTATGAAAAAATCCGATCGTCTGTGTCGAACTCCATTGGAGACAAATCCATGCTCAGAATCAAGTCGACGCATGCTCAGAAGCATTGAACTTCATTTTTTTCAGCTCATTGTAGTGTTTTACGACACTGCGTTTTGGCACAGTTGGAATTTAGTCTGCTATAGGTAGATTCACAAAGAGTTAGGCCGGCTTATCAGTAGATAAGCCGACCTAACTCAGAATCTACGCCGACTTATGTTTAAGTGTATTCTCAATCAGAGATACACTTAAACATATCTAAGATACGATGGCTTGCGCCGTCCTATCTTATGTTGCAATATTTCTGATGGCCGCTAGGTGGCGCTTTCATTGCGGTCGGCGTATAATATGCAAATCAGTAGATACGCCGATTCACGAACGTACGCCCGGCCGCCGCAGTACATTTACGCCGTTTACGTTAGAGATAGGCCGCCTAAAGTTAGAGCTTAGCCCTAGATGGAATAGTAATGTTAAGTATGGCCGCCGTTCCCACGTCGAAATTCAATTTTTTTACGTTGTTTGCGTAAGTAGTCCGTGAATCGGGATTTACGTTGTTTACGTCCACGTCGAAATCAATAGGCCCGTGCGGCATACTTAGCCGCAATGCACACTGGGAAATGAAGGCGCCCGGCGCATGTGCAGTTAAAAAAAACGTCAAAAACGTAAGGTCAAGCCCCATTAGCATAAAACACACCCCCTTAGACACATTTGAATTAGGCGCCCTTACGCCCGCCCACTTTAGGCTGCGCCGCGGTAACTTAGCAGCCAAGTACTTTGAGAATCAAGTACTTGCCTCACTAACTTACGGCGGCGTAGCCTAAACAGGCTAAGCTACGCTGCCGCAAAGTTAAGCACATCTCTCTGAATCTACCTACTAGTGTGCATGCAAGACTGATGAAAGTCAGCTTCATCGAATATCCAATGTAAAAATCTATCGGATTAGATTCAGGTTTTCTTCTAAGATTGCCCTGTATTTGGCTCCATCAATCTTCACATCAACTCTGACCAGCTTCCCCGATCCTGCTGAAGAAAAGCATCCCCACAACATAATGCTGCCCCCTACCATGTTTCAGATGGTGTGTTCAGGGTGATGTGCAGTCTAAGTTTTTTCGGCCACACATAGCTTTTAGGCCAACAAGTAAAATTGTGGTCTCATCTGACCAGAGCACCTTCTAGTGTCCCCTACATTTCTCCTCGCAAACTGAAAACTGGGCTTCTTATGGCTTTCTTTCAACAATAGCTTTCTTCTTGCCACTCTTCCATAAATGCCAGATTTGTGGTGTGCACAACTAAGGCGCCTTTCACACGGGCGGCTGTTTTGCCGCAGCCAAAAGCATGTTTATGTTTTGCTGGAATTCAAGACTCCAGGCACAGCGGTCAGCTGCATTTGTACAGTGCTTTTAGTTGCAGGTGCGTTTAGCCGCGGCACGATATTGAACGGGGATCCGACTTGGATCCCTGCCAATACCAAGCACTGCGTTTGGTATGAATCTTAAGGGGGAACTCCACGCCAAATTTCAAATAAAAAACTGGCATGGGTTCCCCCTACAGGAGCATACCAGGCCCTTGGATCTGCTATGGATTTTAAGGAGACACCCCGTACGCCGAAAAAACAGCGTGGGGTTCCCCCCAAAATCCATACCAGACCCGTATCCGAGCAGCAGCCCGGCCGGTCAGGAAAGGGGTGGGGATGAGCGAGCGCCCCCCCCTCCTTAACCGTGCCAGGCCGCATGCCCTTAACATGGGGGGTAGGTGCTTTGAGGGGGCGCCCTGTGGCTAATCGGAGTCCGGGAGTACCCTTTAATAAGGGGCCCCCCAGATGCCGGCCCCCCACCCTGGGTGAATGAGTATGGGGTACATCGTACCTCTACCCATTCACCTGGCGGAAAAAAATATGTAAAAAAAAACACTACACAGGGTTATTAAAGTAATTTATTAGTCAGCTCCGGTGCTCCCCTCTCTTCTTTAGCTCTTTTACGAGGGGGGGCTGCTTCTTCGAAGTCTTCTGGGGGGGGATGTGCAGGTCTTCACGGCCGTCTGGTTCTCTTCCGCCGGGGGGGTGCGCTTTCTTCTTTAGCTCTTTTACAGTGCCCCCCTCCCGGGCTTCTTCTTTGACGTCTTCAGTGGGGGGAGCATGATGGGACTGTGATGTCATAAGAGGCCTATATAAATCGGTGCGAGCCGCGCACACGGCATTACAGCGGGAGGAAGCGACGTGTCAACATCGAAGAAGAAGAGAAGAAGAAGAAGAGAAGAAGAAGGCAGAAGGTGACAAAAGCCCGGACACCCCCTGCCGAAAACGTCGAAGGAGAAGCCCGGGAGGGGGGCCACTGTAAAAGAGCTAAAGAAGAAAGCGCCCCCCCCCCTGGCGGAAGAGAACCAGACGGCGGTGAAGACCGACACATCCCCCCCCTGCCGAAGACGTCGAAGAAGAAGCCCGGGAGGGGGCCGCTGTAAAAGAGCTAAAGAAGAAAGCGCCCCCCCGGCGGAAGAGAACCAGACGGCGGTGAAGACCTGCACACCCCCCCCCAGAAGACATCGAATAAGCAGCCCCCCCTATTAAAATAGCTAAAGAAGAGAGGGGGGCACCAGAGCTGACTAATAAATGACTTTAATAACCCTGTGTACCTTTTTTTTTACATATTTTTTTCCGCCAGGTGAATGGGTGGGTCTATGATGTACCCCATACTCATTCACCCAGGGTGGGGGGCCAGCATCTGGGGGCCCCCTTATTAAAGGGGGCTCCCGGATTCTGATAAGCTCCACTCCCGCAGACCCCGACAACCAACGGCCAGGGTTGTCGGGAAGAGGCCCTGTCCTCATCAACATAGGGACAGGTGCTTTGGGGTGGGGGGGCCACAGGGCACCCCCCTGCCCCAAAGCACCTACCCCCCCATGTTGAGGGCATGCAGCCTGGCACGGTTAAGGAGGGGGGCTGCTCACTCGTCCCCACCCCTTTCCCGACCGGCCGGGCTGCTGCTGCCCCACGCAGGTTTTTCGGCGTACGGGGTGTCTCCTTAAAATCTATGGCAGACTCAAGGGTCTGGTATGCTCTTGTAGGGGGAACCCATGCCAGTTTTTAATTTGCAATTTGGTGTGGAGTTCCCCCTCAAGATTCATACCAAATGCAGATGACACAGTGCACTGTGGTTACCTGCGGTTATGTGCTGATAGCTGCGGGATTTCGCAGCTGGATGCATTGAGATCTATTTTTTCTATCCGCACAAAACCGTGGGGAACAAAACCGCAGGTAACCGTAGTGTGTGAATGATGTCATAGGAAAGCATTGTGTGCTTCTAGCTGCGGTAAAATCCACAGCTAAAAGCACCATTCTATCCGTCCATGTGAAAGAGGCCTAATAGTTGTCATGTGGACAGATTCTCCCACCTGATCAGTGGATCTCTGCAGCTCCTTGAGAGTTACCATGGGCCTCTTGGCTGCTTCTCTGATACAGTAGATGTAATCCTTGCCCAGCCTGTCACTTAGATTTCCACATTGATTACCATTCTAGCATATTATCAGTTTATAAATTAAATAATATAAGTGCCTTGCTTCACCTTTAAGATCAAAAACATCATGTGTTCAAATATATAAGTGTATATCCTGACACTATAGTGCTTAAACACCCGTTACCAGTTTTCTATACTGTAATTGTATAAACCACAAATGAAATCAAAATAAGTCCACCAAAATAAAGTCCATCAATAAAACATGTCCATAAATGTCATCTTAACTACTTAACCCCCGAACCATATTGCTGCCCAAAGACCAGGGCACTTTTTGCGATTCGGGACTGCGTCGCTTTAACTGACAATTGCGTGGTCGTGCGACGTGGCTCCCAAACAAAATTGTCGTCCTTTTTTCCCAACAAATAGAGCTTTCTTTTGGTGGTATTTGATCACTTCTGCGTTTTTTTATTTTTTGCGCTATAAACAAAAATAGAGCGACAATTTTGAAATAAATTAATATTTTTTACTTTTTGCTATAATAAATATCCCCCAAAAATATATAAAAACTAGAACTACCAGATCTGTTCCTGTTTATGGAAAAACCACCTATTCAGATACCAAACTGGCTATTCCCTATGTCGTACATGGGGAATAGAGGAAGACCCCCAACAAGGCCAGGACACAGACAAGGAAAACCCCCACAGACTTATACCCAAGAGGACACCAGCAGACAAGGTGACCCTGTAATTGGGCAGGTAGAGTAAAAGCCCAGACCTACAGAAGAAAAGAAGAAGAGATAACGAACAGCGGGGCTGGAAGGAGTAAATGAGGAGTTAATGAGTTAGTTGGGAAAACAGGGGGCCGGGATTAAATTACCCTACAACCTATTATTATTATTATTTTTAATTCCTTTTTTTTTTTTTTTTTTTTTTGCTCCCTTTCCCAGAGGTACTTCATACATGACCCTGGCTCCCTATGCCCCCCCCCTTCTTTTTTCCTTTTTACATATCTATATATATTTTTTCTGGAGGGGGAGGGGTTAGGGTGAGGAGGGACTGGTCGACAGGAGTTGAAAGAAAAGGGGATCCTATCCTTAGTACCTTGAAGTAGAATTATCGGGGCGGACAAGAAAAAGGACTAAATGGACTAAAAAGACTAAAACTTTTCCAACTGGGGTGTAATAAATAACTCAAGTGTTAAATATACAGAGGGTGGGGGTTGGTGAAATCATGCGAACAAGGGGTAGAACAAAGAGGGCATATTAAGGGCAGGTTAAGGGGGGGAGTAAAGGTGGTAGTAGGCGGGCGGACGGAGAGGGGGGAGCATAGAGGATTATATACTTTTTTTTTTTTTTTTTTTTTTTTCTCACTTCTATTTTTTTTCTTTTTTTTAGGGGTTTTCCCCTTTTTTTTTTTTTTTTTTTTTTTTTCAGTTTGTAAGGCACTGGTTTTGCTACTAGGGTCAGTAGCAATACAACAATAATGGCATTAATAACTAATAACTAAATACACTTAATACACTCTAATACACTCTACTATCAAGACACAGACACACACAGCACATAATGCACATAACGCACAATTCAACAGGAAAGTCGCACACAGATTATAAACACCAACATTAGACACAAATAGGTCACATTAAGGGCACAATAGGCCACAATAGGCCACAATGGGCCGCCGCTGTGGGGCACAAGGTGGGGGGGTCTGATTGTGGGCCCAATCGCGGAGGTTCCACCCCCTTTTTTTTTTTTTTTTTTTTTTTCCCCTGCACTAACGGAATACTACACAGGAATGTATACGCCCGAATTGGGGGCCACGAATAAGGGCTAGTGGGATGTGGCTTTTTTTAGAGGACACAGCACTCTTTCTCTAGAAAGGTTTTTTTTTTGTTTGTTTTTCTTCCTCTCTCTTCCTCTTCCCCTCCCCCTTTTCTTTCCCCTTGTATGCGGTATAGGTAGGCGTATGTGTTTGCGCGTTAAGGCGTAAATATATACAATATATATACACAATATATACACAATCCCCGATAAGCCACCTACCTGTAATGATCACATGGAAGTTAAGACTCAGTTGGGAGGGGGAAAGAAAAAGGAAAAGTCCCCCCCCCCCTTTTTCTTCTCGTTTCTTTTTATCTATTTCTTCTGTCTGTTTTACGCGGTAACCATATCATTTTGTCTATCCCATTCGATTAGAAGGGGGAGTGGGGGAAGAGGGGGAAAATGGGACATGTATATGAGCGCATATTAAATGTATGCATAAATGTATATAAATGTATGTAAATTTATTTAAATATATATCCCATAAGTTAAACATACTAATGTACTAGTAAGGGGATAGGGGGAGGGGGGTAAAGGCAGAACATGTAAAGGAGGGGATGATGTAGCAGAGAGCAAAGTGAATGTAAGGATTACTATTTGAATGTTTGGTTGGTGATAGCTCTCATGCTCTTTTGTGAATCTTGCTGACCCCCATCTTGTACTGTCTCTATATGCCACCCGGGCATGATGACATGTAAGGAAAATGGGTTTATTTTCCTCTCTTTTCTTTTTTTTTTTTTTATTAGAATGAGGATATGGGAGCCAGCCCCTCAGTACTCCTTTCAGTATCCTTCTTTTTTCTGTTTTTTTCTTTTTCTCTCTTCTCTTTTTTTTCTTCTCTTTCTCAGATGAAGCGAGGAATATAGAGCAACAAAGTGCAACATAGTGCATTATGACTATTGTTTCTGTTTTAAGGAGTCTAGAAGGGTACCGTGGAGAGGCCCAGCTCCAAGCTCTCTCTTTTTTTTTCTATTCTGTGGCTAGCCTGAATAGTGGTTCCGCTTTCTTTTTTCTTGTTTTTTGGTTTAGAGCCAGGGGAACTGCTGTTTTGTGCTGAACTTTTATTTTTTCTCTCTCTTTTTTGTCTCCCTCCTGGGGAGGAATACTCGCGCACGCCTGTGTTCAGAGGCCCTCGGATACCGGTTCAGCTTTATGGTGTGAACAGGCTCTTTGAGGGGGTTGGGACGCAGGGGGGCACGGGTTATACCTGGGGTACACGCCCCTAACCATAGGCTGACGCTCAAATACCGTGTATACGGTGAGTGTTAATTAGCAGATTGCTAAATATTAGAGTTTGATCCTACTCTTTTTTGTATTTTTTTTTTTTTTTTTCTTCTCTCCCTTTTCCCTCTCTCCCATTCCCCCCTCCCGCCCATATCCTCCCCAATACGACTAAAGGGAATTGAGATGGAGGCTTTAAATATTCTGTCACTGAACGTAAAAGGACTGAACTCACCAGAAAAAAGGAGGGTCCTTATGCATGACCTGCAAAGACTAAGGGTAGACATGGCATATATACAGGAAACCCACTTCAGAGAAGATAAAACCCCGATCTTAAAAAACAGGTTTTACCCAACTGTATATCACGCTACAAATCAAGAGTCAAAGTCAAAAGGGGTATCTATCCTTATAGGAGGGAGAATTAAGTGGACATACACGGATATGATGAGAGACACGAAAGGGAGATATCTATTTGTGAAAGGTAAAATAGGAGGAATCGGGGTAACATTTGCCAACGTATATGCACCGAACGAGCAACAGGAAACTTTCCTGGGTAAACCGATTAAACGTCTTCAAGACTTCTCAGAAGGTCACCTGATACTGGGAGGGGACTTGAACATCCCGCTAGATCCCAAGATGGATACATCAACGGGAAAGTTATCTCTTGTGGGGTTAGAAATCGTCTCAACCAAACTCTATTTAAAAACCAGTTGACTGATATATGGAGATTGCTACATAACAAAGAAAAAGACTATACATTCTACTCTTCACCACATAAAACCTACTCTCGAATAGATCTTTTTCTTATCCCACATGCCCAATTACATTCAGTACGATCAGCTAAAATAGGATCTATTACATGGTCAGACCATGCCCCGATTTTTCTGGAATATGAGATACAAGATTATAGACAGACTAGATCTAACCAGTGGAGACTAAATGAAAGTCTATTGCAATACAAAAAAATTCTAGAAGAGGTAATTAAAGAATTGGAATGTTACTTTAACACCAACGATACCCCGGAGTGCGATCCCGGAATTATCTGGGAAGCACATAAGGTGGTCATTAGAGGGGTTCTAATTAAACATGGGTCTAGAATAAAAAGGGAACGTACGGAAAAACTGAAAAAGTTACTGGAGGAATTGGCCATGTTGGAGAGTAGACATAAGCAGGCAGGATTTACAACAGGAGAGGAAGAGGTGGTGAGGAAAAGAAGGGAAATTACAGATCTTTTGTACTATAAAGCTCAAGCAGCAATACAGAGGTGTAAAAAGTATGCATACGAATCAGGAGATAAGTGTGGGAAGGGATTGGCTAGATTATTACGTGAACAGAAGACGAGTAACTATATCCCATGTATCAAACCATTAAAGAAACAGAAAGTTTTTAAACCAAAGGATATAGCGAAAGAGTTTCAAGAATATTATAGCTCTCTCTATAATATAAAAAGTAAACCCCCGATCAAAGGAAAGATCGACCAGTATCTTATGGAATCAGCAATACCAAAACTAATGGAAGCAGATAAAGAGAAGCTAGATGCCCCTATAGTTGAAGAAGAAATCAAAGTAGCAGTTAATTCAATGAAACAGGGGAAAGCGCCTGGGCCCAACGGGTATACGGGTCAATACTATAAAACTCTATTCCCATCGCTATTGAAATATATGACGAAATTCTTTAACGCACTAGGGACATCAGCTAGCTTTACGAAAGAAACTTTACTGGCCTATATTTCGGTGATACCGAAAGAGGGGAAAGACTTGAGTTTGTGTGAAAGTTATAGGCCGATTTCGTTACTAAATTTAGACGTGAAAATCTTCGCTAAGATCCTGGCAAATAGAATACAACAATATATCCCAGAACTGATACATTTGGACCAGGTGGGATTTGTCCCCACACGGGAAGCACGCGACAACACGATAAAAGCCATTAACTTAGTACAGATTGTAAACAAAACACAGACACAATGTGTACTATTAAATACAGACGCAGAAAAGGCCTTTGACAGGGTGAATTGGAGCTATATGAGGGCAGTTTTACAACATGGAGGTTTTGGAGATAAAATGATAAAATGGATACTGTCTATGTACTCTGGCCTGACGGCCCAAGTTCGGGCCAACGGAATAGTATCAGAACCCTTCCAGATATGGAATGGTACAAGACAGGGGTGCCCCCTGTCCCCGCTCCTCTTCGCCCTGTCGCTAGAACCCTTCCTGTGTACCGTACGCTTAAATAAAAATATATCAGGAATACACATAGGAAAAAACCATTGCAAAATATCTGCATACGCAGATGACATGCTGTTCACACTCACGAAACCACTGATCTCTATCCCGAACCTAATGAGGGAATTCGAGAAATATGGCTCTCTCTCGAACTTAAGTATTAACTTCAATAAATCAGAAGCAATGGGAATTAACGTCCCACAAACATTAATAAATCACTTAAAACAAAAATGTAAGTTTAAATGGACAGAAAAAGCATTAACATACCTGGGTATACAACTTTCAGGGAGAGTAGATAAGATTTTTGAATTAAATTTTCCACCATTGCTTCAGAAGGTGAAGATACTACTGGATAAGTGGAACCAGGGGTTCCACACCTGGTTAGGCCGATGTAATGTCATTAAGATGAGTATACTTCCAAAAATCCTTTACTTAATGCAAACATTACCAATCCATATCCCAGCGCAGTTTTTCAAACAATGCCAGAGAGTCATCTTCAAGTTTATTTGGGCACACAAAAATCCCAGAATACAAAGAAAACAACTAATGTATACCAAACAACAGGGAGGTCTGGGAGTGCCAGATATACGGAAGTACTACTATGCTGTCCACTTGAACAGATTAATAGACTGGAATAGGCACGCAGACACTAAACTCTGGGTACAAATTGAACAATCCCAATCTAAAACGCCATTAGAAAGGGCACCATGGTGGTATGCTTCATTTCCAAAAGAACTTAACAAAAACCCGATACTGGGAAATACAGTGAAGATATGTGTAACAGCTTTTTCCATGATGGGCATGGACCCTAGGACCTCTCCACTATACCCAGTACTGGGAAACCCCCTTTTTCCCCCGGGAGATGAGGATGGAGTTTTCCGAGACTTAAGGGAGGGGGGGTGTAGACAGGTAGTGAGTTATATACGAAGGGGAAGATGGCTCACAATAGCTGAACTGATGGAACAAGGGGGGGGATTCCATCTAAAGTTTTGGAATGCACTCCAGATGGTTCACTTTTTGAATACATTACCAAACCCAGGGGTTTTCAAAAGACCAATTACGAGAATTGAAAAAATGTGTAGCGAGAGGGGAAGATTACAACATACACTATCATTATGTTATGATATATTGACACAGTCAGGGAATCATCCTCTGAAATGTGTCCAGGATTGGGAACAGGAACTAAAAAAGGTATTTAGCACGGAACAGCGACAATGCATATATAAACGAATACATAAAACATCAATATGCGCAAGGACACAGGAGACAAATTATAAGATATTCGCGAGGTGGTACAGGACACCGGAGAGATTAAACAAAATCTTCCCGGAGGTGTCAGATAAATGTTGGAGGTGCCTGGGGAATAAAGGGACGTTGTTACACATATTCTGGGACTGCCCTTTGATAAGGAGCTTTTGGCTGGAGATTAAAAGGATACTTCAGATATGCTCAGAATATGAGATACCGGAAGATCCAGAATTCTACCTCTTACATGTGAACCAAATACAAGAGAAAGCATATAGGGAGACAAGTCTAGGTCATCTATTAGATGCTGCAAAAATGTGCATAACAAAAAAATGGAAGTCCTCAACATCACCCACAATAGAGATGTGGATAAATAAAGTAAAAGAAATCAGTAAATTAGAAGAATTAATACAAACAGCACAACACCAAAAGGAAAGATATTTAAGAATTTGGACACCCTGGAAATCTTTTATAGACTCCAGGGCTTGAGGGGGGGGAATGGGGGTGTGGGATAATGGAGAGAGTATGGGCAAATTTTTTTTTTTTTTTTTTTTTTTTTTTTCTCCTTTTCTTTATGGTTTTGTTCTCTTTTCTGGTTTATATATCTTTTTTTCTCTTTCTTTTCTTCTCTTTGCTCCTCTAACAGATGGGTAGGAGTGTTTAGGATCACATCCATAGGTTAGAGGGGATACGCTACAGAACGCAGTGGCAAGGTCAACCTATGTGAATTGTATATATATATAATGAAGATGTGTACAACAACAGTATCTTAAAAGTAATAAACACTGCTATAATTGTATAATGTATAATGTTTTATTAATGTGTATCTAAATAAAACAAAATAATCAGAAAAAAAAAAAATATATAAAAAAACATTTTGTCCCTCAGTTTAGGCCGATACGTATTCTTCTACATATTTTTCGTAAAAAAATATCGCAATAAGCGTTTATTGATTGGTTTGCGCAAAAGTTATAGCGTTTACAAAATAGGGGGTATTTTTATGGCATTTTTATTAATATATATGTTTTTACTAGTAATGGCGGCGATCAGCAATTTTTTTCGGTACTGCGACATTATGGCGGACACTTCGGACACTTTTGACACATTTTTGGGACCATTGGCATTTTTATAGCGATCAGTGCTATAAAAATGCATTGGCCACTGGCAGTGAAGGGGTTAACACTAGGGGGCGGGGAAGGGGTTAAGTGTGTCCCTGGGTGTGCTCTTACTGTGGGGGGGGTGGCCTCACTAGGGGAAACACTGATCTTCTGTTCATACATTGTATGAACATAGGATCAGCATTTCTCCCCTGACAGGACCGGGAGCTGTGTGTTTACACTCACAGCTCCCGGATCCCGCTCTGTAACGAGCAATCGCGGGTGCCCGCAAACAGTGCCGACATAGAGCTACGGGCTCTCGCCCAGGAGAGCCGACCTGCCGCCGTATGACGGTGGCTGGTCGGCAAGTAGTTAAAGTATTAGGCCATACACTGTGATCAACATTTATATTCAGTGCTCTTCAGGTGACACTTCACTACCGTGTTTCACCGAAAATAAGACCGGGTCTTATATTAATTTTGGCTATGAAAAACTCACTAGGGCTTATTTTCAGGGGATGTCTTATTTATTAACGGTATGTACAATAATCTACATTTATTCAAATACAGTCATGTCATCTTCAAAATATATCCTGATCCCTTAAAGCATGATAGACAGCACAGTGCATGTGACCTGCCGAAGCTCTTCTTTCCCTCTCTGAATATTGCTGAGGGAGGGACCGAGATCCCTGCTGACGGCAGCCCCTCTCTGAGCATTGCAGAGGGAGGGGCCGCTGATGTCAGCCGGGAGGAGAGGAGAAGATCTCTGGCTAGTCACGTGAGCATCCAGCAGTGATGTAAAAATTTTATTTTACACAATAAATTTACAAAAGGAGACACTGCCCATTATATAATCTTTTTATTAAACGGATTACATGTTTTTAATAGGACTTTGACTAGGGTTTATTTTTGGGGTAGGGCTTATATTGCAGCCATCCCCGAGTATAAAGCTAGGTCTTATTTTTGGTGTAGGGTTTATTTTCAGGGAAACAGGGTATATGTGTATCACTCATGCTGCATGCTGTGTTTTATCCCTCCACCAGGTGTGCTCTCACCTGGGATAATGGATCATATGTAGAAATATGACCAAACAGAGCTTTTTTTTCCTTCCAAGGGGACTGGAAATGTAGTTCCTGGGGTTTTATGGTAGCTTCCTCCTTCTTCTACCAGTTTCACCCATCAGCTATGTACATATAAATCATATTTGCCACAGGGACACGTAAAGAGCGGAAAGCCATGACAGTCTTTCTTATCCCCAGGAGGAAGCCACGAGTCCCTGTGGTGCAACGCATAGGGAAGGGGCTTTGACGTCACAATGCTCTAACAGTGTATGCCAAGGAATAGCGATATGTGGTAATCTAACATCTAGAAATTAAAATGCTGGTGTATATAGCGGATGTAACAAGCAATTTACAGTCTGGTGCACTGGAAGCACCTTGTAAATGTGAGTGTAATACTTGTAGGCCCGGATTCACAAAGCACTTACGCCGACGTATCTCGGTATACGCCGCGTAAGTGTAACTATGCGCTGTCGTATCTGTGCGCCATGCCCACAGAACTAGATACACCTGAAAATAGGCTTCATCCTTCCGACGTAACTTTCCTACGCTGGCGTATCGTGGGCGCATATTTACACTGGCCGCTTCATTGCAAATATGCAAATGAGGGAGATACATCGATTCACGAACGTAGTTGTGATATATACGCGGGAGGGGACTCCCAGATTCCGATAAGCCCCCGCCCGCAGACCCCGACAACCAAGGGCCAGGGTTGTCGGGAAGAGATCCTGTCCTCATCAACATGGGGACAGGGTGCTCTGGGGTGGGGGGGCCCGCAGTGCGCCCCCCTGCCCCAGAGCACCCAACCCCCCAATGTTGAGGGCATGCGGCCTGGTACGGCTCAGGAGAGGGGGGGGGCGCTCGCTCGTCCCCACTCCCATTCCTGGCCGGCCGGGTAGCGTGCTTTGGATACGGGTCTGGTATGGATTGTAGGGGGACCCCCTATGTCGATTTTTCGGCGTAGGGGGGGTCTCCTTACAACCCATACCAGACCTAAGGGCCTGGTATGCTCCTGGGGGGGGAACCCATGCCGGTTTTTTCTTTGAAAATTGGCATGGAGTTCTCCCTCTCAGGAATGCATGCCGAGCGACGCTGTCATTTTTTTAAAAAAAAAAAAATTTCCCGACGCAACTTTTTTTACCCGGCGCGATCCACAAAACTCGGCGTAACATAACTTCGCGCATGCGCAGTACGGCCGGCGCGGGAGCGCGCCTCATTTAAATGGGACTCGCCCCATTTGAATAGGAACGCCTTGCGCCGGCCGGATTTAAGTTACACAGCCTGAAATTTCTAGGTAAGTGCTTTGTGGATCGGGCACTTAGGTAGAAATTTTAAGTCAGTGTAACTTAAATGGGATTTTTTAAGTTGCGCCAGGTTTTTGTGGATATGCCCCATAGTGAACTGCCACCTGAAGAGCACTGAATATAAATGTGGATCACATTGTATGGCCTAATAATATGAGGCGACATTTATGGGCACATTTATTTAATGTGTGGTCTATACAATTATAGAAAACTGGTATAGGGTGCTTAACCACTTGCCTACCGCCATATTGTGAAAGGACGGCGGCAGGAACCCTCCCTCCGGGCGGATGTCATATGACGTATTTTCTTCCCGGCATTGTAGCGCACACGCGTGCCCTCTGCATCACAATGCGCGTACCTGGCGGCCATCGTCGGGCACCCGCGATTGCTCTTCACAGAGCAGGGACGTGAGTCTGTATGTGTAAACACACAGATCCACAACCTGTCAGGGGAGAGGAGAACTGATCGTATGTTCCTTGTATATAGGAACAATGATTGGTCACCTCCTCTCATCAGCCCCCTCCCTCTACAGTTAGAATCACTCCCTAGGACACACAATTACCCCTTGATTGCCCCTTAGTGTTAACCCCTTCCCTGCCAGTCACATTTATACAGTAATTAGTGCATTTTTATAGCACTGATCGCTGTATAAATGTGAATGGTTTCAAAATAGTGTCAAAAGTGTCCAATATGTCGGCCGCAATGTCACAGTCACGATAAAAATAACAGATCGCCGCCATTAGTAGTAAAATAAAAAAAATATAATAAAAATGTTATAAATCTATCCCCTATTTTGTAGATGCTATAACTTTTGTGCAAACCAATCAATATACGCGTATTGCATTTTTTTTTTACCAAAAATATGTAGAAGAATAGATATTGGCCTAAACTGAGGAAAACATATATTTTTTTTATTGTATATTTATCATAGCAAAAAGTTAAAAATATTGGGCCAGATTCAGAGACATCTGCGGCGGCGTAACATATCGCATTTACGTTACACCGCCGCAAGTTTTACGGGCAAGTGCTTGATTCACAAAGCACTTGCCTGTAAAGTTGCGGCGGCGTAACGTTAATCCCTCTGGCGCAAGCCCGCCTAATTCAAACAGGGCGTGGATCATTTAAATTAGGCTCGTTTCCGCGCCGAACGTACTGCGCATGCTCCATTTTGAAATTTCCCGCCGTGCTTTGCGCGAAATGACGTCGCACCGGCGTAACTTTTGAACGTCGACGTGAGTTACGTCCTTTCCTATTCACGGACGACTTATGCAAAAAAAAAAAATTAAAAATTTGACGCGGGAATGACGGCCATACTTTAACATGGCAGGTCTAAATATAGAGAATGCGACGGCCGCGCGTACCTTTGTGAATCGCCGGAAAATTCTAATTAGCATACCCGATGCAGAAAACTATGCAAACTCCACCCAGCGGGCGCCGAAGTATTACACCTACGATCCGAAGGCGTACAAAGCCGTACGCCTGTCGGATCTAAATATACGACGCGGCAAATTTGAAAGTACGCCGGAGTATCAGTATCAGAATGTTATTAAAAATTACCTTTCCTTTTTAATCTGCAGCTCTGTAATTTTCTGAAAATGCAATATGGCTACCTGGAGGTGTTCTGTACACAGAATATGTACAGAGCGCCCCTCAAAAACACAATTTCCTGCTTACGTGATTGGCTTACTGATTTTCCCAGAAGTCTACACTTATGCCGCGTACACACGACCGTTTTTCAGGTTGTAAAAAATTATGTTTTTTTTTATGTCATTAAAAACGATCGTGTGTGGGCTCCAGAACATTTTTCACGATATAAAAAATGGCCATTAAAAATTTCAAACATGCTCTAATTTTTTACAACGTTTTTAACGTTGTGGTTTTTAACGTAAGTAAAAAAATTGTTGTGTGTAGGCTTTAACGACGTGAAAAAAAACGTGCATGCTCAGAAGCAAGTTATGAGACGGGAGCGCTTGTTCTGGTAAAACTAGCGTTCTTAATGGAGATAGCACATTCATCACGCTGTAACAGACTGAAAAGCGCGAATCGTCTCTCACCAAACTTTTACTAACATGAAATCAGCAAAAGCAGCCCCAAGGGTGGTGCCATGCGCATGGAACTTCCCCTTTATTGTGCCGTCGTACATGTTGTACGTCACCGCGCTTTGCTAGAGCATTTCTTTCACGATCGTGTGTAGGCAAGGCCGTTTTAATGATCGGGTTGAAAAAAACTGTTTTTTCTAGACCATTAAAAACGTCATTTTTTACAACCCGAAAAACAGTCGTGTGTACGCGTTGGATTTAGCTATGCCGTTTACGTAAGGCTTACGTCCGGCGTAATGTTACCCCTGCTATATAAGGCGCAGGTAATGCAAAGTATGGACGTCGGAACAAGCGTATATTTTTACGTCGTTACGTAAGTCGTACGTTCACGTCGTTGCCATTGAGCCGTCGTATCTTAGGCCGTAAATTCGACGTGAATCGACGTTCGGCGCTTAATTTACATGGGGTCACGATTCATTTCAATACAACACGCCCACTACCAGCATACTTTGAATTAGGTGGGCTTACGCCGGCCCATTTACGCTACGCCGCCGTAACTTAGGGAGCAAGTGCTTTGTGAATACTGTACTTGCCTCTCTAGGCTGCGTCGGCGTAGCGCATATGAGATGCGCTACGCCCGCACAGAGATACGCCGATCTCTGTGAATCTGGCCCATGGTGTTTTTGATCTTAAAGGTGAAGTGCGGCACTTATGTTATTTCATTTATATGGTGGCTCACATAACTATGAGAGTGTGGATGGTGGAAGGGATTCACTAGTTTTCAACATATTTACCTTTCTGGAGTAATATTATAACTGTTTATAATCCCCAGCTACGCGCAGTACCACAACACGTTTTTATATTAGGAGTTTACCTTGCCATAATCTGAGTGCCTGCGGCCATGCAGCAATCACATCCACTTACATGCTGTTGTGATTACTGGAGCTAGCTTGTGACATTACTGTGCATGCCACCAGCTGGGCGGTGTTGGCTGTCACATGCTGTTTTTACTTTGGATGTTTGTGAGTACATTTTTATCTTGATAAATCCTGCTGGTTTGAGATATTGGGCCATGGTCTATTGCAGGGATATGCAATTAGCGGACCTCCAGCTGTTGCAAAACTACAAGTCCCATCATGCCTCTGCCTCTGGGTGTCATGCTTGTGGTTGTCAGAGTCTTGCAATGCGTCATGGGATTTGTAGTTCTGCAACAGCTGGAGGTCCGCTAATTACATATGCCTGGTCTATTGGTTCATTCTCTCTAAGGACATCCCTGGTGGGGTCAGGCAAGTTTGGGAGTGCTGAGGAGAGCTACCCACTGGGAGTTTTCATCTGTGCTTATGGAGTCCATGAGGAGTGTTTCTACTGCGTTAACCTCTTATAATCTGGAGGTTATCTAGTTGGTAAGCAGCCAAGTTTGCAGGTAGTGATTTACAGTGGTGCAAGACAGTGAAGATATACAGGCCTGTGTAATTATATACAAGGTTTACTATGGACTTGGGATCATTATGAATTAGTTTATGTTGCACATGAGCACTTTATTGATTAATTGCACATGCAACATTGGCACTTGTCTAAGTAGATGTATATGAATTTATTAATGCACATGAGCACTCTTTTCACTTTTTTGTATTTGATATTGGGTGTTATTTACTAAAGGCACATCCACTTTGCACTACAAGTGTAAAGTGCACTTGAAATTGCACTGAAAGCGCACATGGAAGTGCAGTCACTGTAAATCTGAGGGGAAGCTCTGAAATGAAGGGAAACTCTGCTGATTTTATTATCTAATCATGTACAAGGTAAAATGCTGTTTTTTATTTTCCTTGCATGTCCCCTTTGGATCTACAGCGACTGCACTTCCAAGTGCACTTTGAGTGCAATTTCAAGTGCACTTTGCACTCGTAGTTTGCACTTGTAGTGCAAAGGGGATTTGCCTTTAGTAAATAACCCCCATTGTGTATTTAGATATTTTGGGCAGCAATATTAGCGATGACTTATTCCGCGTACACACAACCGTTTTTCGGGTTGTAAAAAATTTCATTTTTAATGGTCTAGAAAAAAATATGTTTTTTTCAACCCGATCGTTAAAATAGCCTTGCCAACACACGATCAGGTAAGCCTAGATTAAGGCTTACCTGTAGGTGCTTGCAATATCTTCGAGACCTACACGATCTTGGAGATATTTGCAATTTCCCCAAGCAACGCCTTCTTCTGCACATGCGCCGTCTTGAAAGGGCATGCTGTGCCGTTTCAAGCCAGGGTCGTGCCGTTAAAGACGGCTCCTGCATGCATGTGCAGGAGTGACATCACGCGACTCCGGCCAGTCACAAGCTGGAGTTTGCGCCCCCGCGGAAAAAGAGGGTTGAAGATGGATGCTCACTGCCATGGTGGAAGATGGCAACATCACAGGCTTCTACTGAAGGTAAGTGTCACATAATGGGCTACTATGGGATGCATAGTAGCCCATTATGCTTTACTTTTGCAGTGAGACATATTACTTCCTCTTTAATGATATGCATGCTCATTTAAAATGAATTCCCCACCCCTAATTTAAGTAAATTCTCCCCCTTTGAAAACATTTTTTTTTATGCTGTCAACCACCATAAACTAACGTTTTCAGCAGGAGACATTAGCAGTGATGGGCCAGTGTATTTTTCTCAGCATAGGTGTCCTTTAACCACTTGCTTCGCTTTAACTGACATTTGCACGGTCGTGCGACGTGGCTCCCAAACAAAATTGACGTCCTTTTTTCCCCACAAATAGAGCTTTATTTTGGTGGTATTTGATCACCTCTGAGGTTTTTATTTTTTGCGCTATAAACAAAAAAAGAGCGACAATTTAAAAAAAATATATATTTTTTTACTTGTTGCTTTAATAAATATCCCAATTTTTTTTTAAAAAAATATATTTTTTTTCTCAGTTAAGGCCGATACGTATTTTTCGACGTATTTTTGTAAAAAAAAAAAAAAAAATCGTTATAAGCGACTGGTTTGCGCAAAAGTTATAGCGCCTACAAAATAGGGGACAGAATTATGATTTTTTTTTATTATTTTTTTTTTTACTAGTAATGGCGGCGATCTGTGATTTTTATTGGGACTGCGACGTTATGGCGGACACATCGGACACTTTTGACACAAATTTGGCGCCATTCACATTTATACAGCGATCAGTGCTATAAAAATGCACTAATTACTGTATAAATGTGACTGGCAGTGAAGGGGTTAACACTAGGGGGTGAGGAATGGGTTAAATGTGTATCCTAGGTGTGTTCTAACTGTGTGGGGGGAGGGGGGTGACTGGGGGAGGTGACCGATGCTGTGTCCCTATGTACAAGAAACACAGATCGGTCTCCTCTCCTCTGACAGCACGTGGAGCTCTGTGTTTACACACAGAGCTCCACGTCCCTGCTGTCTTACCGACAATCGCGTGTACCCGGCGGACATCGCGGCCGCCAGGTACACGCATCGGCTTCCCAGCGATGCGCCGGGACAGTGTTTACCCGCTGCGCGCCCCCCAGAGGCGCGCGCGGGTAATGCTTTTAAATGACGTCCAAAGACGTCCAGTTGGCACTTGAGAGCCGCGCTGTTGATGTCTTTTGTCAATAGCGCGGGTCTCAAGTGGTTAAATCACAAGTAACAGCAGAGAGAAGAATCACAACAGAATACTTTACTATGTATTTTCTGAGGGTCCTGAATGGGTGTCTCTATACATTGCTGGAAGCATACTGACCTCCATCAAAAAGAGGTCTCGTAGTCTTTGTAATTTGAGTGATTCTTTGTTTAGGAGAGGAAAGGATTGTTGTATCTGATATATTAAAATGTGACAATCTTCCTACTGGGCCTCTTCAGTGTTTGATCGTATTAATGTTTAATCCATTTTTCCTTCTAGCCATCCACTGTGGGTCCAATTCCCTGGAGGGGTAATTGTATGGTAGTGCTTTAATTATGCTGCCATTACTGAACGGGAAAGATACTCATTTAAGAATTCTGCTGCTTATAGAGCCTCTCCGGAGCCTGGCATGGCGCAGAATATATCAGAATGTGTTGAAGGATCTAATTTTTATTATCCTAAGCCTAGATGGAAGACTTCATTTATCTACCCTAGAGGATGAATGACTCATAAAAGAGTAATTCAGATAATATCCCTTTAAAGTTGTGATAGAATGAGAGGTGGGATGTTAGCAATGCAGGGAGAAGAAGCTCAGAGGTACACACAGCAATTTGGTCCCAAAAGAATCTGAATCTATATTATGATTTAATATTTGTACACTGCCATGTCTGTGGACTCCTGTCACACAGATGCCTCTTATACATGTCTATGGTATTTAAACCCTAGCTCAAGCTTTATTAAAAAAAAAATATTTGAATCAAAGAGGGATAGTAATCAGCTTAGTAAATGTTTTATTTTTTATCTTGTTTCCCTAAAGGAAAACCCATTTGCCTAAAAAGAAGCCAGACCTGGAGGAATAAAATCTATGGAGAAGCTACATGCCCGGGGAAAATATGTCCTAGGACAGGATTTAAGTGTAGGAGATTAGAGTGGCAATAAGAGGTTTCAGCTGATTGGCAGTTGATTGTCGCATATAGGGAGTAGCTGTAGGAATAGGACCCGGATTTGGATGGGAGGTCATTTTAGAATGGTTGATTGGAAAAAAATCCCTAATATAATGTAAGTGAAATAGGAAGAGATTGGAGAAGAACTGTCAGAGCAGTTTGGTGGCTTATGGGGTCTATGGAACAGTGGTACAGTATGATTACAAAATGGGGTCTCATCAAGTGGTATGGTGCTTCCTTTTTTAGTGTCGGAGGTTCCACCAGGTAACTACTCAATTTGGAACAATCCAAAAGCTGGTGATTTGTGATTGGGAAAAGGATGGAAGCTAGCGAGGAAGCTAGCCAAGAAGGCACCCAAAAAAATTGGTAAAATTTGTCTCACAGTTGTAATTACTTTTGTATCTGCTACAGTTGTATTTATTTTTTTAATTATTAACTGTGCTTTATAAAAACTGATGTTACTCAGTCCAAGTATTTATTCGGGTAACAATATGGGGATGAAATAGCAAATCTTTATAATTTCTACACAAGCCATTACTTTAACATTATTAAAATATAACTTTTCAATGTACAGTACACTTTTAAAATGATCCAAAATGCAAGCCATGCTTCCTTATAATACAGTAGCTTGGAAGTATTCTGAACACCATTGGCTATTTCCTCTTTCACTGATTCATTTATCACCAATCAAATTCATAATTTCAAGGCATGGTTAAATCTGATTGGTGGTTGTGGATATACAGTAGCAGTACAGCAGTGTCTAGATCAGTCTTTATTAACCTTTGTACCCCAGAGGAACCATTAAAATATTTTTCAGGTCTCTGGGAACCCCTGCTGAGATTAATTGATAATTGGTCAGTGAGTAAAATGCCCCTTATGTTGATGGTTAGTGAGAAACATAGAGGGGCTTCCAGTAAGGGGAGGGGTCATTGGGTTGGACTTCAAATTTGGAGACAAATTAAAAATTACTGTGAACCTGGAACAAAGACAAGAGGACCTCATCAAGCAAGGATCTACGTCCTACATACTGTTAAATGCACACTGGGCATGGACACACTGGACATACTAAAGGGAAATTAGCAAGAGCGGGATAGATTGCTTTACTATGCTTGTTTTGGGGGCTTTAATGTTTGCACAGATGTACCTGCACATAGTGAGTGCAATCTCTGAACCTATCTATGAAATAAAGCACTAATCTTCAATGTGTAGGGAACAATCTTGTGTTTGCATGCACTGTAAAGATCCAACTAATCCCGGTTTTACCTGGAATAAACAGCTTGCTCTGATATAGAAAATAATAGCATGTAATAAAATCTAACAAGCAAAGCTGCAGGTCAAAAGATCTATGTATTGTGCTGTTAAGAAAACGGTGTAAGTATGGATATGTATTATTGTAACTTCTGTTCCAAGAAAAAAATAGTGTATAAGTGCTTGCCTTGCACACATTAGGCATATCAATGTATGTGCATTGTAAAAACTCCCAGCATTTACTTTTTAACTTTTATCATTTTTTTTCATAGTTGCCATTAATGATGTTAACCCTTTCATGCCTATTTCTGACATTTGGTGTTTACAAGATAAAATCCATATTTTTTTGCTAGAAAATTACTTAGAATTACTTAAAAACACTAAACATTGGCCCAGATTCAAGAAGCACTTGCGCCCGCGCAACCATAGGTTGCGCGGCGCAAGTGCTTACTTGCTCCGGTGTAACGAGTGCTCCTGATTCAGGAACCTCGTTACACCGAATGCAGCCTAGGATGTGACAAACATAAGCCTCCTTATGCCTTCACATCCCAGGCTGCATTCTTGCGTTGGCCGCTAGGGGGCGCGGCCTTTGTGATCGGCGTGTAGTATGCAAATTGCATACTACCACCGATTCACAAAAGTTGCGCGGGCCCTTCTCACGCAAGGTACGGAGTTTCCGTACGGCGCCTTTAGCATAAGGTTGCTCCTGCTATAGCAGGCACAGCCAATGCTAAAGTATAGCTCCGCCTCCCGCTCGCGACGTTCAAATTTAACGTCGTTTACGTAAGTGAACCGTGAATGGCGCTGGACGCCATTCACGTTCACTTACAAGCAAATGACGTCCTTGCGACGTCATTTGCCGCAATGCACGTCGGGAAACTTTCCCGACGGAGCATGCGCTGTTCGCTCGCGCGGGAGCGCACCTAATTTAAATGATTCCCGCCCCCGGCGGGATCATTTACATTAGGCAGCCTTGCGCCCGGCTGCTTAGCATATTGCCCGCGCAATTTACGAAGCAACTGCTCCGTGAATCGCGGGCAAAGCGCAATATTTGCGTGGGCGCAGAGAAAAAAATTTGCTCTTTGCCCACGCAAATATTGCGCGATTCTACTTGAATCTGGGCCATTATATATATATATATATATATATATATATATATATATATTTCAGCAGAGAATCTAGAGAATAAAATGGCGATTGTTGCAATATGAAAGATGATTTACACCGAGTAAATAGATACCAAACATGTCATGCTTTAAAATTGCGCACATTCGTGGAATGGCGACAAACTTCAGTACCCTAAAATCTCTATAGGTGACGCTTTAAAAAAAAATACCGATTACCAGGTTAGAGTTACAGAAGAGGTCTAGTGCTAGAATTATTGCACTCGCTCTGACAAACGTGGCGATACCTCACATGTGTGATTTGAACACCGTTTACATATGTGGGCCTGACTTACATAAGCGTTTTCTTTGCTGCGTGAGCACGCGGGGACAGGGACGCTTTAAACATTTTTTTTTATTTTTTTTTTTATTTTTTTTTTACATTGTGTTTAAAAAAAAAAAAAATGATAAATTTTACTGCTGTGACAAGGAATGTACACATTCCTTGTGACACTATTAGTTGGTGACAGGTACTCTTTATGGAGGGACCCCAATTCCTCCTTTGCACTTCAAAGTATTCAGGTCGCCAAAAACGGCGATTCTGAATACTGGTTATGTTTTTTTTTTAAAACGGTGCCATTGGCAGCCGAGTAAACCGTAAATGACGTTGTGCCGTTGCTTCCATGTTTACAGAGAGAAGACTGGAACAAAGCTGTTTCTGCCTTCGTGCCAGTCTGTCTCTAGCTGCCGGAAGGGGAGGATCGATCTCCCTGTGGGATGGGAGGCCCAGTAAGAGAGGCGGAATATGGTGGGAGAGGGGATGTCCCCTCCCACTCCTCTGGGATAACAACCGAGTAGCTTTTAGCTGCATCAGTTGTTATCCCTGGAAAGCCGACCGCTCTCTAATCAACGGTAGCCTGCAGCTGCGGGGCTTCATCCCGGTATAACCCCCTAAAGCCGAGGCCGCATATATGCATACGCTCGGCACAAAGGGGTTTTAATATACACTCATTGCTCTTTTCTTTCTACTCAATGGACAACTTTACCTGGTAGATGCTTCCCTTTAACCACTTTACAACCAGCCACCGCAGTTATACTGTAGCAGGTTGGCTTGGTTACACAAATCGATATAGGTGTACGTCGGGCTCATACACCGCGATCTATCGGAGCATGCGTGCTGCCGGAGGCACGCACGCAATTCCATTGGCTAGAGTGGGAGCCAATCAGTGGGTCTGGTGAACTCAATTTTTAACGGCCACCCGTGATAGTTCCCCGCAGTGACAGAACAGGGATCTGCCTGTGTAAACAAGGCAAATATCTGTTCTGACAAGGGTGTTTATGCAGATCCCGTCTTTCTGTTATGCAGGAAGACGGATCTGTGTGTTTTCCCAGTGAGCCCTTTCCCCATACAGTTAGAACAAACTGTGAGACCTTACACCGTACAGATAGAACACACAGTTAATCCCCTGCTTGCCCCTGATGTTAACACCTTCCCGGTTCACAAAAAAGTGTCAAAATGTCTGTTAGATGTCCGATCGGTCCACAGCAATGTTGCAGTCCCACTAAAAATCACTGTAAAAATATGCCATAAACTAAAAATGCCATAAATATATCCCCTATTTTGTAGATGTGGTAACTTTTGCGCAAACCAATCAATATACGCTTATTGGGATTTTTTGGGGAAACGTTTTATAGCAGAAAGTAAAGGATAAAAAAATTATTTAAAATTGACACTCTTTTTTTGTTTATAGCGTAAAAAAAAAAAAACTTGCAGAGGTTATCAAATACCACCAACGAAAGCTCTATTTGTGGGCAAAAAAAAAGACATTGGGCCAGATTCAGAGACAGCGGCGTAGTTTTGTGCCGGCGTAGCGCATCTCATATGCGCTACGCCGACGTAACATTGAGAGGCAAGCTGAGTATTCACAAAGCACTTGCTCCCATATTTACGCCGGCGTAACGTAAATGGGCCGGCGTAAGCCCGCCTAATTCAAATTAGGAAGGTAGTGGGCGTGTTGTATTATAATTAACCGTGACCCCATGTAAATGAATGGCCGATCGAACGGCGCATGCTCAGAATCAAGTCGCAATTACTCCCTAAGATACGTCGGCTCCATGCTTTCGACGTGAACGTAACCTACGCCTAGCTCCATTCACATACGACTTACGCAAACGACGTAAAATCCGACGGCTGTTCCGACGTCCATACCCTAACATGACTTACCCCTGCTTTATGAGAGATAACTATACGCCGGACGTACGCCTTACATAAACGACTTAGCTTACTGCGACGGGCGCAAGTACGTTCATGAATCGGCGTATTTAGCTCATTTACATATTCGACGCGTAAATCAACGGAAGCGCCCCTAGTGGCCAGTGTAAATATGCACCCAAGATACGATGGCGTAGGAGACTTACGTCGGTCGGATCAAGCCGAATTTCAGGCGTATCTTGCATTGAGAATAAGGCGCATAGATAAGACGGCGCATCCATGGACTTACGCGGCGTATATAAAGATACGTCGGTGTAAGTCGTTCGTGAATCCGGCCCATTGATTTTGTTTGGGTACAGCGTCGCACGACCGCACAATTGTCAGTTACACAATACACAATGCAAGAGAAGCAAAAGGCTGTAGCAGATAAGTCTACATAGGTAGATAGCAATTACTCATTTTTTTCAAAACCTCCCCAGAGAAAATAATGTTAAACAATATGTAAATCCAACATTTCATATTGCTTATACACTGTATCACCAAAAGTATTGGGAGGTCTGCCTTTACATGCACATGAACTTTAATGACATCCCAGTCTTAGTTCGTAGGGTTCAATATTTAGTTGGCTCACCCTTTTCCGCTATAACAGCTTAAACTCTTCTGGGAAGGCTGTCTCATAGAATACTTTTGGGAGGAATTAGAGCAGAGATTGTGAGCTAGGCCTTCTCATCCACATCAGTGCCTAACCTCACAAATGCGCTTCTGAAAGAATGGTCAAACATTCCCAAAGACACACTCCTAAGCCTTGTGAGCAGCCTTCCCAGAAGAGTTAAGGCTGTTAAAGCTGCAAAGGGAGGGCCTACTCAATATTGAATACTGAATACTAGGGACTAAGAGCCGGTTCACACTGGGGCGACTCCTCAGCCACCTGACAAGTCGCGCCCCATTGTATTCAATAGAACTGTTCTAATAGGAGCAACGCAAGTCGCTCTGACTTAGAAAAAGGTTCTTGTACGACTTCGGGGGCGACTCGGGGCGACTTGCATTGACTTCTATACAGAAGTCATTTTGCAAGTCGCCTCTGAAGTCGTCTTCAGGACGCCTTGCCGAGTCACCCCCGAAGTCGTGCCGCCCCAGTGTGAACCGGCTCTAAGACTGGGATGCCATTAATGTTCATGTGCGTGTAAAGGCAGGCATCCCAATACATTTGGTAATATAGTGTACAGTATGTGCTTGCTGTACTATGTACAGTGCCTTAAAAAAGTATTCATACCCCTTAAAATGTTCCACATTTTGTCATGTTACAACCAAAAACGTAAATGTATTTTAGTGGGATTTTATGTGATAGACCAACACGTGGCATATAATTGTGAAGTGGAAGGAAAACTCTTTTTCTTCCAAGATTGCCCTGTATTTGGCTCCATCCATATCCCCATCAACTCTGACCAGCTTTCCTGTCCCTGCTGAAGAAAAGCATCCCCCCACCATGATGCTGCCTCCACCATGTTTCACAATGTTTCACTGTGGGATGGTGTGTTCAGGGTGATGTGCAGTGTTCAAGTAAGGTTCAAAAAGTTCAATGTTGGTCTCATCAGACCAGAGCACCTTCCTTCCACATGTTTGCTGTGTCCCCCACATGGTTTCTCGCAAACTGCAAACGGGACTTCTTATGGCTTTCTTTCAACAATAGTGTTGCTCACGAATATTCGCATTGCGAATATTCGACTCGAATATAGCATATTCGAGAAATCGCGCTATATTTCGAAATTCGCGGTGAATATTCGCAATTCCGAATATTCGATTTTTTACAATTTTTTTTTTGAACCAGATCACATCCTAGATATCTCCATCGACGTCTAAAAGCATTGCTGGTATCATTAGAGACCCTGGGCCGAGTAGCTGAAGCGTTCATTGAATTTTCCAGAAAGATCGCAATGCGATTATTCGGCAAACGCAATATCGCGCGATTACTTTCCTCGCCCCGATCTTCCGCATCAGAGCGATTTTTACAGTTTCATTTGTAAAACAGATCACATCCTAGTGATCTCCATAGACGTCTGAAAGCATTGCTGGTATGATTAGAGCCATTGGGCCGAGTAGCTGAAGCGATCATTTTATATTGCCGAATATTCGCAATGCGAATATTCGGCAATAGGAATATTGCACGATTATTTGCTCCGCCCTTTTGCATCAGAGCCAATCAGAGTTCTCCTTCCACACTCGTCACAGGTTCGCAACCAATAGGAACCTGCCTGCATGGACATTATATAAGCTCACTCCCAGCACCATTTCATTGCAGATTCAGAAGCTGGCTATAGAGTGTGGAGGCTGTTTCTGTGTTCCTGGTTTCCTGTGTCTTTGTTCTTGATTGATTTAGATCATCACCAGCATTGCTATTTAGTGATTCCAGTGGATCTTTTCCAGTATATCAACTGCTTTTTTCAAAGCAATAGACCCAAGAGCTTTTTTCAAAGCTACGTTTTGTGCTGTTTTGTGCTGTTTTTTTCATTTGTGTTACTGTTTGATCCTGCAATCCTCCCTGTTCAGTGATATTTGCAAGAGATTTCAGAACACATTTTGCTGAGCTTTATAAAAGAGCTTTTCTAAAAGCTAAGTTTTGTTCATCTTGTGTTACTGTTAGATCTTGCAGGTTCGCTGTTCAGTGATATTTGATAGGCATCTCAGTTCACATTTTGTTTAGTTTTCCCTAAAGAGCTTTTATAAAAGCTAAGTTTTGTGTTCAGTTTAGTTAAATTTTGTGTAGTAAGTGTACACACTGTTAGTGTATGTGTTTAGTGTCTGTGTTTTGTGTTTAAAAAAAAAAAAAAAAAAAAAAGTTAGTGTTTGTTTAGTGCTTTTTTTTTTTTTCTTTAATTTTGTAGTCCTTGTCTGGTGTACTACTTTTCTTATAGTTTAGTAGCTGTCTGTGTACGTCTTTGTCTGCGTGCCTGTCTTGTAAAAAATACACAAAAACACATTTTGTTCACATTTACCCCCCCCAATAAAGTTTACCCCCCCCACACACATATCAGCAATAATGAGCGGCATCCGTGGCCGTGGCAGCAGGGGTAGGGGAGTTACTCCCAGTGCTGGATCGCTGCCAGCACGGGGTACCTCTCGTGCCCCTACTAGTGGTAGAGGATCGGGTGCAAGGGGAGTACGCCTGATCCGGGAGTTCTTCCCATCGGGCAGCCGCCCGATATTGCCATCTCAGGCTGAAGTAGTGGTGGACTACATGGGGCACAGCAGTGCCACTGAGTCGTCGGTCCCGACTCACAGTAGTACCACCATTACACCGGTGCCTGTACTACCCCCCCCAGCCCCCAAGAGTCCAGCATCTTACTGTTCGACAGCGACAGTGAGAGGGATCTCTTGGGGGAGGCCATGCATCAGGCAGACCTCCAGCTCTGTCCTGATGGTCAGGACCTTTTTGAAGGGATGGATGAGGAGGATGGGATACCTGCTGGCAGTATCCCAGAGACATCCCTTCAAACTGGTGCTGCTGTTTTGGTGCAGGAAACAGCAGCACCTAGTCAGACCCAGGCGTGGGTGAGGGGACAGCGGAGCCAGGCTAGAGGCTCCATGTCACGTGGTTCCCTCAGACCAACACATCTCAGCCCTTGGTCTGACATCTCTGGGGGCGAAGAGGGTGACCCATCATGGTTGCCATCTGACGCGTCGGCTCACTACGTCAGTGACGACGGGGAAGGTAGGCACCCTGGTGAAACGGTGCGCCAGGTCACCACCAGGGAGACCATCGTCAGGGTCTCCACTGGTGATGGCAGCAGGAGGTGTCAGGAGGAGGAGCAGCAGCAGCAGCAGCAGGCAGCTCCACCTGTGCGCACCGAGTCCCAGCAGGTGCAAGTAAGCGTCACCCCATCTGACAGGAGGGCGGTGCTGAAGTCACCTGTCTGGAATTTCTTTACCCTGGTGGCAGACAACCCTACCGTGGCCATCTGCCGGATTTGTAAAGTGAGGGTGAAGAGAGGGAAGTGTTTGGCTCGGGTGGGTACCACAGCCCTGAACCAGCACCTGAGGATAAACCACTGGGCGTTGTATGACGAGATGAAGCGTGGTGGTGGTAGCAGCGCCACCACCACAAGTGAGCAGGGTACAGCAGCCCCTGCCACATCTTCATCTCTTTCCAGCAGGTCATGCCCCCCCGCTCCCTCTAGTAGAGGTACTGGTACCGGCAGCCAGACCTCTACTTCCACAGCACCCTCCACGTCTGTGTCCCGCACTGCCGTCCGGCGCCAGGCGTCGATTTCAGACGCCTTTGACCGCACCACTCCCTTCCCCCCTGGAGACCGACGTGTGCGTTCCCTCAATGGGCTCCTGGCAAGGGTTATTGCCCAACATCTGCTGCCCTTCAACATAGTTGACAGCAACCCCTTCAGGCAGATGTTGGAGCAGGCCCAACCCCAATGGCGTGTCCCCAGCCGCCATTTCTTTGCCAGGACTGGTGTCCCTGCCCTACACCAGCACATTGTGCAGAATGTAACCCTGTCGCTGGATCACGCTGTCAGCGACAGGGTTCATCTGACAATGGATGGCTGGACCAGCAGGCATGGGCAGGGACGCTACATCAGCTTCACGGCCCATTGGGTTTCCCTCCGAGGCGTCGGTGAGGGATCGTCGGCAACCGATCTTGTGGTGCCGCCCCGGGGGGTCCAGGGGAGAACTGCTGGTCTCCCTCAAGCCACTGTCTCCGCAGCTGCTGAGCCTCCCAGCAAGCGCCCCCGTAGCTACTCAAGTGTGGGGCACGTGCGCTGTCAGGCCGTGCTCCAGCTTGTTAGTTTAGGGGACCGGAGACACACTGGAGAAGAAGTGCTGAAAGCACTTCAAGCTCAGGTCCAGAAGTGGCTGACACCCCGAAGGCTCCAGCCAGGTATGGTTGTCTGCGATAACGGCAGCAACCTACTCGCCGCCCTCCATGCTGGCAGTCTGACGCACGTGCCCTGTCTGGCACATGTCCTCAACCTGGTGGTGCAGAAGTTCCTGCGCACTTATCCAGGGTTGAGTGACATTGTGGCAAAGGCGCGTAGGATTGCCAGCCACTTCAGGCGCTCCCCAACCGCTACCGCGTCCCTGTCCAAATTGCAGCGGAAGTACAATCTGCCCCTTCACAGGCTGATTGTGGACAGTGTGACGCGGTGGAACTCCACCCTCCACATGCTGAAGAGGTTGTGGGAGCAGCAAAGGGCGGTGAGGGAGTACCTGATGGAACTAGGCACTGAGAGGGCTTCACCACAACTCCCTTTCATCGCCTGTGCGCAGTGGGGGCAGATAAACCAGGTCTGCCAAGTGTTGTCCTCCTTCGAGCAGGCGACCAAGATGGTCAGCAGTGAGCAAATTGGCCTCAATAGCGTGCTGCCAATACTGTTCATGCTGGAGAGGACACTAGATCGCCTGCTCGAGGCTGGGGAGAGTGCCTTGGTGGAGCAGGAGGAGTCAGCAATGCTCCACCGAGACCAGGGCCAGGACGAGGAGGAGGAGGAGGAGGAGGATGATGATGAAGAGGAGGATGAGGTGGTTGCTGGTGTCGTCCCGGAGTCAGGGCCTGGTCAGGAGGGAGAGCCGGTGTTGGGGGCACCGATAGTCCGGGGGTTGGGCATGTCTGAGTTTGACCAGCAGCGCCTCAGGGATGAAGAGTCGCACCTCATTCACCTGGCCAGCATTGAGGAGTCACAGCGGGCTGTGCTCTTCCCCATGGCTGCCCACATGCTGAGATGCCTCAGGAGGGACCCCCGGGTTAAGACCATCAAGACGAGGGATGATTTCTGGATGGCCACCCTTTTGGATCCCAGGTGCAAGGGGAAACTGGAGCAGTTCATCCCAGCCAGCCGGAGGCAGCACCGGATGGAGGAACTGCAGGCAGCCATTGTCAGACGGTTGGAGCAGGCAACTCCCCGGCCTCCAGTTGTCCCCCCTCATCTCACCCAGCAGGTGGCTGCACCCAGCTGCAGCCGAGCAGGGGACCTAATGGAAGAGATGAGGATGTTCTTCCAAACCGAGCGACCCAGTACCACCACCAGCAGCAGCAGCAGCAGTCACCACCAGCGGCTGGCCCACATGGTGGCAGACTACATGGCGTCCGTCGGTGCTTCTGACAGTATGAGCACCGACGACCCCATGGAGTACTGGGTTGCCAGATTGGACACCTGCCGCGAGCTCGCTCAGTATGCGCTGGAGTTATTGTCTTGCCCCCCCTCCAGCGTACTATCTGAGCGGACATTCAGCGCGGCAGGTGGGGTGGTCACGGACAAGAGGACCCGTCTGTCCACAGACTCCGTGGACAGACTCACATTCATAAAGATGAATGAGTCCTGGATCGGCGGTGACTTTCTGGCACCCGTCGTCGGTTCAGGGCGCTGAAGGGTCCCTTGCCATGCATTCCCTGATGAAGCCCCGGACCTGATGTATTTACAGTGCTGAATATAACTATTTCAACATCAGAGAAAATCAATGTTAATATTTGGTACAGTAGGCTTTCTTTGCAATTACAGCGGTCAAACATTTCTTGTAGTTTTACACCAGCTTTGCACACACTGGAGGAGGGATTTTGGCCCACTCCTCCACACAGATCTTCTCTACATCAGTCATGTTTCTGGGCTATCGCTGAGAAACACGGAGTTTGAGCTCCCTCCAAAGATTCTCTATTGGGTTTAGGTCTGGAGACTGGCTAGGCCACGCCAGAACCTTGATATGCTCCTTACAGAGCCAATCCTTGGTTATCCTGGCTGTGTGCTTTGGGTCATTCTCATGTTGGAAGACCCAGCCTCGACCCATCTTCAAAGCTCTAACTCAGGGAAGGAGGTTGTTGCCCAAAATCTTGCAATACATGGCCCCGGTCATCCTCTCCTTAATACAGTGCAGTCACCCTGTCCCATGTGCAGAAAAACACCACCAAAGCATGATGCTACCACCCCCATGCTTCACATTAGGGATGGCGTTCTTGGCATGGTACTCATCATTATTCTTCCTCCGAACACGGTTAGTGAAATTATGATCAAAAAATTATATTATAGTCTCATCTGACCACATGATTTTCTCCCATGACTCCTTTGGATCAGTCAAGACAATTATGTCAGCAGTTATTTCACACCCTATATACTCTTATTAAGACTGCTGTACATCATGGCAACTCCTGCCCATGTGATATGACTCTGTATCAACTACTACTGTTAATACTACTACTGCTGCTTCTGCTGCTGCTGCCGCCCAGTCAATACACCTATGTCAGCAGTTATTTCACACTCTATATACTCTTATTAAGACTGCTGTACATCATGGCAACTCCTGCCCATGTGATATGACTCTGTATCAACTACTACTGTTAATACTACTACTGCTGCTTCAGCTGCTGCTGCCGCCCAGTCAATACACCTATGTCAGCAGTTGTTTAACACTCTATATACTCTTATTCCTACTGCTGTTCATCATGGCACCTCCTGCCCATGTGATATGACTCTGTATCAACTACTACTGTTAATACTACTACTGCTGCTTCTGCTTCTGCTGCTGCTGCCCAGTCAAGACACCTATGTCAGCAGTTATTTGACACTCTATATACTCCTATTCCTACTGCTGTTCATCATGGCACCTCCTGCCCATGTGATATGACTCTGTATCAACTACTACTGTTAATACTACTGCTGCTTCTGCTGCTGCTGCCCAGTCAAGACACCTATGTCAGCAGTTATTTGACACTCTATATACTCCTATTCCTACTGCTGTTCATCATGGCACCTCCTGCCCATGTGATATGACTCTGTATCAACTACTACTGTTAATACTACTGCTGCTTCTGCTGCTGCTGCCCAGTCAAGACACCTATGTCAGCAGTTATTTGACACTCTATATACTCCTATTCCTACTGCTGTTCATCATGGCACCTCCTGCCCATGTGATATGACTCTGTATCAACTACTACTGTTAATACTACTGCTGCTTCTGCTGCTGCTGCCCAGTCAAGACACCTATGTCAGCAGTTATTTGACACTCTATATACTCCTATTCCTACTGCTGTTCATCATGGCACCTCCTGCCCATGTGATATGACTCTGTATCAACTACTACTGTTAATACTACTGCTGCTTCTGCTGCTGCTGCCCAGTCAAGACACCTATGTCAGCAGTTATTTGACACTCTATATACTCCTATTCCTACTGCTGTTCATCATGGCACCTCCTGCCCATGTGATATGACTCTGTATCAACTACTACTGTTAATACTACTGCTGCTTCTGCTGCTGCTGCCCAGTCAAGACACCTATGTCAGCAGTTATTTGACACTCTATATACTCCTATTCCTACTGCTGTTCATCATGGCACCTCCTGCCCATGTGATATGACTCTGTATCAACTACTACTGTTAATACTACTGCTGCTGCTTCTGCTGCTGCTGCTGCCCAGTCAAGACACCTATGTCAGCAGTTATTTGACACTCTATATACTCCTATTCCTACTGCTGTTCATGATGGCACCTCCTGCCCATGTGATATGACTCTGTATCAACTACTACTGTTAATACTACTGCTGCTGCTTCTGCTGCTGCTGCTGCCCAGTCAAGACACCTATGTCAGCAGTTATTTGACACTCTATATACTCCTATTCCTACTGCTGTTCATCATGGCACCTCCTGCCCATGTGATATGACTCTGTATCAACTACTACTGTTAATACTACTGCTGCTTCTGCTGCTGCTGCCCAGTCAAGACACCTATGTCAGCAGTTATTTGACACTCTATATACTCCTATTCCTACTGCTGTTCATCATGGCACCTCCTGCCCATGTGATATGACTCTGTATCAACTACTACTGTTAATACTACTGCTGCTTCTGCTGCTGCTGCCCAGTCAAGACACCTATGTCAGCAGTTATTTGACACTCTATATACTCCTATTCCTACTGCTGTTCATCATGGCACCTCCTGCCCATGTGATATGACTCTGTATCAACTACTACTGTTAATACTACTACTGCTGCTTCTGCTGCCCAGTCAAGACACCTATGTCAGCAGTTATTTCACACCCTATATACTCTTATTAAGACTGCTGTTCATCATGGCACCTCTTGCCCGAGTGATTTGACACTGTATTGTCAATGTCTACTACTACTATTACAGCTCAGTCAAGACACCTGTGTCCCAATTTTTTGGTACACTATTGACTACTATGACCACTACTGATGCTGTAAAGTATTCCCCAAGTGTTTTTATGCTATGAATTACTATTACCACTACTGCTTGTAAATCATGCCTGTGTGATACTTAGTGGGAATGCTTTAATAAGCATTCCTAGTATGGATACCCGTAAATGTATTAATCTTAATTAGTGTGAATGCTTTAATAAACATTTCCAGTATTGATATCCGTAAATTTAGTAATCTTATTATTCCTTACGTTTTTTGGTTCTGCGTAACTTCGGCATACTTTCAGCTATTGAGACCATTCAACTGTAAAAATGTTCGTCTCGTTCAGCTAATGATGGGACTTCTTCAAGTTTTTTTCTACTTTTTACACTTTTATAAATTTTAAGCTTTTAGACCCTTTTTTTAAACATTGAAGTCAATGAGAACATCCTTTTCCCCTTTGAATTCACATGCCATGCCAAAAGTTTCAGCTACTTCATACTTTCACTTACAGACACTGAAAAAACTTTAAAGCGGTCACAAAATATTTAGCTATCCGGCTATGACTTTTCAGATCGTTATCGTTTACAATTTTTTGGTGAAAACGCAATTTACGTTTTGCGAATTTTTCACAAAAATGCAATAGGTTATAATGTAATCCTATGGAGGGGATTTAGAGTCTGTCATGTGACCTTAACATTGGAGATCTTTGTAATTAAAAATATCTTTACAAAAAGGGGAAACAAATTGGTCTCACGCCCACAAGATCTACTTTTCATACACAATTTTTATATCAAAACGTAGCTATGCTTGTCTGGTTTATGGCAATGTGACCAATTCTGCGATACGTATTTTAGTTTTAATTATTGGAGCAACAGCCAGAAATTATGTCTCATAGACTCTCATGTGAAATTATCTAAAAAATGTTGCTGCAGAACTCACAAAGACGCTCTTTTCTAAATCGCAGACATGGCCACATTTTTAAGTTTATCTACATAAATTTCATATCGATGCGTTTACAAGGGCCGTGTATTTCAAACGGTGTAGTCGTTGTATCAATTGCATGTACGTTTGAGGATTTATTAAGCTTTGTTTGGAGGCTTAAATCATGTATTAGATCTGTGAATTAAAAGCGTTTGTAATGTTATTTCTTTCCATAAATAACTTTCCTGACCTCAGTGCAATATTCCTCCTCACTGACCTGGGGGGGAGGGGAAACCTATTGAGGGGGGAGGGGCGACCAGGAAGTCAGCATACTCTATACTTTGCAGATAGAGAAAGAAGCTGTGTGTCCTAAAGATAGTGTAGTGGTTATGGTGAATGTCTTTGGCAAGGGGCTAACCAATTAAGCTATTCAGCATTCCCACTCGCATTTTCCTCAGGAAATGCATTGTCTAGTTATATTATATTTTAATACTCCTGCTGCTGCCTCCATGCTGAGTAAAGCTTCATGACCTCTCTGGCACAGCGGATCCACCAACAGCCTCCGCTACAAGCTACCAGACCGGACTACCAGACCGGATCTAAACAGCAAGTGTAACTATAACAATGAACCTTATGTTAAACCCTGTTTTGCGGCATTTATACTGCAACCATTGGGCTGACTGCAAGAGCTCATCTGCATTCTCTCTCTTTCTTGCTCTCCCTCTCTCTCTCTTTGTATATATATATATATTGTTGCTTTTGTTATGTTCATTTTTCAACAGTTTATTTTGTGTTCGTCGTGTCTGTGTCGTGTGCTTTAGTTTGTCCTAGGTTAATGTTAAATAAAATAATAGTATAAAATGTTTTTGCTTATTATGAAGTTAAATGTGTTGATGTTGATTTGTTTGATGTGAAGTTAGATGTGTTGAAAAACCTACAACTCTATCTCAAAAAGAAATGAAACATTTCCAAAAAATAAGTTTTTTTAATACAAAAATAAATTTAAATATAGCTCTCAATCCGTTTCTGAATGCGGTGCATTTCCGCAATCTGACCCGATAGCTGCTGCTCTAGCAGAGCATTTTGTTGGGTGAGGTAGCTCATCTTCCGCTGGTTTTGAAGGATCTTCTGGTGCGTCTTTTCGATGAGTCTGTTTTGCCTCCTCATATCTCTTGATGCTTTTAGGATATAATAAAAAAACATTTGGATTTCAAATAACGTTACCAAATAAATAAATATTTTTTTTTGCTTATTAATCAATCATTATCATGTGTATACACTTGTTATGTGTCTAACACATCCCGGGAGTGCAGAATTATTAGGCAAATGAGTATTTGGACCACATCATCCTCTTTATGCATATTGTCTTACTCCAAGCTGTATAGGCTCGAAAGCCTACTACAGATTAGGCATATTAGGTAATGTACATCTCTGTAATGAGAAGGTGTGTGGTCTAATGACATCAACACTCTATATCAGGTGTGCATAATTATTAGTCAATTTCCTTTTCTTTGGCAAAATTGGCCAAAAGAAGGATTTGACAGACTCTGAAAAGTCCAAAATAGAGAGATATCTAGCAGAGGGATGCAGCACTCTTAAAGTTGCAAAGCTTCTGAAGCGTGATCATCAAACAAAAGAAGCGTGTGGAAAAACAAAGGTGCAAAATAACTGCCCATGAACTGAGAAAAGTTAAGCGTGCAGCTGCCAAGATGCCACTTGCCACAAGATTGGCCATATTTCAGAGCTGCAACATCACTGGGGTGCCCAAAAGCACAAGGTGTGCAATACCCAGAGACATGGCCAAGGTAAGAAAGGCTGAAAGACGATGACCACTGAACAAGACACACAAGCTGCAACGTCAAGACTGTGCCAATAAATATCTCAAGAAAGATTTTTCTAAGGTTTTATGGACTGCTGAAATGAGAGTGAGTCTTGATGGGCCAGATGGAAGAGCCCGTGCTGGATTGGTAAAGGGCAGGGAGCTCCAGTCCAACTCAGATGCCAGCAAGGTGGTGGTGGAGTACTGGTTTGGGCTGGTATCATCAAAGATTAGCTTGTGGGGCCTTTTCGGATTGAGGATGGAGTCAAGCTCAACTCCCAGTCCTACTGCCAGATTATGGAAGAGACCTTCTTCAAGCAGTGGTACAGGAAAAAGTCACCATCCTTCAAGAAAAACATGATTTTCATGCAGGACAATGCTCCATCACACGTGTCAAAGTACTCCACAGCGTGGCTGGCAAGAAAGGGTATTAAATAAAAAAAAGTAATGACATGGCCTCCTTGTTCACCTGATCTGAACCCCATTGAGAACCTGTGGTCCATCATCAAATGTGGGATTTACAAGGAGGGAAAACAGTACACCTCTCTGAACAGTGTCTGGGAGGCTGTGGTTGCTGCTGCACGCAATGTTGATGGTGAACAGATCAAAACACTGACAGAATCCATGGATGTCAGGCTTTTGAGTGTCCTTGCAAAGAAAGGTGGCTATATTGGTCACTGATTTGTTTTTGTTTTGTTTTTAAATGTCAGAAATGTGTATTTGTGAATGTTGAGATGTTATATTGGTTTCACTGTTAAAAATAAATCATTGAAATGGCTATCTATTTATTTTTTGGTTAAGTTGCCTAATAATTCTGCACAGTAATAGTAGTCACCTGCACACACAGATATCCCCCGAAAATAACTAACACTAAAAACAAACTAAAAACTACTTCCAAAAAAATTCAGCTTTGATATTAATGAGTTTTTGGGGTTCATTGAGAACATGGTTGTTGTTCAATAATAAAATGAATCCTCAAAAAATACAACTTGCCTAATAATTATGCACTACCTGTATACTTCTAGCATCAATACCATATTATGGTTCTACAATCTGACAGGTGCGCTTTATATGTTGTCCATTTTTATATCTACATTTTGTTGTTGAAATGTTATTAATCATTGTGCACATATTTACCTTCCTGAATGAGGCTCACAGGACCGCTCTCTTCCTCCTGCTCTTCTGCTTGAGAAGTTGGGGTGGTGGGGGGGGGAAGCTCCTCAGCTTGCTCCTCAACAGGAGCTGGGGTTGGGGAGTGGGAGGGCCCTGGCTGCTCCTCCTCATGCATCTCCTCCTCTGCCGCATCCTCCTCTGCCGCATCCTCCTCCTCCTCCTCATCGGCCTGGCGCCTTCTGCGCTTGGCGCGGACAACTGGCATTGGAGCTCCTATAATAACACAATGTTCATATATTATAAAAATGTTTTCTAATGACGTATGCAAATTCTGTGTACTCTGCTGTATTGTATATGAATACAAATTGATTTATATAGACAGTTAACCAATGGGACAATGTTATATTAAAGGGTCTTGTGGGCACTACAGGGGACTGAGCGTGAGCTGGGATGCAACCATGTTAAAATGAGCTGTTTTTGTCTACTTTGTTTTGTTCAGACCATCTCATGTTAAAAAAAGGGCCTGATGGAGCACACGGGATTACTATAACAACCCCACTCCTAACACAGGAATTTAGTGGTAATCTATATATATAAAACTCAACGTGTGTGTGTGCATAAATGTATGTATGTATGTATGTATGTATGTATGTATGTATGTATGTATGTTCCAGCATCACGTACAAACGGCTAAAGATATTTATATGAAACTTGGCACACAGGTTACTTATATGTCAGCCACAAACATAGGATAGGTGGTTTAAACCTTACCCACCCCCACTTGCCATGGTCGGGGTTTTTCTTTAAAGTCCCATGCAAAGCAATGGGAAAATTATGTTCCCACATAACTTCTGTGTTCCTGTCTGCTGTCCCATGTCTTTTTTCAACAGTACTATGAATACCTTGGCTGGTGGTGATATATGTTAGCACAACATGGCATCTTGGTTAACAACATCTGACCTTACATGAATTACATATGACCTTACATAACTGTCACCAAAGGAGCTGCGGTGGCTCCACGCGATTGCCACTGCACTGACAAGTGATTCACCTCTGCAGCTAGGGGTTCGGATCCCGCTCTCGGCTACCTGTGAATTGAGTTTGGTGGTCTCAGCCCCGCCCCTGGTGGGTGTGCTATGCGAGGTTGGGTTGGGAGGACCCCCTCACACCCGCCATTGCCAACCGGGGCATGGAGAAAGGTGGCAGATTGCCTCTGGGGGAGGCCTCCCAACTCCTGCAGGCCGGCTCCTCTCTCTTTCGAGTTCACGCACAAAATACACTTTTTAAAAAAAAAACATAACTGTCAACAATAACTTACCTGGATGATATTTAGCCCGAAGACGTCTGACCTGATCCATTTGGCGCCTCTTCAGGTCAGACCACTTCTTCACAATTGCATTGTGGTCGTGTTGGCCGCCAAAGTCAGCGATTAGGGCGCTGACCACAGCCCTTTTCTCTGGCTGCCTCCGCAGCTTATCGTATCCTGTTTCCAGGAACTTCTGCAAGATGAAGAACAAAGTATATTGTAATACTTCTGTTGACAGCCTTATGGATATATGACGTAAATGTATGCTATTCAACAATTGGAAGCATTCTCGCCTTATTAATCAATGACAGGGGTAACATGACAGATTTTATATCCTGCCATTTCGGTCGCCACCTTTTTTGCATAAATATAGCAGCCATTATCATTTGCATAATTATGAATATATTATTAACAACACAGGATACACGTATAGGGGAGATATGCGTTGCTAACTCTTTTCCCTGTCAGGAGCCTAACCCCCCGGGGGTCAGAGACGGGACCTTTTCGGAGGGCCACTGACGTATGTACCCGTCGCAGTTTTTTGTGATGTCACTCTTTAGGTGTGTGCACATTTTTCACTGCATCCGGGTGGAGTTTTTGGGTTGTGTTTTGCACGCCACAGGCTTTTCAACAGGAAAAAAACAGCTGGAGGCAGAATGGTTGCAAAACACTACGGGTTTGTTACCTAACTCTGGGTTTCAAGACCAGTCCACCTCCAGCTGTTGCAAAACTACTACTCCCATCAGCCACGGTCTGTCAGTGCATGCTAAGAATTTTACTTTTGCTGCATCTAGGGTGCCACAGTTTAGAGACCCGTGCATAAAGGCCTGAAAAACGGGGGCCTGCAGAACTTACAATACTAGAAGTGCCAGCATTCCCAGGCATGCTGGAAGTTGTAGTTCTGCAACATCTAAAGGGCAATATGTATTCGAACGTCCTTGGGCCTTGAGGACACTGAAGTCAGGACGTTCGCATACGTCCTATGTCCAAAAAAATGTTAAATTCATTATGCTAAATAACAAGGAAAAGTGCCTAAATACACATTTGCCAACCAGGGTGTCTGCAGCTGTCCAGGCATGCTGGGACTTGTAGTTTTGGAAAAGCAGGAGACACATTTTTTGTGAAATACTAATATCTGATCATATATACTAACTTTTAAACTAGACTGAAATGCAGTTGAAGATAATGAAATAACAGTGGTCGAAATACTTACACAAATCAGCAAATTTTCCTCAGATACAGTGAAATTACTTCCAACCATCTTGCTCTGCGATTGCGTTGCGATCAAAAAGTTGGAAACTGGCAAGGGTCCAGGAAATGGTCGCGTGTTGTTCGCGTGTTGATTGCGCTGCTTGGACCGAGATGGGTCCATATGGCTTCGGCTGTATGGACCACAGTAACTCTTTTCCCTGTCAGGAGCCTAACGCCCCGGGGGGTCAGAGACGGGACCTTTTCGGAGGACCACTGACGTATGCAACCGCCGCAGTTTTTTGTGATGTCAGTCTTTAGGTGTGTGCAAATTTTTTCTTGCACCGGGTGGAGTTTTTGGGTTGTGTTTTGCACGCCACAGGCTTTTCAACAGGAAAAAAACAGCTGGAGGCAGGATGGTTGCAAAACACTACGGGTTTGTTACCTAACTCTGGGTTTCAAGACCAGTCCACCTCCAGCTGTTGCAAAACTACTACTCCCATCAGCCACGGTCTGTCAGTGCATGCTAAGAATTTTACTTTTGCTGCATCTAGGGTGCCACAGTTTAGAGACCCGTGCATAAAGGCCTGAAAAACGGGGGCCTGCAGAACTTACAATACTAGAAGTGCCAGCATTCCCAGGCATGCTGGAAGTTGTAGTTCTGCAACATCTAAAGGGCAATATGTATTCGAACGTCCTTGGGCCTTGAGGACACTGAAGTCAGGACGTTCGCATACGTCCTATGTCCAATAAAATGTTAAATTCATTATGCTAAATAACAAGGAAAAGTGCCTAAATACACATTTGCCAACCAGGGTGTCTGCAGCTGTCCAGGCATGCTGGGACTTGTAGTTTTGTAAAAGCAGGAGACACATTTTTTGTGAAATACTAATATCTGATCATATATACTAACTTTTAAACTAGACTAAAATGCAGTTGAAGATGATGAAATAACAGTGGTCAAAATACTTACACAAATCAGCAACTTTTCCTCAGACTTAGTGAAATTGCTTCCAACCATGTTGCTGTGTGATTGCGCTGCGATCATAAGTTGGAAACTGGCAAGGCTCCAGGAAATGGTCGCGTGTTGTTCGCGCAATTGCGCATGCGCGATCGAAAAATCGCAATCGCAATATGTTTTTTGGTTAAAATATCATACATATTCGATTTCAGAGTGCTGCTACAGCAGTTTTCGAAATATCTGCAATCAATTTCGCATTCGCATGTTGCGATATTTCGATAAAATATCAGGAATATTCTGAGCCAATCAGAGCGCTCCTCCAGCATATCTCGAAATTGCGCAATAAATATCGCATTCGCATGTTGCGATATTTCGATAAAATATCACGAATATTCTGAGCCAATCAGAGCGCTCCTCCAGCATATCTCGAAATTCCGCAATAAATATCGCATTCGCATGTTGCGATATTTCGATAAAATATCACGAATATTCTGAGCCAATCAGAGCGCTCCTCCAGCATATCTCGAAATTCCGCAATAAATATCGCATTCGCATGTTGCGATATTTCGATAAAATATCACGAATATTCTAAGCCAATCAGAGCGCTCCTACCGCAGTTATTAAAAAATCGCAATTATTTTCGCATTCGCAATAGCGAAAAATCGCAATCAATTAATTTCGATAAAATATCACGAATATTCGAATTTAGCGAATATATCTCGAATATTCGAATATATATTCGAGATATATCGCGAAATCGAATATGGCATATTCTGCTCAACACTATTCAACAATGGCTTTCTTCTTGCCACTCTTCCATAAAGGCCAGATTTGTGGAGTGCATGACTAACATTTGTCCTGTGAACAGATTTTCCCACCCGAGCTGTGGACCTCTGCAGCTCCTACAGAGTTTCTATTGCCCAGCTTGTCAGTTTAGCCATGTCTTGGTAGCTTTTTAGTTGGGCCATACTCTTTCCATTTTCAGAAGATGAATTGAACAGTGCCCTGTGAGATGTTCAAAGATTGAGATATTTATTTATAACCTAACCTTGCTTAAAACCTCACAACTTTATGCCTGAGCTGCCTGGTGTGTTCCTTGGCCTTCATGATGCTGTTTGTTCACTAAAGCCCTGTACACACGATCGGTTTGTCCAATAAAAATAGACCGATGGACTGTTTTCATTGGACAAACCGATTGTGTGTGGGCCCCATCGTTTTTTTTCCATCGGTGAAAAAATATAGAACATGTTTTAAATTTTTCCTATGGATAAAAAACCGATCGTCTGTGTGGAAGTCCATCGGTCAAAAATCTATGCATGCTCAGAATTAGGGATGAGCTTCGAGTTCGAGTCGAACTCATGTTCAACTCGAACATTGCCTGTTCGCCTATTCGGCAAACAACGAATAATTAGGGGTGTTCGCGGCAAATTCGAAAAGCCACGGAACACCCTGTTAAAGTCTATGGGAGAAATCTAAAGTGTTGATTTTAAAGGCTAATATGCAATTTATTGTCCTAAAAAGTGTTTGGGGACCTGGGTCCTGTCCCAGGAAACATGTATCAATGCATTTTTTTTTAAAAAAACTGAAGTTTTTTCAGGAGCAGTGAATTTAATAATGCTAAAAGTGAAACAATAAAAGTGTAATATTACTTTAAATTTCATACCTAGGGGGGTGTAAAGTTAGCATGTGAAAAAGCGCATGTTTCCCGTACATAGAACTGTCCCTGCACAAAGTGTCATTTCTGAAAGAAAAAAAGCCATTTAAAACGGCTTTGCGCTCTAATGAATTGTCGGCTATTTCAATTACAGAGATGATTCATTCATAAAGAAAAAAAAATGTGTGGGGGTCCCCCAAATTAAATTACCAGGCCCTTCAGGTCTGGAATGGATATTAAGGGGAACCCCGCCGTAAAAAAAAAAAAATGACGTGCGGTTCCCCGCAAATATCCATACCAGGCCCTTCAGGTCTGGTGTGGATTTTAAGGGGAACTCCACCCCAAATAAAAAAAAATGGCGTGGAGTCCCCCTAAAAATCCACACCAGACCCTTATCCGAGCACGTTAACCTGGCCGGCCGCAGAAAAGACGGGGGGACAGAGTGCGCCCCCCCCTCTCCTGAACCGCACCAGGCCACATGCCCTCAACATGGGGAGGATGTCCCCATGTTGATGGGGACAAGGACCTCATCCCCACAACCCTTGCCCGGTGGTTGTGGGGGTCTGCGGGCGGGGGGCTTATCAGAATCTGGAAGACCCCTTTAACAAAAGGGACCCCCAGATCCTGCCCCCCCCCTATGTGAATTGGTAATGGGGTACACTGTACCTCTACCATTTCACGAAGGAAGTGTAAATAGTTAAAAAAAAAAACACACTGACACCGTGCAAAAAAATCCTTTATTAATAAGAAAAAATAAATAATCCAGCGATGTTAATCCACTGTCTCCTATCCAGCGATGGATGATCTCTCCAGCGACGGATGATCAGCGGTCCGGTCCAGCGATGCAGAAGATCCATCCGTTCAGAGCGCAGCAGGGGAGCTCCACTCTCCGCTGGACACAGCCCAGCGGAATGACGCGCTGGAGCTGTGACATTTCTTATATAGGGGAAACGGCCACCCGTCACGTGACCCCGCCCCCTCTGACGCACCCTCGTACGTCACTGGGAAAGACCCTGAAAGACAGGGCTTTCCCAGTGACGTACGAGGGTGCGTCAGAGGGGGCGGGGTCACGTGGGACCCCCACACATTTTTTTTTTCTTTATGAATGAATCATGTCTGTAATTGAAAGAGCCGACTATTCATTAGAGCCGCAAAGCCGGTTTTAAATGGCTTTTTTTCTTTCAGAAATGACACTTTGTGCAGGGACAGTTCTATGTACGGGAAAAATGCACTTTTTCACATGCTGACTTTACACCCCCCCTAGGTACGAAATTTAAAGTAATATTACACTTTTATTGTTTCACTTTTAGCATTATTAAATTCACTGCTCCTGAAAAAACGTCAGTTTTAAAAAAAAAAAATTGCATTTATACATGTTTCCTGGGACAGGACCCAGGTCCCCAAACACTTTTTAGGACAATAACTTGCATATTAGCCTTTAAAATTAACACTTTAGATTTCAAATGTTCGAGTCCCATAGACTTTAACGGGGTTCTAATGTTCACACGAACATTTGGTGTGTTCGCAAGTTCTGATGCGAACCGAACAGGGGGGTGTTCGGCTCATCCTTACTCAGAATGTGTGCTCAGAATCAAGTTGACGCATGTTCGGAACCATTGAACTTATTTTTTTCAGCACGCCGTAGTGTTTTACGTCACCAAGTTTAAGGCTGATGGTGTGTAGGCAAGACTGATGAAAGTCAGCTACATCGGATATCCGACGAAAAAATCCATCGGACTACATTCCATCAGATATCTGATTGTGTGTATGAGGCTTAAGGCTCTCTAACAAACCTATGCAGGCTTCGCAGAACAGCAGTATTTATACTGAGATTAAATTACACACAGGTGGACTCTATTTACTAATGAGGTGACTTCTGAAGGTAAAAGGTTCCACAAAATTTTAGTTAGGGGTATCAGAGTAAAGGGGGCTGAATACAAATTCACGCTTCACTTCTCAGATATGTATTTGCGTAGCACCCCCTAGTATTGCTAGAGTGCTAAATGTAAGATTTTGTTTAGAGTAGTTCAATGTGTGAAGGCTTGGTTGGTAGCCAAGCCTGTCTATGTTTTTTTCCTGGGTTGGGCAGAGATCCAGGGAGAGCTGGATGACTCACAGGCAGCATCACTGAGATGTGCTGGAACTTTTTTAGAAAGATGGGAGGGGAAGTAAGGTGAAGCTGCCTGGAGTATTCTGAGGGCCCTGACCAATCCCCAACTTGGATTGGCAGGTGGCAGGCCCCCTCAAATACTCTGGGTCAGCCCAGCTGGGAGCAAAGAGAGTTCAGGTGGAAGCTGGAGATGGAGTGTTAGGCTGTAATGGACTATGAGGGAGCTTCCCAGTCTGGGGTGGGGTCATCTTGGGCCTGGACTCGGGTGCATATGGGACCTTCCAAAAACCATGGAGGTGTCCTGGTCAGGAGGCACTGGGACCAAGGAGAGGACAGAGGGAGAACACTGCCATGAAAGTCTCCAGTAGTAACAGGAACAGCCAGGAGGGCTGGTGAGTGACACACAGTCAGGAGGACTGGAAAGCATGCCTGAGAGGACTGAAATGGGTGCAGAGCCAGTTAGGAGGACTGTGGTGGCATGGGCAGTGGAAAGGAGCAGCTGCTGCCCAGAGGGCTGGCAATGCCTGAAGAGGTGGTACTGGGAGCAGTAGCCACATATAGGACAGCTAGCATCAAGGACTATTTTGCTACATCATGAGATTGTGCTGGGCCTAAAACTTGTGCTAGCTGGTCTTGGGAGAGATAGTCTGCAAGCAACTGGCAAGTGTATGTGCTGGAGGTTAAGGACAAGGATTGTATATACCGGAGTGTATATAGTTAAGTCGCTACCAAGTTTCTTCAATCAACTGCACATCCCATATGTACCATATCATCGTCCAAGTTCTATTCCTCTAATTAAACAAAAAAAACAAAGTGCAAGGACTGCTTCTTGACTCGGTGTGTCTGAAAATGTGTGCATCTGGCTGTGCAGGATGGGAGACAAATCACATTCACCAGCGACGTTTGAAAACCATTTATCATTTTCCATCGATTTCACAATTATGTGCCATTCTGTGTTGGTCTATCGCATAAAATCCCACTAAAATACATTTACGTTTTTGGTTGTAACATGACAACATGTGGAAAATTTCAAGGAGAATGAATAGTTTTTCAAGACACTGTACATTACTTGTATGAAAAAGTATCCAGTTTAACATACTATTATCCCCCTAACTATTTCCAATATAGTCAATACGAGCTCCCTGCTCTCCATCCCCCCCCCCCCCCCCCCCCCCAGGGCCAGCTTTTGTCCCTGCCTACTTCCTTGATCCTCTCTTTTCTCTCCCTCCTTCTTTCATTTCTCTTCTTATCTCCTCCTTTCTCTTTTCTATGGGTCTACAGTAGGTGTTTGTGATATTGTGCTTTTAGCACGACAGCGTCGCGCTGATACTCGGCGACAGGGTGCCGAGATCTCGCCGACATCTCACACTCACTGGAATAGTGACAGCACATTCCAGCAAGCGCGTCATAGAAGCGACGGGAGATCCGACTTGGATTCCCGCCAATTCTACACGTGTGCGGCGTTTGTTATGAATCCTGAAGGGGAAGTCCCCGCCGGATTTTAAATAAAAATCCGGCATGGGTCCCCCCTCAGGAGCATACCGGGCCCTTAGGTCTGTTATGGGTTGTAAGGAGAGCCCCCCTACGCCGGAAAAAACGGCGTAGGGGGTCCCCCTACAATCCATACCAGACCCGTATCCAAAGCACGCTCCCCGGCCAGCCAGGAAGGGAGTGGGGACGAGCGAGCGCCCCCCCCCCCTCCTGAGCCGTACCAGGCTGCATGCCCTCAACATGGGGGGGTTGGGTGCTCTGGGGCAGGGGGGCGCACTGCGGCCCCCCCCACCTCAGAGCACCCTGTCCCCATGTTGATGAGGACAGGGCCCCTTCCCGACAACCCTGGCCGTTGGTTGTCGGGGTATGCGGGCGGGAGGCTTATCGGAATCTGGGAGCCCCCTTTAATAAGGGGGCCCCCAGATACCGGCCCCCCACCCTAAGTGAATGAGTATGGGGTACATCGTACCCCTACCCATTCACCTGCAAGAAAAGTGGTAAAAACACAAATTAACCACACAGTGTATTAAAATTTTTTATTTTTCTGCTCCGGAGGCCGCCCCCTGTCTTCTTTATTAGCTCTTTTACCAGGGGGGGCTTCTTCTTTGACGTCTTCGGGTGAGTGGGGGCCGCCGTCTGGTTCTCTTCCACCGCCGGGGGGGGGGTGGCTTTTAAAAAAGCCCCCACCCCCCCGGCGGGTTTCCTCCGGCGTCTTCGGCGGGGCTCTTCTTCTTCCGCTATCCCGACGGGTCTTCTCAACTCTCCGGGGTTCTCCTTCTGTCTTCGCCGCTCTCCGTTGTTGACTCGTCGCACCCCGGTTCTTCGTCTCGCTGTCCGGTGTCTTCTTCCGTGATGTACGTCTTCTCCTTCCGTGCTGTGATGAGTTCTTCTTCCGTGCTGTGACGTCATGTTCTTCACTTCTCTCCTTCTCCCGGTGTTGACACGTCGCCGGCTCCTCTCTGCAATGACGGGTGCGCGGGTGCATCGGACCTATATAGGCCTCACAGTCCCATCATGCTCTGTACCTACCCATGTGATACCTACCACGTGGGTAGGTATCACATGGGTAGGTACAGAGCATGATGGGACTGTGAGGCCTATATAGGTCCGATGCAAGGCGCGCATCCGTCATTTCAGCGAGGAGGACCGGCGTGGCAACATCGGGAGAAGGAGAGAAGTGAAGAACATGACGTCACAGCACGGAAGAAGAACTCATCACAGCACGGAAGGAGAAGACGTACATCACGGAAGAAGACACCGGACAGCGAGACGAAGAACCGGGGTGCGACGAGTCAACAACGGAGAGCGGCGAAGACAGAAGGAGAACCCCGGAGAGTTGAGAAGACCCGTCGGGATAGCGGAAGAAGAAGAGCCCCGCCGAAGACGCCGGAGGAAACCCGCCGGGGGGGTGGGGGCTTTTTTAAAAGCCACCCCCCCCGGCGGTGGAAGAGAACCAGATGGCGGCCCCCACCCACCCGAAGACGTCAAAGAAGAAGCCCCCCCTGGTAAAAGAGCTAATAAAGAAGACAGGGGGCGGCCTCCGGAGCAGAAAAATAAAAAATTTTAATACACTGTGTGGTTTATTTGTGTTTTTACCACTTTTCTTGCAGGTGAATGGGTAGGGGTACGATGTACCCCATACTCATTCACTTAGGGTGGGGGGCCGGTATCTGGGGGCCCCCTTATTAAAGGGGGCTCCCAGATTCCGATAAGCCTCCCGCCCGCATACCCCGACAACCAACGGCCAGGGTTGTCGGGAAGGGGCCCTGTCCTCATCAACATGGGGACAGGGTGCTCTGAGGTGGGGGGGGCCGCAGTGCGCCCCCCTGCCCCAGAGCACCCAACCCCCCCATGTTGAGGGCATGCAGCCTGGTACGGCTCAGGAGGGGGGGGGGGCGCTCGCTCGTCCCCACTCCCTTCCTGGCTGGCCGGGTAGCGTGCTTTGGATACGGGTCTGGTATGGATTGTAGGGGGACCCCCTACGCCGTTTTTTCCGGCGTAGGGGGGCTCTCCTTACAACCCATAACAGACCTAAGGGCCCGGTATGCTCCTGAGGGGGGACCCATGCCGGATTTTTATTTAAAATCCGGCGGGGACTTCCCCTTCAGGATTCATAACAAACGCCGCACACGTGTAGAATTGGCGGGAATCCAAGTCGGATCTCCCGTCGCTTCTATGACGGCTCTGTATCCATCGCGGCAAGCCAGCTCGGCGCTGGCTCCCGCGATGGGGCTCGTAGGTGCTCAATCTCGCTGAGAAAGAGAGCGAGATTGACACAAAATCGGGTTCACCTACTGTATCTTATTATTATAGACCCGTCGGAAGGAACTGACTCGATAGGATGCCAACCACATCTGTCTCACAAGACCCAAGGTTCTATCTACACATGGTAGTCACTCTCCTTTTTCCCCTTTTAGTACTCTTAGGCCGCATACACACACGATCGGTACATCCGATGAGAACGGTCCGAAGTAACCTGTTAACTTTGCATTGCTTGTTTTGTGTGAAATACCTGGTGTTTCTGCTAGTCCCTCTGATTTCCTATCAAAAACTGACCACATCCAAGAAAACAATTACAAACCCCTGACCCGCTGGTACTGAACCCCAACAGTCCTGCACAAATACAACACTTCCATCCCAAACACATGCTGGAGATGCACCAAAGAGCCGGGTACCAAGCTCCATATCTGGTGGTCGTGTCCACTAATTCAACCATTCTGGACACAAGTACACAAACTGGTAACACTGATCTCTACATTTTCTCTGGAATACACCCCAGCCCAATTTCTCCTTCACCATTCTGAAGTACCGGCCCACCAATACCGTAAAACCTTAGTCTTACCCCTGATTAATGCAGCCAGATTATGTATCCCGATACATTGGAGATCCACCCAGATCCTGACCATTCCTGAATGGTTCAAGCGTATTGAAAGAATCGCTGAAATGGAGGAATTAATCTTTATTGCCCGAGACTCCCCAGCATAATTCTCTCGCACCTGAGCATGCTGGAACCACTTCCGAACCACGGCTAAATACTCCTCGCTGATGGGATAAATTAAACCAGACACCCCAAACTGACCACCTACAGCTCCCCTGACCAATTTATATCCCAAAATTTTCCTTCACTCACTCACTCAATATGAGGTTTCCCACCCCTACCCAAGGGATGAATATGGGAGGACTTCCTCCCCCTTACACCCCCTCCCTCACACAATTCCACCACATGTACACAACACTAAACCCTGAGCGGATACTGAGGAGAGGATACCCCTTTATAACTCTCCCCACATGTCCCCCCATCCTTTTCTTCCATTTTATGTCAACACCCTACTCTTTCTTCCTACCCTTTCTTTTCTACCTACCTTAGTCCAAGCATTTGGACCACATTACAAATACTTGGGGCCAGTCAGCTGATATGCTCGTCCGGAAACCTGTGCCTCAAATGGCTATACAATATCATACAATCGGCCGAAGAACCAACCAAGCTTACAGAATGTGCTTAGTGCTCCCTCTTTGTGTCTCTTTTTTTCTCAGTTCCCTTCCCCTAGCCTCAGACAGAAGATCAGACACAACTGATTTTTTTATGTAGCTCTAGCTATTCATCACCATTTTAAATGTTGACGCCCCATCTGTCTCAACTTTCTACATGATTTACTGTTAGATTTCAGACTTAATGACTACTACATCCATTGAAGTTTATGTAAATTTACTACAATTACCTGATATGTAACCCAGAATACATGTTGCTATTTTTTCAACTGTATGATATTGTTATATCTCTGTTCCCTACTTCCAATGAAAAACTTTTTGGGGAAAAAACTGACCACAGTAGGCATGGTCCGTTCTCTAGCTCTCCTCCAATTATCAGAATTTTCCTGACACCCCCCCCCCCCCTACACCCCTCACACACACACACACACAGCCATTCACTAGAGAGATCAGTATGCTACTGTTTCTCCTCCGGCTCTCTGAGCTCCTTATGCAGCTGCTAACAGAGTTATGTGAGTAAAGGGGAGAAAAGGTATTTATAATGTTTTATATATATATATATATACATTGTTCAGGACATCGAAAGTGTGTTCTTGACAGCAGGTATATTGCACCAGTATTTGAGTTTTGGTCCCTTTAAGGGGGTAAGTAAAAGACTGGGCTGAGTGTTCAGAGGTTCTCAGCCATGCAGGGTGAGGGTTTCCAGGGTGATATGATTGAAAGTGGGGACTGATTGTCAACTCTCTTTTATTTGATACATTCTTATTAGGGACCCGGACTTTTAGAGGTTAGAAGAGATTTGAGAGGGAAGAACCCCCCCAAAAGTGGAGAAAGAGGATCACAGGCTGTGAGTAAGCATGAGCTCTCAGACAAGCTGAGACACTGGTTGCTGACCCCTCTTGTGGCCTGTTTGGCACCCTTACCATGGAGGAGCCCAACCCCAATACAGGACCAAAAATATTGGCGGTGAGCCTGCGGTACCTAGCGTTTGGACTGTTGGTTTGTTTGGCCTGAAGTAAGCTATTTTTGTTTATCAGTTTTCAAATAAACAAATAGTTTGCTTTTACCAAATCGACTGGCTTCCATTCCCGAGCTGCCCCAAATCACAATATTTACACACATTTTTTGCCTTTCATTTCTATTTTAAATGCAATAGATTTTTTTTTCAAGGTGAGGGCTTATATATATTTAAGAGTTGTCAAGGCAGAAGGTTTTTATCTTAATGTATTTTTGCATTAAGATAAAAAGTATTCTGTGTGCAGCCGCTCCCCCAACATTTACCTGCACCCATTTCTGTCCAGCGATGTCCATGAGTCCCTCGGCCTCCCTGACTCTCCCTCCTGATTGGCTGAGACACAGAAACGGCGCCATTGGCTTCCACAGCTGTAATCAAAGTCAGACGGACAATCGGGAGAGAGAAGGGGCGAGGCCAAACAGCAGCTCATTGTCAAAATGGACAAACAAACCTGCAGCACGGCTTGGGTGCCCCCATAGCAAGCTGCTCGCTGCGGGGGCACACAACAGGCAGGAGGGGCCAGGAACAGTGAAGAAGGACCCAAGAAGAAGAGGAGTATCCAGGGTGCTCTGTGAAAAACCACAGGGCAGGTAAGTATAACATGTTTGTTTTGTTTGCTTTTTAAAATAAACTTTACAATCACTTTAAGTAATTCCTAAATATACTATAAAGCTGTAGCTATTTCTCATAAGTATCTACTAATACATGTTGTTGGTATTATTACATTTCCAAGGTGCTTTACAACCTATTACGCATCTTTTGATCTGGAGACCGAATGAAACAAGTCCTTTTTTTATTACGTGAATGCTTTCTCAGTATCCATAGTCCATGTTTCATCCTTGTGAATATTAGTGGGCAGGTACTATGGATTGCCAGCTTCGCTGTTCACCGGTTTCATATGCCCTTCCGAGCACCCTGGGTTTTATTCACCGCCTGCAGAGATGCTTTCCCGTGTGCTTCCCATCTCTGCCATGTATATATCATTCTGAGACCTTCACTAGGAAGGAAAAAAATCAATTTGACTTTGGCAGTTCTTTCCTCGGCTTCTGCCAGTCACACTGTATCCCAGTTATTTTAAGTCTCCTGAAATCAGTCTGCATTAGGGCAAATAGCTGTACTTGGAAAAGAGCCCAGGACTCTATCAATATAAAATGATTTGTTGCAAGTTTAAAGATGTTTCATGTCCCGGCTCTGTCTTTTCATTTACATTTTAAACCCTCATCAAAATGTGGTTGAACAGAGCAAGCTTTAAAGAGGCCTTTCAGTGTGTTACAGGCAACACTAACACCTGCGATCAGGGGATGTTGCCGGCTTGGAAGGATCAGCCATCCTAAAATTAGAAGGGAATCATGCAGCTGCTTGTTATTTGCTGTAAATTGTTGATTTGGTATCTGAATCATTAACATCATGTGGTCAGTTTCCTCTTCTAACATCTTCAAACAGAGCAGCGATTTTCATGTTAGAACAGAATTTTCACATCTCCAATGATCACTCGCTATTCGCTGCCCTGGGTAAACAGTCTTGTAATCATGTACAGCATGCAGACAAATGCTGCAGTGCTCAGCATTGGCCCTCATATCTCTCTTTATGATTCTCCTCATTGACTCATAGCTCTGAGATTCAGTTCATTTTAAATTCTCTTTTTCTTCTGTATTTGTTGAACACTTCTTTTTTACACCACACATATAGCAACATTGAAAGACTATGAGAAAGGCTTTTTGTAATGAAAATGTTTTGAAGGTGTATTAAAGGGAAAATACAATTATTTGGGGTCTATATTATTTATAAGTGTTGTACATTTTGAAATGTTTTTGTTGTTTTAACCAGGTATTAGTGTAGTTATATTCCCTTTGTTGTTTGTTTGCTTTATCTTTGCAGTTTGTAGTGCCATAGCTGATCATTTCCCCTATTTCCATGCATTACTCCATCTAACATGTCCCTGTTCACCAAAACACATGCATGCCTAGGGTCACAGGCCATTTCTCTGTGTTGCATCACTAATGCAGGCTAACTGTATGAAACAAACACATCTCCTCCAGCATGGAAAGCTCGGTTAATTGCTTTCACCTACACAAGCAGTAGACTGAAAGACCCAGGGATTGTAGGATATATAGTTTCTTCACAGGAAGTGTCAGTTCTTAGACTAAATACAGATGGCATTCATTAACCTAAGCAGTGCCATGCTGCATGTCTCAGGTTTCAAACAAACATACATTTCTGTAATGCAATGATTTACTCTACAATAGACTGTCTGTTGATATCAACACATGACACCATAAAACCACCAGATGAATGCAGATCTTACACATGTGAAAAACACAAGGTGCAGGTAGGAAGGTTTATAATGTCTTTAAGTTGTTTTGTTTTTTTTACGTTCAGGAACATTAGGATGTATTGAAGTTGATTGCCATTCATATGACTGTAGCATCTTCCTAGTTTGCTAGTTGTTAGATAACTTTAGTTGCCTCCCCTGTAGGCAGAGGAGCAGGGGTAAATGTGCCAGGAGCTGTGCAGTGTCTCACGGGTTGCTGATCTGCTGCTTTCCCCTGTCTTCTAGAAGTATAGTGTGAGAAAGAGCAGAACAGGCAGCTTGAATATATATGGGTCTCCAGCCAATCCCTGGGAAGGCTCATCCAGTAGGTGGAGGGACAGCCAATAAATACTCTGAGGCCTGGCAGTCTGAGAGCAGAGTCCAGGGTCCAGCCACCTGGAGGTGATCCTTGGGCTTGGGTCACTGCCCCTTGGGCAGAGGAAGGAGGAAGCCTCAGGAATCCAGTCCAGAATTTTGTTTTTTATTATTTTTTTTATTACGTTTTGGTAATAACAAACAATAACATAATAGCCTAACACACAGATTTACACTAAAACACATTCTTTGTCAAACTTGGTAGGTATTCCCCTACTAGTATACTGGCTTTATACAAGGCTTTATACAAGTGGAATGCTTTGTTAATAAGTGCATTCCATGCCGGAATAAATAGAGGAGTAGGCTTTTTCCAGTAAAGCACTATTAAGTTCCTTACATACTAAAACAATAGAGTTAAAAGAGTGCATGTCACCCTCATAGGAGCTAGGGCATCAACAAGTCCCAGAAGACACACCTCAACAGCTGGCTGTATACACAGTGTAGTAACCTCCTCCACACATTCAGTGACCCCCTTCCAGAAAGTTTGAATAGCCGGACAGTCCCAAAAAATATGTGTAAAGTCTGCACTGGTTGAAGTGCACCACCAACAATTGGGCAACTGGGTGGGAAAGATCATGGCCAATCTTGCCAGAATGAGATATATGCGATGTAGAAATTTGTATTGAATAAAATGGTCTCTAGCCGACACCAAATAATCTCCCAAAGGTCATCCCAATCGTCCCCATCTAACTGGGGGAACACTGCGTCCCAGGCAGCTCTGTAGCGTGCCAGGAGCTTGCTGACATCCATAAAAATTGCTTGTAAATAGTTAACAGGACCTTAGCCAAAGAGTCATCTCTAAGCAAAGCCACTCACTTTAATCTGAAGATTTTGTAGTGCCAAATTGAGTATTGTATGCATGCCTCAGTTGCAAGTATCAAACTTAATGAGAATTAGGCAAATTATATTTAGTTTTCAGGGCATCAAAATGAAGAAGTCTCCCATTACACACAAAGGCCCGGATTCACAAAGCACTTACGCCGACGTATCTCGAGATACGCAGCGTAAGTCTATCTATGCGCCGTCATATTTGTGCGCCGTGCCCACAATCTGAGATACGCCTAAAAATTGGCTTCCTATGACCGATGTAACTTGCCTACGTCATCGTATAGTGGGGGCATATTTACGCTGGGTGCATTTTCAGCTCCCATTGATTTTCTCTGCACATATGCAAATGAGGGAGATACGCCGATTCACGAACGTAATTGCGCCCGGCGCATAATATACACGGTTAGCGTAAGTCATACGTCCAGCGTAAAGTTATTCCCAATATAGGAGGCGCAACTCATGCAAAGGTATGGACCAGGGAACACAAGCCATCGTATCTTTTGTCGTTTACGTTGTACGTGAATATGACTAGGCGTAGGTTATGTTCACGTCGTAGGCAGTGATCCGTCGTTTCTTAGGGAGTAGTTCCGACGTGATTCTGAGCATGCGCACAGGGATGCGGCCACGGGTAGGCGCATGCGCCGTTCATTTTAAGTACTTCTATGACGCTTGGCCCATCATTTGCATGGGGTCACACCTCATCTGTGCGCTGCGCCGGCGGCATAAATATTCGCAGATGTATGTGAATCCGGGCCAAAATCTCCAACCTTCTTGATACCAATTTTGGTCCAAATGACTGGGTCAGGATAGGCAAAAAAAAATTGGTAATTGAGGGTTTTTCCACAGTGGAGTATGAGGGGAGATACAGAATATAGAAAACAGATCTCCACGCTGTCTCCCACCTTACAAGTCATTGCCCACGCTCTTAGGCCCCGTACACACGACCAAACATGTCTGCTGAAACTGGTCCGCGGACCAGTTTTACTAAAATTACTTTGACGCATACGTGGAAGCATTGACCTTTCAGCGTCGCGCACGTCGCGGCGTCATCGTCGCGGCGACGGCGCAGACACGTCACCGCGCTGTCTGTCCGCGTGGATTGTCTCTCATTTCTGTCTGATGGTGTGTACAACCATTTAGAGTTGCACAATAATAGGTAATAGGGTACGGAGCCCTACTTCCCCGAAACAGCAAACGCATCAGTGCTTCATAAGAACCCATTATGGCTGCCTCCAACTGCATCATCTTCTGGAACAATTAGCCACATACGGGCAAAGACCAACTGACCTGCCAAAAAATATTGATAAAAATCAGGAACCGTTAACCCCCCTTGTTTTCAAGGCTGCTGCAGCACCTGATTTTTGATCCTGGGATTGCGCCCCTGCCATAAGAAATGTGTGATTAACGGGTCTATGCTCTTAAATATATATTTCGGTCTTCTTTCTTCTCCTCCTCTCACTGCTTCCTGTGAAATGGGGAGCGGTGTCTTCTGGGACCTTGTGTGTGTCCCAGGAGACATCCGCCTATACATATAGCGCCGTGCGACTTGCGCATGCGCAGTAGGGAACCGGGAAGTGAAGCCGCAGCGCTTTACTTCCTGATTCCCTCACCGAGGATGGCAGTGGGGCAGCCGAGACCTGAGCGGTTGCTCGGCTTCGGCTGCCGACATCGTGGGCACCCTCTGCTTTAAAGAGATAAAATCAGAAACCAAACTGGTGATATGAAGGCCCAGGTATTTGACCCTGTCAACCTGTTGTAAGGGGCGATTTACAGGTATCCTACTAGTTGGTGATGGTGTCTTGAGCGGGAGAATTTTGGATTTACTACAATTAACCTTCAGCCCTGAGAATATAGCAAAGGAGTCCAGAATAGCTAGAGCTGTTGATAAAGAGTCAGCATCCCTTAGAAAGAGGACCATGTTGTCAGCATAAAGTGCTGTCTTTTCCGTCAGGCTGCCTACCTGTATTCCTTGTATTTCCATAGAGGCTCTTAATGCTGCAGCCAGGGTTCTATCAGTATTGCAAAAAGACCAGGAGACATAGGGCATCCTTGTCGAGTACCCCTGCCCACTGGGAAGAAGTCCGACCACAGACCTGTTGCTCCCTCTACTGTAAAGATATCACTAAGCGATTACGCTCTGACCTAACAGCTTTGATGTTAATCTCTCTTGTAGTGGCATTAAATACATCCCATTTCATTTGCTCTCTAGCCGAACCCTCATTATTCTGCCAGTAAGAATCAAATCCAGTCCAGCTTAAAGGGGCTGTAAAGGTACAATTTCTTTTTCCTAAATAGCTTATTTTACCTTAGTGCAGTCCTCCTTCACTTACCTCATCCTTCGATTTTGCTTTTAAATATCCTTATTTCTTCTGAGAAATCCTCACTTTCTGTTCTTCTGTCTGTAACTACACACAGTAATGCAAGGCTTTCTCCCTGGTGTGGAGTGTCGTGCTCGCCCCCTCCAATCGGAGTTTATGTATACCATTCATGTAATGTGTCCATATGTAGCACCCTCTAGTGTACTAGAGTAGCTAATGTTAGAGTTTTGTTAGTGTAGGTAAAATGTTTTAGTTTGCTTGGCTGTGTTTTAATCTGGGTCGGGTGAGTGATCAAGGGAGGCTGGTATGACTCATCAGGCATCAGCTCTGGTACCCTCCCCCTGCTTCTGGAACTTGCTCAAAACCTTGTCTGGGGGGGGGGGGTCAGGCCTGGGAGCTTGGGTGCAGGAGGGATCCTCTGATATCCCAAGGAGGAATCCTGTCCTGTCCAGTGGCACAAAATACCAAACAATTTTTATTATGCACAATTCCAGTATACAATCCGCAATTGCTACACAACCTTCTAATCCCCCCCCCCCAACAAATAAAAAAATATATACATGCAACATCCCCTGGACCCCACTTCTCAATGTATCTCCTTTTACTGTACCTTGGCATGAGACCACCATTAGTGCATGGTTGATGTAGATAGGTATGAATAGATGATCCCCAGTAATCCTCCTTTGTACCTACTTACTTTTAGCTCAAAAAAGTTAGCTGATTTCTTAGATAATAACCGATCTTTTCATATAGCTGCAAATGTTTGTGTGTTTTAATCAATCATGTATCAATGTTGATTTTATTTTACAGATACAGTGGAACCTCGGATTATGAGCATAATTTGTTCCAGGAGAATGCTCATAATCCAAAGTACTCGCATATTAAAGAGAGTTTCCACATATAAGTCAATGGAAACTAAATTAATTTGTTCCGCATTGACTTCAATATAATGCAATACTGCATGTGGCCAGAGGTGGGGGGCGCCGGAGAGACTCGGAAACACCCGGAAAGGCCCGAGAACAACTCGGCTGAACTCGGAAAACCCCGGAAAGGCTTGGGAACTGAGTATTTCTGAGGTTTTCTGAGCATTTCCGAACAGCTCCGAACAGCTCCGATCGGCTCCGGTGCCCCCCACCTCAGGCCAATCGCGCCCTGCACACCGTTTTGCGAGACAACACTCGCAAACCGAGTCAGGATTTAAAAACACAGTGCTCTTTTTAAAAAAACGCGTTACTCGCTATCCGAGGTTCCACTGTAATGTATAAACGTGTATTAAATAAAAAATACGATTTTATATAATTTATGGGTGCCTTGGAAGTCTCTTTTTCCCCTTCTTCCTCATGTTGTACAATTTAGATGTGGCACTATACCTTGAGCCGAGCATAATACATTTCAAACATTAGGATGCATTCACACCTGAGCAGAGCGATTTTTAGGATTTTTTTGACATTTTTATTTGAGTAAATTTTTGGTACACACTCATACAAGCATTTTTTAACCATATTTCAAGCGTGAATGTTACACATGGGCTGTGTGTTCAAGTTGAATGAAAGTTCTACTCAAACATCAGCTGTTTGTGTGCTCACTAAACACACAAACAAACGGGGCACTCGATGGGAAGTTCGTCCGCAGATGAGTGGCCCATAATGCACTGCGCTGCATTACATTACTGTACTGCATTGCAATAGTCATTTACAGGCATAACTGATTATCTAGGCAAGCTGGCCAACCCCAAAATTGGATATGCTGTAGTCCTGGGTCCCCTTTTGGTGCCCCTGTCACTTTTGGTTCAGGAGCAGTGCCATGTCAAGCTAACAAGATTCCTCATAGACGCCAATGTTAAATGTTAAAAACTGGGAGCAGTGCCATGTCAAGCTGACCAAGATATCCCATAGACACGTCACTTCCTGCCTATGATCCACACAAAACAGAGGCGTGGAACGCACGACAGCCACAGTGATCCACAAGCTGTAGAGCGTCTTTTGCATAGCACTGCTGGAAAGACTTGGTGCCGGTCTGGAGGCACTTATAAATGTGAGTGTTTGATTTTACATTTATACTTTTATAATAAAATCTTAAAGCGGTTGTAAACTTGCGATTATTTTTTATTTATTTTTTCACCTGAAAGGCAAAAGCCATAATGAGCTAGTATGCACCGCATATTAGCTCATTGTGAAATACTTACCTCGGAACGAGGTGAGAGAAACTTACCTGGTCCACGCCGAGCAAGATGTCATCTTGACTCGGTGTGTCTTCCGGGTATCGCCGCTCCTGCGCTGTGATTGGCTGGAGCGGCGATGACGTCACTCCCGCGCATGCACGCGGGAGACTTCAATTTGGCAAGGTCCGGCGGCTACCAGTCTTTTAGCCGAGAATCCCCGCTGCGCATGCGCCGCTGCAATCAGCGGCACATTGCGGGGGGAATGTCTCCTAAACCGTACAGGTTTAGGAGATATTCTTTATACCTACAGGTAAGCCTTATTATAGGCTTACCTGTAGGTCAAAGTCATAAAGTGGGGTTTACAACCACTTTAACATATTACGCAATGATCGGTTCCTTGCTTTTTATGAGAGCTTGAGAAAACACTAATCAGGTACTCCATTAGAGGAATATTGGCACGTTGGTTGAACGGACGACAGATTGGTCCCGGGGAGTGAAGTGGTCAACCCTAAGACAAATTAAAGGCGTTTATAACATCTAGTTCTGGTGAGTGCCCACTTCAGAAGTTGGTGGTGGTGGCACGAATTGGTGGAATAGCAGTTACACATTTTTTTCAACACGGAGTAACACATAAGTGGACTGTATTAAACACCCTGGAAGAGGCTTTTGTTATGGGCACATTTTATTGATTTATACATGTCAGTATCTATGTTATTGGATTTTATTATAAGCACAGTTTAAACAATTTTCACAGTTTGGGGTTCCTTTGCATATATATTTACTTTGTTACACATTTTCAGGATATTATATTTTCTATATATATTTGGTTCACTATACCAATAAAACATGCCTGAAATACTCCTGAAAAAAGGCCCAAATACTTAAATCAAGCAATTATAGGTGTTCCCATTAAGCCAACGGGGCCAAAAATTTCCAAATCTACCTCAAAAGTAGCTGATGTATCTTTTGGAGTGCAAGGTGTTGAGTTACAGATGACAGGAAGCTCTTATGCGGACAACCACCTTAATTACATAGAATTACCTACAAAATGCTAAGAGTGAATGGGGCCTTAAACTGTTATTTAATGCTTAATTAAAGTTATGGTAACTTCTGTAGTTTTCTTTTTTCAACACATGTACATTTTATGCAAGTACATAAAATTACCTGTTGATCCTGATAGAACAAGTTTCCTGGTGACCTTGTGTGTATGGAACTGAAATCCTAAACAATTTTAACAGGTTTCCTAGCCTTTTTCTCTTGAACTAGAAAGCCCATCAATGTATTGAAGATGAGGAGTGGGGGACATGTTTTGAGTTACGATCAGGAAAGCAGCCTAGGGTGACAACATTGCTCTTCCATAGGTACAGTAGGGCAAGTGAGTTTTGTCACTTATGGGTAGACATGTGCATTAGTTTTCGCCCAAATGCATTTTTCGTAAAAATTTCGGGTATTTTCGTTATAATTTTAACAAACGAAAACGAACGCGCAGAATCCAAAATCCGAAAGATCCGACATAAAAAATGCTTTATTTTTGTTTTCGTTGATACAACAGTTTGATATAGATAGAAGATTTGACATGACGCTGACAATAGCAATCTGTGTTTATCGAACCTGTGGTCGAATGTGCCTAACCTTAACTCTATTAGTCCAAGATTATTCTACATAGAGAGGAAAGATTCGACATAGAGCGAAAAGACTCAACATTATAGAGACAGTGTTCCGGTAGACCATGTGCCCCGATCCACAAAGCACTTACCTGGAAACTTGCGGCGGTGTATCGTAAACACGTCCGGCGCAAGGCGGCCCAATTCAAATGGGGCGGGTATCATTTAAATTAGGCGCGCTCCCGCGCCGGACGTACTGCGCATGCTCCGTTCGCTTTTTTCCCAACGTGCTTTGCGCGAAATTATGGTGGCGCGATGTCCGTAACGTACTTACGCCGAAAAAAAAAAAAAAAAAAAAGCAACGCGGGAACGACGCCCATACTTTAACATGGCTGGTGTAAAGTTAAGCAAGGAAAAACATTGCTTAACTTTGCGACGGGAATCTACGACTTGCGCCAACGTAACAACGGGAAAAATCTTCGTGGATCGCCGTGGATCGCCGTAACTGCTAATTTGCATACCCGATGCTGGTTTACGACGCAAACTCCCCCCAGCGGTGGCCGAAGTATTGCATCCTAAGATCCGACGGTGTAATTACACCTGTCGGATCTTAGGGCTATCTATGCGTAACTGATTCTATGAATCAGTTGTATAGATAGAACAACAGATACGACAGCGTATCAGGAGATACGCCTTCGTATCTGTTCTGTGAATCTGGCCCATGGTGTCTGTCGAAAGTTAAGAAGATTCGACAAGCAGCTAAACTGTAAGATGCCACAATTGTACATTTTCGGTCAAATGCTCGGCCCATAAGCTATAGAAAAATTCAAATGTTGGTTGACCAGTAATATTAATTTATACATATAATTATTACTAGTGTCATACAACATTAGAATTCTTCTATAGCTTGTAGGCGGAACATTTGACCGGAAATGTACGATTGCGGTGTCATACAGTTTATCTGCTCTGTCGAATCTTCTTAGAACATTTGACAGACACCATAAGCCTTCAATGACAGATGTAACCTTAATTAATTCAGATTTTTGGACGAATGCATTTTTTAAAGAAACAAAATAAATGAAAACGAAATACATTTATTTTTCGGACGAAAACAAAATTACGAAACAAAATATTTCAGTGTACTTATGTCTACTTATGGGTAGAAAGTCTGTTAATAGAAGAATCATCAGGTGAAAATAAAGGAAATTGATTAAATATTTAATACTATGGAATGTCCATTCATATAGAATAAGAATTGATACAGACAAATACAACTAGCATTCAGAACAAGAGAAGTGTTACTAAGCAGCTTCCAAACATAAAAATTAAGAACAGATACTACAGTATATCCAGTATACAGAACCAGGAGATTGATCTTCTTTAAAGTCCCTTTGATGCTCATACAAGAAACATGGGGTTAAAAAGTTCACACTATTATTATTATACAGGATTTATACAGCGTCAACAGTTTGCGCAGCACCTTAGGGTGGCCATACATGAATCGACATTCAGCCAGTTCAGCAGAAACCAGCCAAACTTCGATCCATGTAACTGCAATCTATTACTCACATTTTGTACAACCATCCTGTTGGGTTTTTTCAGAATGATACTTTATAGCAGGGAGTGGGGGAGACCTTTTTTTTCCATTGAGGCACTTTTTTAAATGCCCCTCTGACCCAACCACCCATGTAATTTCCAATAATGCTGCTACAACAATTACAGCTAGAATTTCTAGACGTTTAACAAGAACTCATTTTCTCTCCAACAATTTCTAGCTACAGTAATATCATTGTCTGTAATAAGACAGGAAAAGTATTATTCTCTAGTCAAACAGACTGTGTACAGATCTCGGAGTGCAGTTATGAGGTGAAGGGTATTTCATACTACGGCAGGCTGTAATTTCTATAAAATATATAAAGAGAAAGCTTGCTACGTGTTATACTCATTGGATTCATTTAGTTTTGTTTTGTTTCCTAAATGACGTACATGATAGGTTTCAACAGACACTCGTATAACCTTGAGACATGATAACGCTCCAGCCAAGATCCACGATTTCTAATAAATGTAATATTGCACGGCAGGGCAGGTAAATCACAAACTTTGTGAAAGGTATTTGTCGCAGGGTGTTTAGCTTTAAAGCACAATGCTATTGTTTGCCTTAGATAAACCTCAGCACTAGATGTTATACGATAGTCTTTAAAAATGTATACAGAATAGCATCTGGATGTTACACTATACTATGATAAAGTAGAGCCTCCTTTCCCAGTGGACGCCTTTTATGGAGAAACGCAGCGTCGGGTGGAGCTAAGGACTCTGATGTCATAACACTCCAGCTGGTTCGGCGTGAGCTGCGGCTGGTAGCCATTTTTGAATTTGTTTTACCTGTATGTCAGTAACCCGGTATTTTAATAAAGGGTGTCTTTTCTGATTTACTGCACCATGAAGTTTCCTCTTTTTCTTGTTTTTTCAATATGCCTAAATCTGCCCTGTGAGCAGCTTTACCTATCACAAATCCCTCGAGGAGATAGTGTGTATTCCTGGGAGAGAGATCCAGCTGATCCTGAGATCGTTTGATATCCCGTGGAGAGGTGAAAAGGACCGCTAAGAGTGCATGTTTCCTGCAGTGGATTAACCCTTAAAAGCTGAGCCTGTTGGATTAACCCTCATATGCTGAGCCCATTTGATCTCCTTAGTAAAGATCCACCTGAGTCGGTAAGCGGCCAATTTATATATCTTTATCTGATGGAAGCATGAGCTGAAGATTTGTACCTCTGCTCCTGTGTCCAACCGAATCTTTGCAGTTATTGTTTTTTTGGACTCTAAAGTGATGATTTAAGATTATATTGCTGAGTGTGTGCGGCAATTCATACTCATTTTTATTATCTTCATATGTATTATTCTCACTATTCAAGTTCATATTACTGAAAGTGGGCGGCAATTCCTTTTATATATATTTATATATTCATTTGTGTTTTGTCACCTGTCACGTTTTTGTTTTCACCAGTTTTATTTTTCATTACATACACACATTTATATTTTTATTTATATTTTTTAAAGCGTTCTTTCAGGTTGCGCATTATTTTTACTTTATCATATTTATCCTAGTTTACTATTCAAGATAATTTAATAATTGCAGCACCTTGTTTTTTCTGAGTTTTCACTTTGAATATTGTCCCTGTGGGGACAAGTATTACATGGTGGCATTTTTGTTGCACTTTGTTGTACAATTGCACTTTTTTTGGGGATAGTGCGGATTAACCATACCATACATTACCATACTATACTATATTATACTATAGCACATCAACCATATACCAGTAACAGCTTTAATGTTTTATTATCTACTATAAAAAAGGAGAAAGTACAGTTGGAATCTGATTGTGTGCTACTGTACTGCCTCTTCTATTCAATCCCTGTACTTTTACTGAATAATGTAAATTTAGCAATATGAATGTGGTCAATTGTATTTATAAACTGCTCCCATGTATTCAGTGCAGATTTTTAGATTTTTGCAATTTAATTTGATAGTATGTGCTCTACAAAATGTTAGTTGGACGAATGCCATAAGCACTTGCCCAGGCTGCACAGATTTTTTTTCCCAATATTTTCTCTAAAACTTTGACTTCCTGTGATTGTCGGCTTCATTTAGTGGGCAAGATGCAGTACATATTTCTGAAATACCTTAATCAGATAAAATACTACTTGTACAGTATATTAAATATCTTAGATGCATATAGTAAGGTGAGATTAAATTACAATTGCATATTTGGGTATTCAACAGAAAGCAAAATAATATGAAGTACACCTACATAGGAAGCGGCAGCAAGAAGATAGTTGTTTATTTATCTGTAAAGTCAGGATATGTACTATTTGGGTACTAAATCAATGAAGAGATTTTTGTACCAACACAGCAATAAGAACAGGAAATTTAAGAACAGAAATAGAAAACCTTTTTCCCATTTACTCTGCATCCTCAAGTCAATTGTAGTGATTTTCTATATCTAGTCAAACTCCAGCAGAGTCCAGCAAATACAGACCACTGAAGTCTATAAATCCCAACTGGTAAAGGCTGAGAATTCAATTTCTAACTATAGTTATAGTATTTAGTAATGAATATAACATTACCAGTATCAAACTATAAAATGGTATTTTATTTAGATTGCACAAATGAGCAGGGCCAGACATTTTTAGAAAGGACTAGTTCTAGGCTGTTTTCCTCACTTACAGTTGTGCTCCTAAGTTTACATACCCTGGCAGAGTTTATGATTTCTTGGCCATCTTTAAAGGGGTTGTAAAGGTAAAAAAAAAAATAGCTTCCTTTACCTTAGTGCAGTCCTCCTTCACTTACCTCATCCTTCTATTTTGCTTTTAAATGTCCGTATTTCTTCTGAGAAATCCTCACGTCCTGTTCTTCTGTCTGTAACTACACACCGCAATGCAACACTTTCTCCCTGGTGTGGAGAAAGCCTCTTGAGGGGGTAGGGGGCGAGCAGGAGTGTCAGAATACTTTCTACTTTGCAGATAGAGAAAATAGCTGTGTGTTAGTGGGCATCCTGACACTCCTGCTCGCCCCTCCCCCTGAAGAGGCTTTCTCTTTGCACCAGGGAAAAAGCCTTGCATTACGGTGTGTTGTTACAGACAGAAGAACAGGAAGTGAGGATTTCTCAGAAGAAATAAGGACATTTAAAAGAAAAATCGAAGGGTGAGGTAAGTGAAGGAGGACTGGACTAAGGTAAAGCTATTTAGGGAAAAAATGTTTTACCTTTACAACTCCTTTAAGAGAATATGAATGATAACACAAAAACTTTTCTTTCACTCATGGTTAATGTTTGGCTGAAGCCATTTGGTATCATCAACAGTTTTTTTTCTCTTTTTAAATCATAATAGCAACAGAAACTACCCAAATGACCCTGATTAAATGTTTACATACCCTGGTGTTTTTTGGCCTAATAACATGCACACAAATTAACACAAAGGGGTTTGAATGACTATTAAAGATAACCATCCTCATCTGTGATCTGTTTGCTTGTAATTAGTGTGTATGTATAAAAGGTCAATGAGTTTCTGGACTCCTGACAGACCCTTGCATATTTCATCCAGTGCTGCACTGATGTTTCTGGATTCTGAGTCATGGGGAAAGCAAAAGATTGTCAAAGGATCTGTGGGAAAAGGTAGTTGAGCTGTATAAAACAGGAAAGGTATATAAAAAGATATCCAAGGAATTGAGAATGCCAATCAACAGTGTTCAAACTCTAATCAAGAAGTGGAAAATGAGGGGTTCTGTTGAAACCTAACTACAGTCAGATAGACCAACCAAATTTTCAGCCAAAACTGCCAGGATTTTTTTTGGGATGCAAAGAAAAACATACAAATAACTTCAGGTGAAATACAGGACTCTCTTAAAACATGTGGTGTGGATGTTTCAAGATGCACAATAAGGAGGCAATTGAAGAAAGATGGGCTGCATTGTCTAGTCGCCCGGAGAATGGCATTACTATGCAAATGGCACAAAGTATGCCCCTTACAATATGCCTAACAGCACAGAGACAAGCCTCAAACTTTCTGGCTCAAAGTCATTTGGAGTGATGAGACCAAAATTGAGCTTTTTGAGCACAACCATAAATATCACATTTGGAGATGAGTGAACAAGGCCTATGAGGAAAGGTACACCATTCCTACTGTGAAACACGGAGGTGGATCACTGATGTTTTGGGGATGTGTGAGCTACAAAGTCACAGGCAATTTGGTCAAAATTGATGGTAAGATGAATGCAGTATGTTATCAAAAAATACTGGAGGAATATTTGCATTCATCAGCCAGAAAGCTGCAGATGGAACAAACTTGGACATTCCAACATGACAATGATCCAAAACACAAGGTCAAGTCGACCTGTCATTGGATACAGCAGAATAAAGTGAAGGTTCTGGAGGTTTTCAGTCTGACCTCAATATCATTGAGCCACTCTGGGGAGATCTCAAACGTGCAGTTGATGCAAGACAGCCCAAGAATTTACAGGAACTGGAGGATTTTTGCCAAGAGGAATGGGCAGCTTTACCACCTGAGAAGATAAAGATCCACAAATACCATAAAAGACTTCAAGATGTCATTAATGTTAAAGGGGGCAATACACAGAATTAAGAATCGGAGTGTGTAAACTTTTGATTAGGGTCATTTGGGTAGTTTCTGTTGCCATTATGATTTAAAAAGAGTAAACACAATTGATTGATAATAAATGGCTTCAGCCAAACACTAACCATGAGTGAAAGAAAAGTTTTTGTATTATCATTCATGTTCTCTAAAAAAAGGCCAAGAAATCATAAATTCTGCCAGGGCATGTAAACGTATGAGCACAACTGTATGTCTGGAAAAGAAGTGACAAGACAAGAATAATAAACCACTTTCACCAGTCCATGTGTGTAGTGATAAGTTTAGGCAGGCCGATGCCACTTCCTGTCTGACATTGTGGGTACATGGGGGTTGTTTTTAGGGTGTTCATAAATTTCTAATATTGGCTCTACAAGTAACATGCAGGCACTAAAGTCATGATTTTCACTTTAGGCAAAGCTAAATCCCCCCAAATATATATATATATATATATATATATATATATATATATTGCAGCTTACCAGTAGGGGATGTGGTGGCTGTATCCATTTTTTTTATTCAGGTTAAGAATATTTTCAGCAAGTACAGAATATAATTGTTGATCTTTGTCAGTTGCTGCGAGATAAAAAAGAAAGTGCCAACACCCTTATCCTCTGTGATGGAACCGCTTGGCACTCCGATTAGGTGCTTCCTTCTGCCAAACAGTGCCTCCTGTCCTCCAAACCGTTCCAAGCAGACTGAGCGCTAATACCAGCCCTTTTTACCCCAAGCATCATACACAGACAAGATGTTGGGGTAGAACCAAAGGATTGACTCTTTATTGAAACACATAATGTATTTATCGGCGTATACCGCGCACTTTTTTGCCCTGTATACGCCGATACCCGCTTTTCCGCGCCGAGTTTTGAACACTGCGCCGACCTATACCGAGCGCAGTACACTCGGGTATAGTCGGGCAGTCTCGGCAACTTCCGCGCTCACGTCCTGGACGTACAGGACGTCAGCGCGGGTAGCCGAGCATTGCCGACAATACACGAGTGTCAGAGCCGCGAGGACGCCGCAGAAGGACACCGGACCCGCCGAAGAGGACACCGGACCCGCCGCAGAAGGACACCCGAAGCCGCAGAAGGACACCCGAAGCCGCAGAAGGACGCCGGACCCGCCGAAGAGGACACCCGAAGCCGCAGAAGGACGCTGGACCCGACGAGGCCGCCGATGGACGCCGTGCAAGACACCAAAACTGTAAGTACAAAAAAAAAATTTTTCCACAGGATTCAGGGTCACTTTAGGGGTGCGCGGTATACGCGGGAGCGCGTTATACCGCGATAAATACGGTACTTTATACACCACAGGAGGACATTTCTCTCCTGAGGATATTAGGTATGACAATGCAAACTTCAAACACCAAAACAGTAAATTAATGAAACAGTAAGTTAATCACTAAACATATAACATCCCTCAATAATTTGGTAACACGTTAAGGTAGTCACAACATTAATCTCATCTCCAAGAGATGATCAGTCAGACAGAAAAAATAGAACAATGGAAAATATCTACTTAACAATAAACACATAACAAACTCCACCCCACCTCAGACTTTCCGGCAGTAGTCCATGAGACAAACACCTAAAATATTCCAGCAGTCTGAAAAGGTGGAATTAATTTATCTTCATAGATTTCTTAAGGGATATTGTTGATAATTATTTCTGTCCTAAGTAAATGGGCCTCTCCAACCCAGTCTGCAGGAGGACCACCATATTCCCTCTAAAACCATTCACGTGTACAGGATTAGTACTACACCTTTCCATCCACTCCAGAAGGGAAGCCTTATTGTCCTTATTCAGATAAGTAATCAAAACCATGCCTTGAAGGATCTGCTTTCTCTATTGGCCAAAATCAGCGGGTAGGAGGCTTGCTCCTAGTCCTCTTCAAAAGCCCCTGTCCTGGTCGGGTCTGTCATATCTTCCTGTGTTATCTACAAATACCATTGATCTACCGTTCACCATCCATCAGTGGGCACTTTGTGTGGAGTCTCTCAGTGCCAATTTCGGTACTTGGTTTTTATTTCCTATGTTTAATTAGTGCTTCTTAAGTCCATGCTATGATACATTTTAAGTCTAATGTCCCTGTCACAGACATGCAAACACACACTTACAACGGAATCCATGCAAATCTTTCCACATAGCTATTAGTGCTCTATGTTAGTACCTAAAATCTAAAATCCCTCTGAATCTGAAATGTGACAAAAATTCCCTCTGGAGCCCAAAGGTCACCAGTACAGGGTTGGAAGTTTACTGTTGTAATACATTATAACCTCTTCCACTTTCTGTAACAGAATAAAAGATGGATGCTCACATTAAAAGAATGTGAGCTCCATCATCTTTTGCTTCTCTTTCTTATCCCCCAATAAAATGTGGGCTCAAGACCTGTGATCCTCAAATTATGGCTCACAAGCCAGTTATTGTTCAATTTCTGCTATAAACCGCACTTTGAGAAGTCCTGGCATATAGGCCTCTGCAAAGTATCTTGGGGACTGTTGGGTGGAGTGATTTACTAAACAGTGCTTACATAGTTCTGTCTCTGACATCATCCAGCCAGTAGAGGAACAGCATATTCAAAGGTGAGTCATGTGTGAACACCAATGCTGGGGAGGTTTTTTTCTAATCCCTCTGAAAGCAATAATGACATTTTTTTTCTCCCTTGGACACTAAGAATGAGGCAATATTCCTCTCACTGGCACCAATAATGGGACGCTATTCCTCCTAAACTCTGCCAAATCATGTATTACTCCTGCTGAAAACCAACACAGAGGCATTTTTTATTTCCACTGACCACAGCTGCCGAGGTATTTTTTTAAATCTCACAGTGTCATTTCTTTGCTACCACAGACACACAAGCATTTCATACTACCCCTCACCAATAATGTAGGGATATATTTACTTTCACTGATGCCAGGGCATTTTACCAAAGAATGTTTTTCCTACTGACCTCTGATGCAGAGGCATTTATTTCTCCCACTGACTGCTGATGCAGAGGCATTTTTTGTACTCCAAGTGGCCATTGATACAGAGGCAATTTTTTTTATCTCTCGGGGACCACAGTCCAGCTTCCCAACAGAATGAACTGGTCCTTTATTTAAAAAGTTTGAAGAACACTGTTCTACAAATCTATAAACTCACGGGTTACATGTCATTAGTATGATGCTTAATGTTCTTTAATGTACCTTACATCCTGCAGATTTGATCTTGGCACAATTTGGTAACTATACTGGCAGTGAAAGCTTGGGCAGTTTTGAGATAAAGCACTGCTTTATAGGTGTAGTGGTGTTCATCTAATGAGCAGACAGGTGTCAGAGGTATCTGCAAAGCTGTTTCTGAACAGTGATGTCACCATCCTATACAGTGCACCGGGGGTGATTAATTGCCAAAGTATAGAACAGAATTGCAAATATTTTGTCAGAAAAAGCATTTATATTTACAGCATACATTTTTTTCAACTATGGGGCAGATCCATAAAGATCTGCCCCGGCGCATCGTATCTGAGATACGCTACGCCGCCGTACCTTACCTGGCTTTGGTTCAAATCCAACGATTTTGCGTCATAAGTTACGGCGGCGTAGTGTATCTCAAGCGGCGTAATGGCGCGGAATTCAAGTTGGGCGGGTAGGGGGCGTGTTTCATTTAAATGAAGCGCGTCCCCACGCCGAACGAACTGTGCATGCGCCGTCTCTAAATTTCCCACCGTGCATTGCGCGAAATGACGTCGCGGGAACGACGGCCATACTTAACATAGCAGGTTTAACTATACGCCACGAAACAGCAGCTTTAACTATACGCCGGAAAAAGCCGACTAGAGACGAAGTAAAATAATGCGACGGCCGCTCGTACGTTCGTGGATCGTCGGAAATAGCTAATTTGCATACTCGGCGCGGAAAACGACGTGAACGTCACCCAGCGGACGCCGAAAAATTGCATCTTAGATCCGAAGGCGTACGCCTGTCGGATCTAACCCAGATGTCGTTGTATCTTGTTTTGAGGATTCAAAACAAAGATACGACGCAGGAAATTTGAAAGTACGCCGGCGTATCAGTAGATACGCCGGCGTACTCGCTTTGTGGATCTGCCCCTATGTCTTTAGGTGCTTGACTTTCACTGAACAAATAAAATACTGGAACATATATGTGTCACATATCTGTGCATAATTTGATATTATCACTCCTTTCCCTTCAACTATTTACCTTTTAAAAAATAGATCAGGTCTTTAACAGATAAGGAATTATCCATATTAGTTTTGTTTTAGGCTGATATGGATAATGTTTCCCCTTACCATAAAATAAAATAATATTAAATGCTCTCTTGGAGTTCCATGGCCTATATAAAATCACTGATCCAGCAATATTGTGCTTTCATTTCTTGGTGGATTTTCTTGCGACCTCTGTTTCCTCACAGTTATTGGGGCTTTTTTCAAATAAAATGGTGCTTATTTTCATACAAGTAAACTGGCAGTATATACAGGAAATTGTTATTTAATGCTGCCTGTGAGTACTTTCAAATACTGGGAACAGCTCTCCAGCAGCCTCAAATCGTGGGCCATTATATTATGCACAGACTGATTTTAGATTCTAAAGCTTCATCCATTCTTTTACAGCAAAGGGCATACCTAAGAACACTCAGGATTTCCATCTGGGTTTCAGAATTGAATGCATGAAGGTAAAAATTAATGCAACATTTTTTAGATGGCAGATATAAAATATACAAATTGACACATACCTGTCTTAGGAGCTTGGTATGATGAGGATGGCCTGCTGCACAATTCCCATCTGAGCACGCCTTAAGACAGGGACTACTAGGGCAATGGGAAGGCACATGTGCCAGGAAGCTGGCTTAAACATGGAAGCGCCAGTGTCAAGCAGAAGCACACTGATGAGGGCATCCCGACTTCACCCAGACCAATAGAAATCACAGCTGGGTAACAAGCCAAGTTAAGAAACAGTTCAGCAGAAAGACACCAAATCAGGAGTAGGATCAAAGTAGGTGGGCAACATACAGGCAATGAGGTACAGAATTTACAGGCAAAATCTTTGTCAAGGTAAACCGTGGTGGATAACACAGGTAGGCAATAGACAGGGGTAATCCAGAGGCTTGTCAGACAAAAATCAGGTCAATAACGGAGTCATGCAGTTTCAGGATCAAGTATAACAGTGATACAAGCTTAACGACCACCCAGCAATGATTCCATTCAGGTCCTAGGTTTAAATCGGCAACTAGGCCCCAGTATCTGTGGTGGATGTGCCTGTGGGTCCACAGGCACACATGCTCAGTCATGCATGTTTATGTGAATGAGCATGTGCCTTATGGCTGGCGCGATCTCTCTGATGATGCTTCTGATATACAGTAAATAAATGTAGCTCTAACATTTTTAATACATCGCAAATGTATCTGTCTGTGCAGAGCTGACAACATCACTAAATCCTTCAAGCATCTCACCAGTATCCATAGATCTGAGCTGTTGGTTTTTTGAGAGTTAATGCCCATCAGCCACACAAATAAACACACTTACTAGAGCTCTGCAGTCAAGTGTTGGCTTGTAAAATATTTTTAAAAGGTATTTACATTGAGATTTATCAGAAACTCTATGCAGGAAATATAAGAGCAGCATGGTGTCAACATTCACAAGGTGGGTTAATGCATATGCTTTCCTCCTACTTTGATAATATTATATTTCTCCTGGCTGGAGTTCAGCTTTAGATTCACACATGCTGAAAATGTGTACAGTACATTTTTCTAATTACATTTCTTTGGAAAAAAATGTGAATCTTGTGTGGAAACATTTGTAAATAGACCCCTAAGTGTAAAACTTGAAATCATTTCATACCGCTCTCAGATCACAGTACTACTCATAAAGCCTTCATGTTTCTCTCTCAAATATATCAGTGCTTAAGCAGTACAGGCACAAACACTGTCTCCCAGCAGACCAATGGAACATGGCAACCTCAAGCCGAATTCTTACTACATCTGCGGCAGATGCAGAATAAATAGGTAGCCTGAGGGAATCTCAGTGCAGGCAAACAAGGGCTGAGCTAATATGGACGTCACCTAGCATATACTGAAGTATCTGTTGGCTAAAGGTGCCTTGTGACGAAGTGGCCATAGATCAGCAGTAGACAGCTAACCCCTACTGATGATCTATGGCCACTTCACCACCTGTAGCTAAAAGCTACTTTAGCATATGCTAGGCGGCATCCATATTAGCTCAGCTCTTGTTGGCCTGCACTGAGATTCCCTCAGGCTACTTATTTATTGGTGCTCTATTTGGCAATTGGATTTCAGCTCTAGACAACCCCAGCAGCCCACTGGTGTGTTCAGCCAGGCTAACCGTGTCCCCCGTGGTTCTTTCTGAGATACAACTATGCATCCGTAGTTGTACAGCGACTCCCTCCAGAGGTGGTTCTGGCCAGCTCAGTAGATTGTTTTAAGAAAGGCCTGGATACTTTCCTAAATGTACATAATATAACGGGGTACTAACATTTATAAGTAAAGTTGATCCAGGGAAAATCTGATTGCCTCTCGGGGGATCAGGATGGAATTCTTTCCCCTGCTGTAGCAAATTGGATCATGCTCTGCTGTTTTTTTTTCCTCTGGATCAACTGTGGGTATAGAATAGGGTATATGGGATTGTACGATATTTTTTATTTTATTTATTTATTTTTTATGGTTAAACTGGATGGACTTGTGTCTTTTTTCAACCTGACTAACTATGTTACTATGTAACTATCTTGTTTTTATTTTTATCTGTTTGTGGCCAAGTGCACCATCTAACAAAGTTTCAACATCCTTGTGTCTACATACGAGAATCCCTGAAAATCTATGTTTAAAGTCATGTTTCTCTACCTTTGCTGTGTAATTTTTACTGTTTCATCCTTGATTGTGCTTTTCAATTTGACTTTGGGATGAAGGCTCTCCCATTATTCCACAATGATTCCATATCTATTCCTGAGAGACAGACTCATTTGCACTTATCACAAGGATCATTAGCATTCAGGATTTTTTAAAGCAGAATTAAACCCAAAAGCAAACATGTAATATATTGCAGCTTGTTCATTTTAGGATTTTTTCTTTCTGTTTTCAGCTGGTGATCCAGCCAGTGACCCCACTCTAGAAAAAGGAGCAACAGGGGCACCTTTGGACAGCAGAATTGTTAATCAGAGTAGGGGGTGTTAGATGTACTAGCAGATTTGAATGCACTAACACATTGACGTCAAACTGCCTCTCACACTTTTTAAGCAGTTATTACAACTACTTTATTTTTTCCTTTTAAGGATAAAGCACCACATACCCCTATAAGAATTGGAAAACGGCAGTATAAAAAAAGTTTGCTTTTAGATTGAATTGCATTTAAAGGACCAAAATAATGTATTTTTCACTATCAAACTGTTTATCCTCTACTTGGGATTTAAGTATTGAATCTAATTTACAGGATCCTTGTATGGCCTTGTATGGCCTTAAAACACCTTAAAACATGACCATCTTGAGTGCAAAACATGTCCATCCGCTGTCACTCTGTGGTGTCTTATTGTCATATTCTAATAGATTTTTTTTAGAAAAAGCAGAGGGAAAAAAATTGTTTTTGTGGGATTAGGATGGATGTTCTATATAAGCTGTTTTTACATCCCCTGTAGATATTCTATAAAATCTAATGGCCAGTAGTAACACATTACTGAAACTTATGAAAGGAAGTACCAGAGAGTAAGTACATCACCTATCTGCAGACAGCACACTCTTTCAGTACCAAAACCAAATCACTGATCATCACTCAACAATGGACATTAGTACAACCAGGATGTAAAGTGGTTTGCAATCAACAACACTGTATTTTTAACATCTGTCAGATTTTTTTTCCCTCTTCATCCCTCCAGCATTCAGTTGACTGCATTATACAGTAATTATGAAAATTGTCCAATCAGCCGCAGTTTATGTGTGATAACTTATGTTGCATTTTCATTTCTTCTAAGAGAGTGGAAAAAAAGCTGTGTCCTTCCTAATTCATCATTAAAATGTTCTGCGTGAGGAATTAAGAGTGCGTTTTGTGAGTGGAATCGACTTGTCTAGCCACACATCGAGTCTCCTCTGTTCATGTCCTATATCATCACAAAATCCATTACCATTCAAGCCATTTCTTTATTAAAAATGTTTAAGATAAATCTCATAAATACACTTATGCTGGCCAGTCGCCCTCTGTCAGTCCCGAACGTCGACTGTCAATTCTTCAAGAAAAAACAATTTGCTTAAATTATTATGCAAGCTTTGCTGACTTACCTTAAGGGTTATTCTGCATATTAATGTGCAGTAACCTGGGAAATCGTGGTCTCTGTTGTTGATCTTGGAAATCCAAAGTGGAAACGACAGATATAATAATGAATACATTTTCGTGTTATCTGTTCTTGGGATTTCTTTCTATTTTTTAAATCAAAACTGAGATAATTTGCAAACTATTTGCTAGCAGGTGTGCAGGTTAGGTGGATAGGGATAGGCAAAACATTGCTACCTTATGGGCATTTGGGTTTTCCTTTTTTAACATGAGCAGAAAAAAGTGACAAACTACTTGTCAGGAGGTAAACATAATTTTGTAAGTCAATGTTTGAGAGTTGGCCAATTGGATTAAATTGTTAATTTGTTGTTTATTTCCAATGTGTCTTTATAGAGATTTTGCATACATTAACAAAGGTAAAGCACCAGGGGTCAGATTCAGGTACATTTACGTTGCGCAGCGGTGACGTAACGTATCCCATTTACGTTAAACCACCGCAGGTTTACAGCGTAAGTGTCTGATTCACAAAGCTCTTACCTGTAAACTTGCAGCGGTGTAACGTAAATCCGCTCGGCGCAAGCCCGCCTAATTCAAATGGGGCGTGCACCATTTAAATTAGGCGTGTTCCCGCGCCGAACGTTCTGCGCATGCTCCGTTAGGAAATTTCCCGACGTGCTTTGTGCGAAATTACGGCGCCCCGAAGGTTTTTTTGAACGGCGACGTGCGTTACATCGTTTCGTATTCCCGGACGTCTTGCGCAAAAAAAAAATTGAAATTTGACGCGGGAACGACGGCCATACTTTAACATGGCTGTTCTAAAGATAAGCCATGAAAAAGCAGGCCTAAGTTTGCGACGGGAAAAACCGACTAGCGACGACGTAAGAGATTGCGACGAACGCGCGTATCTTCGTGGATCGCCGTAACTAGTCATTTGCATATTCTACGCCGACCGCAATGGAATCGCCACCTAGCGGCCATCCTAGAATTGCATCCTAAAATCTGACGATTACACCTGTCGGATCTTAGGGCTATCTATGCGTAACTGATTCTATGAATCAGCCGCATAGTTAGGACGGGCGGATCACAGAGATACGACGGCGTATCAGGAGATACGCCGTCGTATCTCTTTTGTGAATCTGGCCCCAGGTCTGGAAACATACATCATCAAGGCAAGATGTGCATCAGTTGGGAAACTAAAGAATACATCAAGAACAGCCAAAGTAAGTACAAGTCCAGTACAAATATCTCCAACAATACTAGTAAAAAAATAAAAGACACACACTGGTGGTTAACAAACAAAAAAGGATAAATGAAGCATACTGATCAATTTGTTAAACAGAAAAAGAAAAACACCAAAAATTAAGTCAACAATGAGCAGTTTTAGTTGTAGCCTAAACAGTGTAGTACATAGATAAGATCTAAATATAGACACTTTGGGCCAGATCCTCAAAAGAGATACTCCGACTTAACTGCTGTTCAGTCTGTGTGTAACTTTGGAAACGATCCTCAAAAGGCTTTTTCCAAAGTTAGACAGAAGATCCGGCATGTGTAATTGAATTACACTGCCTAATTTTAGGATGCAGTACCGCATCCGCCGCTGGGGGCATTTCGAGTCGAAATGCCGTTGCTAGTATGCAAATTAGCACTTAAGGCGATCCACAAAGCTTTCTAGCTTCCTTTTTGCGCCGTAAGTGTTATTTTGCAAGTGTAAAATTAGGGCTCGTTTTACAAAGTGTAAAGTTAGTCACACCTTGTAAAGGCCCATTCCAGCGACGGCATTTGGTATGCTTTCCCGAGGGAGAACTCCACGTCAATTTGTAAAAAACAAAACCGGCATGGGTTCCCCCCCAGGAGCATACCAGGCCCTTAGGTCTGGTATGGGTTGTAAGGGGACCCCCCCTACGCCGAAAAATCGACGTAGGGGGTCCCCTACAATCCATACCAGACCCGTATCCAAAGCACGCTACCCGGCCAGCCAGGAAGGGAGTGGGGACGAGCGAGCGCCCCCCCCCCCTCCTGAGCCGTGCCAGGCCGCATGCCCTCAACATGGGGGGGTTGGGTGCTCTGGGGCAGGGGGGCGCACTGCGTGCCCCCCCACCCCAGAGCACCCTGTCCCCATGTTGATGAGGACAGGACCTCTTCCCGACAACCCTTGCCATTGGTTGTCGGGGTATGCGGGCGGGGGCTTATCGGAATCTGGGAGTCCCCTTTAATAAGGGGGCCCCCAGATACCGGCCCCCCACCCTAAGTGAATGGATATGGGGTACATCGTACCCCTATCCATTCACCTGGAGGCAAAAAGTAAAAGTTAATAAACACACAACACAAGGCTTTTTAAAATATTTTATTATTCTGCTCCGGACGCCCCCCCTGTCTTCGTTATTAGCTCTTTTACCAGGGGGGGCTTCTTCTTCCACTCTCCGGGGGTCTTCCGCTCTCCGGGGGTCTTCCGCTCTCCGGGGGGGCTTCTCCGGACTCCGGGGGGGCTTCTCCGGACTCCGGGGGGCTTCTTCCATCTTCTCCCCTCTTCCGCTCTTGACTCGGCGAACCCCGGTTCTTCTGCAGCTGTCCGGTGCCTTCTTCTTCAGCGCTGGCTGCCTGCTATGTTTGTGTGTTAGCTCGATTTCAAACAGGCAGCCGGCGCGGTCTTCTGTGACGCCAGGGTCTTCTGGTCTTCCGATGTTGCCTCGTCGCCTGTTGTCGCTGTAATGATGGAAGCGCGCCTTGCATCACATTTATATAGGCATCACCGTCCCATCATGCTCCGGTAGGTACCCACGTGGTGGATGCCTACCCACGTGCACCCACCACGTGGGTACCTACCGGAGCATGATGGGACGGTGATGCCTATATAAATGTGATGCAAGGCGCGCTTCCATCATTACAGCGACAACAGGCGACGAGTCAACATCGGAAGAGGGGAGAAGAACAGAAGACCCTGACGCCACAGAAGACCGCGCCGGCTGCCTGTTTGAAATCGAGCTAACACACAAACATAGCAGGCAGCCAGCGCTGAAGAAGAAGGCACCGGAGAGCTGCAGAAGAACCGGGGTTCGCCGAGTCAAGAGCGGAAGAGGGGAGAAGATGGAAGAAGCCCCCCGGAGTCCGGAGAAGCCCCCCCGGAGTCCGGAGAAGCCCCCCCGGAGAGCGGAAGACCCCCGGAGAGCGGAAGACCCCCGGAGAGTGGAAGAAGAAGCCCCCCCTGGTAATTGAGCTAATAACGAAGACAGGGGGGGCGTCCGGAGCAGAATAATAAAATATTTTAAAAAGCCTTGTGTTGTGTGTTTATTAACTTTTACTTTTTGCCTCCAGGTGAATGGATAGGGGTACGATGTACCCCATATCCATTCACTTAGGGTGGGGGGCCGGTATCTGGGGGCCCCCTTATTAAAGGGGACTCCCAGATTCCGATAAGCCTCCGCCCGCAGACCCCGACAACCAATGGCAAGGGTTGTCGGGAAGAGGTCCTGTCCTCATCAACATGGGGACAGGGTGCTCTGGGGTGGGGGGGCCCGCAGTGCGCCCCCCTGCCCCAGAGCACCCAACCCCCCCATGTTGAGGGCACGCGGCCTGGCACGGCTCAGGAGGGGGGGGGGCGCTCGCTCGTCCCCACTCCCTTCCTGGCCGGCCGGGTAGCGTGCTTTGGATACGGGTCTGGTATGGATTGTAGGGGGACCCCCTACGTCAATTTTTCGGCGTGGGGGGGTCTCCTTACAACCCATGCCAGACCTAAGGGCCTGGTATGCTCCTGGGGGGGGAACCCATGCCGTTTTTTTCTTTGAAAATTGGCATGGAGTTCTCCCTCAGGAATGCATGCCACTGTCATTTTTTTTTCCCCGACGCAACTTTAAGCCGTCGCGATCCTCAAAAACTCGGCGTAACGTAACTTCGCGCATGCGCAGTACGGCCGGCGCGGGAGCGCGCCTCATTTAAATGGGACTCGCCCCATTTGAATAGGAACGCCTTGCGCCGGCGGAATTTTAGTTACACAGCCTGAAATTTCTAGATAAGTGCTTTGTGGATCAGGCACTTAGGTAGAAACTTTAAGGCAGTGTAACTTAAATTGGATTTTTTAAGTTACGTCAGGTTTTTGTGGATCTGGCCCCAGATTCCTTAGCATTGTGGGATTAAATACAGTAGGGATCAGTAAGCCGTTAGTTCCAAGCATACAGAAAGTTAGTGTGACAGGCATTCTTAATGGAAAACATTTTTCCTGTACACATTGGTGGTTCACATTGGCAATGACATCCTAAAATCTAGGAGGCGTAAAGGAGATCCATAGGTTGTTGTCTGAAACTCAGAGAAGCCTATAATTATTATTTCTTGCCCCAGGCTTAATGAAAAATGTAACCCTAAACCCTAATTCTATGATATATTAAAGCAGAGGTTCACCCTAAAAACCATCTACAGGCATACCCCGCTTTAAGTACACTCACTTTACATACACTCGCGAGTAAGGACATACCCGTGAGTGTATGTAAAGTGTCTTACAAGCACTGTACGGACATTTTTCAGCCGCAGTAGAAGGAGCTGAAGCTCAGAGAGCATAGCCCACCCTGTTCCAGTGTGCCCCTGACACCCCCACTAAAGCCCCTGAGACCTTAACTACAGCTCCTAACACCCCCACTACACCCCCTGACCCCCCACTACACCCTATAAGTGAAAAAAGGTATTGTTTCACTTTAAGTACATTTTCGTTTTACATACATGCTCTGGTCCCATTGTGTACTTAAAAGTGGGGTATGCCTGTATATACCTACATACTGTAGATGTCAGCAGTATGCTGGATGTAACAGTATATAATAGTTTTAGGGTGAACCTCCGCTTTAAGTATGACATCATGCTTCACTGTATAAACTGTATACAGTTTCCTTAAATGAATCACAATTTCTAAATTTATTGCAAGGGTCTTTACAAGGAGATCCTGCCAGTTACAGCACTTCTTGTTGCAGGCTGAAATAGCCAAGCTACTGCCTAGCACACAGGTGTCAAACACAAGGCCCGCGGGTCAAATGCAGCCCTCCAGGACATTTTTTATGTGGCCCTCGCACCTCTCCTGCAGCTGCAGGAGAGCTCCAGCCTTCCTCTGGTCCTCCTCCAGACCCTTACTTTCTGCTTTTAAGCAATGCATCCAGCTTCTTCTCAGCAGCAACATAAGGAAAGGGGGTGCCCTGTGATGTAAGGGAGAGTGGGGGACTCAACTTATAATGTTGGGGGGGCTCTTGACATCTAATGTAAGGGGGGGGATGCGCTGGACATCTAATCTTACAGATACAACCAGCCCTTTTGAGGGCAATTATAATGCTTATGCGGCCCACGATGAAATTGGTTTTGACACCCCTGCAGTTAGCAGTAGCACTGATAGCCTGTCATAGGAGTTCCTCCAGTTGGTCATTGGGCTGCCCATCTGATAGAATTGAAAAGCAACTTAAAGTGTTACTAAACCCACAACAGTAAAATCAGTCTGTATATTCATTGAAGCATGCTTGTTATACTAACTGTGGAACCTAAGGGGTTAATCCTCTGCATTGTGTAAAAAGGCTGTTGGATACTGCCATCTCTGATCCTCACCTTCTTCCATAGTCCCCAATCCCTCACCTGATAGTACAGAGCCTTTGGAGTAACTCTGCACATGCTCAGTTTGGTGTGTATTGCTGGAGAGCTTATTTGTTTTTTCTTGGAAGGGTGCGTGTGATCAGCACAGGGTCAATCAGCATTTTCCAGACAGAAAGTCGTCAGGGGCCCTGCAGCCTCATAGGACAGTCAGAGTAGAATGAAAACTCCTCCTACAAGCTTTAACCAGACACTGTTAGAAATCACAAGACTGCAATATACTGCTGATGAGAAAAGGTATTTAGCCGTTTATATTTACTTAAATAATTGCATTTCCATGTTCTGTGTACTGTGGGAGACCAGATATGGTGAATGCATGGTTCTAGGTTTAGTAACACTTTAAGAAACTCCCATGTCAGAAAAATAACACTTCTGCTAATTGCAAGATATTGGCTTGGTGTTGCAAACCCTCAACAGGAACTGCTGTTATTGGCAGAATCTCTTGGTAAAAAACTGTGGCTTTGCTCGGCTCCCCCTGCTCCATTTTGCAGTTCAGCATTGTTGATTCCTGCGACAAGCCCCAGCACCCCACAGCAGCTGGCAGAATGTCCCCACCGCCATTGCGGTTTCTATCCTGGACACAGCTTGCAAACAGTGGGCTGTCCATCACCTCCTTTCTATCGGGCTGTCATTGTTCTTCACATGGTACAGCTCATCCATTTTCCATGCCCAACCAGCAAAACACCTGGATGATGTTAAATCCTTCCCACCCAGATGTCATTGTGGTACCATTTTTGCTTTTAATATTTTAATAATACACTGGCTATATGCTTGTATGACTGATTGCTACAGCCTTCTCAAGATCCTACAGTTTTCTGCAGTTGTTGCTCACCTTTACAGTGCAATAAACTTGTTTTTATTTAGCCATTAGTTTACCCTGTACTTTCTGACTTTTACCTACAGAGTGCTGCCTTTTTTTAATTTTTAGTTTCTTGTTATGAATTTTTCCAGTGGTTAGCAGCTGCACTGGGTTTTAGTCTATTTCACACCTTCCTGGGTTCCATATCCACAGATATGACTGACAGCTCTTAGCGCTTAAAGCGGTGGTTCCCCCTAAAACAAATTTCTAACAATACATTCGTAAGACCCGTTACACTGCGGGTAGGCTGGCTTTTGTTTTGTTTTTTTAGTAAATACCTCGATCTCGGCATTTCGTTCCTTGGCGGTGGGCGTTCCTAGTTGATTGACGTCCCTCCGACGGGCGCATACTGCGCGTCACGACTTTCCGACAGAAGCCGAACGTCATTGCGCAGGCGCCGTATAGAGTCGGCTCTATACGGCGCCTGCGCAGCGACGTTCGGCTTCTTTCGGAAAGTCGTGACGTCACGTATGTGCCCGTCGGAGGAACGTCAATCAACTAGGAACGCCCACCGCCAAGGGACGAACCGCAGAGATCGAGGTATGTACTAAAAAAACAAAACAAAAGCCAGCCTACCCGCAGTGTAACGGGTCTTACGAATGTATTGTTAGAAATTTGTTTTAGGGGGAACCACCCCTTTAAGGAATTTGGGGGGTTATTTACGAAAAGGCAAATCCACTTTGCACTACAAGTGCACTTTCTAGTGCAGTCGCTGTAGATCTGAGGGGCTCATGCAAAGAAAATATAAAATAAAAACTGCATTTTTGCTTGCACATGATTGGATGATAAAATCAGCAGAGCTTCGCCTTATGCCGCATACACACCATCACTTTATGTGATGAAAAAAAAAGACATTTTCTGTGAAGTAAAAAACAACGTTTTTGAAACTTCAATTTTCAAAGACGAAGTTGCCTACACACCACACGAGGTTACGTTCACCACGTTTTTCCATTGAAGCTCGCTTCATAACTAGCTTCTGGGCATGCGCGGGTGTAAAAACGTTGTTTTTTGCTACACACGGTCAATTTCTGTGAAGTAAAAAACGACATTTTGAAAAACGACACATAAAATTGAAGCATGCTTCAATTTTTTTTGGTCGTTTTTCTCAAGACATAAAACGACGTTTTCCCCCACACACGGTCATTTAAAGTGACGTTTTTAAAAACGTCCTTTTTTTTCATCACATAAAGTGATGGTGTGTACGCAGCATTATTTCAGAGCTTCCCATCAGATCTTCTACAGCAAATGCACTTACAAGTGCACTTTTAGTAAATCAACCCTACGTGTTTGGTTTGGTTGGTTAAATGTCAGTGTCCAGCTCCCGATGGCATTTTTTTGGAAAATAGCTTGCCTTTTAACCTTAAAACTAGCAAAAATGTTGTATCATTTTTAGCCCTCAGACACTTTAATATTCACTGATAAGTTCAGGTTTTGCAGATTTCTAACAGGATTTTTTGATCCCCTCAGTAAATTGAACACTGGGAAATTCTCTCATCTTTACTCACCATCTAAAATCTACAGTACCTTAAATAACCTTAAATAAGCTTTTTTAAAAAATGACAATCCAGCATAATAACCATACATCAAGTCTCACACTACATCTTCCAAATCAGATGCACATTGTGATTTTCTCTGGTAAATGGGGAAATTACAAACTCAGCAGTGTAACCACTATATAATGTAATAAGTAATTCTTACTGATATGTAAAATTTGATTAAGGAAATAGGTAGATATTTCTCGGAGGTTTGCGAGAAGTCATTTGGCTCCCGAAGGGATTGCGGCTATGAATCTAAACACAAGAGCATAAGAAATATCCTGTAGGCTGAATGACATCTGATTATTGAGAACATCACTCAAACACAGACTGAGTCCCCCATTTGCTATAATAAGGTGTCAGTCATGTGTCCGGTCCTGCAATATAGCCTTTGCGGCAGCCCTCCTATCAAACGCACACACTGCCCCTAAGGGCTTCACTCTCTTATTTCTTTGCATATTACATAGCAGGTAATAGGTCCCCTGTCAGAATAGGCTAGGAGAATTTTGCATAAATACAGCGCCAAGCTTTTATCCCCACTTGTTTATGAAATGCATATTGCTGAGCAGTGATCCAATACGTAGTGTTTGTTATAGATGCGGAATGACAGAAGCACAGCGGAGCCCTCTTGTAGAGCAAACCACATCTGGGGACTTGTTTTATTGAACACACTGAACACTGGTGAACATGCCAAGATTATCACAGCCTTTAATCAATGCATTTATTTTGGCTATAGTCAACTTTAGTACGCTGGGTACATCTGAGACTTGAATAGTCTGGTATTGCAACAGAGATGATAGAGTATCAATAATTGAAAGTAGAACTAAAAGAAAATTAAAGGTCTTATATTAAAGCCCTATGTAAGAAGCAGCTGTAGTGCAATTGAAAGTGCTAAACAAGTCATGTGTTGTAGTTTTAACAACAGTGCTCTTTGCCTGCTTTTAATGGCTCATACAACTGTAATGTTTGCTGACTTTCACAATGACTAATGTGCTACTGTATTGAGCTCAGCAAGATGCTTTTGTATTAGAATGAATATTAGCTTTTTGTGAAAGCATTCATGAAGACACAATGTACAGTATTGTACAGTTCATTATTATGCATACCTCTTGTTATAAATGTGACTTAAGATAGACCTTACACCATGAATAATAGCAGAAAAGAAAAGAGGGAACAGGTACAGGTATATCACGTTCTATGACCTGCTATGCTCAATGGCCTGCTCTGGTATTCTGGGTTAGGAGCCTCCCATGTGAATGTGCAGAAGTACAAGTTTCTTCTGTTTTGATATTTTCCAAAGTCTTGCTCCCACACATTTTGGACCACTGGTCAGTAGACTGGGATACTCTGGTCTTTTATCAGTGGGTGGATGGGTGGGATCTTTTTAGCATTGTGTGGAGGAAGTAGGTCATGAAAAAAAAATACATGGTAAGTCAAGGCATGATGAACATGTGACTCACCCTTTCCTCCAATATGCCAGCTCTAATACTTGCTGATTGGTTATTCCGGTACCTAGTACTGTCACATGATGGTGAAGCCTTGTGTAAGCTCTAAGTTGACATATAAAGCTCACACAGAGCTTCCGCTCCACTTATGGTGGCTGAGCAGAGCAGCTGAAGAGTAAAAGAAAAGTAAGCAGAAGCAGCTGGTAGGATGCCATTAAACTTTACTTGTTGTTTTAATCTGCATTTACTTTACATTCCAAATTTACCATTTATGCATTTTTTTCCCCCAAAAATGTATAATATACATTTCAAGATCCCCACATTACATACCACTGTTCAGTTGGCAAAAATGGTGCTAATCTTTTCTATCCATATATGTAGACCCTGCTCATCCTGTCAGTAAAAACTCTCCGGTGCTAAGTCCATATGTTTGTTAATGCACTCCAGCAGCCAATCTGGCTCATTTAAACTGTGTGCATATGCAGTGTGTTCTCTCTTCTATAACAGAGGCAGATTTTTTATAACCATCAAAGTGTGTTTTCTCTCACAGGCCAAAAGTTTCCAGTTCGTCCCTGTCCCTGGATTATATGCCATCTACTATATATCCAGGATATCCAGGTCCATTTAATTGCTTTCCATATAGCCATGGTATATAAACAGTGGACATGAAGAGCACCAATGCGGCCTTAGCAAATTGTGTTTTGGGGTGTAATTTTAAGTTTGCCTATGCCGTGTGACAAAATGACAGAACATTTTTTTTTACTTTCTTTATTTTCCCAAAAAATAGCAACACATAATAACAACTTAAAAAAAACTCACCATGCCTCCTACTGAATACCTTGGACTGTCTATTTCCAAAAAGGGGGTCATTTGGTGCGTATTTGTACTGTCCTAGCATTTAAGGACCTCAAGAAAGGAGATAGGCAGTCAGAACATCAGGACTGATCAATTTTCAAATATACAGTATATACCATGGTTTGTAAAATCTATATAGACAATATCTATTTCACACAGACTAAATAATATACACTAATTTGGGTTAATTAAAAAATAAATATATTTTGGCCTAAATTTAAGAGTATTTATTTACAAAAATTTTAAACAGAAACTAGGAAAAACATGTTTTTTCCAGTCTTTTTTCATTTAAATAGCAAAAAAAAAAAAAAAACCACCTGTGTTGATTAAATACCACTAAAATAAAGCTCTATCTAAGGCATACCATTTTAATTTAGGTATAGTGTTACATGAGAGTAATTGTCATTCAAAGTATGACAGTGCTGAAAGCTGAAAAATGACCTGGGAGGGGGGTGGAAGGAGGTGGATGTGTCCAGACTTGAGGTGGTCAATTTAGTAAAGTCCTGAGGCACACTCATCTTAGGGTAGGGTTCTTAGCTTGTAGTGGTTAGTAGAAGAAGGACACCAGTCCCTTTAGTAGACTTTTAAAAATGTTTACTCTGCTCAGCACTCATAGGAGAGGAAGAGAGTGATGCAGAATACCCAAACAACATCTTTTTGCCTTTTTGCTTTAACTTTTTTGAATAAACCCCATGCACAACTTAGGTGGCATGGCTGAACAGTATCCTCAAAACTCAAGTTTCATGTGTTTCCTTAGCTATATGTTCTGCAATTCCTGGTCAGCTCAGAATGTTCTAGTGTTTTCTTCTCCTCACGGCCAGTTCATTACCACTTATAAATACATAGTGAAAGGTCTCTTGGTTGCAGTGGATCAAGGCTGCTTTGGATCTTCAGGGCAACTCTCCCTCAAACAGAACCTGTCAGGACAGAAGCCTAGGAAAAAGAAGAACGCACCGAAAGGCTGTCACAAGTATTAAATATTTCATAACTCAGACTGTATACCCCTCTGACACAGAACTGCAAAAAGTAATCAGTAGCCTGGACTGAGGTCCTTTAATGCAGGCTACATACAGCTAACTTCTCCCTGAAAAAAGGTTGTGGTAAATAGTTTTGGGAAGCCACATGTCTAAATACTACCTAAACTTTCTAAACTCTGTACTAAATTTTCATTATTTCTACTATCATCACCTCAGATTATTAATAACAAGTTCCTACCATTCAAATTATTATATATTGATGTGAGAAATGTATAATCTAGGTTCCATTTTCTATATTAAAATCACTTTTTTATGGCTGTGTTCATCCATATCACTCCCCTTATCGAGTGGCTATAAATAGCTGTATGTGCTGCTGAACAGTATTCAGCTGGCACAAGAAAGTTTTGCTCCAGTAATGAGACATCACCAGTGAATCCATTCTGCTAAATAAATATGTAGCCTGGGGTTCACTGTGGTTTAAAGGCTTATGCCGCGTACACACGATCATTTTAAATGACGTTTTTGAAAAACAACGTTTTTTTCATACTGAAAAATGATCGTGTGTACGCAGCATTAGAAGTTGATAAGATCAAGAAGTTGATATTTAGGGGATAGTAAAAAATCCCCAGGTCATCATCTGCTTAGCTGGTAATGTTAAAGATAGTGTGTATCTTTTTTATTTCTACCACCTTTACACCCCAGGCACGCCTATTGCAACATTGAAATCATAATACTTCACTTGAAATAGCGCAATTTCAAAGTAGCATTCCAGTGCTTCTTCAGTTAAGCTAAAAAAAAACTCTGCCTTTACAACCACTTTAATTTTGCAGCAAAGATATCCTTAGACACTTTATAGCAGTGGCAGGGCCAGACTTACTATTGGGCTTGACTGGGCTCAAGCCCATAGGAGGCCCGTGCACAATCGCAGCAACCCCCAGTTCACGGCAATCGTGGCAACCCCCTTCTACAATTTCACGGCAATCCCCTCCCGCAACTTTGCGGCAATTGCGGCAATCCCTCCCGCAATTTCGCGGGCAACCCCCTTCAGCAGTTTGGCTGCAATCGCGGCAATTCCCCAGTTCACGGCAATTTCGGCACCCCCCCGCTCAACAATTTAGGCGGATGGATGTAATCCATGTAATCCTTGGCACCCCCCGCTCAACAACTCCGGCAGATGGATGTAATTCTCCGGAGCCCCCAGGCCCCCCCGCTCAACAACTTCGATGCTCCAGGGGAGCTGTGTAAGGGGCCCCAAAATTACTGTAGGCGGCCTTGGGAAGAGGTAAGAAGTCCGTCCAGCGGCTGCCCCCTTGCTCTCAACAACTTTGATTAGTCGGTCGACGGATCCCCCCCACTCAACAAGTATGATCGGTCGGTGCACTGCCCCCCCCTGCTCAACAACTTTGATAGGCCTGTCGGCGGATCCAGCCCCCCAACCCCCCTCAACAACTATGATTGGTCGGTGGTAAAAACCCACTCCCCCCTCTTCTCTGCTCCAGGGGGCCCCTTCGATTATTAAGCCCAGGGGCCCCCAGCACCCTAAGTCCTGCCCTGAGCAGTGGCCAGGATGGTCATACCCAGTTATTTGAAAACATCCAACCCACCTCCCCTTTGTGGAATGAGTGAATGAACTGGATTGCATCGGGGACCTCAAACATCTGCTGTCGCTGAAAAATGATAGGGAAGAACAGTTAAAAAAAACTTGGATCTCATGGTCTATGTTCATTGGTGTTTCCAGATTGGATCATGGATCAAGGATTGCATCTCTACAGTATCCAGTAAGCCTTGATGAAGTGACTTCTCCCCAGTGTATGTGCAGAAGAATCTCTATTTATTCCTATGAAATAATGGGAACTTGGAAGAACAGAGATAAGCAGGCATGCACTAGGATCATCAGATTACTGAAAAAAGGGACTGGGTGGGCTTAAATACTACACCTGAACATAAAAAAAGCAACATTTTACTCAGTTCTAGTTCTGCATATCTTTTGTTTTCCCCAGAGGTCTTCTGTCCAGTCTGGTAAAGCCACAGCTTCTTTCTCTTCTCCTTTATTGCCAGTGTGGGGCGGTCCTTACAGCTACAAGGAACATTGCTAACCAGTGGCAGCCACTCCATCAGGAGCGGAGGGGTACCGCCCCCCTAATTCATGCGCCCGGCCCCTAATCTACATACAGGGTGCCGGACGCATTGATTTTTTTTTTTAAGCACATGATTAGAGTCAGAGGCTATAATTGGCTTAAAAAAAGGGTTGGGTTGGGGTACAGAGCACTGTGCCCCGAGCTCACCCAGTTGTGTGACATTAGCGAATTAATATTCACTAATGTCTTCCTGCTTCACCTCCTGGCCAATCAGGAAGTGGGTCCTGATACCCAATTGGCCAGGGAGTCTTAGGACTCCCAGCCAAACAGGTCTCAGGACCCACTTCCTGTTCAGCCCACTTCCTGTTCCTGTTCAGCCGGCTTTCAGCCGGCTTTCCAGAGCCCCTTGAGGAAGATGAATCTACCGTCTGGGTCAACCATCTTGTCAATGAGGCGGAATGAAAGTGTCTTTGCGAGCAGGATCGCCACCCCTTTCGTCTTAGAGCCAGCACATGTTGAATGGAAAACCTCAGTGTATCTTTTGTTGGTGAGACGTTGGATGGAATCTGATTTAAAATGCGTCTCTTGAAATAAGACGATTTGAACTCTTTGTCTATGTGTTTCTGCAAGGAAACTTGAACGTTTCTCAGGGAGATTAAGGCCCTTGGCATTAACCGAGAAAACCTTAAGCGACAGAGAAGCTGAAGATTGCATTATGGAAGCCATGTGTACTTAAAGGTGAATCGACACCTATCGTTTTTTATCGTAGACGGACGGAGAAGGCAGTAGGCAAGGGAGGGGTGAAAAAATAAATAAAAAAAAAGGGGGAGAGGGGGGAAAGAAGGAAGTAGGGAAGGAGTATAAAAGAGGGGAAAAGTCAAGAGAAGAGTGTGGGCAGGACTCACGTAAAGTAGGAGACACAGAGACTATCTGTATCTCGTGCCAAAAATATCAAGGACCTCAACCGGAGTGCCTACCCGAGACTTGAAGGAGACCCCTGTTACGGGGTTTCTATGGATGGTACCGGAGGTAGCCTAAGTCCCGCTTAGTCACCTAAAGAATAAGAGGTAATCCAAAAACAGGAAAACCCAGTATTATACCGGAAATAACAAGGGGGGTACCGGCCTCTCTTGAGGTGGGGATGTGTGTCTGCACCCGAGGTTTCCTACCTACCCCGCCGTCTAGCTCCCCCAGACCATAAGATAACTGTGTTTTAGGGAAGGAACCCTCTGGCAGAGACTAAGGTAAAGAGGTCGGGCCGCGAGGACACCCACGCCCAGAGGCAGTGGGTTCCCCACGACCCTCTCCCCCCATCAGAATGCTGTCTCCCCAAAACCCATCCTTAAAGAATGCCGTAACTTACATTTTTTTTTTAATTGAAGGAAAAAACATTTCACAATACATCACATAATCGTCCCTGCAAGGACGGTCAGATAAATGAGGTCCCACATTGATATGCCAATAGTCAGGTGACTTCAGCGGAATGTACCAATCTCGCGCCTACCGCAGAAAAACAGCATCTAGCTATCGGCATGAATGAATGAATGAATGAAAAACGTATAAAGCGCGGCGCATGCGAACTGAATCGCTTCTGGGCGCTAGTTGTTCGTGTCTCATGACATCAAAAGAGCAGAGTTTTGATCCGTCTTCTGAAAGTCAGGTGGTTTTCCTCCAACCGAATGCTGGTTGGTAAAGCGTTCCATAGTCTAGGACCCTGAAAAGCAAACCTTCTTTCTCCTTTGGACTTGTATTTGGTTTTTGGTACCCTGACCAGATTTTGGTCGGTGGATCGCAGAACGCGATTCGAATTGTGAGGTTCTATCTTGTCGCAAAGATATTGCGGAGCCTTCCCATGGATGCACTTATGTGTCAGGCAGAGTGCTTTAAATGCAATTCTGTCTTTTACTGGCAGCCAGTGAAGGGTTCTCAACGAAGGTGAGATTGATTCCCATTTTTTTTTCCCAGTCACCAGTCTGGCGGCCGTATTCTGAACGACTTGCAGACGGGAGATTTGGTACTTTGGGAGTCCGAGGTACAGGGCGTTAGCATAGTCCAGTCTGGAATTCACGATTGTTCCCACCACGACTGCTACGTCTTCTTTGGGGATAAATGGAATAAGTCTGCGTAGTAGGCGCAACAGATGGTGCGCTCCGCTGACTACTGACCCTATTTGTGCGTCCATTGTCATGAAGGTGTCGAAGATGACCCCGAGACTTTTGACTTTGGAGCTAGGGGTGATGATTTGGCCCAGAATGGGCGGGGGTGTCCAGGTTGTTGCCAGTTGACTCTTTCGGCTGGCGTGAAACATAAGGAGTTCTGTTTTTGAACTGTTGAGTTTAAGATAACTCTTAGTCATCCAGTTTTCTATCAAAGAGAGACATTTCTCTAAACTGAGATGATGATCCTTTTTGTTGCAGATGCGAAAATACAGTTGCGTATCGTCTGCATAAGAGTGATAGAGTAGTTCTTGGCTACTGATAATATCAAAGAGAGGGCGAAGATAGATGTTGAATAGCACCGGTGACAGGGGGGATCCTTGGGGGATTCCACATGACACCGTGCGCTTTTCCGACGTGAAACAACCCAATTTAACTGTTTGTGATCGGTTTTCAAGAAAGGAAGAAAACCATGGTAAATCACCTTCTGCGACTTCTGCTACCTTGGCTAGTCGCATTAGTAACAGTTTGTGGTCTACCGTGTCAAAGGCTGCGCTTAGGTCCAGCAGAACCAGGAGACAAGATTCTCCTTCGTCTGCGGCCTCGAGGGCATCGTCCCATATTTTGAGTAAGGCCGTTTCTGTCCCGTGTCCGGGACGGAAGCCTGATTGTAATGGATCTAGTAGATTGTGGGTATCTAGATGCTGTTGCAGCTGTTGTACCACTACTTTCTCCATTATCTTGGAGAGAACATTTAGGCCTGTTATGGGACGGCGGTGAGTTGGGTCCTTGGGATCCAGGTTAGGTTTTTTCAAGATGGGCTGGATTGTGCCCTCTTTCAACAGGGATGGCACTGTGCCTTCCTTAAATGACTGGTTTATAAGCTGTGTGATGGGTGGTGCCAGGATGTCGGCACATTCCTTCAGCAGTTTGGTGGGGATGATATCATTGGGCGATGTGCTGTTCCGCAAAGCACCAATGATATTTTTTGTGGTATCGATGGAGATCGGTTCCAGAGTGAACTTTGTTGATTGTAGAGCGTTTCTGTGGGTGTTTTGTGGTTGATTGACGGTGGGGTTGAGGGGGGTCTTGTTTTGCATGATGCTTTCCCGGATTCTTTCAATTTTGTTGATGAAGAAATCCGATAGTTCATTGCAGAACTCTTGGGTGTCTGAGTTGGGGACTTCAAGACATCCTGGATTCATGGTCTGGGTGACCATCTTGAAGAGTTCGCGGGGGCGGTTACATATGTATGACATTACCTTAGGGATGCCCTCCGAACCTCCCCAGCGCCGCGGAAGGCGGCACCTTAGAGGCCGCAGCGGGCACCCCTTTCCCATCAAAAGAACAAACACAGAAAAAAGTAGAGCACTAAAGTGCTAATCCCCACATCAGTATGTCAATATAGCAGTATCCCCCAACCCCACCCACCACACGCTCTGTAGTCTTATTGGCCTAGTCAGGATATGGTCATCACCTGGAATAAAGAAATAGGGAGGAGAAAGGAGGAGGGATAGGCCTAAAAAGGGAAAAAAGAGGGGAGGGAGAAAAGGGGAAAGGGGAGGGAAAGGAAGGGAAGGGGGAGGGAGGAAGGAAAGTGGGAGGGGATCTGGAGAGGGAAAGGAAGGGAGAGAGGGAAGGAGAATCAAGGTGCCCCCAAGTCACACATCAAACATATATCAAATACGGCTGTGGGGCTACAGTTCTGATACCCAGCTTATTGCATGTGCCTGTGAAGAAAGAAGGTGATGGTAGCCCAGACATGTAAAAAGTACCTCAGCAAGTTGAAGTTACATTACCAGGAGAATGGCAAGTCAGATGGCATTCTCCCGTGAAGCCTGTGTCCATCGCACGAAAATAGTAAACATCATATCAGGGAGGGATTATGGGCATGGGAGGTAAGAGTCCACCTCCATGTTTTGAAGCTTCACTCTAAAGAGAAATGATTAAAAAAGAAGAGAAAAAAAAACCTGCTCCAGTTTCATAACAGCACACATGTCGGGTTCACTATGCAGTGCCCCAAAGCTTGGGGTGAGTCCGTCGCGATCTCCACAGGAAAATCGTTAGACCTCACAGGCGAGTGCCTGTGACCTTACTGCAAGGTCCACAGCTTCAAAGGCACATGGGGGCCAAATATAGAGGAAGTCTGAGGTTGCCAAGCGTTCAGTCAGCTACTAGTCATGTGAAAGTGTGGGTGAGGGGCAAGCCAAAACAAAAGCAGGGATCAGCTTACCACTGCCTGTGCAATGTGTTCAGTGCTCCGTCCGCCGCTGCACCGAGGGACGTCCGTGGGCTCTCCTCTGTTTTCATGTCCCCTCGAACTCTAGGCAGGGAGGCATCAGATGGTCTGCGTCATCTTTGCTGGTTTCTCTGTGATCTCGGGGTGTCATCCAACCGGTCGGGATCCAGGGCTCAGGCTGCAGAAACGTGGCATACCAATCGGGAACGTTGACAAACAGAATACCAAGTGTGTCACAAAACTGTCGCAGGTCTTCCATTTGTAAAGTATGCGTCTGTCACGCAAAGTTTGTAGTAGGGGTCGCAGGTCTCTCCTATGCTGCAGTGTGATGGTGGACAAGTCCTGGAAAAGTTGAATGCGGGCTCCCTCAAATTCCAAGTTAGCTTGAGTGCGTGCCAAGCGCAATATGTCCTCTTTTTGGACAAAATTAACTAATCAGCAGACTACGTCTCTATGTGTGTTCTGTGTCCCTGCCTTTGGGCCAGAACGCCCTGTGACACCTCTCCATCTCTACCGGGGCATCCGGCGGTCTGCCTAGTAGTGTGTTGAATATAGCCCAGACAGCTTGTTGTACACGTTGGGCCCCCCCCCCCACAGATTCCAGGATCCCCCTAACACGTAGGTTCCACCTGTGACCCTTGTTATCCAAGTCCTCTAAATGCCTGTGCATTTCCATGAGGTGTTGGGCATGTGAGTTGGAAGCTTTCTGCACCTGCTGGATGGCTGCCCTGTGTGTCATGGCGGCCGCCTCCACGTGGGAAGCGATCGTTCTGATCTCTCCTTTCAGATCAGCGATCGCTGTAAACATGGCAGTCTTAATGTCTAGGGCCACCTGTGCAGATCCGCCATGCACAGAGGGCGCTGGGCGTGTGAGGGAGCCATACCTTGCAGAAGTCCTGAGGCGGCAGTAGAGGAAGCCGAGGGAGGTTCCAAACTTAAGACCGCGGCTTGAGATGCGGCCTGCACGTCCATCGGCTGAGTGCGGAACATCGCCGGGATGGTCTTGCTGAGCTGCGTGGAAGAGTCCAGCTGTGCTCGGGTGGTTGTCTGGTTCTTGCCTGCCATAAAGAAATAGGGAGGAGAAAGGAGGAGGGATAGGCCTAAAAAGGGAAAAAAGAGGGGAGGGAGAAAAGGGGAAAGGGGAGGGAAAGGAAGGGAAGGGGGAGGGAGGAAGGAAAGTGGGAGGGGATCAGGAGAGGGAAAGGAAGGGAGAGAGGGAAGGAGAATCAAGGTGCCCCCAAGTCACACATCAAACATATATCAAATACGGCTGTGGGGCTACAGTTCTGATACCCAGCTTATTGCATGTGCCTGTGAAGAAAGAAGGTGATGGTAGCCCAGACATGTAAAAAGTACCTCAGCAAGTTGAAGTTACATTACCAGGAGAATGGCAAGTCAGATGGCATTCTCCCGTGAAGCCTGTGTCCATCGCACGAAAATAGTAAACATCATATCAGGGAGGGATTATGGGCATGGGAGGTAAGAGTCCACCTCCATGTTTTGAAGCTTCACTCTAAAGAGAAATGATTAAAAAAGAAGAGAAAAAAAACCTGCTCCAGTTTCATAACAGCACACATGTCGGGTTCACTATGCAGTGCCCCAAAGCTTGGGGTGAGTCCGTCGCGATCTCCACAGGAAAATCGTTAGACCTCACAGGCGAGTGCCTGTGACCTTACTGCAAGGTCCACAGCTTCAAAGGCACATGGGGGCCAAATATAGAGGAAGTCTGAGGTTGCCAAGCGTTCAGTCAGCTACTAGTCATGTGAAAGTGTGGGTGAGGGGCAAGCCAAAACAAAAGCAGGGATCAGCTTACCACTGCCTGTGCAATGTGTTCAGTGCTCCGTCCGCCGCTGCACCGAGGGACGTCCGTGGGCTCTCCTCTGTTTTCATGTCCCCTCGAACTCTAGGCAGGGAGGCATCAGATGGTCTGCGTCATCTTTGCTGGTTTCTCTGTGATCTCGGGGTGTCATCCAACCGGTCGGGATCCAGGGCTCAGGCTGCAGAAACGTGGCATACCAATCCACAGATTCCAGGATCCCCCTAACACGTAGGTTCCACCTGTGACCCTTGTTATCCAAGTCCTCTAAATGCCTGTGCATTTCCATGAGGTGTTGGGCATGTGAGTTGGAAGCTTTCTGCACCTGCTGGATGGCTGCCCTGTGTGTCATGGCGGCCGCCTCCACGTGGGAAGCGATCGTTCTGATCTCTCCTTTCAGATCAGCGATCGCTGTAAACATGGCAGTCTTAATGTCTAGGGCCACCTGTGCAGATCCGCCATGCACAGAGGGCGCTGGGCGTGTGAGGGAGCCATACCTTGCAGAAGTCCTGAGGCGGCAGTAGAGGAAGCCGAGGGAGGTTCCAAACTTAAGACCGCGGCTTGAGATGCGGCCTGCACGTCCATCGGCTGAGTGCGGAACATCGCCGGGATGGTCTTGCTGAGCTGCGTGGAAGAGTCCAGCTGTGCTCGGGTGGTTGTCTGGTTCTTGCCTGCCATCCTGGCAGACTCGAATCAAGGGAATCCGCTAATTAAAAGGCAATTCTGAGGGTCTGGACAGCGGAGCTCTCCTGTTAAGCTGCCATCTCGCTCCGGTGCCAGGCCACGCCCCCCCCTGCACTACTTTTTGCAGGTTCAGGTGAAACTTGCATAGACATCTGTGCATGAAGTTGCGACTTGAAAGATATCTGTGCAACTTGCTGTGGGGTCACTCAACAGAAGGAAAGGGCCAGGAGCACCAAAGAGGGACCTGAGAAGAGGAGGGTCGGGGCTGCCCTGTGCAAAACCACTGCACAGAGCAGGTAAGTATAATATGTTTGTTATTTTTATTTTTAAAAAAAAGAACACTTTTGTGTCACCTTAATAGGTCCAGGAATTTTGGAGAGGAGTGCTAATGTAAGAGAAATTGGGATGTGAATCACCATAAGCTTACAATAGGGATTGAGAATTTGCTGGGGGGGGGGGGGGCATGTAGAGCATGGTACCTTTAGAAGCATGGCAGTGTCAGCAAGTATCTGGAACCGTATAAACTGGTGGAAAATCGAGGGCACTTCCTTGTTATGAGTTTAAACCCTTATCCCAATGTCTTAATTGCTAATGATAGATAGTCAGTCAAAATAAAACACTTTTTGCAATCTGATATACATTTTTTTTTTTTGATGAGAGGATGAATGGATATGGAAGATAATAGGAGCATATGCAGATAAATGATGAAAATTATTTTGTATAGTAAGGATATAGTAATTAACAGATACTCATCAAGATTTTGTATATGGAATAACCAATGGAAACAATGTGAATTGTAAAGGAATTGTGTATAAATGTAAAAGTTTTTGTATTTGGTAAAAAAAATCAATAAAAAAGAAATTGAAAACAAATGTTTGATGGAGAACCCTTTTTATGTACAACTTGGACAGCTTTACTGAATATAGCAAAGCTATAAAATAGTTTGAATATTTATTACATCTATGCAATTTATTTTCTTTATTTTCTCACTTCTCAACCCAGTGAGACCTGCTATTAGGACATGAAGTATAGACAAATATCCTAAATGAGGACCTAGACAGCCTAATAGTGATTCTCAATTTCCATCACAAGTTCCACAATAACAAGAGTGTAGTTGGTTAAAGACATCCAACACCAGTGCATGTTTGCCTGGGATTCTAAAAGACCTCCATGACCAGCAACCTTACTGTTCTGCCAAAGGGTTACAACTTATCAGATCATGGAATTATTGTACTAGGAGTTCAAAGAATTGCCACCAAGTTACAGTAATTGGCTTGTGGGTTAGAAGAGACTTCAGGTTGTTTGTCCTCACTGTTCCGATGGAACATCATATCATTCAGAATAATCTTGAATATGTTAGTGTTAGGTGTTATTATATTGTGAATATATCATAGGGCTCTGGAGACAAAGATGTTGTGCACACAAGAGACATTTTATACCACTTTTACAAAATTAAAGAGGAAGTAAACTCCTTGTACTTAAACTCCTCTAACAGGCAGAATATTAATGTCAGCTGTCATGTTCACAGAGCCACGCATGTGCAGCTCAGTGAACATTTAGGGCCCAGATCGGCATGCACGGGAGTGGCATCATTGTGGCGTCATCGTGGTCCATCCTATCAAGTGGCCATAGGTACAGGACCCGGAAAAAAGACTGGGCGAAGATGAAAGCGCCGGGGGCCCATCAAAACGGTGCCATCGCTGTGCTGGAGGACACCATATGACAGGTAAGTCTTCCATAATGTACTAATATGTTGTGCATACTAGTACATTATGGCCTAACCCACATCGGGGACCTTAAAAAAAATATAGCAGACTTTACTTCTGCTTTAAAAAGAGATGTCTAATAGAGAAGAGATCGAAAAATAGACAAGAGCACTTTATGGTAATACTTGCAACTCCACTGTCCTACACAGCTCCCCATTGTTCCTCTTTTGGAATCAAATCACTTTGTTCCTCTTAGTTTCTCAGTTGTGCCTCTTTTGGAACCAAATTCCTCTTCCTTTCTTCAACTGCCAAACATGTTATACTGTATTAGGCCTTTCATACAACCTTTAGGCTTATTCTAATTGGATGTGGGTTTCCCCAAATCCAATTCGCATGTCAGGAGATTGTGACTGGCTCTCTAAAGAGCCAGGTCAAACATTTTCGGAGAGGATCCAGTGCGAATTGCACAGGAGTCCTGTGCATCTTCTGGTCTGTTTCAGGTCCGAATTCAGCCAAAAATTTGGGCTGAAATCATAACTGAAATGGTGAACAGGGGTGCACCGAAACCCTGCTGGGAGCTGCTGCGTGCCACAGTGTGAACTCAGTCTTGACGATTGCACTTGTAAAGGAAAAGAAGTGATGACAAAAAAGCACAGTGTGTGAGTTTAATTTTTGGGTATTCATGTTCTTTGGTCCACATAACTGGACGCATGGCATATAAATGTTTATTTTTCCTATATACTTTGTGCTTAAAGTTGTCTCTTTTTTTGTCTCATACAGAGAGTAAAGAGGTTGCTTGCATGTTAAGTGAGGGTCCCCATGGAATTTATGTATGCTCTGGAGACACGATTCCCCTCATCCTTTGTCCCCACTCTCGGTCTATAGCCCTGTACACACGGGCAAGAATCTCGTCAGGAAAAAAACGTTGTTTTTCCTGACGAGATTCTTGGCAAGAATCACTTGCCGCCCGAGTGTACACACTAACCTTTTCAAAAGAACCGTGGTTCTCTTGAAAGACAAGAATGCGGTGACGTCATTGCATACGACGAGCATGCGCTTGTCTCATTTGATGCTGTCGTGCCATCTTGCTTCACCCTACCTATGCTGTGGAAGCTACCACGCATGCGTCAAAGTCATTTCGAGCATGCGCGGGTTTCCGCGGTGACAGGTTAGTATACACACTCTCGGGTTTCTCGTCGGGAAACAGGCCGACAAGAATCTCAACGAGAAAATAGAGCGCAGGTTCTCTATTTTTCTCGTTGAGATTCTGGCCAGATTTCCTGACGAGAAACCTGAAAGCCTCATACACACAAACGGTTTTCTCGGCAAGAAAGCTCTGCCAGCAGTTTTCTTTCTGTTTTTTGCTGAGAAAACCGGTCGTGTGTACGAGGCCTATCACCCATTGCCCCACATCACAGTCAGAGCCCTTATTTCTCCAGGAAAGATCCTTCTACTCAGAAAACAAACATCACAGACAATCTTAGTGAGAACGCTTCCTGCCCTGAGCTGATCGTAGGTCAACATTTCTCACCCAGTTTCTCTACCTGCCACTGTTAACGGTCTTTGGCAACAGAAATAACTTTAGGTTCATACATAGCAACTGCTGCAAAACCTAAACTTGATTTTTTCTTAGGCCTCTTTTTTTTCAGCTGTCCATTATTAAGCAGGGGTTCCAAGTAGGCTTAAAGATCTAAGTATTCTGTTATGGTGTTAGATAGATATATCGACAGACAGACAGACAGATAGATAGATAGATAGATAGATAGATAGATAGATAGATAGATAGATAGATAGATAGATAGATAGATAGATAGATAGATAGATAGCATAAATTCAGTCTCAGGAATATGCAATCTAGAGAGAAGGGTATTGTCATTTCAGAATGTGACTGCCATCAAGAAGAGTACCCAGAGTCATTTTTGCAGGAGCAAGTTAAAGAAATATTTATTTTAGGCTGTCATTCATCGGTGTACTTCATAAATGGAGTTAGCTAGTACTGCTAAGTGGGAGATAATGTCATTCGCAGGAAGAGATGAATGACAGCTTCAGAGGGTGAGTGGGCTGTGGATGGAGAAAAGCTGAGGCATTTCCAGCCACAGGTTATGCAGACATTAATTGGAAGGAAGTAGATATTTTAGCAGGTCAGGAAAAATATATGCCATTTTAGGGGTAATGTATGATTATATTATACGTTGTGTTTAGCATTCTCTGCAGGCGATGTTAAGAATACATTTGCACAAGGTGTTTTTTTTACAAAGGTCAGGGCAGGACAGCACAGAGTTACATGGAGAGCACTTTTGCACCTATAGATAGGTATTTGCTATATTAAGGTTACTAGAGTAAGGTTATAGAATTCCCATACCAACATTCATCAAAAATGAAATACATTCACTATATATCTATACTTTTTAGGAAGGATGAGATTAAAAACCCAACAGGGATTGATATCATTCCTTGCTCTCCTTGCTCTCCCAAAAGAGAGGTTCAGATCAAGAAAGGATTAATTGTTAAGCTAATTATAAGGGATAATAATAGGTTTTTCATTAGGGAAGTGACCACATGTTATAGTTTTTGATGACAAAAGTACAACACCAAGAGCAACTGCACATGGTTGCCAGCACTGAAAACGAATGTTCAACCTGTATGGAGGGGCATATCAAAATCTTGAGAGACTACAGCACAAAGAGTTTGGCACCTTAAGCCCGACTCATAAACAGGTCACAACTAGGGATGAGCTTTATGTTCAGGTCGAACATGAGTTCAACTCAATCATTGGCTGTTCGCCCGTTTACCGAACAGCAAACAATTTGGGGTGCTTGCGGCAAATTCGAAAAGCTGCGTAACACCCTTTAAAAGTCTATGGGAGAAATCTAAAGTGCTAATTTTAAAGGTTACTATGCAAGTTATTGTCATAAAAAGTGTTTGGAGACCTGGGTCCTGCCCCAGGGGACATGTATCAATGCAAAAAAAAAGTTTTAAAAACTACATTTTTTTCGGGAGCAGTGATTTTAATAATGCCTAAAGTGAAACAATAAAAGTGAAATATTCCTTTAAATTTTGTACCTGGGGCGTGTCTATAGTATGCATGTACATTAAAGCATGTTTCCTGTGTTTATAACAGTCTTTGCACAAAATGACATTTAAAAAAAGTCATTTAAAAACTACTCACGGCTATAATGAATTGTCGGTCCCGGTAATACAGATAAAAGTCAAGGGAGATTGCTGTGCTAACGTTGGATAGTTAGTACAGTGGCTCTTCCTAAGTTGTCAGTTCAGCCCTGTTGCTACAAGGAATAGAGCTCTGCTTAAACCAAAGTGCAGGCAAATCTTGTTAAAGAGTAGTTCCGCCCGTTTCTGTGTTTAGTAAAAGTCAGCAGCTACTAAAAGTGTAGCTGCTGAATTTTAATAAACACACACTCACCTGTCCCACGGTCCAGTGATACGGCCATCTGAACCCTTGGTTCTCTCTCTTTCCCTCCACTGCACCAGCATCCCTACTGTGGACATCCGGATGTGACAGCTTGCGGCCAGCCAGGTGTACACGGTGCATGCACGAGTCACACTGCGTGTCCAGAATGGCTGTGCAATCTTCTGGGATCTGTGACGTGTCCCAGAAGATTGCAGGGAGGGAGGGGCTGCCTAGATGGCCCAGGCGAAAGTGGGAGCTGAGTACCTCTCAAAACGCTCCCACCCAAAAAAAATTGCATGCCAAATGTGACGGGTCAGGATTGCTTTATTGTGGAAGTTACACTTTTTGTCCGCTTTAAGTACTTTTTACTTTAGAGCCCATTATTTTTACTGTTGTCTTGTATTGTATTATATTTCCCTGTAAATATTTTTCTTCTCCTTTTTCTTTTCCTTTCTTACATTAAAATAATATTTTAAAATCATTAATCTGATTCTCGAAATGCTATGAACAACTTAAATAAGCCTTTCCTCTTTAAAAAACATTACCATATTTTAAAGGTCAGACTTGCTATAACAGATACTGTGAATAGTGTGTTTTACTAGCGGCAGCTACTGTTTGTGTGTAAAGTGTTAACTGCAGAGCTAACTGACCCCAATGATGATCACTTTCTGCCTGCTGAACTTAGATTGTTGTCCCTTGAGCAGGAAAATCTCGATTGCCATGGTCACAAAGACCACAAAAAAAGTATAAAATTTGATCTGCCATTTAAAAAGACTCATTTTTTTTGTGGCACCAATATAGACAGCATGTTAATATATCATTTAGGCATACAATGTATAAGCATTCAACGATACTGTGCCATGGTCGACAGATTTTCCTTAACTTTCTGTCCCAGAGACACAACAGGAAAGAAGAGAAAATCTCTCCAAAGTAAGAGGAAATACCCTAATGACAGATGTCACTAAAACAAGTGTCCCTGCTGCAAAAAGTTAGATTATGTCCTCTAAGTCTAAAATTGTTTTATTTCTCACCACTGGGTACACTGCTGGCAATGGTCACCAAGATAACAATAGGGGTAAAGACAGCAATAAAAACAGACCGGGTGATCTAACCCTTCCCCAAACTATTCAAAAGTAAAATAAAATAAAGAGTTTGGGCCTTATTTATGTAATTTTAGCTGCTATATTATCACTTTGGGTATGACATCCCGTTCTTCAGTTTGTGAGATGTAAACTTTTTTTTACCTTTTGAATATTTTTAACAGAAAATACAGTACACCACACTTTTACAATACTCTTCCACAGTTGGAAAGGCAGTTTATGGGTGACTTGTTATCTGCAATGACTTTGATGTGTCAAATGTCACTTCTGACCTGAAGTGATGGCTGTGGGTCATATGTCACACCTAACCTATACTTTAAAATACACGTGTTATGTGTTTCGGTTATGTGTTTTAACAGGTAGTGATGACGATGTGTCAAAAGTCACACTTGACCTGTGGCAATAATATTGTGCTGGGGTCATAAATGACAAGCATGGAAGAGGGTGGTGATAGTTTATGAGGGGGAAAGCAACATGCACGGTACATTAGTCTGAACAAAACCAGCGGTGCCTACTATAATAAATGTCTACAGTATGTGTTTCTACTGATAAGCTGTACATACACTGGTAGCAAAGAATAAGAAAGAAAAGGCCAGCATTCTAGACTGTGTCTCAATAGATTGCACTGAAGTATAGCTGAAATTGTTTCCTTTCCCTCTACTCAAAGCACTGGGTAGAAATCTTATATTTGGGAACAATATTTAGTACTGTAGAATGGAACACCTCCTGAAATGTTGCAGCAATCAATGAATAAAATAGCTACAGTATATATATATATATATATATATATATATATATATATATATATATATATATATATATATATATATATATTTAATTTACCGATTGATTGCTACAACATTTCCACATTTCCTGGAATTATAATTATGTATAATTTCAGGAAGAAAGCAAATGCACTCCATGGGATATGCAACAGGACAAAGGTTCAAAGGTTTTTTTATTATTATTTCTAGAAAATCAGTATATCACCCCTACTCGTACATACACTGGATATACAATGTGTGTGTGTGTGTTTATATATATATATATATATATATATATATATATATATATATATATATATATATATACAGAGAGAGAGAGAGAGAGAGAGAGAGATTCTACAAAATGTGGAATTTAAGTTATTCACACAGCTACCCTTTATTAACAAGTGCATTTCCACATTGTAATTATGGTGTAATTTGCCTTTTTCTTTGGCTGCTTATTCTGTCTGCTTTATTGTATTCTTCTATTTTTTTCCTGTATTTTTAAACAATTAAAAAAAAAAACAATTGCAGGGTTTATCTAGTTATTTCATCTGCTTTACTATGATATTCTATTTTTTTCTCTATTTATTTCTAAAAACCTAATAAAATAATTGTTTTTCAGCATATACATTTTTCGTTTATTAGCAATCTCTTTCAATAATTGTTTTTCTTGTATTATACAAATTGAGGTAAACAGAAAGAAGAGATAGGAAAGATATTATTTTCCTATCAACCACTAATTTAAAACTAGAAACTGTACACACTGTATTAGATACTGTATACACCTCCTGCACTGTATTAAAAATGGAACTATGGCTGCACTGTACTGTGTACTGTGTACACCACCAGAAGTGTAGTAGAAATTGTGCACACTTTATTAGATACTGTGTACAGCACCAGAAAAGTAGCAGAAACTGTACTACAACTGCACTGTATTGTGTACAATGGTAACTCTTGATACAAAATACACATTTATTCTGTAGTTTGCCTTGTTTATTATAATATAACATACTAATATTATGTTCCTGGAACAACATATAGCTATGTAGGTATGAAATAACTTTTATTTTACTGTTAAAATTCATATGTATGCATTTTTTTTAACATGATATGTAGAAAGGGAATTAGTGAAACTAACAAAAATGTTAAAAAAAACAAACCAAACCATGTGCATGCTCACACGGAATTAAAAATATAGAAGAAGAAAAAAGGGTTAGAGGGAAAGCAGAAAAATTTGTTTATTAGGCCTAATCAGAGGATCAACAGAAAATAATTTGATTTATAAGTTTTTCTTGACTTTTTAGGGTTATTTGAAACCATGTCAACTGCAGTTGTTTACAAAGTTTTAAAGTGGTGAAATTGTATTTATCAGTCAACACCATGGAAAGCAGCTATAATGCTTATTGAAGAAACAACCACTATCAGTGATTCTTATACACAGACCAGGACTTTAGCGATCAAACTAAATGCAGGTTACAGTGAGTTTATTTACAACTTTTTGTAAAAAAAATGTTGTCATTATTCAATCACTTGGGACAAAAATAAAATAAAAAATATTCAATGGGCTCAACATGCCTCTCAGCAAATAGCTTGGGATGTCTACTTTCCAAAATGGAGTCATTTGGGGGGTTTGTGTGCCATCTTGGCATTTTATGGCCTTCAAAACTGTGATAGGTAGTGATAGTTAGTGAGGAGTGAAATCAAAAATGTATGCCCTTAGAAATCTTGAAGGCGGTGCTTGGGTTTGGGGCCCCATACGTGGCTAGGTTCCCAAAAAGTCCCACACATGTGGTATCCCCGTACTCAGGAGACACATAAAAATGTATTTTGGGGTAAAATTCCACATATAACCATGGCATGTGTGAGCAATATATCATCTAGTAACAACTTTTTGCAAAAAAAAAAATGTTGTCATTATTCAATCACTTGGGACAAAAAAATAAAAATATTCAATGGGCTCAACATGCCTCTCAGCAATTTCCTTAGGGTGTCTACTTTCCAAAATGGGGTCATTTGGGGGGGGGGGGGGTTGTACTGCCCTGCCATTTTAGCACCTCAAGAAATTAGATAGGCAGTCATAAATGAAAAGCTGTGTAAATTCCAGAAAATGTACCCTAGTTTGTAGAAACTATAACTTTTGCGCAAACCAATAAATATACGCTTAATGACATTTTTTTTACTAAAGACATGTGGCTGAATAAATGTTGGCCTAAATGTATGACTAAAATTGAGTTTATTACAAAAAGTAGAATTTTTTTTTTTTTTTTCAAAATTTTTGGTCATTTTTCATTTATATTGCAAAAAAAAAAAATCGCAGAGGCAATCAAATACCATCAAAAGAAAGCTCTATTTATGGGAAGAAAAGGACGCAAATTTCGTTTGGGTACAACATTGCATGACCGTGCAATTACCAGTTAAAGCAGCGCAGTGCCAAATTGTAAAAACACCTTGGGTCTTTAACCTGCATAATTATTATTTATTATTATTATACAGGATTTATATAGTGCTAACAGTTTGCGCAGTGCTTTACATTAGGGTAGACAGTACAGTCACAATACAATTCAATACAGGAGGGATAAGAGGGCCCTGCTCATTAGAGCTTACAATCTAGAAGGGAGGGTCAAGTGGAACAAAGGGTAGTTAGCTGTGGGGGATGATCATATGGACTCAAATGAAAATACAGTTATTAGGTGTGGGTAGGGTAGGCTTCTCTGAAGAGGAGGGTTTTCAGGGATCCTCTAAAAGCTAATAGAGACGGAGATAGATGGAGAGATTGGGGTAAGGAGTTCCATAGGCTTGGAGAGGCTCTGGAAAAGTCCTGGAGACGAGCATGGGAGCAGGTGATAAGAATGCTAGAGAGTAGGAGGTCTTGAGAAGAATGAAGAGAACGATTAGGTTGGTATTTAGAAACTAGGTCATTGATGTAACTGGGGGCAGAGTTGTGGATGACTTTGTAGGTAATGGTTAGTAGTTTGAATTTAATTTGTTGGGTGAGCGGAAGCCAGTGGAAGGATTGACAGAAAGGAGTAGCAGAGACAGAGTGGTTGGTAAGGTGGATGAGTCTGGCAGCAGCATTCATGATGGACTGAAGGGGGGTTAGAGTAGGCAGAGGTAAGCCAATGAGGAGGGAGTTGCAGTAATCGAGGCGAGAGATGACTAGGGAGTGAATTAAAAGTTTTGTGGTGTCATTGGTTAGAAAGGGGCGTATTTTGGAGATGTTGCGAAGGTTGAGGCAGCAAGATTCGGACAGTGATTGAACGTGAGGCTTAAAGGAGAGTTCAGAGTCCAGGACTACACCTAGGACCTTGGCATGTGGGGATGGGCTGATAGTTGTGCCATCAATTTTGACAGAGAGATCAGGGGAAGAGGCACGTGGGGGAGGGAAAATGATAAGTTCCGTTTTGGATAGATTGAGTTTAAGGAAGTGGTGTGACATCCAAACTGATATATCTGATAGTAAATTAGTGATGCGTGAGGAGAATGAAGGAGTGAGTTGAGGGGTAGAGAAATAGATTTGAGTGTCATCAGCGTAAAGGTGGTATTGGAAGCCGTGGGAGGCGGTGTAGATTGAAAAAAGGAGAGGTCCAAGAACAGAACTTTGGGGGACCCCTAAAGAGAATGGAAGAGGAGAGGAGGAAGTAGAGTTGTAAGTAACGCTGAAGGTGCGTTACTTACAACTTGTAACGCACCTTCAGCGTTGGCATGTTGAGCCTCTCAGCGTGCGTTGTAAGAGGTTGTAAGTAACGCTGAAGGTGCGGTTGGATAAGTAGGTAGAGAACCAGCAAAGAGTACAGTCATGGAGACCAAACGTGTGGAGTTTTTTGAGGAGGAGGGGGTGGTCAACCGTATTGAAGGCAGCAGAGTGGTCCAGGAGTAGGAGTACAGAATAGTGTCCCTTCGTTTTGGCCGTTAGTATATCGTTTGTAAGTTCGTAAGTTTTAGGAGAGCAGTTTCTGTGGAATGTTGAGGACGAAATCCAGACTGAAGGTGATCAAGATCAGTCGGTTGCAGACTAGACGTTCAAGGAGTTTGGATAAAAAGGGGAGCAAGGAGATGGGGCATAGGTTGTCAAGATTGGATGGGTCTAGTGAGGGCTTTTTAAGTATGGGGCTGACTGGTGCATGTTTCAAAGAGTTAGGGAAGATGCCAGAAGAGAGGGAGAGATTGAAGATGTGGGTTAGAGAGTGTAAAATAGAGCCAGAGGGTGAACGTAGCATTTGCGAGGGAACAGGATCCAGAGCGCAGGTGGTAAGATGGACGTTAGCAAGTAATTTTGCAACCTCATCTATAGTGGTGGGGTTGAAAGAGGGAAGTAATGACTGTACCTGTGGGCATGAGATATGAAGCGTGGAGGGTATCTGAACAGTAGAGATCTCCTTGCGAATTGTATCAATCTTCTGTTTAAAGTGATTGGCAATCTCCTGGGCGGCGAGTGAGTTAGTGGGCAGAAGGCAATGGAGGACGAAGGAGAGAGTTGAAGGTAGAGAACAGTTGATGGGGACGTGATGATAAGTTTTTAATGAGGGTGATGAAATAGGTCTGCTTGGCAGCGAGGAGGCTGGAATTGTATATTTGGAGGACAGATTTATACTGGACGAAGTCTTTCTGGGACTTAAGCCTCGTACACACGATCAGTCCATCCGATGAGAATGGTCTGATGGACCGTTGTCATCGGTTAACCGATGAAGCTGACTGATGGTCCGTCGCGCCTACACACCATCGGTTAAAAAAACGATCGTGTCATAACGCGGTGACGTAAAACACAACAATGTGGAAAAAAAAACAAAGTTCAATGCTTCCAAGCATTCGTCGACTTGATTATGAGCATGCGTGGATTTTTAACCGATGGTTGTGCCTACTAACGATCGTTTTTTCCTTTCGGCTAGGAATCAATCGGTTAAATTTAAAGCACGTTGGCTTTTTTTAACTGATGGTTAAATAACCTATGGGGCCCACACACGATCGGTTTAGACCGATGAAAACAGTCCATCAGACCGTTGTCCTCTGGTTAACCTATCGTGTGTACGAGGCCTTAGTCTTGCGCCACTGGCGCTCGAGAGCACGGCTGTGTTTTTTCAGACTTCTAGTATCATCTGTTTGCCAGGGTTTAAAGGGGACGGGCCTTATTCTGCGTGTAGTGAGGGGGGCCAGTCTGTCCAGTGATGCTAGAAGTGAAGTGTTGTAGACAGAAGTGGCTAGGTCGATGCAGGACAGGGATGCGATTGTGTCATAGAGGTGGTCAGTCGCAGAGTATAGAAGAGATGGGTTGATATGGTTTTCTACGAGTAACCCTTAGGCGTTTGGATGGAAAGGAGGCGGAAGACAGGGAGAGAGTGAAAGTAATAAGGTTGTGATCAGAGAGGGGGTAGGGATAGTTGGAGAGGTTGCACAGAGTGCATAGGTGGGTAAAGACAAGGTCAAGGATATTGCCTTCAGAGTGAGTAGGAGCATGTATCCATTGCTTCAGGTCAAAGGAGGAGGTTAGACGGAGAAGTTTGGAAGTTGCAGGAGTGTTAGCATTAGTAGGGATGTTGAAGTCGCCAAGAATGATTGTGGGGATTTCATAACAGAAAAAGTAGGGTAGCCAGGCAGAGAAGTCATGAAGAAAGGAGAATACTGGACCAGGGGGCCGGTAGATCACAGCTATCCTTAGAGAAACTGGGGAGAAGAGACTAATGCAATGTGCCTCAAATGAGGAGAGTGACAGAAAGGGAGGTGGGTGAAGTACCTGAAAGGTGCTATGTGGGGCTAAAAGTATTCCAACACCCCCTCCTTTGCGTCCACTGGATCTGGGGGAGTGAGTTCACAAAAGACCACCGTGCGATAGAGCCACAGAAGACACAGTGTCGGATTTGTGAAGCCAGGTTTTGGTAATGGCGAGGAGATTAAATGAGTTAGCGATAAAGAGATCGTGGAGGGAGGTGAGTTCGTTACAGACAGAGCGAGCATTTCAAAGGGCGCAAGAGAAAGGGAGTCTGGTCTTGGGAAGAAGAGAAATAGGAACTAGATTGTGTGCATTGCGGCTGCATCCAGAGGGTGTAGGGTAATGGGTGCATTGAGCACAGTTAGATGAAGGAGGCCCAGGGTTTGCTGATACATCACCAGAGAATAGGAGAAGCAGAAGGGTAAGTGAGGTAATGTGGGAATGTGATTTACTGTATATGAGGGGACATGCCCCAGTGATTTGGAGTATTGGGCGTTTGAATTTAGAATTAGCATGAGTTGATGAGTGCAGTAATAAGAAGATGACAGAAGTGAGGGTGATATATATAGGGTGTGGGGTGTAGAAGAGGGGTGAAGGAAAAACAGTTTAAGGATAGAAGACACAGCTGTCAGAAGGAGTGGTAGACATTTGAGAAAAGGGGAGGAAGAGCCAAGGGGAGGAAGAGCCAAGAATGAAAAAGTATACCTGTAGTATAAAATGCAAGACATTTTGTGTTCCTTCGCTTTGTGCAATCGCTGAAGTGCAGAGTCAGAAGTGCTTCCACTTATAGAATTAGCCCCACTTGGAGAAAGAGCCCCAGATGCAATGAGCCCCCTGCATAATGGTCCAGGTCTTAAGTGGTTAATATCTAGAGTATGTTACAAGTGTGTTACATATGTGAAGATTTGCAAGTGCCTGTCTTAATACAAATAATACAAAATAAAATGATAGTTGTAGTAGAGTATATTAGGAGCAAGCAACTTGTACTAAATTCAGAATTTTAACCAATTTTCTGTGGCCTGGATAGAATTACAATTTGAATAATTTTATAAAAACTGCCCGCATGCTTCCCTTTTTCCCATTTGTCTCTTTGTAAAGCTGAAACAGCATTGGGACTGTAAAACAGGGACTGTTAAACCATTTACGCCATGATGTCCAGACAACATGAACAAATACAATATGATCTTATCTAGTGATCCAGGTGAATCACCTAAGCAGAACAAATATTTTATATCTAGAATCTATTAGAATAAAGGTCACTGCTGAAATTCCTCTCCGGGCGGTGTACTCTTTCAGAACCTAATCCAAACCTTGTATATGAAAGAAGCAATAACCTGATAATGGAAACCACAGTTGTGTTTAAAGACCTATATATAGGTATGAGTATAAAATGTGAGACTTCAGATTTTCTAAATAAGGTTTTTATGCTCTTTAAAATCTCAAAAACCACGGAATGTCAGGTTCTGGAATATTGGCGGTTCTACATTATATCAGACAACATTTCTGTCTTAGCAGGCGTAAAACCTTTGGATTATAGTAAGACACACTGCACTTATTAGTTCATTGCATTGCCATTAATTTTCAATGACACTCAAACACACAAACCGATAGGCTTCTGTAACACAACATTTGTTAACGTGTGACATATCGCACATGGTTATGTTCATTCTTTTAATTTGTTTTGATTAGGGAGCAGTAGTCACCTGTCGCTGACTGTGATCTGCTTCTTTTATTAAATTTGTTTTGCACTGTATCATTTTAGATGTTAAAAAGGTGTAATCCCACTTTACACCATCATCCCATATTTTCAGCACCCAAGTCCCATAGTAACCAATAAAAGGGTATACCTACAAATATAAAGTTAGCCAAATAATATAAGATTGGGGTTCTGCTGCTGTCTATATATACCGTATTTATCGGCGTATACCGCGCACTTTTTTTGCCCTGAGAATCAGGGTAAAATCGTGGGTGGGCAATATACGCCGATACCGGCTTTCCCGCGCCGAGTTTGAACACTGCGCCGGCAGGCTCGGCTCCTCTCGCGCTCATGTCCTGGACGTACAGGACGTGAGCGCGAGAGTAGCCGAGCCTGCCCGACTATACACGAGTGTACTGCGCTCGGTATATGCCGGCGCAGTATTCAAACTCGGCGCGGGAAAGTGGGGATCGAGCGGGGAGGACACAGCAGAAGGATGCCGGACCCGACGAAGAGGACACCCGAAGCCGCAGACGGACGCCGGACCCGATGAGACTGCCGATGGATGCCACGCAAGACACCAAAACTGTAAGTACTAAAATGTTTTTTTACAGGAATGTCGGGTCCACTTTAGGGGTGCGCGCTATACGCTGGAGCATGCAATACCCCGATAAATACGGTATATATATTTATTTATTTAAGACTCCTTTATTTAAGACTTTTTTCGCATTGGGGCGCTTTTGAGGCGGTTTAGTGCTAAAAATAGCGCCTGTAAAGCACCTGAAAAGCACCTCTCAAGCCACCCCAGTGTGAAGGCCAAAGTGCTTTCACACTGGGGCAGTGCACTTGCAGGATGGGAACAAAAGTTCTGCAAGCAGTATCTTTTGGGACGTGGGAGGAACAGTGTATATACCGCTCCTCCACCACCTCTGCCCATTGAAATGAATAGGCAGCTCTGCCGATGCACCTGCAAAGCGCTTTGGCAGCGCCGCAACACGGACGCTGTTAATTCTTTATTTGGTCGCTAGCGGGGTTAATAGCGCCCTGCTAGCGGGCGAAAAGCGCCTCTATAACAGAGGTAAAGTGCCGCTACAACTATTGGTGCTTTACTGTTTAAAAGCCAGTACTGCCTTAGTGTAAAAGGGGTCTAAGTTTAAAATTTAAAAAAAGTTCACAATCAACCCATGTGCTGCCAAGCAACGCTATGGCTGAAGTTGCCTCTGAAAACTGTGGTGATCCCATAACATCACATTAAGCTTTAAGGCATTTTCCATACCAGTAATTAAAAAAGATTTGTGTATGTCCCTTGTCACCATCAGTCATATGAAAAAGCCCCTCCCCTGCTATAGATTTTATTTTATCAGTAAAGGGCCCCCTCAGCTTGGCCCAGCTTTGTTATTTGGGTGACAAAAACTTGTCTGGCTTGCATAACAGCCTCTCCCAAAGGGCACAGCTAAACATAAATCTTTGCCCCAATTGTCTTTAATGCATTCCTATTCCCATCCAGTTTGAGTTCGGCACATTTTATAATGAATTCTCCATATTCAAGTGAAGCTAATTTTGTCTGCTTTGCTCAATATGATTTATAACATGCAGTCACTATGAAACATTTAACATAATACACAGAGAAAAGTTGTGGGAAGTGTGTACCTTACTTCACAGTTTACATATTCCTGCAGTCATGAGTGTGCATTATACAACACAGGCTATAGAGTGCAGAAGTCAGTATGTAACCCATAGCACAGCTTACAAAGTGCAGTGGTTAGGGCTTGATGACATACAACATAATGTATAGAGTGCAGAGCACACAACATTCAACACAGCTTACAGCATATACCCATCAGGAGTATGTTTTGGATATACACTGTGCCACTATTCAGTGATTTGAGCACCCTGTATCCTTTACAGTGATATGGCTGGCCCTTCTTTTTTCTCCCAATTTCAGTGTCATCTCATTGGAAATATTGGATAGTAAATGTATCTGCATTTTTCATCCCTAATAACAAGCCCTGATTGTGAATAGACACTCTTTATAAAACACACATTCACCCATTTTTGACAGGTCCCTATCCCCACTTCCGGGAGATGGCACCATGGCGCCGTCCCTCTGAAGTTTGGCCTCCTTCCCCTTCCTCCGGGCCAATTAGAAAGCACAGCATGCTTTGCGCATGTGCAGTTAGGAACCCATAGTGGAGATGGCAGCAGCAGTACCCAAGTGGTTGAACAAGGACCTTTATGACAAGATTGCAAGATAATATTTTAATGAATGCTGTAGATTTAAAAAGATTTAACACACAATACCTTATTTTAAAAATGATTCAATATTTTAGTGATTGGGTTTACATATGATTTAATGTTGGTGTAAATGTTGGCAATTGTGCCTGGACAGTATGAATGTAGCCAGGGTGTTGATTGAAATGATGTATCCCAACTATTACTAAAAAACTTAGGGCCAGATTCACAAAAGAGATACGACGGCGTATCTCCTCATACGCCGTCGTATCTCTGTTTCTATCTATGCGACTGATTCTTAGAATCAGTTACACATAGATATCCATAAGATCCGACAGGTGTAATTGTTTTAAACTGTCGGATCTTAGGATGCAGTACCGCGGCCGCCGCTGGGGGGAGTTTGCGTCGTAAACCAGAGTCGGGTATGCAAATTAGGAGTTACGGCGATTCCCGATGGATTTTCGCGTCCGCTAGTCTAGTTTCCCGTCGCAAAGTTAGTCGTTATTTGACCTGCCTTAACTTTACACAGCAATCGTATTGCTGTATAAAGTATGGCCGTCGTTCCCGCGTCGAAATTTAAAAATGAACGTTGTTTGCGTAAGCCGTCCTGGAATACGGAATTACCCTACGCGCGTCGCCGTCCAATTGTTGCCCTTAGTGAAAAAAAAACAACTGTTGTTTAAAAATTTTAGAAGTCGAAAAGTACGACTTGACTGTTTGCTACTGACAACGGCCCCATTCCTGAGCTCATTACCTTGTTTTCCTGTTTCATTAGGTTACCCTACTGTGCTATGTTTTTGAAAAGGCTTAATTTGCTGATTCACTGAGACACTAATACATGGGAAATGCAGCATGTAGGACTTTCCTAATGCACTTCAGTGCAAAGTGCTGGTGTGAATGGGACCTGACAGTGCAGAGTTTTCTCATGTCGATACAATCTGTATGTGCTGAATGAACATGCAGTAAAAGGCAACTAGTAGGAACAATTCCTTAAAAATACAGCTATGGTGATAGGGTGTTCTACCTAACCTTTAATTGATCATCAGATTGAGAGATTAATTACAGTTTCAGTATCTAAGTATTTGTAATATTTAAGTAACCCTGGCATTACCTGATTAATTGAGCATTGTCTTACAAATGATTGATCAATTAGAACATTAGCTCATTTAGGTTAGTCTGAATTAGTTTTATTAATTACCAGATAATTCATTCATTACACATTTTAACTGAATAGATTTTAATCAGTTGCTTGAGTGAGTTCATTCTAATTAATTAAAACACTGATAAAATGTAACCATTTTTTATTACATTGACTGGAGATGTTTCTATTAATGGTTAGTAAATATGATTACTGATTGATTATCATTTCATACTTGTGAATACTGTAGATTAGGGGCAGTTTCATATTTTGCTTAAACAGGTTTAAATATAATGCATGTTATTGCTGTTATAGTTTATATTAACAAAATGTGCTTGCTCCAGAAAAGGCATTATTAGAAATATCAACAATGTAGATGAAGAGTTTTAGCCATGTGGGGCAGGAGAGTGAAAGGTATGTACAGAAAAGAAGTGTGGAGAGTTTGATGGGGACCATTATGTACAGGCGAGGAGTGTGGAGGGTATGATGGGGACCATTGTGTGCAGGAGAGAATTGTGGAGGGTATGGATGGGGACCAACGTGTACAAGAGAGGAGCGTGAAGAGAGAGATGGGGAACACTGTGTACATGAGAGAGGAGTGTGGTGGAGCCAGGTATTGTGCATGAAAGTAGCAGCAAAGGTTACGACAGCAGCATGTTTCTGCAAGAGAGCTATGTGGATGGTATAAGAACAGTTGGTATGTGCAAGAGATGATTTTATGTCCATGCAGGGGTACAGAGTAGGGAGAAAGGGGAGTAGGGTAAAAGAAAGAAAGAAAGAACGAAAGAAAGAACAAAAGAAAGAAAAAAAGAAAGAAAGAAAGAAAGAAAGAAAGAAAGAAAGAAAGAAAGAAGAAAAGAAGAAAGGAAAGAAGGAAGGAAAGAAAGAAAGAAAACATTCAGGCTTTAGAATCACTTTATTACTGTCTTAAGCCAGAAGTGTAGCTTTTGAAACTTGTGAGACCCAATGGTAAAGTTGACTTGGGGCACCCCAACCCCCACCCACCTCTTCCACCACATGCCAAGATACTCCAAGTGGCTAAAGAGTTATTTCAGATCTTTACATATTGAGAGGGAAATTCAAAAGATTTTGGAGAAACTGTCCACATTTTGACATACCCCTCCAATTCTTTTAAATACCCTTGAGAAGAGGTAGGCAAACTTTGAAAGGTGGAGATCTACCTAAACAACATAAAATAGATCAAACATCACCTGGCTTTTTTTTTTAAAGAAATTCACAGCCTTCAGCTCCTAGATCAGGCCTCAATGACCTCCGATCGATGGCAGCAGACATCAAAGAGACCCTAGCAGCCACATTATCAGACCTTCGCCATGATATCCAATCCATGGACATGCGGGTGGAGGAGATAGAGGAGATAGAGGAGACTACAGCCTGCCATGATACTGTAATCCACCAAGTTCAACATGTATTAGATGTCCACACTATGCAACTCAGAGAGCTACACACTTAGAGGAACTTGACAATATAGGTCGTCGTCATAACCCAAGGGTAAGAGGCCTCCCTGAAGCTGTTGAATCTAACCGGCTCTCACAGGCTGTTCTAGCGATATTTAATGATTTCCTTGGTAGACTGTTGGAATCCTCTATAGAATACGAATGCCTTCACAGAGCCATGAAACACAGAGGTAAAGATACAGACCCCCCCACCAGGAACATGGTGTGTTGCATCGTCAACTTTATGCTAAAAGAAAAGATTTTACGGAGGGCAAGAGACTGTCGCAATCTTCCTTACCATGGGACAGAAGTAAAAATCTTTCAAAACCTCTCCCCTATAACTCTTTAAAACAGGCAAGACCTATGTCCACTACTTGATTTTCTACGCACCAAATGGATCCAGTATCAATGGAAATTTTGTTTCTGTCTGTCAGATTTGACGATGAGCCGCATAGCTAACTTGCGAGTCCCAGAGGACCTACAAGGTTTTTGCAAAACCTTTAGCTTACCTCTCATTGCATTACCAGATTGGTACAGCACCTTTAATTTTCCAGTGCTGAGATGGGCCACGTTCATTGCATTACCAGATTGGTACAGCACCTTTCGTTTTCCAGTGCTGAGACGGGCCACGTCCATGGATGCAGTTCTGGTCCGAGATGACTTCCACATCCAATGCCTTTGGTCATCATCTCCCTCATCACCTATGGCAGCAGCTCCTGTAATTGTAAGTGGCAACAGCTTCTCCTGTGCATAGAAGAGTATGCCATGACTGCTCCACGTAGTTTAGCTGTGTATGGCCCAATTTTTGTAGAAGACACCTCTTTCATGCATTTTGCCTTTTATACCTTGGATCTCTCCCTTTTGTTATCACAGAGCTATCATGGTCCCTTTACATTTACAATAACCCTACCTAGATTTCTACTTGCTCTCTCACATTCCATTATACCTTGCTCATATGGAGATCTTATGACTTTCAGCCAGATTGCTCCACAGCAGGGGGAAAGCCTTGCATTAGTGTGTGGAGTTACAGGCAGAAGAACAGGAAGTGAGGATTTCTCAGAAGAAATAACGACATTTATAAGCAAAATCTAAGGATGAGGTAAGTGAAGGAGGGCTCCACTAAGGTAAAGGAAGCTATTTAGGAAAAAAATGTACCTTTGCAACCCCTTTAAGGTGATAATTTCCCCCCCACATACTTCTCACGTGCGAGTTGGGCACATCAATGTTGAGTATACATGTAGAATATAATGTATACGTAGGTTTATATTATCATTGAGTTAATGATGGTTCCTTGTTGTATTGCATTGATTATGATAAACTTCCTGACCTTTTACAAAAAGTAAGATCCCTAGAACTAGTCCACAAACAAAGAAAATGTACCAGGATCTCTTTCAGGCTAGAACACTGTTTCTTCATAAAATTTGCTGCAAATTTAGCTTTTTCCACCCGAAAATTCTTTGAGCATAGTAATAAGTGTGGGAGATTTCTAGCAAGAGCTATACAAGCAAAAAAATTGAGCACTGCTGTACACCTCATCAAAGACTTATATGACCAAACTCACATAAGTACTTCTGACATTGTGTCCCATTTTGAAGGCTTCTATTTAGAGCTATGTAATTTGCCCCAACAGCCCAATCCACCTGATGGGAACCAATCCCAAGCTACGCGTATTAAAAACTTTTTAAACAAATACTGCCCCAAACCCATGTCCAGAGCTGATGCACGTAAATTAGAAACCTTCATCTCAGAAGAAGAACTAAAACAAGTGATCAAACAACTCAAAAACAGGAAAAAGTCATAGTCCAGATGGGTGTACGGCAGCCTACTTCAAAACCTTTCAAGAGGTACTTGTGGCCCCGTATCACAAATCATTAGCTATACACATGAATAATGCTGCTAAACTTTTCATTCCTTTACACTGGAGCTTTTCTCATGTACCATCCATATCTGAATGGCTCAAGTGCATAGGTAAAATTGCAAAGATGGAAGAGTTGATCTGTATAGCACATGACACCCCTTCCAATTTTTCACACACGTGGGCCTGCTTGACCCATTTTCTAACTATGGATTGATACCTGTCAATAATGGAAATAAATCAGACCAGTCCTTCTCCTAACTAAGTGTACTTAGATACTCTACCTAAGTATCACAGATGTTGACGATGCCCTCCCCCCCCTGTCTTCACACAAGGGGTTAAGCCTCATACACACAATATGTCCATCCAATGAGAACGGTCTAATGGACCGTTGTCATAGGTTAACCGATGAAGCTGACTGATGGTCTGTCGTACCTACACACCATCGGTTAAAAAAACGATCACGTCAGAACGCGATGTCGTAAAACACAACGACGTGCTGAAAAAAACGAAGTTCAATGCTTCCAAGCATGCGTCGACTTGATTCTGAGCATGTGTGGATTTTTAACCGATGGTCGTGCCTACTAACGATCATTTTTTTTCCCATCGGTTAGGAATCCATAGGTTAAATTTAAAGCAAGTTGTCTTTTTTTTAACCTATGGTTAAATAACCTATGGGGCCCACACACGATCGGTTTGGACCGATGAAAACGGTCCATCAGACCGTTGTCCTCTGGTTAACCTATCGTGTGTATGAGGCCTTAGTCAGGGAGGATTCACATGGATAGGGCCTTCCAAACAGAAGCGTAGGCTCCATTATTTGAATGCATTTGTATATGCTCTCTTTGATATGCAATCATTTTGTCTGCAGTGGAGGCTGTGGAGTGATATACCTTCTCCCTCCACCTTTTCCCCTCTTTTACCTCCCTCTTCCTCCTTACCCTTTTTGTTTCACCCTCTCTACTCTATTTCCTTCTAGCATAATTTCCCCACTTCTACTTCCTCCCTTCTTTGCATTCTCAACTCGTCCGCAGGAATCTCTAAAACTGAAAAAAAATTTCAATACTTCTTAAGCTTAATCACACCTGAACATGTGTTCACTACATTTAATAGCTTCTTCATTTATCATTGGAATTAGGCTTCAGTTACATATCTTTGTGGTTTAGGTTGAGTACTCTTACGTTTGGCCTACACTTAGCGGGATCAGCATCATGCCCCCCTGATGACGTGGATTCCACGAAACATATGTCGGCGGCTTAGTCTGACATTTCCGTTCCCCAGCTGATCCGCAGCTGATCCCCAGCTGATCCCGCTCACAGTCTCTGCAGCTACGACTTGGACATCTGACCACATGGTGACCTGTGTGATTCAGACCCAGTACCTAACGCTACGCATGCAGTTCTAGTGCCGGGCAGGCACCCACACAAGTAAGGGGCCATTCAGCTTGTTTTTAATGATGTTTTATTAAAGCGGTAATGCACTATAGATCTCTTTTGCTTTTTGTGGATGGAATTCTGGAATACCATGGGTACAAACATCGTGGCAGTTGCAGTATGTGGTGAATAGTGTACAGGCACTGTAACCTGTTCAGCCTGGCAGACCTACTTTTTCAATAAAGTGGTCCACAAAATCTGGTAAGCGCATCCCCTGTAAAGAGCACATTGGGTGAAGTTTCTATTAGATGGTGGTGGCTTCAGTATCACCAGGATTGATTGCATGAACACTAATTGAAATATCCTGTGAAGGCGATCTCTTATGAACTGTGTTTATCTATTGTGTCAATCAAGAGACACACACCCTTGTTTTGCACAGCAATTGTTTTCACTTGTTATATTTATTATTTTGTATATTAGCTTGTTGCATACCATTATCTCACGGATTTATATTTATTGTAATTGTCCACCCACCGGACATCTCTTGGGAGAGATTTGGTGAATGTTGGTTTCTTATATATTTGAGTGTTTCATTTATTAGTATCATCCTGCCATTTGGCATCCTCCTTGTGAGGGTGTCTTAATTGCTAGGAAGCATTCACATTAGGTGATTTATCTCACTAGCGCCCTCTTCCACATTTCAATTCAATTGCACAGTATATATTCATATATATTTTGTTTTCAGAGGAGCTGCTTGGTATTATAAGTAATTTTGTTATACACAATAATTTTTCTTATCACAGTTGGCGCGGAAAAACACCCCACTTTTAACCCCTTAAAGTGGCTCAAAACCCTCCCGTGACACACCTGGTAATATGAGAGTTGTGGACCCCAGTAGCTGGTGAGGAAACAATATCTCACTACACAGAAACAGTTTATGCAAATAAAAGGGGTTACCTTAAATGGAAGGATCTTGCAATGCAAAAGATAGGCTGCACACAGACATCAAGCTAACCATTTCAATGCTTTACTTAAAGAAGAACAAAGAACATGAGTAAAACAGTGACACTCTATTCGCAGATCCCTGCAGTATCAGCAACAATATTAAGGCTTGAGAGAAAGTTAGGCTGCAATGTCAAATAGACCTGTGTGAGCACACAGCAAGGGGGGTCCTTCAACAAAACATATACATTGAAGCGCCCTCTTGCCAAACCTCACCCAGCACAAGGCCTCTGAAAAAATACAATATAAAGTAGTAGAACTGATAAAAGTAATAGAGCTGATTGCTTGGATAACAAGCAATGCAACAAATAGTGAATATACAACTATAAACAGATAACCCTTGGGTATTATAGCTATAGCTAATGAGGATGACCTGGCGTCCCAGGCCAAACTTCAATATAGTCTTCTGCTAACAGTTTGTGCACTTGTTCGTTGGCATGCGGTGGCACGCAAGGAACAACTTATAATCCAAAAGGGTAACATTAAACTGTTAAAAGTCTCCTGGATAGTCAAACAATAAAGATGGATGTCAACGATCCGCTGTACTGCAAGACACCCAGGTGTATGTAGGCCTCCACCCAGGTGTATGTAGGCCTCAACTGCGGCCTACTCCCCGTGGAGACACTCCTCGCAGTGTCCTCCTGGGTTGAAGAGGCTGAACCGAGAGAGCGCGCCAAACACGTCCTCTCCCTTAAATTACCTCCCTTAGCAGGCGGTGCGGAAGGCAAAGCATCTTGGGGTGGCCCAGCTGCTCTCTAGATAATGTAGTTCATTACAGGCCAGGGCAAATGGAGTCACTTCTCCTTCTGAACTCAATTCCCCAACATTCACTGTGGTACCAGGATGAATTGTAAACAACAGGTGGCTCTAACCCAACTCGGCCACAGGATGGAGCTGAGATCCTTCATGATTAGCAAATGTAGTCTTTTGCATCACATCAGGAAGGGTGATACCCCACTACACTATAAAAAGGAAGTTAACCTTTTTTTTTTTTTTTTTTTTTACTTGTAAAAAGCTTATAATAAGGCTTACTTGTTGGTAACGTGAACATCTCCAAAACTTGCACTGTTTAGGAGATATTCGCACTGCATACAGCTGGTGATGTCACTGGTGCATGTGCTATGAATGGATGGCATACCCGTGCCCTCCTTTCAGAGCTCCATGACTCCTGCACAAGTGCTTTAACTCTGGTCAAATGTTTTTAAGTCTTTTTTTTTTTTTTTTTTACTTAGTAATGAAGTTTAAGGAATGTTAAATTATTCTTGAGAAACTGACATTTTACCCACATTACAAAAACAATGGATATTTTTGGGAACTTTTGCACAAATACTGAGACATTCACTAAGCAATTTTCTACGCATAGATTCCTAAATATTAGAGGGTACATCACGCATTTCTTTATTTACAGGAGCTGCAGATTTTTTTACTTTCTTAGTGGTGGGAATACTTTGCTGGAAATGAACAGCAGTTCAATGTTTTGATCTGGTCTTTATACAAAATAAGGTCCTAGGCTCGTGTCCTCTCCTCAGATAAGTCCTGAATGCCAGGTAGATCTTCTGCACTGACATTCAAAGAGCATGGCATAGTTATCAATGACAATCTGAATCAGCCAGAAACCTGAACTGAACTGTGACAGTGTCATTCTGAATTAGTTGCAGTTATATGAAGTGTGTGAATCTAGTAAGAGTTTGAAAGAGGAGAAAACAGGAGACCTAAACTGATTTTATGCATAGGAAAACAATGTTTTATTTTATTTTCTACCTATATTGGCAGATTGGAAAAATATAGACAAAGAGCATGGTCTGAGCGTACATAGAAGCGCTCTTGCTGCAGAATTCTGCAAGGTGTCAACAAGCTGTGGTTAGACCATGAAAATTTATAGAACAAGAAAACAGGGGAGAAAATTAGATTTCTTGACTTAACACAAGAGCAGAAGAGTGGAAAAATACACAATAGACAAGATTTATTTATTTAATTTTTTAACCACGGGCTCACTTTTAAAATGAAAATAGAAGCTTTTCAGCCTATAAATAGTGTTACATTTTCTTTAAATTTAAATTCAGAATTTAGATTCAGATTCTCCTTAAAGTATAAGTTCACCTTTTAAAAAATAGATAAAATAAATGCACATATTTTTGCAGGTAAAAAAAATTGCATTTATTTTTTACTAGGAGCCTGTAAAGTATATCAGAAGATCGCAGGTGCAATGCAGGGCTTTTGCAGTCTGTCGTACCTGGTACGGGCAAGCAGTTACATACTGACAGGAAGTATGAATGAATTTCCTAGAGCGATCAACAGCACCCTGGTAGTTCATTGACAACTACAAGCCGAAAGTCACAAAGGCTGTCGTTACTTGTAGTTCGCACATGCACACAACTCTGTGACTGAATGCTGCGTCCTGGTAGGCGAAGCCCTGCACTGCCATGTTTTGTTCTCCACATTGTGACAGCAAGTGATAGGATAAGATCCCCTACTTGCTGTCACAATGGGGGATTGGGGAGGAGGGAGAGTATCTGCTGCATCTGTAATATGGGTGTAACATGTTACAAAAAGAAGAACTTCTTTTCCTTTCTCCTTTCCTTTTCCCACTCCCCCCCCCCAAAAAAAAAAGATCTTGTTCTTTTAAAGCATTTTATACAGCACAGTTCTTGTGCTGATTCATTTGCCCCCCTGTAATTGATGTTTGAGCTTAGTTAGGCACCAAATGCTCACTGTGAAGTGAGCGTCTAAGCGCCGCTGGTGAGATGTTACTTTGAATCAATCCGTGGTGAGGAAGAGAGAGAAAAGAGAAGAGAGGGTGGTGAAACACCTGTAATACCTGGCTAAGCCTGTCTGGCTATATCCTTCTCCCTTTACGCTGACTTTGATATATTAGGGCTGCTGAGCTCTGACACTGTTGTTATCTGTATGTGCCTCCGTCATCCACAGCCCTGCTATCTGTCTCCACTGTGCTCTCTTCCCTTCCCCTCTCTGCCTGTCAGCTTGTGACAGTGCCCACCCCCTCAACTCCTGCTGCTCAAATAACTTTTACATCTTCATACCATCCTCTCTGTGTTCTAATCTTGTGTCCCCTGTGTGAGTGATTTATAAATAAAAAAAGATTGCCATACCCCATTTCACAGCTCTTCTCAGCGATCACATGATCGGCTAGCTGCCTCTTTCTCTCCTCTCCTCTCCCAAGTGATGTCAGCGGGGAAATCTGGGCCCCGCCCACTGCATCTATCAGACGGGAAGAGAAGAAAACCAGCCGAGCATGTGATTGCTGAGAAGAACTGTGAAATGAGGCAGAGCAGGTAATTTCCTAGGTAGCCCATCCCCCTAGTGTTAGAACACACCTAGGGAACACACATTTAACCCCTTGATTGCCCCCTAGTGTTAACCCCTTCCTTTCAGTGACATTTACACAGTAATCAGTGGATATTTTTAGTTCTGATCGCTGTATAAATGTCACTGGCCCAAAAATAGTGTCAAGAGTGTCCAATCTGTCCACCGCAATGTCGCAGTCCTGATAAAAATGGCAGATCACCCCCATTACTAGTAAAAAAAAAATAATAATAATACAAATTTCATAAATCTATCCTCTAGTTTGTAGACTTTTGCGCAAAATCAATATACACTTATTGCGATTTTTCTTTTTTTTTAACAAAAATATGTAGATGAATATATATCAGCCTAAACTGAGCAAGATTTTTTTAAATAAATATATATATATATATATATATATATATATATATATATATATATATATATATATATATATATATATATATATATATATACATATATATATTGAGTATCTTTATTTTAAAAGTAAAAAAATTGCTTTTTTTCAAAAGGTGATCAAATACCACCAAAAGACAGCGGTATTTGTGGGGGAAAAAAGGACATCAATTTTGTTTGGGTACAACGTCGCACAAATGTGCAATTGTCAGTTAAAGTGACGCAGTGCAGAATTGCAAAAAATGCTCTGGTCAATAAGGGGGCAAATTCTTCCAGGGTTGAGGTGGTTAACGACCACATTAAGGGGCTGATTTACCAAGCCTTTGCTCCATGACTCATGGAGCAAAGACAGGAGTAACAGCCTTTTTCTCATTTACTAAAGAAATACGCCGGCAGAGCAGTGTATTTCTTTAGTTACTACAATGCCTAGTGCGCCCAGGAGAGGGCGCATGGTGCGCCTCTTTTGACCTGGCGCACAGAATTTAGAAATGTAAATAGAACAGGTTTGGGCGGGAGTTTAATAGGGAGGGGATGTGTGGTGATGTGTGGAAGTGTAGTGACATGTGTTTGTTTATGTTTTACAGGCCAAATTGAAAGTGAAAGTGCTTTTTCTGAAAACATTGCAACACGCCGCAAGTACGCCTAAACGCTCGGGGAGGTTTATTTCCCCCCTAGGTACGAATTTTAAAGGAATATTTCACTTTTATTGTTTCACTATAAGCATTATTAAATTCACTGCTCCCGAAAAAAACGGCTGTTTTCAAAAATAAAAAAAGCATTGATACATGTCCCCTGGGGCAGGACTCAGGTCCCCAAACACTTTTTAGGACAAAACTTGCATATTAACCTTTAAAATGAACACTTTTGATTTCTCCCATAGACTTCTATAGGGAGTTTGGTGGCGGCTTTACATATTACTTGCATTGCGCCCGCTGCTACGCCGGTTCATGCGCCTAATTAAGGCTTCATCCAGCGCACTAATTAAGCCATGAACCGGCGCAGCGCATTGATATTAGTAAATCAGCCCCTAAGTGTCTGATGATCATACTGCTACTACTACTACTACTACTACTACTACTACTACTACTACTACTACTACTACTACAATAATAATAAATGTGGGGACTGCACTATGAAAGCACTGATTTTACAAGGTCAGCAGGTGTTTGGAAGACTGTTGAGAATGAGGAACTGGGGAGTAGATCTGAAATGATTTTATCATCCAATCATGTGCAAGCTTTATTGTCCTTGCATGTCCCCCTCGGATCTACAGCAACTGCACTTCCAAGTGCACTTTCAGTGCAATTTCAATTGCACTTTGCACTTGTAGTTTGCACTTGTAGTGCAAAGTGGATTTGCCTTTTGTAAATAACCCCCTCTGATTTGGAGAAAACTCTTTTATGATTTCACTGGAGTGGTGATGGAATGGTAAAACTTTTTAAAGGTGAATTGTAATGTTTGCATTTAATATTAGAGGAAAAAGGGATCACAACACTACTTTATACTTTAACTGCACAAATAGCAAGTTTGTTACAGGACGTAAAGATTCACACTTTTTATCAAAATTATATCAATATCTTCTATTGTTTTATACACCTGAGGAATTGCCTTTTTGGAGCAAGTGGGAAAGAGAGTTGGAACAACAAGTCCCACTTAGTAACAACCTAAAGATCTGCACACTTAAGTCCACATCTATTAGTACAAAAATGCAAGAATTTGGTTATAAATGTATTTTCAGATGGTACAGAACCCCAGTCAATCTAGCACACATTACCCAGAGGCTATCCTCAAACTGTTGGAGAGGCTGTACCCAACAGGGACACGTATGCATCTACGGTAGTAATGTCCAAAAAAAAAACATTTTGGGAGGATATCTTAACATTGATAAATAGCCTATAACCTTTTGTAGTTCATAAAGACCTCCTTCAAATCATGTTCCATAATACAGCAATTTTCAGTTAAAAGGTATAGGAATAGTATATTACCTTTCCTTTTAAATTCAGCCAAAAGTCTCATACCGCATTATTGGAGGAGTGATAAATGCCCTACATTGGAGATCAGAGGTAGATAGGATCATGGAGGTAGAATGCTGGGTTCACAAATGTAAAGGGAGTAATGATAAATTCTATATGACGTGGGCTACGTGGATTCACTATTCTTCACAGATGTAATTTAGTGTCATTGGGACAGGAACTGAGTGTAATTTTGTCCAAGGAGGCACAGACAGCACTTCAATTTAATAAAATAAATAGAAAGTCGATTTTTGTTTTATTTGAATATTTTTTTAATAATGAGGTTTCTATTGGATTGGATTTTTGGGGGGTTCTTTACCTTGTTGGATATAAAGAGAACTATTGCTGCAGCTGTTGTAGATTATATCCGTCAATTAATCTATGTGAGTTTTTCCATGTGGGTACATCCCATATTTCAGTTTTCTGCTGCACTGAGATGCAATTCTGATTCATTCACTAGCAGTTGAAGATTATCCAATAACCAAATTTCACCCCAGGCAATCATTTTGGAGATGCATCTGAATGCATGAATTCTGTGATACACATTAGAGTGTTTTTTTTCAGCTATTTAAGAGGCGAGGGCCATATGGTTTGTAATTTGGACTTGTTTATTTGCTGATACTCTTAGAAGCAACACTTCTTTTTTTGTGTTTTCTCCTAGTTGGACATTTACATAAAATGACTTATGATCCTTATTTGTTAGAAATGTTATCTACTGTGAACTTTACCTTTAGACTTTTCTTCATCTCTTTTTATTCAAGATTTTATAGCATAATATGTAGTGTACTTATGTCTACCTGGAGATTTGATGGTTAGACAACTGCTGCTTGTTCATATTGACCTATTAGTACTGTAGAACAAAGATGAATGTCATGGATTACCACTAGTGAGTAGAGTTGAACCCCTTCATGCCCACAATCTGTAGACCAACTTTCTCAACCATGGTTCCCATTTCTGAAAGACGGATAATCGACATTTCTTCTAAAAACTAGCAGCATGCATGTGGGAAGAGTCTACTGTGCCCATGCACGTGGGGTAACTCACACGGTGCGCACACATCAATGCCCGGGAACAGGCGGAAAATGCGATTATGTAAAGAATCTAACATTAAAGGGGTTGTAAAGGTACCATTTTTTTTCCCCAAATAGCTTCCTTTACCTTAGTGCAGTCCTCCTTCACTTACCTCATCCTTCGATTTTGCTTTTAAATGTCCTTATTTCTTCTGAGAAATCCTTACTTCCTGTTCTTCTGTCTGTAACTCCACACAGTAATGCAAGGCTTTTTCCCTGATGTGGAGTGTCGTGCTCGCCCCCTCCCTTGGACTACAGGGGAGTCAGGACGCCCACTAACACACAGCTCCTTTCTCTATCTGCAACGTAGAGAGCGTCCTGACTCTCCTGTAGTCCAAGGGAGGGGGTGAGCACGACACTCCACACCAGGGAAAAGTCTTGCATTACTGTGTGGAGTTACAGACAGAAGAACAGGAAGTGAGATTTTCTCAGAAGAAATAAGGACATTTAAAAGCAAAATCGAAGGATGAGGTAAGTGAAGGAGGACTGCACTAAGGTAAAGGAAGCTATTTAGGAAAAAAAAATTGTACCTTTACAACCCCTTTAAGGTAGTTCCCCCAATTCAGAGATGAGCTTTCACTGTGTGCTGCAGTAGTGCAGAGTTCCTCTGAAAAGTGACTTGTCCCATGTCACTACACACTGTACTTGCATGTTTGCATTAGGAGGAACATGCAGAGCCCACACCCACTCTACTACTCCAGCGTACCTTATTTCCAGTAACAGAATGAGGTCCCACTGAACACCTAGCATGTATCTCATGGGTGCTCTCACCTAACTCTGTTCTTCCACATGACCAGGCCATGGGTCTCTGTAATGCTAGTCTGCTCCTGGTTGGAGATGGACTGCTGGGGAGAGAGCCAGAATACTGACCCCCCCCCCTTGCTACCTTAGGACCTGTCAACTTACCAGGTACAATGCTCGGGGGCCCAGGCATACCTCCGAGGGGTTCGAGTCTATATCAGCATTGAACATGACTTGGATGGTGTTTGTGTCTCCCTGTATCTTCATGTCTTTTCCCTGGCCTAGTGGTGGAATCTTACAGCACTCTCTTTGGCACTTTCTGGGAGCTCTCTGATCTCAGAGATCCTCCTCTTTTATATATCTCAGGTGGGCCTGCCAAAATCAAAAATTCCCGAAATTAAGCAGAACATGCATAAACTTCTCCCCAGCCTGGGCCAGCTGCTAGAAACTACCTACATGCATTTTAACCTACTTATATGCATATGTACCACAATATAACTAATGCTGACCTGGGCAGCTAGGCATCAATGACCACTAGTCATGAAAGGATTTTGACGACTACTAATAAATTGTAACTTATTGCCATGCCTTGTATTATGATGCATTAAAAAAGAAAAAAAGGTGCTCGCTATTCTTTTGCATGATTGTTGTGTGTGAGTGTAACTGCAGAGGTGTGAATGAAGCCTTACAACTCCTGAATTAGGAATCCTGGACAATTTTGCTTTAGTAACAATGACTGCTCTGGCAGTAAACTGGTTAAGAGTTGGGCAGGGATTCTTAATGATTTAAACTAATCTCACTTAAATAATCTGTGTGTGTGTGAGCCATTTACTTAGCAAGTAAATTAATTAGACATAACAATGTGCAAATTTCTATGTGGGATTCCGTGAAAGAGAAAAGGCCTGGAACAACCCTCCATAAACTTCTTCATAATTTTTTCATGAGATAGATGCTTTCAAATTCATCCAGCGCTCATTAGTATACAATTAGTGGAACGCACTTAAAGGGAGAGTGGGGAATGCTTGATATGAATACCATTTCAGATTAGAGGCTCGCTGTGGATTTATAGAATGGCTGAAGAATTAATCTTCGTACAAAATGGCAAAAAATGCTAATTAATGGTGCCTCGTGGTGCAAACATACATTTTGTGCATATAAGGAAAGCAAAATGGGAGACTAATTAAAACATGAGCCAGCACTGCACTTCTCGGTTATTTTGGCTTAAAATCAGCTTGGAAGTAAGAACTGGGAAAGAATCTTGATTTAAAGGAAACTTGTAAGGAAAGACGTAGCAGCACTGACATCACTAATTTGGGTTTTAAGACTTTACTGGCTTGTTCCTTATCCTTCTCAGTATCAGGATAATTTCCCGGTTAGCTGCATCTATTTGATACAGCCTTTCTAAACCTTTTTAACATAAAGGAACCCTTAAAATAACTTTTCAGTCTCAGGGAACATCTGCTAATATAGGTACAGCTTACATTATATTATCATGATGGTCACTGGGAAGAATCCCACAGTTACAGATAGCTAAAAGATCAGCAGTGTCAGTGGTTATGAGAGGCAGAACTTGCTAATTGCTCAAAGAACCCCCTAGAAACCTCTGGAGGAACTCTAGGGTTCCACGGAACCCTGGTTGAGAAAGGCTTATCTAAAATATCTAATCCAAGAACAAGAACGTAATACTAGTTTTAAGATGTGGCTCATGAAAACAAGGAAGCTGCGCTCTCCCAACCAGCTGTAGTATAGACAATTTACAAATTTTATTTACATAAATAATTTAAAAGCACTAATACAATGGTTTGACAGCATACACCATGTACAACAAGTAAAAATAGAATCCCTTTACATTTATTCTTCTACATGTTTCAACGTTCTGGCTTCTTCAGGAAGTACATGTACAAGACGCTACTAAACAAGGCAAAAAAATATATATATACACAAAATCAGGAATACAAAAGGTATACAATAACTATACAATCAAACAGTATTGTACAGCAAGCTCCAGGGAGAGATGGACAGGGAGAGTCGTAATCAAATGAAAAAAAGGATGTGCTCACCCAGTGTATTTGACTGTTCACAATACTTCTTGCATGTATAGATATTGTATACCTTTTGTATTCCTAATTTTGTGTATGTTTTCTGTTTTCCTTTGTTTAGTAGCATCCCACATAAGTACTGCCTGAATAAGCCAAGATGGCAAAACATGCAGAAGAACAAATGTAGAGTAATTCTATTTTTACGTGTTGTACATGGAGTACTCTGTCAAACCATTGTATTAGTGCTTTTAAATGATTTATGTAAATACAATTTGTAATGTAATAGTAGTATGTGTATTAACATTTTTACACCCATAAAATCCCATCCTAAAAGTTCACTATTAATTATATGATTATCAAAGTATGATGGTGCTAGTTAAAGGTCCTCCTGTTCCTACCCACAATATGCAATTATGCTATGTAGTATAGACATCAAGACAGCCTCAGCCTATTAGTCTCTGTCAAAGGCTATGCCCACTGACATGTTTCTCCCTGCACATTGAGGCTTAATTGACCCTAAAATTAAGCCGCGATGGGCTGGGTGAAACATGTCAGGGGGCATGGCCTTTAGCGGAGACTAATCTGCTGAAGCTGTCTTGATGTCTATACTACAGTGGCTGGCTGGAAGAGCGGTGCTTCCTTGTTTTCATGTATGCACTACCTTAGATGGGCTCTTTGCCAGCCTGCACCCCTTTCCTGAGGATCCTGAGAGCTTAGTCTCTTGTTTTGAGTGGTATTCCATGTGTGAATTATGGTTTGATTTAAAGGGGTTGTAAAGGAATTTTTTTTCATAATAAGCATCCTTTACCTGCAGACATTCCTCTTTTCACTTCCTCATTGTTCGTTTTTGCTCAGAAGTTGCTCTATTTCTTCTCTGTTCTGTTCACTTCCTGCTTGTCTGATTTTACTGACCACTGTGATGGTAGGCTTTACTGCGGTGGTCAGTGACATGCTCGCCCCCTCCTGGGAACTACATCTGTGTGGAAGGACGCTCTCTACGTGTTAGGCCCCGTACTCACGACCAAACATGTCTGCTGAAACTGGTCCGCGGATTTTCGGGCGGATCGGACAGGACATGTACGGTCGTCTGTACAGACCTACCGTACATGTCCGGCCGCCCGCCATCCCTCGCATGCGTCGAATGACTTCGACGCATGCGTGGAAGCATTTTAAAGGCAGGCCGCCCACGTCGCCGCGTCATTGTCGCGGCGACACCGCGTCATCGACGCGGCGACACCGCGGACACCATCCGCGTATTGTTTACGCGCGGACCTCTGTTCGATGGTGTGTACAGCCATCGAACGGAAGTCCCCGGGCAGACATGTCCGATGAAAACGGTCCGCGGACCGGTTTCATCGGACATGTCTGCTCGTGAGTACAAGGCCTTAGAGACATCAAGGAGGTGTGAATTACTGGGCGTGCCGCAATTCATACTGGGAAATGTAGTTCTTACATGAACGAGCGATGCAAACCAGGAAGTGAATCAGAGAACAGAAACTAGAATGCCGGAGGTGATATAGATGAAGGAATTTAATAGGTATTTACTTGTTTTTTAACAGAATCATTGCACTATTCTGTCTACCTTGCAGACATTAATTTTAGGCAAAAAAATAAAAAAATCCTTTACAACTCCTTTAAGATGTGGTAGCTACATTTTCTTTTTCATTTTGTTTTCCACTGAACTGTGATCCTGCAAGTAACAAGCTTCATTTCCTAGGTTGGCAACACTAAATAAGCCCATTGATGAGTCAGCCCCTGCTGAATGAAAAAAAAAAGGCCCACTTCAATTCCACCATCCACACATTCGAGGAGCAAAAGAGAACCCCACAATCTTGAAAGTATGAGTGTTTGAGGAGCCAGCACTATAAGAACCACTGACGCTGATCAGCCAGGACATCAAGCATCATGTGTTGCTCTATGCAGCTAGGTTGACCACACCATGGAAATGGATGATGCTGATTCAGAATGGTGGCTACCCTAGCATTCAGAATGGGACTCGCTCTGCCTCGCACCCTCTGCTCAGGCCAGCTCCACCTCACACCCTGTGCCATGTATGCTATTAAAACGGTAGGACAGGGGAACTGAAGAGTTGACTCTGATGTGAAGGGGGCTCTCAGATATGAGATGGGGGACTGCTGATGCAAAGGGGGGACTTCTGATGCAAAGGTATTTCTTGGAGTGTGTTTATTTATTTCAAGCTTATTAATTTCTTTATTAACCACTTCCTTACTGGGCACATATACCCCTTCCTGACCAGGTGAAATTTCAGCTTCCGGCACTGCGTCGCTTTAACTGACAATTTCGCGGTCATGCGACGTGGCTCCCAAACAAAATTGACGTCCTTTTTTCCCCACAAATAGAGCTTTCTTTTGGTGGTATTTGATCACCTCTGCGGTTTTTATTTTTTGCGCTATAAACAAAAATAGAGCGACAATTTTGAAAAAAAAACAATATTTTTTACTTGTTACTATAATAAATTGCCCAATTTTTTTAAAAAAACATTTTTTTTCTCAGTCTAGGCGATACGTATTATTCTACATATTTTTGTTAGGGGACAGAATTATTTTTTTTTATTTTTATTTTTTACTACTAATGGCGGCGATCAGCATTTTTTTTCGTGACTGCGACATTATGGCAGAGACATCGGACACTTTTGACACATTTTTGGCGCCATTCACATTTATACAGCGAGCAGTGCAATAAATATGCACTAATTACTGTATAAATGTGACTGGCATTGAAGGGGTTAACACTAGGGGGTGAGGAAGGGGTTAATGTGTACCCTGAATTGTGTTACTAACTGTGGGGGAAGGGGGGTGACTGGGGGAGGTGACCGATGCTGTGTCCCTATGTACAAGGGACACAGATCGGTCTCCTCTCTCCCCTGACAGGACGTGGAGCTCTGTGTTTACACACAGAGCTCCACGTCTTGTCCCTGTAGCCGCCGATCGCGAGCCCCTGGCGGACATCGCGGCCGCCAGGCACTCGCATCGGCATTACAGCGATGCGGCGAGCGCGCGCGCGCCTCCGCCGGACGCGAGCGCGCCCGCGCCGCTGGGTGCGCGCGCAGGCCGTAAAAACACGGCCAGTCAGAGATGTAGAGCCACCCTGCGGCCGTACAAAGTCGTACGGCCGTCGGGAAGTGGTTAAACATTTTTGGTTTTGACCTGCAATAATTCATGTGATGTGGCCCTCGTACTGAAAAGTTTGTAGACCCCTGTGTACAGCCAAGGAAACTGCTGCACATATGATTAGGTATTTCACAACTACAGATTTTTCATAAGGCTTGTGGTGCATCAAAACACCTCATGCTACACCTCTAACTATGATTTTGACTTGATAAAGAATTTTCAAGTCCAGATGTTCCATATGTCAGCTTGCTTAGATTTTTGAGTTTTGTAACCAGGTACTAGCATCATGATGGAGGGTGGTCTGCCGAGTCGCTAGCACAGCAATTTTTGGTCTGGTCACGAGGTAAGGGAAGTGAAAGTATTAATGAGATCAACGCTATGTGCATGTCGGGACCCCATTCTGTTACTGGGAGTGAGGTAACAGAGGTATGCTGGACTGGGGGAGTGTGCACAACTAAACACAACCCTCCTAATGCAGCATACAATAGTTATCATGTAGAGTGACTATGGATGTCACTTTTCTGTGGAACACAGTGAAAATTGATCTCATTCACACGGACGGACCGTTCAGGTCCGCCTGTCAGTTTTGACGGTGGACCTGAACGGCCGCTCCATGCATCCCTATGGAGCGTCGGATGTCAGCGGAGACATGTCCGCTGACATCCGACCCGATCCGATCCGCTAAAAACAGACGTATGGGGACTCGGGTAACGGACATGCTGTCCGTTTTTATCAGATCGCTCCATAGGAGACAGTGGTGCCCGACAAGCCCCTCCCCGCTCAGTAAGCAGAGAGGAGCTTGTCATCTGTCAGGTCACTGGAGATCTGTTGACAGATCTCCCGCTGAGCTGGCGGGAGCAGGCGGACTCCATATCGACAGAGTCCGCCTCGTGTGAATGGGGCCTAAGTTGAGGAACTGTATTACTGTTAGATTTTTCAATGAGTGTAGTCTCTGTCTGGTAACAGGATTTTTTTTAAGCATGCTCGGTGTGAAAGGTACCCCGTGTGCAGAGCAAAGTATTCCCCAAGGTTATTACTTCAACAGGGCAACTATGGTTGCTAAACAGCATTAGTACTTTAACAGGGGCAACATTTATTTTAGTTATATCTACCTTACTTAAAAAAAAAATTCAAGGGCATTGCTGCCATAGCACTGACTCTTTAAAATCATGAAACTCAAGGTTCTCTAGGGAGCAGATTGCTAGATTTAGCCATCCAATTATTTGTGGCACAGCGACACACAATTAAAATTGAATTCTGTGCATGCTTACCTATGGTGCCATGTGTCATTTATAATTCAGATACCCAAGCACTGGACCATTATTTGTATGATGATGGATATCTATACAAGAGAGGCCATGTAGTCATATAGATTTTTCTTGTCTGAGCTGTAATTATTTTACACAGTTATCCAGTAAAAACTGTATTAGTTAAAAATGTTATATTACCTGGCAGCCTAGTTCCTAGAGCAATGACCTGTCCATCAGATACAGCCTTTCTTTTAACTTTATGGAAATCTTCTTTTCTGCATATTCTAAACTGTCCTTGTCCTCCTTATTTACAATTATCTCATGGGACACCCATCAAGTATTATATGTAGGGGGTATCACAGTCAGGGGTCAGGCTGGGAGACCAGTAGCTATAGCAGTAGAGAGGTAGACCAGAAGGATGAGTACACAAGCACATTACCCTGGTGCAGGGCTGTAGATAAGGGGGGGGGGGTTAGGAGGGTCGAAACCCCCAAAGCTTCCATCCACGGCGCAGCAGCTAGGCTATTGTAGACTTTCAGCTGCGGGACCAGGACGGGAGCTACACAGTCACAATTTCGCTGAGTATAATAAAGGTAAGTTCCGGCCTATTTGTTTTTTATTGTGCAGGCAGGCTGGGACTCGGTATAGTGCAGGGTGATGTCAGTCGGATGAACTGAGACAGCTTAAGCTACCCATTGGCTGAGGAGGCAGCAGGGGGCGGTGCAGGTTTGCCTTTCAACTCCAGGCTGACTTCACTCTGTCCAGCGTGACTTCCGAGTGGATGACGCCACACTTGGGACGCCAACATTCGGATACAGGCTGCATGCTGTTCCTGGTATTGTTTCAGCAGGGTTTTTACTTCACCGATCCAGGTACTCACTATCGGGTTTACCACCACCTGCCATGGTTGTGCATCACTATCTGCACACCTGACATTGGGTTCAAGGATGCTCCTGGTGAGCATGAATGCTGCACTGGTATGGCCAAAGGCTGGGTCATCCTGGATTGGTGTGGTCTCTGTCCCTGCCAGCATCTGGTGGAGGAGCTGTCACCCTGACCTTTGGGCGGGTTGGGGTGTTGCCATGCAAATCCACTGGAATGATGGGAGCCTGAAAAACCTAGTATCGGTGGATGCCATATGGATGCCATATGCGCTCCCCTGAGAAAACCTAGAAGGGCTCACTATCTGGCAGGGACAGAGGTTGTACTGGTCCGGCTGAGGGTCGGTTTTGAAAGAAGCCCATGGTGCATGTGCCCCTGGAGTGGCAGTCCAGGGGTGCCGTAACTTCACTGTGAGTGAGGGTCACTTTGAATTATGGCACCAAGGTCACTGCACTTTGCACACTTTTTTTCAAACCTGCCTCTTGGACTAGGCCTTTTGGCTGAGACCAGAGGAATATTTTATTCCTGGCTGGCCATTGTATTGCACAATGGTCACTTTCACTTCCCCTCTCAACTTCCTTCCCCCACTTCTTTTATTTATTGCCCTTTTGTTTGTCACTTTTTTGTCTGTACACGGTTTTGCATGTGTGACTGGTAGGGTGTAGGTCCTCAGGCCTGCCCTGAAAGTCTTGGGATGGGGTGGACATGGCCTTCTGGCTTAGTTTGCCCTCTCTCATAGGGTCTCCCTTCGGGGGAGACCCACCCAGTCCCTGTCTGGAGCATAACGCCCTGGGGGATCAACGCCAAGGTCCTTAAATTTTGGAGGACTATGTGTACACCCGTTGCATCTTTTGTGTACCACTCTTTATGTGTGTATACTTTTTTTGGCACCGAGTGGAGTTTTTGGGAGTGTGTTCACACACCATGGGCTTTTAAAAAAAAAAATTGTTTACCATTTTCAGCCAGGTAATCCAGGTGAAGAAACCCCAATTAAATGTGGTTAAAAATTCATTATCTCCCTGTGAGATTGCTTTTAAGGGTTTCTGTGTTCTTTTAATGTAGTAAATCTATATTCAGCACATAAAATGGTTTTAAGTTTGTTAATCAATTAAATAATGTCAAGTTGCCTTTGTCCTCTGGTTTACCTTTGATCATATTCACAATGGTTGAAATTGCCTCACAATAGCTAAGTGTATGGCCAGCAATTCTATTTAGAACATTATCAGTTCGGTAATTTTTACCAGCTTCTAAGTATTGTTCGCTAATGCCGAGTACACACGATCAGATTTTCCGTCGGAAAAACCTTGGATGGTTTTTCTAAAAGAAATTCTGCTCAAGCTTGGCTTGCATACACACGGTCACACAAAAGATCTCTGAACTTTTGTCCGTCAAGAACGCGGTGACGTACAACACTACGACAAGCCGAGAAAATTAAGTTCAATGCTTCCGAGCATGCGTCAAATTGTTTCCGAGCATGCATCAGAATTTTGCGCGTCGGAATTGCTACAGACGATCGGATTTTCCGACAGGAACTTTTTTCATCGGAAAATTTGAGAACCAGCTCTCAATCTTTTGTTGGTGGATTTTCCGATCCTGTGTATGGTGCATTAAAGTATCTGTCTCTGTAGTGATACATAAGCCAATTACATCTGTGGACTGTACATAAGCTCTAGTAATTTCTAAGCAAAAGGTATGCTATGTGCTGCTGGTGACAGGTCCCCTTTGCCAAAAGCTATTTGCAAATTCATGACAGTGTCATGTACATATCCTTCTGTGTACACATTTGTGCATTATCACCTCATTTCAGAATATTCATGAACACAAACGCATTGCTGCTGTCAAATAAAACGTGCATACAAATATTCCTGAACTAATTTGCATGCACAGAGTACATATCAGTTTATATACACACACATTCAATCGTGCCATCCTCCAGAGCCCCCGATTCCTATCATCAGTCATCAATAGCCCCTATTCTCCAGATCCTTCCCAAAGGGAACAATTAAGAGCACTAATTATTCACAGGCTGCTCTGACATGCATTGCCTGACCTTGCCACCTACATTTCTGATACCCTCCAGCAAATTGCTTATGAGCTGAGCAAATACAGGGATAGACAGAAAATGAGTATCTGCCTTGTCAGAAATAAATATATATATGTATACATGCATCAAGCCAAAGAACAATTAACATGCAGATATCATTTAAAATGACTTTGAACTCTGCGTTCTGCTGCAGAAAGGACAAAAGACATTATTCTGTATACCAGAAAATTCTATAAAATGACCTTTCATTTGTTGAGAGGTATAAAATACGACTGTTCCTTTAACTGTGTCTTTCAAATAGTTACCTGTGCATTAAGACAGAGGTTTTATTATTACAAATACCATGTTAAACTTAAGGTAAAAAATTGTTTTAACATTGGATAAAGTGGAGAGAGATTTTTTTTTATAGCTGTTTGTGCCCCTATTAGGGAGATTCACCATCTCTATTTGTCCTGATGACCGTGATCACCAAAACTTAAAGTGAAATAAACTCCCAAACTTTTGGGTTGTCATCAGAACAGGAATTGTAGGAAAATCTTCCAATTGGGACACTTGTTCTGGTGATCCTGGTGACAACCAGGATTTTTTTCACTTTTGAGGGATTTCCTCTCACTTCCTATTTTGGCAATGGGACAGGAAGTGAAGAGAAACTTCCCATATGGGACAATTACTCTAAATGAAAAAAAAAAGTTTAAATTTTGTTTACACCTACCAGAGATGATTATGTTGGTGGTTGGGATTTACTACCTTGTTTCTTTTTAACTGAACCAATGTTTTGTCCATATAGAGCAAAACAACAGGTTAACTTAAAGTGCAGTGAATTTGTATAGCGCATTCCTGGATCCTCCTCTTCTCGGGTACCTCTATGGTGCTCCTGGGCCCTCCCTCCTGTCAAGTGACCCCACAGCAAGCAGCTTGCTATGGGGTACCCAAGCTGAGTCACCGCTCCCTGTGTCCATTTAGACATGGAGCTGCGGACTAGGCCCTGCCCCTCTCTCTCCTGATTGGCTGATTTTATTGACAGCAGCGGGAGCCAATGGCACCACTGCTGTGTCTCAGCCAATCAGTAGGGAGAGTCTCAGACAGCTGAGACACCCGTGGACATTGCTGGACAAATTCCTGTATATTTCATATACTAATTTTATGTGTCTGCTTTTGTTTTTTTCTCAATAGTTTCACCGACCCTGTTTTGTTAATAAAGTTTCAAAATGACACTTAGTCTGGCATATTGCAGAATAGGAGGGTTTAGCTGCATGTCGAGCTACACACAGGGAAACATGGAGCGGGGCAGAACACTCAGCTTTTTAAAATGATACAGAGACATAATTTTTGATCCAATCCATAACTTTTTTCCCCATGTCTGGTTCTAGACAGAGCTTGGTATTAACATTCTGGGATACATACTTCTAGTTGTAAAGTCACTAACCTCTATGCGTTGGTATCAGTGTGGTGAGGACACATGTTTATGTAAAATTAATATGTAAAAAATATATATTAATTAAAAAAAAAAATGTTGAAGAAAATTAGATCAGCAGATCTTAAAGTTGGATTAGGGGAATAAATCAGTGAACTGCAATCAAAGTGGATATTTCAATATTCACTCTACTCTATTAATTGACTAATTCAACAGACTGTAAATTCATTTGCAAGTATGTCAGTACTCCAAGCCATGTGTCACCATCTGTATACCCTTCATTTTACAACAGCTAATATCACTCATGAGCATCAGAGGACTTTTGTAGACCTTTGCTGTGGAAAAATGATTTTTTTAGATTTTATGCTTAACCACTTAAGCCCCGGACCTTTATGCAGCTAAAGGCCCAGGCCAGTTTTTGCGATTCGGCACTGCGTCGCTTTAACAGACAATCGTGCGACGTTGCTCCCAAACAAAATTGACGTCCTTTTTTTCCCACAAATAGAGATTTCTTTTGGTGGTATTTTGGTGGTATTTGATCACCTCTGCGGTTTTTATTTTTTGCGCTATAAACAAAAATAGAGCGACAATTTTGAAAAAAATTCGATATTTTTTACTTTTTGCTATAATAAATATCCCCCAAAAACATATATAAAAATTTTTATTTTCCTCAGTTTAGGCCGATACGTATTCTTCTCCCTATTTTTGGTAAAAAAAATCGCAATAAGCGTTTATCGATTGGTTTGCGCAAAATTTATAGCGTTTACAAAATAGGGGATAGTTTTATTATTTTTTATTTTTTTACTACTAATGGCAGCGATCAGCGATTTTTTTCCTGACTGCGACATTATGGAGGACACTTTGGACAATTTTGACACATTTTTGGGACCATTGTCATTTTCACAGCAAAAAATGCCTTTCAATTGCATTGTTTATTGTGAAAATGACAGTTGCAGTTTGGAAGTTAACCACAGGGGGCGCTGAAGGAGTTAGGGTTCACCTAGTGTGTGTTTACAACTGTAGGGGGGTGTGGCTGTAGGTCTGACGTCATCGATCGAATCTCTCTATAAAAGGGATGACTCAATCGATGCAGCCGACACAGTGAAGCACGGGGAAGCCGTGTTTACATACGGCTCTCCCCTTTCCTCAGCTCTGGGGAGCGATCGCGAGGAGGCGGCTAGAAACGAATAGCCACACCCTCGTTTCGGATCGCTCCCCGCGGGTTTCCGACCGCCGCATTAACCGGGGCGGGAAAGGCGGGGACGTACATGTACACCCATATGCCTGTACGTGCCATATACGTCTGTGGACGTACATATACATGCGGCAGGTGTTAACCGGATTTATTAAAACATGCCTGACAATGAAAATCTAATGTGCTATAAAATTTAGCATTGCTATATATTTCATGAATATGTGGTATTACTTAAAGTGTATGTAAACCTTAACAATGAACTTCTCTTATTTTCAAATTTTTGGTCTGTTTAAAGCACCACTCCAGGCAAATAAAAACATATCATTTGCAGTGGGGCTGTGACCAAACTGCCAGGGTCAATCGATAGTTAACTAATTGCCCTCCAGAAGATTTACACCCCTTCATGACCAGGCGATTGTTTCCGATATGGCACTACGTTATTTTAACTGACTATTGCGCAGTCATGCAGCACTGTACCCAAATAAAACCCAAATAAAAAAAAGGACATCAGTTTTATTTGGGTACAGTGTCCCATGACCGCGCAATTGTCAGTTTAAATAACTGTACCATATCGCAAAAAAACACTCTAATATATTAATTGACTAATTCAACAGAGCTTTCTATTGGTGGTATTTGATCACCTCTGCTGTTTTTATTTTTTGCGCTATAAACAAAAAAGGTTTGAAAAAAAACAATATTTTTTACTTTCTGCTACAAAACACAAAAAATGGAATGTCTTCATCAATTTAGACCAATATGTATTCTGCTTCATATTTCTGGTAAAACAATCCCAATAAACATATATTGATTGTATTGTAGAAAAGTTATAATGTCTACAAACTATGGGATATTTTTATTTATTTCATTTTATTGACATTTTTTTACTGGTAATAATGGCGATCAGCGACTTATAGCGGGACTGTGATATTGCAGTAGACAAATCAGGCACTTACTGACACTTTTTGGGGACCCGTGACACTAATACAGTGATCCGTGCTAAAAAAATATGCACTGTCACTGAAATGACACTGGCTGGGAAGAGGTTAACTTCAAAGGGTTAACTATGTGCCTAGCTGGTGTTTTCTTACTGTGGGGGAGGTTCTGGTACTAGGGGAAGTATAGAGACACAGAATCCATGCCTGCTGTACTGACAGAATGGTGTTGTCGGTGCCCCCGTGGGGTCACTGAGTGTAGTAGTTCCACCTGTCACCCTGCTCAGCCAGGCATACACTTCCAGTCACTCTTTACTAGACATTGTTGTTATTGAGGGATTAAACTTGGATGGGGAAAAGGGAACAAGGGATGCCCAGATAAATGAATTCAAACATATGAAATAGGAGGTTTCCCCTAAAGGTATCTGTTGAAGTGTTTCTCATAGATTAACCAGACCTTTACTAGTTTCACGTTACAAGCAATGCTTCGTCAGGAGGAGTAATCCAACGGTGGTGGCCTTTCTCCAGGGGGGGGGGGGCGCAATTAGCAGTACTCTACCAGATCTATCTGATGCCCACTGGCCTTGGTTTGGCCACAGTTAGAGGGAATGTTTACCAGGCCTCTGTGTTATACACTCTCAGCCGATAGCCATTCAGTGTAGTATTTTGGGCATGACTGTGTAGCCCAGTTATTTTCTGTGGCAATTGTACATTATACAAGGTCCTGTTGCATAAACTTTGTTGCTCCTGCCTACCATGTCTTTTTCCTTTTCCTCATCCCCCTGGAGTGTTATATATCACTATTTAAGATGTTTGTAAATCTTGTTACAGATTTAATTCCGCACAATCCTCTTTGTCCACCGTGGCTGGGTTTTGTACTTGGCAATTGACCTGTTGGATTACTCCTCCTGACGAAGCGGTGTTTGTACTGTGAAACTAGTAGAGGTCTGGTTAATCTATGAGAAACACTTCATCAACAGATACCTCTTGGGAAAACCTTTGAGTATGATTTTTGTATGTTTTCCCTTTTTTTATATATAATAAATAATTGTTTACCTAAGAATTGTATTTCTATGTATCAGTAGCGAGATAGTCCACCACAAAATTTGTGGGTTTGAGTATATGTTTGGCTAGCCTCAGCAGCTACCCTCATGCTCTTACTCCTCCCCCTGTTTTCCTATATCATTTTTTGGATGATGGTACATTTTTACGCCTAGGTTTAGGTGTTGTTATTGGAGGCTATACTCAAAAATTCTCCAGATAAAAAAGATGGAATCTGCACTTCCAGTCTCTAAAGCTCCATACTCCTCCAGCACATCACTTATGAGTCAACGCTGCTTTCTCTACTGCAATACCTGACACAGCTAGCACATGGTTAGGCCCTACACTAAATAAGCCCTAACAGTTCAAGATTTGCCATTTGCTGGCAGGGGTCTGCAGTCCCCTTTGGTGTAGCAACCAATAGAAATGAAGAGTACTTTCTGTGCTAGCTGTAACTTTGTGGACTACTGGTCTCAGTGAGTCCTGTGCAAGCTCTGCCAACCCTCCTGGGTGCAGCAGCTTGTCTCCAAACCCAGCGACACCATAGTCTCTCCCTCTGGCTCTACATCCACTCCTAGCATGTCTCTCCCAGATCTTCTGACTGTGCCTGTCACTCACCGACCCTGGATGGATCCCTCCTGATGATTTGCCCGGCAATGTTCCCTGCTGTCCTTCTCCTGCTCTTGTTCAGGACACCCCTCGTTAGGTTGTATAGAGAGGTTCCTTCCCAGCTACCAAGCTCCAGGCCCAAAGTCACCCCTCCAGATTAAGGGGGTCCCCCAAAGGCCACAACAGCCTAACACTCCATCACTCAGTTCTTCCACCCGACAACTCCACCCCCAGCAGGCTGACTCTGGGTATATATAGGAGGCCTGTCCCCTGACAATCTTAGTTGGGGATTGGTCAGGGCTCCCAGATATACCCCATGCCACTCCAATCCTCTCTCCCCACCTCTTTTTCAGAACCCTCCAGAAACCAGAGTGAGGCGCCAGAGAGATGAAGCCACATTTCAGTCACCTGCTGCTACTCTAAACCACTGCCAGCCCCCAGATAAAAACAGCTTTTAGCTAGGCCTGCCTAAATTTACCTGCACTGGCTGAAACACAAAAACTACCTCTAGCAACCTACCTACCTAAGGTAGAGCATGCTACATTTACAAAGGTAGATTGTCATTCCCTCTCTGTACTAAAGGATTGGCAGGTGCCAGCAGACCTTGAGTCCATGGTACCTACTGATCAGCTCACACTGTGTATGATCATAGTGGGAGTGGACCACTGGTGGCACACGTGCGCCCCAGACCCAGTTCCACTTTGCCACCATATATCTAAGTTATACGGTCGGCAAGTGGTTAAGGGAAACAATAAAAGGAGATTTACTTACACAATCTTACGCTCCTCCCTGCAGCTAGACCGGTCTCTGCAGCTTTTGAACCCCCACACTTAACCAGTCTAGGGTCCTGACATCATCAAGACCAGAGCAGGGTCAATTGCCCTGGTCTGGATGTGAGAATTTCAAGCGATTGTACACCACCAGATGGGGGGAGGGGGTGAGAACCGCCTGCTAGGGAACGGAAATCAGGTAAATAAAACAGTTTTTCCTCTCTTCTAGACTAAAAACTAGCAATTAATCATTGCAGTGTAGGCACAGCACAACTACAGGGAATAGTTGTTTCATATGCCCAGAATTGGACTTTAAATATACAATTTAAAGTGTGTTGTTGTAGCTGAGTGCTGCTGACCCCCCCCCCCCCCCCCCCCCCCCTGCAACGCTAGGAGCTGACCACAGCCGGGGGAAACTGCATTTGTGCGTGAGAAGAGCGGGACCCTGCAGCTGTGTGAGGCACTCAGATTCCCCCTTTGCCATCTGGATTTGTGTGAGAGTGGACTCTATAATCATTTCCGCTCAATCTTTCCTCTCACCCCTCCCCCTTGGCAGTGCAGGATTGTATCCAATCGGCAGCAGGGGGAGGATGCCACAAAGAACATTGGGACTTTTTGGAGGGCTGAGTTCAACACAAGTGAATGAGAGACAGATGGAGTCTAAACTACAAGAGGCAGGATGACTGCACACAGAGGAGAAGAGGCAGGGGCTGCTTTCTCAGGCAAAAGGGACCCACTAGGGGGGTCTTTTTGTGAGACGACACTGTGCTGAGACGACCTGCTGCAGCAGCACCATAAAGAGAGAGTCACACAGAGGGCACTTGCTGCCTGATCCTGTCTGTATACTTCAGAGGGAGGACAAACCTGCTGCTGAAGCTGCCAGTGCTTGCCAGAGACTGAGCCACGTGTGTGGACCAGAGCGGAAGAGAACTGAGCCTGGGGGACCTGATGGTGGGAACTGTTGACCACCAAGCCCGTTCAGTTGAACCTTTCATCTGCCGGAAGTGGTGAAAGAAGATACAACACTTAAGGCCTGACTTGTCTTGTACACAATTGCAGTGTTACCTCGACAAGAGTAATTAGCCCTCTTAGTTCTTACCTTGGAACTGCAGGATAGCTAGACTTTATGTTGTAAAGATGGGAGAGTAGGAAGATCTGAGTGCTCTAAGCAAAAGAATACTTAGCAGGCTTGACACCACTTAGTCTAAGAAATGTCTGTGTGTTGTGAGCCCACAAAATAAGCTAAGTGCAATTCTGACAGGTCAACCTCATAATTTTCTGTACTTGCCAGTTGTTTAAAGCAATAAAACGTAGAAATGTACTTACTGCATATTTTTTTATTATTATTATTTTCCCCTGATGTAACTCAAAACCTTTTTGCTTTTATTGAAAAGTAAACCTGATTGATTAAACCAGTTTTCAAAAGACTTTTTGTGTGTGCTACTTTCTGTTTGGATTGACAGGGTAAGATTTAGAATGTCTGACAGTGTTTTCTGATGCCTGCATCCTTGTAGCCGAAATTTCCTCCTCACATTCTGTACTAGTGAGGGGAGCTCAGAGCTGTATCAGGAACAGAAGAACACATATAGGGGAGTACAACGATGTATAGAGACTCCATTGTTATTCATATTTTCCTTATCACCTTCCAATAAATGCTAAATCACTTAGTGTTTGATTTACTAAAAATGGAGAGCGAAAATCTGATGCAGCTCTGCATAGAAACCAATCATCTTCCAGGTCTTTTGTCAAAATGTAAATGAATAAGCTGAAGTTAGAAGCTGATTGGCTACCATTAAAACCTGCACCAAATTTTGGACTCTCCAGCTTTAGTAAATCAACCCTGTACTGTTAACATACAGTTTTGATCCACTTTATTTTACTCCCAAAAGTACAGAAAGAGTAGAAAAGAAACAGAATAATACAACATTTCTATATGCAATATTTTATTTTTACAATGATTAAAATATAAACATACACAATGCTGTAAAAAAAAGTATTTACCCTTTCTTTTTTTTTTTTTTTTTGCATATTTGTCACACTTAAATGACTCAGATCATCAAAAATTTTTATTATTAAACAAAGATAACCTGGGTAAATACAAAATGTATTTTTGATGATGTTTTAACCACTTGTTTACTGGGCACATATACCCCCTCTCCTGAATGAGGTTGGGGTAGTAGGTGGTGGCGCCTCCTGTTACATACGTGAAAATATATATATATGGATGTATATAAAAAATATGTAAAATGACAAAAACCAATGCTTTACCAATATATAGCTGTGATATAGTCCGCTAGTAATAATTAGCATGATTTAAACATTATATTAGAAATGTGCAAAATCCGTGTTATGACAAAAATTGTTAGGACAAAAAACATATATTATAAAAAAAAAAAAAGTGCTCTGTGCTATGCTGGTAATAAACCAATAACATGTGCTGATAACAACAGTCCATGCAAAAGGAAAAGGAGAAAGTGCTTCGTGCTTCGTATGATATGCAATTGGCAGGTGTTCACTCTGTGCTCCCTCTTCGCATGCTCTGGTAGTTCCCTCACTCACCAGATCCAGGTACCCTCAAGGGGTGTAAAGCCTTCACAGTATTAGCCCTGTGTCGCTCTCTGGAAACCTCCACTTATGCTCATTCAGTCTGGGGTATGACTCAAAAGAGAGAGAGTGCCCACATGGTGTGATATCGTTTAACAAGTATTTATTTTACAGAAAGAAAAAATCCAGGTACTCACATTTGCCACATAAAATTCAAGCCTGTCAGTATCTCATAAGTGTTTGCAACTGGAATCATCTGCTGCTCGACCGCTTTCGTCTAATGACATCATCTGGAGCGTCTGCCACCTATACTAATAGCACATACCTACTAGCAGCACCTAGCAGCACCTTGGGAATATTAGATCCGTAGCGCGGGTTCTACTACCCCTCTTTTACATACCCCCTCTCCTGCCCAGGAGAAATTTCAGCTTCCGGCACTGCGTCGCTTTAACTGACAATTGCGCGGTCGTGCGGCGTGGCTCCCAAACAAAATTTATGTAATTTTTTCATCACAAATAGAGCTTTCTTTTGGTGATATTTCATCACTTCTGCGGTTTTTATTTTTTGCGCTATAAACAAAAAAGAACGACAATTTTGAAAAAAAATACAATATTTTTTACTTGTTGCTATAATAAATATCCCATTTTTTTTTTTTTTTTTTTTAAACTTTTTTTTTCAGTCTAGGCCGATACGTATTCGTCTACATATTTTTGGTAAAAAAAAATCGCAATAAGTGACTGGTTTGCGCAAAAGTTATAGCGCCTACAAAATAGGGGACAGAATTATTATTTTTTATTATTATTTTTTTTACTAGTAATGGCTGCGATCTGCAATTTTTATTGGGACTGCGACATTATGGCGGACACATCGGACACTTTTGACACATTTTTGGCACCATTCACATTTATACTACGATCAGTGCTATAAATATGCACTAATTACTGTATAAATGTGACAGGCATTGGAGGGGTTAACACTAGGGGGTGAGGAAGGGGTTAAATGTGTACCCTGAATAGTGTTCTAACTGTGGGGGAAGGGGGGTGACCGATCTGTGTCCCTATGTACAAGAGACACAGATCGGTCTCCTCTCTCCCTGACAACACGCTGTCTCTGTGAGAGCCGGCAATGAGAGATGATCTCATATGTTTACATATGAGATCATCTCTCATTGGCCGCACAGATCGCCTACCAAACGGCCACTCCGATTGGCCGTTCACGGCGATCTGTGATTGGCTGTGTCCAAGGGACACGGCCAGCACAGAGTTTCCCCGCTGCGCGCTCAGGAGCGCGCGCGAGGAACGAGGAAAGGGTGGATGTCAATTGACGTCCAGTTGGATTTTCAGGTCCGCGCTGTAGACGTCATTCGGCTATAGCGCGGGCCTCAGGTGGTTAATTTTTTAAGGCAAAAAAGCTGTCCAAACCTGCCTGGCTTAATGTGAAAAAGTAATTGCCCCCAAAACCTAATAACTGGTTGTGCCATCCTTGGTGGGAACAACTGCAATCAAGCATTTGCGATAACTGATATTGAGTCTTTCACATTGCTGTGGAGAAATTTTGGTCCTCTCTTCTTTCCAGAATTGTTTTAATTTAGCCACATTGGAGGGTTTTCCAGCATGAACGGCCTGTGTAAAGTCATTACACAACATCTCAATTTGACTTAAGTCCAGACTAGGCCACTCCAAAACCTAAATTTTGCTTTGTTTGAACCATTGGGAGGTGAACTTGCTGTTGTGTTTCGGATCATTGTCCTGCTGCATAACCCAAGTGCACTTGAGCTTGAGGTCACAAACTGATGGCCAAACATTCTCTTTTAGAATTCTCTGGTAGGGCTCAGAATTCCATCAATTATGGTAAGTCATTCAGGTCCTGAAGCTGCATAGCAGCCCCAGACCATCACGCTACCACCCCCATGTCTGATTTTTGGTATGATGTTCTTGTTATGAAATGCTGTATTCGTTTTCTGCCAGATGTAACTGGATGCACACACTTCCAAAATGTTAACATTTTGTCTCATCAGTCCACAGAATATTTGCCTAAAGGTCTTGGGGATAATCAAGATGTTTTTTGGTAAATGTGAGATGAACCTTTGTGTTCTTTTTGGTCAGCAGTGGCTTTGGCCTTGGAACTCTCCCATGGATGCCATTTTTGCCCAGTCTCTTTCTTATTGTTGAATCATGAACACTGAACTTACCTGAGACAAGTGAGGCCTACTGTTCCTTCGATGTTGTTCTGAGTTCTTCTATGGCCTCCTGGATGAGTCGTCGTCATGCTCTTGGAGTAATTTTTGTAGGCCAGCCACTCTTGGGAAGGTTCACCACTGTTCCAAGTTATTTCCATTTGTGGATAATGGCTCTCCCCATGGTTCACTGGAGTTCCAAAGCCTTAGGCCCCTTTCACACGGGGCAGTGAAGGTGCGGTGACGGTATAGCGGCACGATTTTTAGCGCCGCTATACCGTCATATTTATCGCGATATTCGGCCGCTAGCGGTGTGGTTTTAACCCCCGCTAGCGGCCAAAAAAGGGTTAATACCACCCGCAATGCGCCTCTGTAGAGGCGCATTGCGGGCGGTATTACCGCGGTTTCCCATTGGTTTTAATGGGAAGGAGCGGTATAGGAGCGGTAAACATCCCGATCCTATAGCGCTCCAAAGATGCAGCTAGCAGGACTTATGGAGCGGTCCTGCTAGCGCACCACTTCAGTGTGAAAGCCTTCGGGCTTTCACATTGAAGCCTGCAGGGCACGATTTTTTCAAAAAATCTTTTTTTTTTTAATTTTTGAAAAATGTGTCAGTGTGAAGGGGGTCTTAGAAATGGCTTTGAAACCCTTCCTAGACCGATACATGTTTGTTTCTAATCTGTTCTTTATTTTTTTAAGATTGTGGCATGATGTGTGTCTTTTTGTGATCTGTTAGCGTGCTTCACTTTTTCAGACTGCTTCTATTTATGTGATTTATTGATTCAACAGGTCTGGCAGTAATCAGGCCTGGTTGTGGCAAGTGAAATGTAACTCAGCTTCCCAAAAAAAATGTGGTTACTCACAGTTCATTCATGATTCAGCCAGGAGCAGAGATTTGAATTTTTTTTTTTTTTGTGTGATCATCCTCCCCTCTTAAATCTGAGCTGAATCAGAACACATAGAGGCCAATTTATTAAAATAACTGAGAATCTTTACAAAATAAATTGTGGAAATGTTCACTTTAATTTTCTATAGTGTGAAAAGCAAATTTCTGGTTATTTATTTAATCTGCCCATGTTTAGATAACATGAGCTGTAATTTGCTTTTCGCCGTTGTGAAAGTTAACATTTACACAATTTGTTGAGTGCTTCTTTAGAAAATCAGCCTCAGGCAGTCCACATAAGCTATCATATTCCTGTATATTTTTTTCAAAAAAAACTTTTCTGTTCTTTTCTAAAATGTATAACTGAATACAAAATATTTTGCCATAGTTTCCTTTCTCTGCCTGCAAAGTTAATGTGCATTCTTGATATTTTAATATACTGCACAGCAAAATAGTGAATACTGGCAATTTTATTCTGCTTAACCACATCTTTCTACCATAAAAAGGACGCAAAATATACCCTGAGAAGTGTATTAAGAATATACAGTATGTATTTTGCAGACTTCACAGAAATTAATATTTTTAACAACTGACCATGAAAATTTAAAAAATATAGAACAGAAGGAGAAATCTGTTTTGTGTTATCTAAAATTAATTTACTCTGGAATTTTACGGGAGAGAATCAGGAGCTGCTGATTATATTATGACTCATAAACTATTGCCCTGTGCAAAACTTAATTAAAACCAACAGATCTTGTAGTCATGTGTGCCGAGCTAAACGCTGCTTCGTATTTGGAAATGAATAATACCTTCAGTGCCAAATGCTACAAAGAGGAAAAGGTATAGTACAGCTGTTGTTTTAATAGACTGACAGCATGTGGATCTGGGGGTAGCCTGCAACTGAATTTGTAATCTCAGTATGGATAACATCCATTAGAAACTTGGTGCTGGCACAACTAGATGGAGATATTCAGTATAATTCGAAATAATAATCTTTGCATAGCGCCCCTGCATTTGCCATCTATTGACTGCACAGTAAATTTAATTGAAAGTCAAGCTTTAGGCAAATAACCAAAATCCATACATTTGAACTCATTCAGTTCAGTTAGTCTTGTGATCATGCGTCTGTGCCACAATGCACAACCAGGAAGATGACTCTGCTATGTCCTGGTTCAGCTTCATAGCCTAGAGAAACATGGCAGAGGCAGCACCCAGCCACCCACACATATTACTGTCTGTCAGTAACACATTCTCATAAATTAAAACTCAGCCATACCCAGGGCTGCTGTTAGAAATCATGGGGCCCCGTACAGACTACCTGACGGGGCCCCCTTTAATCCCGCCCTCAACCCCACCCCAGGCCCCTCCTCCCCACCTCTGCAGATTTCTCACCGTTTACATATGCACACACAATCATTATGGCTTATCAGTACAGGGGGACAGAGACGGTTTAATTTTTTTTTTTTTTTCAATTTTATTTTATTAACAAAAAATGTTTTCACTGTGTCTTTCATTTTTTTTATATCTCTTTTATTGCTATCAGAAGTAATGAACAACATCCCTAGTTATAGCATGGGGCAGTGACAGGTCCCCTTTATGGAGAGATCTGGCGTCTATTAGACCCCATATCTATCCTCTGGCCTCCAAAGCATCTGATCAAACCCAGATCGGTTTGATCAGTTGCTTGTTCAAGCCGGTAATTGCTCCTGGTTTCTGACAGCACACAGTGGGAGGAACTACATCAGTTCTACTCACTGTGTCCCAGGAACTTGATGCTGCTGCTCACAGGACCCGATTGCATTGGAGAGCCCAGCAAAGGTGGTGGCGTGATGGTGGTGGAACCCCCTTCCACTGACTGTAAAAGTAATCCAGGGGCTTTTTAACCAGTAAGATTACTTTTTACTGTGTGCAGAATCGCTGGAGCTAAAAAATTATATCTTGATCATCGCTGTAGCGATGATCAAGATATCACCCTTACAATCCAGCAATGTACCAGTACATCGCTGGACAGGAAGTGGTTAAAGGGGGGTGGTTGGGGGGCACATGTTTACTGCCCCCCAAATGCATGTGTAAAGCAACATCTCACTGCATCTTCACCAGCATTATGAAAATCACACAGGCAGCACAGACAGCATGTGTTCTGTCATGGATCTGTCAGTGTCAAATGGCTTTTGGGTTCTGACTTTGGCTGTACTGTGGGTTACAAACTTCAACCCAGTACAGCCATAACAAAGTAAGCACCCAACAGCAATATGACACTGTGACAGATCATCACAGAGCACATGATGACTATGCTGCCTGTGTAAGTATCATAATTCTAAATACACATAATGTAACATGCCATGCTGTGTGTAAGCCATACACAGTGAGTAGTCTATCCTCTGTGCTACACTCACTGTGTGCTCTGCAGCCATGGTGCTCAGGTTCTTTCTCCCTTGTCAGCCTCATCTAAGTCTCGGCAGTCTGCACTCTGCACATGAGGAGTTGAGGACAGGAGGCGGAGTGCAGCATCGTATCACTCCACCAGGGAAGGTAGTGAGCAGCAGTGGCCGGGACTAATTAAAAAGCAGAGTAATGTGCTGTACAGTGTTATGTACATCCGCCCGAAATACAAGAAATAGTCCCACCACTGCACTCACATCCTGTGCCCCTCTGATGACCTGATGGGGCCCAGGAATGTGTAATTACAGCCCCTTCCCTTAGCAAGTAGTAGCGGGGGAAGGACTTGAAGTTTAGAAAGCTGTATTTTTTTAATAGACAGAAATTAACTGTAAAGTTGTCCGGGCCCCCCTGTGGAGCTGCTGGGGTCCGGGCCCAGTACAACAGGGCTGCCTGTACTGACCTATCAGGGGCCCTGGCCATACCCTTTGTCTTGCACAGTTGTACAGGCTCCTGTCTAGTATTGATATTGATATTCTGGGACATTGGAGAGAGCCACAGATATTGATAGAGACTGCCACCTGACCAAGGGAAAAGGATGTTGCAGACGCAGACCAGCTGTGTTTCACCTAGTATACAGAGGGTAACCACTTGCTAACACAAGAAGTTAGAGAGAGGCCGCTGGCCAAATCCACATTACATTTTGACAAAGGAGGGACAGTGTTACCTACAAGTATCAGAACCAGTACCATTATCAGTACTTAAAGGATCAAGAGCCAGTGCTTTTATCAGCCCTTAAAGTGACATTCTCCTGAGAGCTCCAACATTATCATTGGGCCTCAACGAGCTGGCCAGCATAATATGTATATATATATATATATATATATATATATATATATATATATATATATATATATATATATATAGTATAGTGTATGAACTGTGAACTGTTAAGGTGATAAAGCTCTCCTCAATTAAAATCACCCCGTGTGTGTTTTAGGATGAGTTGATTTCTACACCCCTTTGATCCATTGATTGTTATTTACAGTTTATTTCTTTTCACTGTTCACCTATTATCAATATATATTTCTTGAATAGTTTAAATGTTTGTTGTGTGATTGATGTTGTTTTATTATTTTGCTACCAGGGTACTGCATATACTGGTACATCTGCAATAATCATTCCCCACCCAGCCAGGTGTGCCAAAGTGCATGGGGCTATTTTCAGAGTTGTGGGCACAGGCACAGGGGACCCAATGCATCCAGTGGCTTGTACCAATCACAACATTTTGAAAGGTACATAAGAACCAGTCCACTGCTGGCATTATGGATGAGCACTCTTAAGAGGAGTTCTGAGTCAGGGTGCTGTGACATGTTTAATAAGCTATGTACAGCATTCTCCTAACTGTTCCCACCAGTCATGCTCTTCCTGCATTACATATAGAAGGACAGAGACCCAGCAATTATACCACTGGATCTTAAATAATGTATATAATGAAAACAGAAATGTTTTATATTAAGAAACCAGGGAGGGCAAAATATAAGCAGAATAAACAGCAGCTGTAAAAGATTTTAGAACAAGATTGCCTGGGTCTCCCAGTTGTGTTATCATTGTTGCTGTCCCACCACAGTTTGTACATGTTTGTGCTGTAGCAGTAGTAGTAGCAGCAGTAGAAGAGTGTATTGCTAAATGTTCTTTTGGTTAACCTTTTCCTGACTCTGTACATCTTGCACTAAGTTGCTATCAGATTAGGGTGATAGTTTGCTCTATTCCTCCAACTATTACTCTCAGGCTGGCTAGAGACAAGTCATCCTTTTGTTCAACCCGTGGCTTGAACAAAATAAAATGGCACAATTTCTCAATACACGCAGTCAGTGTGGCTGGCAAAATCCCTTAATCCCTTCCACTGAATTATTGTATTCTGACTAATAATTAACTACTGCATTTATTGGCGTATAACACTCACTTTTTTACCCTGAAAATAGAGGGTAAACTGTGCCTGCGTGTTATAGGCAAGGGGCTGTGGAAAGTTTTTTTTTCCTGAAACTTCCCTCTTAAAGTTAGGGTGCGTGTTATACGCCTGTGCGTGTTATATGCCGATAAATATATACAATACATACAAAATGGAGAACAGAGAGAATCAGGGAACACTGGGGGTGCAAGGAGAAGATTTGAAAGGGGAAACCAAAACTGGGGCCAGGAACAAAGGATTCTGTCATCACAGTGATTCTGCCTGCGATCATGTGTGAATGCAGTATAATGCACTGTGTAATAGCAGAGGAGGACGTACACCCAACACCCACTGTTGGACACTGGAACTGCAACTTTCTCGCTCTGGAAAGCACACTGCAACTAGCAGTTGAACAAGGTCACATTTTTTATTATATATTTTTTCAAAAAAATGAACTAAAAGTAATACTGCTCATATGCATAAAGGAACTTCACAGAAAGCTCAACTAAGACAGATCTTGTACAAATAAATAGCAAACTCTATGGTAACAATACAAGATCTTACATGAAATTTGGTTAAAATGTAAGTGTTCCCAAAATGTCATATCCCTGATATGTGCCTGCTATGGTGTACTTGCATGAAAAAGTATCATGTTCTCTTTGTATCACTTCCTGGTGTTCCTGGCAGTCCTTCTGCTTTACTATAAAAAAAAAACACTTCCCACACTAATCAGAACACACAGTGGTCAGTCCTCTAGCTGTACTGGGAACTTAGCCTGATCTCCTCAAATGATCAGACTCGTCCTGACTTGCCCCCCTGCACAGCCTTTCACTGGGAAGCTCAGTGTCCTGTTGCCCCCCCCCCCCCCCCCCCCCCAGCTCTTATGCAGTTGAGAACAGAGGAACTGTGATTACTTTAAAAAAAAAAAAAGTAAACAAAAAGGTATTGCTAATGCTTTTTAATATCTAAACACAAATGCTTTGCCTTTTATTTCTATTTTAATCTGAATGGCTTGTTTTACAAGGCGAATGTTTACAATCACTTTAGGAATGCAGAAAATGTTAAACATTTGACAAGAAGCAGAAACAATTATTACTTCTAGGGGGAGCTCAAATGAACTTGATTCTGCAAACCATGTAGCTGTAGAGAGATACAATTGTTCAGAGACTGCCCAATTGAGTTTAGTTGTACAATAAGGTAAAAAAATGGAGATGGGATAATGAGAAAGAGGAACCAAAATATGAGAAAAAATATACAACCCCTAACTCCCTGTGTCCTGCAAAATTGTCCAGAGAATGATGCCTCATACACACGACCATTTTTATCGGCAGGAAAAAAAGTTTTTCCCGACATGATTCCTCTCCAGCCTGACTTGCATACACACGTTCATACAAAAAAAAAACGTCAGACCAAAGCGCGGTGACGTACAACACGTACAACGGGACTTTTAACTCTCATGCCTCTGTACCTTTGTAGTAGCTACTTTTCAAAGCGGCCTTGCCAACGGCAAGCCACAGCAGGCTCCCCACAGCCTCTTCAAACAGCCTGGTCTGGGTTCCCCCTCTTAAATAAAATTTTAAAACAACCTAAGGTCTCCCATCAACACTGCGGCAACTAAACAATCTGTCAGAATTAAGACAAAAATACCAATCTGAATTAGCATCTCAAAAAGTGCCTCCAACTGTAGGAAAATTAAACAGGTAGGACCTCTACCCCCTCAGACCAGCTTGGATAATAACCCAATTGCTACACCCAAAAGACACGGATCAGTACTAAGAGATTTCTTCAAACGCAAGAAAAAAGACAAGACAGCATTGCGCTCAAAGTGAAATATATTTATTCTTTTGCAGGGGTAGACATTATATAGTCATTATCATAGTCCAATCATAAAAGGGGGAGGGGGAGTGGTTAGTACGATGGGTATACATTTTATCATTATACAGTAGACATTTTGCCACCCTTAAGATGGCCGACATCAGTTTGACCCTCTCAATATGGCTGACAGAGTTTCGTTATTAATAAGAATCAACACGAGTGCTATAGCTCATAGTCACAAGGTTTCACTTCCCTGTACCAATGTCTGCACAGGAAAAAGGACCCCAGACAGTGGCTACAAATAGACCAGCACTGCAAATTATGCTGCTCTTGCAAATTATGCATGCTTTTGCAAAACTGCTGCTCCATACAAAATACAAGGGGCCAGATTCACAGAGACTTACGCCAACGTATCTACTGATACGCCGTCGTAAGTCCAAATGTGCGCCGTTGTATCTATGCGCTGATTCTTTAAATGAGATACGCCTGAATTTTGCCAAGATACGACCAACGTAAGTCTCCTATGCTGTCGTATCTTGGGTGCATATTTACGCTGGCCGCAAGGGGCGCTTCCGTTGATTTACGCGTTGAATATGTAAATGAGCTAAATACGCCGATTCATGAACGTACTTGCGCCCGTCGCAGTAAGCTACGCCGTTTACGTAAGCCGTACGTCCGTAAAGATAAAACACCTCTATAGGTGGCGCAGCCAATGCAAAGGTATGGACGACGGAACAGCCGTCGGATTTTACATCGTTTACGTAAGTCGTACGTGAATGGGGCTGGGCGTAGGTTACGTTCACGTCGTTGCCATTGAGCCGTCGTATCCTACAGCGTAAATTCTACGTGATTCTGGGCATGCGCGTGTTCGTTCGGTGCTTCATTTACATGGGGTCACGATTCATTTCAATACAAAAAGATACTTGGTGGGCACACCCTAAAAATGCTATACATCTAAGCTGGTGCTGCTATAAGACCAAATACAGTACAAAACAGATTATAGCGCACACATGCAAAAATGACATTTATCCTGCAAGGCTAGTTAAAAACACCTGAACATATTCAAAAATACGGGGGTTTGGTCACACTATATAGTCATATAGTGCTAAGCCCACTTACTGCGACAAAGTACCCCGAATTAGTGGGTCCTACCCTAGTAATAGAATGAAAGAACCTGGGTCTCAACCATGGGAGATATACTCCTCTATGTGGGAGAACTGAAGGGATTCTTCCTATACAATGGTGGCCACTAATGTGAGGTAATGAAGAGGGGGAGGGGTGCTCCAGCCAAGAGACCTGGTCAGGGTCTATACAAAATACAAAAAGATACTTGGTGGGCACACCCTAACAATGCTATACATCTAAGCTGGTGCTGCTATAAGACCAAATACAGTACAAAACAGATTATAGCGCACACATGCAAAAATGACATTTATCCTGCAAGGCTAGTTAAAAACACCTGAACATATTCAAAAATACGGGGGTTTGGTCACACTATATAGTCATATAGTGCTAAGCCCACTTACTGCGACAAAGTACCCCGAATTAGTGGGTCCTACCCTAGTAATAGAATGAAAGGACCTGGGTCTCAACCATGGGAGATATACTCCTCTATGTGGGAGAACTGAAGGGATTCTTCCTATACAATGGTGGCCACTAATGTGAGGTAATGAAGAGGGGGAGGGGTGCTCCAGCCAAGAGACCTGGTCAGGGTCTATACAAAATACAAAAAGATACTTGGTGGGCACACCCTAAAAATGCTATACATCTAAGCTGGTGCTGCTATAAGACCAAATACAGTACAAAACAGATTATAGCGCACACATGCAAAAATGACATTTATCCTGCAAGGCTAGTTAAAAACACCTGAACATATTCAAAAATACGGGGGTTTGGTCACACTATATAGTCATATAGTGCTAAGCCCACTTACTGCGACAAAGTACCCCGAATTAGTGGGTCCTACCCTAGTAATAGAATGAAAGAACCTGGGTCTCAACCATGGGAGATATACTCCTCTATGTGGGAGAACTGAAGGGATTCTTCCTATACAATGGTGGCCACTAATGTGAGGTAATGAAGAGGGGGAGGGGTGCTCCAGCCAAGAGACCTGGTCAGGGTCTATACAAAATACAAAAAGATACTTGGTGGGCACACCCTAAAAATGCTATACATCTAAGCTGATGCTGCTATAAGACCAAATACAGTACAAAACAGATTATAGCGCACACATGCAAAAATGACATTTATCCTGCAAGGCTAGTTAAAAACACCTGAACATATTCAAAAATACGGGGGTTTGGTCACACTATATAGTCATATAGTGCTAAGCCCACTTACTGCGACAAAGTACCCCGAATTAGTGGGTCCTACCCTAGTAATAGAATGAAAGAACCTGGGTCTCAACCATGGGAGATATACTCCTCTATGTGGGAGAACTGAAGGGATTCTTCCTATACAATGGTGGCCACTAATGTGAGGTAATGAAGAGGGGGAGGGGTGCTCCAGCCAAGAGACCTGGTCAGGGTCTATACAAAATACAAAAAGATACTTGGTGGGCACACCCTAAAAATGCTATACATCTAAGCTGGTGCTGCTATAAGACCAAATACAGTACAAAACAGATTATAGCGCACACATGCAAAAATGACATTTATCCTGCAAGGCTAGTTAAAAACACCTGAACATATTCAAAAATACGGGGGTTTGGTCACACTATATAGTCATATAGTGCTAAGCCCACTTACTGCGACAAAGTACCCCGAATTAGTGGGTCCTACCCTAGTAATAGAATGAAAGAACCTGGGTCTCAACCATGGGAGATATACTCCTCTATGTGGGAGAACTGAAGGGATTCTTCCTATACAATGGTGGCCACTAATGTGAGGTAATGAAGAGGGGGAGGGGTGCTCCAGCCAAGAGACCTGGTCAGGGTCTATACAAAATACAAAAAGATACTTGGTGGGCACACCCTAAAAATGCTATACATCTAAGCTGGTGCTGCTATAAGACCAAATACAGTACAAAACAGATTATAGCGCACACATGCAAAAATGACATTTATCCTGCAAGGCTAGTTAAAAACACCTGAACATATTCAAAAATACGGGGGTTTGGTCACACTATATAGTCATATAGTGCTAAGCCCACTTACTGCGACAAAGTACCCCGAATTAGTGGGTCCTACCCTAGTAATAGAATGAAAGAACCTGGGTCTCAACCATGGGAGATATACTCCTCTATGTGGGAGAACTGAAGGGATTCTTCCTATACAATGGTGGCCACTAATGTGAGGTAATGAAGAGGGGGAGGGGTGCTCCATTCATTTCAATACAACACGCCCACTACCAGCCTACTTTGAATTAGGCGGGCTTACGCCTGCCCATTTACGCTACGCCGCCGTAACTTAGGGAGCAAGTGCTTTGTGAATTCTGTACTTGCCTCTCTATGTTAAGTCGGCGTAGGGCATATGAGATGCGCTACGCCCGCACAGAGATACGCCGATCTCTGTGAATCTGGCCCAAGATTTTTACCCAACTTATAACACCACTACAGTACTTATAAAACGTATAATACTAGTTAATTTCCTTAACCAGTGGGTCAAAGCTGGAATATATGACCCCATATCACTATAGTGGGGTCCCTATGCTATGCCAATTACTACAGGGACTATAAAGGGGAAGTTCCTATCAAATGGCTCCACCCTTTGGGCTGCTTTTGGGCTGCATACTTAAATCTGAGCATGCACGTTTTTTTCCCCCCTCGGAAAACCATACACACGACCGTTTTTCACAAGGAGAAAAAGACTGACAGGAAACACGACGAGATAAAAGAGAGCTGGTTTCTATTTTTTGCAGGCAGTTTTTTTAGTCAAGAAAACTGCTAGGGAGCATACACACGACACAATACACAATACACGCATACACAATATAAAAATGGCAGTTTTCTCGTCGTGGAAACCGGTCGTGTGTACAAGGCATGAAGGTCCACTCTCCGCTTTAGTTGCCTTGTGTGTCGGGTAGAAGAGATAATTATCTGGTATGATCTGAGAAGGGAGACCCAGTAATAATGAAAGAGGAACTGGTAAGAGAGGTGAAAGGGTAGGTAACTGATGGGGAATGAGATGAGTGAGGAAAATAATGGATACCCGGCTAATCAGAACAGACCCCAATTCACGTGAAAGAGCCCTAAGGACAATGTAGTTAGTTGGGAAAGGTTTTTAAGTTGATGCCCTACACTGCTGTTCATTCTCCCCACTTGCTGTAAGTGCAAAGTGTGAGAATTTATACTAGGACCCTAAAACGACGATACAACCTTAAAGTGATGTAAACCTTCACATATACCCAGTAAAGTAAACAGCCTTTGGATGATATACAGAGATGAAACAAATCTCCCTATATAAGTTATACCTGTATATCTGAAGTCTTATATTCTTTAGAACATACATATTGTGCTACAAATGTTTCTTCCATTTTTTAGCAGTGGGAGGGGAGTCTGGGTATACACTGTGTGATAGCTGATTGGAGGAAAGTACACACTCCCCCTGCAAATAGTCCCTAAAGTGTCACTTAGTGTCCGATTTGTTGGCTTCATTGTCGCAGTCCAACTATAAGTCTCTGATCGCCGCCATTACTAGTAAAAAAAAAAGAAATCCATAAAAATAGCCCATAGTTTGTAGATGCTATAGTTTTTGCGCAAACCAATAAATATACGCTTATTGGGATTTTTTTACCAAAAATATATAGCAGAATACATATTGGCCTAAATTAGTGAAGAAATTAGATGTTATACATTTTTTTTATTGGGTGTGTTTTATAGCAGAAAGTAAAAAATATATATATATTTTTTCAAAATTGACAGTTTTTTTTTGTTTGTTTATAGCGCAACAAATAAAAAACGAAGAGGTGATCAAATACCACCAAATTAAATCTCTATTTGTGGGGAAGAAAAAGGACACCAATTTTATTTGTGCACAACAGTGCAGTTGTCAGTTAAAGTAACGCAGTGCTGTATAGCAAAAAATGATCTGGTCATGTAGGGAGTAAACCTCCCGGCGCTGAAGTGGTTAATTCAGTTTATTCCACAGCATCTGAATGAATTTTATATGTTCTGTTGATGTCTGCATTTCTTAAAAGTTCTCCAGTTTTTCTCCACATACTTGCAGGTTAGTTGACTTTTACTTTGACTGACCCAAGGTTGTGCATGATGTATTAGACTGTTAAGAGTTCTTCTCTGTAAAACACTTTACAAAACGTTACATAAAATAAAGTTTGGTTATTTAGGACATTGTCAAACCTTTTCAAACCTTTATGGTTACATTTAATCTAAAAGTGTATATACTATATATGATTATTGTGTCTATACATAAGAATGTTTTAGAGTGGTTGTAATTGTATTATTTTATTACTAAAATAAAAAAAAACTCCTCTTCTGGGGTTCCCTGCCATCACTTTTGGCTCCACTTTTTCTCCATGTGCCCCCATAGAAAGTCACATCCCATTGGTGGCACACGTGCAGGTTTTTTCCCGAGCCAGGCTGTGTGCATTCATTAACACACATAGCTTCCCCCACCCTGGATTTGACTGACAGCCAATGGCTCCTGCTTCTCTCAGCCAAGCCTGGGACGGTATAGCAAAGGGAGTAAAGACCTGCCAATAAGCACAGTGCTGGATTTCTACAGAACTCAGGTAAGTATTTAAAGGATCACTAAAGGAAAAAAAATGTTTTGCTGAAATGACTGTTTACAGGGTATAGAGACATAAAAGTTAACTAATTCCTTTTAAAAACGATTAAAAATAGATAAAAGTCAATCATATAATGTACCTGCAGTTTCACTTTCGTTTTTAAACTGGTTTCATGTTTCTGTGAAGTAAAGAGACCCACAGAACAAAAACAAACAAATCCAGGGCAGTGTTTTGTTTTTAAAATTAATCTGATTGGTTCTGAGGAGTTTTAGACACACAGCTTGGACCACAGTGAAAAGCTGCCATGAGATTTTTCATAAGGAGCCAGACAAGCAGGAAGTGTGGAGATCACAGCAGAATTACAGCAACTTCAAAGCAAAAACGAACAATGAGGACATGAAACCAGGACTGCAGTAAGGTAAAGGAAGCTATTTAGCTAAAAAAA